>NC_037328.1:83295601-84645601 GCF_002263795.3 Bos taurus
TTTGCCTTGAAAATGAATGGAGCACCCAAGTACTGCATTTCAGTCTCTTTCATTGACTGTGAGGACTACTCCATTTCTTCTGAGGGATTCTTCCTTCTTTATCAACGATTATTTTCTCCATCTAAAGTGCTCATTGTTTTTGTTTAGTTGCTAAGTCATGTCCAGCTCCTTTGCGACCCCATGGACTGTAGCCCACCAGGCTCCTCTATCCATGGGATTTCCCAGGGAAGAATACTAGAGGGGGCTGCCATTGCCTTTGCAGGGGAATCTTCCCGACCCCGGGGTTGAATGCAGGACAGCTGCATTGCAGGCCTTTGCAGTTCCAGCGGATTCTTCACTACCGAGCCACCTGGCAAGCCTGAAGTGCTCATTACAGAAATTTCAATAGTAAAGAAAAGTCTTAATAGCCATTCTTTGTAAAGCCAGTTTTTTTGTGACTGTAACTTATTGTACTTATTATTTTAAAGATAGACAGTCCCATTATCCTTCTAAAATTTTCTCAAAGTGACCTTTATCTATACAGATTTAAAAGTATTTATGTGTCTGAATAAATGGCAACTTGCTTTTTATTTTTTTAAATGACATTTTATTGTATTTATTTTTTGGTTGTACTGCACAGCTAGCGAGATCTTAGTTCCACAACCAGGGATCAAACCCTGACCCCTGGCAGTAGAAGCGTAGATTCTTAACCACCGGGCCACCAGGGAATTCTCACAACTTGCTGTTTAGGAAAATGTTTGGCCTACTCTATGCAGAGATTCTTTATTTTCACCTTTTTTAGTCAGAAGCTTTCAATGAAAATGGACCTCCCCCCCTTAAAAAAAAAAAAAAAAAAAAAGGCTGTGGAAATGGTCCAGCTTTTAGGAGAGCAAAGAGACAGGACAACTATATGCAATAAATGGGGGAAAACAGCCACAAGGTCACTAGTGGAACAATTAACAAAACTGGAATATGTTCTGTAGATTAAATGAAAATATTGTATCAATATAAAATTTCTTGAAATTGAGAACTATTTTGTAGGATATATTAATATAAGGAAGTATACGCTGAAGTATTTAGGAGTAAAAGGGTCTGATATATGCCACCTACTCTCAAATGTTTCAGGATAAAAAAGTATAGAGAGAAAATAAGTGAAATGTGGCAGAATGTTAAAAGTTAAACCTGGTTCAGGAGTATTTTGAAGTTTTCTTCAAAGTGAAACACAGACCTAAATGTAAAACCTAAGATAAAAACTTATAGAAGAAAACATAGAAAAAACTCACTGTGATCTCACATTAGACAAAGACTTCATAGTTGAGACACCACAAAGCAGGACCCATAAGAAAACAAATGATAATCAGGCTTCATGTAAGCTAAAAGTTTACACTCTTCCAAAGACAGTGTTAAAAGATAAGATAACATGCTAAAAGAAAATATTTGCCTGTCAGAAATCTGATAAAAGATGTGAGTCAAACTATATAAAGAAATTATAGAATGGGCAAAAGTTTGAACAGATGCTTCAAAGAAGGTATGAGTAACAAATAACCACATGAAAAGATGAACGTCATTCATCATTAGGAAAATGAAAATAAAACCCACACTGATATCTCATCACTATATCTCAAAGATGAATAGATCATCCCAGGTGCTGGTGAGGACGTGGAGAAACTGGAGTCTCATGTAATGCTGATAGAGTAAAAAAAACAGTAATACCACTTTGGAAAAGTTTGGCGGTTGCCAGACTCCCCATCATAGCTGATCATGCTTTGTTGCTTTTACTACTTTAGTCTTTCATGCCAGTCTGTCAGCTCCATTAAGGCAGGAGTTGTTGACTTTATTCCCTCTGTATCCTCAGTGTCTAGCATAGGGCCCCACTGTTTGAATGAATCATGATCTTGAGATTTAATGTAAACAAGGGATTATGATCCAGTTTCTCAGTTATTGTACCATCCAGAGCAATTGGTAACATGTGTGACATTAAGAAAGTTTAGTTAAATTATCATAATTTATCCAGCAGGTATTTCATAGCCATCATCAATTTAAATTATGAAGATTTGTAGCAATGTGGAAAAACACTATAGATGATAAAACTGTATAGCGATTATAATTTCAGTTATAACAAGAGATGGTTGACTTACTGGTCATAAGGTTGTGAAGTTTTGATTATTTTTATTCTCAGATACAAGGTTGTGAAGGAAAGTGCTTCTCAAGCAGGCAGATGCATGTGTGTCCCTGGGAGGATTCTGTGAGGGGTGGGTCATGGAGAGCCACGGGACAAATTTGGCGTGCTTTCCTGGAGCAGAACATTTGTCAAATTCTTTTAAGGAAAATATTTAGTGTTATGAAATAGGATACAAAGTTCACATGAGTTACGATAAAGCATTAAATTTGGGAAGAATTGCACACATGTGCGTATCGGGAGAATTCATGCTCGCTCGCTGATTGAAGGAGTTCTCTTGAGGTTTGAGAAGTCCATTTTTAGTGTCTAAATATGGTGATGCATGTGACACAGTAACAAGGTTCCTGAAGTTTGTCAAGTGCTGACACGGTTACATCTTACTGCCTGTAGGTAGTCCTTGCCAGGTGGTTACTGTATCCTGGGCATGGGGCCCCTTTGCTTGTTATTTTGTACATGAGTAATGGAAAGCTGTTTAACTCTGTGCTCCCCTAGAAATGTATGGCTGTAAGCTTTCTGGAGGAAGTATTTCTGCTTTAGACTTCGCAGTCCTAAACAGTTGCACAGTTAGAGTTTCACATTTTCCCCTGTGTGTTGGTTTGCAGTCTGGCGCAATCATGACTGTCCTTGCTGCCGTCTGCACTAAGATCCCGGAAGGGAGACTCGCCATCATCTTCCTTCCAATGTTCACGTTCACAGCAGGGAATGTGAGTATTTTTATGACGTGAAGTGCTGGGGACAGGGTGATATTTTTACATTGACTGAATTCTTGCCCTTAAATTAGAAATGTCAATGCTGGAACAATCAAAGTTGTATCAGTTCTGTTCTCTTTTCTGGCTTTCAGGCCCTAAAAGCCATTATTGCCATGGATACAGCAGGAATGATCCTGGGATGGAAATTTTTTGATCATGCAGCACATCTTGGGGGAGCTCTCTTTGGAATGTAAGTCTGAATATGACTGAGTGACATTTCTCTGGTCCTCTCCTTCCCTACCCTGGAGGAAGGCAGAGTAGAGTAGAGCAGTTAGTTCAGGTATGGAAGCAGGGCAGGTAGGGTTGCGAGGGCAAGGAAATCGCAGTGTGGTTTGCTTTGGTCTTGAACCGCTTCACATGTGCAGTGGGAATGGGAGACTCTTGGCCCTTCTCCTGCCTTGGTCATTTGTAGAGAGAGACCCTCTGTGCTTTTACGCTACCCTTAACCTCATATCACCCCAACTCATGACCTGTCACAGTTCCTAGTCCTTCTTGGATACTGTTCCCCAGCCCCCAGTCTGTGCTGTATTCCTTCCCCTACTCTCCAGCCACCTCCGCCCTGCCCAGTCCCCACCCTGCTGACCTCAGCAGTGCTGGGCAGCCGCCCTGAGTGGGTGGAACTGGTCCTCTGCCTGCGGTGAGTGAGCTGGTGCCCGCAGCATGGCTGGAGTAGAGACCAGATGTCATCAGTGAGGAGCATCTGTACCCAGCTCCAAAGCCTTCCCGCCCGTCACACCATAGTGATTACAGTTGTCCTGTAATCTTGTTACAAGATCTCCCACTTGTGGTTTAGGCCTAAAACATAGCAGTGCTGTAGCAACGCCACCATAGAACTTTAGACAGATGAGAGGCCCTTCAGCAGACTGTCTGTCTGGTGTGCTGGATCCATGATGGCCCCTGTTTTCTTGCATAAATGTTACCTTTGGCCTTTATTTGATTTTTACTTTATTTCATGACAATGGGAAAACTTAGTTTTTCTTAATTAAAAAAAAAAAAATCTATTCTTAGTGGAGCAGTTTTGCCCAGTAGGTGGTGGAACTAAATGCCATTATGCCATTTATAATTTTCAGTGATGATTAAAGAATAGCATGTGTGAGTTCGAGCTTTAACAGCAGCACATTATAAATAGTAAGAACTGACCTGATATTACAGTATGAGAAACAGAAAGAGTAATGAAAGGGGTTCCGTTTTATGAACTCTAAATTTACCTGTATACTTAAATGTGGACTTGAAGGAGCTTTTCCTCAGCAGTTTTTTATTTTTCTCAACTATAATTAGATGACCTTTTTCTGTTCTGAAAACTGGATCAGGTGCATTTTTAAAGTCCAGGATCTGAAAGGCAGAGGAATCCTTTCTTTTTGCTGTTTCTAATTTCAGCTCCTTTCATTTACTCGATCTCAGTCATATCCAGAATTCATCTTTTCTGACATCTTTAATCTAGATTGAGAAATATTTACAAAATGGTAGAGATTCTATTAGTAACCTTCTGCACATTTCTTTGACTTTATGTCCCTGGAGCACATTTTATGATTTTCACCTTGTACTGTTGCAGTAGTGATAGCTAATGTTTATTGAATATTTACTATGTGCCTAAGCTAAGGTCTAATTTAATACTCTTAAAATCCTGTGAGATATTCCAGCTTGTAGAAAGGAAGCTGTTGAGGGATTGTCCATGGTCACACAGCGAGTCATTGCAGAGCTGGAGTTTCAGACTGAGCACTAGACTGTGATGCTGCTGCCAAGAAGAGGCAGAAGTTAGTTTGAAATATTTTCCTAATTTTAATTTAACCAAATGACCAGTTACATTTGAACTTAGGAGTATAATCAAAACAATGTACCCATACGATTAAAGTATTTGACTCTTTGCTTGAAATAAGGTTAAAAAGATTTTAGAAGACACTTTATTAATGGAAAGTCCTGACAAGTGTTTTGTTTATTCTAAGAGTTTTATAATTGCATTTGAATCTTAGGGTGGTCTTCTTTCTCTTGTTTTAAGTTTAGCCATCATTATTAGTAAATTCTGACTCTTGACATTTCTTACACTTGACATAATAAAAAAGAGTCCAGATTTAGAATCAGTCTGACCTGTGAGTGAGTCCTTGATTGACCACTTAGAAGCTGTTAGTGTTTGGGCAAATGACGTTCTTTCAGACTCTATTTCTTCATGTTTGTACATGGGAAGAGCGATAGTACTTTACTTGCGGGGCTGTCGTGAATTAAAAGTAGTATGCGTGTGGTGCTTTCGGAGTAGTCACGTTTGGTTCCATTCTACTTCCATCTTTCATATAGTCTGTATATTAAAGGTAAGTCACTGATCTGTGTTAAATAATCAGCTATTTTCATATGCTGGATAGTAGGTGACAGTGGCATTTGGTTTTTAAAATGTCAGCGTGGGATCATGGTGCTTGTTATTTGTATGTCACACTGTTTGAATGTCGGACCTGGTTTGTTCTTCTTCTCCCCAGATGGTATATTACTTACGGTCATGAACTCATTTGGAAGAACAGGGAGCCTCTAGTGAAAATTTGGCATGAAATGAGGACTAACAGCCCCAAAAAAGGAGGTGGCTCTAAGTAACTGGGGCTGGACAATACTGGCGCGTCCGGTCTGTGCTGCCTGAAGGCCCAGGAATGCAGCGGCCCTGGAGTGACCACATCTTTGCTCCTGCCTAGAAGATACTCAGCATCTAGCTTTCCCAGTATTTTAAACTGTCCCCAGAACATGTCTCATTAGAAAGTGAATTATGACAAAGTTGTGAAATAAAGATTTATATCTCTCTAGTTTGTAAACAGAGGTGTGTGTCTCTTTTGAAGAGCACTAGTGCTGGCCTGGACTCTCGCTGTCCGTTGTTCTGTTTAACATGCGCCCGAACCTGAAGAGTGCGCATGGAAAGGCAGAAGTGCTTGCTTCTTAATGTCGGCCTTCTAGCACCTCTGCGAAATATTTACTCTTACTTACTACCCCTTTCCTTGCTTGGTTGACAGGTAAAAATTAAGAACATCTTCTCTCTGGCATGGTCTGAAATAACAGCTGCAATGTTTGCTAAATTTTTCCCAAGAAAGGTAGGTAATACTTTGTGGCAGTGAGTGTTGTATACAAAAAGCTATTTTTAGGTTTTGCTTTCTAGGTTAAAATTATAGCTAAATTAAGAATTAGAAGGAACTATCTTGGATAAATTCAAACTTGAATCTGAGCCTAATTGCATCTTATATTGGAAAATGTACATTCTTTGAAGTGGAGCATCTTACTGACATAGCAGACAGGGGTTGTTGTCGTAGCTTCACTGTAGTGGAACAGCTTCTCATGATTGAGAATTATTTCTAGGAAATGCAATTTGAGAATTTAAAAGTTTTTCTTGAAAGGATTTATAGGGGAGTTTTGGGGTCTTTTGGTGATCTCAAAAGATTATGCCAAATTTTGCACCTTGTGCTGTAGAGGGCCCACCTTGTGTGGTGGTGGGCACGGAGCATTGGTGTTCATGACAGTGAGGGAGCAGTGCCCACCTCACATGATGTTAAGAGCTAAATGGCAGTATGTGCCCAGCACCAAGGAATTGTTCAGCTCTGGTGGTTCTTCATCTTCCCCACCAGCCCAGACTCTTTTCTACTGTGAAGTACTGGTCATTCTTACCAGGCAGGGGATTCTATTCTAAACTAATGTCACTTCAAGGCAAGGTAATTTTTTTTAACCTAGCCCTCATCTTGCCAGTAAGGAGCTAGGGTGGTCGTATGTGGGAACCGCCCAAGGTCACACTGCTGTGCTTTGACATTTTCTGAATATGTAGCTGATACTAACAACCCTGTGACTTACAGATGAGGCAAGAAATGTTTTTCAGAGATGGGACGGGAGGCTGAGATCATATGGACCTTCCACATGGAGTCCAAAATGAGATTTATGTCTGTGGGCAGACCTGAAAAACAGGCAGTGAAGACATGTCTCCTCTTTCTGATTTGTGATTGTCTGAGAAGGAATGTTTAGAAGGTCAAGTATCTACCTATGCGAGGCCTTGGAGGTCAGCGTCCAGCTCCAGAAGCACAAGCCTGACTGTCCAAGGCTCTGGCAACTGTCCCTGCTCTCCTGTTTGCCCGCTGAGGTACCTTCCTTCCTCATCTTGGCTGCTTTGCTGGCACATGATCACCCCAGGGCCGTGCTCTGCCTGGCTCGTGCGCCTCAGCCTGTGCTGCCTCCACTGCACTCTGCAGTATGGGGTCCCACACGTGCAGCCTCAGCTCTCTTTTCTCTCTACTTCTGTGGCTTCAGTTACCTCCGTGAAGTTGTCTTCTGAGCTCTGTCACTCTGTACCTGTGTCTGCTGCCTGTCAAATATAGTTCTAGGTCCTGGACCCCACTGGGCAGGCATGTCAAATGTCACTCCTGGCTTAAGCCAGAAACCTGGGCCATTCTAGAGTCCCTCTCTCACCTCTTGTTTCTAGAGTCCAGGCCCTTCTCTCCACTCTCAGCACCTGTGCATTAACTCCCAGTCCCTTGTCCCTAACCTGACTGTAAAGACTGTTCTCCAACTGCTCTCTAAAATGTGCTGTACTTCACCATATGGCCACAGAGTGCTGCAAACACTCCAGTCGTTTCCTGTTGTCACCTGTAAAAAACTGCTTGTGAACCCTGTAGTGTGGCTACCGAGGCCCTCCGTGATCTAGCCCTGGCTGCCTGTGGCCGAACCTGTGGACCCGGACCCCTGCATTCCTGCCCAGTCCTGCTGCCCACCCTCACTGCGGGTGGTGAGGCCAGGCCACTTGCCTTCTTTCCGCTGCTGGAAAGCTCTGTTACACTGGTTTCCATGTCTTGTCATCCACTGCTCTGTAAACCTCCTAAAGGCATCCAGCGTTATTCCAGGCACACAGCAATAGTAAGTGCTCTTTTAACTGTTTAATGAATGAAGGGGTCAAAACAAGAAGAGCTGCTCTCTTTTTTTCTGCTGCAGGACGGAGTGTTTTAGTCACGAGTCTCCCGAGTGGCTGACCCATGGCCGTGGTGCATGGAGGTCACACAGAGCAGGTGGGTAATCTGAGCAGGTGTGTCGTCTCCCAGCGTCTTCACAGAACGTGGGGCTCCTCTGCTGCTGCCTTGGGTCGTGGCGGGGCCCAGGCAGCTGAGCTGCTGCCACTTCGGGCAGTCGTAGTGTCATGTCACTGTGCCCCCGAGCTAAGACCAGCCATGCAATGGTTTGGGAGAGGAGTCTTTCTTGACTGGCCAGGGCTATACTGCAGTTCCTCTGAGGTGCAGGCTGGATACCGTCCAGGTATATGCTTGAGATGGTGCACTGGGTAATTAATGTTGTATCGATAGTTACTAGTAACTGGTCTGCAGTGCACACTGAGGGCTTGTGTTAATTCAGGAAGGCTTGTGTGGCCAGGGACTTAGCTCTGCACAGGAGGGAGGGGAACTTTAATAGCATAGTAGCCAAAGATTTGTGGCAGCTTTATAAAGCTAAATCAAGCCTTTGGAGCCATGCTTTAAAATCAGGGATTTTAGACCTCAGGAAATGTCAGTTGAGGGCTAATGTCAATTCTCAGTGGAAGGCTGAATTGGTTGTCACAAATTTGGCATTATAAAGGCTGATTCAAACGCGTGTTCTCCGGGAAGTACAGCCCCAAGTCTTCTCTCTGATCCCCTCATCGCTACATCTTCTCGTGCTTGCCCGCAAGCCCCCTGTGCAGCCTCGCACAAATCTGGCAGCCAGTGGCCTGTGGGCGGGGCCCAGCAGACTGTTCACTCAGTACCAGCTAGGAATGGTTGCCATCCGGCCTCTGGCCTTTGCGAAGCCAGGTTCAATTTGTAGGATAGCACTTGGGGAACTTTGGATTAAATTAAGGAACATTCTTCAAGTTGGATACTTGTAAGTGCCTCCAGCCGGGGCCCGCCTCTGCACCCCTCCAGAGCCGTGCGCACCACGGAGCTGTGGCCCAGCCCTCGCTCCCTGGGTGGCGGTCCCAGGCCAGGGGGCGGAGCTGCGGCGGCGCTGGGAGGGCCGTGGGGGCGGGGCCGCAAGCGGGGGCGGTGCGGGCCGGGAGCGCGGGGAGCCGAGAGGCAGACGCCGGGCCGGCATGGCGTGGCCCTGCATCAGCCGCCTCTGCTGCCTGGCGCGGCGCTGGAACCAGCTGGACCGCTCCGACGTGGCCGTGCCGCTGACCCTGCACAGCTACTCGGACCTCGAGAGCGAGGAGCCAATCCCGGGCGGTGTTCCCTCGCGCAGAGGCCCATCTCCCGCAGGCTCCCGGGATCCCGGCCGGGACGTGCCTCTCACTCAGTACCAGCGGGACTTCGGCGTGTGGACGGCGCCCTCGGGGTCCAGAGATGCAACGCAGGGACGCGGACCAGGAGCAAGCAGCCGCAGGACCAAGCCCTCCGCAACCCCCGGCCGGGGGGTCTACGTGCTCCCCATCGGTGACGCGGATGCGGCTGCAGTGGCGACCACATCATACAGGTAGGCTGGGGGCAGGGGAGCCCATCGTACTCAGACCCCGTGGTCCCAGGAGACTGAATCGCGGAGGCAGGAGGACCAGGTGGGCAGGAACGAGGAGGCGCCCGGATTCCCCATCCCACCCGACTTCGAGAGCTTCAGGCAGCCTGTGAGGTCACCCCTTTGATTCTCCGTTGATGCTCCCTGACCAGACTTGGAGTCAGAGAGCAAGCACCTCCCTGACGGTGAGCTCACTACCTCACTCTCTGGGGCAGTCCTGTCAGAAAGGCCTGCCTTCCTCCGAGTTAAAATCTTAATTTCTGCCAGAAGGGCCCAGCCATGGAAGGAGTCCTCGCAGGCCAGCTGCCAGTGCCCTCTGGGGGCATTGGTGGTGAGGACCAGATGCAGGGCTTCTGGGTGGTCCCCTCAAGATCCCACTGAGGGCAGCTGACTCGGCTCTCACTGACAGGCCTGTGCTCCTCTCCTGGATAAGTGAGGGCTTTCTCTCTCCTTACTCCAACAGTGAGACATAGTCACTGTAGAAAAACTGGAAATTACAGAAATTACAACATAAAAAATGAGTATCCCCAATCCTACCCCAAACTGGTAGTTCTTTCTAATCCTTAACATGTATTTGAGTTCATATCCATTTGTAATTCTTACATGGCTCGATTTGTAACTACATTTTTTATTTTATGTATGTGGCTGTTGGTCCCTGTTACTAGACGCTCTTCTATAACATGAGTTTTAATGGATGTGTAGTGTTTTGTCTTATGGGTATATCAATACATTACCCATATATTGATATGTACCTCCAAATATTAACCTGTTCTTATGTCATTAAATATTTACGGTGTTGCTAATTTGGGGCTATTAAAAACACTGTTCTTTGATCTAGTTACTGCACTTAGAGAAAATTTCCCTACATGTAAGCTTGAACATGGGGCGGGAGTTAAGGAGTAATAAGGTACATGTCAACAGTGTACAGAAGATGGGAACAGTGTTGATGGAAATCAGTCCTACTGATGTAGGGGACTGGTTAATTATAGCTCTGCCATAGGAGGGACTAAAACAGATGTCAAAAAAGATGCAGAACAGTATGTCTGCTACTATCTGTGTTGTTAAAGGGGTTATTGATGTATACATATCTGCTGAAATAAGCGTAAAATGTCTCCACATGGATATGTGAGAAAATCGTAACCTTTAGGGAAAGGAAGGAAAAGGAGTTGTAGACGCTGCCAGGAGTAAATGGAGACTGAGGGACTTTTCACTCTGCTTTTTGAACCACTGCTTTGTTTTGGGGGGTTTCTTTTCGCCATGCCATACAGCTTGCAGGATCTTAGTCCCCTGACCAGGGATCAAACTCATGCCCCTGCAGTGGAGGTGAGGAGTCCTAACTACTGGACCACTAGGGAATTCCCTGAATCACTGCTTAAAAGAAAAAGAAAATGTATATGTATTACCTTAAGAAAAAAAATTTAGAGGAAAAAATAACTTACAAGATCATCATTCTTATAGTTAAATCTTTGCTTATACCCTAATTTCTTCAATATGAATTCATACCTGTCAAATTAAGGGCCAAAAGGTATGAACTTTCCCCTTCAACTTTATTACTTTTAAAATCAACTGTTTTGAGGTATAATTTCCATCCAGTAAAATCAATCAGATGGATGACTTTTGTATACACCTGAACACATGATCGAGACACTAGAACATCCCATCTCCCCAGAGATTCCTTAATGGGCATGCGGGTTTTAAGGAACTCAGTGGGGAGTGGCTGTTGCAGGGTGGGTCTTGTGCTCAAGCCGAGCTACAGAGATGTGAGGGGCAGAGCGTTGAGCTGCAGCGCTGGCGCCCTAGCCAGGCAGTGGAAGGTGCTGACTGCTGCATGCCCGGGCCCTGATTGGAACCAGCTGGAGGGAGCTGAGTGGTGACAGGCCTGGAAGGTCAGAGGTCCTGGGTGTGCCATGCCTTCACATGGCTGATGTTCCAGGTATAGAGTGGGGCAGAGCTTGCAGGGAGATAGCTTCGACTCTGGGAAGGACACACTTTCCAGTAATTAGAACTGACTGAGATGAGTAAGCTTGTATGGTGCTGAGCTCCTGCTCACTGGGAGTGTCCAAGCAAAGGCTGGACTTTCAGAAGCAGTCCCTTGCCTGTTAAATAGATGGCAGGTTTGAATGTCCTGCTGGGTCCTTCCAGTTCCTGTGATACTAAAGGTACTGCTTGGCACGTACCAGATCCCAGGCTTAGGACGTCCCATAGATTATCTCCCCCAGGACTTTACAGTGAGTGTGCTTAGTCGCTCAGTCATGTTTGACCCTTGTAACCCCATAGACTGTAGCCTGCCAGGCTTCTCTGTTCATGGGATTCTCCAGGCAAGAATACTGGAGTGGGTTGCCATTTCCTTCTCCAGGGGATCTTCCCAACCCAGGAATCGAACCCGGGTCTCTTGCATTGCAGGCAAACTCTTTACCAATTGAGCTACAAGGGAAGCCCAAGACTTTACAATAACCCCCTGAAATCAGTTCAGTTCTTGCTGTCCCCATTCTATAGATGAGGCACTTGAGTGTCTGGCAAGAGGTCACGTAGAAGAGTGGAGTTCAAGTGTTTCTTGCCCTAGATCAAATTTGTGCTCCCAACAGGCTGCCATCCCCTAAGATGCTGCCTCCTCTCAGTCAGGTAGCTGCTTGACCTATGTCTGGCAGTGGTTGGGCAAAAGTTGGGACTCAATAGAGCTCTCCTTCCTGTGTATAAACTTGGTGGGTCACCTGGTCCCTCTGACCCTTTCCTCCTCTGTAAAGCAGAAATAGTAAGAGCTTGACTTGCCCGGGTCACCTGCCAGAGACACAGGACTGCTGCTGAACCTGGCTCTCCTGTCACCTTGCAAGCTGACTTCTGAGACCCTCTACCTCCCAGCTCTACTACTGGTATGAGCAACTCCATCCCACCTGCCTCCTTGCAGGATACATGTTACCTAAGAAAACCATTTAAATAAATTCATAAAGCAAAGATAATGAACAGATCATGAGCACCCAGAGATATCAAGGATACTCGTGGCTGCTCCTCTCCACCCCAGCCTCACCTGGCCCCTGGTCTCCAGATGAGAGCTCACCTGCCTCACTCGTCTTCCCACCAGAAGTGTGTGCATGCGTGCGTGCGTGTGTGCGTGCGCGTAGCCCTTCTGGCCCAGGTTCTAGCTCTGCCCACTTCTGACAGTTCTCCTTCCTGTCATCTCTTTCTTTCCTCGGTGAGTCAGTTAAAGGGCTAACCGTCAAAGTGCCAGACTTGACTCCCACTTTTTTAAGTGCCCAACTTGAAGGCTTAGGGAAGTTAAGGGATTTGTTTGAAGTCATGCTGGGCTGAGAACCAGGCCTCAGTATCCTCAGACTGGGCTCTCTGCAATGCCCTGGTAGCTCCCTGCCTCTCAGCAGGAGGGACTGTGGGCATCGAGTCCAACTGAGGCTCACATGAGGTGGATGATGGTGGAAATAGCTTGGTGAGGGAGACACAGTGGACTCAACTTAGTCCTGTATTTTTATTATCTCCTGCCCCACAGTCATGGGGACTGCTCTAGCTCCTGGGCCAGGTCACTTCCTGCTCTGGGACCCCTGCAGCCACCCTGGGACAGCTGGCTTGGGCTGCCTGACCCAAGGCTCAGCTCAGCGTGGGGACAGAAGGGCACGCCCAGGGGGGGACCTGCTTCCCCAGGAGACGCAGAGCAGCAGATGGTGCAGCCAGCTGGTCTTTGAAACCTTGCAGCTTTGGAAGCAAAAATTATCCGATAGAGCCTTGGTCCGATCCACTTCCTGGTACCCAAGTGCTGACCATGGACAGACACAGCTGTACCATGTACACGTGGCCTGCCCAGTGGTGCCCAGCTGTGCTGCAGCTAAGGAGAAAAGGCTGCTTTGTTGACCTCGGGGCCTGAAACCTGGCCAGGGCTGTGGATGGGATAGGCAAGGACCCAGCCCACATGTGGGTGCTGGCCCTGGTCAGCTGGACACTTTTCCCCTTGGCCAGGGGCTTGGGCCCAGGAGGTCTCTGCTAATTTAGTAGAGGAGTTGACAGAATTGAAACAGGTCTTTTTTTAAGAGGGATTAGTTTTTGTCAAAAAAACTGTAACTCTGAGCACATGGAGCTAGGCTGTGCCAGCCTTGTCACTTCCCTCCAAGCAGCCAGCAGTCCCTACCCACATGCAGACCACCATCCTTCCCTGCTCCTGTGCATGAGTGCCCATGTGCACAGCACCATGCAAAAGCCAGGCGGTCTTTAGTTTCTTGAGATGGTCACTATGACTTACTGTTTAATAAGACAGGTTATAGAGAACTAAACAGAACACTGGGCCTCACTTTCCTCCTCAGTTGTGACCAGGTATGACCATGCCTTGCTGTGCGCTGTCCAGGCCGGCCCCTCCCTGGACATAAGGGCCACCAGTGACACAGGCTGGAGGTGAGTGACTTTCACTGGTTCTGGGCTTCTAGGGCCCCTTGACGTGACCCAGAGACGGTACAGGGAGCCCTGGAGAGCAGGGCTGGAACGTGTGGCCTCTGAGGCCCAGCACACACCAGGAGCTCACGGTTTAGGACAAGGAGGATACTGTTGTTGCCCGACTTCTCTGCTCACTCCCAGTGCAGTGTGTGCTGTTGCTCCCTGGCAGTGTGGGAGAAAGTTTCTGGTCGAGCTATTTGGGGTCTACTTCCTCTGTGAGAAAGTAACATCTGCAGCCAGAGCAGCAGCTCAGCAGTGGACACTGGCCAGGAACGTTCCAGAAGCACAGGGCAAGAGGCAAGGCCCCTGAGGGACAGTCGGCCCTGTGTAAGGTTGTGATGTGTTCTGTTCCAGACAGGAATTCCAGGCTTGGACTGGAGTGAAGCCATCAAGATCCACAAAAGTGAAGCCCGCCAAAGTCATCACAACCCACAGCTCTGGATGGGATGGCAGCCCCAGGGCCGGTTTCCAGGTCAGTGGGAAGCTGGTGCCTGGCTGCAGGGGGGCTGTGAGAACAGTGGCTTTTCTCTCCAGGTTAGGGACTAGGTGTCAGATGTGGATGGTGTAGGATGGCACTATGGCAGGGGCAGTGGTTTCTGAACCCCCGTAACCATCGCTCACGAACTGAAAGCCAAGGTGCTGCTTTGTCGTTAGCCACGTGTGTTCCTCTAGCACTGGCTTCTCTGGGAGCAGGGTGTTGCCTCCCTCCTAAATCCCAGCCTTACCCTTGACCACTTGCTTAGTGACAAGCCTTCCAAGTGCCTGAGTCCGTGTAAGAAAGAGGAGGGGCTGGAAGGGAGGTGTAGGGCTGTTCAGTTTCTAACTCAACCCAAAGGCTTCGGGAAGCAGAAGGTAAGGTCCATGTGGATACCCCCCACCCCGACCCTTCAGGTTAGCAGTCTGCAGCTGCTGGGAGGGGGAAAGTTGAGGAAGAGCTCCACTGATCTGTGGCCAAATTTCATTTTTCAGGCCCCTGAGGTGAGGAAAAAGTTTGCCCCTAACCCCTCAGCCATCTTTCAGGCCTCGGCTCCCCGGATCCTCAACGTGTGACTGCCCACCAAAGAGCAAGCCACAGGGGATCAGAACTCACCACTGGGGACTGCGGTGAGGTCTCAGGACTGGATGGCCCTGTCAGGGGAGGGTCCTCCGTTCTTGCCAGGGGGCACCACTCCTCTGCAAGCCACACGGGTGCTGTGAGCAGAACAGATGCACCACCCAGCTCAGCGCTGGGCCCCCGCTACCCTCTCCTTCCTTGGGAAGTGTGCGGAAAGCTTCAGATCTTTTTTTAATTGCCTCTTTAGGGCGCCCTTCAGTTTTTAAATCTGAAGACCTTGATCATGTCTACTGTGAACTGAGTTGGTCTCTGGGGATTGAGGAATATGGACATAACAGATCCTTGAAAGATCCAGTAATGTCCAGGCTGTATGATAATTTTATAACCTATTTTGGTAACTCAAGGTAATGTCCTTGGATAGTCCCACCAGCGGCCCCCCACAGGTTGTAGAAGAAATCTTAGGTTATCACCTGCATGTGATTCATAATGCTAAGTAACCAGAAACAAGTTTCCCAAAGGAACAGAAGAATATCAATCATAGGGTATCTTTTTTAAAAACATAATTTCTTTATGGCCAAGATGACCCTGGTTTTAACAAAACATTTCTTGGGATGAGTGAAGTGCTGAATGAAGGACATTTATCTTGTTGGTTTCTGGGAGTGTCTTTGGGGCAAGGGTGGCCCAAAAGGCCTTAAAATGTCATCTCATTACAGGGAGCTCACTAGCTGCTGAGGAACCAGCTCATTTTGGTTTTAAAGGAAGTCTCTCTGCTGACTTTATCGACCAAGTCCAGCCAGTGCAGCCACCTGGAACCAGCCTGGTACTCTTTGCAAGCAGCCCTTGAAACGTTTGTGTCCTTTTAGAGATTATAGGCACAAGCTAAGGACAGTTTTGGTAAGAAAACTCAAGGATTTCCCTTTGGATTTTTATCCCTCTCCAGCTCCCAAGTGACTTAGCCTGGTGAGCCTTTACTTTCGCCACAGGAGGTGGCATTCAGGTTTCAGAAGCAGCTCAGAGTGGAGGTGGGGCAGTGTTTCCAGCTCAGGCTGCGAGGGGGCCGTCCCCTCAGAGGTGCTAGCTCCCAGCTCTGGCAGGCACAGCCTTTCCCCTTGTTCCAGCAAAGGAAATGATCTGAGAGAATCATTTAAAACGGAAAAGCAAAACCATATGCTTACACAAAGGGTTCTATTATTTCAGACTTCATTGGTTTGCATGTTAGATGTTCCTAAGGGAAAAGAGACTGCCTGCTGGGCCTTCTGTGAGAAGCAAACAGATTAACTGTACAATCTCAGATTTTACTAAAATGCAAATGTACTATTTCAATTTCTTGTTAATTTATTTATTTAATTATAAACACGAACGCCTTCTCATGTCTTCCTTTATCCTCCTCTTGGTAACAGGACTTTAATGTGCCTTGGCTACCGCTGCTCTCCCTTGAGCGCGTAGAGTCTGGGAATGCTCACCCAGGGCTGTGGTCGCACTGGTGTCATATGTAGTGTTTAACAAAAACCCACATCTCCCCAGCCCCACCAGGAGCCTAGGGTAAAGCAAGACTATCCTTGAAGCCAGTCTTGGGAACAAACCTTGGTTCTCCACTCATTAACTGACAGCAGTTTAGACTTCTGTTTCCTAATCTGCAAACCCCACCTCCCCCTAAGAGAACTTGGGTTTCTGTGCAAAGCACAGCTGCTGTACGTGTTCTCTCCTGAGCAGGCACTCCTTCCTGGGAGCCGGCTTTACTGGCATCTGCTGCTTTGGTCCAGCAATAGCCCCTGTCAGTCACACAGCACAGCCAGCTATGCCTCCCCCCTGAGCTTGTCCTAGGAGCCCCATCACTGCCCAGGAGAGGCCTGACCTTAGGAAGGCATCCTGCATGCTCAAGAACAGACAGCTTTTCACAAACATCCCAATGTAACAGCTTTCCTTACTAGACTTCATTATTAGATCTGAATTTTGAAGAAATTTGCTCCCACTCACTCTAGGTCTTAATAAGGCCACTCCAGTAACATTATGTTAAGGCCTTAAGAAGCCACTGAGATAATAATAGCCTCAACCATGTGGTCCAAACTCATGCAGGTCATATAAATAACACATAAAGACAGAAACGTACTGAAATATTAATAGTAGCTATCTTTGAGAAGGGGAACTATGGGTAATTTAAAATTTTTTACATCTTACAATATTTGCTAGTTTCTATACAATAAGCATTTTTGTATTAAATTAAAAGTTTAATATGTTAGGTAATTTTAGCCAACAGAAAGAGTTCAAATTAATTATTCCATAACCAAGTTAGCACTGCAGTAGCAGGCTTGATCAGCTGTGAGGAGGCCCAACCAGAGGGAAGGACCCCAGTCACTGACAGCAAGACTGGCGGCTCCAACTGAGAAAAACCCATTACAAATGCTAATATTTTCATCCTTGTAATAACTCCAGGATTTTAGGTCAAACTCCAAAAAGCAGCACTTGAGAGAACTTTGGCTGTGCAGCCCGCCCCAGGCCGACGGGGGATCCTTTGAGCTCTGCCGGCCACACACAGGCTCCTCCGGTGAGGAAGAGAGTCCCCGATAAGGTACTGTGACACTGTCCTGTGGCTGCTGTCGGAACTGTGGCTGACACACAGAACATTCAGGAAAGGGGCCTGAGCAATGCCCCTATTCTTCTCCAGACCATCAGACTCCCTGAAGGCTGACACCAAGTGAAGTCTCATACTTGGATTGTCTCCCAGGGCCTCCTCCCCAAAGAACTTCTTATCTTTGAAGAACCAAAGCTTCCAAAACAAAGCCTTTAGTTCTTATTAAGGGTGGATATAAATAGTCATTTCTGAAATATTTCTGCAGTTCCTGTAGTTTTTTCTGTGGTAGCAGATGGTCCCAGCAGGACCGGGTCACAGGAGTAACTTTTTCCAGGCCTCAGCAGAGACCCATTCTTGCCAAACGGACCAGTGTGCTTCCTGGTTGGACATCAGAAGCTGTTTCCCTCATTGCCTTGGCTTTAAGGGGGGTCTGACCCCAGGTTGTTTTCCTTCACTCTAGGCTGTCAGAAATCATATGTCCAGGGCCAACATGCATCCTTCCAAAACTTTTTCAGATTTTTATATAACCGTAATCCTTCTTTTACTAGCTGCAAATTCTTTTTGGAAACAAGTGGAAGAATTAAATACACAAACCCCTACACCTTTGCCTCGCCCCAGCTCTTTGGGACCTAACCTAAGAAAAACCCTACCCAAGCGCAGTGCTCCAGACTCAGAAAGTGCAAGTGCAAGTCCCTCAGTCGTGTCTGACTCTTTGCGACCCCATGGACTATACAGTCAATGGAATTCTCCAGGCCAGAATCCTGGAGTGGGTAGCCTTTCCCTGCTCCAGGGGCTCTTCCCAACCCAGGGATCAAACCCAGGTCTCCTGCATTGCAGGCGGATTCTTTACCAACTGAGCTATCAGGGAAGCCCCCAAACTCAGAAAATCCCATCACAAATACCAAAAGATTTACTGCAGATATTGTTACACATTATGTTACATATTATGATACAAATACATCTGAAACATTAACATATATGAGGACTGTTAAATCATTTACTGTTTCTTTTGCAAAAAGATAACTTCTTGAGGCTTTCTTACTTGTAAGAACTGAATCTGTTCTCATTTGGATCAAATCTTCGATCCTGTAGATCTGAGTCATAGTCCACTGGTAAATGAGTCTATACCTGCCCATTGACCTTGCCTGGACTATTTTATGTACAGAATGTCTGAGTCTTCACCACTAAACTATTTTATTCTTAACCAGAGCATGCCCTATGCCTTACTGACTAGATTTCCTTCTGCACTTGCAGTCCTCAGATGGCTGAATTAAAAAGGGCAGACTTCTCATAGTTGCCTCCCTGTCTTTTCCTGAATTGAACGTCTAGAGGACTCAGGAAAACACGAATTACGTTGCTTGGTAAGTTTCTTTGACTTGGGTAGGTTTCAGATCTCCTTGGAGCAGATTCCTAACTGAGAACAGATTCTTTCCTTACACACAGACTTTGTTAGGAAGGTTGGGGTACTGTGTCTATACTGAAACTGGACATCATGCAGGGTGCTGCTAACCTGCCTTTTATCCACTCCGTCTCCCATGGACCGGGCTCTGCTCACGACCAGCCTGTTCTCATGGCTTCCGGGCACTGACCTCCCTGTCACCTGGCTTTGACAGTCGTTTCTCTACCTTTAAGGCACTCACAAGTGTTGTTTGAAATACTTTTCTTCTTGGGAACAATTCACTGACAGAGAAGAACTGGATAAGATAAACTTTCTGAGGGACTGTGGGAACCACTGGCCACTCGACATGGACTCAGCAGCAGAAGCTCCTGCAGACCGCACCAAAAGTATGAACCAGCGCTCTGCTGGCACATCCTCCAAGCTGCGAGGGTCTGTGACTAACACAGTAAGGGCTTCTCAGCTGTAGTCAAACCTTTTCCTGACCTGTGCTGGACTCTGTTCACCCCCTGACAATGCTGAGACTGGCTGCAGTAATATCCTGTGTTCCATGAAACAGGAATTCTCAGTCTGCAGTCTCCCAAGCTTGTGTGGTTTCCGCACAGGATCACTGCTTCCTGAGTCGACTCGGGGCTGAGTGCGGATCCTTCCCACCATGGCCACTGCTCTGTGCCGAAGCCCAACCCTCCTCCAGATGTTATCAGGGTAACTGTTGGGGTACCTGGAACCCCAACCCACAGAATGGGTAAAACTCTAGCTTGCCAGACTCATTTCCCACCTCCTGGAGGGAGACTCAGGCCCACGGTGTCCCCTGGAAAATACCCAGAGGACAAAAGGGCCCAATATAAAGTGGCTTGACGCCGGACCCTCATGGAGCCTGCACAGAGAGTGAATAGATGCGTGTTGACAGAGCATGCACCCACTCAACGGTGTAACTCTAGAATCAGGAAACAAACTTCTGTCCTAAAGGGATTGACCTGGGACTGAACACTCCGGTGGTATCAGGTGGAGGCAATGGTTTGGTGGCCCTGATACTCTGAGGCACACAGCGAACTAGTCTTCTCCAGAAAAGAAGAGTCACCACAGTTCAAGGCTTTGAATCCTGCTTTCCTGGGAGCATATTCATTCCATTCACTGATCTTCATTCAGTATCCCCATGTGTTTGTTTGTGAGGAAGTCCAGAAAAGGAATGTTGCAAATGGCCTGGTGAATATTACTCACTGTAATTTCTTTGGGAATCCTGGTCCAAAAAAAAAAAATGTTAATTCTCTTAAATATCTAAATTAATTATATAGAGATAATAATGAGTGACAGGCATGGTTTTGGGCCACCCTTGGGGGTGGGAAGCAGCTCTGTACCCTCTCCCCTACCACCTCTCTTCTGTTCCATTAATTCCTTTGACTCGGGAGATGTGGCCTACCCTCTTCCCGGCCAGCCCTATTTAGGGCTCAAATCTAACTTCCTATTCACAGGCATGAGATGAATTTCAAGCAGTTGGCTGAATGATTAAAGGAAAACAAAGATTTTGAAGATTGAAAAAAAAAAAGGAATGAAGTAAAGTAGAGAACAGAATATTGCTGTAGTTCAGTCTTGGCTAAATGAAAGCTGAATCAAAGCACCACAGAACTTGGGGGACCATGTTTCCCATCTCTTGGAAATTATGCCAGAGCAAGTGTGATGTTAAATGTTATCAAAAGCACTGAAGTTGCTTTGTGTCTTCACAGTCAGGACCATGGTGGTGAGCAGGGGCTGCAGAGGCACTCGGCCCACTCCTGGATCTCTAGCAGGACAAGCAGCAGCAACATTATTGGAACTCCTTTGTTCCCCACTTTTTGTAAAGAGCTCTCTATAGTATCCACTGTGTTATATCCCTGTCAAGTCTGACCTAATAATCCTCTTCATGACCTCAGGTACTTTGTTAAAGTTTTAATAAATTTACAACAGCCTTTAAACAATAGAATACATTTGTTTCCTTTGAAAGGAATGCCGGGATGTGGGACAAAAGGAAAATTCAGCATCTCAATCAGTGACAGGCCACAAAGAGGCGTGGTCAGCCTGTGGGTATAGAGCCAGTGAGACTGAAGTTTAAATCTAGGTTCTATGATATATTTGCTAGGAAAGCCAGGCAAGATTACATTTCAGAGCCCACTTTGCTGATTTCTAAAGAGGGAGTATGAGTTCTGCAACAAAAAACAAATTAGGTAACGTGCAGTGCCTGGGCCCAAGTCTGAAACACTGCTATTATCTTCAATGGCAAAGAATTGGTATATATTCAACCCTGTAACATTGGAATCCTACCAAACAGTGTCTCTGCAGCAGAGACAGAGACAATACAGACCTCTCACAACCAAGAGGTAGACTCGGGCCTGCTTGGTCATTTTGAGACAGTCTGGCTCTGAGAATGTCCCAAGCATGGACACCTCCATCTCCTATCGAACTGATTTAAAGTATAAAACATCTTGATGGGAACTAACTGTCAGGAAGTGAGAACTGTACCTGTTGTGCGATGCTGCCTGGTATCCAACTGCCAAAGCCTGTCTCAGGATGTCACTGACCAGCTGCTCTGTAGCCTGTAACAGAAGATGCTGTTACTCTAAAAATGCCACCTGCATGCTGGCCAGAGGGATGCAGCTGACCCCATCCCAGGCCCTAAATTTGGGAAACCACTGTATCTAAAGACCCAAAGTCCTTAAGGAAAAACTAAAGGTTTGAATAATAGGCCACAACTATAGAGGCCATGATTCTGAATTGTGAAGGGGGTGGTTTTCATTAATCAGACACTGCTTTAATAAAAGAAACAGATGAGGGCTATTTGTGAGGTATCCCTGCCCCTGGAGGGGATCCACCAGGAAAGAATATTGGAGCCAGGCTCTGGCTGGGTAAGGAACCTGGTTCTGTCATTCTGTTGCTGAGGGCTGGGACAGCTGTGGCTGTTTCTACTGTGACATGCAAATCACCTCCGAAAGCACTGAGAGCTTTGATTTGCACTTCAGGCTACTTAGAAAGCACTTGAAATGGCATTTAAAAATATTGTTAGTGACACTGGCACAGGAACTCTTGCAGCAGCTGCTTTGACACGCAGAGGAACTACAACTGAATTGATTTAAAAATAAGAAAGAAATCCATTTCTGTCCTTGTCTTTTTCAAAGCAGCCTGGGATCCAGTGTGTCCTGCCTGGCTGGCCCCATGGTGCTTCAGCCCCCGATAGCCCCTCTGTTGCCCACAGGCACCCACCTTCAAAAGCATGTCCTCCACCACCGACGCATACACGTTCTTATGCAGCGCCACAGGCTGCAGGGTGATCCCAATCTGGAAGAGCAAAAGAAGGCCTCTTGTTTCTATTTGTACATTAAAAACAAGCACATTTCTGATACCTAAGGAGATGTCCGGGTGGAAGGGACACTCTATAAATGTCCTGGACAAAACTCACGAAGAAGCAACACAGAATGTTAACAACCAGAAGACTGGTACCCTACTGTGCCCTGTTTCTGAAGGATTGTTGAAAATGCTATTAGAATCCTTCTCTCCTGCCCAAATCTCCTTCATGAGAGAACACAGAATCTACCATGAATTCTGACAGTGGGAGCAACACGCTGGAAAGTCTGCATCAGACTCTGAGGCCCTATTTGCAAAAGAAAGAAGATATACTTGGAAACTGCCCCATTTTTTATTTCCTCAGTAGGGGAAAAAAAGAACAGTCTCTCACTTGGGTCCCAGGCAGCCGTGCAGATGCAGTGAAGCTGCATTCTACCGGACGCAGGTGGACAGTTCTCTTCTGCAGCCCAAGGGAGTCAATGCCACATCCACTCCCTGGCAGGGCACTTGGGAGCTATTTACAGTGTCAGGGAAAGCACGTTCTGACATGCCTCTGAGATGCTTCTACTGAGTACATCTGTAGAAGGTGCTTCTACTGAGGCAAATGAGAAAAAAGGAGATGAAAAATACGAAACTGCCTACATCTAGCTGCCTTTGCTGCAAAGTCATGTTCAATGAGCAAGCTCTACACGTGTGATTCACTTTCTTGCCCAAAGGCCCTGACATGGGAAAGCAAGTGCCAGACAGTTCGCCCAGCTTTACCACCTATCTCCCCAGAAAGTCTGGTGTCAGTCTCTAAGGCACCGAGCCCCAGGTTAGGGGTCTCACAGCACAGGCCTTAGCCGCCTACCTTCTGTGTGATGTCGCCAATAAATTCAGAGCCCGGTGTTGGTGGCAGGTAGAGTTTCATCTCTTCCTGTTTCTCTTCCTGTTCTTTCTTGATGTTTATCTTTAACGGCTCTGAGACGTTGAGGATGTCCACCTCCTCCTCGTTCTCCGGCTCTCTCTTCTGAAACTGCTGCAGGTCCTCCAGTTTCCGGCAGAGGTTGTCAGCGGATGAGAAAGATGATGGACACTCTAAATGAGAGGTGATGAGTCTTATGACTATGGTGACCAAAGAAAAGGGACTTTGCATCTCCAAGGGATCAACAGCCTGAGACCCAGAGAAGAAGGGTTGAGTATCAGGGAGCTGATTTCCTGTCCAGTCCTAAAATTCTACAGACCTATAATTATAAGAACTAGTAACTCATAAGTGAGACAAGCACCAAGACAGGCATCTTGTGTTAAGACATATGTGCTATTAAGGGCAATCTGAGTCAAACAACACATAATTCTGACTCTTGCTACTAAAAATGAGGCCATCCTCCCACCTCACTGATTAAAAAAATTTTTTTTACATCTGGAGAATTTAGAAATGAACAGTGAAGAAATTAAAAATCTGCTTAGAGCTGAGTACTACTACCATTTTAGTGTATACCATGCATCCCATCTTTAGCTGATTTATACAGAGCCCAACAGAGTATATATAGAGCTTTAAAAGCCAGCAGGGGCTCTAGGGATGTTCTATGCATCCCTTTCACTTTATGGTGAGTGAGTGAGGTCGACATGGGGTTAAAGACACCCAGCAGGATGGAGGCAAAGCATCCAACTCTCTACTGGCAGGACGCTCACAGATTTAATCAGTCATATTAATAAGAAAGCCCAGTACAGGAAAAATACTGTGTTTTACATACCCTGCCAGAGAAGCACAGAAATAATCAACAAGGCCTCTGCTCTCCAAAGCGCTTAGCAATAAAAATCTGAGAAACCCTCAAGGTTCTGATATTAAATACCACTGGAGATTGGAGAAAGGGGAGGCCACCCTGCATTAGGGCTCTCAGGAAAGCTTCATGAAGAAAATGAGACTTGTGTTAAGTCTTAAAGGACCCTCCAAACCGTGCCTGTGCTCCAGCCTTCCTCAGACTGGAAGGTGAAGGGTCTGTTTTTCTATAAAGATGGGGTTAAAAGGAGAAAACAATACTTATTCTTTAAGGTGAAACTCAAAACATTCTCCCCATATATCTTTATGCTCAGCGCCCCTGCACCCCCACCCACATACAGTTATTTGTATCCTTATTAAAAAACTATTCATTTTATCTGCAGCATTATTGGCTGTTTACACCTGTGCCTCCAACACCAGGCAATATACCTCCAGACTAGGTTTTTGGAGATAAAATAACAGATAAGACATTGTCCCCATCTTCAGGGAAGACAACTCATAGGTCACAAAAGAAGAAGTACTTCTTCTGAGAGGAAAGGAGGTGGATTAAGAAAGTTCCCAAAGGAGAACTAATGCAGAGGAAGGGGCACCTGAATGAATGGTGTGTGTCTGTTGCATGCCGTGGGCTGGAACATTTCTGGCTGGGACACAACTTGGGACACTTGGGCACAAATAGTTTGGTAGGGACTGTCGGGGGGTGGGGGCGGTGTGGATAAGACACCTGGTGAGAGGTGAGTCGAGACTTGTTTTCCATGGCAACCCCTGGAGTCCTCGGATCTCTTTACTTCAGGTGAAGGAAAGAGAAAGAGCTCTGAGACCTGCTGGGGCTAATGTGGCCTGAGAGCCCTGGAGGCTGAGAGATGAGCATGTGCTCCAAGGAGACACCTCTCAGCTGCGAATGGTGCTGAGTACACCCCCCACCCACCGCCTTGCTTACCTGGCTCACTGTCAATCTGGGTCAGCACATCCTCGATCGAATCCCCATCGCTCCTCAGGCTTTCGGGGTCAGGTGGGGTGTAGCCATGGCAGCGACACCAGTGAGCAATGTGCTTGGTTTTAAGTGGAGTCAGATGGTGAAATCTTGGATTCTTCTCCAGTATTTCTTGTAAGACTTTTCGCATTGTCATCGCTCTTTGCCACTTAAAAAAATTAGGGGTAGGGGGGCATAATGAAATCCTTCAACTTAGGAGTGTGTTCAAATAATCACCCAATTGCAAATGACCATGCTAACCTGTTAGAATAATTTTTTTCTGAGGAAAAAAATCTGATGGTGTTTCTCCTCAGTTAAAAAAAAAAAAAAAGTCTAAGAACATTTACCTAATGTTTATAAAAGAACTGAAATTCCTAAGCCTAGCCTATAAGGTGTTTCAGCTGGTCCCAGCCTGTGATCTCCCACTTTCCCGCCCTCCTCAAACCCATCGCTGACTTTCTCAAAGCTTCCTACGCACGCCTTTGTACTTGCCACTTCCTCTTATAGCCTCACTGTTTGGCAGAGTAGCTGCCACACTGAACAATAAATAGTTGACTTAATTTTAACATATTACAATTCTTTAAAAACTTTTAGAAATTTTTAGCAATGCAGGAAAAGAAAGTAGGTCTTTCAAAGGCTACCTACAAGTCTTTGGAGAATGAGATTTTTAACTAAGGAAAAAGTTCTACCATCAAATATTTAACAAAACATGCCGCAGAATTTATCACTGCTCCATATGACGATGTTTATGGAAGCAGCCAGAATGCACATGTGTTTGATTATTTTCTCCAACAGGCTCTCAGTGGCGTCCTGCATATCAAAGAGGCAGACATGGGATTACCTCAGCAGCTCTCCTTTTCCCAATGTTCCAGCCATAATACTGCTCCACAGATTTTGCAGAAAAACAGCTGGCATCTTCACCTAGAATGCACATATCCAGCAAACTCTGAATAAAGTTAAGATTTAAATAAAATCTTATTTGCTGGAGGCATGTCCAAAAAGTTTCTTTAGACCTCTTTATGGGCTATGTTCCTTACTAGGCAAGTTTGATGCAACATAATACAGAAGGGCTTGTCCTTAGAAGAGAAGGCATCTCATTCATGTGTACTCAAAACAACAGCCCTCCTTGGGAAAATCAGCTTCTGTGGTAGAGAAAGCTTCATCATGACAGGAGATTTTCTATTAAAATAAATGGCAATGGCACTCCACTGGGAGCAGACCTGAGAACTAGCCCTGGCCTATTAACTAAGCTGCCTTGAGCAACCTACATCATCACTCTGGGCTTCAGTTTTCTTAACTGTAAAATTAGACGACTAGGAAGATGGCTTCTGAACTGCCTTTAAGCTCAAACATTCTATATTTGCATCTGATTTTTTTAAAAAAGATTAAAATTTTTTTCTGCTGGGCTAGAAGAATCATTGAAAATTGACTCTGAGCTACTTCAAAATGACCCCCTAAACCCTGAGGGGAAAAAAAATAATTTTTGCTATTACAGCTGGAAAAAAAGCAGGGTAGTCTGTACTCAGCTCATCATTTCATAGTCCCATGAATGTGAAGTGATGATCTGCTTCATCCCTTCCCTCTAAATGTTCACAGGTGACCTTGCCGAAGAGCAGACACCTAAGTATCCACAGGCTGTCAGTCATGCCCTCTGTCAGAGCAACCAGGGCTGAGAAGCAAATGGTTCAGTCTTGCTAACAATGGGCAGGGACAGAGGAGACTTCACTGCTGGAGGTCTTGATAGTCATGCAGTTCTACAGAGTGAGTGACAGGAGTGTCAGATGAAAGATAAATGACTCTGGAATCAAAACTGCATGACCTATAGCTATTGTGATTTTGAACAGGTGACTCAACCTTGCTATTCTCAGTTTTCTCATTTGTGAAATGGAGATGACACCATGTATCCTACAGAGACCATGGCTAAATAAGAAAGTATAATGAGCCTGCAGAGTCTGGCATGCTGCGGGCAAATGCTAATTATTTTCCTTATTAATAAACATTAAAAACAAATACAATTTTATATATACACTAGATATTTATAATTTCTATACTATAACAAAAAAAATTCCTTCTGCAGATCAAACACAGTGAAAGTAGTAAAAGACTAACCGACTGACCAAGACAGTGTGAATGCTAAACCCTGCAAATAAGCTACAGCTGTAGCTAAACCCCACCCCCCAAGATAACTACCGTCAGTATCAATTACAACACCAAGTGATTCAAACTGACTCAATACCCCAAGCAGGTCACAGCTTTAAACCACGCTCCCGTATACTCAGTGTGGTCTTACTTTTTGCAGTAATTAATGGGATCTTCTTCACTACTGCTGTTAAGAGTTGCTGGATGGTCTCTAAATGGTCTATCCTGAGAAGGACAAAAGAAAATTTGGGTAGCGAATACATACAGTGGTTTCTCTGTGTGTGTATATACGTATGAATTTATGTATGTATTAAATATTTCTCCTTTACAAGGGAATTAAACCCAACTATATCTGCATGTCCTTCCTTCTATATATTGCCTTGTTTATAAACAAAAAGCATTTAATGCTTAAAGTCAACACTAAAACAGATGAGACCCCAGGAATGACAAATAATGCAAACTTGACATTTCATTTTATATTTTAAAATAGTCATGTAATCTTTCTGTAGTGGGACTGTCACTAGAGCAGAGACTCATAGTGTTATTACAGTTCATGCTGTCAACTCTGTGAAAGTGGCTAAGTCTCTACCGTCCAAGCAGTTTGAGGTACTTCAAAATATGCTAGAAGTGGGTTTCCCCCAGTTTGGAAATGAGAAAATCTCAGTATTTCTAGAAGCAGCACTGAGTGTGTATGGGCCATAAAAAGGCAGCTGTTTAAGACTGGGCACATGTGTGGATACTGCAACACAAAATGTACACACACCTGAGCAATTACATCATAAATTTCACACCCAAAGATGGAGCAAAGAAACTTGATGTTGGCAAGCTCAAAGGAAGGGAGACCTATAATTGCATCCAAGGCCCTTAATCAGGTGCCGCTCGGAGGTCACATCGAGGTGTTAAATGAAGCCTCCTGAGCTGTGCAGCAAATGGTAATACTTGTTCACCACACATGGACAGAAGCTTCTACCCATCAAAGGGCTTAATGCATACAGAAAACTCTACATATAGTTGTCACAGGGATGGTTTTTTTTTCAAGTACCATAACATACTAAAAGCACAAACCCCTTAGAAAGGACTGAAATAATTACTTAATGACATAGTTTCCCAGCTCAGAACTGTCTTCTGTTTTCACTGCTGTCTGACCATCCTGGGAGGGGCCCCCTGGTGCAGGTGTTTCCGGTTCTGTCTTCACTACAAGGGAATAGAAACAATGAGAGCGCTATTAGGGCTCAATGATGGAACGACACCTGTGGACAGAAACAATGGGAACCCAGTGAGGGTGCTGCCACAGCTGCAGAGACAGCCAGGGTGCTGGGATAGCGCCTGTCGTCACGGGATCAGCAGACAAGGGGAGAACTGTTAGCCTGTGTCTCATGACAAAGGCAGGGCAATAAAATGGCTTTTAGATATTTCTTAGAAGGCTAACCACACCACTGTGGAAGACCACACACATGCACTCTTACACTTGAACAACGCCACATTAAAATACAATGCTGGCCTGTTCTAAGTTTAATATCCTATTGTTTATCATCTCTCCAGCTAAGTTTATCAACTTTTAGCATTATCTTAGTGTTCTGAGACACACAGCAAAAAACAAATTTCTTTTGTACTGGGAAAAATCCGAGCTCATCACATGAGGCTTTTCAGTTCAGTTCAGTTGCTCAGTTGTGTCCGACTCTTTGCGACCCCATGAACGGCAGCACACCAGGCCTCCCTGTCCATCACCAACTCCCGGAGTCCACCCAAACCCATGTCCATTGAGTCAGTGATGCCATCCAACCATCTCATCCTCTGTCCTCCCCTTCTCCTCCTGCCCTCAATCGTTCCCAGCATCAGGGTCTTTTCAAATGAGTCAGCTCTTCGCATCAGGTGGCCAAAGTATTGGAGCTTCAGCTTCAACATCAGTCCTTCCAATGAACACCTGGGGCTGATCTGCTTTAGGATGGACTGGTTGGATCTCCTTGCAGTCCAAGGGACTCTCAAGAGTCTTCTCCAACACCACAGTTTAAAAGCATCAATTCTTTGGTGCTCAGCTTTCTTCACAGTCCAACTCTCACATCCATACATGACCACTCAAAAAACCGTAGCCTTGACCAGACAGACCTTTGTTGACAAAGTAATGTCTCTGCTTTTCGATATGCTGTCTAGGTTGGTCATAACTTTCCTTCCAAGGAGTAAGCGTCTTTTAATTTCATGGCTGTAGTCACCATCTGCAGTGATTTTGGAGCCCACAAAAATAAAGTCAGTCACTGTTTCCCCATCTATTTGCCATGGAGTGATGGGACCGGATGTCATGATCTTACCAAATCTACTGACGGAAGATAACTGTGTCAGGAGCATGTGTCTTCCTTCTACAGTCTCTGATCAAAACACTGTGCATGCACACGTGTGCATGCGTGCACACTTCTTTTGCACCAGCTCCCCTGCCGTCAGTCTATCCCCTTACGACTCACCTTGTACACGAGCACCAGTACATGCGCCTAAAGCAGCGTGCTAGTGTCATTTTCTACTCAACATCCCTCAATAGTTTCATATAAGCAAAGGTCTACAAGTGAGATACACAGTGTATCTTCCCCCTTTTCACTGATGCATAACTTGCAAAAAATGCACAAATATTAAGGGTACAGTTTGATAAATTTTACCTACATATACATCCATGCACCCAGCACCTCAATCAAAATGCAGAGTACTTCCAGTCCTCAGCCAGGGTCCCTTATGCTTCTAGCATTCCTCTCTGCCAATTCCACTTTAAATTTTATATAACTGGAATCACATCGTGTATACCCTTTTGTGTCAGCATCTTTTTGGCTATTAAAAAAAAAAAAAAAAAAGGAAAGCTTGTATATGTATCTGGGTGCACATATGCATGCATTTCCTAGAAGTGTACCTCCTGGAACACATGACAGATAACATGTTAAAGTTAACTTTACCAGAAACTGCCAAACTCATTTCCAAAGTTATTATGTCAATTTGTAGCCCCACAAGCAGGGTATGTGAGTTCCAGTTGCTTCACATCCTTGTCAACACTTAGCAATGCAGTTCTTTTAATTCTGGTGAAAGAACAATATCACTATGGTTTTAACTTGCATTCCTTTGACGACTGATGAGGGTGAACAACTTTTCATTTCATTGTATTTAAATATCCTCTTCTGTAAAGTATCTGTTTATACTTCTTGCTCTTTAAAAAAAAATTCAGCGTCTTTTTCATACTGACTTTTAGGTCTTCTATATTCTGGGGAGAACTCTTTGTCAGATATATCAATTGCAAATATCTTTCAGGATGTATGTGGCGACTTTCACTCTTAAATTTTGTCCATCCGATACAGTAAAGTTCCTAGTATTAATAAAGTCTAATTTATCAATCTGTTCTTTCATGGCTGCTTTTCTTGTGTTTTCTTTGCCCAAAGTCATGAAGATATTCTCATATTCTCTTCCAGAAGCTTTACTGTTTCATCCTTCACATTTAGGTCTAGGACCCAATGCAAATTAAATTTTATGATGTAAGTAAGGTAGGGGCCAAGTTTTCTTCTTTCCCCCAAAAGGATATATCTAATTAGCCCAGTACAACTTATTGAAAAGAACATCTTTTCCGTGCTGAGTCTGTCATAAATCAGGTAAGTACTGGCTATATTCCCTGTGCTGAACAGTACATCTCTGAGCCTGTCTTACATCCAACGGTTTGCACCTTCCATTGCCTGACCCCTACATTCTGTCTGTTCTTGAACCAATACTACGCTATCTCAATTATGTAGCCTTACAGTATATATACATCTGGTGACCCAAGTCCCCCAGCTTTTTATTCAAGATTGTATCAGCTACTCTAGGCCTGTGCATTCCCATATACATTTTAGACTATCTTGTCAATTTCTACACAAACACCAAAACAACACTAGAGATTCTGACTGGGACTGTACTGAACCCATGTCCTTTTGGGAGACAGACTAAAATCAGGTATTTCAGTAAATTTATATAATTAATTGTAATTGTATATCCTTCAAGTTCTTTTAGGTCTTTAAGTTTCTCTCATAAATATTTAGTGGATCGTTGGCAGTTAATTTCTATATAGAACTCGAAGTGGCTTTTATATGTATACCAACTTGTATCGAGTGACCTTGCTAATTCCGCTGTCAGCAAGACATCTTCCCCCAACCCCTAGTGATTCTGAGACGTCAAGAAACAGAAGGAAGCCCTCAGAAAAAGTTCAGACACTCTAGTTCTGTAGATGCAAGTATATGCTATTTATTTATTTGGCCACATGGCACTGCTTGTGGTTCTCTTAGTTCCTCAGCTGGGGACTGAACCTGCCATAGAGTGAAAGCACCAAGTCCTAACTACACCAGGGAATTCCTGTAAATACAATAATTTAATCTGGCACTCAATCACAAAATCATATAATCAGTATTTTCAGGTTGGGAGAGCTATTTACTGGATAGGCTCTTCTAAGACTTACATATAATAGCCCCAAACTGGAAACAAACCTAATGTCCACCAACAGGAGACAGGATAAACATACTATGGTCTATCCATTCACCTCTACAGTATGGAATACTACTTAGCAACAACATGGCTGAATCTCAAAAAACACTGAGTGGGTGAATTAAATCAGACACAAAAGAATGCATGTGCTTCCATTCACATGAAGTTAAAAAACAGACACGATTAATCTATCATAGAAATTGAAACAGTGGCTGCCTACAGGGGATGAGAATTCCTATAGTGTGAATGGGATGCTAGGTTCATGCAGTTGTCAAAATTCATCAAATGGTATGCTTAATTAAAATCAAAACAGAAATGCTCTGGTCCAGTCCAAAATTAATTGAATCAGAATCTGTATGAGGACTATGATACACACCTGCTACTGAGGAGAGATGCTGGTTTAGGTTAGCATCTTTCATCATGACTGACATACTTTTCCTATAAGAACTAATCAGTAAATACTTTAGGCTTTGTGGGTCATGTGAACTCAGCTGGAATGACCAAACTCTGAGGCTGCAGTGCACACACGGACAATATACAAATGAATCGGCATGGCCATGTGCCAATACTGCTAAGTCACTTCAGTCATGTCCGACTCTGTGCGACCCCATAGGCTCCCCCGTCCCTGGGATTCTCCAGGCAGAAACACTGGAGTGGGTCGCCATTTCCTTCTCCAATGCATGAAAGTGAAAAGTCAAAGTGAAGTCACTCAGTCGTGTCCGACCCTCAGTGACCCCATGGACTACAGCCCACCAGGCTCCTCCATCCATGGGATTTTCCAAGCAAGAGTACTGGAGTGGGGTGCCATTGCCTTCTCCGATGTGCCAATAAACACCCTACGTATTTTTGAAGCGACTGATTCATGAATGCTGAAATTCAAGGGAGTCTTATGATAGTAATGTCTTGCATAAAACTTCTGGGCAAACATACTGTGGGAAATGACATACCTTTTGTAACAGCTGCTGGAGCAGAGCTGGGGACAACTGGAGTTGGGGCAGCCACAGGCAGAATGGCAGGTGATTTGCTGGTAGAAAACGATTGAACCACTAACAGGCAAAAGAGGAGGGGAGGATATAAGAAATACATAAATTATTTTAATGAAAATAATCTATCTCCCAGGTGACAGCTCTACTGTAGATGACTAGCACAAAAACAATTTCAGTGTAACAGAAATGGTAAGGTCCTTGCTTTACACAGATTTGTAAGGTGGGCTGTTTACTATTAGTACCAGGGTAACTGAGCTGTTATTGTCAACCGTGGAAATGCAGGCTTGGTCACTAACCTCAGAAAGTAAAAACCCAATTGACCTGTACTCTCATAAATGTTTAAGATCTACTTCCCTGCTCAACTTTAGAAATGAGCAGCTATTTAGAAGTCAATGGATCACTTGGGTGTTACTTTCAGTCCCAGAGCTGGTGCTAGGAAGTATGGTGACAGCTCAAGGGCAGGCTGTACAAGGCAGGAGTGGCCACCAAAGGACGGACTACAGACCTTCCCACCAGACAGACCCTCCCACCAGACACACCCTCCAGGCAGAGAGACTGGAGAGACAACCACACCCAACAGGTGAAGGACTCACCTTTATTCACAGGCATCAGTATCGTCTGCACACCTCCAGACGTGTTTACACTGAGTGGTTTGAGCTGGCTGGGGATCGTCAGGACAGCCTGCTGGGGATTGGATTGACTGGAGTGAATCTTTAACAATCCTAAAATAAGTTGGAAGATAAGGCCAAGCTGAAGATCAGATGCTTCCTTAAAGTTCCTGCCTTCTTTAGCATTCACATTTTCTCACAGCAGGATGTTCTTAGGACATTTACTCTTTCCATAAAGAAAGAGCCAGAAGCATGAGGCAATGGATGAAGCAGGTTTCTCAAGGAGACAATGATGCAACAATAATGATTTATTTTTTACCCTGCTATCATAATACAAAAATTTTTGAAAAAGTGGAAATAATAGAAAAAAGCCACAGAGTCCTACTGCAGAGACAACCAGTATCATTATTTTGAGATAGTTTTTCTCAATGTTAGTTTTCTATGACTATTTATTTGTTTTACATACAGCTGTGATACAAACTGGATGTAAAATTTTGTATTTTTGGTTTGGATAATTATCATTTTCCTACTTGAAAACCTTCTCTGGCTCTGGTCTGCCTAGAGTATGTTTCCAAAATTAGTCAAACACAAGGAGTCCATTTTAATCTGGTCCTAATTTATCTACATCTCCTTCACAACATCTCTACGTATCTAATGCTTCAATCTATGTACTCACCAGAACTTACAGTTTCCTATCTTTGTGCAGCCTTTATTTTTCAAACCAGATAGTCTCCACTTATTTTAGAAAGGTTCATCCTCTCCTACTTCGCTTTAAAGCAATTTCCATACTCCCATTTCCATCATAAAACTATTCTAGGCATTCAGAGGGCCAGTGGAAGAGTGACAGAAAGAGTACACAAGAAACAGCGGAAATGCATGTTAGAAAAACCTAAGAATACCAACAGAGGCTAAAGGTCCTTTAAGGCACTGGAATGCAGTTGGATCTCAAATACTTTCAAGAACAAAGCCTTCAATAAACAAAATCATTCTCTGGAATCAGTGAATGTTAGATCGTCAAGCAGTAGTTAGTTACTGAGATGTGCCCCCAACCCCCGCCCAAGAGTACAATTACCTGTTTCTTCATATTTTAACAATTCTTATTTCTATTTTAATACTATACTATACGCTTATCAGTTGAAAAGTTACAAAGGGCTAAAAGGCATATAACTAAAAACAGCCATCCTTTGCTCCACCTCCCTGTCTTCATCTTGTTCACAGGTAGCATCCACTTTTAACCCTTTTGGTCTTTTAAAACAATGTGTATATTGTAGGCCTTGATTCAATTTGATGTAACATTTTAATGCTACACACTGACTATTAGGGTAGATAAGCTTTAGACCCTATCTTCCCTCTCCTCCAATAGTGGCCTCTATTGATCCAAAGAATACCATGATACTATGATTCCATTTCATTTTCTGGAGTTAAAAATTTTCTTCCTTTTCATCTGCTTATTTAGTTCTCTTTCAACAACATACCAAAGTCTTCCCATGTCCTTCAAAAACACTACAAACCTCCCCCCAAATACAGAGTTCTCCTCCATATGGTCAAACCTCTTAAATAATTTACACTTCCATTTTTAAAGTCAGAGCTATCCTTCCCAGGGTGCTCTGATCTGCTTGCTCCATCTAGACTGCTGGTTTCTAGGCCTGCGGCCAAGGTCTCAGCTGTAGAACATACTTCATAGCTACCCTGAGAGTTCCCTTTGCCTTCCTTCTATTTTTGTCCTTTTTCCTGGTCTACATCTCTTAGCTCTGATGAAACATATATTTTAATTATGCTCCGAGACAGAATCTAGAAAATACATTTGAAAGGCTGCCTGTCAGAAAATATCTACCCTCATACTTAGTAAAGATTGGGCCAACTGCAGAACTCTAGACTACAAGAATTCCCCTCTAGAATTTTGAAAAGCAAAAATTTTGAAAACCAGCTTCCAGTACTGCTACTGAGAAATCCAATGATAATGTAATTACTAAACTTTTCTGTTTACTTCTGGAACTCCTTTTAGTCTGATATTGCCAGAGGTCCCTAATACAGCAAAGTTTCTTTCTTAGTTTAGTGTCTACTTCTTGGTCTGTCCCCTGCTTCCATCTTGTGCCCCACAGATTAATCTAAATGCTATAGCCAATGACTTATTAAAAGATACAGGCAGTTCATGTTACTCCTTAGTGGAAGACCCCTACAATGGCTTCTCTTGAAGTAAAAATCAATGGTTTTACAATGATCCACAAAGGCCCTATGTGATTTGGCCCCATCACTCTGACTTTACCTCCTAGTACTCTTTCCCTTGCTTACTCTGTTCCAGTCACAATGGGAATCTTGTTCAAAATAGTTTGTAATGCACACAAAAAAATTAATTGAAAAATTATAAAGATTATGCTACTGCTAAGTTGCTTCAGTCGTGTCCGACTCTGTGCGACCCCATAGACGGCAGCCCACCAGGCTCCCCTGTCCCTGGGATTCTCCAGGCAAGAACACTGGAGTGGGTTGCCATTTCCTTCTCCAATGCATGAAAGTGAAAAGTGAAAGTGACATCACTCAGTTGTGTCCAACTCTTAGCGACCCCATGGACTGCAGCCTACCAGGCTCCTCTGTCCATGGGATTTTCCAGGCAAGAGTATTGGAGTGGGGTGCCATTGCCTTTATACCTCAATTTAAAAAAACAAGAATCCACACACACAAAATTAATGGATAGTAGAAAATAATGAGTCTCTTACTCATTTCTTACAATAGTAATTCCTTCCACTTCTATAATTTCTACTCCAGTGCTAATACACTACCTCTAAACATTCAGTTAGCAGAGAACAAGCAATCCTCATAAAAGAAAAATTGGTCAATCTTAACTGAGGGGTAGAAACCATGGGAAAATAAATGAGCCTTAATGTTTTGGTACTTAACCATCCAAAAAGCAAATGAAACATAGGGTTTTGATTTGGAGTCATAAATGGAACTTATGTGCAAAGTACATCGTGTGAAATGTTGGGCTGGATGAAGTTCAAGCTGGAATCAAGACTGACGGGAGAACTATCAATAACCTCAGATATGCAGATGACACCATCCTAATGGCAGAAAGCGAAGAGGAACTACAGAGCCTCTTGATGAAGGTGAAAGAGGACAGTGAAAAAGCTGGCTTAAAACTCAACATTCAGAAAGCTAAGATCATGGCATCTGGTCCCATCACCTCACTGTAAATAAATGGGGAAAAAATGGAAATAGTGACAGACTTTATTTTCTTGGGCTCCAAAATCACTGTGGATGGTGACTGCAATCACGAAATTAAAAGACTTGCTCCTTGGAAGAAAAGCTATGACAAATCGAGATAGCGTATTAAAAAGTAGAGACATCACTTTGCCAAAAAAGGTTCATATCATCAAAGCTATGGTTTTTCCAGTTGTCATGTATGGATGTGAGAGTTGGACCATAAAGAAAGCTGAATACCGAAGAATTAATGCTTTTGACTGGAGAAGACTCCTGAGAGGCCCTTGGACTGCAAGGAGATCAAATCAGTTAATCCTAAAGGAAATCAACCCTGAATATTCATTGAAACAAATGATGCTGAAGCTCCAAAACTGGCCACCTGATGTGAAGGGCTGCTGACTCACTGGAAAAGACCCTGATGCTGGGAAATACTGAAGGCAGGAGAAGACAACAGAGGATGAGGTGGTTGGATAACATCACCAATTCAATGAACACGAGTTTGAGCAAAATCCAGGAGACAGTCAAGGACAGGGAAACCTGACATGCTGTAGTCCATGGGGTCACAAAGAGTTGGACACAAGTGAGCAACTAAACAACAATGGAATCTAGTGATAATAACAACATGGTTGGTTCTCCCTTGGGCTGGCCCACTGTTCTAACAGTGTCTCCCACTCTAATAAACTATATTTCCCTCTCATTCTGTCTCATCTCTGGAAATTCTTTTCCAACGTGTGCTCGGACCACGGCATTTCTGGTGGCTTGTACAGGGAACCTGGGGTCTCTTCCCCCACCTCCTCGCTTCTCCTTTCTCATAGGGACCCTCTGCCACCAGGCAAGTGCTGTGGAAGCAACTGAGGAACTCTGGCCAGGGTTACCCTCTGGTGTGTTCCAAAGGCCCCACTGCTCACTGTGCCCCAGTAGCTGCCACCTGAACGGGTAAGGGTCTCTCTTTTGTCTTCTTTACAACTGAGGACTAGGCCAACCAATATTGTGTGGGCACGGGTCAGGCACTTAGAAGCCATTAAGGCACCTGCCACATGAAGACTGCCATGTGAGGATAAGGGGGACACGAAATGCATCAGGCCACAAGGGCATCCACCCTCAGCAAGACAATTTCTGTGGACCGTGTCAGGCACAAAGTGGTTGAACCAAAAGAGACCACTGTCCCCTGGCCACTGCCTCCCTGAAAGGATTTAAGGTGGATTCCTCAGCCTTAAAAAAAAAGAAAAACAAAAATACCCTCATAAAAAAAATTTGGTCAATTTTAATTGGGAGGTAGAAACCATGGGAAAAATAAACGAGAATTTCCACAAAATTTTTTTTGTTAGTTTTGAAAATACCCAAGTGTTGTCAAGATGATTTATTTAGACTGAAGAGCTCACAAGCCTGTGCTTTTATTTTAGCAAACTATATGCAGTAACAGGGAAGAATATCCACAATCTTTATGCAAAGGGACTGGGGCATGTGTTGTTGTTTAGTTGCTAAGTTGTGTCCAACGCTTTAAGACACCATGAACTGCAGCACTCCAAGCTTCCCTGTTCTTCATTATATCCCAAGGTTTGCTCAAACTCATGTCCAGTGAGTCAGTGATACCATCCAACCATCTCATGTCGACCCCTTCTCCTCCCACCCTCAATCTTTCCCAGCATCAGGGTCTTTTCCAATGAGTTGACTATATGTATGTGTATGTATTTATGTATGTTTCTCTGTATGTACATATGTGTCTGTAAATGATATATGTTATTGTTAAGTCACTAAGTAATGTCTGACTCTCTGCAACCCCATGGACTGTATGTAGCATGCCATGCCCCTCTGCACTCCACTATCTCCCTGAGTTTGCTCAAATTCATGTCCATTGAGTTGCTGATGCTATCCATCTCATCCTCTGTTGCCCCCTTCTCCTTTCTGCCCTCAATCTTTCCCAGCATTAGGGTCTTTCCAGTGAGCCGGCAGTCAGATTTTTCTCTAAAATAGTTATGGAGAACAACAACAGTAAGCAAACCTTCGGTTTTTACAGCTTTTTGAATTTCAGAATTGTAGGTAAGGGAACGTGGACTAACAACGATGATACTAAAAATGACAATAGCAGCAATTATTTATATAATCATTACTACATGTCAGACAGTACCCTAGGCATTTAAACTTCATGAAGTAAGCATTAGGCAATCCAGCTTCAGGATTTGTGCTCTAGCTTACCCAAAGAAGTAAAAGGCACACTTTTCTGAGGCCATTCAGTATGGGCATGGAGACAGGACACATTTTACCAAACCTCAGGCATGTCATTCTGACACAACTTAATACAGTAACTACTGTTAAAAACCATGTCTTGGACTCAAAATTTACATCTTTACGTTTAAAATTTTACATTTTATGTACTTTATGAAAGCAAAAAGAAATGTAGGATGTTTTGCTATAAGCTCCACTCAAAACTGATGAGAAATTCCCAGAGTTCCAGATGGCTGAAGTTTTACTATATCACTTAAAAATTCTTACTCAATCCATAAAAACATTTCAGACTTGAAAATTTATACCTACATTTTAAATAATACTTCATCTAGAAAGAAGCTATATGAAAAATGCCTCCAAGTTAATGGTTTTTAATAATTTATTATACAAAATTTTGGGGAGAGTCCCTTGGACTGCAAGGAGATCCAACCAGTCCATCCTAAAGGAGATCAGTCCTGGGTGTTCATTGGAAGGACTGATGCTGAAGCTGAAACTCCAATACTTTGGCCACCTCATGTGAAGAGTTGACTCACTGGAAAAGACCCTGATGCTGGGAGGGATTGGGGGCAGGAGGAGAAGGGGACGACAGATGCGATGGCTGGAAGGCATCACCAACTCGATGGATCTGAGTCTGAGTGAACTCCAGGAGTTGGTGATGGACAGGGAGGCCTGGCGTGCTGTGATTCATGGGGTCGCAAAGAGTTGGACACAAATGAGCTGAACTGAGGACCTTCCAGAAATATTCTAGGCCAAAGAAGGGAAAGGGAAATAAAATGATGATACAACTGACCTGACACTGTGGCTTTTCCAGAGATGGGGTTTGGTGTGGACACCAGGGACGTGGCGCTGATGACAGAGGGGGCAGGAGCCTTGCAGGATCCCACAGCGGCCTGGCTCACACACACTTGCTGCTGTCCGGAAGTTTTCATGACAGAACCCACAGCAGACGATGAACCAGGAGTTGTTCCTTCTGACTGCTAAACCATAAAACCAGAAACAATAAAAATTAAGAAGAAAGTAGTGTAACTTACTTAGAACAGTGACTGCCATGTAGCACACCCAAAATATTAGCTAATAGCTGTTATTAACTACCTATTCAATGTCATGCCATGTAAAAAAATTGCTTCTTTAGTTTGGCAGTTCCTATGCTTTCAGACTTCACGGACCAGGACATTTTAAAAATTTCAAAATGAGGACGTATTATAGGATTACCACATTAAGAAATTCACCACCTATTTATCACTTTATAAAATAAGGTCTGTCTAGTCAAGGTTATGGTTTTCCCAGTAGTCATGTATGGATGTGAGGGCTGAACTATAAGAAAGCTGAGCGCTGAAGAACTGAGGCTTTTGAACTGTGGTGATGGAGAGGACTTTTGAGAGTCCCTTGGACTACAAGGAGATCAAACCAGTCAGTCCTAAAGGAAATCAATTCTGAATATTCACTGGAAGGACTGATGCTGAAGATGAAACTCCAATACTTTGGCCACCTGATGCAAAGAAATGACTCACTGGAAAAGACCCTGGTGCTGGGAAAGATTGAAGGCGGGAGGAGAAAGGGACGACAGAGGATGGGATGGTTGGATGGCATCACCGACTCAATGGACATGAGTTTGAGTAAACTCCGGGAGTTGGTGATGGACAGGGAGGCCTGGCGTGCTGCAGTCCATGGGGTCACATAGAGTCGGACATGACTGAGGGACTGAACTGACTGATAAAACAATATTTCAACTTATCACCCGCAATCAGACATAATCTCAGAATGTGAGAATGGAATAGTATGACTTTATTAAAAACTCAGTATAATATTTTAAAGTTTGTCATATTATTCAACAAACATCTATACAAAGCACAGTGTTAAATATTAGGGTCCCGAGATAAAAGCCCTCAAGGAGAGGGTTACCAGACAGTGAAGAAGGCTGCAGCAGGCAAGGGTACAAGACAGCATGACAAGTGAGAGGGTCACTCCTTCAGCCTAGGGATGGGAGGGAGAGAACTGGGAGCGTTAGGGATATCTTGAAGACAGGAAAAGGGGGAAATAAGAGGGTCTTCCCTGGAAGGAGAGAGCATGCAGAAAGTCAGAGGGGTAAGAAAGAGCGTATGTTCAAGGAACTGCAAAGTAGAGTGGTATGAGTAGGCATGTGAGGAGAAGCAGTAGTTGCAGGAGGTGTGAAGCCTGGGAAGTGAGCATCTTGGGATGTCAAGACAATTCAAAAGGGAAACAGACTTTTCAACAAATGTTGCTGGCCAACTGGATACTTACAAACAGAAGAATAAAGTTTGGCCCCCTATCTCATACTGTATACAAAGGCTAATTCAAAATGGACAAAGAGGTAAATGTAAGGGCCAAAACTAGAAAACTCTTAGAAGAAAACATAGGCTTATATTTTCTGACTTTGGATTAGGCAATGGTTTTTTACTAGCATAAACATAAGCAATGAAAGAAAAACTGATAGGGGACTTCCCTGGTGGTGCAGTGGATAGGAATCCACCTGCCAATGCAGGGAACATGGGTTTGATCCCTGGTCCAGGAGGATTCCACATGCCATGAAGCAACTGAGCCAATGTGCCACCACTACTGACCTGCAAGCTGCAACTACTGGGGTCTGCATGCTCTAGAGTCACACACCACAACCAGTGAGCCTGTGCACCCAAGGCCTGTGCTCTGCAACAAGTGAAACCACTGCAATGAGGAGCCCACACACTGCAACAAAGAGTAGCCCCTGCTTGCCACCACTAGGGAAAGCCCATCTGCAGCAACCAAGACCCAGTGCAAAGAATCTGCCTGTCAATGCAGGAGACATGGGTTCAATCCCTGATCCAGGAAGATGCCACATGCCACAAAACAACTAAACCTGCGAGCATGGCCACAACTCTTCAGCCCATGCACTAGAGCCCATGAACTAGAGCCCAGGACCCACAACTACTGAGCCCATGAGCCCTAGAACCTGCACTCCGTAACAAGAGAGGCCACAATGATAAGCCCATGCACCGCAACCAGAGAGTAACCCCCTGCTCTCCACAACAAGAGAAAAGCCTGTACAGCAATGAAGACTCAGCACAGCCAAAAATAAATAATAAAAATTATTTTTTTAAAACTCTATTAAAAAGAAAACAGGTAAATAGGACTTCATCAAAGTTAGTTTTGTGATTCAAGAAAGTGAAAAGACAGATAAGAAAGGAGAAAATTTTTGCAAATCTGGTAAAAGACTTGTATCTAGAATATACAAAGAGTTCCTACAACTCAGTAACAGAAAGAGAGTAAATAACCCAACCAAATAATGGGTAAAGGACCTGAATAGACATTTCTCCAAAGAGAATATACAAATGGCCAGTAAGTATGTGAAAAGATGCACAATATCACTAGCCATCAGGGAAATGGATATCAAAACCACAGTGAAATACCACTTCACACCCACTACAATTGCTAAAACAAACAAACAAAAGCTCCAAACAAAAACAACAAACATGGACAATTATCAGCAAAGACTGGAAAAACTTTGAACCCTCATACATTGCTGGTGGGACTCTAATAAAACAGTGCAGCTGCTTGGGAAACCAGTTTAGTAGTTCTTCAAAATGTTAAATGTAGTTACTATATCATTTAGCAATTCCTTCCTAGGTATAAAGACAAGATAAATGAAAACACAGGATTATATAAAAGGGCTTCCCTCATGGCTCAGCTGGTAAAGAATCCACCTGCAACATAAAACTTGTACACAAATGTTCATGGCACCATTAATCATTATAATCAAAAGGGGAAAACAGCCCAAATATCCACTAACTGATGAATGGAGAAACAAAATCCATAACACTGAATATTATTCGGCTATAAAAAGGAATAAGTACTAACACATGCTATAAAATATATGAACCTTGAAATTATGCTAAGCAAAAAAAGCCGGTCACAAGAAAGTAGATTAGAAGCTGCCTAAGACTTGGAAGAAGGAGGAAGGAAATGGGAGTGACTACTACTGGGTACTAAGTTTCTTTTTGGAGTAATAAAAACAAAAAGTTCTAGAATTAGATAGAAGTGATCGAAGGGGACGACAGAGGATGAGATGGCTGGATGGCATCACTGACTCGATGGACATGAGTCTGAGTGAACTCCAGGAGTTGGTGATGGACAGGGAGGCCTGGCATGCTGCAATTCATGGGGTTGCAAAGAGTCGGACACGACTGAGCGACTGAACTGAACTGAACTGATGGTTATACAACCCCGAGAATAAAAACCACTGAACTGTATACTTTAAAATGGTGAATTTTGTGGTATGTGAATATTTGAATTTTTTTTAAAAAGAGCAATTAGAGTGCCCATTAGTGTGCCTGATGACTAGCTTATGTTGTGTGTGTTTTTTTAACTGATTTTATGCTTCATTATGATTTTCCACTATCGTACTACTTCTCACCTGTTGTGCAGGCCCATTTGCTGAGAGGGCTACAGCTGGGGAAGTGGCAGTTGTGATAACCCCTCCTGCAACTCTCAGCATTGTGGTTCCAGGCTTTGAGAGCTGGGACGTGGCTGGTACAGACTTCAAGGTGCTATCAGATATTTTCATTAGAGACGCCTGTCCCCCTGGGGCTGCCTGCAGAAACAAAACAGGTTGGAGTAATAATGTTACCCTGGTTAACAGGCACAATTCAATCTTTACCTATATATCCGCCCCCCAACCCCCAACACATCCCCAAGAAAGCCTTGCTAATCAAAACTATATGAAGTATTTATTTGTGTACTTTCCAACAAACTCTCAAGTTTATGACCTTTTAATACAAACGTTCCTTTATCCCTGATGTAGACCAAGTAAATGAATGTATTTGCAAGTCCCTGTTTGGCAACTGTGCCTTCAAAGGTAGGAGACATTTGTTATTAAAAACCTGAGCCCAAAGTGCTCCTAAATGTAACACATAATGTTTAGACATGAAAATCTAATCAAGGGCTAGATTTAAATGGGTAATTTAATGGTGCTAGTACAGGCATAGCATTTAGCTTTTGAGACTCATTCAACAAATTATAGTTTTAGAGGTTTAAGTCAGGGTTCAGCAAACTTTTTCTATAAAAGGCATGAGTAAGCATTTTCAGTTTTGCAGGTTGGTTAAATTATTGCATGGAGTCATGACTAGAATCCAGAAGAAGCAATCATGACATTAATCTATATCGGGGTCTCACGCAAATTAAAATCACAATGGGATATCACTTCATACTCACAAAAATGGCTAAAATTTAAAAGAATGATGATACTCTGTTGTGAGGATGTACAGTAACTAGAACTCTCCCACATTACTCATGGGAGAATCAAATGGTACAACCACTTTGATAATGACAGATATAAAACTATCCATCAGTTTCTTATATTTACCCCATGACCTAGCTATTCTACTATACAAATGATCTGTATAAGAATGCTCATAACAGTATCATTCATAAGTCAAAACCTGGAAATAATCTAAGTATCCATCAATAGGAGAGTAGAGTCAAGCAACAAAACATTATTCAAGAATCAAAAATCAAAAATCAATACACACATGGATAAATCTCAAAAACACTCTGTTCAACAACAGAAGCTAAAAAAAACTATAATTGATATGAAGCTCAAGAACAGACAAAAGCTGCTCTGGTAACAGAAATAGAAAAATGGTAACAGAAAAAAGTGGAATGAGAAATGAAGGTTATGTTTTAGAGTGATGGAAATGCTCTGAAGCGTGACTGGGATAGGCTTGAAAGAGCACAGACATCCATCCAACTCACTGAGCAGTACACTGTGATGTGCGCATTATTCAATGCAAATTATACCTTAGTAAAAAGCAACAGCAAAGGTCTTAGCTGTGGCAGAACAAAAAAAGAAAGTCACTGCATAGGGTGCAACATGAGCAGATTAGAAGAAATTTGCTAAGATTTTAAAGAACTGCCTAAAGAATTCTGGAGCCTTATATCTGTTTAACATAGCAAAGAGCATCTGATCAAAGGGAATTCAACACTCAAGGAAACCAAATGCTGGTAATCTGAAAAGATCAACAAAACTGATAAACCTTCTAACTAGACTGATCAAGAAAAAAGAGAAGATATGTAATTATCAAAGTCCAGAATGAAAAGGGGGACATCACTAAATAGCCTACAGACATTAAAAGGATAATGAGGGAAAATCATGAACTAGTTTGTTCCAAGAAATTCAACTACTTAGATGTAATAAAGGGCTTCTCTGATGGCTCCACGGTAAAGTATCTGCCTGCAATGCAGGAGACACAGGTTCAATCTCTGGGTTGGAAAGATCCCCTGGAGAAGGGAATGGCAACCCACTCCAGTATTCTTGCCTGGAGAATCCCATGGACAGAGGAGCCTGGTGGGCTACAGTCCATGGGGTCACAGAGTCGCACACGGCTGAGCGACTAATATACACACAAACACACACACAGATGTAATAAACCAATTCCTTTAAGGATATAAACTAACAAATCTCCTTAAGACTAAATAACCTGAACAGTCAGTCATACGTGTTAAATAAATTGGAACTGCAGATTAACACCTTCCCAATTAGAAAAGCTCCAGGCCACTACAGTTTCACTGGTGTACTCTGAATAGTTAAGAAATAATACCAAGTTGACATAAATTCTTCTCCAAAAAGTGAAAAAGATGGAGAAGTTTCCAACTCATTTTATAAGGTCAGCACTACTCTGATACCAAAACCAAAATCAGAGAGAAATTACAATGAAAATTACTGACCAATATTCCTTGGGAAAATTCTAGACAAAATGTTACTAAATCAAATTCAACAATACTTTGAAAGAGTATTTGAAAATATCACAACCAAGTAGGTTTCATTCTAGGAATGCATGGTTGTTTTAAATTTGAAATATCGATGATTCACTTTATTAACAAATTAAAAAAAAAAAGAAAAACCATATGATCCTCTCAATAGACAGAGAAAAAGCATTTGACAAAAATCTGATGTGCTTTGAGAACTGCTGATCTACACAGACATAAAAAGTGCTTTATTTGTTAAAAATGGCGTCACACTGTCTATACCTTCTACACTTTATTTCATCTGTTAAGTCTTTGAAATTTAGCTGTAGATTCTCCTACAGATGATTATGATACCCCTCGCCCAGTCAAAATTCTCTGTCATTACTCTTCCACCTATACTAAAGAAGCTACAGAAACATACACCAAGCTTCCTATAGCATTTACTTACAATATGGATAGTGTGGCTGAAACAACCTGTAACACTATTCAGAATCTCCGATACAAAGTCCCTGCAGAGAAATTTTTAGAATGAAGGGTCAAGAAAATCTTTGTTTCTTCTAAGAAAATATTATGTGGTTATTTTAATTCCTCTCACAAGTAGTGTGAATTTTACAACTGATCATCTTATTTAACTTTGGCAAATTTTATCAAATATACAAGACAGTACTGTTTGCATTTCTAAATAACTCTCTGGTCTCATCTTCTCATTCTACTTATATTTCTGCAAATTTTGATATTTTATTCTTATTATTCTATACTATTTTATCACCTATTCTCTTAGGTAACTATAATTTCTCTGTGGAAAGAAACAAGCTGTAACATTTAAATAAATGCCATCAGTTCAGTTCAGTTCAGTTGTTCAGTCATGTCCGACTCTTTGCGACCCCATGAATCGCAGCACGCCAGGCCTCCCTGTCCGTCACCAACTCCCAGAGTTCACTCAGACTCACGTCCATCGAGTCAGTGATGCCATCCAGCCATCTCATCCTCTGTAATCCAAGTCTATGCCCCAACCAGTAATGCTGAAGAAGCTGAAGTTAAATGGTTCTATGAAGACCTACAAGACCTTTTAGAACTAACACCCCCCCAAAAAAATAAATGCCATAACTACTACGTATTTGGAATGTGTGTGAGTGTGCATTTACCTGGGTAAACAAAGTGGTTTTTTGTCCAGAGATGACTTTTAATGTCTGCTGTCCTTGTGCAGAAGATGTGCTGACTCCCAGTGTTCCTTGGACCACTGACCCCGTAGTCAGCTGTTTCCCAGATGTCTGGGGTGATGGCTGGCCAACTAAAAATGTGCCCTAAGTTACAAACAAAGACCTGATCAGTAATTTGTTAAGTTCAAATGACTTTAAATCACAAGGTCCCATATTATAACAATGCTCCCCTTCATTTCTACTACTCATCAAAACAAACAGAACAGCTCTGATCTCAGTGTCACTACCAAGAGCTATCCCTACTTGTCAAACTTTGCACTTGAGTTACAGAGCAGGCTGTTGGAAGCTCAAGTTTTACAATCTAGTCCTCACAACTGGATTTAACCATTCAGACTGATAACCATCTGCCTTCTTACTAAGAACCTGGAACCAAAATTCTTTTCCCTTACTTGGAAAGGAGCCAAGAAAGAAAGAAAGAGGAGCCAAGAAAGAGGGGAAAGAAAGGATTAAGGGAAAACAAGATGGCAGAAACCTGTCCCTAACCTTGAATCCAATGTTAACTCCAAACCATAACTTGGTACTATCTGGTTACTCCCGTCTAAGAGAAAAATTTCAACTATACACCAATACTATTCCAAACCCATGAGAGGCAACAGCACAGCAAATATCTCTCACGAAGACCTGGGTTTAAACCCAAATTCTACCAACTAGCTCAGCAGAGAGATCCTGGATAAGTTACTTAAGTCTTTCTGAATCTCTACTTGCTTTTCTCTCAAAACACAGCAAGCCCCAAATAATACAAATTTGTAACATGGCTAAAATGTTATTAATAGTACTGACCCCCCTGATTCCAGAGTTGTAAAGGTAAATCCACTACAATTAAAAGCAGTCATTATAAATAACTAGGTGATGTAGAAAGTACCAGTGACAAACGACCATACCTGAGGGGTTTGCTTGAGGATGTAGGATGTGTACGTCAGATGCTGGGATATCCCTCCAGGGCCAGCAGGGTTCTGGGCTCCACCGGTTCCTCCTGTTGCTCCACTGCTGCCACCGCCTCCCCCACCACTACTGCTGCCGCCGCCGCTGCTGCCAGCTGAGCCAGATTGGAGGTCTGAAAATGCAACGAATGACAGCATAGTCATAAAAATACTAAGAGAAGCCTTAACAGAGAAAACAGATGAGCCCAGAGCAATGTTGTCACGATGGCTGCATTCCTCCCCTTTCCTTCTTTCCTCCTTTTTTGGTGATACAGACTTCTGTGACAAGAGTGAGAATTTCCGGGTGCAGAAGATGGAAATATATTTATTTCTGACTGAATGGAGGTCAACTAGTTCAGCTCTGAGTACTGAAATGAAGAACTTCTCTTTGCAAGTGTTCTGGCTTAGCTGTGGGAGACTGAGTTGGATACATTTTCTAACCAAGTGTTTTTAATCAGCACCTAATGTGCTCAGAGAGGAGCTCCCAAACTTTCTGGCATCTGATTCAATTTCAGTGAAACTGCTGGAATTTAGTGTAATTTTACAGTACTCTCTTTTCCATCTCACCCTGCTCCGGAAAAAACTGACTTTCCTCATATTTATAATGACTCCAGTCTATTTTGCTTTTCAAATTCCACTTTAAAGCCTTTGTACCCCTTTTTACTTTCTTTTTGGTGACATACAAAAACTAAACTCTAAGGAGCTCTCTGAATGGATTTTTGGATTACTTACATTGTCTTTTTCTTACATAGCTAAGTTTTTGATACATCACTGCTTATGTATGAGGAAAAAACACCAGGGTGAGAGTGGAAATCACCCATTACAGTCAGTAAACAAAATCGTTGACTAGCTTCTGAAACTCAGTCCCCCTTAACCAAATTCCCTGCCAAGTTTATGATGAATCTCTCTATCCAAAACTTTATTCCCTTTCTTGTCCCCTTTGACCTCAGTCCTGTGCTAACTGAACATTAACCAACCAGAGTCAGAAGACTAAAACTGCCATTGTTAATAACATCATTCATGTACTAAAACTGCTGTTGCAAATAATATCGCTGAAGTAAAAACTCAGTTTCTCCAGGGCAAGATGAGCGAACAGACCCCTGAGCCTTGGACCACCTGGCCAGAGAAACATAAACCAGAGACATGCTGACTCCCAAAACTATGACTAAGAAATGTCACGAGATGATGACTAACCCTGGCTTCTTTGTTCTTCCCCTTTGAAAACCCCAAACTCAAAGACCAAGCTGGAGTGGACCTGAGACTTGTTTCCCACTTGCTTGCTTGGTGCCCTGCAATAAACCCTTACTCTGCTGCAAACTCCTCCTGTCAGAAACTGCCTTTCTGTACCATGGGCACACAAGCCCTTGCCTGGTTACAATCACACACTGCATTTTGACAAGTGGCTAATTTCTAACGAACCTAATTACTGTACCAATTATACTTCTGACTCAGATAGAATTCCTCTTACCCTTTCAACACCACCCAAACTGTTTTTCACTATATGTCAAAGCAGAAGTTTATATAAGTCTATAAGTATAAACCATTTATATAAGTATAAACCATCTAATTTCCTTGGGGCTTTACATCTTATACACTGAAGTTGAGCCTGTATTTCTCTTGCCATTTCCCAAACTAGCAAATTTAACCAAACTAGCAAACTTAAGATGCAGCACATCTAAATAATGGCAAGCAGAGACATTTGATTCCAATCCTATTCCCATCCCCTTCAAGATAAAAGCAGGCGTTCAGCAATCTTCTCTGGTGTTACCAGTCTTTAGATACCACTGACAGAAAGAACTCCTCTTTATTTCCAGCTCAGCCTTCTCCCACAAACAGCCTCAACATCCTCACCTCTTCAGTGTATTTGTTCCTGATCCCACTCTTCAGTAAACAAATCCAAGAAAACAGTGTCACCTCCCAAGACTATGATTATTTTAAAAATCCATTGCTAGTTAAAATATTTGTATGGTTTAAATCCATGTGGGCAAATGCCACCATGTAACCACAAACAAAGCTAAGAAAATGCTTTCTGAAACAGGTAAGAACTGCCCCTCTGGTGGATGAGGTGAACATACTCAAAGACCCAAGGACCAAATGATTTAACGATGGACTCACTAGCATTGTTGGTAGCTCGCAGGATGGCTCCCTGAGGGATCAGCAGCAGTTTTCCTTTGCCCGAAGGGTTCTTGCTGTTTGTTGTAAGGTAGAGTTTAGTGCCAGGAGGCAAGTTTGCCAAGTTGGCCAAATTAGTAGCTGGAAGCTGCAATGTTGCCATCACTAAAATGGTGAAGGGAATAAAGGGGAAAAAAAGAAAGAGGAAAAACAGTAAGTTAAGTTGGAACTGAAGGCAATGCTAGTTCTAAAATTGAAACTAGAGAATGCTAGTTCTAAAATAAAATACTTATTCAAAAACATTAACAAACATGGTGGGAATGTAAACCAATACAGCCACTACGGAAGACGGTTTGGAGATTCCTTAAAAAACTAGGAATAAATCTACCATATGACCCAGCAGTACTGCTTCTAGGCATGTATCCTGAGGAAATGAAAATTGAAAAAGGCACATGTACCCCAATATTCACTGCAGTACTATTTACAAAGCTGGGACATGGAAGCAACTTAGATGTCCATCAACAGATGAATGGATGAAGAAGCTGTGGTACATTTATACAATGGAATACTACTCAGCCATAAAAAGGAATGCATTTGACTCAGTTCTAATGAGGTGGATGAACCTAGAAGTCAGAAAGAGAAAGAATGTCATATACTAACACATATATGTGGAATCTAGAAGGATGGTACTGATGAACCTATGTGCAGGGCAGCAACAGAGATGAAGACGTAGAGAACAGACTTGTTGACATGGGTGAGGTTGAGGAATGAGAGGGCGGCAGCATGCAGAGAGAGCATGGAAACAGGTACACCACAACATGTAAAACAGACAGCCAACGGAAAATTGCTGTTTGACTCAGGGAACCCAAACTGGGGCTCTGTAACACCTAGAGGGGTGGGAAAGGGTGGGAGGTGAGAGCGAGGTTCAAGAGGAAGGGAACATATATACACTTAATGGCTAATTCATGTTGCTGTATGGCAGAAACCAAACCAATACTGTAAAAGCAATTATCCTTCAATTAAAAATAAATTAAAAAAACAACTCTACAGTTTGCATCCTAGATGCACAATGCTTTAAAGGCTGATGTTCTTAATTATCTTACTAATTAAAAAATTTACATACTAGAAGAATCTGCTATAAACTATAAAGAAGTTTATATCTGTATATAAATAGGGTGACCATATATCCTGGTTTGCCCAAAGCAGTTACAATTTATACCCGTGTCCCAACTATAATTTGGGCTTCCAAGGTGGCACTAGTGGTAAAGAACCCATTTGCCAATCAATGCAGGAGATATAAGAGATTTGGGTCAGAAGATCCCCTGAAGGAAGGCCTGGCAACCAACTCCAGTATTCTTGCCTGGAGAATCCCATGGACAAAGGAGCCTGGCAGGCTATGGCCCATAGGGTCGCAAAGAGTTGGACACAACTCAAGCAACTTAGCACACAGCACCCACTATAAATATTAATAGTGACTCAACTCTCAAAAGCACTACGGTTTAGACAATTAATGAAATAATCACATTTCAAATGTGAAATAACATTTCCTTCGCATTTCTTTAAAGCCCCTTTATGGTCAATTTCTAGTAACACTGAATATACTGATTTGAAACAAGACTTTTAGTCTCCCTCACTTCCTAAGAACTAAAAAACGCTATAGTCAACTACTGACACATATACTATGAAACTAGAATTCATCTTTTAAAAGTCTCACCTATGTCAAACAGCTTTCACTTACCACTTAGAATTTCCTTCTCAGTGCACATGGCTGTAAAACCTCTGAACATGAAAACTTTCTGCAGTTACTTTGCATTAGAATCTCCACCAGGTGTATACCTGTGGTGGATTCATGTTGATATATGGCAAAACCAATACAATATTGTCAAGTTAAAAATAAAATAAAATACATTAAAAAAAAAAAAAAAAAAAGAATCTCCACCAAACAAACCCTACATAACCACCCACCTGAGCAGCCTCAGGGCAAGGACGCTCACTGTCTCCTCCTGCCTGGGAGAGTATTCTTCTCATCACCACTTCACTATGCAAAGCTTTGGGAGGCAGGAACCCTGGAAGTTGCCCCAAATAACCAGGAACTGAGACTGAACTGAGGGCCATCTCTCTCCGTTATGACCAGAACTAATCTCATCTTAAATCACTATGCATAGCAACCACATCAGAACCGCAAACCTCTCTACCACACACACCCAGAGCCCGTCCCCACGGGGCTCAAGGTCCCTGATCTGAACCCATCCCCTCATCCTTTCTTCCTTCACTTTCTCACTATGCCCCTAACCCCAGGAATTCATGCTGAGATCCTTACACCTTCTAGAACCTTAGCCTCCTTGAACATTCTTTTTGTGGTAATTAAAACTGTCAGCCCTCTGAAAATAAGACATCCCCAGGAATCCCCTAGCTATTTTCTGTTTTACCTCAATATCTGAGGTCTAGGGCCAGGAGGGAGAAGGCAATGGCACCCTACTTCAGTACTCTTGCCTAGAAAATCCCATGGACGGAGGAGCCTGGTGGGCTGCAGTCCATGGGGTCGCTAAGAGTCGGACACGACTGAGCAACTTCACTTTCACTTTTCACTTTCATGCATTGGAGAAAGAAATGGCAGCCCACTCCAGTGTTCTTGCCTGGAGAATCCCAGGGATGGGGGAGCCTGGTGGGCTGCCGTCTATGGGGTCACAGAGTCGGACACGACTGAAGTGACTTAGCAGCAGGGCCAGGAGAGGAACATTTCTGCTCTGCAGTTTGGCTTTTAAACCATTATCACCGCTCACTCCAGGGGAGGAGAAAGAGTCCTGCCTCCTTTGAGGCTTCTACTGAGCTATATCTCCCTCTCTTTTCTGCTCTCATTTCCTGAACTCTCAAGTCACTTCCCCTCATTTGCTGAAGGCAGACTCCTGACTCAAAAGTACTGTGCTCTATGCTAAAGATAATCATTCTCAGTGACAGCACTGTAGAAGACTTATTTAATTCTCTCCCTTCTGGGGTGCTATATCTTCCAAACTCCAAAGATCACTTCTCCAGTCCATCTCAAACATTCATTTTTCTTTTTTAATTTATTTATTTTTAATTGAAGGATAATTGCTTCATAGTATTGTGCTGGTTTCTACCAAACATCAATATGAATCAGCCATAGGTCAAACACTCATTTTTAATGCCACAAATGAACTCTGTCATCAGTAGCAATCCGTCATCTCTGAAATCTTCATTTTGGACATTCACTACCCTTCTATCCTCCCAACTCACAGCAACCACTCTTTAGTCTCATCAAAAATGAGTACATATCAAATGCCTTAAGTATATTTCTTCCTGCCCTCACAGAAATAACACATCAAGGACTAAAACATTCAAAGTGTTTAAACTTTTATTTAGTAGAGAATGCTTTAGTCAAACATCTCCAAATGCTGCTGGCAAATGAACATACCAAGATCTTAAATCTGAAATAGAACCCAAAGTGGAAATGAGGACAAATGAGAATTATTCTTCAGACTTGAAAGCAGTATCAAGAAAGCAGTATCAAGAAATATACTCTATTTCAACTGTTCTTTATCTCCCTCTCACACACACATACCTTAAAGCAGAAGCATTATAGATCTCTATGTAAAATGTTACATGAAAAAGATTAACATGTCTTTATAAAACTCCTTACAACTTCAACCTACTAAGTTTTCCTAGAGAGAACCAAATAGCAAATAAAATCACTAGCACAGAGGATTTTGGAAGGGGCTGTTGTTCAAAGGGCCCTCAATTAGTATCAGTACCTGAACCCTGGGATCCACTCTTCTGAGGGCCAGCAGCAGTGACCTGAGCCTTGGTTAATGTCTGCACTGGCTGAGCGACAATGGTTCCTCCACCTCCACTCACAATTGCCTTGGCAACTCCTTGGGTCACAACTTGCTTTGGACCAACTGCTTTGGTGACAGATGAGCTGGCCTTGGCTACAAGGATCTGACCACCACTGATTGCCACAGCCTGCTTCACTGTTGAAGGCAGAGTAGACCCGACTGGCACCCCAACAACCTGTTCAAAACAGAGAAAAATCCAGCAGTGCTTCTTCTCATACTCCTTCAAGGTTTTAAAACAGTACAGTCACTCTTGTTTCAGCAAAGAACAAAGCAAACTCCTAGACACAACACATATACTGTCTAATTCAGTTGTCTAGGAATGCTATCTATGATGTGAACAGCAGTATTTCTCACAATCTGTATGTTATTACAATAAACTGTTATAGCTTTTGTCTTAACTCCAGCTACTATCTATAACTAACTTTAATTATAAAAAGTAGTATATGTTAAAAAAAAACTTAGGACAAACAGAAATAAAAAGGAAAAAATAAAACTCTACTTACCTTGAAATAATCTCCTAATATTTTTAATGCAGTATTTATTTACTTCTGATTCTTTTTAATGTACATTTTGAAAACAAAAATTAGGATATATATAGTTTTATAATTTTTAAATTTAACATCATATTACAGGGATTTCCAATGCTATTGTTTTTCAAAAACATTTTTAGGTGACCAAAAAATAATGTATTAGAATAGATATACCATAATCTAAGTAAATATTTCACTGCTGTGTCACTATTTAGGTAACTTTAAACTTAATATTATGAAAACTGCAATAAACACTTTCATATATAAAGTATAAATTCCACTATATACTTTTAAATATCACATCTTCATTAATTCCTTCTGTGCTTTCTCTGAAGCAATTATTTCTTCATCATTAGAACATCTAGAAATTAATATCATTCATTATATGGCATAACACGTGACACCTCTTCCAAATGATTTTTAAGAAAAGTTATCTTTTTCTATACCCTCTAATCTTTTCTTTCCTTAAAGGTAGACATTCAGTTAAAAAAGAAAAAGTGTAAGCTAGAAAGACATTTAATTCAATTTTTAAAAAAAAAGGTTCCAGCACCAAACAATGAAAATTAGAAATACATTGTCCTGAAAAGACTATAAACTCTTTCAAGTAAGAAAATACTTTGGAGCTCTTTTAAAACAAGGTCAATAGTAGGATTTTCAATTAGAAGGAACAACTTAATTAATGGAAAACTGGGGCAGTGTTTCCCACTCCCCAATTCTTTATTTTATAAAAAGACTTCACCAGAAACTAGATGAAAAGACTTCTATAAGGTTATAAGAATAGCAAAAGATCTACCTCCTAAAAGCGAAAAAGTTAAAGAAGAAAGTACTTTTCAACCATCAGATTGGAGGGGAAAGTTTTAAAGCCTGATGATACCAAGAACTGGCTAGAGGATATGGGGAGACAGGAACTTTTGTTCACTGCTGGTAGAAAGATAAATTTGTCCAGCCACTCCAGAGGGTACTGGGATATACTAAAGCTGAAAATTTACCCTATTAAAGCAGTTCTCCTTTTAGGAATATATCCCAGCTGAACCCCAATATCTATTCTTTGCTTCTCTCTCACAGTAGTAGAACCTCCAATTTTCAGGCATGGTCATGGCCACACAGAATACTATTTTCCAGCTCCTTCACATCCAGGTTTGACATCTCCTTTCTGGCTAAAGGGATAGGAACAGAAGTGGTGTGTGCGACTCTTCAGTTCCGCTCTCCCTAAAACCCCTTCCCCTTCCCTCTTCCTGCTGACCAGAAACGTGAACTTGGTGGCATGAGGTGAAGTGGCCACAGGACGAAAACCAAATGCTGAAAATGACAGAGAAACACGATAGAGTCTATATGCTTGAGGACTGTGGGACCACACACCAGAACTACCTACTGGTCTTATATGTGTGAGAGAAATAAGCTTATTTAAGCTTCTGGTTTGGGAATGTCTGTTCTAGTAGTTGAACTTTTTTCCTAAGACGTCTGTCTTTACATTTACAAAATATATCATATTTAATAATCCACTGACTAAGCTAAATTACATATATTTTCATGTTCCTAAATTAACAAAGAAAACAAAGATCTAAAAGGAAAATAATATATGCATATGATACCACTTACATGTGGAATATAAAAAAATACAACTAGTGAATATAACAAAAAAGAAGTAGACTCATAGATAGAATGAACTAGTAGTTACCAGTGGGGAAAGGAAGGAGGGGCAGTACAGGGATAGAGGATTAAGACATACAAACTATTAGGTATAAAATAAGCTACAAGGGTATACTGTACAACACAGGGAATACAGTCAATATTTTATAAGTATAAAGAGAGTATAACATTTAAAAATTGTGAATCACTACACTGTACACCAGTAACATATAGTACTGTACACAAACTATACTTCAATATAAAAAAAAGGAAAATAATACACACATGCACGTATTTTAATTTTTCTCCCAAATCCCATGCATCTGGCTTGCTTTTCTCTCCTTGTGCCAGCCTCTATCCTCACACTCAACTGCTTCAAAATGTCCAGAATATGATGTACCTAATCTCTCCAAAAGCCAAATAAAACATCACCATGTTGGCCACAAGAGGGCAGTTTTTATTAGCAGAGCCTGTACATTAAGAACAAACCACTCACAAGACGAACTTCCCTTCCTTTATTCTAAAACACTGAGGAGAATGAGGACGCCTGGCATTCTACTGGGGAAAGCCCTATGCAGGGTTTATGTCTACGACACCACAGCTAAGTCTTTTACGTAGGACACTGTAGCCCCAAACTAGCTTAAAAGAAAAAGAAAAAAAAAAACCAACCACCTCAACATTTTGGCCTAGAGCCTGAAATCACTTACCAAATGTTCTCTTCTTCCCGTCCCACAACACTTGTCTCTGCTTTCCATGTTTCCTCCTATCAACAGTTTCACAAAGCAGTTTCACCTTTGTTCTGTACTGTTATAAACACTTAACTCTGATTCATGCTTTGATTCGGTGTTTTTATTCCTGCCCTCCCTGTGCACTGTACAGACCTCTGCAAGTCAGAAACTAGCAACCTGAAGCTGAGGATTCACATATGTGACTTTCCCTCCAGACACTGAAAAATACAGCCACTTACGATTTAGTTCTCAATGACAGCAACTATTCCATGGTACTCACACACTGTATCTCACATAACATTATATGCCATCACTGATTTAGCACCTGCTCTGTGTGAGGTACTCTATATACAATGATCTCTAATTCTCCTACAGCACTGAAAGGCAAAGAAAGGGTAACGTTCCATTTTATTAGATAAAAAAACAAGTTTCAGAGAGATGAATCTGCCCAGTTCACACAAGTAATAAGTGGCTGAGATCTAAGTGTGTCAGATCAGATCAGATCAGTTGCTCAGTCGTGTCCGACTCTTTGCGACCCCATGAATCGCAGCACGCCAGGCCTCCCTGTCCATCTACAAAGCTCATGCTGTTTTAACTAAACCACACTGCTTCCTTCTTTCTCATGTGAACCACCAATTCCTTAGCTGTCTCTTTCGTGTCAAAATCAGCACCTCTATCTCTATAAAAAAACTAAGCTGTTATTTCTATTTTGCCAAAGCTGTGTGGAAATTAAGAGTACTATTCTGTTCACCCTTCTGTCTTCGGGCTTGCTTTCTCTCACTGCACCTCAGCAATAAAAGGGACAGCTTGTATGTACACACAGCTCCTTATCTTGAGTCTAAAGCAGGTACTAAATTTCTGGAATAGAAGTCTTTTCTCATGTTCTGCTGCTTCTCTGCAATTTTTTCACACTTCTGTGGCTTTTCTTATCAGGTGCCTTTACATTTTATTCAAGGCATGGTTTTATTCTAGCACAAATGCATCATCCACTTTCTCTTGGTCCTACCTTGCCATTAGGTAGGTGGCAATGTGACAAGAAAGCCAATATTACTGGGTGAACAGATTTGCAAAATACAAAAGTAGCAAAAAGTGGAAACTTCTCAGAGTTTCTGAGGACAAAGAGCAATGCTATAATGATTCAAAACCCAAATCAGAAATACCATGTATTTCTAGGTGAACCAAAATAGATTTTAAACAACATATAGGACATATCTGAGTACAAAGACCAGATGACAATAACTGATTCACAAAAGGAATCTGGACAGAATGCTTATCCCTGAGGACAAAACAACGGAAGAAGCATCAGGAACTAGCTGGGGTTTGCCTGTTTTAGTGATTCTGCCTATGGAAACCCCCAAGTCAGATTTGATGCTGTAGCTCTATGGTTCCTAAATGTGCCTGATCATATGAGTCAACAGGAGAGCTTGTTAAAAATCCAAACTCCCAGGGCCCCCAAGAGGTTCTGATCAGTAAGTCTGAGGTGGGGGCCTCAGTATCTATACATTCTTAATCATCAGTTGAGTCTTATAAGCAGGTAAGTCTGGCAAAGTAGTTAATGAACTCTTACAGATTTTAGAACCAACTATAACACTATGAATTTTTAACTCAATTTACATGCAGCTATCTAGACTAACCAAAATATCTAAAACCTTTTCCTATTTTAAAGTTGAAAAGCAAGCACTTCACGTAATACTTGTAATAGCTTTAGGATATATCTGCCCTAAATTAAGTGAAATAATTTTAACTCTGGATGTTCTAAAAGCATGCTGAGGTTACAGGCAATAGCCCCAAATTTTAACAGGTCCAGAATGGGGAGTTTTGGAGTCACTAGACCTGGGTTCAAATTCTCTGTCACTTATTATAATAGCTGTATGCTCATAAGGGAGTTGCTTAACCTCTTAGAGCCACAACTTCCTCATTTGTAGAACAGTGGTGAAAATAGCCACCTTGCAAGGTTGTCTGAGGATTAAGACAATATATGAATAACAGCAGGATAAACTCTGGCACTCCTAAGCACCATGGATACAGGGAAACATGTATCTCTGCTTTACAATTCTCCCAATATGTAAATTCCCCAAACCTCCAGATAACAAAGAAAATAAACTCTCTAAGGAGCCAGGAATCACTCAACAGATCACACAGCCAAGACATCAGAGGTAGAAACTATAGCACTCTCCTATCAGAAATAAACAAGTAAACAGTGGACCTCGATCCTTTCCATTACCCACTTTAGACCTGAATTTAGTAGACAGTTGTGTCCACGACGTCAACAGCCTTTACTGCCAGAGAGATAACACAGTGTCCCTTCACCTCTTGGACTGTCTCCGGCCCCTCTACAAAACATGTTCCTGCTCTTGTCAGTGACTATGGCAAGAACAGGTAGATTTAACATAGACTTTCATCCACAAGCTTTCCCAGGATCATCAGTGATGCTCTCACCCTGAATCTTTGCACCACTTGGCCATGACTCAGGCAAACAACGTTCACTGACAGGTTGACTTCTCCACCCTTACCCAACACAAACCTTGGAGGGCTGAATCTTTGGTGACTGGGCCGTCCCTTCTCCAGCAGTTAGAACCTGTTTTTGAGGGGACACAGCTATCATGTGACCCCCTTTCACAGTCACATACTGAGGGAGTGGTAACTGGCTGGCAGCTCCTGTTGTGGGTACATGAGAGGCTTCACCAGGTTCTTGTTTGATGATTACCTTGCAACAAACATGATAATGACACTGAATAAACAGTCCATGAACAATTCTACTAATATTTGAATTTATTCTGTCTGCAGGAATTAAGGAAGCCTGGTCTTTAAAAAATGACTCCACTAGATGGGTAAAAATACTGCTTAAATATAGCCTTAAATCAGCATGCATGCATGCTCAGTAGTGTCCAACTCTTTGCAACCCCAAGGATGGTAGCCCACCAGGCTTCTCTGTCCATGGGATTCCTCAGGCAAGATTACTGGAGTGGGTTGTCATTTCCTTCTCCAGAGGATCTCCCTGACCCAGACACTGAACCCACAGCTCCTGTGGCTAGTGCATTGGCAGGTATTCTTTTACCACTGAGCCACCTGGGAAGCCTAATACAGCCCGTAATAGCTATTAAAGGGACCAAAAGTAGGGTGTCGACTTGATCCAGTGTATCTGCAAACCAATCTGGTCATTTGTTTTAGGCACTGGTGGCAAAATGGCACTACAGAGAAATGCACTGTTGATGCTCGCTGAAGTTCCCATCTTTCTGAACTTCAGGGGAAGCCCTGTCAACAACAGTAAACAAAAGGAAGCACGTCTTGGAAGTAGGATCCAGTCTTACAGATGAAACACACTAAAAAAAGTTTCATATTGTGGGGTGGTAGCATCAATCAACTCCAACGTGCCACAAAAAAAGATTCTGTAACAAGAACTTATCAACTTGTGGGATAATCCCCTCAGGAATACTTACTTTTGTGAAAGCTCCAAGTCCTCCAGTTATAGGTTTGGGGCTTTGAACTTTAGGGTGACTCCCAATTGGGCAAAGAGGTGGCATAGATGCAAACAAAGAATCCTCCTGCTGTGTTTGTAAAAATACGTATTGTACAATTAGGATAAAGTCAGTGATTTCAGACACTCTAGTCACTTATATTTAATAAAAGCCTATGACATTCTCCAGCAACATATACCAAAAAGCAAGACAAAAACCCAAAATTCTTTGGGGTCTTCCAAGTCCACCTGCATTTTAATTATTGCTTTCGAGGCTAATTCAAAGTAAGGCTATAACTTGGCAAGAACCCACTCATATGTGCCCACTATCAGCTGCAAAGACTCCTATCATATAATCTCTAATGTCTGGTTGACTCGCTGGTTTCATGTCCAGGCCCCTGCCAGATGCTACTGAAGGACAGGTACTATCTTCTATTTCCTTTTCTATCCCTAGAGTCTAGGCACTGAATAACAAATGAATGTAACAGGTAGTTACAGTGTTTCAGTACACACACCCTTTTAACACTACTTGTAACTTGATCTGTTACCCTTATTCTAGAATAAATACTCAGGATGCAGAGGGCTATTTTTTCACTAAGAATTTAAAAAACAACACAGCAAAAAGAACAATTAGCAAAACAACAAGGGTCAAAATTCAAAATTACTGTCATTTGTCTCTAGTTCTCAAATACAAAAGCCAACTCTCAGAGGCAATTTCCCAAAATGTTGGGGGCAAGCAACAAAGTTAAAAGCACTGCTTAACTGTAATGAAATACCATCAACAAACATGAAAAAAATACACTGGTAGAGAATTAAAGCCATTAAGGGAGTTTTTACAATTCAGGCATTCTTATAATACAGTGATCACAGACTACACTGAATTTAGAGAAAAACCTCGCCTTGGATCAGAAAACTATTCAGTATCATCACCATTAAGTGCCTAAATAAAGAAATGCTGTGTTAGCACTAGTCATGTAAGAGATGATGTTTGAATTTTCAGGAATTCTCAAACAGGAGTCTTTACCTCAGAGGTTCTAGCCATAAGGCAGCCAAGACAATGACAAGCTGAATCACTAATCCAACAGTGCTGATTGTCTCTGCCAAACAGTGAGCAGATAACTAGCACTATGATCTGAACAAATCAGATCTTATTTGGGGTTCTAAATTTCAAAACACTTCTTACCCTGAAGAAGGTGGGGGAGGGGGGAAATAGACTGTAGAAAGAGGAGAATTATTACTCTATTAAAAGCTGTCCAAACAAACAAACAAACAAATCACAGGTAAGGGAGGGGAGTTTGGAGTACTTGATCTTTATGATATTTTTTAGCTTGAAGATTCTACTTTATGAAATCTGCAGTATCACCTGACAAATTCTGGCTCAACCTGAATGTACCATTTTAGAAACTAGCAAAGTGCAATAAGAGTGTTACCTTGACAGCAGATGTTACAAAACTACTTCCATGAATTTTAGGAATTGGGGAACCTGTTCCTTGGGAGGCCTGAGAGGCAGTAGAGAGCTTGCTGGTAGGACTTCCTGACAAGAAAAGTCGATTTAAAAACAAAGTATGAACAAAGTAAAATTTACAAAATGGAATTCTGAAGCCATTTTCCACCACCCTGCTCTTCTCCCCACTATTTAGTGTTCATTTTGAAGGGTTGAAAACTTACAACCAGGAGATTATTATAGAAAAAACACTTATGGATTCATTCCATTAAGTTGACCACTTCATCCCAAAAAGGGACAAGAAGCTAATCAGGAAGTATAGTAGAATAAGTAAACTAAGTAGACATTATGTATCTGCACTTTTATAGAAAGAGATACTGTAACATAATGGTGCTGGTTATTTCACAATGTGCCAAAATGTATGCATTCAACTGAATGTGAGTTCCTCCAAAGTAGTTTCACTAGAAGGTTACGCCTATTGCAAAATACTGACAACACTAAACAGTTTGTACTCTCTAAGTACAACTGTCTTTAGGATCTGATCAAAGAAAGTCACATTATCAACAGTCAACCAGGAGTCAAGACTAAAAATGGACTAATTTGGTCACCTCCTCCATTTACCAAACTTGCCTACAGAGACTGGCTTATTCCTAAAACTAAACATCCTCAAAGGACACCTTCTTAAAATCCCTAAGCGTATTCAAAAGGGAATCTCTGAAAGTAGCATTTTCTTAAAGGAGTTCTATAATTATAATCACTGTTAAAGAACATAACTTTTCCAAATACTTGCAAAGGCCCAAATACATTAATCTGTGTTAAAAATCAATTAAGTTAAAAAAAATCAGTCTTATTATAGTCATTCCTCTTATTTCATTTCTCTTAATTAGAAGTGAAGGCTACAGAATGTTTACACAGAGGAACATGAGTTTAAACAGTTGATTGAAGAGAATAAGTAAAATGTTTTAAGTACCTCAAAGAAATCTAAAAAGCACTCTATTTATTTGAGGTTACAATGATAAACACAGTGAATCCAAAGACTTATTCTTCCCATTACAGTTTTTTTTTTTTTAAATAACTACAGAGTTCAGTTTCCCTCCCACATGCAAGTTTTATCTAATTCGCAGAAAAGTAAAGATTACCTTTATCACTGAGGAAAAACATGTATGGCTCGGAAAGCTATTCCTGTTCTAAAGCTTAATTTAGAAAATTTAATAACCACATTGTCCAAAAAAAAAATACCATCTAAATGAGAATATAATCTACATTTTTATTTTTAGAAAATTAATTATGACTCAGTTTGAATCTTTAGAAAAAAAAAACTTAATTTCTAGAAATATAACAAAATGTAAATTGTCTCAAAGAAACTCAGAGGAGTTACTCTGATGTATTCCCTCCTCCTGTTCATGGTTGAAAATTTCATTCTCCCATTATCTGGCTACTAAGTCACCTTGGGGATTGCATGAATATTGTTCAGTTCAAACACACACCTGCAGTAGGAGTGGAGGCTCCAATAACCTGCCCTGGCTTGTCCACGATAACATAAGGATTATTAATAACAGAACTGGTAGTGCCTTGCTTCACATGGACTGGAGTGGAAGTTGGGGTTCGAGGCAATGGCGAAGGACTTGGGGTTGATATGGGGGAACCTTTATTAATGAAAAAGAAAAACAAAATAAACTAAACAAAAGAGATATATTCAGTCTATCTAAGAGGATGCTAAAGAAAATGGAAGAGGGGCAGAGCCACCAGGACCAAGGTGACAAACTGGGAGAAGAGAATGAAATTTTAAGTTTCAGGTACTGAGAGCAGTAGCAACAGCTGAGGCCAGGGACTAGAGTATTTCACTCTCTACATCCTTATCCGTGGACCAGCAGTAGCAGCAGAAGCAGCAGCAACAGCAGCAAGGAGCCTGTTAGAAAGATTCTAAGGTCCTACCCTAGATCTACTGAATATAAATCAGTATTCTAACAAGACCCCCAGTAGCACATTGAAGTTGAAAACCAAGTGCTTTAGATAAGTGTGGAACTGCTGAATCTCTAGGTAATAACATCTTGGGCAGGTTGTTATAATACTGGTTACACTTGAAGACACTAAAGTGAGGGAAGAAATTACTATGTGAACATCTCAACTTAGGAACCAAATCTTGATTTGCAATGAATTTCTGATAGGAAAATACAAAACTCACCCACCCCAAAATATCTCTCAATACCATGTCACAGACATAATCCAGAGATCCATGTTTCCACAGAACACTCTCAAAGGTTACCGACCAATACACCATTAAACACCCTCAACTGGCAGTGATCACATCGGTCATCCATGAGTTTCTCTAAACTTCAAAACAATTTACATGTTCAGCCAACTCCACCTCTGAAGCAGCAAGTTCCAAAATGCTTCTAACTGGGGTTGGGGTGGGGTATAAAATTATACATTCTTCAAGGACTTGGATCATATTTCTGCTTAGCTATTTCTAGCACTGAAGACTACCCCTGCCATTTAAGTATTATATAGAGTCCTCCCCCTGCCTAGGTATTTCTATTGACTTTCATGTCTTCTCTAAGAGGGCACAGCCAAAACTATAAAGCATATTTCTACTAGAAGTTTACCTAACATAAATGTAAAACTTGTGACGAAGTGGACAATTCAACCTCAGTGAAAATGAAGCCTCAGAACTACCTACTGATCATAGGAATGAGTAAATTTCTAGTGTGGCTAGTGAGTGTAAAAGATATCTCAACTTCAAATCAACCCCTGAAGCTCAACTACAAACCAAAGGCCACTAAGTTTTCTCTGTTAATAGTCACTCTGGTTTCCAAATATAATCCTCATCCTGCCTTAGCTTTCCATCAGACATCTTAGCAAACAATTTACCTGTGCTGATTCTAGATGAAAATTTGACTGCTTTGAATTTTCTTTCTTTCCTCATTCAATTCTTTCTGTATGGATGACTCTTGTTTCTATTTTGTGACACCTCGGCTTTGCAAATCAATAGTAATTAACCTTCTGGGTTTTCTGTTATTGTTGTCTGGCTGGTTGTTTTGCCACGTGGCATGCAGGATCTTAGTTCTCTACCAGGGATCAAACCTGTGTCCCCTCCAGTGAAGTGCATCTTTAACCACTGGACTGCCAGGGAAGTCCCTAGCTTGCTTGCTAACTAAACAAAAACCCTGCTTAGAAGAAGTTAAAAAAAACACAACAACCAAAACCACTTTGCTTTGTCATTCTAACAATTTTTACACACACCAACTTCACATACACCATGTATACCTGAGACAATCTTGCAGCTCATGGTGATAGGCTGGAAGGATTTTCCAGGTGACTCAGGGTTAGGAATCTGACCTTGTGGCACAATTTTGCAGCTCGATGCTATTGGCTGAAAAGCTGAATTGCCATGAGAACAAAAGGTAACCTTCTGGGATGTTGTCATTTTGGTAGGTGTTCGTTCCAATGAAGATGGCAAAGAATAAAATGTAGTGTGTCTCTCAGCTTCAGTGTTGGCTGGGAATCCTTCTTGAAATGAAAGAGGCAAATAAGTCATCAATCACTCTGAAATTTCTTATCATTTCAACAACTATTTAAGCCATTTACCAGTAGTAAAATAAACAGAGTAGACAGGTATTTAATACCGCTTTATATATTTTGGGGTGAAATGTAAATATCACACCTACAATCATATTTCATCAAAATGCTTGTTTCAAAAAATCAGAAAACACATTAACAGTATATAATAAAATTTACACAAGTTCATTATGTTCTCCCACTTTTTATATATGAATTGAAAAACTGTTCAAAGAGGAAAAACTCAAAGCATGTGTTTAATCTAATGATATCCTGTTTTATTAAATGCCCATAAAAACGATGCAACTAAAATTTAAGAGGAATAAAGTTGAGATTTTTATAAAAGAACTAAAATATTAACACACATTAAAATGTAGGCTTACCAAGTAAATCAATATGATTCAGAATCAATTTTATATTGTATCTGTATTTGTTACATAAATGAACACCTAAATACTTCATTATATGCTTATATGCCTATTAAATGAAATGATGCCATGGTCAAAATGCATAATAACAAATCTTATATTATATTTTAAGAAAGATTAGATACTTAATATTCAAGCTTCTTATTCACACAATCAGGGTCCAAACAAGAAAGTCTTCCTGTATCTATCAGAGGAAACCATTATATTCAAAGAATAAATATGCTTTTCTCAGTGAGTTCTAGGTTCTATGAAATGTTGACAAAACTTTATGAAAAAAATTTTCTGAGAAGAGTAAAGAGTTGGCTATTTTCATACTACCTCTCTGTAGGAGAGCAGCATGCCTGCTTATGGACAATTTCTTTTCCATATACTCTTAACTCGCTTAAGACAGCAGTTCACTATCAAGTGAGGGAAAGGAACGCTCCATACAAGGTAAAATGCATGTCCATACATGGAAAAATATATATTACCTTTCTCCACAGAGGTATCAGGTACTGGCTCATGTGACTGCTTTATCGGTGAGGACGCTTTCATGGGGGCTGGAATGGTCAAAGGCAAGGACGGTGGGGCATCTGAGATGTCTGACTCAGAGGACTGAGGATAAACGGAGTCTTCTCCCAGAGAATGCCGATGGAGCTCAACATCCACTACCTACACAACCGTGCAACAAGTGGGCTCATGAATCCATCATCAATGTCACAGAAAGCCCCAAACCCATCTCAGAACATGGTGCTCTAAGAGATGTGGCAAGTGATTCCTAGTTATACTTCAATCTCAATAGGATTTACCCCAGGATATAATCTAATCTAGTTTAATAAATAACTCAGTGAAACCAATCATAAAACTGGGGACTTTCCATTAGTGTTTCTGTACCTTAGAACACTCTCCTCCCCAATCTTCATATGACTGCCTCTTTCTCACCATTAGGTCTCAATCAAAAGTCACCTTCTCAGAGAGGCCTTCCCTAATTAACCTAGCAAAAGCAATTCCCTTGTCTCCCAGCTATTCTCTTCTTTATAACACTCATTTGTAAGTGAAATTATCTTATCTGCATTTATGTTTACTATATACTTTCTCCCCACTCTCAACACAATCAAGAATAAAACCCCTTGAGAATTACAGCTGCTCTCATTTGTTGATTTTTGTGTCCTCAGTACCTGAACCAGTGCCTAGCATATGGTACATGATCAATAAATATGTTCTGACCTAACACAGCACATTTCCATAAAGAGAGTAAGGTTTAACTTAGCTAATTCTCATCATAATGGCTACTGCTGATATATCATGAACACTAAAAAGTGGGGGGGATGGGGCAGGGGGTGGAGATGGGGTGAGAAAACAAAATTGAAGGTCTCATACCTCCTGATTTCAAAAGATATTATTACAAAATCATAGTAATTAAAAGAGTGTGGTACTGGCATAAAGATAGGCACATAGATCATTAGGCTAGAATATACTCTCACACACTAAAAAGAATCTATATGGCAGAATTATTTTCTGAAGGGTGTCAAGACCACTGATTGGGAAAAGGATAGTCTTTTCAACAAACAGTGCTGAGAAAACTGGAGATCCACATGCATTAGAATGAAGATGGATGCTTACTTTATACTATACGGAAAAATTAACTCAAAGTAGATTAAAGACCTAAACATAACACTTAAAACAATAAAACTCACAGAAGAAAATATAGAGGCAAAGTATTGTAACACTGAATTGGGCAATGATTTCTTGGGTATGATACAAAATGTACAGATTAAAAAAAAACACAGACTACATCAAAATTTTAAACTTTTGCACATCAAAGGAACACAATAAAGAGTGAAAAGGAAAGTCACAGAATGGGGAAAAATATCTGCGGATTATATATCTGATGAGAGATTAATACCAAGAACACAGAGAGAGATCTCCTAAAAATCAGCTATAAGAAACCAAACACCCAATTAAAAAACGGACAAAGGATCTGAATTAACATTTCTCCAAAGAAGATACATAAATGGCAATAAACCACTGAGTGATGCTCAACATCAATAATCATTACAGAAATGTATACCCAAACCACAATGAAACACCACCTCACACCTACTGGAAAATACAAAAAAAAGAAAACAACAAAAGCAGACAAAGATGTGGAGAAACTGAAATGCTTGTGCACTGCTGGTGGGAAGGTGAAATGGTGCTGCTGCTATGATAAAAAGTGTGACAGTTTTTCAAAAAATCAAAAATAGAATTACTGTGTGATCCAGCAATTCCACCTCTGGCTATACACCCAAAAGTACTAAACACAGGGACTCAGACAGATCCACATTCTCAGCAGCATTATTTACAATAGCCAAAAGACAGAAGCTACTCAAGTGCTTTCATTGGCAGATAAATGGATGAACAAAATGTGACATATACCAACAACAGAATGTAACTCAGCCTTAAAAAAGGGATCCCCTGGTGGCTCAGATGATAGTCTGCCTGCAATGAGGGAGATTTGAGTTCGATCCCTGGGTCGGGAAGATCTCCTGGAGAAGGAAATGGCAACCCACTCCAGTATTCTTGCCTAGAAAATCCCATGGACAGAAGAGCCTGGCAGGCTACAGTCCACGGGGTCACAAAGAGTTGGATGTGACTGACAGACTGTAGCCCTAAAAACAAAGAAATTCTGATGTGCCACAATGTGTATGAGCCTTGAGAACACTGTGCTAAGTGAAATATGGCAGTCATACACACACAAAAGAACACTGTATGATTCTACTTATATGGTAGAGCAGTCAAATTCATAGACACAGAAAGTAGAAGAGTGGTTGCCAGGGGTTGTGGGCAGAGGATGAGTTATGAACAATGAGTAGTTTCAGTTTTCCAAGATGAAAAGAGTTCTCTGGAGATGGATGCTAGTGACAGCTGCACGAAAATGTAAATATATTTAATACCACTTTGGTCACCTCATGCGAAGAGTTGACTCACTGGAAAAGACTCTGATGCTGGGAGGGATTGGGAGCAGGAGAAGAAGGACATGACAGAGGATGAGATGGCTGGATGGCATCACTGACTCGATGGACTTGAGTCTGAGTGAACTCCAGGAGTTTGTGATGGACAGGGAGGCCTGGCGTGCTGCGGTTCACGGGGTCACAGAGAGTCAGACACAACTGAGCGACTGAACTGAACACTTAAAAATGATTAAGTTGGTAAATTTTATGTGTAAATTTATCACAATTTTTAAAAAATAAAAATGGGGGGAGAAACTTTTGTTTTAATTTAGCATTCATGTTTTTCCTAATTAAAAACAAAGATGAATTTTCATTCTACTTGTTCCCAAATAATACTGCAGGAAAATAACCTACCGTCTCTGCTCCAAGAGTCTGCAAGCCAGTGTAAGTTCTGTCCAGCTATTGAGAGAAGTAAGAGTATTAAGTTTTACTATGCTTACTTATAAACCTTAAGATACAATCTTATCTAAAACACTTTCACTGCAAGTCTTCCTTTCATAATATCTACTTTTTCATAATGTACACTATTGATTTATCACATCAATAAAAGCCCTCAATTTTCTAAGAGAAAAATTGAATAAAATAAATAAAACAACCTCAGACATATAAGCACTTATTATAAAGACAGGCTATAAAAATATACATGCAGTGTGATGGCACAATTAAATACTTAGGCTATATTTACTAAGCACTTTTGGAAAAAATGAAGGAAAATTTAGGCAATACTAATAACTACCAGTATATCTGCATCATGGATGATTTATTTTAGAGGAGAGAAAGGAGTATACATTGAGGGAATGTTAATAATATAAACAAAAAAGTTTACAATTACATACAAAAAAGATATGTTCATATTCTTGCCTTTTATATTTTAAATTAAAAGTTAAAAAAGGATTTGTGGCAGCTTGCCAATATAAATCTTACACAGTAAGATCAATAGGTAAAAATGATGAAGTGGGGAGGGAGGGGAGAGGAGAAGAGGGGAAGGGGAGAGAAGGGGAAAAATACGAAGCCAGGGAGAGGTTGCTGCTGCTGCTAAGTTGCTTCAGTCATGTCCGACTCTGTGCGACCCTATAGACGGCAGCCCACCAGGCTCCCCCGTCCCTGGGATTCTCCAGGCAACAACACTGGAGTGGGTTGCCATTTCCTTCTCCAAGAGGTTAATAAATGTAAAATTTTAAAAGTTTGCAAGAAGGTCCCTGATGGCTCAGTGGTAAAGAATCTGCCTGCCAATGTAGGAAACTTGAGTTTGATCCCTGGGTCAGGAGATTCCCTGGAGAAGGAAATGGCAACCAATGCCAGTATCCTTGCCTGGGATACACCATGGAAACAGAAGCCTAGAGGGCTACAGTCCATGGGGTCACAAAAGAGTTGGACACGATTTAGCAACTAAACAACAACAGCAAAGGCTTGCAAGAGGTAGATTTCAAGTTTGGCTGAGTTCCTTAGCAGTCAACACAGAGATGACAACTCAGTCATGAGATCTAGTATTCATAATTTAAAAGGCAATACAGGGTAGATTTACAGTAGCCCCATGGAAGAGATCTGGAGTTTTAATGCTTAAACCTTCACCAATAGGGTGACTGTTATAAAGAAAGAAAGTGAAATTGCTCAGTCATGTCTGACTCTCTGTGACTGTTATAAAAGATATAGGCAATGTTAAAGCTATATCCATTTTCATGTTCTCCAGAGCACAGAAATAAGTCTTTCTGTAAACTGCACTGGCCTATATTTTATTTGTGGTACCTTGTTTTGCGAGACATTGACAAAACAGAACTATTATCAAAATGGCAAGAGAACTGGAAAGCATAGCATACAAGCAATGTTACAAGAACAGGTTTTGGCTGGAGGAGGAATGATTTAAGGAGAGATATGAAAGTTATCAATAAACATTTTAGAATTAATAAACAAAACAAAATCCTGTTCTGTCTACTCCAGAAGTCAAACAATGATAAATGAGATCAAGGTTAGAAGAGGGGGGCAGAGGTCATGCAGTTTTTTGTTTTTTGTTTTTTTTTTACGAGGTGGTCAACATCTTTAATTTCTAGGCAAATGCAAATCAAAAGCACAATGAGATACAACCTAACATTTCCTCTTAGAAAGGCTACCATCAAAAAGACAAATGAAAAAAAAAAAAAAAAAAAAAGACAAATGACAAAAATTGATGATGAACGTGCAGACTCTGGTTATGTACAAGTCCTGAGATTACTCTCTGATGCATAAATATAACTCACCACCTTCATTTCGATATTTGGCAGAACTAATACAATATTGTAAAGTTTAAAAATAAAATAAAATTAAAAAAAAAAACCAAAAAACAAAAAATGTACCCTTCAATGTAAACATATTTAGAAATATGGTATTCTTCACATTTTTGCCATGTTCTGTTAAGATCTGTAAGAAAACTGCTAGGTGGAGAGGTCATGCAGTTTTAAGTAAATTTAAGAGAGAAGCTTCCAAAAGTTTATTTACTAAATGGATAAATAGAATGTTTGGGGAATTACTGTGCTCCGTGGTGATGACTAGGAGAGGTTCAGATGACTATTCAAGGATGCAGGATATGTGAATTCATCCTGGAAACTTTAAATGTTACAGAACTCTTAACAGAGTCTTTAGTATGCAATATAATCATTACAGTATCAAATATAGATTGTTATATACTACAGAATCTCAGAATACAGATCACTGTGGACTTTAGTAACCAAGAAAAGCTACACAGGATCTTAAAGAATGGAAAGAATCCACACCGGCATACGAGAAGGGAGGAGAATAAAAGACAACGTCAGAAAAGGCCCAAAGTATCTCTGGGACATGAATAGAGACTGACCTGACTGGAGCAGGACATTCACACAGGAGATTAGTGTGACATAATTTAGGGGAAGTATGTCAAATCAAAATGTGAAGAGTCTCCAATACCAGGCAGGGGAATCTAAACTTGAGTAACAGACATTCAATCAAAGCTTCTCAGAATAATGTAACGGTTCTCGTGTTTGAAGAATAATCTGACAATGGTGTACAGAACGGACTGAGGGGAAGGGAGATAGACTGGAATTAAAAAGGCTCATCAGGAGACAGAGTTGACTAATAGCCAAGAAGAGTGGGAAGGGTGAAGGATAGTCTATAAGAAAAATTATGAAGCAAGAGTCATGGTTGGCAAGTGAATAAACATTTAGAACACAGAGGGATGAATCAAAGATGGTTCTGAGAGTTAACAAAGAAACAGCAGGAAATATGATACTCCCGTAATAAATAAAGATCAATGGTCATAACAGAAGTGCTTAAGTTCTTAAGGCCAATCAATATATGATAAATAGTAAAGCTGAGAAAAATCTGGTAACATTTTAAATACTGCTGTTTTAAAACTGTCTCATTCACCAGAAACTCTAAGTGATAAGGACAATACAATGTGTAAAAAAAGTATGCAAACAATTCCCTTTATTTTAGGGATCAGGACTGAGCCCAGTGCAATACAAGATGGCATGTGCAGTGCTTAAAATAAGTTAAGGGGAAAGCAAGACTATTTCAGACCTTCCTCTAAGTGGGAACATATCCTGCCCTACTGAACAAAGTGGCTAAATATTCTTTACTTGGTTTCATTTCTTCACTGAGGCTGTAAGAAAATCTTGTTTTACAGTAATCTCTAGAAAATAACTTAAACATGAAGTTAAGCAGTGCTGTTTACCAACATTGGAGGACAAATTTCAGGTGGTTTTAAAGTTGAAAAGGGTACATTTGTAGAACAAAGGGAACAAAGAGGGAATTTTGAAAATGTACTCAGATTCATCTGAAAGCAATTACTGGGAATAATGTGGTAAACCACAAAGTAAGGGTACTTTGGAAGAAGTTCAATATTAGGATTATATCTTACGGACAGAAAATGTACACGAGACTACTACAGAGAGGGGCATAAGGGTAATGTACAAAAATGCTCTGTCTTCCGACTATGAACGCTAAATGCTTATTATATAAATTGGAAAAGAAACACACACACACACACACACACACAGAAAAAAGGGGCAGGAGAAATTGTCCACAATGTCATTACTTCAATTACTCCAACTTTTTAGTATATTTGTGTCTTTTTTCATCTATTTAAAATCTTGGTTGACCTCATATTATATATATAGTTTTATATTTATGCTTTTCACTTACTATAATGGTAGTTTCCCCATGTACAGAAAACACTTTGTAAAATAAATTTATAATGGTTACATAATAAACCATGTGGATATATCAGTTAAGAATTCCAAAAGTATTACAACCTTGCACAGGACTTTATATTTTCTAAAATATGTTCACTTCTATCTTTATTCTTAGGAGATAAATAGACAAGGATTACTATTTGTGCCTCTTTCTACAGAAAATTAAGATGTAAAAAAGTAAAATATAGATTAAAAAGGAAAAGATTTCATTTACTTATTAGCCCCAGGTAACACAGTAATAGTGAGCTCTGATCAGAGATCAAGTCTTCTGATTATTCAATCAGCTCATCTTCTTAAAGAACATACAGTTTGTTGCAAAGTGACCCTTTCCTCAACATTTAGAGGACAAATGCTACAGCAGTAAGCAGAACACACTCAAACAGATCTATCCTCCTTCCACCATCTGTGGTTAACTTCTCTCAGGTCTAACCTACCACTTCAGGTGTAGGTGAGAAGAGACACTTCATTTCTGGGGAGCAACGCTTTGTTTTGTTACAATACCTTCAGATTATGTATGATATCTATCCGCTTGTTCTGGCTGTCCTTAAAGTGAACTTGAACTCTGACAGGAAACTCACCCCAGCCTCTTCTGGTCAAGTGAAAAGGAGGCTCTCTAGGGAAAAGCAGATATTAATGTATTAGTCCATGTTCACTCTCTCATTCTAGAAAAGGAAGTTTTCCCATAATGGGTACGTTAGAACGTCACATCTTTCTGATGATTATTTATATTTCCTCAGTTAATGCTAAATCAATATGCTGAATTTTGCTAAAATGCTAAACCAAAAAAGAAAAAAATCCAACTCAAATCTACGTTAAACTTTCAACCACTGAATACTTAGAGCTAAGACACTTACACCATATAATCCAGTGTCATCATTTTCACAGACAGGGAACTAAGGTGATTTGACAGATGTCACAATATTAAAGCCAGAATTCTGGATTGCTACCTGACAGAGGCTGTGAGGGACATTCCTTACCCCTAAACACTCACTTATTCCTCCACTCTGGCAAAAACAAAATAAACCATATTCAATCTAAAGGTGACAAATTTATTTAAACTATCTACTAAGACTTAAAAAAAATTGAATCTGACTTTACATAATTTTAGTGAATAGAGAGGAATGTGTGTGATTGCTAAACAGATGAGAATTTTCAGTCAAAATGTAATTTGTGAAGGAAATAAAAAGGAAGAGTGATGAGCAAAAGACTGGTTTGCTGTTGATAATTGGTGTTGGGTACATAAGGATTCAATATACTCTACTTTGTCTATGTCTGGAATTTTCCATAATAAAAAGTTTAAAAATGTAATTGAGACCCCATGTACTTAAGAATAACATGGTTTAAGTTAATGGAGGAAAGAGAGAATGCTTTAAAGTGAAAATGTTCATTATGAATCACTGGCCTGGAATTACTATAATGAGAGAGGATGCCAAGACTGCAGGAAGAAAGCACTTTCAGTGGGATGTGCTTTTGGAAAACTAAGGAGAGACATGAATTCAGTAAGGTAGAGGGAGTGCAAGAAAACAACCTGAGAGGAGTCTAGGAACAGATATGAATCATCAGGCACAAGGCCAGAGGCTACCAGGAGAGCCCAAGGCAGGAAAAATCCCTGAGTATGGCAGCAGCCTGGAAAGTAGAGAAAACAACAATTGTATTATAAACTAGGAAAAAAAGAAAGCAAAGAAATAAGAGTGCCTGGAAGAAACCAGCTGAGATAGCAAGAGAAGCAGCCATGATGTCAGCATAAATTCAGACAGAAATAAAAGACAGATGTGGGATCAAATGAGAAGGTTGACTTGAGACAGCAGCCTGAAAAGGAATCCAAAGTCAGAGATACAGCAGGGCCTAGAAACATAGTGGACTTAAGAATAATTAAAGAAAACTCTATAGATGACAAGGTTAGTCACTTAAATTCCAGTAAAGCTAAGTGAATGGCCTAAATTCATTTTGCAATATTCGTTAATCATATTGTTTGTATGCTGAACTTCTCTTATAAAGGATATAGTAAATCAGCTGTGCTCTACCATTTATAGGCTAAACTTTAGTGAATGGATAGGAAGGACTGCAGGAAGACAGAAGACAGACAAACCAGGGAAAAGGAACAAGGATTTTAACAGGAAATTCCTCCTTAACCATATTTTTGGAAGCAAAAAAGGAATCTAAGACCTACCAACAGATGAGACATCAGCTACCAAATATTCTACTTCAAAAGATATTATGTGTTTCACACAAAAAAGGACTGCTTCGCTTGAAGATAATTCTGTATTTCTAGATTCCTCAAGGGCTTTCCTGGTAGCTCAGCTGGTAAAGAAGTTGCCTGCAATGCAGGAGACCTCGGTTCAATTCCTGGGTCAGGAAAATCCCCTGGAGGAGGGACAGGCTACCCACTCCAGTATTCTTGGACTTCCCTGGTAGCTCAGATGGTAAAGAATCCGTCTGCAGTGTGGGAGACCTGGGTTGGGAAGATTCCCTGAAGGAGGGCATGGCAACCCACTTCAGTATTCTGGCCTGGAAAACCCCTATGGACAGAGGAGTGTGGTGAGTCACAATCTATAGGGTCACACAGTCGGACACGACTCAGCCACAAAGCACAGCACAGATTCCTCATAGGGGGTGAAATGTATCAATAACCAAGAAGAAAAACTCACAGAATACTGGACTTTAAAAATGGCTTTCTTAAAAATATAGAATGAAGCATAACTCCTCGTCCAACTAATTAATTCAAATGGCCAACCAGTCTTTTAGGATCACTTCTAGTGACCCCAAATCCACTACCTAATGAAACTTCCTATTACATTTCTTTTTTTAATTTAAATAAGCTCTGGCCAGGGTTTTTTTTAAATTATTTATTTTAATTGGAGGCTAGTTATTTTACAATATTGTACATGTGCCCCCCATTTCTTATCCATTCGTCTGCCAATGGACATCTAGGTTGCTTCCATGTCCTAGCTATTGTAAACAGTGCTGCAATGAACACTGGGGTCCACGTGTCTCTTTCAGTTCTGGTTTCCTTGGTGTGTATGCCCAGTAGTGGGATTGCTGGGTCATATGGCAGTTCTATTTCCAGTTTTTTAAGGAATCTCCACACTGTTCTTCATAGTGGCTGTACTAGTTTGCATTACCACCAACAGTGTAAGAGGGTTCCCTTTTCTCTGCACCCTCTCCAGCATTTATTGTTTGTAGACTTTTTGATAGCTGCCATTCTGACTGGCATGAGATGGTACCTCATTGTGGTTTTGATTTGCATTTCTCTGGTAATGAGTGATGTTGAGCATCTTTTCATGTGTTTGTTAGCCATCTGTATGTCTTCTTTGGAGAAGTGTCTGTTTAGTTCTTTGGCCCATTTTTTGATTGGGTCGTTTATTTTCCTGGTACTGAGCTGCATGAGCTGCTTGTATATTTTTGAGATTGTCAGTTGCTTTGTTTGCTATTATTTTCTCCCATTCTGAAGGCTGTTTTTTCACCTTGCTTATAGTTTCCTTCATTGTGCAAAAGCTTTTAAGTTTAATTAGGTCCCATTTGTTTATTTTTGTTTTTATTTCCATTACTCTGGGAGGTGGGTCATAGAGGATCCTGCTGTGATTTATGTCAGAGTGTTCTATGTTTTCCTCTAGGAGTTTTATAGTTTCTGGTCTTACGTTTAGATTTTTAGTTTATTTTGAGTTTATTTTTGTGCATGGTGTTAGAAACTGTTTTAGTTTCATTCTTTTACAAGCGGTTGATCAGTTTCCCCAGCACCACTTGTTAAAGAGATTGTCTTTTCTCCGTTGAATATTCTTGCCTCCTTTATCAAAGATAAGGTGTCCATAGGTGCGTGAATTTATCTCTGGGCTTTCTATTTTGTTCCATTGATCTATATTTCTGTCTTTGTGCCTGGCCAGTTTTATTAAAGAAAATTTGTACACAATTTACTTTTTACCAGTCTGTGCTGGCATGCTTCTAATGATATCAAAACCACCTGGATCAATGATAGCCAGTGTGCATACTCTGGAGTATTTTCCACATACTGTGCCCAATTCAGTATTATTGCCACTGTAGTGATGGACACCAGTTTTGGCCAATCAGTATAATACTCTATTTCAGATTTCCTCAAGGCTGGGCAGTTGTTGGTGAGGATTACCAGTTTCGCTTTGCCTTGTCTGATCATTTTCAGAATCTGCTTGTAGCCCAGCACATACTTTCCACTTTTCTTAACCAGTTGGAGCCCAGAGTTGATTGACTCCAGTGACTCTGTCATTTTCTTTGTGGCCACCATCTTCTGGTCTTAGGTACAGGATGCCCCCAACCAAGAGCAACTGCCAAGATGGCCGGGGAGCAAGAAAGGGCTTACATTTCTGAAGAGCTCTGTTATAAAAAATATTTCATTCTCCTCCTGTAAGTCGTATGCTTTCTGCAATCACAAATAAATTCTTCCTCCATAGGACCTTCAAAAAATCTAAAACATTTCACTAAGTTGTCCACCCTGAAGGGTAAACACATTCTGTTCCTTGTAACAGCAGCAGAAGCAAATACTTATATTGTTTAGCATAATCCTACTACTCTTCTAAGCCCTTTATATCTATTAACTAATCTAATCTTTATAACCACAATATGAAATATCCTCTCTGAGACACAGTGAGGCCAAGTAACTAGCCGAAGGTCACAGAGCAATTAAGTAGTGAATCTGAGGCTTAATCTCAAGTAACAGGCTCCAGAGCGGCCCCCCGCAGCCCGTGATCCTTTTTTTAAAATGATACAATTTGAAGAGGCTCACTAGGACAGTCCTTTGGGGGCCTAGTCCATTGTAGTCTCTCACACACAAAGGCCAGGAATATTCTAACACCAGAACCATGTGTTCTTCATGTTTGAAATCCCTGTATCAAGTCCTAAGCCTAGCAAACATGTAGTGACTGTCTTGTGCCTAAAATCAAAGTTTACAGTCACAGCTTTTAGAAAGTTGGCTAAGGATGGCCATGGCAACTGAACTTAATGGAAAACAGATGGTATGTAAGAGCAGAATCTACCCATGCTCTTCATCAGGTAATGTGCTCTGACAAGGAGATTCACAGTGCATGGGAAACACACATGCACTTTGGTTCAGAGAGATTATCCTTAAGTTTCAAGTCAGCTGAAAAGATCTCACCTACTCATCACATTACTCTAGATACTTTGACACAAGAAACATCTTAAAAGTCTCGTAAAGAACATAGAGTTAAATTAAATCAAGGACACAGGTTAATGTTCTGTCATACCTGAAGTTTAAAGTTTAGTTCTAAGAAGAATATTTTAAGAATACAGATAAACTGGAATGTGCCAGAGAGTATAACCTGGCACATTATATGGGCAGAGGAACACAAAGTCACATAAACAACTGAAACAAATGTGGATGTCTGGCTTGGAGGAAAACAGAAGAGACCTAACAGTGCTCTCAAAATATCTGAACAACAGCTACATGGAAAAGAGTTTATAATGATTCTGTGTGGTGTCACAAAATGTATGGAAGTGTACTCGTTAGAAGTTAAAGTTAGGACTCTCCTCAATATAATTCAGTTCAGTCGCTCAGTCGTGTCTGACTCTTTGTGACCCCATGGACTGCAGCACGCCAGGCTTCCCTGTCCATCACCAATTCCCGGAGCTTGCTCAAACTTATGTCCATCGAGTCCGTGATGCCATCCAACCATCTCATCCTCTGTCATCCCCTTCTCCTCCCACCTTCAATCTTTCCCAGCATCAAGGTCTTTTCCAATGAGTCAGTTCTTTACATCAGGCGGCCAAAGTATTGGAGCTTCAGCATCAGTCCTTCCAATGAATATTCAGGACTGATTTCCTTTAGGATAGACTGGTTGGATTTCCTTGCAGTCCAAGGGACTCTCAAGAGTCTTCTCCAACACCACAGTTCAAAAGCATCAATCCTTAGGTGCTCAGCTTCCTTTAAAGTCCTCAATATAATTAAAAACATCCAAACAAACATAGCCACTTAAAAATAGAAAGGCCCACATCACGAAGTCATAATTCACTCAACATGAAATGAGCATTTACTACATGCTGGACATGATTCTAGATAAAGACAATTAAGAAAAATTCCCAAACATCCAGAAGTTCTGAATCTAGTAAGGGAGACATACATGTAAATTAGTAAGTATAATAACAAATTTATATATATTACTTGCTATGAAAACAGAGGTATGGTTGATCATTAACAAACTGTTTCTCTAGAAACACACAAGCAAGGTTCTCTTTTAAAATATTATTTAAAAATCATAGTATTGTACTTAATAAAACGTACAGTAAAAGTATGCTCTTGGGAAAGGTATGCGGTAATAGTGTAATTCAAAAGCTGTGAAAAACTTAACTGGTCACATATATCACCACACCTAATTATGGAATACTGTCCCAGTGGCATGAGTCAAACAGAAAACGTGAAACCTCATAAATTTCACAAAACAAAGCTCATTTAGAATTAACAGAAGATACTCTAGATGTAAAAGGTAAGAGAGAAATTTGACAAGGAGCTATGGCATGATGTCTCCCCTGGATTTCCTCAGACTTAAAATATAATCTGATAAACATGACCTTTACCTACAGATTAGATTTCTTAGTAAATACAATTTCATATATTATTGCATGATACTTTTCTACAGCCTAAAGGAAGCCATGTGTTTCACAAAGTCCAATTCTTGGGATGAGAACTGAGAAATAATATGGGCACTGATTTGCATCATTAAAGTATTAGGGTTTTACATAATGAGCTTCTAACCCCATTTTTAGTAAATCAAATGTTTATCATCAATAGAAAAATATGATTAATACATTTTAACTGATTCACACGTTTTACATTAAATAAAATGCTTTCCTAAAACAGTGTTGTTGCTGCTGCTGTTTTACTGTATGGAATTTTTGCCTGGACATTAAGACATGTTTTTTATATTAATATTTATATCTTTATGGACAAAGTGGTTTTTAAACTCACCTACTACTTCTTAACAAAATCACTAAAATATCTGTACTAAAACAATGGGCTAATTTGGAGTTAGGATATCTAAACTCAGAAAATACTGTTATTCTTAAGTTATCTTAAAGTACAAAATATTGTTACTATTCCAAGAATTCAAGTAAACAATCATTTACTTGTATTTTAACCCCTGAAAGAAAGTAGGGCAAAGAAGGAATCATTGAGAAAGTTAACTTCTGAGTTATGTCTTAAAGGATAAACAGCAGATCTTAAGAAAGACAGCTACACTGTGTATATATGTGTACACATAAGCATATGTATGTGTGTATAAGCAAAGAAGACAGACAATAGGAAGATGGTATTCCTAGCAAAGAAAACAAATATAGGTCACCAGTGGAATTCTAGATGAGGCTAGATGAGCTGTACTGGGTATTTCTAAAAGGTTTCATGAATCAGATATAGACTGAAACAAAACCACAAGGTTTTTTCAACTCTAAGTTTGAGAGCCTACGAATGTACTTGCTCCTTTATCAATCTGTACCATAAGAATAAAACAGAATAGCAACACTTTTCCAAGGTTCTATCAAATCAAATATGTCAAGAAAATAAAGGAAGTAAAAGAAAAAACCTTGTTTGCACTGGAAAACTCTTACACTGATTCATTCTCTTGGGTAGACAAGATAGAAAGATTCAATATCATAAAAAGTATGAAAATTAATCATTAATTCAATGCGATTTCAATCCATAAATCAACACTTAGAATCTAAAGTAATCTGGAACAACATATGTACTCAAGAATGACCAAGACAAAAACTGTAGAATAATATAATAATAATCAGGGGAACATACTCTACCTAAGATCAGCATACTCTATTAAGCAAAACAATTAGTATAGTATTAGTACAGGAATCAAAATTATTAACAAAATCTAGCATCAGATCCATGTTTTTATGAGAATTAAGTGCATATTAAAGGACAGATCAGCTGATAATTAATATATACCTAAATATCCTATGAAGAATATAAATGTTCTGTACTAGCTAAAAAAATCTCATTTCCAAGTATTTGACTTTTTGACCAACAATGCCTATCTTCCAGCTCCATTTCTAATTTATTTATTAGAAATAGATTTATTTTTTGACCCCCATAGAGATTTTCATTTCTTGTCCACACCAGTTTTCACTACTCATTATTGCTATTGTGTAATCTCCCAATGTAATCTCCTTCTCTCCTTACTCAGCTTAGACTCCATGGTATATCACTAACATAATATTATTATTAAAGTAAGGAAATCAATGAACTGGGAGACCAAGGTTTTAGAAGACTTGTATATCTGCATATCAAAGTCTGTAAGAGTGATGGCAAGTGTACTGGTAGAGGGAATATCAGCATACTAGGTGCTAAAACTGTATTTGAAAGAGGAATGACTAGGAAATCAGTAAATGCTCCAAAAAGAAGCAGCAGCAGATCTTATGAAATTTCAAAGGAGCAGAAGTTTTTAGAGAAAAGAAGGGGAAAACTGGTCTGGAAGCCACAAATACAAGACAGACAGACAAGCACCCATTTCTAGAACCAATGGTATACACCGTGTGTAAGAGGAAAAAAAAAACCAAAAGTTGCCACTTGAAAGTTTTCTCAGGAGAAGCAGTGTTCTCAGGAATTAGTCAGGTTTTACTTAAGAGTTAGGAGTGCTCTAAAGGAATGTTCTGAAGAAAGCTGAAGATACAGGAGATTTCATTGATAATAAACCAGAACCATTTCTACAATACATTCATATAGTGAACATACATGTGATAGGTAACATCACATATAGATGTGAACAATACACCTAAATGAAACAAATTTTACAAGAGTGTATACATATAATGTGTGTGTGTGTGTATAAAATCATTCCATCTTTGTGAAATAATCACAACAAAAAACTTCAATAGCTATGCTAGATTAAAAACAGAGAAAAAAAATATCATTAAAGGTTACTTCTGAGAGGGTGAGATCATGGGGAACTTACAACATTAAGTATTTCTATAAAGTCAGAATCCTTTATTAAATTCTAATATATTCTGATAATCATAAAAACAGTAACATTTGTATATTTATCTATATCTATATAAATAAGTTATTTCCAAAGGAGAGGAGAATAAGCTGGTGTAATTCATATGGTAACAACCTGATAGGTGAGGATGGTACCTGTTCAGTGAGACAGAAATCTGCAGTAAAGAACCACAGCTAAAATTATATTGTGACTAAAAGCCAAAGCTGAAAAAATTATTAATAATACAAGAATTTCAAAGTTCTTAAGTTAAATCACTTTCCTTCCACTTCAGTAATTCTGTACTTCTCAGGTTTAATAACTCAAATAGTGCTCACCTAACTTCCACAAGGTCATTTGGTTTATAGCTGGGATGAAGAAAGAACCAAACTTTCTTGACAAAATGATTAATACTGGGTTCTCTACGAGAGCCTCGGACATATACCATCCACTTGTGGGTTGACTGGTCATTTTCTTCTCTCTTATCAGGAGGTATATACCTAGAGTAGGGAGAAAAAAAACGACTTGAAATCTTTGTTCCTAACAAACCAATTAACTACTACTTAAAACAAGATTAAAAATCAATTACAAGAAGAAAAATGGGAAAATTTACACATACATAAAGAGTAGACAACATACTACTTACCAATTAATAGGTAAAAAAGAAATCAAAAGAGAATTAAAAAATACCTAGAGACATCTGAAAATGGAAATAGAGCATATCAAAACTTTAGTGATGCAGCAAAAACAGTTCTAAGAAGGAAGTTTATAGTGATAAATGCCTACATAAAGAAAAAAAGATCTCAAATTAACAACCTAACTTTATACCCTAAGGAACTAGAAGGAGAAAAACAAACTAAACCCTAAGTTAGAAAAAAGAAAAAAAAAAAAAAAAAGGAAAGAACAAAGATCACAGTGGAAACAGAGACTAAATAACACAATAGAAAAGGTCAAAGAAAGAAGAGTTGGTTTTTTGAAAAGATAAAATAGACAAACATCTTTACACAGACTTACCAAGAAAGAGGGACTCAAACAAATAAAATTATAAATGAAAGAGGAGATGTTACAACTGATACCACACAAATACAAAAGATCATAAAAGACTTAAGAACAAGTACACATCAACAAACTGGACAACTTAGCAGTACTGAATAAAACCTAGAAATAGACACCCTATCCAGACTGAATGGTGAAGAAACAGAAATCTGAACAGAACAGTTACTAGTAAGGAGACTGAATCAGCAAACAAAAACCTGCCAACAAAGTACATTCCAGGACCAGTGGTTTATTTAAAGGGTGAATTCTACCAAACAGATAAAGAATTGATTCCAATCCTCAACCTCTTCCAAAAAATAAAAGAAGAGGGAACACTCAATGATCTCATTTTATGAAGCTAAAATTACCAATACCAGAGCCAAATGACGATACTACAAGAGAAGAAAATTATAAGCCAGTATCCCTGATAAAGGGCTTCCCAGGTGGCTCAGTGGTAAAGAATCTGCTTGCGAATGCAGGAGATGCTGGTTCAATCCTTGGGTTGGGAAGATCTCCTAGAGAAGAAAATGGCAACCCACACCAGTATTCTTGCCTGGGAAATCCCATGGACAGTGGAGCCTGGCAGGCTACAGTCCATGGGGTCACAAAAGAGTCATATATGACTGAGTGACTAAACAACAATCCTTGATAAAAGTAAATGCAAAATTCTTCAACGAAACATTAGCAAACAGAATTCAACAGTACATTAAAAGTATCATACAACATGAGCAAGTGAGATTTATTCCAGGCATACAAGGATGGTTTGACATCTACAAATCAATGCAACACATCACATTAATGAAATGAAGGCTAAAAATTATATAATCATCTCAAAAGATGCAGTAAAAGCATTTGACAAAATTCAGTATCTATTCATAATAAAAATTCTCAACAACTGCATATAGAGGAAGCAATTCTTAAAATAATAAAGCCACACATGACAAGTCCACAGCTAAGATCATACTGAATGGTGAAAGCCAGAAGATTTTCCTCTAAGATCAGGAACAAGACAAGGATGTCCACTATTGCCATTTTTATTCAACACAGTACTATAAGTCCTAGCCAGAGCAATTAGACAAAAAAAAAAAAGAAATAAAAGGCATCCAATGAAAAGGAAGTAAAATTGTCTCTATTTGCACAAATCATAATATCATACATGGAAAAACCTAAAGACTCCATCACAAAACTATTAAATGAATTCAGTAGAGTTGTAGGATATAAAATCAACATTAAAAAATCAGTTGTTTCTATATACCGACAACAAACTACCAGAAAGAGAAATTAACAATAATTTCATTTACAACAGCATCAAATACAATAAAACACTTAGCAATTTAACCAAAGAGGTAAAAGACCTGTACATTGAAAACTGTAAGACACTATCAACTATACTTCAATAAACAAAAATAAAACTAAAAATCTATAAGACACTGATGAGAGAAACTGAAGAAGGCAAAGATATTCTGTGCTCAAGAACTGGAAAAACAGTTAAAATGTTCATACTACAATGCAATCTCTATCAAAATTCCAATGGCGTTTTTTACAAATAGAAAAACAATCCTAAAATCTATGTGCAACCAGAAAAGATTCTGAATAGCCAAAACAATCATGAGAAGGAAGATAAAAGCTGAAGGCATCATGTTTCCTGGTTTCAAACTATATTACAAAGCTACAGTAATCAAAATGGTGTTGTATTGCAATAATAACACATAAACCAATGGCACAAAACACAGAGACAAGAAATAAACTCACACTTACTGGTCATTAATTTCCAACGAGGAAGCTAATATACACAATGAGGGAAAGGACAGTTTCAATAAATGTTGCTGGGAAAACTGAAAAGCCACATGCAAAACAATGAACTGAACCTCTATCCACACCAGACCCAAAATCGACACAAAATGGATTCACAAGTTAAATTTAAGACCTAAAACCATAAAACTGGAAGAAAGTATAAAGGGCAAGATTTTTTATATCTGTCTGGGCAGTGATTTTTTGGATCTGACACCAAAAACAGAGGCAATAAAACCAAAACAAGTAGAACGACATCAAACTAAAAAGCATTTGCACAGGAAAGGAAACCACCAACAAAATGAAAAGACAGCCTACGGAATGGAAAAAAATACTTCTAAATCATGTATCTGATAAAGGGTTAATATTCAAAACATGAAGAACTCAAAAAATACCAGAACAAAAACAAAACAAAAATATCTAATTTATAAATAGGCAGAGGAACAAACTCAACTTCCAGTTACAAACAAGTCATGTAATGTACAGGTAATGTATAGCTATGGTGACAGATGGTAACTAGACTTATTGTGGTAATCATTTTTCAATATATAAAAATATCAAATAACTCTGCTGTCCACCTAAAACAAGTATAATGTTGCTAGATCAATTGTACTTCAATTAAACAAAAATATTTTTAAGGAGATATAGATAAACATATTAACATACACACAGGAATATTATTCAGTCCTAAGAAAGAAGTAAATCCTGCCATTTTTTACAACATGGATAGAAAGACCTTGATGGCATTATGGTATGCGAAATAAGTCAAGCAAAGAAAGACAAATACTGCTTGGTATCACTTCCATGTGAAATCTAAAGAAAAATCAAATTCTTAGAAGCAGAGTAGAAAAATGGTTATCAGGAGCTGAAGAGTTGGAGAAACTTTTCCATTTAAAAAAAACCCTAAAATTCAGGCAATATTTAATAGCCATATTACCTAACCAAAGTAAGTCTTTGCAGTTAACCCTTTTCTTTAAACTCTTTTTTCAGGGCTGGGGGGGGGGAGTAGGCCTGAAGAGGCATTCCCTTGAAGTTTTTTTATTTTCTAATTATCAGTCAATTTAAAAAAAAATCCTGCTTTTCCTGCTAAGTGGGTACACTAGGTAGAAACAAACTAGCATACTTTATTCCTGGGTTAGGAAACCTCTAGCCTGTGGGGTGATTTCATTCAGGTTCAAAAGTGCTAGAACTCAGAACTCTTCTGTTTCCTACTCATTGCTGTCAAGGTTCCAAGTGGTTTCTTTGTCTTTAAAGAAAACAAGTCATTTCCCTAAGTACTAACCATGGCAAAACTAGAATCCTTAGCCCTTCCTTTTGAGGCTCTGGCTTTACTTCATTAAAGAAAGAAAGAAAGAAAGTGAAGTCACTAAGTTGTCTCCGAGTCTCTGCGATCCCATGGAATGTAGCTTACCAGGCTCCTCCATCCATGGGATTTTCCAGGCAAAAATACCAGAGTGGGTTGCCATTTACTTCATGAGCCCCCCTTATAACATTCTGTTGGAAAATAAGGTCATGGCCTTCTGTACATTCATCTATGTCTATGGTTATCCTTAGCAATACAGTGGGCCAGGTTGCCTAACCCAGTTTTTCTTTAGGAGTACTCATGTCCTATCTTTATCTTTGCTCTTCCATATATAAAAGCCAGCCTATGAATTTAATGAACCCTATCAGCACTTTAATCAGAATATCTACATATCAACTTAGGAAGAAGAGATATCTTTACAACACTGAGCTTTCCTATCCATGAACATGCCATACTGCTCTAATCATTTAGTTCCTTTATGTGTTTCAATAAAATTTTTATTTTCATAAAAGGCCAGCATATCTTTTGTTTATTATGCTACATTATTTATTGCTAGAGTAAATGTATCTTTTAAAAATTGTTTTCTGTAAGTTTGTCATACAGAAACAATCAACTTCTGTGTATTGACGACGATGATATTTAGTTGCTAAGTCATGTTCAACTCTTTCGCGATCCCATGGACTATAGCCTACCATACTCCTCTGTCCATGGGATTTCAGGCAAAAATAGTGGAGTGGGTTGCCATTCCCCTCTCCAGGGGATATTCCCGACCCAGGGACTGAACATGCATCTCCTGCATTTTGGCAGGCAGATTCTTTACTACTGAGCCACCAGGGAAGCCCTCCTTACTACTTTTAAAGTTTAAATCTCTATGTCTTTTCTTTTAGTTGTTATCTTAGATACTCTAACAAGTATTGTTAACAAAGTCTAAAGTAAATCAATATTTTTACCCTCTTCCAGAACAAACAAGGACTTTATAAGTCTCATCCCAATCATTCCTCATTATTTATAAAGTCCACCTGTCCTTAAAGCCCAAAACCCACAAATTACACATAATTGTTTGAAAATGTCATTAACTGTTTCTCCCCAGTCTTTTTGTGGCCTGGTGAGCCTACCTGAATTTCTAGTTTTGGCCTTTTCTGGGCTGACATGTCTTGTACTATAGGTGAGACCTCAACACAACACATTAGTTCTCTTAGCTAAATGCATGCTAATTCTAAAATAACTTGTAAAACAGAAACCTAATTGCCTTAGTCATATTTTATGCTTCTATTTAAATACTACAAAGACTACTGAACATCTCTGTATTATCCTGAGATTCTTAATGTACTTTCTGTTTGTTATCAGTGGTTCATTAACTGGGATTTGGAAGACTCCCCTGACATCTGATTCCCCTCCCCAGATATTCAGTGTAATTCTGAATCCTTTAGTTTCAATAATTGAATCTAATTTAAATTTTCATAAATATATCAATTTATTCACCAATCAACATTTACTGAACACCAACTACTGTGAGACACAAAAACAAACAAGATACACTTTCTAAAGAGATTCCAGTCTGATTTGGAAAAGATATATGAAAATTGGAAATAATGATACAATGTTACAAAAATGACAAGCAGCATGGAAGAAATGCCTAGTGAGGAGAAGAGCAAAGAGTTTTGTGAGGAAATAACAGGGGTGGTGACCAAGAGTGTCAGGCTGCGTCAGCACAGGCGTGGTCGAGAGGAGCTACCCCACATCTGAGGTCAGGGGCGGTGGCCAAGAGAAGCACCCCACGTCCAAGGTCAGGCACGGTGGCCGAGATGAGCTACCCTACGTCCGAGGTCAGGGGCAGCAGCCGGCCAAGCTACCCCACGCCCGAGGTCAGGGGTGGCGGCCGAGAGGAGCGACCACACGCCGGAGGTCAGGGGAGCCAGCCGAGAGGAGCAACCCCATGTCCAAGGAGCGGAGGCTGCACAGGCACAGGAGGGCCAAGAGGAGCTATTCCACGTTCAAGGTCAGGAGGGGCGGCCGTGAGGAGACACCCCTCGTTCGAGGCTGCGCTTGCTGGAGCAGCCGTGAATAGATACCCAATGTCCAAGGTAAGAGAAACCCAAGTAAGATGGTAGGTGTTGTGAGAGGGCATCAGAGGGCAGACACACTGAAACCATAATCACAGAAAACTAGCCAATCTGATCACAAGGACCACAGCCTTGTCTAACTCAATGAAACTAAGCCATGCCGTGTGGGGCAACCCAAGACGGGTGGGTCATGGTGGAGAGGTCTGACAGAATGTGGTCCACTGGAGAAGGGAATGGCAAACCACTTCAGGATTCTTGCCTTGAGAACCCCATGAACAGTATGAAAAGGCAAAATGATAGGTACTGAAAGGGGAACTCCCTGGGTCGGTAGGTGCCCAATATGCTACTGGAGGTCAGTGGAGAAATAACTCCAGAAAGAATGAAGGGAAGGAGCCAAAGCAAAAGCAATACCTAGTTGTGGATGTGACTGGTGACAGAAGCAAGGTCCAATGCTGTAAAGAGCAATATTGCATAGGAACTTGGAATGTCAGGTCCATGAATCAAGGCAAATTGGAAGTAGTCAAATAGGAGATGGCAAGAGTGAACGCTGACATTCTAGGAGTCAGTGAACTAAAAATGGACTGGAATCGGTGAATTTAACTCACATGACCATTGTATCTACTACTGTGGGCAGGAATCCCTGAGAAGAAATGGAGTAGCCATCATAGTCAACAAGAGAGTCTGAAATGCAGTACTTGGATGCAATCTCAAAAACGACAGAATGATCTCTGTTCGTTTCCAAGGCAAACCATTCAGTATCACAGTAATCCAAGTCTATGCCCCAACCAGTAATGCTGAAGAAGCTGAAATTGAACAGTTCTATGAAGACCTACAAGACCTTTTAGAACTAACACCCAAAAGAGATGTCCTTTTCATTATAGGGGACTGGAATGCAAAAGTGGGAAGTCAAGAAACACCTGGAGAAACAGGCAAATTTGGCCTTGGAGTATGGAATGAAGCAGGGCAAAGACTAATAGAGTTTTGCCAAGAGAACGCACTGGTCATAGCAAACACCCTCTTCCAACGACACAAGAGAAGACTCTACACATGAACATCACCAGATGGTCAACACCAAAATCAGACTGATTACATTCTTTGCAGCCAAAGATGGAGAAGCTATATACAGTCAGCAAAAACAAGACCGGGAGCTGACTGTGGCTCAGATCATGAACTCCTTATTGCCAAATTCAGACTTAAATTGAAGAAAGTAGGGAAAACCACTAGACCATTCAGGTATGACCTAAATCAAATCCCTTATGATTATACAGTGGAAGTGAGAAATAGATTTAAGGGACTAGATCTGATAGACAGAGTGTCTGATGAACTATGGACGGAGATTTGTGACACTGTACAGGAGACAGGGATCAAGACCATCCCTATGTAAAAGAAATGCAAAAAAAGCAAAATGGCTGTCTGAGGAGGCCTTACAAGTAGCTGCGAAAAGAAGAGAAGCGAAGTGCAAAGGAGAAAAGGAAAGATATAAGCATCTGAATGCAGAGAGAGATAAGAAAGCCTTCCTCAGCCATCAATGGAAAGAAATAGAGGAAAACAACAGAATGGGAAAGATCTCTTCAAGAAAACTAGAGATACCAAGGGAACATTTCATGCAAAGATGAGCTCAATAAAGGACAGAAATGGTACGGACCTGACAGAAGCAGAAGATATGAAAAAGAGGTGGCAAGAATACACAGAAGAACTATACAAAAAAGAGCTTCACGACCCAGATAATCACAATGGTGTGATCACTCACCTAGAGCCAGACATCCTGGAATGTGAAGTCAAGTGGCCTTAGGAAGCATCATTTCGAACAAAGCTAGTGGAGGTGATGGAATTCCAGTTGAGCTCTTTCAAATCCTGAAAGATGATGCTGTGAAAGTGCTGCACTCAATATGTCAGCAAATTTGGAAAACTCAGCAGTGGCCACAGGACTGGAAAAGGTCAGTTGTCATTCCAATCCCAAAGAAAGGCAATGCCAAAGAATGCTCAAACTACCGCACAATTGTACTCATCTCACACGCTAGTAAAGTAATGCTCAAAATTCTCCAAGCCAGGCTTCAGCAATACGTGAACCGTGAACTTCCAATGTTCAAGCTGGTTTTAGAAAAGGCAGAGGAGCCACAGATCAAATTGCAACATCCACTGCATTATGGAAAAAGCAAGAGAGTTCCAGAAAAACATCTATTTCTGCCTTATTTACTATGCCAAAGCCTTTGACTGTGTGGATCACAATAAACTATGGAAAATTGTGAAAGAGATGGGAATACCAGACCACCTGACCTGCTCTTGAGAAACCTATATGCAGGTCAGGAAGCAACAGTTAGAACTGGACATGGAACAACAGACTGGTTCCAAATAGGAAAAGGAGTACGTCAAGGCTGTATACTGTCACCCTGCTTATTTAACTTCTATGCAGAGTACACCATGAGAAACGCTAGGCTGGAAGAAGCACAAGCTGGAATCAAGACTGCCGGGAGAAATATCAATAACCTCAGATATGCAGGTGATACCACCCTTATGGCAGAAAGTGAAGAGGAATTAAAAAGCCTCTTGATGAAAGTCAAAGTGGAGAGTGAAAAAGTTGGCTTAACGCTCAACATTCATAAAACTAAGATCATGGCATCTGGTCCCATCACTTCATGGCAAATAGATGGGGAAACAGTGGAAATAGTGTCAGACTTTATTTTTTGGGGCTCCAAAATCACTGCAGATGGTGAATGCAGCCATGAAATTAAAAGATGCTTACTCCTTGGAAGGAAAGTTATGACCAACCTAGATAGTATATTGAAAAGCAGAGCTATTACTTTGTCAACAAAGGTCCATCTAGTCAAGGCTATGGTTTTTCCAGTGGTCATGTGTGGATGTGAGAGCTGGACTGTGAAGAAAGCTGAGCGCTGAAGAATTGATACTTTTGAACTGTGGTGTTGGAGAAGACTCTTGAGAGTCCCTTGGACTGTAAGGAGATCCAACCAGTCCATCTTTAAGGAGACCAGTCCTGGGTGTTCACTGGAAGGACTGATGCTGAAGCTGAAACTCCAATACTTTGGCCATCTCATGGGAAGAGTTGATTCATTGGAACAGACCCTGGTGCTCAGAGGTATTGGGGGCAGGAGGAGAAAGGGATGACAGAGGATTAGATGGCTGGATGGCATCACTGACTCGATGGACATGAGTTTAAGTGAACTCTGGGATTTGGTGATGGACAGGGAGGCCTGGCATGCATGATTCATGGGGTCGCAAAGAGTCCGACACGAATGAGCGACTGAACTGAACTGAACATTCTTAAGCTGTTGAAGATTTATGTCTTTATCCATTCCTAAACACTTGGCAAAAATGATGATGCTCCTATTAGACAGCATGAGACATACCGTTAGATAGCCCTTTAGCTTGGAGGAATTCTGTCTTCAAGACCTGCTTTATAACCTTTTGTTATAAATTTAAAACATTTCAATTTGGGTAACCAAACAAACATTTTTAGGAATTAGGTAAGGCCCCTAAGGATAGAACTAGGTCAGAAGAAGTCAAAGTTCCTCCAAAGTTATCCACACTTACATGCTTAATAAAATATATAAAAGTGGGACCTCCCTGGTGGTCTAGTGGTTGGGACTCTGTGATCCCTATGCAGGGGGCCTGGGTTCGATCCCTGGTCAGAGAACTACATCTCACATGCTTCAACTAAGACCCGGCACAACCAAATAAGTGTTTTTAAAAAATACATAAAACTTCATGTCTGCAAAAATTTTTTTTACTAAGCACAATTTTATTCCATGTCAAAGATGAACAGATACAATGAAGGAGTCTCAAGTTTCTGGACCTTCATTTACTTTTAAAACAACTAAGAGTTTGGGAAAAAGAATTCCTGAAGCCTATTCCTACTATAATACTATGATAATAATACGCCAGAATATTACCAAAACTGGATGATTGAAAATGAGACAATTCGACTGAATACTCACTTGGACACATTGCCCACTACTATTGTTTTCTTTACAAAAAGTCGTGAAGTCTCATCTCCTGTAAGATCAGTATTCCGCTGCTCTGTTTTATGGGAGCCAGCAATACTAGAAGTGTCCTAGAAAAAAATCATAATCAAATTTCATTTTCAATTTGTATAATTTTCAATAAGTAGAAACCACAAAATCATACAAGGTACAAATGGACTAACTCAATTTTTCTTTTTTTTAATTACAAAATTCTCTGGTTTTATGGCTCCTCTCAGAGTATGAAAGAATAATTTTACTGTAATTTTTCTATTATAGAAAAAGTCTGTACACTGTAACTCCACATATATGTGTGTTTTTAATAGTCATACATAGCAGCTTTTATATGCAAATAGGATGTAGAAGAATACATAGGAAACTACTACAAAGGTTACCTCTGGGAAATGGGAATGGGTGATAGGGTCAATGAAATTTACCTTTTTTCCAACCTTCTGTACTATTACAAATTTTTCAGTAAGAAGCAGTTTACATATAATGGTTAATTTAAAGTTTGACTATGGAGAAAGACAGCCAGTGTTTAAGACTTGGACCTTACATTTACTGGATGTATCATCTTGGTAATCACTTAACTTCTCTGTCTCAGTTTCCTCATCTATAAAATAAGGGTGATAATAGTATGCATCTCAGATTGTTTTGTACAGTTCTTAGAAAGTGCCTGGTACACAGTAAACACTAAGTATATTACATAAACGTGAGCATGTATGTTACATAAAAGATAGCAGCCTTCTGAACCCTATGACTAGCATGACCTAAATTTATCTTAATTAAAAAAGAAAAACATATACAGTATTTCCCCATAATTTATACAACAACTAAATCCAAATATTAACAGTTCTGATTTGGGGTAGTTTAATTACGAATGACTTTTCTGTTCTCCCTTACTTTTCTGTAGTTTAAAATTTTCAACAATGAACTGAATGAATTTGTAATCAGAATTTTTTGTTGGGGGGGGTGGCGGTGAGTCATGCCACACAGCATGTAGGATCCTAGTTTTCCCGACCAGGGACTGAACCCATGCCCTCTGCACTGAAAGTGCAGCCTTAACCACTGGACTGCCAGGGAAGTCACCAGAAAATATTTTTATCAAAAATAACCAAATCTTTGATGTCTGAGTATGTGGAAAGCAACCTAGGAATTTCCTCTATCACAGAACATCTGGTTGAGAAAAACCACTGGTCTTTCCTAATGAGGATTTGATAGTCAAGTATTATACCAAGAATTTCATAGCAGTGTGAGACGGGAATTCAAATAACAAACTGACAGGATCAAAGAGTAATAAACAGTTTTCAATTCTACTTATTATTTTTCAAGTTTCTTTCAGTTATTAAAGCATCTTAGAACATTAAATTTCAAAGAGGAACTACTGAAGAGACACTGCTCTTGAGAGAATAAACCTGATAAAGTAGAAAGACCTTGGGCAAAGTTAAGGTACTGCCAACTCCTCAAGGTTTCTTTCCTCCTATCTACATGAATGGCATCTGGGAGAGTTGGGCAATGATCAGAGATTTGAATTGTAAAGTCAGAAAGACAGAGGTTTAATTCTCAGTTCTGATACTTGTGGACAACTATAACCTTAACCTCATAGAGACTGAGTTTCCCCATCTCTAATAGTGATAATCAACTTATATCTTATAATTCCAATAAAATGAAATACTGTGTGTATACTTAATAAATATTGGTTCCCTTCTCTTTTGGCTCCCTTCCACCCATCCAACTATATACCCTTCCAGTATTTCGGCTTGGTCTCTGCTCCGTGTTGCTTGAGAGTCTTTCTTCTATATCCATATTGCTGTTAGTGTCTTTGTCAGATAAGAAGTCATTGTGTTGAGATAAAGAATCACTTTCTGAATGATTGGCTGATGGTGTTTCTGATCTCTGATTGGCAGGAGATGATGACCTAGATGGTGATTCCAAAAATTTCTTGATAGCAGGATGATTAAAAACCATTGTATCACATGTCTTTGATCCCTGCAAAAATGAAAGTAAGCAAAACAAACTTTAAATCATATCCAGCGAAAGTAGGCAAAAATTTGATCTTTCCAAAAACCCTTATCTATTTCGGGATCGTGGCTGTGCTGTGCTTAGTCACTCAGTCGTGTCCGACTCTTTGTGATCCCATGGACTGTAGCCCACCAGGCTCTTCTGTCTACAGAACTCTCAGCCAAGAATACTGGAGTGGGTAGCCATCTCCTTCTCCAGGGATCTTCCCGACCCAGGGACTAATCAGGTCTCCTGCACTGCAGGCAGATTCTTTACCATCTGAGTCACCTATCCCCATAAAATAGAGTCCAAATCAACAAAAACTGCAGAATGAGAAATAATTATGCAAAGGTCCTAACACTAAAAGCTAAAGATTCAAGTTCTCAGAAGGTAAATGAAAAGTAAAGATAAATATACACTAATAGTAACACATGGAAGTCAGATTTGACTTTAAAAAATGTCTCATATTGCTTGATTCAAATACATCATCCATTCTAAATAAAACACTCCTGTAAGAAATATAAAGATTTTTAAAAAGCATATATAAAATGACTCCCACATAGGACAAAGTATAGCACAGTCCAGCACTGAAGCCAGCCTGGGGTATTTTTTGTGTCTTATTACTTACACATAAAACAAGAAGAGTTGTTACTTGATACAGATATACTGTACTACTGATACACTGTAGTAACTTCCAAGAAGTGAGTTTTAGAAATTATTTAATTGAAATTAAAATAATTGTTTTAGTGAGTAAGAGAGTCAGAGACTAGTGTTTCAGAATTCAAAGCAACAAAGCTTAATTTCAAAAATAAAAGTTTACTTTACAGCTATAAATGTATTTTGTTAGAGGAAACTAAAAATAAATTTTAAGTGGCAGATCATGATAGACAAAATATACTTAAATATCCTTAAATAAATCCTAATCAGAATATAACAAAAATCAGTGCATTTTAGACCATCAAATAGCACAGTTCAGTACTGTTAAATAGTTTTTTTTAAAAAAGGGCAACAAAACATCAAATGAATAACCAGCTCTTCAGAGGAGCTACAGTCCTATGTAACACAGCTGCTAGTGCTCGACGTCCATCTTGTTGACTCCAATGGCAAGCTATATAACAGATGACATTGGAATCTGCCCTGGGTTGAACAGTTATCTCCCACAAATTCTTGTCCACCTAGAACCTATGAACGTTTCTATTTGAAAATCAGTTCTTTTCAGATGTAATCAAGTTAAGATGATGTCATATTGGATTTGGGGAGGCCTCACTCTGGTGGCTCAAATGTAGGAGACCCAGATTCAATCCCTGGGTCGAGAAGATCTCCTGGAGAAGGAAATGGCAACCCACTCCAGTATTCTTGCCTGGAAAATCCCATGGACGGAGGAGCCCGGTAGGCTATAGTCCATGGGGTCGCAAAAAGTCGGACACGACTGAGCGACTTCACTTCACTTTCACTCAAATGACTAGTGTACTACAAGGAAAGTTGGATACAAAAAGAAAAAGAGAAGACACGTAGAGAGAAAAGTCTATGTGAAGTTAAAGGCAGAAACTGGAATGATGCAGCTACAAGCCAAGCAATGCCAGGTACCGCCAATAACCACCAGATGCTAGAAGAATCCTTCCCTAGAGTCTTGAGGGAGCATGGCCTACCCAACACACCTTGATCTTGGCCTGCTAGCTTCTAGAAGCATGAGATAATAAACTCCTGTTGTTTTAAGCTATCAGGCTTATTGTAACTTGTTATGGTAGCCCAAGAAAAGTAGTTCAGACTCTAAAATGTAATACAGAAACTTCTGTAGTAGAAGAAACTACTACTATCTAAGATTAATCTCAAATAACGCTTCAAATTTCTCCAAGTATCATGGATAGCCTAAAGCTCCACGGGATGACAAGACGACCCATACATGACAGGTATCTCTTATCAGCCGAAACCACAGGGAATGGCGGAAAGCAGTATGCCACCACACTCCCCTCCACGAACCCTGACTGAATCCTGTCAAAAAAAAAAACCAGCTTTGAAGATATTCTGGGGAAAACTGAGAAAAAGCTGAATATGGATTGGTTATCAAATAATATTAGGGGCTAATTCTCTTAAGTATTATGACTACACAGAAGACGATCTTAGGATTAAGTATTTAGGGATGAAGCATCATGATGCTTAGAACTTACTTTTTAAGGTTTCAGAGAAAAATAAAGATGATAAAGTAAACTTGGCAAATTGTTAAAATTGTTGAAGCTAAGTGATGCATAAACAAGTACTTATTTCACCTTTTCTATATATTTGAAAATTTTCCAAAGTAAGCAGGAAAAAAATCAGGACTTCTTGAATAGGGTAAATCTGCTACTGCTACTGCTAGATCACTTCAGTCGTGTCCGACTCTGTGCAACCCCACAGACGGCAGCCCACCAGGCTCCCCCATCCCTGGGAATTCTCCAGGCAAGAACACTGGAGTGGGTTGCCATTTCCTTCTCCAGTGCATGCAAGTGAAAAGTAAAAGTGAAGTCGCTCAGTTGTGTCCAACTCTTAGCAACTCCATGGACTGCAGCCTACCAGGCTCCTCTATCCATGGGATTTTCCAGGCAAGAGTACTGGAGTGGGGTGCCATTGCCTTCTGCCATTCATTAGCAGTAAAAGAGAAAAATCAGTCGATCTATAATTTACGCCAAAGCCAACTATAAGGAAATGAACAGGAATAAGGCAAGTTAAAACTGAGTTACACTCATCTTTGTATCTGCAAACCTAACAACAGTGCTAAAAATTAAAGAAGAATTAAGTGAAAGAAAATAAAATGTTAGTTATCATTATTGACAGTGCAGAGAGGTATACCTGAAGGATATGAGTGAACACAATGATAACTGTATGTATTAATATATACCCAGGAAGGCAGGCTAGGCTTCTTGAATTCAAAAGATCAATATGAGAAATTTTTGAAGGCAGGGATTCCACATCAACACTAATTTCTCTTCACACATCTATATAGGTGGTCAGAAATGACTGCTTACGAGGAAAACTTACCTCAGAAACTTTCAGAAGTCCTGCAGAAGCATAGTAGTTTGCAACAATGCAGGCACGAAGTTTATCCATCATCCTTCTTGCCTCAATCAGTCGCTAAAATAAATGTTATTTTTAAAAATGGAAATAACAGAAGATATATACAAATAATTCATAAATAAGAAATGCAAATGACCCCAAAAAGTAATCAAAGAAAAACTAATAGAAACGACCATTTCCACCTCAGATTGGCAAAATATTTAAAAGGATGACAAAATATGATGTTTGCAAGAATATATAGACATATTAATAAATATGTATATTCATTGAGAAATGTCCACAAAGACATTTATTTGTGGTTGTCCACAAAGCACAAGAGCAAACAGGAATTATCTTTTGGGATAGAATTTCAAGTGATTTTTTTATCTTTTTCCACCATTTCATTTGAAGGAAAAAAAAAAAAAAAACATAGGTCTTTCTCCCGTGAAATGCGAAAGCACCTTTTAAAAGAACATCAAAGGGGAAAAATACACTGTAATTCTACTTCAACAGATTTTTTAAAATTCATTACATACAGTTTTTTCAATAGTTTTGTTTTTTTCACTGTAAGATCATTATACCTGGTCAATGACCTCAATTTCATGTTCCTTATTCTTCATTTCAAGTGCAAATTGTTCCTTGATAATAGTCTCAATTTTCTGCACAGCAGCATCTCGAGCTGCACAAAGAACATAAAATAATCCAAGTCAGTATGCAATTAGTCAGTTGCTATCTTGATTCAAGCAACAAAAGCAATCCCAGAACAGTACCTCTGAAGTGGGGAGCCTAATGATGATCACCACAACCAATAATGAAAAGTTAACATCACTAATATTCAAACAAACTGATATTATGTTTTCTGACACGATACACTGACAAGACTCCACCGCTCTGTGGCACTCCTTCTAAAAATGCTGTCTCTAACCACAGTGAACATCAGACAAACCTAAATTGAAGGACACTACAAAATTAACTGGCCTATATATTCAAATATTAAAGTCAAGAAAGACAAAGAAAAGTTGAGGTGACTACAAGAGACTAAAGAGATATAACAACTAAACCAACTGCATGATTCTGGAGAGGGGGCAACAGTTATAATACTGGGACAACTTGTAAATCTTGAATGTGGACTGCAGATTAGATATGATGTAAAATGTTAAAATTTCCTACTTCTGCTCACTGTACTGTGGTTACATAAGAAATCTGTTCCAAGGAAATATACAAGTGTTTACAAGTGTCTAATATATCTTCTGATGACTTAGAAAAAATGATGTGCATATATATCTGCTTGCACAAATGCACATGTGTGTTTGGGTTGGGGGTGGGAGCAAAGAATGATAAACTAAATGAGGCAAAATGAAAACAACTGGTAAATTAATCTGGGAAAAAGACATGCAAGTTTTCCTTGTGATTTTTCTGACTGAAACCATATCAAATTCAAATTACCAAAAAAGAAAAAGAAACCTATGATGATTCTGAGAGAAACATGTGTTGACTTCCGAAAAACCATAACCTTAAGGGAGAAAGTAAAGAGTTAGCTATAAGGAGAGGCAGTCTGTGACCTAAGAACAGTTCAAAAGAAGGCAGAAGGTAGATCTAGCAAGCAAGTCAGTAGTTTCTGATCACAACTATATGAAGGATACAGCAAAAAAGACACCTCTGAAAGCAATTTAATTCAGATGATGACTATTCAAAGTAATATGTAATTCAAAGAGTTAAAATATACTATGAAATGTTGATTGATTACAAGAGAATAAAAAAAGCTGAATGATTGCTTGAAAAACCTGGGATTTTGCATAATGATGCTGTGTGTGTAATATGAAATAACTACCACCCAGGCTTTGGGGTGTTTAAAAAATTACAGAGAAAATTTGGACCCTTGATCACCCATGTCATTTTCTCCCCATAATATATGCCACTAGACTAACAGTTTAAAACTAGTGCTAGCATAAGCATTCTTGTGGATATGCCTGCATTGAAGCAAATGACTAGCTTTCTTCATATCTGATGAAAAGAATATTGCCTAGTTTTATGGTATGTATCCTTGTATACATAAACCCTGTATATAGAAACCAGCTGATAATCTTAGGGGAGGCTAAATAAAAGTCAGAGAGACTGTTATCACTGAAGGTGGATTTATCATAAGCTCCTCAGAAGTAATTCTAAAATATCTCTTTCATGGAACAAGGAAAAATAACGCTAATAAAATGTTTGGGAACATGTTAGATTAGATTTAAACTGAAATTATGATGTTTCCTAAAGCAGCTTTCCCAATTCTTATTTTCATTATAAAAATTGATATGCCATGCTATACATTTGAATAATGAATTTAAGTTTCATGATACTTTCATATTTATTGGACTTGTTATTAAAAGCAAATAACATATCCTTCTAAATAAAATTACAACTGAATCGGAAGAAAAGCTGCAGTGAAATGTTTTTATTATTTGGAATTTGATTTGATAACTTTCAGTCCACAGAGACTTCTGGGGTCCATATGGCTTGACTGCACCTACACAGACAGGAGTTTCCTTCACCATTAACCTTGGGGTCCTTGATGTTTGTGGAGCTGCAATACCTTATGTATGACTCTGAGATCTTCAACTAGCTGTACTTACATAGATTTATTATTTAAATAAATAACAATATTTTGTTTTAAAAACTCAAATATAGCCACTTTTTTTTTGAGATAGCTTAAAACATTCTGGGTAATTGTAGATGATTTGGTCTTCAACTAATTATATGATCTTAGGCAAGTAACTTAATGCCTAAGTTAATGTGCCCCCACCAGAGCTAAGTACAGAGATCAGAGTTTCCCAAATCTCCATCATTTATATTCCACCTTCAAGTTACCTACCACATCTGAGAACCATGTGAAATATCTAAGTAAGGCCATTAAATAATATTCTTTAAAAATGTCAGCTCTTGGGTTAAATAAGGAGTCTGGCATGAATACATACACATTACTATATGTAACTTAGATAACAAACAAGAACCTACTGTACAGCTCAGGGAACTCTACTCAACATTCTGTGATAACCTATATGAGAAAAGAATCTAAAAAACAATGAATATATGTATAACTGAAACACTTTGCTGTATATCTGAAACTAACACAACATTGTAAATCAACTATACTCCAATAAAGCATCTTCCCAGGTGGCACAGTGTTCAAGAATCTGACTGTCAACACAGTAAACACAGAAACACAGTTTTGATCCCTGGGTCAGGAAGATGCCCTGGAGCAGGAAATGGCAACCCACTCCAGTTTTCTTGCCTGGAGAATCCCATGGACAGAGGAGCCTGGTGGGCTACAGTCCATAGGGTCGCAGAGAGTCAAACGTGACTGACTGACTATGCATGCGCACACACACTCCAATAAAATTAAAAATTTTTTTAAAGTTAGCTTTATCCTAAGCAGTAGCCATGAGACTACAAGTCAGAAGAGATCATTATCTTTTCTATTGACATTAATATTATTAAAATAAAACCCTCAATTCATGTACCACCTATAATCATTTCACATTTTAGTATACACATTGCTAAGACTAAGATCACATCTAACATACAATGACAGCGAAAACTTACAGCTTGTCTCATTATTAATGCTTTCACAGTGTACCTGCTTTATGTTCTGGCCTTTGATGGTACACATGGTATATTACTATGAAACAGAGTACTTAGCTAATCCCTCTCATAAACTTCTTCAAAATATACACAATAGTGGAAATGCATTTCATTTAATTTCCTATAAATCTAACAGGAAGGCATATGTCAACAAAGAAATAATTTCCTAAGGCAGGTGAAATTCTACCTGAATTCTCAATTGCTTTATGCCGCTTATTCGGAAGAGCCACAGATACATCCTCATAATCAGGGTCAGTTTCTTTGATTGTTCGCTTGATGCCAGACATGATGACATTCGTTCTTCACTGTGAAGCAATAATACATTAATTAATGACACTGCTTGGTCTCAACACTTATATGTGTACACAAATACAAAGGGAATAAATATTATATAATACAGAAGCTTGTAAGTCTGTGTAAATACACACACACCCTTTTTAAAATCAAAGGCATAACTTCAAAAGTTCACTGAAAAAAAAATCATCATCATCTGTTACAAAACACGGATTTCCCTTTCAAGAGAAAATACTTTAACAAGGCAACACATTGTTTAGACTTTCCAAAAGAAGCCTGGCTTTCACAGAATGGCCTTTGTAAGGAAAAGGAAAGAAACCAGATTTTCATGAAAACATGGTAAGCTCCCACAGTATCCTGGAATCCACAGTACATCGAATGAATTACAGAATATGAGCAATGTGTCTCAGTAAATAATTTAATGTACAAGTCCTTTCTCTGGTACTTACACATAAGCTATATAATAGGTACTTAATAAATATTACTGTTGCTGCTGCTGCTAAATCACGTCAGTTATATCTGACTCTGTGCAACCCCATAGACGGAAGTCCACCTGGCTCCTCTGTCCCTGGGATTCTCCAGGCAAGAACACTGGAGTGGGTTGCCATTTCCTTCTCCAATGCATGCAAGTGAAAAGTGAAAGTGAAGTTGCTCAGTCCTGTCCAACTCTTAGCGACCCCATGGACTGTAGCCTACCAGGCTCATCCATCCATGGGATTTCCCAGGCAACAGTACTGGAGTGGGGTGCCATTGCCTTCTCAGAAATATTACTGTTACTGATTATTATTATTCATAACAAACTGTATAGATATATTAAACTAACAAGCTTGCAATACAGTAAACAAGTCCTAGGTATATAAGTCTTTGAATAAAATGATCCCATAAATCTTTAAATCTGCACTGTCCCAATAATGAGCCACTAGTCATATGCAGCTCCTTAAAGTTAATCCAAATTAAATAAAATTTAAAATTCAGTTGCTTTTCCTACATTTCAGAACACTGTTGTTGTTCAGCCACCCAGTCGTGTCCGACTCTTTGCAACCCCATGGACTGCAGCACACCAGTCTGCCTTCTTTACAGTCCAGCTCTCACAACGGTACATGACCACTGGGAAGACCATAGCCTTGGCTATAACAGACCTTTGTCGGCAGAGTAACGTCTCTGCTTTTCAATACACTGTCTAGGTTTGTCATCATTTTTCTGCCAAGAAGCAACTGTCTTCTGATTTCATGGCCACAGTCACCGTCCAGTGATTCTGGAGCCCAAGATGAGGAAATTTGTCACTACTTCCACCTTTTCCCCTTCTATCTGCATTGCAGTAATGGGGCCGGATGCCATGATCTTACTTTTTTTAATATTTAGTCTTAAGCCGGCATTTTCACTCTCCTCCTTTACCCTCATCAAGAGGCTCTTTAGTCCCTCTTTGCTTTCTGCTATGAGAGTGGTGTCATCTGCATAGCTGAGTTTGTTAATGTTTCTCCTGCCTATCTTGATTCCAGCTTGTAACTCATCCAACCCAGCATTTCTCACGATGTGCTCAGTGTATAGGTTAAACAAACAGGGTGACAGCAAGACAGCCCTCTTGTACTCCTTTCTTGATCTTGAACCAGTCAGTTGTCCCATACAGGGTTCTACCTGTTGCTTCTTGACTCACATACAGGTTTCTCAGCAGACAGGTTAGATGGTCAGGTATTCCCATCTAAGAGCTTTCCACAGTTTGTCATGATCCACAGAGTCAAAGGCTTCTGCATAGTTGATGAAACAGAGACAGATGTTTTTCTGAAATTCCCTTGCTTTCTCTATAATCCAACAAATGTTGGCAATTTGGTCTCTAGTTCCTCTTTCTTTTCTAAACCCAGCTTGGACATCTGGAAGTTTTGGGTTTACATAATGCTGAAGCCTAGCATGCAAGATTTTAAGCATGACTTTATTAGCATGGGAGATGAATGAGACTGTCCGATGGTTAGCACATTCTTTGGTACTACCATTTTTGGGAACTGGGATGAGGACCTTTTCCAGTTCGGTAGCAACTCCTGGGTCTTCCAGATTTGCTGACATAATGAATGCAAAACCTTGATGGCCACATTCAAGTGCTCAATAGCCGTAAGTGGTTAGTAGCTACTAAACTGGACCAAGATCCAGAACATTTTACTACTTCAGGAAGTTCCCTCTGACACGCCTCCTCTCAGTGTGTTTCATTGAGCATTTATAATATTTCATGAGCCAGTTTAGGAAACACTGTCCAGATCACCACTGTCCAAAAGACACATAATGTGAGCCACAAACAGAATTAAAATTTTTCTAGTGGCCACATTTTAAAAAGGAAAAAGAAATTAATTTTAATAATATATTTCATTTAACTAATGTACCCAAAATATTATCATTCTAATGATATAATCAATATAAACAAATTATCAGTAAGATAGCTTACGTTCTTATCTTTGCACTAAGACTTTTACACTTAGAGCACACCTCAGTTTGAAGCAGTCAAATTACAAAGGCTGAATAAGCACTGCGTATGGCTGGTGTTTCCCTTACTGGGCAGTGAGTCTACTGACATACAGCTTAGAAAACAGGTTCGGGGAGGTTAGAGGAGGTGCCCCTTAGAGGATTAATCTATGACACAGAAAAGACAAGAAGAGCTCCCTGATTTCCAAATCTCTCCTTTACCACTGATGGAGATTATTTATATAACCAAAGACAAAAATATACAATATGAATTTATTAAATCAATAAAAAGTTTTAAAATAAAATTAATGAAAATAAAACATTAACTTGAAAATATTTATTTTTTTATCCACTCAGTTCAAACAGAAATAACAACTTAAAAGCCTCTCAGCTCTCACTCAGTCCAGTTCTTTCACTCATCTCAGAGGTACAAGTAGGAGAGGCTGGGAGAGACTCATTATGTAATTTTATGAATGTAGGTAAAATCATGGATCTAGGAAAACGTTTTTCCTATCATTGTTATCTTTAAAGCAGCCCTAAGCCTAAAAAGACCCTGATGCTGGGAAAGATTGAGGACAGGAGGAGGAGGGGACGGCAGAGGATGAGATGACTAGATGGCATCACCGACTAAATGGACATGAGTTTGGGTAAACTCCGAGAGCTGGTGATGGACAGGGAGGTCTGGCGTGCCGCGGTTCATGGGGTTGCAGAGTTGGACATGACTGAGCGACTGAAGTGAACTGAAGCCTTAAAATGTCCTACAGCATTTATAAAAATCCCCCAACATTTAGAAACATTCTAAATCAAGCCCTTTAATGTTTGTTCACAATCATCATCTACCAGCTCTAATTTAGAATACAGGTGAGTATTTTTGGAGAGGTCCTGAATCCAACTATTATTTTCTATTTTTAAAGCTTATAGAAAGTGAGAGTAAGGTATTATTCTTCTAGCCTTCTTCGTTTGGCCTGCAACTAGTTACAGAAAACCTGAAAAACTCTTGGGCAGTTACACAAAGAACACTTTCTTAAAAATCAATAAACCCCATTCCTTTTCCTTGCATACAGAAAGACAACAATGAAAAAAACCTCCTACTCAAGATAAACCTGGAATCAGAGGGAGATACAGTCCAGTTCCTGTCTGCTTTTCGCCATACCATTTCCTCACTGACCAACTATCTTCTACAGTTTGCCAAGAGTCTTACTGGATTATCTATAAAGATGAGTGAGTCCAGCACCACCTTCACTCATTCATCCTGTGGACTTCATAATCTTCGTATTCTCCTCCCACACCTCATCTCCCCAAGTACTCTCTTGAGCAATGGTGGCTCCTCCCGCAAAAGGTTGGGGATTCTTGAAGAACATAGTCTTTTGTTTTACTGTCACTTAAGGGACAAAGCAAAATTCTCTCTTGACTTTTGCTCTAAAACTGGGAGAATAGAAGGAGGAAAAGAGAAGAATATGGTGGTGGAGCAGAGGTGGGCTGAGTAAGGAAGAAAACCAATGAGTGAACTTCTGCTGCCAAGGTAATTCATATATCATGCAGCCACTATGAAGCTTTCCTGTTATCCCTGGGTGTAGATTTGAGTTCCTGATGAACATATTCAGGAAGATTTATGTTTTAATGAGCATTTTTAATAATTCAGATCTGTTTCTGTCCTAAAGAACAATATTAAAGGACACACCTGGCACATTCAAGTATATGCTAGCTAAGGGTAGGCACATCTAAGGCCGGCTCTCACCATGATGTAGTGAGTGGAATGCATAACAAATGATCCATGTAACAGTAAGTTTTGGATTCATCTTGTTTAACCCTGAGATTTATGAAAAGGAAATATGAACAGCTGTTAGTGTCAGGCTCAAGTCTGAAACAAAATGTCCTATTAATCCTCTTAAGGTTTTGAATCAAATGAAATTGAAAAGAATACTGACATGTAAACTGTTTTTTTTAAATCAGTTACTGTTTATAATTGGTGAGAAAGGATTTTCTCCATACCAAGAGACCAAATCCAAATTCAGAAAAGTATGTAATGCTGAATCCTCTAATTTAAAATTTTTGTCTCTCTGAACTAGCCTCTTTATAAAAAGTAAACACTATCAACTTAAACTTTAAAAATACACATTTCCCCACATAGCCATGTACAATGTAAGAAAGCTAAACTACCTTGTTATCACACCCATTCAAATAAGATAAACAAGTCTGAGTTTTTGAAAAAGGTTAAAGACCAAAACCAAAACAAAATCTTTTAATGCTCTATACTTTGAAATAAATGCCAAAATAAAAATAAATTTTTAAAGAAAACTGTGTAATTTAAATATAAAAAAATGATGTAATATAGAGTCACTAGAAATTCTTAGTAAAAGGTTCTCAAAGGTTTACTAAAAGTTCTCAAGCTAGACAAGATGTAGAATCTCTAGAAAGAATCTAGTCCTTGGAAACCTGTCTTACAAATACCAAACCGTATAAGATATGGACAACTCTTGAAATTAAATCTGATAAGGTTCTTTGAAACTTTGCTAAGTGAGGTACCTTCTCAATATACAGTTCCATGATGTCATGGCATTTGAATCTCATCAGAATCACTGAGTTCTGTGCTTTCACTAAAGATGACTTTTCCTATCTGATTTAAGAGGGGGGATGAGAGTAGCAATACAACCATTTTCCATCTGCTTCCATACAATGTTCCTAACATGTTAATAATGATTTTGTAATTCTTTAGCCCTGTCCTTTTTATATTTTTCATTTTAAAGTATCTTCTCCTTGGTAAATAAGATAACCAGTGCTCCTTTATTAAGCATTTGAATTAAAGAATCCGTTCTCCCCTATTAACCAAATAAACATTTCAAAAATATCTACAAAAAACGAAACAGGAGAATGGGTAAACAACTGTAGTATAACTAATGAACTCCTGATCCAACCGACAACAGGAACAGATCTCAAAATACTTATGGTAAGTAAAAGAAGCCAGACACAGAATTATTATACACACACACATGCAAACAAAAAGATAGTAGCCATGGCAAGATTAATAACAGAGAGAATAAATTAAGGCAAAAAACATTTAATACAGAAAAGAGTATGTTACTATTAAAAGACACAATCACAAAGATACATCAAACTATACATCAAACAACATCATGTCAAGGCATACAAAACAAACCAGAAATACAAGAATTTAAGAAAATCACAATCATAAGAGAATTTGAACATGCATCTCTCTAAATAAATTTAGAAGATTAAAAAAAAAAAAAAACAGATAAAAATACAGATGACATACATAATGCAATTTACAAGCCAGACTTTACAACTCTGAACCTAAAGGAATATTGTTTGAAATAGCTATAAAAATCCATTAAATTAAATCATGTAAGTTATATGAAGAAACTGCAAAATTAGGAAATGTTATAACCATATTCTGATTTCAATAAAATTAAACATGACAATAACAAAAACTCACTATGATATGAAAGAAGAAAATCAGAATAACAAACTATTTTTAAATTATCAACAAAAAGAATATACCTAAACCTATAGTCAAAAGGCATCCTTAGAGGGAAAGGAGACTCCAATTTCGTTTGTAAATATGCACAGATACAAAATGAAATCCAGCAGGATATTAAAAGAATAGTTCATCATGACTAGAAAGTTTTATTACCAGCAATAAAGTATTGGGGAGATCCTGAAGCAAGGTGATTTCCACTACATATGTCTAACACTGGACCTTTAGGAATATTTAAATCAACTGACTTTCAGTAATCCAAATACATATCATCCATTTCATAAATTACATTTTGCAAACTAAAAATAGCCAGCTTAAGAGAAGATTTGGTTCTGATATTCACTTAAAGTGGTACTGACAAAAACTCAATCCTAGTTATTCTACGCAAGGTTTTATACACAAAACCAAGCACACAGTAGTCTCCCCTTATCTGTGGGGGATATGTTTCAAGACCACCAGTGAATGCCTAAAACAGGATACTACTGAACCCTGCTTTCTGTTCATGTCTGCCACCCACAAATTTAATGCCTTTTCCATCTTTAACTCATCTGGTATGGGAAAAAAATAGGTCTTTTTTATTTTTAGACCTATAACAGCCACAATGTTAACACTGGACCTGAATGGTGGGAAGCTGACAGAGGTTGGTTATTAGCACCAAAGTGACCTGAGCCACTCAGCTGATGTGTCCATCCCAATGTGACATGTAAACAGCTGAGCTCAAAAAAACTATTTCATTATTTAAGCACTACATATTTCAGGTCCAAGACACCTACTTTCCTACTATAAACAAAACTGCTTAAGACACAGAAGTTGCTATATAAGGTCTGTCCCAGGATGCATTCAGGACAGAACTCTGCCTCCAATCTTACAAAGTAATAAGAAAAGGAATTTAAGATCAAAGAGCTAGTCTAAATTATAGGTGCCCTGCTTCTATCCATTGTTATTACTGCAACAACTGGAGAGCTGGCCTGAGGTAGGTTTTACTGTTCCTTTACCCCATCCCTTTAACATACTCCAGACTGAGCCATCTGGGATTTTTAGGAGATATTTAGGATATTTAGTATATTGAGATACTTACGGCAAATTCTTCTTAAGTGGACAAAAGGTAGGCCATATAACATCCCTGTAACTTCCTTAGGGCCACTTTTGGACAAAAATCATTGGAATTATCTAAAGTGGTAATTCTAACTCATATGACAACTTTGTTGTTTCAGTTATGAAGCCATAAAAGTTTTCTTTCCAAGAGAAGCCAAAAAAAAAAAAAAGTGGGGAGGGGGAGGTTTGTCTTTAGTCCCCGTTGGAAAGGAAAGGAAGGAACTGGACCAGATCAAGACTGTGTCAAACTCCTGGACACAGTCACTGAGAATATGTAAATTAAGCCAAATCTTGCACACTTCACTAAACAGGGATTTTTCACTAGAGCTTTCAAACTGACAATAAATCCTATGGGGATAAGTCTCATGCCTTTCTACCAGGAGCTGAGATGCTAGAAAGAAAACTAGTACCTTAAAACATAAGATACTTTAAAAAAATTGGTTTTTCTTTGGATAAACACTGCCTAAATCTAGAAAATCTACCTATTTACAAAAATGTACCTATTCATTTTCTGGAATTAGATATAGCAATAGTTGCACCATTTTGTAGGTATACTAAAAAAAATACATTTACACTTTAAAAGAGTGAATTTTATGGTATGTGAATCAGATCTCAAGAAAGCTATTACCAAAAAAAATAACAATGACAAACTTATGATTTATTAACCTTAAACAGAAATCAACTTACAGATTACCCTCCCCCAAATATGCATGTATGTGCTGTGTGTGCACATTCAGGAAGGCAGGACAGTCAGCTGGGGATTCAACACTACCAAGACCAGAGGCACAGACTGTTAACACTTTAAAACTTAATTTTTCATTGAATAGTTCAGATATTCAAAAAAGTATAAAATGACCAGTGAGAGGGACACAAGGAGGTTCAAAAGTATTAGCAATCTCCTATTTCTTAAGCTGGGTTGTAGCTAAGTATGTATTTGATACCTTATTTGTCTTCTTTAAAACATACCTTCTTATTATATGTGCTCTTTAGCATATATATATATGATGTATTTCACAATTTTCAAAAATAAGTTTAAAAATAAATTATGTACATATTATGGGATAAGAAGCAGAGACATTACTTTGCCAACAAAGGTCTGTCTAGTCAAGGCTATGGTTTTTCCAGTGGTCATGTATGGATGTGAGGGTTGGACGATAAAGAAAGCTGAGCGCTGAAGAATTGATGCTTTTGAACTGTGGTGTTGGAGAAGACTCTTGAGAGTCCCTTGGACTGCAAGGAGATCCAACCAGCCCATTCTGAAGGAGATCAGCCCTGGGTGTTCATTGGAAGGACTGATGCTAAAGCTGAAACTCCAATACTTTGGCCACCTCATGCGAAGAGTTGACTCATTGGAAAAGACCCTGATGCTGGGAGGGATTGGGGGCAGGAAGAGAAGGGGACGACAGAGGATGAGATGGCTGGGTGGCATCACCGACTCAATGGACATGAGTTTGAGTGAACTCCGGGAGTTGGTGATGGACAGGGAGGCCTGGCGTGCTGCGGTTCACAGGATCTCAGAGTCGGACACGACTGAGCGACTGAACTGAACTGATGGGATAAATCAGTTCCACTGTAATGTGACATATGCATTCTTAAAAATCATCACACCATAAAATTGCATAATGAAAACCATAAGGCTTATGGGGAAAATGGGTTTGGGCACAACATGCAAACATTTTAGCAGTGACACTTAATTTAAAAAAGATAATCAAAAAAGGAATCTAATAAAAATGGCAGCAGAGTTTTACACATTAAATGGGTTAAGAAATACATAAATGCTACAACAAATATGACACTTTACCTTGTGAAATTAAGTTTTACTTGTGGAAGTGAGCATTGAAAGGTTACAGCTTACCATGAAGTGGTAGTAGGCTAATCTGAAATCAACAGAAAACTTTAATAACACCAGATGAGGACAGGTGTAGCTCATAACACAGAAGTAAACTGAGGTTGCTGGAGGTTACCTAAGGTGTGTACCTAGGAGGGGTCTGCATACTTCTGCTGTGGTTCAGTTCAGCAGGGTGCATTTTTTCGCATTTACCTAGCATTTCTTGCAGATGAAACACAAAACGTAAAATGTGAAATCCACATTATACTCAAATAGTTCCATAACATATCCACTGTATTAAAACAAACTAATGCTTTCTTCTTTCTTTTTTAAAAAAATATTTGTTTATTTTTGGATGCACTGGGTCTTCATTGCTTCTTTGTGTGGGCTTTCTCCAGTCAGAGCAAGCGGGGCCTACTCTTCAATGTGGTGCGCGGGCTTCTTCTCATTGTGGAGGCTCTTCCTGTTGCAGAGCACAGGCACTAGAGTGTACAGGTTTCAGTAACTGCAGCTCAAGGGCTCAGTTGCTCTGTGGCATGTGGAATCTTCCCAGACCAGGGATTGAACCCATGTCCCCTGCACTGGCAGATTCTTATCCACTGCACCACCAGCAAAGTCCAAATTTGTGTTTTCTTATAGCAAAACTGTTTTGCAATGTAGCCATTAAAATAAATGTGCTGATACACAAATACTTCTAAAATACATTGTAAAGTGAAAAAAACCAAGGTGCAAATGGTTTGTATACTTTGCTTCTATGTAAACTAGAAGAAAGAGCAAAGCGATACCACTACCCCCACAAATGCTGGTAGATGCTGTGTAGATTTTTCTAGAAGAAAGGATAAAAAATGAATAACAATAGTTGCCTCTGGGCAGTCGTTTTGCTTTTCATTTTACTCCTCACTACACTGTCTGAATTTTCTAACCATGTACATGCATTATTTAGGGAGAGGAAAATACCAAAAGGACTAACCTGGTAGATGGATTATGGGTGTCTTTATGCCTCTTTCTCTTTTCTTGTTACTTCTCTGTATGTTGAAAAGACAAACCTACAGAGAATGTGAAATAGCTGGAACTCGCATTCATTGGTGGTGGGAACGTAAAGACAGTAAAATTACTCTGGAAAACAGTTTGGCAGTTTGTAGCTAAGTCGGCAGAGAACCTGCCTGCAATGCAGGAGACCCAGGTTCAATTCCTGGGTTGGGAAGATCCCCTGGAGAAGGAAATGGCAACCTACTCCAGTATTCTTGCCTGGAGAATTTCAGGAACAGAGGAGCCTGGCAGGCTACACAGTCCATGGCCTCACAAGAGTCAGACTCAACCGAGTGACTAAAGCAGCGCCGCCGCCACCACATGACCCAGCCATTCCACTCCTACGTATTACCCAAGAGAAATAAAAGCTTATGTCCATACAAAAACAAATGTTCACAGCAATTTTATTTGTAATAGCCAAAAACTAGAAACAACCCAAATGTCCATTAAAAGGTGAATGGATAAACAAACTGCGACACATCCATACAGTATATCCATCAGTAAAAAAGAATTAACTGATACATGCAACACAACACGAATTAATCTCAAAACGATACCCAGGAAAAGAAGCTAGCTTAAGAAAAAAGAATATACTACAAAGGTAACATTTTTACAAAATGAGAACAAGTCTATAATGACAGAAACCTGATCAGTGGTTGTCCTGGTATGAGGAAACAATAGGGAGAGGATAAAGAAGGATCCTCAAGGGACAAGAGAAAAAACTGGGGGCCGATACATATGTTTACTATCTTGACTGTGGTGATGTTTTCATAGATGCATAAATTTATCAAAACTTACCATGTCATACAGTTTATATGTGTGCAGTTTGTGGTATGCCAACTGTCCCTCAATGAAGCTATTTAAACACACACAAATATTAAATATAGACTGTCAAAAAATGTAAAAAGAATACACAGTGTGAACCTTCACACATTGTTGGTGGAAGTGTAAAATAGTGCAGCTGCTGTGGAAAAGTTTGGCAATTCCTCAAAAAGTTAAACACAGAATTACTATGTGACCTAGCAACTCCACACCTAGGTAAATATTCAACAGAACTGAAAACATATGTCCATACAAAAACTTGTATGTGTGTGAATGTTCACAACATTATTCTTAACAGTGAAAAAAAATGGAAGCAATTTAATGTCTATCCTTTGATGACTGGATAAACAAAATGTGGTAAGAGTCATACAATGGATTTTTAAGCAATAAAAGAGGATGAAGTACTGACACATGCTACTACACAGATCAACTCTGAATATACCATACTAATTAAACGAAAGAAGCCAAATACAAAAGGCCACATTTATTTAATAAGGTTGGTGCAAAAGTAATTGTGGCTTTTCATTGCTGAATTTTGCCATTTGATATTGGAATACATTCTTAAATAAATGTGGTTATGTTATACATCATTTTATTTTTTTATACATCATTTTAATATGCATTTCTCACTTTGTTTTTTTTTAGCTAATGATTTATTACTGTGTATTTTCTATTTATTTTAGACTATGGTAATGATGATAGACAAAAAGCAAATTCAAGTGATTTTCTTATTCGAGTTAAAAATAGGTCATAATGTAGTGCAGACAGCTCACAACATCAACAACACATTTGGTCCATGAACTACTAACAAATGTACAGGGCAGTGGTGATTCCAGAAGTTTTGCAAAGGAAATGAGAGACTTGAAGTTTAGGAGTATAGCGGCCAGCCATCAGAAGTTGACAACGACCAACTGAGAGCAATCAAAGCTGATCCTCTTACAGCTACACAAGTTGTTGACAAAGAACTCAATCTCGACTATTCTACGGTCATTCAGCATTTGAAGCAAACTGGAAAGGTGAAAAAGCTCAATAAGTGCGTGTCTCATGAGCTGGCCAAAAATTTTAAAAAGCTTGATTTTGAAGTGTCATCTTTTCTTATTCTATGCAACAACAACAAACCATTTCTCAATCGGATTGTGATGTGAGACAAAAAGTGAATTTTATACGACAACTGGCAACACCTAGTTCAGTGGCTGGACCAAGAAAAGCAGCTCCAAAGCCAAACTTGTACCAAAAAAACGTCATGGTCACTGGTGGTCTGCTGCCCATCTGATCCACTACAGCTTTCTGAATCCCAGCGAAACTATTACATCTGAGAAGTACGCCCAGCAAATCAATGAGATGCACCTGAAAATTGCAATCCCTGCAGCCAGCACTGGTCAACAAAAAGGGCCCAAGACAGTGCCTGTGACCACACGTCGCATGATCAACTCTTCAAAAGTTGAACAAATTGAGCTATGAAGTTTTGCCTCATCTGCCATATTCACCTGACCTCTAACCAACCAACTACCATTTCTTCAAGCATTTTGACAAGTTTTTGCAGAGAAAATGCTTCCACAACCAGGAGGAGGCAAAAAATGCTTTCCAAGAGTTCATCAAATCCCAAAGAACAGATTTTTTAATTAATTTATTTTAATTGGAGGCTAATTATTTTACAATATTGTGGTGGGTTTTGCCATATTGACAAGAATCAGCCATGGGTGTACATGTGTCCCCCAGTCCCAAACCCCCCTCTCACCTCCCTCCCCATCCCATCCCTCCGGGTTGTCCCAGTGCACCAGCTTTGAGTGCCGTTTCATGCATCGAATTTGAATTGGTCATCTTTTTCACAGATGGTAATATATATGTTTCAATGCTATTCTCTCAAAGTATCCCACCCTTGCCTTCTCCCACAGTCTAAAAGTCTGTTCCCAAAGAACAGATTTTTACGCTACAGGAATAAGCCAACTTGTTTCTCATTGGCAAAAATGTGTTGACTGTAATGGTTCCTATTTTGATTGATAAAGATGTGTCTGAGCCTTGGTTCAAAATTCACAGTCCAAAAGTGCAATTATGTTTGCACCAATCTAATATTTCCAGGAAATATCCAGAAATAGGCAAATCCCAAGACACAGAAAATGGCTCCCAGGGGAGGAGGGGTAGAGGGGTGAAGGGAACTGGGACTGACTGCAAATAGGTATGGGGCTTCTTCCTGGAAATCACGAAAATGTTATGGAATTAGATGGTAGTGACTCGATGGACGTGAGTTTGAGTGAACTCTGGGAGTTGGTGACAGACAGGGAGGCCTGGCGTGCTGCGTTTCATGGGGTCGCAAAGAGTCGGACACGACTGAGCAACGGAACTGAACTGAATGGTTGCACAGGCCTGCCCAGGTGGCTCAGTAGTAAAGAAACTGCATGCCAATGTAGGAGACACAAATTTAATCCCTGGGTTAGGAAGATCCCCTGGAGGAGGAAATGGCAACCTACTCCAGTATTCTTGCCTGGAAAATCCCCCGGACAAAGGCCTGGCAAGCTATAGTCCATGGGGTCACAAACAGTTGGATACGACTTAAGTCACTAAGCACGCATGAATGACTGCATAACATTGTGAATACACTTTAAGAGACACTGAATTATACATTTTAAAGTGGTGGATTTTACATTATGTGAACTACATCTCAATAAAAAAGGATATACTCTCTCCAATAAACTAAAAAGTAATTAAAAAACAAAATAGATAACAATCACCAGTGCACGCACAATTATGTAAATAAAACATTACAAATAAAGTTTAAGCTCCTGCCAGCTCGGCATTCTGGTCACCATCAGCCTTCATTACCACCACAAAACAGGTCTCTCCCCACACTTACCCCAAACTCACTCTTCAGATCAACAGAACAAACAATCCTTGGTTAGTAGAACTAGTTCTTCTACCTCTCCTTGTCTACAGTCATCAAAGTTCACATGCCTGAACTTCTCCTTATTACCTTCCAACAGGTTCACGTTTCATTCCTACCTTCTCTCCACTTTCTGAAATGCTATTCATCCTTCAAGAATGAAATTAAGTTCCAATTCATCTATGACGTGCACTCCAGCCTTTAAGAAACTTTTTTTCCTAACTCCCTAGAACAGATACTATAGAGACAATCTGCTGCATAAATCTTGTTTTCTAGGAGGGAAAAGTGCACCGAACCTGATTCTCACCCTCCATTCAACAGCAGTGTCGAAAACAGGCTGAAACAGGGGCAGGTTTAAAGGCAGAGAGGTTGGGGCCAATTTAAGGAGATGGCAGTGAAGAATTCTATTCTCTATGACTGAACGAAAAGAGAGAAGAGGATCAAGTATTTCTGAGAATCTATTCTAAGGAAAGACTCTCAAGCCTGGTGACACACACACATGGGCTGTTCTTACAGACTTACAACTTAAACTAGTAAGTATTAGTTCTCCTCTATCTATATATTTTATAGTTAAAAAAACTGGAAATAGTCTATAGCAAATTATAGTGTATTCACTAAATGAATATAAGGGAATTTTAATATGGGGGGATATGATCTTACATGTAGAAAGCCCTAAAGATTTACCAAGAAACTGTTAGAATAAATTAACAGAAAAAAGCAAGATACCAAGTCAACACATAAAAATCAGTCACATTTCTATACACAAATAATGAACAACTGAAAAGGAAATTACAATATATTTCCATTTATAAAAGCATCAAAAAGAATAAAATACTTAGAATTAACCAAGAAGGTAAACTTACACAATGAAAACTACAGAATATTGCTGAAAGAAATTAAAGAAGACAAATAAATGGTAACACACTTCATTTTCATGGATTGGAAGACTTAATATTGTTAGTCAATACCAACCAAAGCCATCTACAAATTCAATGCAATCCTTATCAAAATTTCAAAGACATTTTTTGCAGAAACAGAAAAACTCAACACTAAAATTTATATATAATCTCAAGGGACCCTAAATAATCAAAACAATTTTGAAAAAGAACAAAACTGGAGGACTCCCATCTTCTGATCCCAAAACTTAGTAGAAGCCACAGTGTGGTACTCAAAACAATATGGTATTGGCATAAAAACATATATATAGACAGACGGAATAAAATAGAGAGCCCAGAATAAACTCTTGCATATATGGTCAAACGATTTCTGACTCGGGTGCCAAGACCATTCAGTCGGGAGAAAAAGGCTTTTCAACAAATATTGCTAGGAAAACTGGACATTTATATGCAAAAAAAAGTTGGACCCTTTTCTAATGCCTAAATTAACAAAAATTAACTCGAAATGGATCAAAGACCTAAATACAAAGCTTGATTTAAAATGGATAAAAGAATTTGAATTGACATTTCTGCAAAGATATACAAATGGCCAATAAGCACATGATCACCAATATCAAGGAAGTGCAAATCAAAAACACAGAGATTATCATCTAACACCATTAGGATGGCTACTATCAAAAATAAACAGAAGAAAAATAAAACCCACCAGAAAAGTGTTGGCAAGAATGTGAAGAAATTGGAACCCTTGTGCACTGCTGATGGAAAAATAAAATGGTGCAGCTACTATGGAAAACAGTGAGGAGGTTCTTCAAAAAATTAAAAACAGAATTACTGTATGATCCAGCAATCCCACTTCTAGGTAAATAGCCCATAAAACTGAAAGCAGGGACTCAAACACGTATCTATGCACCCATGTTCCTAGGAGCATTATTCACAAGAGCCAAAAGATGGAAACAACTTAAGTGTTCATTAACAGATGAACAGATAAATAAAATGTGGTATATACAGACGTACAGATGGCTCCTTCATGGATTACAGCCTTGTCATGACAAAGGGGAAAGGTCAATTTTCATTCCAATCCCAAAGAAGGCCAATGCCAAAGAATGTTCAAACTACCTCACAAACGTGCTCATTTCACATGCTAGCAAGGTAATGCTCAAAATCCTTCAGGCTAGGCTTTAACAATATGTGAACTGAGAACTTCCAGATGTACAAGCTGGATTTGGAAAAGGCAGAGGAACCAGAGATCAAAGCACCAACATTCCGTTGGATCACGGAGAAAGCAAGGGAGTTCCAGAAAAACATTTACTTCTGCTTCATCAACTAAACGAAAGTCTTTGTGTGGCTCACAACAAACTGTGGAAAATTCTTAAAGAGATAGCAGTACCAGACCACCCTACCTGTCTCCTGAGAAACCTGTATGCAGGTCAAGAAGCAAAAGTCAGGACTGGACATGCAACAATGGACTGGTTCAAAATTAGGAAACAAGTACAACAAGGCTGTATATTGTCACCCTGCTTATTTAACTTATAGGCCAAGTACATCATGTGAAATGCCAGGCTGGATGAATCACAAGCAGGAATAATCAAGATTATCAGAAGAAATATCAACAACCTCAGATATGCAGATGATACCACTCTACTGGTATGGAACCAATGAAGAGGAACTGACGAGCCTCTTGATAAGGGTAAAAGAGAAGAGTGAAAAAGTTGGCTTGAAACTCAACATTCAAAAAACTAAGAATTCAGACCCGTCACTTCCTTGCAAACAGAAAGGGGAAAGACTGGAAGCAGTGACAGACTTTATTTTCTTGGGTTCCAAAATCACTGCGGATGGCAACTGCAGCCATGAAATGAAAAGACGCCTGCTCCTTGGAAGGAAAGCTCTGACAAACCTAGATAGCATGTTAAAAAGCAGAGACATCTCTTTGCCAACAAAGGTCCACATAGTTAAAGCTATCATTTTTCCATCAGTCATGTATGGATGTTGAGAGTTCAATCATAAAGAAGGCTGAGCGCCAAAGAACTGGACTCATATTCATTGGAAGAACTGATGCTGAAGTTCCAATACTTTGGCCACCTGATGGGAAGAGCCAACTCATTAGAAAAGACCCGGATGCTGGGAAAGCCTGAAGAAGAAAGGAGAAGGGGGCAGCAGAAGATGAGATAATCAGACAGTATCAAGGACTCAACTGACAAGAATTTCAGCAAACTCTAGGAGATAGTCAGAGGGCTTCCCAGGTGGCACAGTGGTAAAGAATCCACCTACCAATGCAGGAGACGCAAGAGAGAGGGTCTGATCCCTGGGTCGGGAAGATTCCCTAGAGTAGGAAATGGCAACCTACTGTAGTATTCTTGCTGGGATAATCCCATGGACACAGGAGCCTGTCAGGCTACAGTTCGTGGGGTCTCATAGTCAAACACGACTGAGCAACTGAACAATAAGAACAAATATACAGATACTGGAATATTATCTAGCCTTAAAAAGGAATGAAATCCAGACATAAGCCACAACATGGATGAACCTTCAGGACATTATGCGAAGTAAAATAAACCTGTCACAAAAAGACAAATACTGTTTGATTCCACTTATATGAGATATTTAGAGTAGTCAATAACACAGAGACAGAAAGCTGAATGGCAACTGCCATAGGCTGGGGGTAAGGGGGGAATGAGAAGTTACTGTTTAGTGGGGACAGAGTTTCAGTTTTACAAGATGAAAAGAGCTGTGGAGATCAATGGTGGTAATGGGCTGCACAATGGTATGAATGTGTTTAACACCAGTGAAAAATGGTTACAGTGGTAAATTTTATGTTATGTGTATTTTACTACAATTTTAAAAATGTATACATAAAAGTTAAATGGTTAAGTATGGTTTTTCCATTATTAACTATGTTCTTCCTGATGGAGTACAGATAATAAATTCATTTATTCTGGGGGAGGACACATCAGGGGGACAATTCTGTAAGCTCTACATCAGGCTACATATTTTTAGAATCTAGAGAGCTCCTAATAATTAGAAAATCAATTAGAAAGTGACAAGCACAAATAAAAAGATGCACAGAGGACAGGAACAGAAATTCACAAATGGCCAATAAAAGTGAAAAATGTTCAAACATTCTAGTATTAAGGAATGAAACATGAAACAAAACACCATTTTCAACTATCAAATTTAGTTTGGGGAGAGATGAAAATAAGGTATGTTGAACAAGGGACACTTGCTCCCAATTCACACTCATTGCCTTCTCTTCCTCATTCCCATTCAGTTACTTCCATCTGTTTCCACCTCCAACTTCCAGTCTGGTTAGTAACGCCAATGACCAAACTAATAACCTCTGTGTTGCCAAATCCAAGTGAGCACCTCATTAAACATCTCAGAAGCACTGAGGAATCAAGACTCCGTGGACCAGAAACTTATTTCTCATGGCTCCCATGATACTAGTTTCCCGCTTTTTCTCCTACCTCACTGGCTGTTCCTTCCGTCCTGTGCTCAATCTTCTTCCTCTATAAGATCTTCAAGCATTAAAATGCCTGCTGCTACTGCTAAGTCGCTTCAGTCGTGTCCGACTCTGTGCGACCCCATGGACTGCAGCCTACCAGGCTTCTCCATCCATGGGATTCTCCGTCCATGGGATTCTCCAGGCAAGAACACTGGAGTGGGTTGCCATTTCCTTCTCCAATGCATGAAAGTGGAAAGTGAAAGTGAAGTCGCTCAGTCATGCCTGAGCCTCACTCAATTATTCAATTTTCTATATAGTTTTTACCTAAGTGCTCTCAGTTCAGTTGCTCAGTCGTATCTGACTCTGCGCGACCCCATGGACTGTAGCACGCCAGGCCTCTCTGTCCATCACCAACTCCTGGAGTTTACTCAAACTCATGTCCACCGAGTCCGTGATGCCATCAACCATCTCATCCTCTGTTGTCCCCTTCTCCTCCCACCTTCAATCTTTCCCACCATCAGGGTCTTTTCAAATGAGTCAGTTCTTTGCATCAGGTGGCCAAAGTATTGCAGTTTCGGCTTCAACATCAGTCCTTCCAATGAACTCTCAGGACTGATCTCCTTTAGGATGGACTGGGTGGATCTCCTTGCAGTCCAAGGGACTCTCAAGAATCTTCTCCAACACCACAGTTCAAAAGCATCAATTCTTCGGCACTCAGCTTTGTTTATAGTCCAAGTCTCACATAACTACTGGAAAAACCATAGCCTTGACTAGACAGAATTTGTTGGCAAAGTAATGTCTCTGCTTTTTAACATGCTGTCTAGGTTGGTCATAACTTTCCTTTCAAGGAGTAAGCGTCTTTTAATTTCATGGCTGCAGTCACCATCTGCAGTGATTTTGGAGCCCAAAAAAATAAAGTCTGCCACTGTTTCCCCATCTATTTGCCATGAAGTACTTTCAGGTGGTCTCAAAACTTTGAATATCATCTATATACTGAGTACTCCCAAATTTTTATCTCCAACTCTAAGGTCTGTTCTGGAAGCTCCAAACCTGCACATCCAACTGCCTCTTCAATATACTGACTTCATATCTAAAATACATTTCAAATTTAATACACCTAAAACAGAACTCATGATTTCTTCCACCTCAAACTGCTCTCTTCCATTCTTCTCAGTGAACGCTGCCATCTACTCGAAGTTGCTCAAAACAAGTATCAAAAAACAGAGTTCTCTCCCTTTCCCTCACCAATTCATTTCCAAGTCTCGTTCATTCTACCTCCAAAATATCTGTTAATCTTTCTACTCTCCTCCATCTCCAAACCATGGACCCAGTTCAAAGTACTGTAAACTAACCAACCTTCCAGTTTCCACTCTTGCTCTTCCTCTGCACAGCCGTCAGATTATGCTTTCCTTCTTAAAACCTTCAAAGAATTCTCATAAAAGTGAAATTCCTAAGAACAGCTTTACCTGCTCCTATCTTTGAAAGAACATCTACAACCAAAAATATACTCAATGATAACTCTACACAATAAAACGATGGTACCTTTCCTCATTTTTCTTTCCCGTATTTTAAATTTTTTCTATGAATGCCTGCTCCTTGCTCATTAAGAAAGTAAATTATATTGCTGAATAGCAGATAACATTACATTGCATTTTAACATGTAAACGAGAAAAGGGAATGCAAAATGGTAGTTAAAACTCGGTAACAGTTACAAGCTTAAAAGAAAATACAAGCAAACATCAAAATTCTAAGAATGAGGAGTCAGGGTTGTACAATTATTGGTGCTATTTTCTTCCACTTCTATTTTTTTTAACATAATTACAATCATTAAAAAAAAAAAATGGTTATGAGATAAACCTGTCTTCTGCAATCTGGCCACAACCCACCAAACCAGCCTTTCTTTTTCCCAAGTACTCATTTTCCCAAGCTTTTCACTCCAACCCCGCGCTGTCTCACACCTCTGATGCTTTAACGCGGGCACCATCCCTGGAATATCCTCCACCTTTCTAAATCCTACTCATCCTTCACGGCGGAGAGGAACGACAGGGAAGGCGACAGGTTGGAGGGAGATTCCAGGATTCTTGCTGATAAATTCACAACTTGCCGGTGCTGGGACCAAATTTCGTCTCCAATCCCACTGCAGGCCACCAGGTTTAACATCCTAAAAGCTCCCGCCACTGGGGCCCAGGGAACCCATATCCTCTCAGAAAGCGCGGTGCCCCTTAGAAAGAACACCCCCCCATACCCAAATTCCGGGTTCCCGCTGCGGAGACTCCCCAGCCACACACACTCACCCTGGACCCAGTTTCCTCCTCCGGGGCCTCTCCCCTCCCCAGTCACGCGTCCCCTCCCTCCCTCAGCCAGGGGGCCGGCGCCTCAGGAGGGGTGGGGGAGGGGCGCGCACGTGCCCGCGCCGCCCCCGCCCAGACAATGCCCGGGAGAGCGGAGCGCGCGCCCGGCGGTCCCATCTCGCTCCCGCCAACACTTACCTTCTTTCTGGGTCTCCGGCTTAAGCGCAGACACCGCCGGGTGCCGCGAGAGGGCACGGGGGAGGGGAGGAAGCGGGCCGAGCCCCGCAGAGCCGCCCCACCACGAGGCCCCAGCGACCCCGGAGCCCGCGGAAGCACACGGCTCGGCGGAGCCCGCCCGGCCCGTTTGGCCCGGACGTCAGCACCAGGGACGGGGCGGGGCGCGCGCCGCGGCGGCGGCGGCGGCGACGCGCGAGGTTCCGGGGGCGGAGCTAGAGAGGTTGTGGGCGGGGGGATAGAGCTCGCAAGGTTGTGGGCGGAGCCGCGGCCGGGGCCGGGGCGGGGCTGAGGCTGTGCCAGACTCTCACCGTGACCTGCACTGCCCTGCTGCCTAGGGAGAATGGGCGTCTGTTCTGGTGAGAGCACCATCATATATAATTTTCTCCTTAGAGGAAGGTAGCAAGTTGCAGCCCCAAGAAAATATTCTGCCGGCATTTATGAAGCTTCCACAGCAAAGAAAACAGTAGCTATGATTTTCGTGTGTGTAATCCTTTATACCAAGCTTTATGCTAGGTGTTAGGGATACAAATAACTAGTTATTACTAACCTGTTTTACAGATGCAGGAACGAAGGCTCAGAAAGGTTAGATCTTATCTAGGTCATGCAACTAGTAGTAACAGTCCATCAAGTTCTGTCTTCCACCTAAGTATCTCTTGAGCTCAGCCTTCCTTTTCCTTCTCCCTGTGCCCCAGTACAGCAAATCCCATATCTATCTGCCCAAGTCTGCTATAGCCTCACATCTGGTCTCCAGGGATCTATTTCTGTCCCCCTTCAATCTGTTTTCTTCACTAGGTAAAGATTTACCATTGAAATTACCAAGGTTTCCATTATTTTTTCACTGTACATATATGTTATCAATTTTTTGAATGTGTTTGATGTTTAGTAAAAACGTTTTAAAGGATTTACTCCTATATTGCCAATAGCAAGTCCAGTGCATTGCACATAGTATGCAGTCAAAATGTATTTGTTGAATAAATGAATAGTGGGGCCAGTACTCCAAAGCTCTGTATGATAAGGGAATACAGGGATTTATAAAATGTCATTGTTGGCCTCCTGATCTTAATGTCTATTTAGGGTAAAGGCAGATTAAAAAATTTGTTCAAGACTTCTCTTATGGTCCAGTGGCTAAGACTCCGCATTCCCAGTGCTGGGGGCCTGGGTTCCATCCCTGGTCAGGAAACTAGATCCCACATGCTACAGCTAAGGGTTTGTGCGCCACAACTAAGACCTGGTGCAGCCAAATAAATAAATATTTTTTAAAAGAAAGCAATATTTGTTTAGCAAATTTTTTGTGTGTTTCTATTCTATGTCCTGGCACTATGTGCCCAGCACTATGTCAGATACTGTGGATCAGAAATGAACAAAACAGTTTCTGCCCTCGTGAGATTGAGAGTCAATCTAATCTGAAAAGCCAGGGAAGAACTCACTTAGCCTTACGCTAAAACCCAAAAAGAGGATGGGAATTGGGAGATAAAAATAAATTTCACAGAAAAAAAGGTAGGATAAGTGGTCAGCATGGACATATCTGTATTCTCCCACTTTGGGGATCTAACCCTGAGGCAGGGGATTAGAAATATCCAGCTAAGTGTGAAGGAATCTTGAAGCCCACTGTCTCTGGCCCAGCTTGGAAGGCTGCCCAATTCTGGCAGAAGTCTCACATTGATCAGGGCTTAGGAAAAGACAGCGGCATTAGGGAGAACAAAGAATCTGAAATGGTGCTGCTGCATGCCCACAATTTGCAGATGGTGTGCCGGAAACCCAGACTTCTCTTATGCTTTCTGCCAGGCAAGAAGAAAGTAGCATGAGAACCATGCAGTTAATGGCTGGAGAATGTGGCTAAGACCCCAAGGATGGGCAAAGCTGAAAACCCCAACAAGAGCTGAAGTGCTCCCAGTCAGCTGATGAGAGGAGCAGGGATGGGAAGGTGAGACATCAGAGTCTCAAGGTACTAAAGTAACAGATTATGAGTTGACAGTCAACAACCTCAGCAGCTGATACCGGGCCCTGGTGACCAGGTATGACTAGGGACATGGCTGGGAAGGCCAGTGAGGACCTAGGCTATAGCTCACAGCTCTGCACACAGACCTAAGACTCCTCTGGCCATTGCCTCAAAGCTTCTCTTTGGTCCCACAGGCCATCTTGGAATGTCAAGAGTGAGGAGGGGAAAGTTCTGATAGGACTGTAACTTTAAATTGACTCTTCACCCAAAATGAGATGGTTTAAGACCATACAACTTTGGCAAGCTTTTTTTTGTTTGTTTTACCAGAGTACTTTTTTTAGATTGAATGAAAGAGTCTTTAAATTCTATAGTGCTTTGCAATTTTCACAAGTTTCACATGCATAATTTCATGTGATTCCATAATAATCTGTTCTTCCCTCTATGCCTGTATTCCCGCTCTTCATTCCCTCTCCCCATTGGTAACCACTAGTTTGTTCTCTATGTGTGTGAGTCTGCTTCTTTCTTGTTTCATTCACTAGTTTGCTATATTTTTTAGATTCCACATATAAGTGATATCGTACAGTAGTTGCCTTTCTCTGACATTTCACTTAGCATAAGGCCCTCCAAGTCTGTCCATGTTGCTGCAAATGGCAAAATTTCATTCTTTTTTTAGGCCGAGTGGTATGGCAAGCCTAAATTTAGCCCAGTCCCCAACAGGAATGAGAGCCCATGAGAAAGCTGGCATCGCTTGAAGAGAAATAACAACTTCTGATTTTTATACATAATCACCCAGTGTATACAATTCAGTAACAGGAATAAGCTCTAGGAAGTAAATGGGCAGGGTGCTAAGAGAGCACAGCACAGGGGAACCAAATTTAATATGGAGGTAGAAAAGGCTTCCCTGAAAAAACATTAAGTAAAACCTGGAAGCAATAGGAGCTGTCAGATCATGATAAAACCTAAGACAAAGTGAGAGAAATCCAGGATAACTTCAATGAGAGCAGAGTGCCTGGGTCTGGGGCTGAGAGTCAGACAAGAATAAGACTGTGCAGGTAGGTGGTGTTAATCTTTACCTAAAAGCAACAGGAAGTCATCAGAGGGTTTTAAGCAGAAGAGTAATGTACTTAATTTGACCTTTTAAAGTAATGTAGCTCTTTTTCATGGCGCCTCGGAGGCTGTCAGCTGCTTCAGAATGAAGCTGAACATCTCTTTCCCAGCCACTGGCTGCCAGAAGGTCATTGAAGTGGACGATGAACGAAAACTTCGTACCTTCTACGAGAAGCGTATGGCCACAGAAGTTGCTGCTGACACTCTGGGTGAAGAATGGAAGGGTCATGTGGTCCGAATCAGTGGCGGGAACGATAAGCAGGGTTTCCCCATGAAGCAGGGTGTCTTGACCCATGGCCGAGTTCGCCTGCTACTGAGTAAGGGGCATTCCTGTTACAGACCAAGGAGGACTGGAGAGCGAAAGTGCAAATCTGTACGGGGTTGCATTGTGGATGCCAATCTGAGTGTTCTCAATTTGGTCATCGTGAAAAAAGGGGAGAAGGATATTCCTGGACTCACTGATACTACAGTGCCTCATCGCCTGGGTCCCAAAAGAGCTAGCAGAATCCGCAAACTTTTCAATCTCTCTAAAGAAGATGATGTCCGCCAATATGTTGTGCGAAACTCCCTAAACAAAGACGGTAAGAAACCTAGGACTAAAGCACCCAAGATTCAGCGTCTCATGACTCCACGAGTTCTGCAACACAAACGCCGGCGTATTGCTCTGAAGAAACAGCGTACTAAGAAAAATAAAGAAGAGGCTGCAGAATATGCTAAACTTTTGGCCAAGAGAATGAAGGAGGCTAAAGAAAAACGGCAGGAACAGATTGCCAAGAGACGGAGGCTGTCCTCTCTGAGAGCTTCTACTTCCAAGTCTGAGTCCAGTCAAAAATGAGATGTTCTAAGAGTAACAAACAAATAAGATCAGATATCAAATAAATAAATAAATAATGTATTTGACCTAGCAAATGGGTGGGGAATGACTAGAGGGATGTGTGAACAGAGAAGGAGCCACACAGTTGGAAAGCAATTTGATCATCTAGGTGAAAAATGAGGGTAGCTTAACCTGGGTGGTGGACATGGAAGAAAACAGAAAGATTGTAGAATGGCGGAGAAAGTACTGACAGACTTGGTAATGAACTGGGAGAAGACCGGGGAAGAGAGAAAGGGATTAGCCCCTGCTAAACCAAATGGCACCCGAGAAAAAGTTGCCCCAGGCTTCAAGCAGGCTTGCCCTGCACAGGGGCCCGCAGCTGGAGGATGGATTTCAGGCCCCTCCTTGTCCAGGCCTCCTACGCAGTGTTAACCTGCCCTGGAGCCTGGAAGGAGATTAGGAGATAAAGGACTGAAAGGGACTGGTTTCTGGAGCTGGCAGATGGTGGAGGGTGGTGCCATTTGCTAAAGGGACAACAGATTTTCTGTGTTGGCCGCAGTGGTGAGTGAATCAAAAATTCTTGGGAGAGGGCTCCCCTGGTGGTCCAGTGGTTAAGAATACGCCTTCCAAAGCAGGGGACGCAGGTTAGGGTTAGACCCTTAGTTGGGGAACTAAGATCCTACATGCTGTGGGACATCTAAGCCTAAATGCCACAACTACTGAGCCCATGCCACAACTAGAGAAGCCCTTGTGCAGCAAAGAAGACCCAGTGCAGTAAAAAAAAAAAAAAAAAAAAGTTATTATTCTTGGACTAGTTATTATTCTTGGACTATTTTAAGTTTAAGACATCCGCCTAAAGACACTAAACAGGTCTGTGCACAAATTCTGGGGCTCAGAGAATTGGTGGGTGATGCCGTCAACATATCCTTATCAACAGGTGGCTCTGAGGGCTGGTGAGATTGCAGAAGCGATAGCACAGTTTAGAGGGGTTGCATGGTCACAGCCAGCAATGTCACACTTGGCTTTAAACAAGCCACCATTTCAAATGTTGAGAAATATCACATCTTAACCTGGATTTCGCCTTCTATGAAAAAGGCCACCCACAATGCTATAATTAGATATTAGCTAACACTGTGAACCAAGGAGTGTTCCAAGCACTTCACAAATTTAATCTAAGTAACAACTTGATTATTATTGTATGTACTTCAAGGAAGAGAAAACTGAAGCACAGAGAGGTTGAGTAACTTAGCAGACAGCTAAAAAGTGGCAGAGATACGTTGCAGACCCAGGCAGTCTGGCACCAGGGTCTGAGAGCTTAGATACCTTGGGTACGAGGAAGTTACAACCCCATTAGAAAAGGCCTATTGCCTGCGGGGCATGGTCCACCCAAACCCCATCCCAATCTGAGCATCAGTTGCCACTTATTGTTTTATTAACACTGCTATTTTCTGATATTGGAGTATTATTTCTCTATACCAAGTAGAACATTAAAAATACTAAAGTCATCTAAATTCTATGGGTAAGCATTTTAAAATTATTTTATTTGTGAAATTTCTGTTTAATGTTATCTGATCAAATAAAATTGATAAAAGCAGGCTAGTATTTGGATGAAATATGTATGAGAAACTCATAACTATGTTTCCATGCTTCTGATACAATCATACTTCTGAGGGAATCTATCATCCCAAGTATATGAGATGAAAACGACACAGAGTCGAGGCAACAAAATGTTAAATAACTTTTAAATTTCTTTTTTTAAATATTGATTTTAATATTTATTATTTATTTATTTATTTGGCTCCACCAGGTCTTATTTGTAGCGTGCAGAATCTAATTCCCAGACTAGGGATCGAACCCTAGCCCCCTGCATTGGGAGCATGGAATCTTAGCCACTGGACCACCAGGGAAGTTCCTAACTTTTCAATTTCAATTTTATCTAGGTAAGGTTGATATGAGACTGAGGTGGGAGAGACTTTGACAATATGCTTAAACTTAGTTTCAAGTCTTGGGGTAAAATAGAGTTTAAGTCAGTTTGGGGTCTTACAGTCTCTTAACTGGGAGAGGCAGGTGGGATGATTTAGGTGACTCACTAGTCTCTTAGTAAGAGTGTGAGCAGAGGGAGGAGGGGCTGGGTGTTAAATGTACAATATTAATGAAAGGAAAAACAATAATTACTAAAGTTTGTCAAGAAGGTTCTAGGAATGATGGCACTGACCCAGGAGAAGGAGCTGGCATTTGGGAGGGGGGCTCACTCTGGGAGCAGCAGCCAACAGCTTCTTGCAGGGCTCTGGTGGAGGGGCAGTCAGGGTAGAGGGCAGGAGTAGGGAGACTGAAAACAGCAACCAGAGAACCAAGGAAAGCCTCAGAAGGGTGATGAGCCCCAGGCTCTGTCTGAGTGGGAGGGGAATCTGACTCAGATGGAAAATTATTGCTAAGCTCTGCCCCAGAGATCCCCACACCCGAGGTGTCTTGCCCTCCTCCCTAAGAAGACTAACCACCCTTCCTAAGATGAACAGGAGTGGGACTTCTGGAGCCCTTATGGTAGTGAGGTAACCAGATTGCAGACAGCAATTAGACTTTTAAAATGAGAACCTCACATGTACAGCCCCAAGCAAACTGTTAAAGTAGTCAGTGCCTGGGAATTACACACTCAAGTAGTTAAAAATAAATGATTGTCCCCAACCAAGTCCAAACAAGAAACCAAATGTTAAGTTGACATATTTGGAGTTTACAAAACTATATCCCACCCTTGTAGATCTTACCAAACTCTATCCTAACCCACAAAGAAACCATGCATTGGGCTTCTCATCTGTGGATTGGGAAGTCACTGTACATATGAATTTGGAGAGTGGAGGAAATGATGCAAGACATTTTCATTCATGCCCCCCAAAAGGGGGTTATTTATCCTAAAGGAAACTTCTTATGGCCGGAATCGGTTGAGTTCTCTGTATTTGTTTCATACAAAAATAAAGTCTCCAGATGAGGAGAACTTGGAGCTCTCATAATGTTGCTGATGTAGAAAGATGCAGGTGCTTTGGCAGACAGCTTGGCAGTTTCTCAAAATATTAAACACAGAGTTATCAGGTGTCCCTGCAGTTACACGCCTAGGCAAATCCCAGGAGAAATGAAAGCATATGTCCACACAGAATTTGTACAGAAATGTTCACAGCATAAGTATGTATCTCAATAAAGTTGTTAAAAAAAAGATCATCTGACCATAGGCTACAAATATCTGAGAATTAATTGTAAAGTTAAGGTAATATACAATTTCAGCTGTAATATGATTTGATTGTGGTGGAATCTAGACAATGTAAAAAGGGAAATGTATAAGAACAGTTCTCCTTTAACTTCTGGGTCAGTTTTAAAGACTGAAAACTTCTGATTTTAATTTGGTTATATTTCCTTATGTCGTTCATCAGCTATAGGTATCTAGTTAATATAATACTGTGATATTTTCATTTATTATTTAGATTTCCCTGGTGGCTCAGACGGTTAAGCGTCTGCCTATAATATGGGAGACCCGGGTTCAATCCCTGGGTGAGGAAGATCCTCTGGAGAAGGAAATGGCAACCCACTGTTTTTACATTGGTTTTCCACACTATAGCTCTCTGTTATTAAAAATAAATAATAATGTGAGTGCTGAATTTATTTGTTGACAGAATTCTTTATATCCTTTAGTTTTCTCAATAATATTTACTTGTATTATCCTCTGTTAGCTTTTTTTTTTTTTTTCAGTATTTGTTTACTTTATTTGGCAGCACTGGGTCTTAGTTGTGGCACACAGGATCTTTAGTTGAGGCATGAAAATGCTTAGTTGTAGCATGTCAAACCAGAGATCAAATTGCCAACATCCTCTGGATCATTGAAAAAGCAAGAGAGTTCCAGGAAAACATCTATTTCTGCCTTATTGACTATGCCAAAGCCTTTGACTGTGTGGATCACAATAAACTGTGGAAAATTCTGAAAGAGATGGGAATACCAGATCACCTGACCTGCCTCTTGAGAAATTTGTATGCAGGTCAGGAAGCAATAGTTAGAACTGGACATGGAACAACAGACTGGTTCCAAATAGGAAAAGGAGTACGTCAAGGCTGTATATTGTCACCCTGCTTATTTAACTTATATGCAGAGTACATGATGAGAAACACTGGGCTGGAAGAAGCACAAGCTGGAGTCAAGATTGCCGGGAGAAATATCAATAACCTCAGATATGCAGATGACACCACCCTTATGGCAGAAAGTGAAGAGGAACTAAAGAGCCTCTTGATGAAAGTGAAAGAGGAGAGTGAAAAAGTTGGCTTAAAGCTCAACATTCAGAAAACTAAGATCATGGCATCTGGTCCCATCACTTCATGGGAAATAGATGGGGAAACAGTGGAAACAGTGTCAGACTTTATTTTCTTGGGCTCCAAAATCACTGCAGATGGTGACTCCAGCCATGAAATTAAAAGATGCTTATGCCTTGGAAGGAAAGTTATGACCAACCTAGATAGCATATTCAAAAGCAGAGATATTACTTTGCCAACAAAGGTCCATCTAGTCAAGGCTATGGTTTTTCCAGTAGTCATGTATGGATGTGAGAGTTGGACTGTGAAGAAAGCTGAGCGCTGAAGAATTGATGCTTTTGAACTGTGGTGTTGGAGAAGACTCTTGAGAGTCCCTTGGAGTGTGGGAAGATCCAACCAGTCCATCCTAAAGGAGACCAGTCCTGGGTGTTCCTTGGAAGGACTGATGCTGAGACTGAAACTCCAATACTTTGGCCACCTCATGCGAAGAGTTGACTCATTGGAAAAGACTCTGATGTTGGGAGGGATTGGGGGCAGGAGGAGAAGGGGACGACAGAGGATGAGATGGCTGGATGGCATCACTGACTCGATGGACGTGAGTTGGAGCAAACTCCGGGAGTTGGTGATGGACAGGGAGGCCTGGCATGCTGCAATTCATGGGGTCGCAAAGAGTCGGACACGACTGAGCGACTTAACTGAACTGAGCATGTCAAATCTAGTTCCCTGACCAGGGATCAAACCCAGGCCTCCTGCATTGGGAGCATCGAGTCTTAGCCACTGGACCACCAGAGAAGTCCCTGTATCAGGTTTCAGAAATCAGTCACTGCCCAGAGTGCTATCCTGTTGACCCAGATGTTAGGAGTCTTATTCGGCCTTCACCCCAGCACACCCAAAGGCATATTGTGGGATGCTGTCCCTATGATCAGATCTCACATTCTTCCAACACCAATGAACACGGTGTTTTAGTTAGGAAGAGAAATCTTGTATAGGTTGAGCTTGGCAGTGAGACATACCATGTGCATAATAACTTTTATTCTTCGAACATTTCCAAACTCTTACACTTTGTATGGCCATTATGTTTCTCCTATTTTTACAAAATGCCTTATTCATATGTTCAGAGTAAACTCATCCAGGTTTGGTGTCCCCAGCTGAGCAGCAGATAATGTCAGGACAGTCATAAATGTGCCTAGAGAAGAATGGTGCCCATTATAAAAGGAACAAAAGTCGGGGAAACTGCCAGGATTTGCTGAGCTGCTTTGTATTCTATTCATTATAGATAACACCAAGTGGAGAATTTGAATAGTCAGAGTTTGTGTGTAGAATGAGCTTGGATCTTTATGGCCCAGAATGAAGGCAGTCTGTTTTAGAGTTTTTAAAATATATGTAATAATAATACTGGGAATCATAGCTGGGAGCTTTTTTTTTTTAACTCTTAATCCTATACTGCTTGTACAATGTTGATGTTTATATTTTGTGTAAAAGATTTATTTGTGCAAAAGCATAAGTCACAGAGAGAAGCTGTGCCTCTCCTCAGCCCCCGCTTCATCACTGGGTCTCTCTCCGTTTAGGTGTGGCATGCACAACAGTTTGGCAGATGCACACCCACTCCCAACCCTTCTCCCTTGCCTTCTTCTATTGAAGCCAGAGTTAAACACTCAATTTCCTCCCCTCCCTTCCAGCCAGGAGTGACTGTGTGACTCAGTTCCAGACAAGAGAACTTAGCCAAGTTCAAAGAATATAAAGAGAGACTCCCCCAAAAAGGGGAGAGCTGTAGCTAGTCCTGCTTTGGCCTCTCTGCCCCGTTCTTCCTGCCTTGAATTTGGATGTCACATCTGAAGGTATGGTAGCCATCCTTCAACCTTGGAGTTAGAAGCCAACACCTTAAAAATGGGACAGAAAGAAAGCAGGAGACTGGGTCTTCTACAATGGTACCAGGCCTGGATTACCAACTTGCCACTATAAGAAAAATATCACTTGTTTCTTTAAACAACCTTTGGCCAGACTTTCTGTTGTTTTAGCCAAACACATTCCTATATGATACACATTCGTGTATTCCTATATGAGATTTCTTTGATGTGCTGCTTTCCTATTTTCCTCAGCTTCTTGGATAGCTCTTTCTCACTCTCCAGCCCCAGCCCCTCTTTCTCTGCCTATGCCTGAATGCTGAGATTTCTGTGTTTTCTGTCCTTGGTCTGTTCTCATTTCTTGAATAATTTTCTCCACAGGCACAGCTTCAACTACCCCTTATGTACCAACAAGTTCCAAATCTAGATCATGGACTTAGGCCTCCAACCTGAACCCGGACCATTATTTTCAGTACATTTACAACCTTTCCCCTTATAACTCTGGAGCAAATTGAGCCTGCTGCTGCTGCTGCTAAGTCGCTTCAGTTGTGTCCGACTCTGTGTGACCCCATAGACGGCAGCCCACCAGGCTTCCCCACCCCTGGGATTCTCCAGGCAAGAACACTGGAGTGGGTTGCCATTTCCTTCTCCAATGCAGGAAAGTGAAAAGTGAAAGTGAAGTCGCTCAGGCGTGTCCGACTCTTAGTGACCCCATGGACTGCAGCCCACCAGGCTCTTCCGTCCATGAGATTTTCCAGGCAAGAGTACTGGAGTGAGGTGCCATTGCCTTCTCTGAAATTGAGCCTATTCATGATCAAATTCATCCCCCACCTCGCCCCACTCTCTGCCATCCAAGGCTTACTTTTCTCCTTTCTCTTACTATTTTGATTAGTTTCACCACCCACTCAGTTACCTGAGATACACACTTTGGAACCATCCACTCCTTGTTTACCCTCACAGGTAATATCCGATTAGTCTTTAGGTGTTACTGAATCCATCTCCTAAATTCTTCTTAGGTCAGCTCTCTCCTTTATTTCTTCCGCCATTGCCCTTGTCCAGGCGTTCACCCTCTCTGCTCATGGACTTCCTCTCCTCCCACTTGCTTGTTCTGCCTTCCTACTCTCCCTATCTACTATGTCTCAACTGCTTGGGTCAGCTTTCTACTACACACATCTGATCACTTCACTTTACTATTAAAAATACCTCCCAGTGACCCAGCCCCATTACCTAGAGCCAGTGGTTCTCAAATTTAATGTGCATCCACATTACCTAAAGGACTTGTTTGAAAATAGGTTGCTGGGCTCCTGCTCCAGAGTTTCTGACTCAGTAGGTCTGGGGTGGGTCCTAAAATGTGCATTCCTATCAAGTTTGGGGAAGGTGCTGATCAGGAACCACATTCTGAGCACCACTGGCCTAGGCTAAAATTAAAACTCATTAACATCTGGTTTAAAATCATTTACAACCTACTCTCCCAGTTTCTGGCTGTTGCTTACCACATTCTCTAAGTTTGTTTGTTTTTTGACCACACTGCATTTGGGATCTTAGTTCCCTGACCAGGGATAGAGCCCATTCCCCTTGGAGTGAAAACACAGGAGTCTTGACTACTGGACCACCAGGGAAGTCCCCATAAGTTACTTCTGAAGTCATCTTCCACTATTATGTCAAGGTCTTGATTGTTCTCTGCCTCTCTTCTAGAATGCACATCCCCTTCCCATTCCTGGCAAACTCTCTACTATCAAGGAAAGTCCAGCTCTGGCCTTCCCGTCTGAAGAATTAATTTACTGCTTCCTCCTCTACACTCCTTTGACACTTCATACAAAGGGTATGAAGACTTCATAGTTCTACTACCTAACCAGCGGTCCTCAACCAATACTAGGGCCACCACTTGGGAGCCTGTTAGAAAAGCAGAGATTCAGGCTGTATCCCAGACCCACTGAATCAGAATCTACAATTTAACAGAATCTCCAGGTGACTCCCATGCAACTGAAGTATGAGAAACACTGCCCTGCAGGGCCTTGCCCTGGGCGTTCTGATAGATGCTCCAATGACAGTATTTCCTTTAATTCCTTCAGGAATCCCATAGCTCATTATTTTTGTCCATGATTTATAATGGAGGAAGTGGAGGCTGGTAGTAGCAGAGCTGGGATTCAAACCCAGGGCCATCTGGCTTCAAAAATCTGCGCTGGCTGTACTTACAATACCCATTGTGCCTGTTACAGGTCTTCACATGTAGTATTGTAATTATCTATCCATAAGTCTGCCTCCCTGTCCACATAAGGAGATGCTGAGCAGGGTAAAATCCTATTGCTTCTAGACTCAAGGAAGAAAATTGCACTGGAAACAAGGAAGAACCTTTGTTCTTTCTCACTCTCAAGTACAGTTCTAATAGCAACTTGGGGTAGGATGAGGTTCTTGAAAGAAAGAATTTATATAGTTTTTAAAAAAATAGTGGCTTTATTAGATATAATTCATATAGCATGTAATTAACTCATTTTAAAGTGTACAATTCAATGGTTTGTAGTATATTCACAGAATTATGCAACCACCACCCCAAAACAAACCACATGCCAGTCAGCAGTCACTCTCCATTTCCTGAGACCCTCCATCTCTAGGCAACAACCAATCGACCCCTGTCTCTGTAGATTTGCCTATTCTGAATGTTTCATATGAATGGAATTTTACAGTAAGTGTAAAATTTTGTATTGGCTTCTTTCACTTAGCATAATGTTTTTAAAATTCAGCCATGTTGTAGCATGAATCAGTTCTCTGTCCCTTTTTATTAATGAATAAAATTCTACTTTTTATTTATCCATTCATTGTTTGATAGACATTTGAGTTGCTTCCACCTTTGGGCTATTACAAATAATACTGTTATAAGCATTGATGTTTAAGTTTTGACGTGGATATATGTTTTTATTTTTCTTGGATACTCACCTAGAAGCTGGGTTATATGGTAACTCTATTTTTGACTTCTTGAGGAACAACTAGACTGTTTTCCAAAGCAGCTGTACTGTTTTAAATACTCAGCAGCTGTGTATGAGAATTCCATTTTTTCTACATGCTTGTCAAAATTTGTTATGTCTTTTTTTAAAAACCCAATTTATTTAAACTAAAAGACCCCGCAAACCCAAAAGCCTGTCTTTTTTTCTCCGTAATAACTAATGATAATTGAGCACCTTTGCCTATTGGCTATTTGTATATCTTCTTTGAAGAAATGTCTACTCAGATCTTTTGCCTATTGGGGTTTTTAATTTTATTTTATTGAGTGGTAAGTTCTTTATATGTTGTGGGTTGAATTGTGTCTCTTCCAAAGTATATGTTGGTATCCTAGCCCTCAGTACCTCAGAATATGACTTTATTTGGAGATAGGGTCTTTACAGATGACCCTATTTTAACCAAATAGGTTAAAGATGACCCTTTATTTAACCAAAATAAAATGGAGTTTTATGGTGGAGGTTAATCTAATACTGTTGCTGCTGCTAAGTCACTTCAGTCGTGTCCGACTCTGTGCCACCCCATAGACGGCAGCCCACCAGGCTCCCCCATCCCTGGGATTCTCCAGGCAAGAACACTGGAGTGGGTTGCCATTTCCTTCTCCAATGTAGGAAAGTGAAAAGTAAAAGTGAGTCTCTCAGTCGTGTCCAACTCTTAGCGACCCCATGGACTGCAGCCTACCAGGCTCCTCTGTCCATGAGATTTTCCAGGCAAGAGTACTGGAGTGGGGTGCCATTGCCTTCTCTATCTAATACTGTGGGTGTCCTTATAAAAAAGGGAAAACTTGGACACAGAGAGATATACACACAAGTAGAACATCATGTGAAGATAAAGGCAGAGAAGAGGGTGATGTAGCAGAGGGTAAGAAATGCCACAGATTGACAGAAAATACCCAGGCAGTAGGTGAGTGGCACAGAACATTATCGTCTTCAGAGTCCCTAGAAGAAATCAACCCCACCAATACCTTGATCTCAGACTTCTTTCCTCTAAAACTTGAGACAATAAATTTGTGTTGTTTAAGCCTCCCAGTCTGTGATACCTTCTTATGGCAGTCTTAGGAAACTACTACACTATACAAACTAGATACAAGTCCCTTATCAGATAATATGATTTACATTCTCTCCCATTCTGTAGATTGTCTTTTCAATTTCTTGATGGTATCCTTTGAAACACAGAAGTTTTAAACTTTCATGAAGTTCAATTTAGTTTTGACTCCTTTGCAGTGTTGGTTTTCGAGGCCAGCCTTTTAGATTTATTCTGATCCTTAGAGAGGTCTTCTTAGCTGTTTTTTTCCCCCTGATTCTCACTGGTAATCTAGCTCGCCTGTCATGTCATCTGTTGATATCTTGACACTACCAGCATCCTCTTAACTGTTTACCTTCATTGTTTTCTAAAGCTCCCTTAGGCTTGAACATCCCCATACTCTGTTAGAAATAAAAAAAAAACAGTCAGCTTTACAAGTCAGGTGCTTGGCCTGATTTTTTGGCGTAGACCTTTTGCCATAGACATAGGGGCTGGTTGGAGGAAGGATGCTTCTGCCTCTCAGCGATATTCACCAGGAAATTAGTGATATTCATGAAGACACAGAGCTGTAGGGGCTGAGACATGCTGGTGGCCTCCCTCTCACATGGAGGCCTCTTTGCTTGGGAGCAGGTGAGCCCCATCTTCTTTTTAAAAAATATAATTTTATTTATTTATGGTTGCCCTGGGTCTTCAGTGCTGCGCGGGCTTTTCTCTAGTTGCTGGCCTGCGGGGGCTACTCTCTAGTTGCTAAGTACAGACTTCTGATCATGGTGGCCTCTCTTGTTGAGGATCAGGGGCTTTAGGGCACATGGGCTTCAGTAGTTGCAGTACACTGACTCGGTAGTTGTGGCTTCCAGGCTCTAGAGCACAGGCTCAATTGTTGTAGCACATGGGCTTAGCTGCTCTGCGGCATGTGGGATCCTCCTGGCCCAGGGATCGAATCTGTGACTCCTGCATTGGCAGGTGAATTCTTACCCACTGGGCCACAGGGAAGCCCAAGACCCATCTTGATCACATCCACTTGGAGTGTAGCTTCTATAATATTGAGTTGAGGGGGAAAGGAGAGGTAGAGAATGTATAGTGGTTTAAGTGCTACAGACTCTATTCTTACAAAAGAACAAAGTTTCAGCAAATTTTCTTGAATAAGTTTTTTCACTTATTATATGCCCTTAGAATATTTTCTAGAGACTTTAAATGTTTTTTAAATAATTTTCACCAGTTACAATTGTTTTGCTGAGGTGGGGGTCCATGGAATTCTTCACAACACTATTCTGAAAGTAATTTATATGCTTTTGATAAAAATGGGGCCATTGCAGATGTGGAGGTAGGTGTACAGGTGGGGTTAGGGATAGCAGTAGTGGGCTAAATCAGGAATAGAAGATTGGGTAACAATCCATCAGGACTTCCACTTAGCATAGCAAGAAAGAAGAAATAAGTATGAACCAAGCCAGGGATCATTAAAGAACTTTGGAGTCTTTATGGCTTCTCTATTCCTCTAGTTTTCAATTAGTCTCTTCTGCTTCCCTTGGTGATTATCAGTTAAATAAATATTCATCACCTACTCTGTGCCAGGCACTTTGCGAGGTCCTAGGGATAGAGTTAGGTTAACAAGACAGACTTAGTCCTTGCCTTCAATAAGTGAGAAATAAATCCATTTGGGGAACCAGGAAAGGCATCAGAGATGAGGTAGCATTTGATCTGGACTCAGAAGTAAGGAGAAAGTTACTATTGAACCTATATTTAGACAGAAACCCAAAACCTAATAATAAGGTCAGGGAAAGTCACTGTTATGTAAGATGCCAGGAAATCATTAAAAATATTATTTAGCACATACAGATAAGATTTTTTTAGTTCTATGCAAATTCAAAATAGGCCATTTGTCATTGGCACACTACCTTCTAGCCACTTTCTCTCTCTCTTTCACTTTCCAGCGACCTCAGTCTTTCCAAAACTACCTACTAAGGCAGCTCACCCCAGCTGATCCTTTCCTCTAAGCTGGATTTTTGGCTAGATTCTTAAACCTCACCAAACAAGATGTGGTTCTTGATTTTAAACAGTCCATTATCTGGGAGAGGGAGGTAAAGAGTCAAGTAAACAGAAAAGTACTCTCACGGATACATGTAAAAGAAGTAATGGGGGCACGTAAGAGCTCATCTGGGATTATTACCAAACCAAATTTGGGTCTGCTTGCCTGTGTGCAGTAAAGCCGCAGACTTACTGGCACTGGCTGGTGGTGAAGGAAAGTGCAGCATTTATTACAGGGCCGAGCAAGGAGTCCAGGACACACTAGTGCTTAAAAGACCCAAATTCTATGAAGGCTTTCAGGAAAAAGGTGAGCTGTGTGGTCAGCTTGTGGACAGTCTTCTGATTGGTTGGTAGTTAGGTAAGTGGGAGTCAACATCATCAACCTGGTACCAACTGTTCTGGGATCTATGAGCTTGTGGGCAGCATATAGTTAACTTCTTCCACTTGGTGGGGGTTTCAGTATCTGCAAAACAGCTCAAAGGACATGGCTTAGAATATTATCTATAGCTCTTGGGGAGGAAAGGTCCTTGACTTTGTTTATTGCCTAAACTATTGGTATTTTGTCTTGCTTGACTGTTTTCCTTTCTGTGTTTCCTCACTTGTTTGATTAAATTTATTCTTTGATTAAAATTTCTGGAGAGGGAGAGAGTTCCTGTTCTGGGAGGGCCCCATAGGGTTCTGCTTGGTTACAGGATGGGAAGAGGGTGATCACGGAAGCTCCCCAGGAAATGAATCCTAGTTCTTTCAGAGAACATGGGGGAGATAGCTAGAGGCCAGGCATTCCAGGAGAAGGAGGCTAAGGCACAGAGATGGGTAAGCCCATGAAGCATTCCTCCTCTCCCTCCACCCCACCCAAGACTTTGGGGATTCCACACTGCATTTATTCTGACAAGAAACAAAGCTTTCCTCTCCGTAAGGAATTCAAGTCTCTCTCTCTGTGTCTCTCTCTTCATATGTGTCTTTGTCTTTGTTTCTCCCTTTGGCTCTTAGCAGCCAGTGAGGTACTTGAACTGGTGTCAGCTAATTGAGTGTTTCCACCGGGGATTTCAATCGAGAAGTCCGTGAGGTAAATATGCATTTATTAGCAGGGTGGATAGTTAGGGATGTTTTATCCTGATTATTTCTGCTTAAAGAACATTTTGTGTATCTTGCTTCACTGCTCTCTAGAGCTTCCCCAGTTTATGCCTACTTTCCACGTATGACACGTGGCTGTTTCATCAACTCTGTGAGCCTCAGCTATCTTTCAATAAATCCTCTATTCAGATAGTATTGTTTCAGTTGCATGGCAACAAGGAATTTTGAACTTAGGCAAACCACTTGGAAGGCTCTTCCACACAAGGAATGATGAAGGCTTGAAACTAAGGCATTGGTAGGGAGGATGGGAAGTTAGATAGATTTAGATATAAAGAGGAAGAATTCCTGGCACAAAGTAGGTACTCAATATTTGAAGAATGGTTGAATAACAGGAAAAATTACTCCTCAGCTCCTGGTTTTGATAAGCAGTCAATTTTGTTGCTATCAACCAGAAAAGGAAATATAAGATAAATCTTTTTGGAAAAAAAGGTTTTTGAGTTTCAGGTTCTAGTAGTTCCATATTATGGACTCACACATAAATCTCTAGAAAGTATTTGGATAAAAGTATCCTGTCTGAAGATAGATTTAGGATCTATCTAATTTAGATTTAGGATCTAACTAATATAGTTGTAACTGAAACCATAGCAGTGGAAAAAATTACCCAGATAATTACTGACAGGGTAAGAAGAAAGCCAGATGATTGAGAATTTAGGGCAGAGGTGGAGGAAGAGCCCATGAAAGAGAAGGAAAAGTATGACTACAGTCAAGATAGGAGAATGTTATCAGGAGCATCAAATTTGTTAAATAAGATAAGGACTTTACAAAGATGTAATTGGAGCTCTTGGAAAATGTGATTTCTGTAGTGGTGAGTATGTGAGCCAGATAGTGGTATATTAAGAAGTGAGGCAAAGGAGAGACTTTAAAACTTTAAGAGTTCTTTTACAGACTTTCAAAAGACTTTAAAAAGAGGGTAGAGTCAGAATGGCTTCCCTGGTGGCTCAGCTGGTAAAGAACTTGCCTGCCAATGCAGGAGATACAAGAGACACTAGTTCAATCCCTGGGTTGGGAAGATACCTTGGAGAAGGAAATGGCAACCCATTCTGTGTTTTTTTTTTTTTTGCCTGGGAAATCCCATGGACAGAGGAGCCTGGTGGGCTACAGTCCACGGGGTTACAAAAACTCAGACATGACTGAGCACACAGAGAGTCAGAAAGGAACTTGGGGCTACAGAAGGATTTTTAAAATGGTAAAGGCTAGAGTATGTTTAAATGCTATGGGAAAGAGCTCATAGAGAGGATGAAAATCAGAGGAGGAGGTAGAAGGAACTCCCTAAGATGCTACATGAATGAGATTCAGAGTTCAGATGAAGGAGGGACACCTAAATCCTGAAGAACAGAGAGGGCAGGAAATAAGTATGGGAGGAGAGGTTCTACTTCATGTCCTTTGTCTTTGAAGGAGAAAGCAAGATCAACTGCTAAGAACAGAAGACAGTGGCATACATCAGGAGAGTGGTGAATGAGCTGTTATAGAGAGAAGAAAGAGAAGAGAGGAGGTCCGTGCTGAAGTCTGGCCAAGAAGTCTTGCCCAGTTGCAGCTGGAGATCACACAATTTTAGAGGTATAAATTAGCTGATGTTCTCCACTTGTGATCAATAGTTTGGGAGAAGGAGAGGAAAAGGCCAATCATTGGGTTGATATACTTGGAGGTGGTAGAGTAAGTGGAATGGGAAATCAAAAGGGTGAGTAAATTTTGAGTGCTGGTAAGAGTGTAGGAATGACACTGTGATGATGGAATGCAGGCTGGGAAGGGATAATGAGTAGCACAGGGGCCTGCGTGAAGAGGCTTTAGAAGACCGGAAGTCTAGATAAGCTCACAGGAAAGTTACAGAATGAGAGAGGTGGAAGGAAAGGAGGACTGTGGCTAAAGACAGACTTTATCTTATTTTATTCCTTTAAAATTCATTTTTGTTGAAATGTAATTGCTTTACAATGTTGCATTAGTTTCTCAGTTCAGTTCAGTTCAGTTCAGTCGCTCAGTCATGTCCGACTCTTTGCGACCCCATGAATCGCAACATGCCAGGCCTCCCTATCCATCACCAACTCCCAGAGTTCACTCAGACTCACGTCCATCGAGTCGGTGATGCCATCCAGCCATCTCATCCTCTGTCGTCCCCTTCTCTTCCTGCCCCCAATGCCTCCCAGTATCAGGGTCTTTTCCAATGAGTCAACTCTTCGCATGAGGTGGCCAAAGTATTGGAGTTTCAGCCTCAGCATTAGTTTCTACTGTATAGCAAAATGAATCAGTCATGCATATACATATATCTCCTCGCTTTTGGACTTCCTTCCCATTCAGATCACCACAGTGCATTAAGTAGAGTTCTCTGCACTATACAGTATGTGCTAATTATCTATTTTATCCATAGGCTTCCCAGGTGGCACAGTGGTAAAGAATCTACTTGCCTATGCAGGAGACTCAAGAGATGAGGGTTCAATCCTGCTCCAGTATTCTTGCCTGGAAAAATTCCATGGACACTGTGCTGTGCTGTGCTTAGTCACTCAGTCGTGTCCAACTCTTTACGACTGCAAGGACTGTAGTCCGCCAGGCTCCTCTGTCTATGGGGATTCTCCAGGCAACAATACTGGAGTGGGTTACCATGCACTCCTTCAGAGGATCTTCCCAACCCAGTGATCAAACCCAGGTCTCCCACATTGCAGGCAGATTCTTTACCCTCTGAGTCACCAGGGAAGCCCAAGAATACTGGAATCCCTTCTTCAAGGGATCTTCCTGACCCAGGAATTAACTGGTGTCTCCTGCATTGCAGGCTGATTCTTTACCAGCTGACCTACCAGGGAAGCCTGAGCACAGCACATACATAGTATCAATAGTATATATATATCAGTCCCAATCTCCCAACTCCTCCCACCGCCACCCTTTCCCCTTTGGTATTCATACATTTGTTCTCTATGTCTGTGTCTCTATTTAATCTTTGCACATAGAGTCATCTGTACCATTTTTCTAGATTCCACATATATGTGTTAATATACAATATTTGTTTTTCTTTCTTACTTCACTCTGTATGATACTCTCTAGGTCCATCCACGTCTCTACAAATGACCCAATTTTTTTCCTTTTTATGGCTAAAGAAAGGCTTTAGAGTTTAAGTTTTCAGAGGAAGAGGGTGGTGAAATGATCCAAGGAATGGCCTTGTATGTTACTTGGAGTAAATGGGAGTGAAGGTCTGTTGACTAGAGGTCAAAACGACCTGCGTCTAGAACAAAGGGATGGGTCCCATATGCTTAAATGCCCCAGGATAATAGCAGAGCAAGATTATGCATCAGAGGTCAAATGTGCTAACAGTCTTATGAATGGTAGGTATACGGAAACTGAAAGCTGATAAGTGAAAAATTCAACAAACTAGGCCATTAGTGGTAATGGTATTTCCCTGTCACAGTGAGCAGCCCTTCCCTGACTGCTGTTTTTCCTCACTTGACAGAAAGCTCTGGAGGCCAGGGCCTGTCTTCTTAGATTAACCCCACACTACCTTACCCAGTGTGCAAGAATACACAGAAGAACTGTACAAAAAAGATCTTCACTACCCAGATAATCACGATGGTGTGATCACTCACCTAGAGCCAGACATCGTGGTATGTGAAGTCAAGTGGGCCTTAGGAAGCATCACTACGAACAAAGCTAGTGGAGGTGATGGAATTCCAGTTGAGCTCTTTCAAATCCTGAAAGATGATGCTGTGAAAGTGCTGCACTCAATATGCCAGCAAATTTGGAAAACTCAGCAGTGGCCACAGGACTGGAAAAGGTCAGTTTTCATTCCAATCCCAAAGAAAGGCAATGCCAAAGAATGCTCAAACTACCACACAATTGCACTCATCTCACACGCTAGTAAAGTAATGCTCAAAATTCTCCAAGCCAGGCTTCAGCAATACGTGAACCGTGAACTTCCAATGTTCAAGCTGGTTTTAGAAAAGGCAGAGGAGCCACAGATCAAATTGCAACATCCACTGCATTATGGAAAAAGCAAGAGAGTTCCAGAAAAACATCTATTTCTGCCTTATTTACTATGCCAAAGCCTTTGACTGTGTGGATCACAATAAACTATGGAAAGTTGTGAAAGAGATGGGAATACCAGACCACCTGACCTGCTCTTGAGAAACCTATATGCAGGTCAGGAAGCAACAGTTAGAACTGGACATGGAACAACAGACTGGTTCCAAATAGGAAAAGGAGTATGTCAAAGCTGTATATTGTCACCCTGCTTATTTAACTTATATGCAGAGTACATGATGAGAAATGCTAGGCTGGAAGAAGCACAAGCTGGAATCAAGACTGCCGGGAGAAATATCAATGACCTCAGATATGCAGATGACACCACCCTTATGGCAGAAAGTGAAGAGGAACTAAAAAGCCTCTTGATAAAAGTGAAAGAGGAGAGTGAAAAAGTTGACTTAAAGCTCAACATTCAGAAAACTAAGATCATGGCATCTGGTCCCATCACTTCATGGGAAATAGATGGGGAAACAGTGGAAATAGTGTCAGACTTTATTTTCTTGGGCTCCAAAATCACTGCAGATGGTGACTGCAGCCATGAAATTAAAAGTCGCTTACTCCTTGGAAGAAAAGTTATGACCAACCTAGATAGCATATTCAAAAGCAGAGACATTACTTTGCCAACAAAGGTCCGTCCAGTCAAGGCTATGGTTTTTCCAGTGGTCATGTATGGATGTGAGAGTTGGACTGTGAAGAAAGCTGAGCACCAAAGAATTGATGCTTTTGAACTGTGGTGTTGGAGAAGACTCTTGAGAGTCCCTTGGACTGCAAGGAGATCCAACCAGTCCATTCTGAAGGAGATCAGCCCTGGGATTTCTTTGGAAGGAATGATGCTAAAGCTGAAACTCCAGTACTTTGGCCACCTCATGCGAAGAGTTGACTCATTGGAAAAGACTCTGATGCTGGGAGGGATTGGGGGCTGGAGGAGAAGGGGATGACAGAGGATGAGATGGCTGGATGGCATCGCTGACTCGATGGACGTGAGTCGGAGTGAACTCCGGGAGTTGGTGATGGACAGGGAGGCCTGGCGTGCTGTGATTCATGGGGTCGCAAAGAGTCAGACACGACTGAGCGACTGAACTGAACTGAACCTTACCCAGTGCTTGGCAGCAACTGGAAAGAAGAGACCATACCACCTCTTTGCAAAGTGCTGGTTTCGTATTTCCATATACACAGTTCTCGGTCCCTGGAATCCTGTAAGTTCCTCTATCATACTATATAGAATTTGTCTGTTCATATGTCTGCTTCTCCTATCATTCTATACACTTTGAGGACAGGGACTCTCACATTCAGTACTGCAGTCCCGGAGGAAATGTTCTGCCTGACCCACATTAACAACTCCAGTATTTGTAAAATAAATGAATGAATGCGTAAATGAAAGAATCTCTGTTGTTAAGGACAACCATTCCTGATTAAGCACCATTGCCAAGTACTAGGCTATGGTCTCTTCTTCCCAGTTGCTGCCAAAGATGCTGAGGGATTAATCAAGTAAGACAGGCCCTCGTCCTCCAGATGCTTTCTGTAAACTGAGGAAATACATAGCAATCAGGGAAGGGCGACTTGCTGAAACAGTTCATGCTTTTATATTCTAATTTAATCCTCACAACAAGCCTAAGTAGGAAGAGGGGACACTGAAGCCCACAAAGTTTGAATATCTTGACCAAAGGTACCCAAGCAGTAAATGTTAAAGCTGGCATTTGAATACAGTTTTGATTTTAAAACCTGTTTTCACATTATGGTGCCACCAAACCTAATTTAAGTGTAACAACTAGTACTTTTTAGAAAACCAGGGTTAGTGAAGCACTCCACATGCGTGCATGCTGTCACCTCAGCCGTATCTAACTCTTTGCAACCCCATGGTCTGTATCCCACCAGGGTCCTCTGTTCGTGGGGTTCTCCAGGCAAGAATACTGGCATGAAGTGAAGTGAAAGTCACTCAGTCATGTCCAACTCTTTGAGACTCCATGGACTATATAGTCCATGGATTCTCCAGGCCAGGATACTGGAATGGGATCTTCCCTTCTCCAGGGGATTTTCCCAACCCAGGGATTGAACTCAGGTCTCCCACAGTGCAGACGGATTCTTTACCAGCTGAGCCACAGGAATACTGGAGGGGGTTGCCATTTCCTCCTCCGGGGGATCTTCCTGACCCAGGGATTGAATCTGTGTCTCCTGCATGTCCTGTGTTGGCAGGTGGATTCTTTACCACCGGTCCATCTCCTTTGGAAGCCCAAATCATTCCACAGTGCTAACTTTATCTTTTTTTTCTTTCTAACGCAATGATTCCATAGGAAAGTTTTTTTCCCCAAATACCACTTATGTTTGCCCTATGTCTTCTGAGAAGCACATGCCAAGATGAGATCAAATGTGTAAGAATTTTAAAAACCTGCCCTTTGAGGGAAAACAGGGAGGAAAAGAGAGCAAAGGCTAGGAGAGCTGTTAGATTCCAGAAGCAAGTGAAGAAGGAGGGAAAGAAGGTTGGATAGCATCTTACCTTCCCAGGTAGTCTAAGGAAGATTGCACAAAGAAGGGAAGTCCTGGAGCCCAAACCCACTTTCAGAAGAGATCCGTCTCCCAGAAACAAGGGTGCCTTCAAATTTCTATTGCAAGTCATTGGCTTAAAGCAGCTGGTAGGAGGTGTGGCCTCAGTGCAAATGCAAGATGGATCTCAAGGCCAGCAACTGTGGCATCATTTGGCCAATTACGCTCCCTGTGGTTGGAGATCAGTCAGGCCTATTTCCGCATCTGTCCTACCAGGCTGGAAAGCTTCCTGGAGCATTGTCTGTTTTACCTCCTGTTTACTCACCCGCAGACACTGAATTCCTATTAATTCTTACTCTGATTATCATCCACATCTCAGTAGAATGGAGTATGTTAAGCAATATGACCTTCTAAAATCTTTCTTCCTCCTTTATCACACAACTGTGTTTTTTCTCTAAATAAAAAGATATGAGTATTCAAAGTCTTGACTCTTCAGAGTGATTGGCATTTTGGTTATATTTCATACTGTATGCATTGATTATTATGTTTATAAAACTATGACTCAAAAATCCTGTTTTAATGTATATGCAGGCTCTTGTATGAAAACCTGAATTGGTGATTTTATTTACTAAAACAGTAAGTACTAATATCTCTGTACTGAGTATGCTATTAAACCATAGAAATGAACACGATTTGTGAGTCATTATAAAGGTGACTGTGTGACAAGAAGTGGTCAATGCCATTGAAAGAAAAGTTCAACGTTATTCACAGCTCCCCTAGAAACAAGAGGCACAATATGTCACACAGGGTCAGGGTGGAAGCATCAGTGTCAGTCAGGAGGCAGAAAGAAATGAGGAGAAAGTGGAGATCAGTCTTTACTGGGGCTTCCATGGAGTGTCAAGGCATGGCAGGGTAAAGAGTTTAGGATTGGCTAGTTTGAATAATTCCAGCTCGTTTGGGAACATAGTGGGTGGTTCTTAGTCGTCTGGTATCTGGACTCAAGGTGATTTAGGGCACAGGAAATGTTGGCTTGATGTGTGAGAGTTAAAGGAGGCAGTTGGAGGTTTGGATAGGAGATTAGTTGGTCTATGTATGAAAACTGGGCTCACTAACAAGCTGCTTACTTGCCTATAGGAATTAGCTCGTTCTGGGAGGAACAGTCTCTCTCCAGCCAGCAAGGTTCCCCAAAGATGTCAAAGATCATACAGAAAATTATCAAGACCCCCAACATAATCAGGAGGAAGGCATGCCTTTTTATTTTTTTGGTCTCTATTAACAGTTAATACTAAACACCCTCTTCCAACAACACAAGAGAAGACTCTACACATGGACATCACCAGATGGTCAACACTGAAATCAGATTGATTATATTCTTTGCAGCCAAAGATGGAGAAGCTCTATACAGTAAGCAAAAACAAGACTGGGAGCTGACTGTGGCTCAGATCATGAACTCCTTATTGCCAAATTCAGACTTAAATTGAAGAAAGTAGGGAAAACCACTAGACCATTCAGGTATGACCTAAATCAAATCCCTTATGATTATACAGTGGGAGTGAGAAATAGATTTAAGAGATCAGATCTGATAGACAGAGTGTCTGAGGAACTGTGGATGGAGGTTAGTGACATTGTACAGGAGACATCAATACCACCCCCAAGAAAAAGAAATGCAAAAAAGCAAAATGGCTGCCTGAGGAGGCCTTACAAATAGCTGTGAAAAGAAGAGAAGCAAAAAGCAAAGGAGAAAAGGAAAGATATACCCATTTGAATGCAGAGTTCCCAAGAATAGCAAGGAGAGATAAGAAAGCCTTCCTCAGCGATCAATGCAAAGAAATAGAGGAGAACAATAGAATGGAAAAGACTAGAGATCTCTTCAAGAAAATTAGATACCAAGGGAACATTTCATGCAAAGATGGGCTAGATAAAGGACAGAAATGGTATGGACCTAACAGAAGCAGAAGATATTAAGAAGAGGTGGCAAGAATACACAGAAGAACTGTACACAAAAGAGCTTCACGACCCAGATAATCATGATGGTGTGATCACTCACCTAGAGCCAGACATCGTGGAATGTGAAGTCAAGTGGGCCTTAGGAAGCATCACTACGAACAAAGCTAGTGGAGATGATGGAATTCCAGTTGAGCTCTTTCAAATCCTGAAAGATGATGCTGTGAAAGTGCTGCACTCAATATGCCAGCAAATTTGGAAAACTCAGCAGTGGCCACAGGACTGGAAATGGTCAGTTTTCATTCCAATTCCAAAGAAAGGCAATGCCAAAGAATGCTCAAACTACCACACAATTGCACGCATCTCGCACTCTAGTAATGCTCAAGATTCTCCAAGCCAGGCTTCAGCAATATGTGAAACATGAACTTCCAGATGTTCAAGCTGGATTTAGAAAAGGCAGAGGAACCAGAGATCAAATTGCCAACATCCGCTGGATCATTGAAAAAGCAAGAGAGTTCCAGAAAAACATCTATTTCTGCTTTATTGACTATGCCAAAGCCTTTGTGTGGATCACAATAAACTGGAATATTTTGAAAGAGATGGGAATACCAAATCACCTGACCTGCCTCTTGAGAAACCTGTATGCAGGTCAGGAAGCAACAGTTAGAACTGGACATGGAACAACAGACTGGTTCCAAATAGGAAAAGGAGTATGTCAAGGCAGTATTATTGTTACCCTGCTTATTTAACTTATATGCAGAGAACATCATGAGAAATGCTGGCCTGGATGAAGCACAAACTGGAATCAAAATTGCCGGGAGAAATATCAATAACCTCAGATATGCAGATGACACCACCCTTATGGCACAAAGTGAAGAGGAACTAAAAAGCCTCTTGATGGAAGTGAAAGAGAGTGAAAAAGTTGGCTTAAAGCTCAACATTCATTCAGAAAACGAAGATCATGGCATCTGGTCCCATCACTTCATGGGAAATAGATGGGGAAACAGTGTCAGACTTTATTTTCTTGGGCTCCAAAATTACTTCAGATGGTGACTGCAGCCATGAAATTAAAAGACGCTTACTCCTTGGAAGGAAACTTATGACCAACCTGCTGCTGCTACTGCTAAGTCACTTCAATCGTGTCTGATTCTGTGCAACCCCATAGATGGCAGCCCACCAGGCTCCCCCGTCCCTGGGATTCTCCAACCTAGACAGCAGATTAAAGAGCAGAGACATTACTTTGTCAGCAAAGGCCTGTCTAGTCAAGGCTATGGTTTTTCCAGTAGTTATGTATGGATGTGAGAGTTCGACTATAAAGAAAGCTGAGCACCGAAGAACTGATGCTTTTGAACTGTGGTGTTGGAGAAGACTCTTGAGAGTCCCTTGGACTGCAAGAAGATCCAACCAGTCCGTCCTAAACATCAGCCAGCTCTGGGTGTTCACTGGAAGGACTGATGTTGAAGCTGAAACTCCAATTATTTGGCCACCTGAGATGCGGGGAAAGATTGAGGGCCGGAGGAGAAGGGGATGACAGAGGATGAGATGGTTGGATGGCATTACCGACACAATGGACATGGTTTGGGTGAACACTGGGAGTTGGTGGACAGGGAGGCCTGCCGTGCTGAGATTCACGGGGCCGCAAAGAGTCGGAGCGACTGAACAGTTAATGGCTGAGAGGCAGAGGCAGTTTTAGCCCATTTCCCCCTCTCATATTGTTAACAGCACAGGTTATTTTTTCAACAGAAAATTTTAATTAGAAGACGCTTCTACGTTTTACCCATTGTCCATGATTTTCCAAATACAAGCTAACAAGTTTTTCAACTCCTTCCCTCACTGCATTTTCTGTTCTAAAAACAAAATGCAAAAAAGAAACCAACATTTATATTCTCTTCTGTGCCAGAACTCAACATACACGGTTATCCCATAAGCCTGTAAATTGAGTATTATGAGTGCATTTCCTAGAACAAAGTAAGTATGGCTCAGAAAGGTTAAACGGCTTTATGGCAGAGCACTATCCACTTTCTAGGTGTGGGTGCAGAGGAAATGAATGAAATGAAAACAGCTCTGCCATTTAAGACACTCTTTGCTGTGCTTAGTAACTCAGTCGTGTCCGACTCTTTGCAACCCCATGGACTGTAGCCCACCAGGGTCCTCTGTCCATGGGGATTCTCCCAGCAAGAATAGTGGATTGAGTCGCCATGACCTCATTCGGGGAAGACACATTCTAACTTGCCTTTTTATTTTCATGGCACAATTTAAAAATTAAGTATAACAAGTTAAGTGCTGCTTATGCTTCTGTAATGCACCTTCTCAAGATTTTACTTTTGCTAACGTAAAGTCAGACATTGCCTCTTTAGTGAACAATGTACCCTCTCTTCAATACCTGGAATAAAATTTAAGTTCTTTAGCCTTGATACTACTATAGGGGTATTTTTGAGAGCCAAATCAAAAGAATACTACAGTGCAAATGTGATGGATCACTTTCATAATTAAAAGTTTAAAAAATCATTAAAAAAAGCCACCATTTCCTCACACACACCAATGTTTTCAGTTTTTTGTTTGGCCTTCTAGTTACTTTGTGGACTTACCAATAAACACATATGTTAACTTGTAATTTCCCCCATTCCTTTTTCAAACAACCACTTGAATATATTTAAGACACAACAATTAGTTTTTGGTAAATAAAATTTAATACAACTGTAGTCAAGTAATAATGGTTAAAAGACTTTTTTTTTATTAGATACAACTTTTTAAAAATTAAAGAAAAACTATGCACAAAGTATATTTTAGACGAGACATGAAAGTATTAGTGTGCCGCAACTGATGAAAACAAAGAAACAAGGAGCATTTTTTTTTTAACTGTGAAGACTGGAGCATCTGAAAGCAAATGACATCTGGCTGCCACAGGTCTGTACATGTTGTAAAGCACAGTACGCTTTTGTTCAACTCTATAATTGTGTTGTCTTAGATTAGCTCCAGAGACTTTCAACAAGATTTAAATAAAGAAACCATGGAGTGGGTATTGGGGGAGGAAAGATTAAGAACTTTTTCAAAAAAGATAAATGAAAGAGTCTGTAGAGGAAAAAACAAAAAAACAGTACCTAAGAATGGAACAAGAGTAAGTAGATTTACTTTTTTGACACTGGATATAGATATTGATGATGTTTACAAGGATTTTTTCTTAAAATCTTAAAAAGCAGCTTGGCATCAAACAAAAAACCTTCCCAAATATAGTAAAACTCCAAACACCAAACCACTTTCTTAACATTTTCCTTCCTGCCAAGCAACCACATAGTTGATGCTCATTAAACATTTTAAGAGCAATTTATAGGAAATAAGTATGGAACTTATCTAAGGTAAACTTTAGATTAAAAAAAAAGTTGAAACAGAACTAGAGAACTTAAGGCACATAAGCAAATACAGATGCAGTTATTTTGAAAACATTAAAACAAATTCTTTTCTTTGGGACAATATATAAAATAAGTTACAACTACTGCTATTTAAAAAAATTTTTAATGATGATCTTTAGCACTAATTTAATACCTAAGGCAATCACACAAATGTAAAACATCCATAAAAAACATTTTTAAAAAAGTATGAAGTACGTTGACAATGTCTCTGGAATTATCAGTTCACACTTCCGGCTCAAGTGGTTTCTGATACCTAGCATTAGATGTGACAATAAGTATAGCTAGCTAGTCAAACCTGTTGCCTTAAAGGCCAACCAAATTGCCCCATTCTGGTTTCTTGGTATGGTGAATTTATTTATGTAACTAAAAGGAATAATGGGGTGAGGTGATGTAAACCTAGCTTTCAATATAATGCACAGAAATTCTAATAAAGGCCAAATTTATGTTGAGGTTAACTGGTGTCTTGAGCTTAGGAAAATAAAGGCAGTCCACAGGAAGCCTTTAAGAGACATTATTTTATCACTTGGCACCACATAAATAGCAATTTCTTCTCTTTGAAAATACAGTCTGGAGTAGATGATGTCCTTTCCACATATAAATCTCAAGAAACAAAAGGCACAAACAATTCAATCCTCTCTTTTCACGTATGGGTTCTCACAGCCTTTCTTTTTAAAAAATCTATTGCCATATCCAGACAACAGGAAAAATAACACACCTGGTTTGTATACTGACAAAAGTAGTAGAATTGAACCTTTGTCTTTCCTGAGTTTCAAAAAGGGTATGACAGTAGAGATACATAAACAATTCGTATTCACTAAGAGAAAATGTATCAGTCCACAAACATTTTCATCTAAATATAAAAAAGTGAATGTTTAACCACCACCACGTGTGAAGCCCCTTTACCAAACTGAATTTACTCTAGAATTATGAACTGAAAGTTGCTTAGATACGGCACTTTAAACACTCCAATTAGGCAAAAATGACAAGTTAATACCCTGAGTATTTACATCATTTTTTTAAACACCTGGTTTAAATGGAGTAAATACCTATGTTTCAGTCATCTAGGGAAAAAAAAAGTTACTAAAGATCCAATAGGCTACCATTTCATACCTGTGCAGTAAAGTCAGTGGGAAGATTAGAACAGAAGAGGAAGGTCTTTTTGTTGTAAAAATTAGATCACGTTATAGCTCACTCACATATAGGAACCACATGAAAAATGATTAAAGTTCATGAAAAAAAAAAAAAAAGTACATTTCTCTTGATCCACAAAACCTACTTTTGAATTCCTTTCCCACTGAGGTATCAATGGCTATGTTTACCAAACTTGTATCTCCCTCCAATTTGTTTCCTGATCTTGTAAATTGTATGCGTTATATAGACTCTGACTGTATGAGTCATCATAATAATATTCATCATATATTTTCGTATGTACAAGAGCACGCTAGAGATGCCCAATATTAAAAAAAAACAACGTCTGGAATTGAATTTAGTAAGATCAACTAATTTTTACTTTATGTTCCTTTCTCTGATCAGAAACCAGAAACTGCTGAAATTCTTGGTTTTTGTATATATGTGTGTAGATTGAGCATACTATCTATCTACATATATACACATGTATATACATACTAACCTAACCCAAAGGCTTATATGAGCATCACAAACCAAAAGAAAATGTCAGCTATGTGATGACAGTATGAATATAATCTGACACCAATTTTGTTGATAAATCCCTTTTGATATACTAATTATACCCTAAAATTCTTCATTATTTTATCTATGCTAACCTCATTATAAAAAAATCAGTAAAGGAAGTGAAAGGAAATTAAAGTATCTGTTGGGTAACTTTAAAAATTGTTACTTTAATTTCATAGGATTCAAGCTAAGTTCTTGGTGACCTAATTATGTGGTTTTAAATTATGTAGAGAAAAAAATTTAAAAATATTGGCATAAGGTCCATGTTTAAACAAATTCTGGTTTATAGGATTTCATTTCAAATTTACTGTAATAAACACATGAATATTAAAAATAAACATATAACAAAATACAAGTAAATAGTTAATACTTACAAAAGTACTAAAATATAGGTTACACTGAGAAAGGCTTTTCTGTAAGAAAGTGTCTATATTTACGGATGGGCATGACCTTACAAATACACATGAAAATAACAAGTATCATTTGTATAGTCCTCAGCATTTACCAACACTTTTCTCATACATTATCTCACACACCACAAAGAATTTCTGAACTAAATAGGTTCCATAACCTACAAAGGGTATGATGCAGAAGTAGATGCTTACTCTAAAATTAAAACAGGTTTCCCAATTGTATCTACTATTGTCTTTCAACTAAAATGGTAGAAAACTGGCTTATGAATTGCTTTGATAATTATCACAAAAAGGTACAGATAATTTCAAATTATGATTTGAAAAATAAAAATTCCCTAAAATTTGTTAAAAGTTTTTTAGAATTTTCCTCAGAACTCACAATCCAGCTAGGCATTAAAGTTGATACTGTATAGTGTATTTGAAATCTCTGTATCTTCTAAAATGGGAAAAGAAGAGTAAGTTTATCAATGTTAGGTTTTTGATTACTACTTTGGTTTTAACAAAAACCTGGTGACACTATAATCACGTATTTGCATCATTTCTCCTATGGCAAGGAATATATAATTAAGATGTGAGATGACAATAATGCCTGGGAAGCTGAAAGAGAACAGGCTACCTGGAACATCCCTAAAATACTGTAAATTGTATCTGTTTACCCAGGAATAACAACAATCACTTGTGCTGTAGTTCCTGCCATCCCATTTGCCTTAGAAAAAAAAATTTCACTCTCTTCTCTGAAAACTAGCAAGCTTTATAAACTTGAGTTGAAACATCTAGACAAAGGCAATTTGATGTAGAGAAGTGTGAGAATGTTGATCGACATTTCACACAGTGGGTACCAAATGAAGATTTATCTTAGAAAACTGCTACTACTACTGTTAGTTTCTTCAGATAGTCAACTTTAAAAGAAATATGGACCCACTGAGATAGGTGGTCCCTGCTTTATCCTTTAAGGGCAGCTTAACAGTAGAGACTCCCAGGATTTTTAGCTGTTCACAAGAAAACAGGATAACCAGGAAGAGGTCCTCACCCAAAGCACCATTCCAATGAGGTCAAACCCTACTGGGCTAGGGAGAAAATCTGTCCCTGTTTTTCACAAGATAATATTGCAAAGTGGATTTCAGCTCTTCTGCCAGGTTTAAGAAAAGGCACTTCCCTTAGAGGATTTAGAGATGATACATAAATACTTTTGAGAGCCACAGTGGGTCATTTTTCCTTCAAGGGTCTTAGATAACTTTTTCTTAGGAACTAATCTTTAATTTTAATCCCCATTTTAGGGGGACTTGCTTTTGTATCTTCTCCCCAAAATATCTTTAATATAAGAAAGCAATTCCAAGAATGAAGTCACAATAACTTAGTATTTTATGATACTCAGATTGTTGTCATTACTGTTTTATCAATTACAGAAAAAAAACATAATAAAGTTAATCAATTTGGATGTATTTTTTAGTGAAAAAGATTTTTAAAACTGTCTTTCCCTCCTTAGAATGATTCTAAGCATTCTAAGCATTACATGATTTGACCTAAATGAAAACTTGTCATGCAATTTTCTACATATATATACACACACATACACACTTATGTGACAAAATAAGGAATAAACAGTCTTCCAGATAAACATACATAAATGAAGAGACCATTCACAAATTCCTAAATGGTATGCAGGCAAACATTATTTCCTATGCCACATAGGCTTTTTTTTTTTTTTTTAACAAATACTCACAAAGGTACACTCTCACGGCCCAAGCAAAGACCACTATTACCTTCAAAACTATTACCTTTTTTTTCCCCAATTACAGAAAAGGCTTTATTATAGTTTAAAAGATTGGTATTTGGGGGAGAAAGGCACGACAATTATTATTTTTGTTTTTTTGTGCATATGGCATAAAGGAGATAAACCAAGTTCCCACTCTGGAGTTTTTAAAACCTCTCATCTTGGATTGCTGTGGCTTCCTGGGTGAGGTACGCTGGCGTCAGAGCTTGAAGCATTTCTCATTGTATCTGTGAATAGTCACACATCCGTGATAGGACACTGGCCTGGGCATTGCAGCTACCCCTGTGATGATACTTGTGGCAGGATCGTAACAGAGAATAGTGTCTGTAGCTTCTCCATTTTCCCGTCTTCCACCCAGGATATATATTTTACCATTACATACAGACATACCACAGTTTTCCTGTTGAACCAAATTAAAAAAAAAAAATTAACTATTGACCTTAAGGAATTTGGCAGCAAAAGGAAAAGTAAAATTAGACATGCTGGAGAAATATCAATAACCTCAGATATGCAGATGACACCACCCTTATGGCAGAAAGTGAAGAGGAACTAAAAAGCCTCTTGATGAAAGTGAAAGAGGAGAGTGAAAAAGTTGGCTTAAAGCTCAACATTCAGAAAACTAAGATCACGGCATCTGGTCCCATTACTTCATGGGAAATAGATGGGGAAACAGTGGAAACAGTGTCAGACTTTATTTTTCTTGGCTCCAAAATTACTGCAGATGGTGATTGCAGCCATGAAATTAAAAGACGCTTACTCCTTGGAAAGAAAGTTATGACCAACCTAGATAGCATATTCAAAAGCAGAGACATTACTTTGCCAACAAAGGTCCATCTAGTCAAGGCTATGGTTTTTCCAGTGGTCATGTATGGATGTGAGAGTTGGACTGTGAAGAAAGCTGAGCGCCGAAGAATCGATGCTTTTGAACTGTGGTGTTGGAGAAGACTCTTGAGAGTCCCTTGGACTGCAAGGAGATCCAACCAGTCCATTCTAAAGGAGATCAGTCCTGGGTGTTCCTTGGAAGGACTGATGCTAAAGCTGAAACTCCAATACTTTGGCCACCTCATGCGAAGAGTTGACTCATTGGAAAAGACTCTGATGCTGGGAGGGATTGGGGGCAGGAGGAGAAGGGGACGACAGAGGATGAGATGGCTGGATGGCATCATCGACTCGATGGACCTGAGTTTGGGTGAACTCCGAGAGTTGGTGATGCACAGGGAGGCCTGGCGTGCTGTGATTCATGGGGTCTCAAAGAGTCGGACACGACTGAGCGACTGAACTGAACACAGTCAAAAGGAAGAAAAGAAATAAGTTCCCTTTTGCCCAACTCCTGCTCTATGTGTGAATACCAGACACATTTGCATGGGTGAAGGGAGTGTTAAAACAGAGTAAATGTCAGTAATTGGGGTCAAGATATGGGCAGTAAACTGGGGGTTGTGGCTGAGAAAAGGGTTTTAGTTAACTTAATGGTGGTTGAACAAAAATATCCTTAAGAGTTGCTTCTCCTGTTATAGGACCTCATAATTTTATAATGATACAACCATCATAATATTATAGGACAGTCCTTTACTATAAAAAGTGTCTATTACATGATCAAGGGATAGGAACATTATTAGTTATATGGGATTACCCTCAAGTTGAATGAATGAGAGAGTTTTAACCAGATTAAGAAAGCACTGTTACTAGGGTGCCTTGATTGGGGTATAGAAACTCCCCAAATAACATTTTATAGTTAACTTTCTACACAATGATATTCTTAGCTAAATTTACTCTTATCTGTCAATAATATATATTTTGCAAGGATGAGTGATTCTTTAAAAAAAGAAATTACACTAAAACTGTCTATTGCATAAATCTGTTTATGCTGCAGGTCAATTATTCTTCTATTTAAATTTCATATTAATTCAGACAGTTATTGTATATTATTATCCTGCTTCCACATAACCAGCAATGGATAGATTCTACCAGTGAGTACAACAAACATTTTTACTTGATTAGATTTGCTATATATAAATTTCACTCTTGTAGAAAAAATTAAACCTTGGTGGATTTATATAATAGAGGATAGTACTTTTGGGTCTAGAAGAGTAAGTGAGTACTTAAAAATGCCTACATTAGAGTTTATATACACCCAAAATGACTTGGCCCATTATCACTAGTGAATGACAAAATTTTTATGTAGAATACCACCTATGAATTGTATCAATTATGTGCCAAACTATAACACTTTTCAATTAAAGCACAATGAGCTCTTTCTAGAAATTCTGAAAGTTTTAAATACCACAAAAAACAATATCCTTAGTTTTCAAGTACAAGCTGGCTTATACTATTGAACTTTATAGTCATTTGGATGATGATTCTTAAGCTATGTAATTATAGGATATTGTTATTAACATCATTTCTTAAATAGTGCTCAGAATTAATTGAAACAAGCAATCTTCAAAACTGATATTCACTCATATCAGGAAATGACTTGCATAGTAGTTTATTTTACTCTATGTTAGTCTCAAGAGTAATGACAGCTACTAATAAAAATAACTTAATAACACATTAAGTTTTAAATGTTATTTTTCATGACTTAAATGAAACACAATTTTAATATTGTAAAACATACCTCTCTCCTTAATTATTATTTTTTTAAATTATTATTTTTATTATTATTTATTTTTATTTTTAAATAATGCTGATAAAATGCCAACAATAAAGAATTATTTTTTATTATTATTTTTAAATAATGCTGAATCATTAAAATGCCAATAAAGAAAAAGAATCAGATTTTATTTATTATTCTAAACTTTAATGACATTTTAAATACCTAGTCCACTGAAGAAGGCTAAAAAAATACTTTGTCAGTAAAAAAATTTCACAATTAAAAAAATATGTTCCTGATAAAAATTAAAAAGTGAAATATGTTTATAATATCAAGTTGTGGCTTTTAGGAATTATGCAATGTCAAAAGGCATGAAAATATCAAGGTACAGCAGGGAAAAATGCTGGGTCCATTATGACTGCACAAAAAGAGCTCATTTTTCAACTCTTTTTTGGTCATTCGATATTCTAAGAACTTTAAAACTGTTCAAATAGCTTTCTACCATGAAATTGGTAGATTTCATGAAATAGTTGATTCATCATTTTTCATTTGATTAGTATTAAAAGGGTAGGCAAAGACTCACAGATGGTTCAAAACCTGCCTATCAATAATACATACATAGATACATTTAGAGGTACTGGTTTTAAGAATGGCCCAGGGGAGAAAAGATAAAACAAAAATTAAGAGATTTGACATACTAGTCTTTTTTTTTTTTTTTAAACTTTACAATATTGTATTAGTTTTGCCAAATATCAAAATGAATCCGACATACTAGTCTTAAGACTTCAATATAGATTTAATATACTTCTGATCTAAATGTTCCTTGAAATTTCTGAAGTCACTATCAGGCACTGTCTAATTAAGGAAAATGTGCCATATATGTCCTGTTGTTTTTCCTTAATTTTATCTCAATCATTTAGTTAAAGATATATTCTTTAGTATATTATCATATGTGAAATAGATTGCCAGTCTAGGTTCGATGCATGAGACAGGGTGCTCAGGGCTGGTGCACTGGGATGACCCTGAGGGATGGGATGGGGAGGGAGGTGGGAGGGAGGTTCAGGATGGGGAACACATGCACACCCATGGCTGATTCATGTGAATGTATGGCAAAAACCACCACAATATTGTAAAGTAATTAGCCTCCAATTAAAAAACAAAACATGTTTTTGATATGCCCTGTGTTATGCTAGATGCCAGCAATTATCTTCCTAAGCTCTGCTATTGTTTTGTATAGTACAGTCAACTTCTCAGTGAATAGAAGCTCTTAGTGAAAACGCACTATATTTAAAAATATTCACTGTAATAAACCAATTAAAAAAAGCTTTGGTTAAAAAACTTAGAAGTAAGTGTAAACACTTGTCATGCAGCTGGACGTGACCATAACAAGGGTTCTTCTGTGGCAGGGCACATTCTCACCTGTCTCTTGTAGGAGGACAATGAACTAGAGAATTGCAGTTCATTTTATTTAAATGGGATATAAGAAGGACAGAAGACTATGTTCCCTTTTTACCATGAAACTGAAGATCCTATTATGTCCCTTTTATCAACTGAGGCAATGTTACTCTGAATACATTACTAATTGGAGACTATACTTCAATGTCAACAGCTTCAGAAAAATAGTGTTATACCCAAACCCTAGTCATTATCCTTACAGTCTATATTTCTTATATTTTATATAAAATTGTCTTAACATTAGGACCCTCTGTTACTTCATTCTCTATTTGTTTACTTACTCAATAAATATTTACTAATAGAGGTTAGGTATAGTGACAGATCAGAAAGAAAAGGCATTATTTCGGAACAGGGCAATCTCAGATTGTTATAACTATGCAGTGGTCCTTGAAAGACAAGTAGATAAGGTAGAAAAGGCATTAAAGGCTAAGTGGATAGAATGAACAAAGGCAAGAACACATACCATCTGGATAGCAAACGCAAGCAACAGATCCTAGTGGTAAAATGGGTTAGAAAAGCAAGACATTAGAAGCTTGAAAAGGGTTTCTCCCCCACTCTCCCTTCTCTGGAGAGGGGAGAAGGGCTAGAAATTGATTTATAATTGATCATGTATACATGATAAAGCCTCCATAAAAATCCCAAAAAATAGGACATGGAGAGCTTCTAGGTTGGTAAACACATCCATGTGCTAGGAGGATGGAGCACCACAAATCCATGAGGACAGAAAGTTCTGTGCTTGGGATCCTTCCAGACCTGACTATGGGTACCTCTCTATCTGGCTGCCCATCTCTGTCCTTTGTAATAACCTGTAAACATAAGTAAGTGTTCTTCCTGAGAAAATTACTGAATTCATGGGGGGGACTGTGAAAACCTTGATTTATAGTTGACTGCTCAGAAGTACTGGTGACAACCTGAGACTTGTGACTGGCATCTGAAGCAGTGGCAGTCTTGTGGGATTGAGTCCTTAAAATCTGAAGCTAACTTCAGGTTGTGTCAGATCTGAATTGAACTGTAAGACACCAGTTGGAGATGGAGAGTTGATTGGTACGGGAATAAACTCACATATCTGGTGTCAGAAGTGTTGTGAATAAGGGAGAAACAGAGTTTTTCTACCCACTAGGTTGTTTGGGAACAGAAAAAGTAAGCTTAGGGAAGAAGGTGAATTCTGTTTTAAGTTTGAAGCCTTAGAACATATTAAATAGGCAGTTGGAAATTTGAGTCTGGAGCAGAGGAGAGAGGCTTTCATGGAGAATAAGATTTGAAGTCATCAGTACTGAGCAGGAATAGAGTATAAACTGGGAAAAGGGCAGGGAAAAGAGGCTCAGGCAATACCCATATTTAAGGGTTGGGTAGAAAAAAACCAAGAGAACATGAATAAGACTCAGAAAATTATTAGTAATGACCTTTGTGGGTACAACACCTCAAAAGTGGTATGGGTCGAGCCAGATTTCCAGCGTCAGGGCCATCAAACATTTTGATGGTGGAAGGAAGGAGGGTAGAATTATGAATTAAAAGGCCAAGGGAACGCCTTTTTGGGGTGGGGTAGAAGCAGAGTAAAGAGTACAAATGCAGTGTGAATGAAAGAGAACCAAGTGCAGCCATTTTCTTTATAACAAAACAATATGTTACCTAATTTCTTACTGCAGAAGCACAGAAACCAGTTTGGGAGCATTTCTTCTCTTTTGAAATGTACAACAGAGAGGGATAAGAACTGGAGCAGGAGTCTGAAAAAGGTCAAGGGGGAAAAAAACCAAACATACCAAGTACAGTACCTACTTTACCACGGGACAGTAAAAAGTTATTTCAATAATCCATTCCTTGGAAGAAGTTCAAAACAAGTACACCATATGCTGTATGTGGAACTTTGAAAGAACTGTGAAATAATCCAAGTGTACATGAAATAGTGTCCAGTACTGTATATTCATATTGGTACTATACTTGGTCTCTCCTACACTGATTTTTCTTTTGGTCTGTTTTATGTTATTACCTGTCGGCTGAATGTATTCTGTACATGCATCCAGTAATCTTCAACTGGATCATAACAGTATATTGCCTTGGTCAGTCCACCAGCAACATATATCAGGTTGTTTAAGGATACGGCTGTTATACACCTCTTGGCAATAGGAATAGCTGCACGAAGTAGCCAAGAATTGGTTTCTGGATCATAGGATTGAACCTAGTAATATATAGAAACATTTAATTAAAATTTCTCAACAAGAATGCAAATTTACTTAATAAAAAGTTTGCCAATATACAAAAATATGATTAAAATAAAATTCCATTAATTCATAGAATTAAGGGAGGCTGGCTTGAGAATGAAATATCTGAATTATCAAGCAGAACAGAGTGACAGACAAGCACAGATTGTTTCTAGGATGAATGGCTACCAGGTTTGCTTTGTTCCCATTAAAATTAATGTCTGGATTTTAAAAAATTCTGTTACATAAGATAAGTATGCCTCAATTTGAATACAATTTCTTTACATATTTAGGGAGTCTTCAAAAGAATACAAGCGAACCTCAATTTACTATACTTTAAATTATCACAAGTTCTGAATTAATGAATTCTAAATATGTAACTTTTGACATTAAAATTTGAGAAAAAATTTATTGACAAAATTTAGTAAACTATTGTTAAATGAATCAGGCATTAGACACTTGTCTCCAGAATAAACAGGGTATTTTCAGAGCTGTCAGTATGGCACATGCTCATTGTCCCAGGAATTTAATGAACTGCAGCACCTTTGAGCCATCCTATGTTTACATTAGAGAGGTTTTCTTCCCTTATCTTTGTTCTAAACAATATTTTCAAAGTACACAGAAAATGACCCATTTGAAAGCAGTATAACTGGTTACTGTCTCACCCTTTGTTAGTTCACTTACTAACTGTATTCTGAACAAATAATTTTTTGATTCTGTAAACCATTTCACTTTAGTAACCTGAAACTCAATGTTTTCCTCCCAATGTATAAAGTACCAGACAATTTTTAAAAGGCCTTTCACACTAGGGAACCAAACTACCTACTTGTTAGGCCATTTGTATTTCTCTTCTTGTGTGTATCAGTGGTTATTTCTGCAAGAAAACATGGCTTACCTTATCAGAACAAGTATTATCATCAGGTCCTCCACCAATCACAAACAATTTGCCCACACAGCTGGTCACGGCAGGAGAACTTACTGCTTCCTTAAGGGGAGCAACTTCAGTCCATCGATTTGAAAAGGAATCATAACATTCTACGCTGCTAAGTCTGTTTTGCCCATCATAGCCTCCAACAACATATACCTACATGTAAAATACATGGAAAAAATCTTAATTATCAAAAGTTTGAATTTTTAACTAGCTGGCTAAAGAATTAAGGGATCTCTTCCCTTTAAAAGTTCCTGGTGACTGTAACTGCAATATACTTAGCTCCGTTTCTGGACCTTTTAAAAAATTATCATCCTCTCACTACCACCAAGGAGATATTTTAGACATTTCTTTTCATAATAGCCCCATTCAATGAAAGTTTTAATACCATAGATACATTGTATATGTGTTTATGTACTATATGTATATCTCTGCTTTATGCACAAAAGGACATGTATAGCTTGAAGTAAGAAGCAATCTTTATCCCACTAGCAGCAATACTACTTGCATTGAGAATTATAGGATTTAGCATAAGTACTCATATTCACGTATGGTGAAAATATTTGAATATTATAAAGCTAGACTAAAGCTCTAAAATAAAATAAAGCTAGAAACTAAAATACTAGGTAAGGATTACTAGACTGTGAGATCTTTGAAGGCAGGGCCTATTTTGTTCTTTAATTTAGTTCCTATAAAGCCTAGAAAAGTACCTGGTACATAATGAACTCTAGACTGTATATTTCAAAGAGCTTTCATATACATTTTCTTTTCACAAATATGAGGAGGTAGGACAAGTGATCAACAGGCCATTTATTAAACCAGCTATATGCAGAATAATCCATTAAGCATCATAAGATATACAAGAAATCTTTAACCTATAGAAGCTCTCCAGTTTAATATCTACAATTCTTTTAATGAACAATCATCATCAACTTCAGAGAAGGCAATGGCACCCCACTCCGGTGCTCTTGCCTGGAAAATCCCATGGACAGAGGACCCTCGTGGGCTGCAGTCCATGGGGTCGCTGAGTTGGACACGACTGAGCGACTTCACTTTCACTTTTCACTTTCATGCACTGGAGAAGGAAATGGCAACCCACTCCAGTGTTCTTGCCTGGAGAATCCCAGGGACGGGGGGAGCCTGGTGGGCTGCCATCTATGGGGTCGCACAGAGTTGGACACAACTGAAGCGACTTAGCAGCAGCAGCAGCAGCAGCATCAACTTTTCTCTGCATCTATATCTAACTATTAAGTTCTACTGAGCCTTCTTTCACAGCATCTCTCGCATCTGTCCCTTCCTTTTGTTTCCCGCTGCCACTATCCTTCCTCAGGGTCCGTATCATTTCATACCTCTCAATCTCCTCCTGGTCTCCACTCTTGTACTCTCTAAACCATAGATTAATCTTCCTAAAATACCTCATCAACTCCTTTTACTAGTCTAACAATGAATGCCAAATGGTCAAGGCCAAACTTTATATTTACACATTGTCATTCAAGTATGTTCACAATCTATCTTTCTGTACTCTTGCAAATTTCCTTAGCAGCCAATGTTACTTCAATTTTGCATTTCTCACATTTAAAATGATCTGTTGGTGGGTCTGTTCTCCCCACACCATATAACCCAGAGAGGTTAGGTAACCTATTCAAGGTCATGCAGCTATGGAAGGGGTACAGAAACTGAGGTATAATATAGTACTTAAAGGCACAACTTTGAAGTCAGGAGAGGTAGAGTCCACATTGGCTCTGCCACTGCACATAAGACCTTGCTTGGGCAGTTTACCTATACTCTCTCAAACTCTGTCTTAATTTCCTCAATCTAAAAATGTATAAAATAATAGTACCTATCACATAATTTTGAGGGTTAAACTTTAACACTACACTACATGCATAAACTAAAAATATATGCTATGAGCCTCAAGATAAAAGGCTCCTAGATTGAGAAAATCTGAGCTTTTGCCCCTGCTTTATCACTTTCTGTGCAACCTTGAGCAAATGACTCCATCTCTCTGGATTCAGTTTCTTCATAAATTGAAAAAGTTACATTAAATATTTTCTAAGATTGCTTCTTGCTCTACGATACTATATTCCAAACCATCCTAGGTTTTCTTAACAGAAAACATTTATGCTTTAAATAACTTTATAGGTTTGAATTCAGCCTTGAATGTAATTTTTGGAATAACTGTTTTCCATGAATTGAGTACTTGCTGTGGAAGGACAGAAGGAATCTTTTTATTTTTTGAATTAGTGCTTCCAAGTTTTGGGTAACTTCAAGTCAAGCATACTAATATTTATCAAGTAAATTTGTGTTCATCAATCCATAAATGATGTTTGGAACATCAATCATTTTCATATGCTTTTCTCTGTTCAGAATAAAGAATTATAATGTTTTTAGTCTGACCTCATCTCTTTCAACCTGCCCCTTTTATGTTGTCATCCTTGATGTATAGCTACCAAAACTCTATTAACAAACCAGTGGTTTTAGAAAATACTGTTAGTATTTTATTTTCATTACACCTACCTTAAGGTCCTCATTATTTCACTAGTTTTGTCAGTGGCAACAGCACACTAGATCAGTACCCTTAGGAATTAACAGTAGCTTTCAAACTGCACTTTGAGAAGCTCTACAGTACAGAGTTTTTAAGACGCTTTTGTGGGGAGATAAGAGGGAAGGAATGAGAACTGATAGGTGACTGAGTGGGAAGGGTTCCTGGCATCATCTCTGTTCCAACTAGAGCAGTTCTGCTTTCTCATTGGTGGCTCTAAAATGCCTCCACGAGAGGGCTTAAGAGGTAGCAATCATTTTAGTAGAGGGTAACAGGGGACGAATAAAAAATGTTATGTGTGATATATTCAGTTTCTTGTGATAACCTATAATGGAATATAATCAGCAAACAAATAAAACCCCTAAACCACGAATCACTGTGCTATATACTTGAAATTAACACAATACTGTAAATCAACCACACTTCAAAAAAAATGCGCAAGCCAACTATGTTGCTTATACTTAGACTGCTCAGCAATCTGAAGTGGCTTTGGAGGAGCTGATAGAGACGGAGGCAGGAAAAGAATCCAAGTGAGCCCTTGTTACACAGCTGTATTTTTATCTGCTTATGTAACAGCTTCTTATATTAATTTAACTCAGAAAAACTGGTTGTAGTTGCCACTAGTCTACCAGTGATTCTCAAAGTTCCTAAGGACAGTGAATGGTCCAGAATCAGATTATATGTTTTTTATATTTATTAGCTGCAGCCAGTAGTAAGTTTGCTTTAAAATAAGCTGGTGAGTTTATCTTAACACTTATTTGCTTTGTCCCTACTTGTATAAATAAGAAAGATAAAATAATATGACTCTAGATAAATATATCTTGGCCTGATTGCCGAAGTCAGTAAAAGGAAAAAGACTGCTTGGATTAGACACTGGCCTGTTTTTGTACTTGATGTACTCCTTTATTTTCGAGCGCTTCTCAGGCATTTAGAAGCCAATGGTGCATGAGAAAAGAAATGTGCTGCACTGCTATGAATTCCAAGTTGGGAGAACAAAATATCCATTCAAAAGTACAGTGTCAAATTGTTTATATCTTCAGTTTATGTACTGAGGTTAGAAATGAAAGGAAATACAAGCTGAGTCCAAAATACCCAGAGGGTGAGTAAAATGAAGGATTCATCTGTGGTATTTATTCTGGAAAGGTACCAGCAATAATAACAAAAAGTGGTTTCTCTTACTTTACCAAGGAGGACAGCCATTTTGTGACGCCATCTGCCTTTATTTAGAGAAGCAACTCTGATCCAAATATTTAACTGTGAGTTATAAATCCAGACATCACGTCCATTGATTCTTCCACCTATAAATGCAAAACATTGCACACACACTAACAAGTATATCACCAAGGGATCTATGCCCAAGGCATAAATAATGAAAATACTGAAATATTCACCCAGTCCAAGAATTTAAGGATTCAGTTCAATAAATAAAACAAAGACCCTTAAAACTTCAAATGGAAATAGATCACAGAGCAGATTTAACCTTGTCCATTGTTATTTTGAGAAATAATCATTACATGCCCCAAATAATAAAATGTAGAATATGAAACTTACTATTCTAATTTTAACGTAGAATAGTAGAATTTTACAATTTTACTATTCTACATTTTATTCTATGGTCAAATGTATAAGACTGTTCATTTAAGAGTCAGAGAACAGAAGCACCTGGACAAAAGAATTATTCTAGAAAGATTTAAAAAAATCAGCCGTTTTGTATACCACTACACAAAATAATGTGTTGTTATATTATTCAATGTGTAATAACAGAGTAACCTGCAAAACTGGTAAAATTGTTTAATTAACAAATTTAAAATTAGAGACACTGTAGTTACACTTTGCATAAATCTGTCACATTACTGTCTGTCTGACTTTAGAGGTAACATATCATGTATTATAATGAAAGTTCAAGTTAAGAATTTTAAGAAAAATCTTATTTCATAAACTTTGGGGAGAATTCCAGAAAACATGGGTGGATGAGAGATGCTTAATTCTGAGCACTCTTCACTTTATATACTTCACTGTGTTCTTAGAGTAAAGAAGTTTTAAAAACTGTACATATTCTATATGCGTTTGCGAGCATTTAAAACATAATACGGCCTACTGTACAGTGCAGGGCATTACAGTCAATAGCCTAGGATAAATTATAATGGAAAAGAATGTGAAAAATAATATATATGTATAACTGAATCACTTTGTTGTTCAGTAGAAATTAGTAACAAGAAATCAATAACATAAATTTTAAAAAATGATATGGTTAAAGACATTTTCTGGTGAATCTTTTTTAAATTATTCTAAATTATCTTGTACCTGTTTTTAAGAGCAATAAGTCAGTTTCAGTTTTATTTGTTGTATAATATGATCTGATTAAAGAGGGCATCTCTACTTTCACTCTTTTCTTTTGAGACACTGTAATGGTTTCAAATGGCCAAGCTGTGATTAAATTAAAAGTAGCTACGTAATAATTCTTTATTACCTGAAACAAGAATGTCATTCCTTAGAGCACAGACTGCATACTCTGATTTGGTAAATTCGGGAAGTTTAGCCAAAGACTTCCACTCTCCTGTTACAGGGTCGTAACACTCAGTGTATGGAAGATTAAATCCTCCAACTCGTTCACAGCCTCCAACGACAACTATCACCTCAGAATAGCCAGTTGACCTAAAATAATTATTATAAGAATGCATAAATAATAACACACACTCGATTGTTTAAATTCCTAAAAGCATACTGTTGTCATAAAAAGTGGAACATTATTATAAAGTTAAATTTATTTTCTGAGTATGTGCCAACCAATAGAAGCTATCAGTTATTTACTTTGAGAACATTTATAAGGAGTTTAATAACATCATCTTTTCACAGGAAACTTCTATGGGTACTTTTTCTATGAGTAGCAGTCCAAAGATTATACCTAATTGAACTGGAACCCTGGTAATATTAAGGATGACTTTCAAATGGAATCTTAACGGCAATTCAGATAAGCATAACCACACAAGATAAGACAATGCACTTTTTAAGTGTAGGAAAATGGTGCTTTTTCATCAGATTGTTAGTTCTAAAAAGACAAATTCACAGTACAATTTAAGTATCCTTTAGAGCAATACATGTATTTGTTCAGATATCATTTTGAAACATAAATTTTTTTAACCGCACTACATGGCTTTCAGAATCTTAGTTCCCTGACCAGGGATAGAATCCACGCCCTCTGCAGTCAAAGTGCAGAGTCCTAACCACTGGACTGCCAAGGATTTCCCTAAATATATTTTTTTTAAACTTAAGTAAACTTAATCCAACTGAAAAGGCTAGGTGGTCTCCAAAGATGTTAACAGAGCTTATAATAAAGAATGCTACAGGAAAAAGGCAAGATGAAAAATTGTACAGAAAGTCTGATCAATACTATGTAATTAATGTGTCTGGAGAGATCACAGCAAAGTGCTAATGATGGTTTTCTCCTGATTGTGTGGCTTCCTCCTTTATATCAACACAAATTTTCAAAACAGTAATGAGCATGGGCTACTTTTAGAGTGGAAAAGATAACTTTTAAGTGCCCTAAGGGAATCCTGAGGTTTACATTAATTACAGGCTTCTTTTACTTTGTAGTTTAAACTTAAGATAGAGACAGGAAAAACTAAAAGCTTAGCCAAGATTTTTCTTTTTGTTCATAAGGCTCATGGAAATAAAAAAGTCTTGTAATTACATTTTATGGCTGCTGCAATGTTAAATCTCACAAACAAAAATTTTAACAATTCCTCTTCTCTTAAATGAAGGAAAAAAGATCAGGTTAAAACACTTATTTGTAGTTTTAGTCACTGTGATGTTTTATAATTTCACTAGGAAAAAACATAATTAAGTAGCATTGGTACATCCCTTTGATAGAGCTGCTAAGATATTCTAGCTATACATACTTGCAGTTATTTCAACTAACAATCATTCACCTAGTCAGTCCATGCCAGGCATACTTTTTCCATTATAAAATCAGAAATAAATATCATAGAAAAGAATTCTGTCCACAGATGCAATAAAAATTACTTTTAAGAACCCAGCAAATAATATAACCCTAATCTAGTATATAGTAAAATATTATCAGAAGGACTCAAATACTATCAATAATATTTACTATTTTCCAAATAACTCCAAAATGAAAATATTAAAAGTAAATAGTAGATAGCACCAGTCACTTAGTAGTATAACTAATGACCAGAAGATATCCTTCTTTCCATATTAGTTTTATTTCCTTAAATCTTACTTAAAATACTTCTAAGACAAACCCATGTGTTAGTCTTCAAAGTCTTACCTATTGATTGAGCAAAACAAAAATTGCTAAATACTGTTACTGGGTTTGAGTCACTCCTAATAGTTTTAATACAAAATTAAGGTAATTTTGATATAATTTTGTTTTATACTTTCTTTGGGTTTCCCAGGTGGCACTAGTGGCAAAGAACCCGCCTACCAATGCAGGAGATGTAAGAGACACGGGTTCAGTCCCAGGGCTGGAAATATCCCCCAGAGGAGGGCATGTCAATCCACTCCAGTATTCTTGTCTGGAGAATCCCATGGACAGAGGAGCCTGGAGGGCTACAGTCCATAGGGTCGCAGAGAGTCCAACACAACTGAAGAGGCTTAGCATGCACGTGTAGCATTTTACTTGTTTTATACTTTCCCCTTTCTTGAATTTGCTTTGTTTTCCAAGACTTCTTAGCCCAATAAACATACATTGTCTGTTGTTTTGCACCTTGGGACAAGAAGAGAAAACAGCACAAAAAGCTAATGGCTAAAACGTTTAGTCTTACTAAATAAAGGATTATTTCAGTGCCTATGTCTATGTATCTGAAAGGATCAGCAAACTAGTAGTTTTGCCTAACTGAAGGTCTCATTTGCAACCAAATGGCTTTTAACTTACTTTGAGACAAGTCTGGTGTTCTCATTAGAGAGTGTTAACTCAATTTAATAGCTATTTTTATTTCTTGAGCTTGGAAAAATACTTATCTCAGGCAGGAAGATGATTGCCTTAAAGGAAATGAGTTGCTGCAGCTGATAATGGTGAGGAGAATAAAAAAGCAGTCAAGATGATAGTATAGGATGAATAAAATTCTAGATACCCATGCAATCTATTTTTAGAGACTATGTTACTTTATTAATCTTTTAAAGTGAAAATTCTCATTTTCTGCTGTAACAAACTAACAAATATTCGCAGCTTAAGTATTAAGCAGTATTAAGTCTTGAGTATTGAAATTTGAAACAAGTCTCACCACTTGTTCCTAGGAAAGTGCGATAAGAAAATTATTTTTTTCCTACAATGGTAAATACTTTTTTAAAAGTCATCATACTCTTTTATCATAAACTTGAGAAAAGGTTAAATTAAAAGATCATATTCTTTGATTTATGTGAAAGGAAAAGAATTATAAATCCACAAAATATTCTAAACCATATGAACAAAATGTATAGTAATTGCCAGGTTCAGTTAAGAACCTCAGAAAGACTTGCTGGCCAAAATAACAGACCTTCTTACTGTCAATGCAAACATGCCAGGGACAGATGAACTGCCAAATTAATTTTCATCAACAAAAAGGGGTCTAAGGGTGATCCTTGGTAATAAGAAAAATGACTGAACACATTGAGAAAACACAAAAAGAAATGTTTCCATATAGTGGGAAGCTGGAAGGAAGAAGGGAGAGATATTAGTGACACAGTCTATTTCAAGACTCAAAAATACCTGAATACCGAGTCACTGCACCAAAACAATGAATTCAAATGGAGATATGAAACTTTAAAAGCCCTAAAGAGACCAAATGACTCTTTAGTGTGTAGAATACGACAGTACTAAACTCAATGTATTAACTATATATCAAAAGAGGGGACTGATCAGCCCTATATACAATAAATAAATGAATGAGCAAATGAATGAAAGAGTAAGTAATCACAGAGGCAAACATTTTCTGTGTCCATTCAAGTAACTCGTCTAAAGGAAAGGAGAAGCTTAACTAAGCTAACTTGAACATTACTGGTTCTTTGGTAAGAATATTTTATGCTGGGTGAGACTTCCTCAAACTATACTAGCTGGGAAGAGTCTGGCTCTAAAGGTCTACTAGCTTCCAAACAATCTTTGAAAACGTTGGCTTCCCAACTGGTAAGTAGCCCATAGTAAGAGAATATGCTGGCTACATTGACTTAAAATATTTTTTGACAGTTCCATTTGAACCATTCCATTTTTTGGAACAGTTGACAGTTCCATTTCTTATTGCAAATAAATATATATAAACTAAAAGATAAATTAATCAGTCCCTCATAATTAACGTTAAGTCTGTTCCCTGATAGTCTGATCTTACTGTATCCAAAAAACAAAAGTTCCTGAGCCTAGAGGAATCACTGGGTATGGTTTATCAATATAAATGTATATAAATGACCCCGTAAAGAGACTTATGACAGCCATAAACCATACGGCTTTCTAAACTTAATAAGGACAGTTTCAACTTGTGTGGTAAGGCTTTCTACCTGAAACTGGAATAGGGAAAATGGGTTCTATAAGGAAATAGTTGTACCAATTGAAAGATTCAAATATTTACTCTTTAAAAGAAGCAATTATTTAAGAATTTATTATCAGGAACTAATTACAGGTATGCTCATATAGTCACAAAGATATTTATCTCATTTACTGGTAAAAAATCAGGAAGAGTTTAAATGTGGGTGGGATGGTTATGGTACTGTAGATTTCATGTCATGAAAATATTAAATAAATGATAACAGCAGACTATGATATGAAATAGATTACAACTTTGTAAAAGAAATAATAAATTCTTAGAGAATAAAAGGGAAGAATAAAGCCGAATGCTACAGTGTTACCTCCTAGGCAGAAACATGGATATTATTTTTTGTTGTCTCCAATGAACACAAATTATTCCATCCCTTCCTCTTGCCTCAAGTTAAGAAAGAACAAAGGAGAAAATCCACACCTTACTATTAATAGCCACTATCAGCTTGTCTGCTCTTACATATGGGACAAGAATTTCAGCTATCAATTTCCTGCTACATGATCCTACTCCAAGGCCACAGGTAACTCTCCAGAGAAGGCTGTCTGGATCAGAGATTATCTTTCCACATGAGAGGGAGACATTCAGTGTCTCTGGACTGACCTTGTAATATAGAAATCAAATCCCATGAATGGTGGGGTCGCACACAGTCGGACACAACTGAAGCGACTTAGCAGCAGCAGTGAGAGAAAGGCAGAGGTAAGAGGCAGAGATAGGGCATGGCTAGATTTCTGATGCATTTTCAGTAGCCTGTTCCAGTCTTCTTGTAAGTCCTGTTGAACATCTGCCCTTAGGTTCTACAAGATAATGCCTTCTTATACTCTTTTAAAACATCTATCTCCCTTCTATGCTAACGCTGGTTTCAATCACTTCCAATCAGAATTCTGATACACTAGAGTCCAATGAAGTGGAGAAAAAAACAAACCTATAAATGGTTTTCAAACTTGGAAAACCTCAAACTTTCACATGAAAGAAATGCAAATCAAGATTATGGGACACATGCTCATTATCAGAGTAACGCAAATCAAAACTACAATGAGATATCACCTCACACTGGCAGAATGGCTATCCTCTAAACATTTACAAACAAGAAATGCTGGAGAGGGTCTGGAGAGAAGGGAACCCTCCGACACTGTTGGCGGAAATGTAAACTGGTACAGTATAGAGGTTCCTTAAAAAATTAAAAATAGAGCTACTATATGACCCTGCAATCCCACTCCTGGGCATATATCCAGAGAAAAACATGATCTGAAAGAATACATCCAACCCAATGTTCATTATATAGTAACTAATTATTAGACGAGAGTAGTAGGAAGTATTATAAGAAATAACAATTAACAATTAACAACACTGTTTATCGACTATACCCCAATACAAAATATAGTTTAAAGTTTGAGCAAAAAAAATTATGGGGTACAAATTTTCACTTTCCCAGAGTAGCAAAAATTTATAAAAACTATTACAATACTGTGTAAGGAAAGGAGTGAAGAAATAGGGATTTTCATATTTTTGGAAAAGTATAAATTGGAAGTCAATTTTTACAATATCTTGGCAAAGTTTTAAAAATGCACCTATTTTATGACTTAGTGATTTCACTTCTAGTAATTTATGCTGTAATTTATCAGACATATGTATAAGAGTATTCACTGAGCACTGTTTGCAATGAAAAAAAATCTAGAAACAACTTAAATGTACATCATTAAGAGAGGGATTAAATAATTTATAGTATCCATAAGTGTGATACTATACAACTCTTAAAAAAGAGTGAATTTGAAATTTTCCATAATGAAGAGCTAAAAAAAAAAAAAAAAAGGAATAAAGACGTATATGTGCTGATATAGAAGAAACTCCAAGATATTTTTAGGAGGTAAAAATAAGATATACTACCATCTATATAAAGAATAGTAGGGACACATGTACACACAGAGACAGACACACACACACACTTCTGTATACAAAGAATATTTTTAAAAAGAGTGAAAAAAACTGGTAATCCTTTAGGGATGAAAGGGTTATATATATATACTGATATATCAAGGGTCAGGTAGAGGGAGACTCTGACATTACACAGTACTGTAATATAAAAATGCATTCAAAATAACAATGAACTAACATGTATAAAAATGGTAGACCATGAATCCAATATAGCAGATTATCACTTAAGAAAAACAAACAGAAACTCAGAACATTGAATTCTAAAATATTATTTCTTTAAAAAAAACTTAACCTTGGTCTTCTCGTTGATTTATTCAATAAGAACTTGAACCCTGTCCTCATTATGGCAATAGGTTCCTATTTTCATTATATAGTAACTGCTTATTAGACAAGAGTAGTAGGAAATATTAGAAGAAACAAGTACTAAATTAACCAATTCCAAACTCAAAATGATGAACTTATTAGATCATAGCTATCTCTATTGTTTAATGGAGTGTTGCAGATTTTTTCTGTAGATATGAACAATTTATACTTAAACCACTTGATAGCAAGCATTTATGTCTCTCAAACTTTATTTCCTATTCTGTAAAAGTATAGTGCAAATTTTAACTGTATTTTGATTATTCATGAAACTAGCAATAATTTTTATTAAGCATTTTTGTGTCCAACACTAGGTTATGCCTCTTTCACACAGTAGTTCTAATCCTCACAACAATCCTACAGGGTAGATGGTATTATGCTTAGTTTACAGATGAGGAAGCTGACACATAGAGAAGTTAAGGTGCTTTGCCCAATGTCACAGAATTAACTAGTTATGCAGAGGTAGGTTGCAGCTCAGGTCTCCCTGATTCTGAAGCCAGTGCCCTTAACACGCCATGAAGCTTGCACTAGGTGTTCACTAAAAACGTGCTATACCTTAGTATAGGAATTTAAAGTTGCATGACATATATTAATAAAAACAGCTATTCTCAAGCTTTTTACTTCTGTGATAGATCGCCACTACTTTTTCTTTATGGACCCAGGGTTTACGACTGGCAATACTGATTAGCAAAGCTTTTATGGTCTTATGTTCTATGTCCTCTTTCTAGAAAACTGCCATCACACTCTTTTTTTCGTTTTTAAATTTTTTTCACACTCTGTTTTTTAATACAGTGTATCTTGGGGTTTTCTCTGTCATTTAAGAGACACATGGGTATATACAGGTATCACTGTCCAGTATGGCTTGAGCTCTGGAGAATACTTGGCACACAATAAACACTAAAGAAATATTGGATGCTGTGAGAGTATAACCTAACTATACAGTGGTGGGTTTGGACTGTCATCTCCCTAATCAAGGGCTAATCTTTATATCACTAATGGTACAACAACCAGTTATGCTGTCTTTCTCCTAATGTGATGCAATGTGATACATGCATTACCTAGAATGAATTCTAGCAAAAAAGTATTTAACTATTCACCATTGAGCTGAAGCTAACTTTCAGTTTCCAGGAAACAGCTAAATGCAGCTAAGTGATATCACAAGGAAGTGACCAGACTAATACACATCATGGAGTATTTTTCTGGACAACTTGCCCATGAACAAGTAAGATTCATGAAAAACTGCTTTGGAATAAGAGACTTCATGGAAATAAACAGATGCAATGATCCTGTACTAGTCCTGGACTGGATTCAAGTTAATTAAAGAACAGCCTGGAAAAGACTAGGGAAACATGAATATGGACTGGATATTAAATATTATGAAAGAATTATTTTTAACTGTGAGATTTATTTTGGCTATGTTATTGTTTTAAAGATGCATCTTCAAATATATATATATGTGTAACTATACATATTATTTTTTTAAAAAAACATTAGCTGAATGATGGAATAAATGAATGAAAAAGCCTGGGGTGGAGATATAGTTTTCATAGTCAATAGTAAGCATGTTAATCAAAACCATGAGAATAGACGTGATCATCTACGAAACTATCAAGGCAAGACGAGATGTGAACCAAGAGAATATCAACATTTCAAACAATAGACAAAGAACTATCAAACTGAAAAAGAGTACTGAAGAAGAGGACCATGAGGGAAATGGTACTCCTGAAGCTATCAGAAGAGAGTTTCAAGAAGGATTTAAGCAATTAAAAATGTCAAATCTGAAAGAGAGATCAAGGTGAATAAAGACTGAAAAGAGGCTAACAAAGAACAAATAGATGACCTGACTGAGAGGAGTTTCAGTAGAGTGACTGGAGAAGTCAGAATGAGCTGTAGTTGAAGAGGTGGAGATGTCACTTCTCTTACAAAGAAGTTTGTAGTTTCTCAGAAAGATGAGAACCTCTACAAAAAATACATATTGTTCAGATAAGGAAATTCCTAGTGATTAGTACTAAATGTAGTAACAGATAAGTGGAGGACAGAATATAAAGGACAGGTGATAGCAGAGTTCTACAATAAAGCATTCCTTTTTAGAGTTCTCACATAATTCATAAAATATAAAATTTATATAAAATAATTATCTGCTATTATAATAGTCTGAAAATTCAATATAACTACAGCTTTATTTTTTTTCTGCTAGTCTCTTAGAGAAAAGTGGTATCATAATCTTATATATACAGATGTGTTTCACTGTATGAAATGGATTGGTTCCCTTAAAAATATGATGTAAAACTGTATTTTTGTAAATTGAATAAGAAAATCAGAAAATTCTCTAATTATAATCTGATTCTAATTACCTTTAGGCTGCACTCTGATTTCATTCTGGTCATATCTTTATAAGTAATTTTAATATAAATAATTTTGATTCTACAGCACATATTCTTTGGTCTCTATTCTAATCCTATTCCAAGTACTGGAAGGTATTGGGTATAGGTACTATTAACCATGTTTGACCCCAAATCATTCTGTCTGCCACAGGGGATTCTGTTTGGAAAAATATACGACTCTCCCCTTGGAGAGATACAGTTTGTCCAGAAAAGTTCTGGAACAGCCCCAAAGCTGTTTAGTTTTCCTAATTAATAAATTTAAGAACTCTGGTCTTACATTCTTAAGCTCAGCTGAAGTCTCTTAACAGTCCTAAAAACAACTTTTAAAAAATCAGTATATTTTATAGAATAAAATTAATAGTTTTTTGTTCTTTGTTAAAAGACTAGGAGTAAAATATTTTATATTTATTTCTTATAAAACAATTACTTTTAACTAAAGTCAAGTGACTTTGAAGAAAAAATGCACTCTAAACCTAATATACAAAGAAATATTACATTAATTTTTGTAATAATAGTTACTCAATGTTGTATCTCATTTGTAAAAATGTTCAGACTGTCAAGTACTGGAAGTTTTCTTAAAGTGAGTCATACTAACACTACACTATAGCCATAATTCTTAAAGCACTTCCTATGTACCACCTTCTATGCTGAGTACCTTAAGACTATTGCATTTAATAATTTCAACAGCAAAACCTGTGAAATAAGCACTGTTTATCATAAATCTCATTTTACTTATGAGGAAACAGATCAAATCTTGTTATATCCAAACTAGTGTAGATTTTAAAGACAGGTCATAATATGCTGAATTATAATTAAAAACATGAGATCTCACAACATGCTGAATTTTAATCACATTCCAAAACACGGGAATAATTTTGATAATCAAAATTAATGCTAAAAATATGGTTTAAGAGCTATGCTGTAATAGATTTATAGGCAAAATGAAGATAGTATGGGAAAATAAATACCAGTTGCACAACAATGTGAATATGTTTAGCACTATTAAACAATAAAAAACGGTTAGGATGGCAAATTTTATATTATGTATTTTATATCACACACACCAAAAGTCAGCTCTATTAGAAAAATATTTAAGATTCTTTACTATGTCTCACAACAGCCAGTTTTTGCTTATTCACAGTAAAATCTTTAATACTGTTCCTTCCATTCTTAAGGCACAGAGATTATTTTTCTATAGTTTATGAATTAAAATCTACAGGTGTTTTAAATGGGTCTTCCCTGATAGCTCAGTTGGTAAACAATCCTCCTGCAATGCAGGAGACCCCGGTTTGATTCCTGGGTTGGGAAGACCCCCTGGAGAAGGGATAGGCGACCCACTCCAGTATTCTCAGGCTTCCCTTGTGGCCCAGCTGTAAAGAATCCTGCTGCAATGTGGGAGACCTGGGTTTGATCCCTGGGTTGGGAAGATCCCCTGGAGGAGGGCATGGTAACTCACTCCTGTATTCTGGCCTGGAGAATTTCATGGGCTGTATAGTACATGGAGTTGCAAAGAGTCGGACACAATTGAGTGACTTTCATTTTCAAATAGTTTTAAATATAATAACTGCAGCAATGAGAAAAGATCTGAAACCTTGATTTTACATCTGAGAATTCCCTCAATGTATATCAACTTACTTACTTGATCTCTATATTTCATGTTGTCTATTAGGAAAAAGGTTAGTCTGTGAATACAGAAATTGTTTTTTATAAGTAGAGGCAGTCCAACAAACTCTAACACAGTCTTTAGTTACTTAACTTCCAAAGATCTTTTGGGAAAACGTAGAATAAATTTGGTACCCTATAAAGGTTAAGAAAAATTAACCTTTTTAAGACAGGTTAAGAAGATATAGGCTGAAACATGCTAGCTCCAAAGACCCTTTGCAATACCGTCTTATAGCTCAGAACAACAATAACGAAAAGTGCTACTGTTGAATCTAGTCTTCACTGGGAGAAATTCTAATGAGTTATAATCCAAAACAAATCTCAAATTACATAAAACCACATGTAGATGATACATATAAATGACTACATGGAGATTACACTCAGGAAGCTTTAAAATATTTTAAAAAAACAAAAACTTTTGCTAATTATGTTGTAGTTAATACACATCAGTCTTACCTGCGTGGCCTAGTCCTTGGAGACATCATTTCATTCCCAAGTATGTGGTACCGTCTTGCTTCATGCAACAATTGATAGCACTCAGGAGAATTCTGGATCAACTGGTCCACCTCAACTGTTTGAACAAAGTAGTTGGGATGCAACAGAGGGAGTCTCACATGAGTCAGGAGCTCATGTAACAGTGGTCTTCTCAGATCAACAGCGCGATAGACCCAACGCATGACGGCTTCAAAAACCATCTCCTCCTTGCCAATAACTAGTTCATCACTACAAATATAATCAATCAGTTCATCTTTGTCAAGTTCAAGAAATTCTTCATGCTGGGACACATCCTCAAAAGTCTGTAATGCAAAATTCTTGCATTTTGTAAAGAGTGTTTTGAGGGAATGGGTATCAGCAAAGCGCTGGATTCCTAAGCAATTACAAGGATCAAGTTGCTCCTCCAAGAACTTGGCACATGCATCACGGAGAACACTAATCTGAAAAAGGCTTGATGTTTCAAAGAGATATTGTACATTCTCTGTAGTGATCTTTACTTTTCCAGTATAAACATACTGTAAAAAACATTCCATAGCTTCAGCTAAAATACCATTGATCTCAACCAACATTTCTCGGCTTTCCCTGTGGTCATTACAGAACATAGCTCTGAAGTAGCTACTGCAGGCTGAGAGAACAGCTCTATGGCAAGGAAATTCTTTTCCTTCCACACAAATGATAACATCTGTGAATAAACGACTATCTCGAAATTCATTAAATATCTGGAGGATGTTTTCAGCATGGGATGATCCTGAAGAGAAGTCAAAAAACTCACGGCCTGTCAGAGATTTAGGGTCCATTTCAAAAACTTTACGCTTTGTTGCTGGTGAATCACGCACCCCGAGATCCTCTCTGTTTAGTCTTCGTCCCAATATTAGTACCATTGTTACATCAGTTGACTATATAATTGTTGAGAAATAACTGTTACAGATTTTCTTTATGTGGCTAAAAGTAAAAAAATTAAAACATTTCAGTATGTAAAAAGTTTTAGTACTCCAATTACATAATTTCATTTTGATGTAAACACTACAATAAAATTACATTATTTCATACAGGGTATAGAGCACTATCTCATTTTGATAAAGATTGATAAAAATTTATACAATGAAAACATTAGGGGCAATTTGCAATAGTACTCCTTAAACCCCCTAGTTGAAAGGACACTACATACTTTGTGAATTACTATTACCTTCTGTTTCCCTTTTACAAACTGGGTTTCATCTACTGAAGGTAGAGCTATGTCAGAACGCTGTATGACACAGAACTTGACTACATTCAAATCTTAATATAAATACTTATTTTAATATAGTGCTGCTACAGAAAAATTCAGCTGTATCTATCAATGGGCTTTAAGAATATGTATGCTGTTTGACCATTAAGTCCCTTTCTAGCAATCTATCGTAAGGAAATAATCAAGATTATATGGGAAGAGTTACCTACAGATGTTCAATGCTGTATTAATAGAAAATACTTGTATCAGTGCATCTAGGCATAGAAAAAAGGAGATACACATATTTAAATGCTACGTGATATATCTTCTGTCTTTATTTCCCCCAAATTTGCACTACAATGATATAGTACCGTATTTTCTTAAATATATGTTATTTATCCCCTCCTCCCTTTCCCTAATAAGAAACAACCTCAAGTCTGCCTCAGAAATGCTATGAATAGGTAACTGATGGGTTGAGGCACTGGACTACAGCTATCAATTGGCTTAAATTTTTATTTTTAAGGCGGTTCCTTTTACTCTTTTCACTTCTCAGTAAGTTGCCATGTGATCCAAAATGTACTTGTAATTGGTTTCTGCCTGCAAACATTTTTGTTTTCTCAAACTTTAAATTAAATTATGTTCAGAATGCAAAACAACGTACCGCAAGTACTAAGAATTTCCCTTTTGGCTAAAACGGACAAGAAAGAAACATAAATGAAAAGATGCTCTGCTTTCTGTATCCAATAATTTTACTGTATCTTGTATTCATTATTTGGTATCTTATAGTATGTGTATCTGCTAAGTTTGGGAATAGCATATTGAGTGAGTAGTATTAATAAAAGTCTTAAAATTTTATATGAGTTAAAGGTCTTTTTATGTTATTTTCAGCTTCTTAATTCCCATGCCTATTTCCCTTGATAGATGACTGCCAAGAGGTCTTCCACTGCTTTACCAGAAAACACGAACAGCTATAAAATCACTCGTTATTAAAAGCATTCAACAGCAACAAGACATCTGTCTACTGCTTCGTATGGAAAAGAGACTATCTCATAGATCTGGGCTGTTTCCTTTCAAGCAACTTTTTCCTGGCTTTTTGGGCAGCCTCACTTTCTCTAGACTTTCTGAGAACTTTTCCATGAACTAGTCCACAACACCATAAAATATAAACTCTTTGTATGATGACAGACTAAACGATTTACACAAGAATGTCTTAGGAATATGGGACATTTCAGAGCATCTTTTTGGCTTCCAGGTGTAATTCAGTAGATTTCATTTTCCCGTTTTACACAAAGTATTTTAACTAGTAAAGACAAGTTTAATCACATTTCAAAATACAGTATCTAGTATAGGTTTAAGATTTATCGTAAGTGAACTAATATATAAACAAAGTGAAAGTGAAGTCGCTCAATCGCGTCCGACTCTTTGCGACCCCATGGACTGTAGCCTACCAGGCTCCTCTGTCCATGGGATTTTCCAGGCAATAGTCCTGGAGTCGACTGCCACTAAACATAAAATTGACTGAGTTCTTTTAAAAAATTAGCAGATATCAAAGCATTGTTATTCCCATCACTAAAAGGTAGCAAATAAGTAGGCATCTCTGGACAAAACAAGAGGAAAACACTTGTCCCAAAGAAATGTAATGATGGAAAATAATACCTACATAATTTAGTGGATGCAAGGGTGACTGGACTCTCAATGACTGACTGCCAAAGTCACACAATTTGCCTAGAAAAGCTAGTATCCTTTTCTTTCTCTCCCTCATCTTCTTCAGGAGCTTTACTCCTAGAGCTACACTCTCACTTGAAAGGAAGATTTTTAAGATAGATTCTTCTGGTTAAGGGTATTCTAGAGTTTACTTCCAACTGTAGAACTCATAAATGTTGTAGACCTAGTTTTAAATTGTTAGGTAGATTTAAAAACTACATGGTTTTGGCCTATGTTCCAGAAAAATGAATGGAGATAACTTATTTCAGTGTCCCTGGGACTGACGAAACTGTAGAAGGGAGACTGAGGAGATCTGTAAGGGTTAGAAAGGAGTGTGTCGATAGTTTATTTGGTAACAGAAATGACTGTGATGCTGTCTTCCTATATGATCTTGTTCCCTGTTACTCAGGTGGTCTAAGTGACCTCTGGTTAAAGGAAAATGATTTATATTTTCTAATAACAATGCTAAGAGTTTATAAACATTATAAATATAATACCTTTCCAGCATTTGCTTGATCAAAGCCCCAGTTTTTCCACACCTAAAATAAATGGAGAACAGCAACATATAAGTCAGATAGTAATTACTTCATGTACAATTGGCATTATTTACTAATACATTGAAAAAAGGTTTTAATAGATTTCAATTTGTGACTAGAAGTTAACTTCTGCATAAAAAACCAATCCTGATTAACAATTCCTTACAGTGAATTAAAAATTTTACTCTATACCTAAAACAGTTTCCTTATTTATCCAATTCCTTTCTTGACAATTTTATCCTGCAGTAAGGTTTCTTGAATGAAAGATGAGTAAACAATGGTGGAGTTGAGATGATGAAACATTCCTATGGTAACTCTGCATTGGATATTTGAAGAATGTCTGATAATAAAGTTTCTCTTCAATCTGCAGTCATTAAATAATTCTGAGTTGGTTTATCAATATTACTCAAGGCAAACAGTTCAGTCATTATATTTTATGTACCTATGAAATCAGTAAGAAAATCTCAAGTATTTTGGGAAATTCAGGAAAAAACATTTCAGTTTTTAATTGTTATCTAGATTATCCATACAGAATCATTATGCTTATCAAATAATTACATCTTTTAATATATAAATGTATATTTCTTCTGTTTCTTTATCTTATGGACCCTAGTACCTGTAGAAATCAACCAATTCAGCACAACTCTGTGTGCGTATGTTGGAAAGAGAGGAATGCTTCTGAGAAAATACTGGAACCTTGAACTGTGCACAGAATACCAACAGTATTTAAATACAAGTACTTCTGGTTTCTGGCCTAGATATTTATAAATAGAACTCATAAATTCTTAACAAGTTTAGGCAAATTCAAATGTTGATCTCAAAAACCAAGATACAAACTACTGATTTCTGCATGTATTAAAAAACACACATCTCCATACCTGGATTAAGCTTTGACTGTGAGGTGAATGTTACCTTGTTTCCTTATTTGCAGAAGTCAGCCTAACTTGTGTGTACTTTGGTAAAGAATATGTCAACTTGGTCAAAATAGGGGATTGTTAAATCTTAGCTAAATAAGTATTTTTTCCCAAGAAAACAATAAAATCCTGAGCCTACTCAAGTCAATTCAAGAAACAATTCTAGAGAGCCTACCCCTCTGTCTGGCACTGGGGTGGTGAATATCGGATTCAGATCCAACTTTAGATGCTGTGGAGTAGGCTAAGATTAGAATCTAACAAGAACTCAAAGATTGATACTAAAATAGATTTAAATTCTCAATGTTTCTCTTGCAGAAAACAAACTGTTTCTGCTAGAGTGCAAACTGGAATAGATTCTCTCATGCCTGATCTAGTCTAGAATTATACCTTAAGGAACAGATCAGATCAGATCAGATCAGTCGCTCAGTCGTGTCCGACTCTTTGCGACCCCAAGAATCGCAGCATGCCAGGCCTCCCTGTCCATCACCAACTCCCGGAGTTCACTCAGACTCACGTCCATCGAGTCAGTCATGCCATCCAGCCATCTCATCCTCTGTCGTCCCCTTCTCCTCCTGCCCCCAATCCCTCCCAGCATCAGAGTCTTTTCCAATGAGTCAACTCTTCGCATGAGGTGGCCAAAGTACTGGAGTTTCAGCTAGAAGGGCAAGGCAATTCACCTGGGCATTTTCTGGAGGGTTTTTAGGTAATACTTACCAACCTAATAGTTAAGGCCAGGGGACAGGGGAGGTCAGTGTACAAAGTCCAAAGGAGATATATAGTATCAGAACTGATCTTAAAATGTAGTTGTACTGCAATCAAGTTTATTTTTCCTTTAGAATACAGGAACCCTATACAAAGAAAGAAGTTACTATCAGCCTTAAAATCGTATGGATTAGTAAGGGGCTTACAATGACTAATAAATTCCAGATGGCAAAGGAAACCAACAGTTTTGACTAACATGGTCCAACAACCTGTGGTAATGAACTGCCACTAGCTACATGCTATGCTCCACACTACTCCCATTTTCTCAAACCGAACTCTAAGTGAAGACTAACACAGCAGAGACAGCAAAAAGACTAATGAATAAAAGGTTTATCTTTAAAGATATACAGTAGCTCAACAGAAGGAAAGCCAGAAAATACTGTAACATATAAATTCGTTATTTAAAAATTACTAGAAAACCATATTTAACACTGAACTATCTGAAACCAAGAAGTTTTTTCACCCCATTTTCTAAAACGCTGATTTATTTTAACCATTCCATTTAACGGCCACTTTAAATTTATACTCTTAAACTTTCAACTTAAAACTTTACTCTTGGAGTAGTGGTTCCCGAAACAAATTTTACAAATGCAATATTTAAAGTCCAGTCTTCAAGGTGTTATTTTCAACATTTCTATTTTTCTTCTGAAACCACCAATAACCTATTTACACACCATACAATACCAGAAACCAACAAAAGCTTTACATTTCTTTGTCTAGAATGATACCAAGTTATTATTCCTTGTTTACATGAACCTCAAATAGTCAATATATTATTACTTTAATGAGAGAAAGAGAAATAAAAGATATCCAATGATGAAAAATTTAGGAGTGCTTAAATAGTGTGTCAGACTAAACAATTATGGTTCTATAACTGAAAAAAGAATACTGTCTTCTCTCATATCATAGAACAAAAAAATTGAATTTCTCCATTCAGTTTTTCTCCCTTGTTTTAAAACTTTTGGCTATTAATATTCCCAAACCCCAAAGGAAGAAAAAAATTGTTTATCAGACATCATACATGGTTTAAAGCTATCCTACCAAACCTACTTGTCATGTAAGCTTAAATGTCTTTGGTTTTATCTTGCTAGAAACGTGCTTCCTTTAGGTATTTAATGCATTGTTTTATTTTAAAATCTTAAGACCTATAGATATATAATATAGTTATGTTTTCTTTTAGCAAAAGTGTTTTTGGTTCTATTAGAATTAATTAAATCTACAAGGACACCATCCGGTACTCTGTCACTCGAACAAGTTTGAGATCCAATTTTTTACTACATGGCTGCTCTATGTACAAAAGCACTTCTAAGTCAGTGATTTTTATCTACCTTGTGGTAACACAAATGATTTGCAGAAGTATGTTTTAGAAAGCACTGAGTAAAGAGCAAAGCCTAATGACTCTTAGTTATCAATTTAGTACTTTAACATGTGCCAAATGCTAAAAAATGGTAGCCCTTAGGTGATAAATTTAGGCAGAGTGACAAACTCTTTTTTTAAAAAAAATCTAGGCGATGGCACCCCACTCCAGTACTCTTGCCTGGAAAATCCCATGGACGGAGGAGCCTGGTAGGCTGCAGTCCATGGGGTTGTGAAGAGTTGGACACGACTGAGCGACTTCCCTTTCACTTTCATGCATTGGAGAAGGAGATGGCAACCCACTCCAGTGTTCTTGCCTGGAGAATCCCAGGGATGGGGGAGCCTGGTGGGCTGCCTTCTATGGGGTCACACAGAGTCGGACACGACTGAAGTGACTTAGTAGCAGCAGCAGCTTAGCTAGCATTCTTAACAGGAGAAAGAATAAAGATTTCAAATTGTCAACAATTGTCAAGTGGCCATATACTGTTTTAGTCAAAACAGAATCATATAAAATATATATGCTTATATGTTTCATATACTTATGAGGATATACTAGAATATTTTATTTACATTTTTATACAGTTCACACCTAAATATTTATTGAAAAAGGATGTCCCAAATTCCTAGGTAAGAAAAAAGTATATACAAAAATAACTGCAGTCCCTCATTTAATAAATAGTATTTTTTGTTTTTCACAGGCTTGACCTTTGGGTTTTAAGTAAATGGCAAAAAAAACAAGGAAGCTAAAACAATGTTTTTGAAAAGGCATTAAGTAGTTTTAGCAACTTGGACAAAAGCCAAGAAAGTTTAAATTAAAGCTGATAGTAAGCTCCAACTCAGAATATTATTTCTTCTTCCTGTTTAGAGACTAAGTCACAGGCTTTGTCTGGATAAGAAGGCTTATGAGTGGTGGTTTTATTTTTTATAAAGGTTAGAGGTTTCCATCTTGTACTTATTTAGAAATGTTAAATGCCTTCAATGCACAAGCGATGAGGCAGTTCAGGATCACAGAGGCTGCTCCTTTTGGTGTAGTCATTCCAACTTGAATTTTAAAAATAAATTAAGAAAGCATAACCAACGAGAACTATTCAAATGCAATTCTTTCTTCACCCAAGGAACTCAATCTACCTTCTACAGAAATGTACTTTCTTGGGTGAATTCCTACAGATTTATAGGGAAAAAAAAAATCTGATAAAACCCTAGTATCCTATTAAATCAGATTAGGAAAACCACATCTTCAATACACTGTGGCTAAAACAATTGTTTTTATAGATTTTATAACTGTCATCATAGAAGAGTGAGCTATGATGTTTGTTTCCACGAACAACTCATCTAAACCCGGGTACAGAATTCACTTTCTGGAGGGGGTGGAGGGAGGATATTATCAAGGTATCTTTTTTTCCAATTTTAAACTTTTTATTTTGTATTGGGTACAGCCGATTGACAAAAAGTTGTGGTAGTTTCAGGTGAACAGAGAAAGGACTCAGCCATACAAAGCTATCTTTAAAAAAAAAAACATAATTCTAATTTCACATTTTAGGTGACAGGAGGCAGATTTTTAATCTATTTCCCGTACTTAACAAAAACCAACCTCGCTAGTGGGCCTAAACGGTCTTAGCTGCAAATACTAAGACACGATTTTTAAAAAGCTATTCAAGAGAGCAAATGATTAATCATTAAACTCCACTAAAATTAACTGAGAGAGTCAATCTGCCTTAGGAGTTGACTGTGAGGCACTCTAAAACGTGGTGTTAGGGTGCTGTGAAAGTCGCTCAGCCGCACTGGACTCTGCGACCCCATGGACTGTAGCCTGCCAGGCCTCAGGCCAGAATACTGGAGTGGACAGCCGGTCCCTTCTCCAGGGGATCTTCCCAACCCAAGGATCGAATCCAGGTCTCCCGCGTTGCAGCTGGATTCCTTACAGTCTGAGCCACCAGGGAAGCGCTATTACAGAACAGGGAAACACTAATTCGCCTGAGGGCTCTTTCCACCATCTGGGCGGACTAGGGGACCGAGTTAAAGAAGGTTAATTATCTGGTCCTCCGCGGGCCCCAGAACTGCCTACAAGCTCAGACAGAAGCGGTGGCGGCCACCCAACGATGGCGGGGCAGCTGGTCCTCGCGCCGGTAGGCTCGGGCGCGGAAGCGCGCGCCGCCGGCAGCTGCGCTCTGGCCTCAGCTGCAGAAGAGGCAAGCGCGCGCTCCCGCGTGTCCTCCAGATCACCTTCAGCGGGGCGGGTAATAACAGCCTGGGTACGTCCACCCAGCGACAAGACATCCGCCAATAAACACACAGAAGACGCCCCGTCGTCCCGCCCTCAAGCACCCGCAGGGCCCCAATCCTCGCGGCCTTAACAGTCTTTGCCCCGAGAGTCCAGAGCCTGGGGGCGGGGCCGTTAGGAACTAAATTAAGAAACCCAAGCCTGGAGTGGTGGGAAGGAGGCGAGGTTAGGCGGGGACTCCCGTCAGCAGCTCCCCCGCTCCCCCGCCCGCCTCGGCTCCCGCGGGGCTGTAGTTCCAGGGCCCGGATCCCGGCGCGGGCCCCGCAGCAAGCAGCGGTAAACAAAGGCTCCCGGGCGGTGGGGGCGGGGGTAACGGTCAGGCGACGGCGCCGAGCACGTTTCGCAACCGCTTTAAAAGGACTTCTCTGGCCCCCAGCCCTGGGACCCACCTTGACCCCGTCAGTCCTCCCAGTCTGGAACTGTCGCCCCCACCAAACGCGAAGGCTTGATTTCTGACTCTGCATTCTCAGCGCTTCCTTCGGTTAAAGAAGAGCAGCGCTCCGTTCGAAGCCCATCCACAACATGCGAGACCCCTCTCCCCCGGCCTTGTTCTCCAGCTGCCCCTAATCCCGCAGGCGGCGGGGTGACTGACCCGCACCTGCTAGCCCCCGCCCCAGAGGCCATGCCCCTCCCAACCCGCCCCCGGCGGGCGCGCCAGCAGCGTCGCGGTTCCGGGGCGGTAATGCCAGCCTTTCAGTGCCCTTCCTTTCGGAGTGTCGTTACGGAACCGGGCCTGACGACCCCCAGGAGACTCCGAGAGACCCCCCTCGCCGCAGACAAGGGCCCTGCAGTCCCAGTTGCGATCTCTCCTCAGACCCTCCTTCTCTGGCTTCGAGAGGCCGGCGGCCGTTGGCTTCCCTCCTGCAGACACCCCCGTAGGCATGACCTGGGCCGCCCCTCCGCCCCCGGCTCTGGCCGGTTCCTCGTCTTTCGGTCAGTCCCGGATCTGTCATCCCCGGGTACCTCTCGGCGAAGGCTGGAAGAAGCCAGCAGCAGTGGCCAACAGCGGCGGCCCCCGCGGTCCCTGAGCAGCCGGCGGCGCAGCACTCTCTCCAACGCCGGCGTCTCCTGAAGCCACCAGCCCTTCCACAGCTCACAACAAAGGAAACATGTGACCGCCCGGGCCAAAACACTGAGCGTCACGCACCTCTAGCCAATCCGAAGGGGCGCCCCCGTCCCGGGGCACCCTGGGAGCTGTAGTCCCCATTCCGAGGGTGGCCGCTCTGCCGCTAGGATTTCCCACTATAGTTCGGGTGTCGGGTGCGAGGCTTAACAAGATCCGATCCAAGGGCTGCTGATTCAGAAGCAGTTTTAGGTAGATACAGGTTAAGGAAATACATACGTCTTAGGAGACTTGTGGGAAATCAGTCAGGTGTTTATTGCTACGTCCCAAGGCAAAATCTCATAACCAAGAGTTTTCAGAACTCTAAATTTTGGGGGACTTGGCTCAGAGATCTTTTCATTTGACCCTTTGGTATACAATCGGGAAATATGAGGACCTGAGAAGTGAAAGGGACTAGAACCCTGGTAGCTAGACAGCGCAGGGAAACCAAATTTCTCTGTAAATCTGTTACTGGCACCTGTGTCATCCTGGGTTGTTGTTGTTTAGTAGCTAAGTTATGTCCAACTCTGCGACCGCATGGACTGCAGCATGCCAGCCTTTGTCCTCCACTATCTCCCCGGAGTTTGCTCAAATTCATGTCCATTGAGTTGGTGATGCTATCAAACCATCTTATCCTCTGCTGCCCTCTTCTCCTTTTGCCTTCAGTCTTTCAAGGCATAGGGTCTTTTCCAGTGAGTCCGCTCTTCCCAATAGGCGGTCAAAGTATTGGAGCTTCAGCATCAGTCCTTTCAATGAATATTCAGGATTGATTTCCTTTATGACTGGTTTGATCTCCTTGCTGTCCAAGGGACTCTCAGTAGTCTTCTCCAGCACCACAATTTCAGCACCACCATCAAAAAACCTGATGCTGGGAAAGATTGAGGGCAGGAGGAGAAGGGAGCAACAGAGGATGAGATCGTTGGATTGCATCATTGACTCAATGGACATAAGTTTGAGCAAACTCTGGGAGATAGTGAAGGACAGGGAAGCCTGGCCTGCTGCAGTCCATGGGGGTCACAAAGAGCCAGGCACAACTGAGTGACTAAACAACAACAGTAGCCTTTATGCTCCAGTGCTCACGTTGTGTAGATGACTACTGGAAAAACCATAGCTTTGACTATACTGACCTTTGTTGGCAAAGATTACATTTTTATTTTACACTCATGTGCAAATCAAAGTTATCACAAATCCCTGTTTTCTGAAGCAGGTGCTCCAAAAGACATTATTTTTTCTTTTTGTTTCCGCTAGTTTTTTCAAAGTTGAGTGTATCTCCAAATTTTGAAACATTTAACTAGTTTTTGGTTTCTGATATCAGAATTACAACTTCTCTTTCTCCCTAAGGGCTTCCCTGATGGCTCAGTTGGTAAAGAATCTGCCTGCAATTCAGGAGATACCAGTTTGATTCCTGTGTCGGGAAGATCCTCTGGAGAAGGGATAGGCTACCCACTCCAGTACTCTTGGGCTTCCCTTGCAGCTCAGATGGTCAAGAATCCTCCCGCAATTCGGGAGACCTGGGTTTGATCTCTGGGTTGGGAAGATCCCCTGGAGAAGGGAACAGCTACCCACTCCAGTATTCTGGCCTGGAGAATTCCATTGACTATAGTCCTTGGGGTCGCAAAGAGACAGACAGGACAAAGCAACTTTCACTTTCTTTCTCTTCCTTCTTTAGGAATACAGTCAAGACTTTGTGACTTTCACTTTCTTTCTCTTCTTTATGAATACAGTCAAGCCTTTATGAAATAAGAGGACATGCATGTTCCAGTGATTGGAGGTGTAAATACTGGTAATATAGAATCTGCCTCTTGAGAAATTTGTATGCAGGTCAGGAAGCAACAGTTAGAACTGGACATGGAACAACAGACTGGTTCCAAATAGGAAAAGGAGTTCGTCAAGGCTGTATATTGTCACCGTTTATTTAACTTATATGCAGAGTACATCATGAGAAACACTGGACTGGAAGAAACACAAATTGGAATCAAGATTGCCAGGAGAAATATCAATAACCTCAGATATGCAGATGACACCACCCTTATGACAGAAAGTGAAGAGGAACTCAAAAGCCTCTTGATGAAAGTGGAGAGTGAAAAAGTTGGCTTAAAGCTCAATATTCAGAAAACGAAGATCATGGCACCCGGTCCCACCACTTCATGGGAAATAGATGGGGAAACAGTGGAAACAGTGTCAGACTTTATTTTTCTTGGCTCCAAAATCACTACAGATGGTGACTGCAGCCATGAAATTAAAAGACGCTTACTCCTTGGAAGGAAAGTTATGACCAACCTAGATAGCATATTCAAAAGCAGAGACATTACTTTGCCAACAAAGGTTCGTCTAGTCAAGGCTATGGTTTTTCCTGTGGTCATGTATGGATGTGAGAGTTGGACTGTGAAGAAGGCTGAGCGCTGAAGAATCGATGCTTTTGAACTGTGGTGTTGGAGAAGACTCTTGAGAGTCCCTTGGACTGCAAGGAGATCCAACCAGTCCATTCTGAAGGAGATCAGCCCTGGGATTTCTTTGGAAGGAATGATGCTAAAGCTGAAACTCCAGTACTTTGGCCACCTCATGTGAAGAGTTGACTCATTGGAAAAGACTCTGATGCTGGGAGGGATTGGGGGCAGGAGGAGAAGGGGACGACAGAGGATGAGATGGCTGGATGGCATCGCTGACTCGATGGACGTGAGTCTGAGTGAACTCCGGGAGTTGGTGATGGACAGGGAGGCCTGGCGTGCTTCGATTCATGGGGTCGCAAAGAGTCGGACACGACTGAGCGACTGATCTGATCTGAGAAGGCTTGTGTCCAGGCCTTTTAAACATGATTTTTAATCCTCTTTTCCATCTGTTATTAAAAATGAAATTACCTACCATTTATTGGGTTTCCTTCTAAGCTGCAAACAGAGTGCTAAGTACTTTGTATATATCCTTTAATCTTCATAATTACCCAGCAAGAGAGTGTATCCCATTTTACAGGTGAAGAAGTTAAGCCATGGAGAGGATAAGGATTTAGCACTGGTCACTCAGTTATTGTTTTTTCAAAATTAAAATGTTTTAAAAATATGTATTTGATTGGATTGGGTCTTAGTTGCAGCACACAGGATCTTCACTGAGTCATGTGGGATCTTTCGTTATGGAGCATGGATTCTCTAGCTGTGTCACATGGGCTTATTTTTCTTCGGCCTGTGGGATCTTAGTTCCTCAACCAGAGATTGAACTTGCATCCTCTGTACTGCAAGGCAAATTCTTAACCACTGAACCACCAAGGAAGTTCCCCCCATTTTTTTTAATTATTACTTTTTATTGGAGTTTTGTTGGTTTACACTTTGCTGCACAGCAAAGTGAATCAGTTATATGTATACACATATCCTCTCTTTCTTGGATTTCCTTCCCATTTAGGTATTCACAGAGGACAGACTAGAGTTCCCTCTGCTATACAGTAGATTCTAATTAGTTATCTGTTGTATCCAATACATAGTAGTGTGTATGTGTCAATCCTGATCTTCCAATTCATCCCATCCTCCTTTCCCCCTTGGTATCCATAAGTTTGTTCTCTACATCTGTGTCTCTATTTCTGCTTTGCAAATAAGGTCATCTGTACTATTTTTCTAGATTCTACATATGCTTGATATTATACAGTATTTGTTTTTCTCTTTCTGACTTACTTCACTCTGTATGACAGTTTAGGCCCATCCACATCTCTGCCAATGGAACAGTTTCATTCCTTTTTATGGCTGAGGTCACTCAGTTATTACGTGTTGAGGCTGGCATTCACACATTTAAAAATAATTATATAAATATAGATACACAATTGTCTTTCTAAAAAGTGTATTTACAAAGTTGCTGCTGCTGCTGCTGCTGCTAAGTCGCTTCAGTCGTGTCTGACTCTGTGCGACCCCATAGACGGCAGCCCACCAGGCTCCCCTGTCCTTGGGATTCTCCAGGCAAGAACACTGGAATGGGTTTCCATTTCCTTCTCCAATGCATGAAAGTGAAAAGTGAAAAGGAAATCGCTCAGTCGTGTCCCACTCTTCGCAACCCCATGGACTGCAGCCTACCAGGCTCCTCCGTCCATGGGATTTTCCAGGCAAGAGTACTGGAGTGGGGTGCCATTGCCTTCTCCGGTTTACAGAGTTAAATATTTTAAATCTAATAGTGCAACAGTAGTTCTGTCTCCAATCCTTCCTCAGTTCTGATTTACCATAGGTAACCAGTTTCAACTATTTGACCTATTCTGATATTTACATTTATCTTTCCATATGAAAGTGTAGTTGCTCAGTCATGTCTGACTCTTTGCAACCGATGGTCTGCAGCCAGGCTTCTCTGTCCATGGAATTCTCCAGGCAAGAATATAGTAGTGGATAGCCGTTCCCTTCTCCAGGAGCGCTTCCTGATCCAGGGATTGAACCCAGGTCTCCTACATTGCAGGCAGATTCTTTACTGTCTGAGCCACCAGGGAATGACATATGGCTATTTCCTACTAAGGGAGCTGTCATCCCTATTCTGCATCCTTCCAATATCATAAATTTATGGTTAAATAATTATTTAATGTTTATGTTATAAGATATGTATTTATTATTGAATGATAAGATTAACAGTATACAACTTACTTTCTTGGACGGCTTTTCAGTTTTTCTTGGGTAGGCAGGCAGCTAAGCACCTGTGGGGCCTCACTGCCGTCACAAAGTTCCAACTCCCTGGCAGTGCATTTAGGGTTCTTCTTGATGCACCTTGAGGCCCCACTCCGAATCCTGAACACCAGCCTCAGTGAACTTCCCACAGGACTCTTGCCCAAAGAGCTCTTGCTGTCTGTCTCCAGACCATTCCCATCTGTATCCTGCTCCCTAGGCCTCTTATACTCTCTCCTCTCTTTCACCCCCTTTACTAGGCTAGCTCCTGCTTTTCCTCCCAGGAGTCAGCGTGTGGATCCTCTCTCTTGGAAACCCTCCAGTCCTCCTCATTGCCCTCTGGGCTAAATATCTCCCCTTGTCTTCCCACAGCAGCTGGTCCTTACCTCCTTCCCAGCAGTTATCATACTGATTGTGTGACATCACCCTAATGCAGGAGTTAAGGGCTCTCATTCTCTGTGCACCTGAAAATCTGTGTACTGCTTATAGTCAGCCCTCCACACATCTCTGTTATCTGTATCCCTGCTTCCATATACACAGATTCAACTGACCCTGGATGGTGTAGTACTGCAGTATTTACCACTGCAAAAAATAAATCTGCATATAAATGGATCTTTGCAGTTCAAATCCTTGTTGTTTAAGGGTCAACTATATTTACATGCCTTTCCCAACTGAGTACTCTCTCAAATTCCTGAAGTCAGGGATGATGGCTTATTCATTTTGTGTTGTAGTATACCTAGTGTCAGACTTTATTTTTTGGGGCTCCAAAATCACTGCAGATGGTGACTGCAGCCATGAAATTAAAAGACACACCTTGGAAGGAAAGTTATGACCAACCTAGATAGCATATTCAAAAGCAGAGACATTACTTGGCAACAAAGGTCCATCTAGTCAAGGCTATGGTTTTTCCAGTGATCATGTACGGATGTGAGAGTTGGACTGTGAAGAAAGCTGAGCACTGAAGAATTGATGCTTTTGAACTGTGGTGTTGGAGAAGATTCTTGAGAGTCCCTTGGACTGCAAGGAGATCCAACCAGTCCATTCTGAAGGAGATCAGCCCTGGGTGTTCTTTGGAAGGACTGATGCTAAAGCTGAAACTCCAATACTTTGGCCACCTCATGCGAAGAGTTGACTCATTGGAAAAGACTGATGCTGGGAGGGATTGGGGGCAGGAGGAGAAGGGGACGACAGAGGATGAGATGGCTGGATGGCATCACTGACTCGATGGACATGAGGTTGAGTGAACTCAGGGAGCTGGTGATGGACAGGGAGGCCTGGCGTGCTGCAATTCATGGGGTCGCAAACAGTCGGACACAACTGAGTAACTGAACTGAACTGATACCTAGTAGATGTTCAGTTGGAGAAGGCAATGGCACCCCACTCCAGTACTCTTGCCTGGAGACGGGGGAGCCTGGTGGGCTGCCGTCTATGGGGTCGCACAGAGTCGGAAACGACTGAAGCGACTTAGCAGTAGCAGCAGCAACAGATGTTCAGTATGTATCTGTTAACTGGCAGGTGGATCTCTACTTCTTAGGTTAAGGGGACTTGAGAGGGAAAAAAAAAGTGCCTCGAGACCACTTGGGATCCACTTGAACTGATTTGCACGGCGAGGTCCTCAGATTCTCTTGGGGCAAATGGCTGCGAGTTGATCAGTCACTGAGAGTGGAAGGGAGCGAGGGAACTCACAGGACAGCAGCCTCAAGAGACAGGCCTATTGGTGGGTGGGGAGCTCCTCAGGCAACCCCCAGAATAGAGGTGCTTTCGAGGTTGGTAGAGGGCCCTGGGATCTATGCCTACCCTACACATCAGTGAGCACCACCACTGGTGGCCTTGTCCTCAGGTGGGACTGGAATAGAAGCTGAGCTGTCAAGTCCAGCGCAATCTGCTGAAACTGATTGTTACATGAGTTATTAATTTTTATTTAAAAAAATTTTTAAAAATTTATGGCACATGCAATCTTAAGATCCCCAACCAGGGATTGCATCCATACCCCCTTCAGTAGAATCGTGGAGCCCTAATCACTGGACCACCAGGGAAGTCCCATAACACGATATATTTTATGCAGTGTTTACAATCCAGGTCAGCTTAGTCATTTGAAGGAGGCAGCTACTCAAGAGTGAGGGGAATCAGACAGTTTTCAGAACTGTTTCCTCTCCTTCCAGGGATACAGCATAGTGCTCTCTATTTTGTCTTCTTGCACATCCCACATGGAAGCCCATGTTTTACTCTCCAGGGCGTTCATGACAGCCTTTATGATTTGAAGGTGGCCAAGCATCCAGAGTTCCTCCAGCCATGCTTTATTGCACTCCAGCCTGCTCCTCTTCCCCATGGAGATGATGGTTGGGAGGTAGTAAGCCATCACTCCCTAAACATACCACACGCTTCCAGACCACTCTGCCTCTACACCACCCTGCCTCTGCTCTAGGTCCCTTGCACTTGAAGTCTCTCCATCTCTAATTCTAGGAGAAATATTGGTCGTCCTTTAAGGTTTCACTCTGATGCCAACTGTTCTGATCCTCTCCTCTCTCCCTCACCTGTTATGAAATTGTGCACACCTCCCACATCCTTTATAATGTGACACTAGCACTGTATTTATACCAAGCCCTTGAATGCAACTGGATTCTTCAACCAGCTCTGTGCTTAGCACATTTGTGCCAGCCCTGCAATAAAAGCCCCAGCTGCAAAGCACTGAAGAGCAAAGATATTAGAAAGAGAGGTTTTCACAAAGAGGGTTTCACAAAGAGAGAATACATGGCATCTCACACCACACAGCTCCATAACAATTCCCCTTGCACATCTCTGTGGCCTCACCTGCGCTCCTCCTCAGTACCAGCTACTTCTCTTTTCCCACCACACACCCTCTCTCTGGGCCTTTCTCCAGCCACAATCTTGGGGTTTCTCCCTCTCCACGATCTCTACGTGATCTCTTCCTCCTAGACAATCCCCTCTAGCCCTCTGCCTCCATCTCTTTTTCAGTAATTTGCATTATTCACACTCATCACCTTTCAAACAACAGAGTTCCATTCTTCAGAAGACTGAGACTACCATAAATAACAAAGTATCTCAGCATGCCCCACCCTACCCTGTTTTCCTCCACAGACGCATTTAACACCTCAGCTAGTCTGTTACACAATACCTCCTCAGAGTGCTAAGTGCAGACATGAGTGAACACAGTACACTATTTGCTCATGGCACCTACGCCTCTCCAGTCTTGAGGCCCACCCCTCTCCCTTCTCTGGTAAGAGAGGTGACTCATCTCTGCAGCTCTTTTGGACGCAGAGATCTGACTCTCTCCAGCTCTATAGTTACCAAGAAGGGTTGTCCCACTCCAGCCGAGACAGCCATAGACCCCACTAGGCCAGTTAAACCTTAGGGTCAAACATAATAGCATTAGGATTTAACCAGGTAGACATAGTTGGAAAATTTTCCATTTTGAGATCTGGGAAAAGAGGTGAGTTTTCTGTCACCTGGAAAGTCAGCTCCCTACCCTCTCTCCTGAGTTTTCCTTCTGAAACAAAAGTGTTTCTTCTGGGAATGGAGTGGGAGGGTGACAATCCTTGCTTTCTTCTGGAAATCATCTTTCACAGGTTGAAGTCAATGGGGTGCCAGAAACTGTTACCTAGGTGGCCTTGGATCCTGTTTGTGACCAAGCTTGCCACAGCACACGCAGGTAAGGATGACTGATTATCACCGTGAGCCCCGGACTCCGACTTCAGGAGACTGGGGCATACTTGCATCTCCTGGCACAGGATGCCAGTCCCTGTTTGTTTCCGATTCAAATGGCAACCCACTCCAGTACTCTTGCCTGGAGAATCCCATGGACAGAGGCGCCTGGTAGGTTACAGTCCATGGGGTCGCAAAGAATCCGACACGACTGAGCGACTTCACTTTTTTTTTCAAGGACATCTGATTTCACCCCCTCTCTTCTTCCTTGATTACTTCCTCAGTTATGAGAATTCGGGTGGGCCCTCTGGTCTGTGAAGAAACGTGATATTTTGGAAGTGACTCCTGCCCTGACTGCTCTAGGTAGGCCTGATTTGCCAAAGGACACCTCATAGCACCTTGTCACATGACTTGCTGCAAAACCATCTCAGGTATTGTTGCAGGAAGGAGGACCCCTTCCAGGGCCCAAAACTGGGCTCTTGTCTAACACTCGGAAATGAATTGTCCGAGGAGACACGTGTGCTGACAAAGCAAGAGACTTTATTGGGAAAGGGCACCCGGGTGCCGAGCAGTAGGGTAAGTGAACCCAGGAGAACAGCTCGGCTGCGTGGCTCGCAGTCTTGGGTTTTATGGTGATGGGATTAGTTTCCGGGTGGTCTTTGGCCAATCATTCTAATTCAGAGTCTTTCCTGGTGGCGCACGCATCGCTCAGCCAAGATGGATGCTAGTGAGAGGGATTCTGGGAAGTGGACGGACAACCGGTGTCTCCTTTCGACCTTTCCCGAACTCTTCTGGTTGGTGGTGGCTTATTAGTTCCGTACTCCTTATCAGGATCTCCTGCCATAAAACAACTCATACAAATGGTTACTATGGTGCCTGGCCAGGGTGGGCGGTTTCAATCAGTGTACTTCCCCTAACAGTATCAACACATACAGAAAGTGTCTTCTGCTTCTGGTGTCTGCCTGTTTTAAACAATGATCATAATGCCACTTCTAGTGCTGCTTAGCATCTTGTCTCAGTCATAGGTGGCTGTGAGTCCATATGGAATTCCTGCTGCTGGTCCCAGCAGACTTTGCCTCCATCTCCAGTTTCTTGCCACCCCGTGACATTTAAGAGGCATGTACTAACTCCAACTTGATCTTCCTCTGCTGGCTCTGGCACTGTCCTTCCAAATGCCTGCAGTTTCTGACAGTGTGTCTTGTCCATCTTTGGTTCCCTCTTGCTTGATGGGCAGCCTTCCAGAAATCTTTCAGCAGGTATAAACAGGGCTGGACCTAACCACGAATATCTGCAGCAGACGTCTCCTGTTCTAGAGAGATTCCATCCAGTTTCTTTCTTTCTTTTTTTTTTCCATCCAGTTTCTTAAGAAACTGTGTTGGCTGAGGCTGGCACACCTGTCTCCAACCCAAGAATTCTCAGTTTAGTAAGCGTGCCTATCACTGTGCTCATTTTAGGCTATCAGAAGCATCTGTTGTGAACAATGCAACCTCCCCAAAACCTGAATGCAGGTTCCAGAGCAGTTCCCACACACTGCTAGTCCAGGAGCACCCTAATTTATGCTATATCATTTTTCAGTTCTTTACCTAGCTTAGCACTTTGACAGTCATATTCTCTGTCTCCCTATAAAGACTTGACATCTCAGGTATTTCCACTGGGGCTTTAGACTTGAAGAGTCTAGGTTCAAAATTTAGCTTTGTTTCTTACCTGTATATATCCTTGAGTAAATTACTTCTTCTTCCTCAGTTTTCTCATCTGTAAAAAAATGAGGATACAAATACCTACCTCATTGAATTGTTATGAGGACAAAATGAGAAAAAAAATACAGTTCCTGGAATATAATAAGTGCTGAACAGCAACCAAAATTATTACTGTATTATTATTGTCCCTTCCCCCACCAATTCTAGCTATGTCCTCAGGAATGCCTTATCCTTTGCTTTAGGTAGGCGAAAGAAGGAGAGCAAGGAAGAGTGGAAGAACTTATAACCTCTATAATCTAGATTTGATAAATAAACATGAAGAAATGAAGTGATTTAGAAAACCCAGAACCCAAAACCAGACTTTCTGAACACTCACCAGGATCCTGTCCTCTAACTTCTTTTGTCTGGGCATTTGTAATATTTAAAAAAGAAAGAGATTGCCCTTAAGATGTAGAAAAGCGGTTTGCTTCTGGTCATACAATATCCAAACTCAAAGACCACTGAGATTAAACCATAGTTACCTTTGAGTTGTAGACCAAGGGACTAGGAGTAGGGGTGGAGGGAGACCTTTTTGTTTCTGTCAGTAAGCTTTTTTTTTTTTTTAATTATTTTTTGCTATGCTGGTTCTTTGTTGCTGCATGGGCTTTTCTCTAGTTGCAGTGAGCAGGGGCTATTCTCTAGTTGCGGTGCACCGGCTTTTCATTGAGGTGGCTTCTTGTTGCAGAGCATGGAGTCTAGGGCATGCGGACTTCCGTAGTTATGGCACCTGGTCTCAGAAGTCATGGCTCCCAGGCTCTAGAGCACAGGCTCAGTAGTTGTAGCACACGAACTTCGTTGGTCTGCAGCATGTGGGATCTTTCTGCATCAAGAGTTGAACAGTGTCTCCTGCATTGGCAGGTAGATTCTGTACCACTGAGCCACCAGGGAAGCCCCTCAATAAGCTTTTGACGTTAAAAGACAAATAAACAACTGTGCACAAATATACATGTTTCAAATTAAAAAAAAAAAAAAAAGTTTTAAAAAGCCTTTCCCTAACTGATGAGATTAAATTAAGCACCCTGCTAACTATTGTGCAATCTCCTTTGCTTCCAGCCCCAGATCTCTCTGTAACTGGCCTAGAAAACTGTGAGGGCTCCCAGGTCACCAGCACACAGGGACAGATTCTCTGACCCTGTTTATGACAGCATCGCAAACACATACTTAACATATTTTGGAAAGGCTGCCTGCTTCTATTACTGGTACATGAAAGTTTTGCTCCGGTAGCAAATCTCTAAATTTAGATGCTTTTCAGGATGAACTCTGAATGATCTTTGTCCCCAGCACTAGTCAGGAATTGGAGGGCACCTTGCTTTTTATTTATCAATTTAAATACCAGAGGTGATGTTTTATAATGTGAAATGTTTGAAGATTGCCATATTATTGGAAAATATAACAAACACAAGGGAATATCTATGATTTCTCCATTAGGCTTCTCATAAAATTTCACCTTGGGTTCCTTTTTTATTTCCTTGAGTGTGCAAATAATTATTATATTAGAGTAATACATCATAATAGTACTTTGTACACTCAAGTGAAATAAAAACAAAGCCAAGGTAAAAATTCTTATCCTAGTAACTCTATGGAGGTGATTAGAATGAATCCGGTTTAGGAATTTAGTTCAAGACGCTTAAATGTTGTCATTTTATTTGAAGAAAAGACAATTTGACTAATGAGAGAAATTTAAGGAATGCTGAATTTAATGGAGAATCAGCTCCTTGAGAGATTGGCCCCAACAGAATATTTTTTTGTTTGTACAGTCAAAGATATTTTTTGTGTGTGTACAGTACAAGGTATTTTTATATTTATTTTAAAAATGTTACTGGGGTTTACTTGACAGTACAGTTTCATGATTTGATGTACATATATATTGTGAAATGGTTACCCCAATCAAGCTAATTAACATATTTAACATAATTAACATATTAAACATAATTAACATCAGACAGTTACTGGTTTCTTCTTTTCCTTTTTTATCACAGACGTTTATTCTTAAACATATAATAGATTCTAAGACAACACTTCATTCTAGCTATAGGTGGCAACGGTTATGGCAGGGAATCCAAATGTTTAAACAGGAATAGAATTAAAACTCATCATCGCCTCAGGCACAAGGAACAACTTAATTTTTGCCAGGGTTCTAAATACCACCTGTGATCTGGGGGCCCTTCCCTGCAGCCTTTGCTTTTAACTCTCCAAGTTTCTTCTGCTCCTCTGTTTTTGATTGAACACCTTATCTTCCTTGTCCATCTTCTTGGCCTGCTTGGGCTGCTTCAGGGGCTTCTTACCACCTTTGCAGCTGGACATGGTGCCTGCCACCCCTTTCCCGGCTTCTTTTCCTTTTCTTAAGTGGCGAGAAGGGGCTTCCCAGGTGGGAAGGGAAAGGTATATAAATGACTATTAATTCCCAGGTGGCTCAGTAGTAAAGAATCCACCTGCCAAGGCAGGAGACAGCAGGAGATGTGGGTTAGATCTCTGGACTGGGAAGATTTCCCCTGGAGAAGGAAATGGCAACCTACTCCAGTATTCTTGCCTGGAGAATCCCATGGACAGAGGAGTCTGGAGGGCTACAGTCCATGAGGTTGCAAGTCAGACACAACTAAACAACAACAATAGAAGCAGAGAACAGAATGGTTCTGATAGGAGCTGGGGTTGGAAGGTGGCAGAATGGAAAGATGTGGATCAAAGGAGGTAAAGTTTCGGTTATGCAAGGTGAATAAGTACTAGAGATCTAACATGTGACAACATGAATATAGTTAATAATATTTTACTGTATACCTGAAGTTTGCTAAAAGTGTAGATGTTAAGTGTTCTCACCACATGTGGCTGCATGCTCAGTCATGTCCAACTCTTTGTAGCCCTCCAGGCTCCTCTGTCCATGGGATTTCCCAGGCAAGAATACTGGAGTGGGTTGCCATTTCCTTCTCCAAAGGATCTTCTCAACCTAGGGATTGAACCCACATCTCCTGAGTCTCCTGCATTGGCAGGTGGATTCTTTACGGCTAATCCACCAGGGAAGCCCTCTCTGCTTCTAGTTTCAGCATTTTTTAGACTCTACACACAAGTGATGTCATTAGGTATTTATCATTCTGTGTTTATTTTCACTTAGTGTGATGTCCTTTACATGCATCATGTTGTTGCACATAGAAGATTTCCTTCCTTTTTAAGGCTGGATAATATTCCAATTCATGTATATACCCAACAGTGTTTCTTTATGGAGAGTCAAGAAGGTAACTTTGGATTCAGATGGACTGGGTTCAGATCCTAACTTTGTTACCACTGACACAGTGATAGTGAATGGTTTATTTAACTGCTCTGATATTCAGCTTCTTTGTATGAAATATAATAATACTGTCTTCCTATAAGAATTAAATGGCTGCTTCTGGTAAGGGCACATAGACCCCAACAAACAGTTAAGTATTATTCAATCAGGACATAATGGTAGATATTATTTTGTAAAATATAATAATAATTACTATTATGACAGGACATGATGATGCACTGACAAATCTTCGCAAAGATCTGTTTAACAAGAAGCAACATGGGGTAATGGAAAAAATACACAGAAAAAAGAGGAGTCCTAGGGAGCCCTGCCATAACTTAGTCACACTGCACACCTCACCTAATCTCCTGGGGTCTCAGTTTCCTCATCTGTAAAAGGAGCACTGTGCTTTGCACCCATGAAGTTGTTTGGCTAAAGTATTTCTAGAGGCCTGTCTAGTTTTAGAAGTACAGGAAAAAATTTGTGAATTTTTTTGATTGAAAGGACTTCAGTGGAAAAGTTCTTTTGTTTTAACAAGCACCCAAATCAGGACATTCCTGGGGGCATATAGAACTCTTTAGGAAAGAGCTGGGTGGATATAAGAGGTCACGAATGACCAGAAATCACGTTCCAACTCTTGAGAGTGAAAAGCCTGCTTGATAGGGTAATGGGATTTGGGGAGGACGCAGCTGCTTCCTTTGGGATCAAACTGAACTCGGGTCCTCGCCTGAACCTTTAAAACAACTCTCCCACACCCTCCCCAAAGCCTTTCCCGGCTGAATTCCTGGATCAGTGCCACCTGTCCCTGCAGCCCCACCACCCTCCCTCTAAGTCACCCCACTCCTGTGCCTCACCTTAGTTTGCCCTGCTCACAGCCCTTCTTATGAGACTCATTGCTTCCCCAAATTTAACCCCAGCTCTTCCTATTTTTACTTCTCAACTCAGGAACTTCTGGAGTACATAATCACATGCCCTAGGGAATTATGACAGTACTGGCTCTCACTCTCCCTCTTACCTTCTCATTATTAATCTCTTGCTTTAGAAAGAAGAAATACATAGTTTGTAAAGTTCCTTTCCTCTAAATTTTAAAGTATTATGTGCCAACTGTAAAAAACTTGAGAGGGATAAGGAAGAAATTGGATATCATTTATAATCTTTCAACCCAAAGAGAGCTACGTGCTAGCAATATATTTCCAATCTTTTATTTCTTTGTATCTGTATTTATAGTGTATCTATAGCTATTTATTGGAGAAGGAAATGCAACCTACTCCAGTATTCTTGTCTAGAGAATTCCATGGACAGAGGAGCTTGGTGGGCTATAGCCCTTGGGGTCACAAAGAGCTGGGCATGAGTGACTAGCACTTTCTTACTTTCTATAGCTATTTATACATATTTTTGAATATTTAATAATATACATGAAAAATATACTCTTGTGTATCACCATTTAATAGGTGACTTTCTATTTCCTTCTCTCTGATCTAGGTTGACCTCTTGGCAGTCCCAATGACACTGACCTGCAGTGTGGAACTGGCTTATATCAGCATATATTATTATATATATATTATATCATCTTATTACTGAGATGAGTTAGAGTTCTACATGCTTAGATATCACTTCCCAAACTGACGGCGATTTAGGCTCATCAACTCTGCAGACATGAATCCCAGGACAAATTTATTGTTTTTTTAAAAAATTTCTTCAGTTCAGTCGCTCAGTCGTGTCCAACTCTTTGCGACCCCATGAATTGCAGCATGCCAGTCCTCTCTGTCCATCACCAACTCCCTGAGTTCATTCAAACTCATGTCCATCGAGTCGGTGATGCCATCCAGCTGTCTCATCCTCTGTTGTCTCCTTCTCCTCCTGCCCCTAATCCCTCCCAGCATCAGAGTCTTTTCCAATGAGTCAACTCTTCGCATGAAGTGGCCAAAGTACTGGAGTTTCAGCTTCAGCATCAGTCCTTCCAATGAACACCCAAGTCTGATCTCCTTTAGGATGAACGGGTTAGATCTCTTTGCAGTCCAAGGGACTCTCAAAAGTCTTCTCCAACAACACCACAGTTCAAAAGCATCAGTGTTCCCTTATTTTTTATTTTTCATTTTATTTTTATATTCCTCCCTTTCACTTTTTGTTAAAGAGAAATTGGCAACAAGATTAAATCTTTCATTCAAATATTACTCAGTTTCAATTGAACTAACTGTGACAGTTAATTAATACCTAGTGAGGATGTGTATTAAGCATCGGGATGGGTTAAGTCTCTTTATTTTGATGCTTTTGGGAGCTTTGCTGACACTGGGAGCTTCTGTCCTTTGTGCGAGTAGGTGTGCTCAGTCGCTTCAGTCGTATCCGACTGTGACCGCACCATGAACTGTAGCCTACCAGGCTCCTCTGTCCACAGGGATTCTCCAGGCAAGAATACCAGTGTGCGTTGCCATTTCCTTCTCCATCTGTCCTTCCCAGGGTTAGCAAATCCCTACCAATAGCAAAAAATTTCCTGGAAGCGCAAACCAGCCAACTCAAGATTATATCCCAACCATCTGCTTTATTAGGTGTTCACAGGACTCAGCTTTGGGCCACTGTTCCCTTGTCCTAATCCCCCCAGGGCTATGTACCTGACAACTAAGGACAGCCCCAGTGCCCCAGAGTTGACTGAAATCATTCAAACTAGCCAACCTTAAACCTGCTTACCTTTATTCCTTCCTGTGAAAACCATAATGAAGGCTCTTGCCCACATTTTCCCCTCAATTCCTCCACTCCTCATCAACCCTTCTGCTCCCCCACATGGCCCTGTTTGGCACAATGTACCCCTTTGGGAACTGTGAACAACAATCTTTTCAATGGCAATCACCTCCTCCTGTGCTGGCCTCATTATACTTGAATAATGATAAAACTTACATCATAAAACTTCCCTGGTGGTTCAGGGGTAAAGAAATCTCCCTGCAGTGCAGGAGATGCTGGAGACGCAGGAGATATGGGTTCGATCTCTGGGTAGGGAAGATCCCATGGAGGAGGGCATGGCAACCTACTTCAGTTGTCAGAAGAGTCCCGTGGACAGAGGAGCCTAGCAGGCTACAGTCCATGGGGTCGCAAAGAGTTGGACACGACTGAAGTGACTGAGCACGCATGCACATCTTAAAACAGATACTGAAGTTGACAATGACTAAGATGATGGGTGAAACATTGTGACCACGTAAGGGAACAGTCGGGCTGCAAGATATAACCGACAGTAGTAGTCAGTAGTACCTGTCAAGATACCTGAGACATGACTCTTCTATAAGGTAACTGCCTTGATATCCCTGGGATGCCAGGCTGGTGTAGACTTGGGAACCCAAGAAGTGAGGATCAAGGTTGTCTGAGGTTCCAAGGCAAGGATTTGGTTACAAATCATTCCCATTCTATTAGCGGGTTCAGAGTAGAACTGGCCACAAGATAAGGATGTAGAGGTTATTATTGGTTATTATTGAATTATTGGTCCAGGCACCTCATATTGCTCAGGAATGAAATTTGCCCTGGAGTGTAAGGTGAACTTGCAGCTGAGAGAGAGGTGAATATAAAGCAGAGCAGGGAGCCGGGCAGTGCTGAGACCTTTCGTTTTTTTTTTTTTTTATATTTCACAAGTTTCCAACCTTTTTTGAAGAACTATTGGGAGCTGGGGTACTTCAGGTCTGGTTGATGGGTCTGACCCCATTCAGAATCAGAGAACTTCTATTTGAGACACTTAATGGTAACAGCAAAGCTTGGTGGGAAAAGTGTGGCAGTGGCAAGTACAGACAAAGAGCTAGAAAGAACAAAACTGCTGAGCACTAAAATTGTCTGAGGGAGTCTCTGTGCCATTAACTGTAGCCAGGAGCTACCCAAAGTCCTGCTGATGTCACCACCAGAAGTAAAATCTGACTCCTCCACACTGTTACCTTCACTAACAAAATGCTGTGTCTGTCTTGTGTGCTGAGGGCAGGACCAAGAGCTGGTGTGAGGGTGCTGGCTGGGTGGGCAGCCAGAAGGGCAGAGCTAGGAGGCAGGGGCTTGGCAGAAGCCAAGGGCTGGGTCACAACAGGCTCAAACAGGATCCGGGTGAGCTATGGTCATAAAGAGGCATTAGATTAGTAAACCATCAGAGGGAGGCTGGGTTCTCTGGTTTACACACAGATTCTGAGCCAGGGGAGTGGATAAGGCAGAAATTGAGGCTGGAGGACTAGAGACAGCACCAGGAAATTTCCAAATTTCGGGCATAGCTCTCCTTGGGTTAAGTTTTTTCTCTTTAAAAAAGAAACTGGATTAAGTTGAGTTAATCAGGGATGGCTCAGGTTTTTTAATTGAAATTTAATTTGAAAATTAATTTTTACAGACAGTTGCACCCACAGGATGGTCCTTCTAGGCCTTCAGGGAACCAGACCTTTCAGGGAAGTGCAGTGCCTGCCTGTACCCTCCCTTCCCCAGAGGCTCATGACAGATGGCAGGCTGGGCCTTTGGCAGAGGGCATTCATTTGTGCATCAGGGATCAACTTCGGATTTTTCCTGCAGGACCCAGCCTCCCACCTCTGGGGAAAGGAATGAGGGGTGGAATTATATAAAATATAGAAAGTAGTGTAAAAATATGGAATAAGCCACTCACAATTCCGCTTTTCAAAGACAGTCACCTGTCTTCTGCAACTGTGAAATAGACATAATTACTATGCTGGATTGTTACATGAGATGAGGGAGAAGCTATTTAACATTTTGATAAGTTTCATTTGATTCTTTCCATTATGCACTTTAAAACTGGAATCACATTGTATATACATATTTTTTTCCTCACATTTTCCCTTAACAAATATCATGACTATTCTCTCTCTCTCTCTTTTTTTAAGGCCTACCGTATGGCTTGCAGTATCTTAGCTCCCTGACCAGGATGGAACCCAGGCCGCTGCAGTAGAAGCACAGATTCTTAACCACTGCACTGCTAGGGAAGTCCTTACAACTGTTCTCATGGTTACAACTATACTGTGTGTGCACGTGTTCCAATACAATTACCTACAAAGCAGATGATGCATCAGATTTTGTTGGGGGACAGCTGGCTGACTCTGGGTATAGAGAGTCCAATGGCTGGCCTGCCCTGGTGCAGAACAAGGGGTAGCCATTGATAATGTCACAATTTAGAATGAAAAATGAAGATGTTCTGCTCCAGGATTCAGAGGTTAATTGGTCACATTTCTCCTTAGAGGAAACTCATCATCTATGACGGATAGGGTGCTGGGGGATAAGTTGGCACGAGATGAGATCTAAACAGACTGCCTTTTGTTTAAATCTGTTTAAACCCCAGTTAGTCTGGGGTTCTCTGGGTCCATGTTTATATCTAAAACAGTGGTATGAATTCTGTTAGAGAGGAAAGCTAAGACCTTATCTGGAAGTGAAATTCCAGGAAGCCCCAGAAAAGATGGGTGATTTTTGTTCTCTGTGACCCTGCCTTCCACCGTAATTTTGGAAGTATATGTGGGCCCTGCCTCTGGGGGCAGATTGTGTGCAGGCCAGAGCCAAGGATTTGACAAAAAAACTTTTTTAAACTGTCACTTTGAATGATTGCTTTACATTCTATCACATGATCAAAATATAATTTATTTATCCCTTTTCATTATGCTGAGTATTTAAGTTGCTTCTAGTTTTCTGTTAAAGTACTAAAAAGCAGTGGTCCCCAACCTTTTTGGCACCAGGGACCAGTTTCACAGAAGACAGTTTTTCCACGGACCAGGTCAGGGGGCTGGTTTTGGGGTGATTCAAGCTCATTACACTTATTGTGCACTTTATTTCTATTATTGTTATTACATCAGCTCCACCCCAGATCATGAGGCATTAGACCCCAGAGATTGGGGACCCCTGCAATAAAAAACATGTTGTCACATAAATCATTCTCTTAAATTTGACCTGTTTTATGAGTATTAGATGGGAAGAAAGCTATTTTAACATTTTGGTGTGTTCCCTTCTAGTCTTTTTATTCAGCATTTAAAAATTATTAGAATCACTCTGTATGTATAATTTTATTCCGCCTTTTTTATATTTCTTAGTAATATATCATGACTATTCTCATGGTTATGGTTTGTTTATAGATATGATTAGGTCAGCATCTGAAAGCCTAAGGCCCTTGAAACAAAGTGAAAGTGTTAGTCACTCAGTCGTGTCCAACTGTTTGTAACCCTACAGACTGAAGCCCACCAGGCTCTTCTGTCCATGGGATTCTCCAGGCAAGAATACTAGAATGGGTTACTATGCCCTTCTCCAGGGGATCTTTCCAACCCAGGGATCAAACCCTCATCTCTTATGTCTCCTGCATTGGCAGGTAGGTTCTTTACCACTAGCGCCACCTCGGAAGCCCTTAATGAATGGTAGTCCTTCTCTATTCTGTTTTTCTGTCACTTGACTGAACTGGGCCTGGAGTTGCCATCTCAGATAAGGCACTGCAATCATCATTCTCATAACTGGGGTATGATTCTTTTGTAGGGGAAGGAAGCCACAATCTCTCCAGGCCTTTTGATGTTTTGTTTCTTATTACGATATGCTGGATCTTCGATCTTCATTGCGGCACGCAGGATCTTTTTTGTTGCAGCATGCAGGCTCTTTAGTTTTGGCATGCAAGATCTTTAGCTGTGTCATGTGGGATCTAGTTCCCCAACCAGGGATTGAACCTGGGCCCCCTGTATTGGGAGTGTGGAATCTTAGCCACTGGACCACCAGGGAAGTCCAGTGATTCTTAAATTATATGGTGTCTTAGAATCACAAATACTTATGGGCCCAATACTTAGGATTTCTGATTTTGTAGGTCTGGAAACTTGCATTTCTAACAAGTTCTCAGTTGATCCTGCTGCTGCTGGTCTGGAAACGCTTTTGAGAACTTCAGGCCTACAACTTTTACTACTCTTTTTGTCCTTCTGACTGACTCCTCTCATCCTTCAGGTCTCAGTTTTGATTTTATTACCTCTGAAAAGTCTTTCCTAAACCTGAAGTCTAAATTAAGCATCCACCCTTTACACTTTCAAAGGCCCCTGGACTTGCTTGTGCATAGGACTGATCATAGTGTCTTATGACTTGTCTGTATCCCCCATGAGACTACAACTTATTTGGGAAAGTGACCATGTCTGTCCTGTTCATGGCTGTATCTTCAACACCTTGCTTAGTGCCTGATACACAGTAGGTGCTCAATAAATGTTTGTAGACTGAATGAGTGAGCCACATCCTGGGTAGTTGGAACCAGAGCCTAGGGATTCATGAGGATGGAGCAAGTAAAGAAGTAAGTTCTAATGGCCAGTGGCCAGGCACGTCTAGGAATTCAGAGCTAAGGAAATAAGCAGAAAAATGTAGGAGCTATACATCCAGGAACTGGACCTCAGGAGCTTGGTCCACCCTCTGGGTTTTGAGAGCAGAGCAGAACCTACTATTATAGAAAATAAACAGGGACTTAAGCTTCAATTTCTGATTAAGATGCTTGATCCATGGATGAACCTGGAAGGCATTCTATTACGTAAAATAGGTCAGACAGAGAAAGACCTAAATCCCTTCTGGGGTCTTTGCTAAATGACCAAGGTGCTTAGTGAGGTTTCCAAATTCTGCCTGATCAGACTCAAATGTGTCCCAGATCTAGGTGAGCACTGGGAATTTTCCAGCTTGCAACCTCAACCACTGATAATTTCCCAGGATTTTTTTGTGAAGATTAAATCAAATAATTCATATGAAGGATATTGCAGGGGATTGTTATCAGGAAAAGGGCTTCTAGGATGCTGGCAATGTATTTTTTTAATCTGGGTGGTACTTACATGTGTGTTCACTTTGTAACTATTTGTTAAACTGAACATATTCTGTATATATATTATACATCTCAATAAACATTAAAAGAAAGAATATATATAAAAAAAGAAAGAATATAACAGTACAGACATATCAGATCAGATCAGATCGGTCGCTCAGTCATGTCCAACTCTTTGTGACCCCATGAATCTCAGCACGCCAGGCCTCCCTGTCCATCACCAACTCCCGGAGTTCACTCAGACTCACGTCCATCGAGTCAGCGATGCCATCCAGCCATCTCATCCTCTGTCGTCCCCTTCTCCTCCTGCCCCCAATCCCTCCCAGCATCAGAGTCTTTTCCAATGAGTCAACTCTTCACATGAGGTGGCCAAAGTACTGGAGTTTCAGTTTTAGCATCGTTCCTTCCAAAGAAATCCCAGGGCTGATCTCCTTCAGAATGGACTGGTTGGATCTCCTTGCAGTCCAAGAGTCTTGGAGTCAAGAGTCTTCTCCAACACCACAGTTCAAAAGCATCAATTCTTCAGCGCTCAGCCTTCTTCACAGTCCAACTCTCACATCCATACATGACCACAGGAAAATATAGTAGGTGCTTAATAAATGACAGTCAACCTGATTAAATGAGATAAGATATGTAAAAGGTCTGGCACAAAATTCAGTGCACCATGGGTTCAGGATCATTTCCTGTAAGTAAATTTTTATGCAAGTATGTGTGTGCTCAGTCGCTTCATTCATGTCCAACTATTTGCAATGCCATGGACAGTAGCCCACTAACCTCCTCTGTCCATGGAATTTTCGTGGCAAGAATATTGGGATGTGTTCCCATGCCCTCCTCCAAGGGATCTTCCTCACCCAGGGATCAAACCCGTGCCTCCTGCATCTCCTGCATTGCAGGCAGATACTTTACCTGCTGAGCCATCAGGGAAGCTCCTTGTGAAGGTATAACCTACAAAACAAAAACAAAACAACAACAACAACCCAAATACACAAAGTATAAGCACACAGTTCAGTGAATTTTTCTTAATGTGAACACGCTGAAGTAACCAATAACCATGTCAAGAAATATAACTGAATGGTTCTTAATATAAAAGGGTATGAAATGAAATTTTTCTGATGTCTCAGAATTTTGGCCAAATGCTCAAAGCCAGTAATAAATACCTCTCTCCCTTCTAAAGAACGTTGTCAGACATACTTTTAGGATCTCCTAAAATATTACAGGAAAAAAAAAGATACCAGACTTGTGGACACAACGAGGGAAGGAGATGGTGGGACGAATTGAGAGAGTAGCATTGAAACGTATACATTACCATATGTAAAATAGCTAGCTAGTGAGAAGTTGCTGTATAATACCAGGAGCTCAACCCTGTGCTCTGTAACAACCTAGAGGGGTGGGATGGACAGAGGTGAGAGGGAGGTACAAGAAGGAGGGGATATATGTATACATGTGGCTGATTCATGGTGTTGGACGGCAGAAACCAACACAACATTGTAAAACAATTATCCTCCAATTGAAAAAAAAAGAGGACAGAGCTGGTCCTGAGACTAGCAGCCTCTGCCACCCACCTCCAGCCTCACAGGGGACTAGGATTTTAAAGGGGGCTCATTTCAGAATCTGCCTTGGAGGGAGTGATGTGGTTAAGTAATGGACTGACAAGGAATTACAGCCCCTGTGCTTCTGTAGAACCAGAGCATAGGATTAAGAGAGTTTGAGGGAAGCCTGACATACAGACTCTGAAATTTGAGGTGGAAGGTGGGAATGAGGTTAGGCACTGGTGTTTGCTTTTGATCTGGAGAATTCTGAAAGTAGAAAGTGGGCTGGAGAAGGCTATGATGGTATTGTTCAAGAGAGGGCAATAGTTTAGTGGAGCATGAATGGTGATTTCCCTGGCCAAATGGATGCTGCAGTGGGTAGTGGGCTTTCAGTTGCCTGGATGGGGTCCTGTCCCAGAGGGCTATCTGCCAGGAATCCAGGAGTATGAGGAAATGGTGGTTATCTCTGGAGGTCAAGAGATGCAAGGGTGGATTGTATTAAATTAGCCAGAGGGTACAAGACATCACCCACATCAGGGAACCATGCACAGCAAAGATACCATGTGGCCTCTGACAAACCCACAAATGCTCCCCCTCTGAAGACCTAGTATGTGACCCTCAGCCAAGTTAGCCAAGAGAAACCACAAACTGCACCAGCCTGAGTTAAAAGACCATTCCCTTCCCCCTAACCCGATCCTGGAAGAGCCAGAAGATGAGGTGAAACAAGAGAGTGAAATTGCAGACCACACATGCCTTCTAACCTAGTGTTGATCCCCTAGCCACAGGTCAAGCCTGAGGGGTGGAGAGCAGTGCAGAATTCGATGTGAGTTTTTTTTTTTTTTTCTCCTTACCATGGACTGGATTTTTTTTTTAAGGTCTCCAGCTGAGGTTATTCCTATAGCCACAAGAGCCTAAAAAACTTTAAGATCTTCCTGAGATCCTGTCCAGGGACTAAAAAAAGAGATCCGGTGAGGCATGTTAAAGGACAGTATTAGGAGACAAAGCCATTTCCTGTTCGTACCTTTTGAGTTCAGTCCTGTGTGTGTGTGAGCGTCAGCTGGACTATGACAGAGTGTGGAGAATTTCTCCTCCACTATTAAAGTACACTTTTCTAGAGATTAGAATTCACTAAGTCCTGTCTCTCTCCTGTGGACAGTCCTAGGTAAATGCAGGTAGGTTCTCTCTCTCCTCTTTCATTATCAATATGTATGTGAAGGTTTTCCAGATGATTCTCAGATCATTTAAAAATGTACAGTCCCTCCACCATCAGTTACATTTTAAATTCATGCCTTCCATGTATCAAAGGCATTCTGGGCCCCTGCGCAGAAATTGGAGTCAGACAGACCTGATTTGTCTGTCTGCTATTGTTAATTGCAGAGCCCTTCTCTGAGCCTTAATTTCCCCATCTGTAAATATGTACCTAAGATACAGACTATTAAGCAGTTAAATGCAAATACGTAATAGGATAAAATGCCCAGAACAGCACCTGACACATAGCAAGTGCTCAATAGATGGTTAAAATGATTAATATTGTTTTGTATAGTATCCCATCAAACTAAAATATATTAGTTTGGTTATATATTTTCTGTAGCTGTAGCTTTTTTTAATGTTTAAATTTTCTAAGGTTTGTTGTCTAAACTATTCAAAACAGCGCTAGCAAAAAAGCTTTGGCCCTGAATGCAAATTTCTTTGGCGCTATATTCCTAGAAGTGAAATGATTAGGTCAAATGTGTAAACAGTTGTATACTAGTTGGTACCGAGAAAAACTGGGCCAATTTGAAATGCAAATTTAACATCTGGGTGTATTTATTTCCAAAATCCTGGAAATAGTGATACTTTAAAAATATTTACATTTGTGATGGGTGCTGAGACCTTCTCTTTTATGTAAGGCTCAAAATTTCAGACATTTTGTAAGTGTTTTCAACCCCTTTTGCCTTGTATACCTTTTCCCAGTCTGCATCATTTGTGGTTGGCTCTTTTTCCATTTCATTGTACCGAAATATATAATTTTATATATAAAAATTTACATCTTATACAAAAAAATTTCAATGTATTTGGTTCTTTAATACATCAGCAGCTTAAAATAGTGAACAGTAGGTGTTAAATACTTAATGTTAATTCATTTGCCAATATTAAATGTTTCATAGGTGTTACTTATTTTGTGTATAGTAGGTGCTTCAGGTCTGGTATCTTGAATATATTTCTGGGTGCTCAACTCGGTTTAATTTTGTCATTTTTTCCTGATTTTAGCTCCATAGAAAACAGATTTCATAATTATGATTACATCCATTTAAATGATCATTCATATTCTTGGTAGTTTTCTCATATTAAATTTCACTAAGGAATTTTAGTTTTTGAAATATCTTATTGTATTTTAGTTGTCATCTCCTGTAACCTGTATCTAAACTTTGGGTCAATGTTCCTCCCATTTTAGTTTCTCTATATTTCTGATTTTTTTCTATTGTGAACATGGGCGGACAGTATACATTTAAAAATAAGAAAAATGTGATACATAGGATCTTTAGTGGTAATAAAATGAAGTACAAGAGGGTAGCATGATTGTAACTTCGTGACTAAGTGTTGATTGAAATAGGCAGAGAAGTGTGGGCCATCCTCTTACTGGTTTCTGGACATGGGCTCCCCAGGCTCTCCTGTTTGTTGAGGACTGGAACATTGTACTTTCTTGATTACAGCTCTCAAAGAACTGCATCAAAACTCAAATGACCAGGAATAGTCTTGACACAGTACAGGTAGTGTGTTTGTATTTGCTAAATACATAATAATATTACCTTGATTTTTTTTCTTTTTTTTATCCTGACTGATAATATTTTCCCTATTATTAGTGGTAGTTTAAACAAAAGGGGTGATTCCTGTCATTTCTGTAAGCTGATTTTGCTCCCAGACATGTTTGAATAATAGAGACTGGATTTACCCTCAACCCTTAAACAGCTAGAACACTGGACAAAATATCCATTAAGAAAAATTATTTTTGGAATTTGGATGGCAACTAGAACAGATCTGTAGCCCCTGAGAGAAGGAAAAAAAAGTGAGGTGAGTTTTACAATTGACTCAGCGTACTGCCTGAGTGGACTTAGTGTAGGACGAAGAAACTCTTTGAGCTAAAAGATGTAAACTGGAGTTGAGACATTAATGTAGCTAGAAGTCATGGGGCAGAGTACAGGAGGGGAGGGAAAGGCACAAAGAAAGAGTTCTGGATAAGTCCTTGGCTCAGTGATCTGCACATGTGTGAGGGGAAGCTACTGATGCTACAGAAAGGATCTCCACAAAGTAGGAAACTGAACCATTCCTGGAGTTCACACAGAGCTGGGAATAGTCTGCTCCAGCAGGCAGAGCAGAACGAGCTCATAATTTCTAAGGCATCAGCTAGAGATGTCAGAGGAGTATTTCCTTAGTGGTGAGGCTAAATTAGGCCTAGACTAAATTAAAGGCTGCTCTGGCCTCAAGGAATGCTTTGAAAAGAACAAACTGATTCTAGGTAACTTAACTGTACACCAGAACAAAATCTAACACTAACTGAGGAAATTTAACAAAACCCAGCCCTCAAGTGTGAGATTTACATTATCGGACATCCAATAGAATAAATTATCAGGCATGTAAAGAAGTGGGAAAATAAGATCCATAAGCAGGAGAAAAGTCAACCAATATAAACAGACTCAGAAATGACAGAGATGATAGAATGAGAAAACAAAAATGTTAAAGCAGCTTTTATAAATATACTCCATATGTTCAAGAGGGCGAAGGAGCACCTGAGACAGAAATAGAAGATGCAAAATGGATCCAAATAGAACTTCTAAGGATGAAAATATAGTAAATGAGATTTGTTGTTGTTGTTCAGTCGCTCAGTTGTATTTGACTCTTTGTGACCCCATGGATGGCAGCATTCCAGGCCTCTCTGTCCTTCACTATCTCTTAGAGTTTGCTCAAACTCATGTCCATTGAATCGATGATGCCATCCAACCATCTCATCCTCTGTCACCCCCTTCTCCTGCCCTCAATTGTTCCCGGCATCAGAGTCTTTTCCAATGAGTCAGCTCTTGGCATCAGGTGGTCAAAGTATTGGAACTTCAATATCAGTCCTTCTAATGAATATTCGGGGTTAATTTCCTTTAGGATTGACTGGTTTGATTCCTTGCTGTCTGCAGATAAGATACTGCAGAAGGAAAAAAAACCAGTGAAGCTGAAGCCATAGCAATTCAAATTCAAAATGAGGCACAGAAAAAAATCTATCATATTGCATAACATGAAAAGTTTTTTTTATGAGATTGCACCAATTCAGTTACTTGTATTTTCAGGCTCCAATTCCAATCCCTGGTCAAGAACTATGACATGCCTCATAGCCAAAAAAACAAAAACATAAAACAGAAGCAATATTGTAACAAATTCAATCAAGACTTGAAAAATGGTCCACATCAGAAAAATCAGTCTCCAATTCTAATTCTAGTTCTCTTGCTACTTCCACCACTGCAGTTATTTCTTTCACTGAAATCTTGAATCCCCTGAGGTCATTCATGAGGACTGGAATCAACTTCTTCCCAGCTCCTGTTAACCTCTGTTTGACCTCTTCCCATGAATCATGGATGTTCTTAATGACACATAGAATGGTGAGAATCCTTACCAGATGGTTTTCAATTTACTATGCCTAGATTCATCAGAAGAATCACTATCTATGGCAGTTATAGCCTTATGAAATGTTGCTTGCTTTCTGGCTATTTTGTTCCATTGTTCTTTTTTCCTCTCATGCTATCTTCCTTTGTGAATTGATGATTTTTTGTAATGGTGTGCTTTGATTCTCTTCTCTTTATATTTTGTGTGTCTACTGTAGGTTTTTGATCTGTGGTTATCATAAGGGTTACAGAAAAATGGTACATCAGTTCAGTTCAGTCGCTCAGTCATGTCTGACTCTTTGAGACACATGGACTGCAGCACGCCAGGCTTCCCTGTCCATCACCAACTCCCAGAGCCTGCTCAAACTCGTGTCCATTGAGTCGGTGATACCATTCAACCATCTCATCCTCTGTCGTCCCTTCTCCTCCCGCCTTCAATCTTTCCCAGCATCAGGGTCTTTTCCAGTGAGTTGGTTCTTCGCATCAGGTGGCCAAAGTGTTGGAATTTGAGCTTCAGCATCAGTCCTTCCAATGAATATTCAGCACTGATTGCCTTTAGGATGGACTGGTTGGCTCTCTTTGCAGTCCAAGGGACTCTCAAGAGTCTTCTTCAACACCACAGTTCAAGAGCATCAATTCTTCCAGCACTCAGTTTTCTTTATACTCCAACTCTCGTACCCATATATGACTACTGGAAAAACCACAGCTTTGATTAGACAGACCTTTGTTGGCAAAGCAATATCTCTGCTTTTTAATATGCTGTCTAGGTTGGTCATAGCTTTTCTTTCAGAGCAAGCATCTTTTACATTCATGGCTGCAGTCACCATCTGCAGTGACTTTGCAGCCCCCAAAATAGAGTCTGTCACTGTTTCCATTGTTTTCCCATCCATTTGCCATGAAGTGGTGGGACTGGATGCCATGATCTTTGTTTTCTGAATGTTGAGCTTTAAACCAACTTTTTCACTCTCCTCTTTCACTTTCATCAACAGGCTCTTTAGTTTTTTGCTTTCTGCCATGAGGGTGGTGTCATCTGCATATCTGAGGTTACTGATATTTCTCCCAGCAATCTTGATTCCAGCTTGTTCTTCATCCAGCCTGGCATTTCGCATGATGTGCTCTGCATATAAGTTAAATAAGCAGGATGACAATATACAACCTTGATGTACTTCTTTCCCAATTTGGAACCAGTCTGTTGTTCCAACTGTTGCTTCTTGACCTGCATACAGATTTCTCAGGAGGCAGGTCAGGTGGTCTGGTATTCCCATCTCTTTAAGTATTTTCCACAGTTTGTTGTGATCCACACAGAGGCTTTGGCATATTCAATAAAGCACATGTTTTTCTGGAACTCTCTTGCTTTTTTGATGATCCAGCAGATGTTGGCAATTTGATCTCTGGTTCCTTTGCCTTTTCTAAATCCAGCTTGAACATCTGGAAGCTCACAGTTCACATACTGTTGAGGCCTGGCTTGGAGAATTTTGAGCATTACTTTGCCAGCGTGTGAGATAAGTGCAGTTGTGTGGTAGTTTGAACATTCCTTGGCATTGCCTTTCTTTGGGATTGGAATGAAAACTGACCTTTTCCAGTCCTGGGGCCACTGCTGAGTTTTCCAAATTTGCTGGCATACTGAGTGCAGCACTTTCACAGCATCATCTTTTAGGATTTAAAATAGCTCAACTGGAATTCCATCACCTCCACTAGCTTTAATCATAATGATGCTTCCTAAGACCCCTTTGACTTCACACTCCAGAATGTCTGGCTCTAGGTGAGTGATCACCCTGTTGTGGTTGTCTGTGTCATGAAGATCTTTTTTGTATATTTCTTCTGTTTATTTTTGTCACCTCTTCTTAACATCTTTGCTTCTGTTAGGTCCATACCATTTCTGTCCTTTATTGTGCCCATCTTTGCATGAAATGTTCCCTTGGTATCTCTAATTTTCTTGAAGAGATCTTTAGTCTTTCCCATTCTATTGTTTTCCTCTATTTCTTTTTATTGATCACTGAAGAAGGCTTTCTTATCACTCCTTGCTATTCTTTGGAACTTTGCATTCAAATGGGTGTATCCTTCTCTTCTTTTCTCAGCTTTTGTAGGCCTCCTCAGACAACCATTTTGCCTTTTTGCATTTCTTTTTCTTGGGGATGGTCTTGATCGCTGCCTCCTGTACAATGTCATGAACCTCTGTCCATAGTTCATCAGGCATTCTGTCTATCAGATCTAGTCCCTTAAATCTATTTCTCACTTCCACTGTATAATCATAAGGGATTTGACTTAGGTCATACATGAATGGTCTAGTGGATTTCCCTACTTTCTTCAATTTAAGTCTGAATTTGGCAATAAGGAGCTCATGATCAGAGCCACAGTCAGCTCCTGGTCTTGTTTTTGTGGACTGTATAGAGCTTCTCCATCTCTGGCTGCAAAGAATATAATCAACCTGATTTCAGTAATGACCATCTGGTGATGTCCATGTGTAGAGTCTTCTCTTGTGTTGTTGGAAGAGGGTGTTTGCTATGACCAGTGTGTTCTCTTGGCAAAATAATAGCTTTTGACTTGCTTCGTTTTGTACCCCGGGTTACTCCAGGTATATGGAGGTATATATTATGGATATATATAGTCCATTTTAAGCTGATAACAACATAACTTTGATCATATATAAAAATTCTATCCTTTTGCTCTCCCTCCACATTTTATATTTTTAATATAACTATTAACAAATAGTTAAATCTATTAACAAAGCAATGCAAAAAGGCAACCTAGACAGCATATTAAAAAGCAGAGATATTGCTTTGCCAACAAAGGTCTGTCTAATCAAAGCTGTGGTTTTTCCAGTAGTCATATATGGGTACGAGAGTTGGAGTATAAAGAAAGCTGAGTGCTGGAAGAATTGATGCTCTTGAACTGTGGTGTTGGAGAAGACTCTTGAGAGTCCCTTGGACTGCAAAGAGAGCCAACCAGTCCATCCTAAAGGCAATCAGTGCTGAATATTCATTGGAAGGACTGATGCTGAAGCTCAAATTCCAACACTTTGGCCACCTGATGCGAAGAACCGACTCACTGGAAAAGACCCTGATGCTGGGAAAGATTGAAGGCGGGAGGAGAAGGGGACGACAGAGGATGAGATGGTTGAATGGTATCACTGACTCAATGGACACAAGTTTGAGCAGGCTCTGGGAGTTGGTGATGGACAGGGAAGCCTGGCGTGCTGCAGTCCATGTGTCTCAAAGAGTTGGACATGACTGAGCGACGGAACTGAACTGATTAACAAATTATTATAGCTATTATTTTAAAATACTTTTTCCTCTAACTTTGTATTATAGCTAAGTTAATAACACACCACCATGTTCTAATATTAGACTGTTCTGAATTTGGTAGTATACTTACATTTACCAGCGTGTTGTATATTTTCATGTTAGTAATAGCATCCTTTCAACTTGAAGAATTCCTTTCAACATTTCTTGTAAGACAGTTCTTGCTTTCTGGAAAAGTCTTTTTCTCTTCTACATTTTTAAAAAGCTTTTTTTGATGTGGACCATTTTTAAAGTTTTTATTGAACTTGTTACGATATTGTTTCTGTTTTCTGTTTTTGTTTTCTTGGCTGTGAGGCATATCGCAGCTCCTGACCAGCCATGGAACCCACACCCCCTGCATTAGACAGTAAAAAACCACTGGACCGCCAGGTGATTCTGAAAGACATCTTTGACAGTAAAGTATTGGTTGGCAGTATTTTTTCTTGCAGTGCTTTGAATATGCCATCTCACTCTGTCCTTGCCTTCAAGGTTTCTACTGAGAAATCCACTGGTTATCTTATGGGAGTTCTCTTGTATGCGAGGATTTTTTTTCTCTTACTGCTTTTAAAATTCTTCTTTTTTTTTTTTAATCTTTGAATAAAATGTTTTCTTACAATTTATCTTGGATAATACCTTTTCTCGTTGAACTATTTTGGGGATCTCTGATTTTTATGAATTTGGATGGCTAAATCTCTCCCCAGATTTAGTAAGCTCTCAGTCATTATTTAAATAGGCTTTCCTCTCCTTTCTCCTTCTCTTCTCTGTGACTCTAATAATGCCTAGAATATTATCTTAATGGTGTTCTATAAATCACCACGAAGAAGGCAATGGCACCCCACTCCAGTACTCTTGCCTGGAAAATCCCATGGATGGAGGAGCCTGGTAGGCTGCGGTCCATGGGGTTGCTAGGAGTCGGACACGACTGAGCGACTTCACTTTCACTTTTCACTTTCGTGCATTGGAGAAGGAAATGGCAACCCACTCCAGTGTTCTTGCCTGGAGAATCCCAGGGAGAGGGGAGCCTGGTGGGCTGCCGTCTCTGGGGTCGCATAGAGTCGGACACGACTGAAGTGACTTAGCAGCAGCAGCAGCAGCATAGATCACCTAAGCTTTTTCATTCGTTTACACTTGTTCTCCTCTGGATAATTTCAAATGACCCATCTTCTACGCACAGATTTTTTCTGCTTGACCAACAGTCTGCTGTTGATGATCTCTAATGTGTTTTTCGTTTCATTCATTGTATTCATTGCTAGAATTTTTACTTTTTTATTTTTTGATTTCTGTCTCTGTTAAACTTCTCATTTTGTGCATCTGTTGTTTTTCTGATGTTGAATTGGGTTTCTGTGTTTCCTTGTAGTTCACTGAGTTTCCTTAAAACAGATATTTTGAATTCTTTATTGGGCAAATCATAGTTCTCCAACTCCTGGGGGTCAGTTACTGGAAAGTTATTATAATCCTTTGGTAGTGTCATGTTTCCTTGATTTTTCATGTACATTTAAGTCTTGCATTTTTCTCTTTGCATTTGAAGAAACAGTCACCTCCTTCCATTCTTGCTGACTGGCTTGAGAGAGAAATAGAAGAATCTTCTGTTAGCCCTGTTAAGGATTCTGACACTTTTTCAGACCTTTTCTATGGATATTTCTACTCCACCTATTCTTGTTCCCTCTTGCGGGGTTAATTCTTAAGATTGTATGCAAAACCAGGCTGGAGGCTGACAGCTTTCTGTTTGTTTCCCCTAGAGTGGTGCTTAGGGCTTCCCTGGTGGCTCAAATGGCAAAGAATCTGTCTGCAAATCTAACTGGAGACCAGTTCGATCCCTGATTTGGGATATCCACTCTTGATGAAAGTGAAAGAGGAGAGTGGAAAAGTTGGCTTAAAGCTCAACATTCAGAAAACTAAGATCATGGCATCCGGTCCCATCACTTCATGGCAAATAGATGAGGAAACAGTGGAAACAGTGGCAGACTTTATTTTTTTTGGCTCCAAAATTACTGCAGCTGGTGACTGCAGCCATGAAATTAAAAGTCGCTTACTCCTTGGAAGAAAAGTTATGATCAACCTAGACAGCATATTAAAAGCAGAGACATTACTTTGCCAACAAAGGTCCCTCTAGTCAAGGCTATGGTTTTTCCAGTAGTCATATATGGATATGAGAGTTGGAGTATAAAGAAAGCTGAGTGCTGGAAGAATTGATGCTTTTGAACTGTGGTGTTGGAGAAGACTCTTGAGAGTCCCTTGGACTGCAAAAAGAGCCAACCAGTCCATCCTAAAGGCAATCAGTGCTGAATATTCATTGGAAGGACTGATGCTGAAGCTCAAACTCCAATACTTTGGCCACCTGATGCAAAGAACTAACACATTGGGAAAGACCCTGATGCTGGGAAAGATTGAAGGCAGGAGGAGAAGGGGACGACAGAGGATGAGATGGTTGGACGATATCATTGACTCGATGGACATGAGTTTGAGTAAACTCCAGGAGTTGGTGATGGACAGGGAAGCCTGGCGTGCTGCAGTCCATGGGGTCACAAAGAGTCGGACATGACTGAGCGACTAAACTGAACAGACTGAAGTGGAGAAGGGACTGGCAGCCCACTCCAGTATTCTTGCCTGGAGAATCCCATGGACAGAGGAGGCTGGCGGGCTATAGTACCTGGGATCGCAAAGAGACACGACTGAACAACTAAGCACACAGAGTGGTGTTTGCTCTCTCCCAATCCAGAAGTGCTGGGCCAGCTTTCTGTGTGTGCTCACTAGCTGTCTGCAAAGGCTTACTCTCCCTGCCCACCACAGTGCACAGAGGGAGCCAGTCATGCGGTGGGGTATGTGCAAGTGAGGCATGTATAGCATTGGAGGTTCCTGAGGGCCATTTGGGGGATCTACAGGTGAGGCCTTCCCAACAGCTCATGGAAAGGCTTCCTGATAGAGTCCATGACACAGTTAATTGGCCCTCTGTCCCTTTGATGCCCTCCAAGAGCTCTGTTTGCTGGTCTACCAGCCACTTTCTGCCCCAAAGTCATGCAGAACTCTTCAGAATTCTAGATGGAGTGAGAAAGAAGTAGATCTCTTTGGTAGCATCTCCCATTCAGTGGTAAAGAATCTGCCTGCCAATGCAGAAGCCACAGAACATGCATCCCTGGGTCAGGAAGATCCCTTGGAGAAGGAAATAATGACCCACTCTAGTATTCTTGCCAGGATAATTCCATGGACAGTGGAGCCTGGCAGGCTACAGTCCATGGAGTCGCAGAGTTGAACATGACTGAGTGAGCATGCATGCATACACGGCTGGGGAAGATGGGTACTTACACACTCTCTCTTCTATGGGAGAAATAGGCTAGGAGGTCTCTATTAGCACTAAGTTGTGGTGCCTTGGGGGAGGGATGACACAGGTAAAGTAAAACTGTTTCCTCTTGCTGTCTTCAATGTGTCCAACTTTAGATTTTTTTCCCTCAGCTGTGTGCTATTACTTTTCTGTTAGACTCCTCGACCGCCACAAAGGCACTCTTGTCCATGGGTGATTGTCAGAATCAGTTACCTTTAGGGGAAAGACGACAGAAAATTCTTTTTCACCATTTTGATGATGTCACTCTGTGTGGTCTGGTCAGAAACGTTTTGAAAGCATTATTCAATCTACATAAGTGCTTTACATGTCAAAGAGACAGAGATCAGTCCCAAGAACTCAGCAACTTAGCCTGTTCTTGTGGCCAGTCTTTCTCCGTGCTTTAGTAGGTCGTGAGGGCTTCATTGTCATTTTAGAGAAAATTTAATTCAGAGTTCCAGAAACTCACTTAAACCTGCATAAATTAAACAAAGACACAAATCTACGGGAGTATTTTAGAGAATCTAATGAAAGAGAGCCTATGAAGTAACAGATTAGGTGCTGGGAAGCCACCAGAAACCAAGCTGTCTCTCCTTCTCCCTCTCTTTTTGAAGCTCCGTGTTCTTTTATTTCTGTTCTGAGAGTGGGCTTCATTCTTTTCTTTCCTTTGCTTCTTTGTCTGCTTGGTGTCCCGTCGACCCTCTTAAGTGCACATAAAGCCTGACTAGAATGGCTATATATTAATACAATTTCAAATTTCCATAAGAGAAAATCTGATTGGTCCAGCTTGGCTGCGTGTCTAGTCTTAGCCCAATCAAACGTGGTCAAAAAAGTGAAATCAACAAGAACATGTCTGTGGAAATTGTCCTCATGAGAAAAGGCAGTTCTGAGGAGAATCCCCAAAGGATTCTCCAACAACCATGTATTGTTGATATTCATTGCAAGGACTCATCATCCAGAGAGATCATCACAAAAGTACTTAATTAACAACTGCCTTATTCTAAAAAAGGATATGAGGTGGCTAAATCTTAAGGTATGCACAGGTGCAAATTTTAATAAAATAAACCAGGCAAGTAAATTAATTTAGCACTAAAAGGCTTTACTCTAAATCATCAAAAATTTCAAATGTGACTTAGCTTAAATTATTGTTCTAAGTGGAAAATCTCGTTCCTAATGATTATAGGTTTTACGATTTTAGAAAGTATTTGACTGGTTGGAGAAAGTAAGTATTTAGCTAGTTGGTTTTTCTTAAATGCAGTCTATATTTCAGCCAAAATTGCGTTAGTAAGAAAATATGGAAAAATAAGAACCAGTAAATTAATTTGAATTTAATCAACAAAGGGAGCTGATTTTAGATATTTAACATATTTTGGTCAGTTGGAATGTTTTGTTAACGAATTGTTGAAATTTCATAAGGAAATGAAACTCAGTTGTCTGGCTTTTACCAGGTGCTTCTGTGTGAGTGTAGATAATCATACCTCATGGCATAGGTATTATACATTTTTAGGCTACACATCTTGTTTTACTGCTAAATGAGTAGGGGAAGTGAAATGTGGAACAAAGTATTGCTCTGGACAGGAAGCAATAGAAAGGCAAATCAACATTGTTCTTGACTTGGTCCTTTGCACTGTAATTATATTTTTACTGGATTTGCTTTACAGCAATGCCTTTTTGGATCACCATTTAGTTATTCAGTACATTCATAGTCAGATATAGCTCAAGCCCCAACTGGGACTGAATTTTTCTGTTCCCCTGGGAAAGACCCTGTACTCTAAGTTAATTTTCATATGGCTTTAGTAGCCTAGGAAGGGGACAGTGCTGCTGACTTGGATACCAGGCTTTCTACCTTGGAGGAGATGGGCTACATGTTCCAACAGGCACGAGTGTGTGTCCTTTTGTGCATTTGTAATTGGAAAGTAAAATGTTAAGGAGGGAGTGAAAGGTGAAAACTGTTTGTTGCTTCAGTCGTGTCCTTTGTGACCTCACAGACTGTAGCCTGCCAGGCTCCTCTGTCCATGGTATTCTCCAGGCAAGAATACTGGAGAGGGTAGCCCTTCCCTTCTCCAGGAGATCTTCCCAAGCCAGTGATTGAGCCTGGGGCCTCCTGCATTGCAGGCAGATTCTTTACCATCTGAGCCACCAGTGAAACTCCTAAGGAAAGAGGGGATTTAGTAACAACAAACTTCATTAAGCTGAGTTGCTTGTGGCCCTGGGTAAGGGAGGGCTTAGGGGTAGGCTCAGGTTGGAGGATAAGCAATTAACTACAAGCTGGATTCTTGGGTAGCCTGTGTTTGTGAAGGGGAGTAAAATTTTGTAACCTGGAATCTCCTTGGGAAAACCTTAAGAAAACGAAAAGCTGAACTCTGGCCAGCCTTTCTTGAGCAGAGGTTGTCTGAGAGAGACCAGCCTTGCTGAGACCAGCTATTACTTTTACTCCAGACAAATAAAAAGTTCAGAGATGGCTGGAGGGATTCCACTAATGGACCACTAGGGAGGGAAGCAGTTGTAGTCAGACAGTGGAAACAATACTGTGACAACTGGGGCCCTTCTTTGTGGGGGCGTCAGCAAGATAAGCGAGAGACTCCAGGAGAGGCTGTGCACTTGAAGTGAGGTGGCAAGAAGATGGTTGTACTCACAGCTCTGCCTTCTCCTCTTTCTACTGGATAATTCCCATCAGTAGTTGTCACACACACAAACTGGCTATTGTATCTCCCATCTTTAGAAGAGCCTTCCCTAGATTCCTCATCCTCCTCTAGCTGTTAGACCATTTCTCTGCCTCTCTTCCCAGAAAAATATCTCAAAAGAATCACCTGTGCTCTGCCTCCAGTTCTTCACCTCCCTTAAGCCTACTTTGTATCTTCGAGATTCTTTTGGCATTAAAATAACAGAAAACTCTGAATCAACTGTGTAAACTAAAATGGCGATTTATGAGATTAAATAACAAGAACCCCACTGGAAGAGTGGGCTCCGGGTTTGGACTCTGGCTCTGCTTCATGGCAGGTATCTTGGTTCTGTCCTCCTCTTTGGAGTCAGCTTTATCCTCAGGCATTTACCAAGGTGATTTCCACAGCGAAATGTCCCATGTAGAAATGACAATGTGAGTTCTCAGTTGTTTCAGTCATGTCTGACTCTTTGCGACCCCATGAACTGTAGCCTGCCAGGCTCCTCTGTCTGTGGAATTATCCCGGCAAGGATACTGAAGTGGGTTGCCATTTCCTTCTCCAAGAGATGGCAATAGCCAATGTAAGAGATGAGCTGCCCTCTCCTTCTGGCTCTTCTTAAGAAAAAAGAGACCTCTAAGAAATCTTCCAACAGACTTCCCCTGACATCTTGGCTAGAATTGTATGACAAGTACATTCCTAAATGAATCATTGCCAGAGGAAAGTAGATTGTCGTAGTTAGTTTGGACCAATCATACTTACAATGCAGCTGGCCTCAGCAGTTTTGTTTGCAAGGAAGAAGGGGAGAACAAGTTCCAGGAAAGTATGTAACCTGTCAATTTAACTTGTGTCTCCAACACTACACTGAAATGGAGCTACACGAGACCACAACTTCAGTGAGCATTTTTGTCTTCATCTTTTCCACCTTTTAGCAACATGTGACTACTTGGGTATTCTTCACTTCTGCCATATCATATTCACCTGGTTTTACTTTTTCCTTTGGTTGCTCTTTCTCAGTTTTCTGTGTATACAGGATTGAAAAACAGGACCTGTCCTATTTTGTCTTTGACTTTGTCTTCCCTACATGATCTTAGAAAATGATTCAAGGAGATAATTAGCCAGGACTTGAAAAGGATAAGCCAAGATTGGGTTTTATGTTGCTTGGTTGATTAAATACCTCCAGCTTATGAAAAAGTTTGGACGATACCGAAGTGCATAAGAAATTGGAGAGAAAATTACTTTAGATAGATGTGCAGAATCAGTTTCCCCCACGGTATGGAAGCAGTGAGAAGGCTTGCTCTTCCAGCTGATAGGGGCAGGACGGAGGGACAAAACAGGTGATTAAATAGTCGATCCCACTAGGGGATTTTAAGTAGAAAAATATAGGAGACCCCTGTATGTTAATGATTGCTCAAGAAAGCAGGTTTGCTTAACTACAAAACCAAGTAGGCTTGCTTAGTAACAAAACCATGCAACAGAAGCACAGGATGTGGCCCCAAACAATAAAGCAATGGTGGCATGAGACATACATTGTGCCCAGTGAGCTCAGTAAGTTAGTGACCCCTAGGACATGCTCTCTGCACCCATAAAAACAATACATGGACCTAACTTGACCACGCAGAGACAAGAAAACTCCCCTGTTCAACCCGGAGAGAGAGTTAATGATGAAAACATGATGTCAACTCCAGAAAGACAAAGAAGGCCTGCTTTGCCCCTTCCCACTTTTCCTTTGATTATAAAACTGTAGCCCACAAAGTTCTTGGGGCACAGCATTTCTTGCTCACCTGCTTGTAAGCTTCATGAGCATCCTATTCTAATAAATCACTTCTTATCTACCACTGTGCTCTCATTCAATTCTTCTCTGCACTGAGACAGAAAGAACTATGATACCAGAGCTCTTTGGAGCCCCCCTGAAATGACACTAATCAGTTTCACTGCCAGCTTAGTGAAAGGGGATTTACTGGGGAGCACCTAGAAAATGGGGCACAGAGGACTGGAGTCTAACTGTGGCTGGCAACTCCTCTGATGACAATGAGATGTTGTGTTGGAGATGGCTGTTTTTCCAGAGTTTTGGGCAACTGAGGCTTGAGTGCTTTCCATGGGCCTGACATGGTACACACGTAGAGAGCAGACATGGAGTTTTCTTAGATCCTGCCCAAGAGGGCTCCCTGGAGAAAAACAAACCACAAACAAACCCTGCAGATAGACGTCTGAATTCCTAGGTGGTGAGGGAAGAATTTTAAGTGATCTGTCCTAGCAGATGCATTTACCTCCAGCGAGAGGACTGCCATTGTAAGACTCCCTGAGAGGGTGGAGTCTCTAAAGAAACCCATAAATGGTCCCATGGGAAAAAGAATAATCTCTAAATACCTGCCAAACCCAGGTTGGTTTTTAAATTCATAACTAGACTAATCAAGTAAGATCTTTCCTGCCTTTCTACTTTTCTTCCCTCCCCACTCTGCTTTACCCCAAGGAACCAGAAGCAATCTAGTGAGGGGGAAGAGGACTGCATGTTTTAGGGGAGAGAAATAACCAGTCATCTATATCTTCCTCTCCCACTACAGGCAGCCAGCTTGGAGCTTGCCTAAGGGACAGAAGCTTCAACTCTTCATGACTTTAGAAGGTTTGGCTATTACTTTGGGCCATTCATATTACTTAATGAAATTAGACTCAGTGTATGTCTCTGGCCAAAGGTGACTGGATGGCTTTTTATTACTTAAGAACATCTACAAACACTACGAATTGCCCTTGATTTTATTCAAGGAGCAGGAAACAGCTAGTTCAACCAAGGGAATGGTTTGAATGCGTCATGGAGAAAAAGAATAAAATGTTTTTTTCTGATTATTTCAAGTACATCCCTCTTTCTCAGTGTATTCAAAACTGGCTTTTTCCTCTTCTATCCAACCTCTAAATGAGATTATGCCCCAAACCTGACCCAGGTCTTCTTTCCTTCTTTGCCTACATTTTCTTGATATACTCTCCCTTTCCATTTTATGATTTTGACCTGCTTTATGCCAATGACTTCCAAATGTGTACCTTTAGTCCAAACATTTTCTCTGAACCCCAAAATGTGAATCCAGCTGTACCTCATTGTACCTCATTGCCAGTCTAACAGGTGTTTGGGTGGTGGTGCTTTAGTTATTAACTTGTTCCTGACACTTGCAACCCCATGAACTATAGTCCACCAGGTTCTTCTGTCCATAGAATTTCCCAGGCAAGAATCCTGGAGTGGGTTGCCATTTCCTTCTCCAGGGGATCTTCCTGACCCAGGAATCAAACCCATGTCTCCTTCATTGCAGGCAGATTTTTTACCACTGAGCCACCACATAAGCCCTTAATAGGCATCTTAATATGCCCCATATTTTCTCATCTCTACTATGTTTTTCTCCAGTTTTTTCCTATGGTAATAAAAAGCACCCCCTTCCAACCTGTTGACTTAGCCTAAAATCTAAGAGGAATTTTGGGTTTTTCCCTTTCCTGGTCCCTTATTTTCAATCCATAGCCAAGTCTTGTCAGTTCTACCTGAAGAATATGGCTTCAGTCCGCCCTCTTCTTTCTATCTCTGTCACCCCCTACTCCAAGGGCCATCAGCTTTTCCTGGGCTACTGCCACTCTCCCATCTGGCCTCCCTCCTTCCGCAGTTTCCATGTTTAGTCTGTTTTCTACATCACCAGAGTGACTTTGAAACATTTAAATCTAATCATGTCAATGTTCTGCTTAAATCTTCTATTATTTTCATATTTCACATAAAATAAAATTCCAATGCCTAACCATCACATACAAAAGCCTTTGTAATCTAGTCCCTATTTCCTCTTGACTTCATATGGTCCATTCTCTTCCATTCATTATGCTCCAACCACGTTTTCTTGAATGACCCAGTCTCTTGCTTATCTCAAGGACTTTGCACTTTCTGTTCTCTCTGCTTGGAATGCTCCTTTCAGTTCAGTTCAGTTGCTCAGTCATGTCCAACTCTTTGTGACCCCATGGATTGCAGCATGCCAGGCTTCCCTGACAATCACAAACTCCCAGAGCTTGCTCAAATTCATGTCCATCGAGTTGGTGATGCCATCCAACCATCTCATCCTCTATCGTCCCCTTCTCCTCTTTACTAACTCTGATGAGACTACATTCTTCTCAACCTTCAGGTCTCTGCTCTGATTTCACCTCCTTAAGAAGGCTTTTCCTGAGTAAGCTTTCTGAAGTAGCTCCTCCTGAGAACTCTGTTACTCTTCATCTGATTGCCTTATTTCTTTTATCCATAGCACTTATCACAGATTTAAATAATCTTATTACTTCTTTGTTGGCTTCTTTTGTTTTCTGTTTTTCTATTACCAAAATGTAAATTATTGGGTAAATATTGATATCCAACATATTATTAGTGTATGTTAAGACTTGGTAGCACCTGTAATCCATGCTGGAAAGAAAAGGAAACCTAATTCCAGGGGATAGGAGGTCACCAAGAAGCAGTAGGGTTGTAAGGCGGCAGGCTGAATCATGATTTAAGAGATTAAGTTGAAATCGGGGAATGGCAATCTAGGTCAGGTCAGTTCCTTGGTAGACAAATAGAAAACAATTTTCCACAGGCCATGAGACTATGTTAATTATCTTACCATGTCAATTCGATTTCTTCAAAGACTTTTTTTCTAGTCCTTTACAAATATTATCTTAAATATCCTCTCAAGCAATAGTTTGTCATGAGAGATGAAAAGATTGGACATAAATGTGGGTGGTAGGTAGTTGTGTTTTCTACCATATGGATAAAGAAGCGAAACCCTCTTACACTGTTGGTGGGAATGCAAACTAGTTCAGCCACTATGGAGAACAGTGTGGAGATTCCTTAAAAAACTGGAAATAGAACTGCCATATGACCCAGCAATCCCACTGCTGGGCAAATACACCAAGGAAACCAGAATTGAAAGAGACACATGTACCCCAATGTTCATCACAGCACTATTTATAATAGCCAGGACATGGAAGCAACCTAGATGTCCATCAGCAGATGAATGGATAAGAAAGCTGTGGTACATATACACAATGGAGTATTACTCAGCCATTAAAAAGAATACATTTGAATCAGTTCTAATGAGGTGGATGAAACTGGAGCCTATTATACAGAGTGAAGTAAGCCAGAAAGAAAAACACCAATACAGTATACTTACACATACATATGGAATTTAGAAAGATGGTAACGATAACCCTGTATGCGAGACAGCAAAAGAGACACAGATGTATAGAACAGTCTTATGAATTCTGTGGGAGAGGGAGAGGGTGGGATGATTTGTGAGAATGGCATTGAAACATGTATAATATCCTATGTGAAACGAATCGCCAGTCCAGGTTCAATGCATGACACAGGATGCTTGAGGCTGATGCACTGGGATGACCCAGAGGTATGGTATGGGGAGGGAGGTAGGAGGGGGGTTCAGGATGGGGAACTTGTGTACACCCATGGTGGATTCATGTTGATGTATGGCAAAACCAACACAATATTGTAAAGTAATTAGCCTCCAATTAAAATAAATAAATTTATATTTAAAAAAAAAAGCAAAAAGAGCCACTCTCAGAAAAACAGTAAGTCAGATTTTAAAGGAAGAAACTGTCTACTGGTTCATTCCCTGCCCTGGGAAAATCTAGGAGCTTTCCTGGTCATGAGTTCAAAGTGATCTCCCTGTAACAATTTCTTTTTTAATGCTTGTATCAATTTGAGTTGGGTTTTGTTACGTGAAATAACAGAAGACCTATTATTTTTTCCACTTAAAAAAATTGTTTTATTTGTCCCAAGTGGGTGTGTGCTCAGTTGTCCAGTTGTGTCTGACTCTTTGTGACCCGTGGACTGTAGACCACCAGGTTTTTCTGTCCATGGAATTTTCCAGGCAAGAATACTGGAGTGGGTTGCCATTTCCTACTCCAGGGGATCTTCCTGACCCAGGGATCAAACCCACATCTCCTGTGTCTCCTGCATTGGCAAGTGGATACTTTACCACTGCACCACCTGGGAATCCCATCCCAAGTGGGTACCATTTTTTAATAAATATAATTATTACAAATGTTTATAAACACTTCTGTAAATGGATTACTGAAAAGCTATCATGCTCATTCCTTGAAATAACTCTTCTCAAAGTATCCTGCATATACAACTCTTATGAACATCTTTATTATGTGTGTTTTTAAACACTTCTTCAAATGCATTACAGAACAGCTTTCACATCCATTTCCTGAAATAACACTCTTGTCAAAGTAGCTGCACAGAACATGGGAGAGTCCTATCTAATACAGCATGTGACACAATGTTTGGTACATAGCAGCAGCTCTCTGACAAGTGATCACATTATCATTGCTGTTGCTATAAGTGCCAGTCCATGAAAATCATACCCCCAGCCTCTTTGGAAACTCAGTGGTTAATGTGGTCCTCAGAGAGATTGGTTTGGGGTGGGTGATAAATCCTGGCCTTAAATTCAATCCTTGATACTGGTTCTACCTACAAAATTCACCTGTTCCTACTTCTTGCTTTCCTATTCATTCATTCATCCATCCATTCATCCATTCAATATGCCTTCAACTAGGCATATATATATATATATATCCATTCAACTAGGAAAAAAAGAGTTTCCTGTTAGTAAAATCATCTAAAAACAGGAGAAAGGGATTCTTCAGCCTCCTTGAAGCAGCCTGCAGTAGAAGAGAGAATGGATCTGTTGTTGGCATCCTCTGAAGGAAGACTTGTTAGATCCCTGCCTTAGTCTTCTCACTGTTGACAGTGCTTACATGGACCATTCCTGTATGTCTGCAGCTAATGGGTATTTTACAGGCCTGAGCAGATCCATGTCCTTTCTGACCCTGCCAGACCTCACACCAGCTTCCTGGCCCCTCTGCCTTTTGCCTAACTTAATTACCTGTAACAGCTGCTGCCTCATTCCCTGGTGCTGCCTGAAATTGGGTCTGACTTCTAGCTGGCTTCATGCTTGCAGGGATCCAAAGGGCTGGAAGAAAATTTCTGCATGTCTTTGTGGGGGCGTTTTCCCTGATAGCGTGACCTCTTTGAGTTGCAGAGTATCTTTTTCATAATCCTTGCCATGAGCAGTGGCGTTTTCTGCTATCTGAGCTCACCACTGCCAGACAGAGTTGGAGACACAGTACACATCACATAAGGAATGTGTCCTTGGATATGGATCACTTTCGTCAGGCAGAGAACCAAAACACTGCTCATTCTGCCTCTCCTGAGACTCACAGCCACGGAAGCACAGATTGCAGGGAGAAATTAAGCAGCTGCATTCATTTGCTAGAAAAATGTCCCAGCAAAGGCATTGGGCAAGGAGTGGCCCCAGGACTGTGCATGCCGCCGCAGCTGTCATCACTCAGCCTACGGGGCTGAGGCCTTTTATCAGGGCTCTGTCAGCGGACTTGGCGTGAGGTGTTGTTGGGGGCTGCCAGGGGGTGGGACAAGGGAACCAGGGAGAAGCAAGTACTCTTGGGCCTGGGACTGTGGGTTCCTGCTGACCCGAGGCCATTCTCAGGACAGGAGAATGTTCTCCTTACAAGAGGGGGGCCAGGGCTCGAGGATCCCAGGTAGGTCAGAGAGGGGAGAGCTGTTTGCTTGAAGCAGTCTGAGGTCATGTGGCCAGGGTGGAGAATCAAAACCATCCCCCAAACAAGCAGCTTCATCGGAATGGAATAAAGTTTGAAAACGGATCAAGGAGACTGGTGGAAAAGGAAGGATGTGAACAGCAAGTTTAGGATGAAGTCTCCCTTCCCTGTGGGGCTTGTGTGATTCTGGGGGTGGGTGTGAGGCCTTCAGGTAGTTGTACAGGGTGCATGAATGGAAGGCTGAGTCTGGAATCTGCCCGCTCTCTACTTTTGATGTGTGAGCAGGGATGGCCGAGAAGGATCAGAGGAAACAGCAAAACGACCGTTGCCCAAAGAAGCCACAACAGCAAACAAGGCTAGTCTTTTGCCTTGCACAGTCTATCGAATGTCCAGGTGGGCAGGAGCCACCGAGGGGCCACACTAGGGGGCCAGATCTCGGGCCCTGGCCCGACCAAGGTTTTAAACTAAACTCTTTCTGTCAGTAAACCTAGATAGCTAGCACTCTAAACCAGTAGGGGTAAACCACCTGCCGATTTGTAATCTGGGGGCTTTAGTCTAAGCTTGGAAAAGTTGAATGCACTGACCATAGACCAGACACCGGGTCTGGGAGAGAAAAAATGTTTCCACTGTTCAATCAAGCTGAAGAAGGAGGTTCAAGCAGCTGATTTCCACTGCACCGTTCGTCAGAAAAACAAAAGAGAAGATGGTTCTTTGAAACCACAGCGTCTTCAAGGATAGTGAATTTTATTAAAGAAAAAAGACCTATAAAGTCAAGACCTCTGTTGGAACAGTAATACGAGCTATTTGTTCAGCGGAGCCCTTTGAAGTGTTTGCTTGAAGATGGGCCTGGGGTGACTTGGGAAAGGGAGTACAGAATGGCTCATCTCAAATCAGAGAGGAGAATTTGGATCCGGGGGTGGTGATGACTGGCAAGAGGGGAGAGGAGAAGGAGGGAGACACCCAGGCAAGGCCAAGATGTCTGGGCTGGAAGTGGTCATGAGATATGCCTGGTGCCAGGCATCTGAAGGACCTTTGAGAACAGCCGTCCACGCGCACGTCAGCTGGTGTAGGGCAGCCCTGTAACATCTCCCCACAGCAGTCTCATTTTCACAATTGCTTCTCAGAGTCACGAGTGAAGGGGCTGGTCCTGGGTGAATCACACAAAACGATTTGCTGGGAATTCAAGTTCTGAGAGGCTCAACAGCTACCAAGCCGGCACTTCCTCAGCGAAGCGACTAGCGAGTTGTGGGAACACTGACCTTGATATTTGTCCAGGGAGGTGCTGGGCTTTATCCCAAACCACGCAACTGGAGACTCTGCTCATTTTCCATTTCTGAATTGCTCACAGCTCAATGAAGTCATAGACTTTGAAGAGTTAGAGAGTTATTTAGCAGAAATGAGTAGTGATCTTGGAAGAGGTTTGATGAGTTTGAATTGTGCTTAAAGTTTCTATGACTGCTGCTGGGATCTTAGGAAAGGCGTTCCATATAGTTCAGTAATTTCCCAGAAAAACTGGTTTCCTTAGTTATGAACATTAAACAGATGTAATGTAAACGCGCTAATGCATTTTGCACCCGGTGCACGGACCATCGAGTTGGTAGCAGAACTTCAGCGTGGGACTCTGCCGAAGGGCATGCTGGGATTGAAATCCTGGCTGAGCTCCACTCCCCCGACCGCCAGCCAAGCACCCCCGAGTGGGGCTACATCGGCTGGGGAGGAAGGGACGCCTTTTTCTAATGTGCCTGATGAAAGGGGGCGCCTTTTCCTGAATTCACACAGGGGAGGCCTTTAAGCAGGCGATTGAAAAACTGCACGATGTGGGCATCACTGTCTCCCTTTGGCTTTTCAGGACGGATATCCCTGTGCAGGTGCCCGCATTGAGAGAGGCCAGGGGGAACTTGGATGTGCCTCGGTATGAATTCTTGTGTATTGGTCGGTTCCCAGTTGGCTTGGGAAAGTTTAAAAATATTTAGCAAACTTGTTATTTAACTCTGAATGGCAGACCATTAGATATCCCTGAATTAGCACGAGCTTGCTTTATCAGTGCATTACGTTTCCAAGAGCTTAAAGATAAAAATGTATTATGCCCACGTGGCGGTCTCAAGGTCTTTAGAGTTTTGCAGGTGAGTAGGTGCCAGTGGACACTTGGCTGTAAGCTCCACGAGGGGCTGGGCCTGGTTCTTTCATGTTCAGTGCTGCACATCCTGCTTTTAGTACAATGCTTGCCATCGAGTATGTAATCAATAAATACATTTGAATTGAAGGATGCATAAATGGTGCCCCATGGAAGTAGATCAGAGCAGAGGAGAAAAGATAAACTTCACATACTGGCTGATCAAGTGAAATCCACATTTATTTGGAGCACAGCTTAATCCCTTCTTTAAAGGGACTTTTCAGGGAGCTGGGTTTGCATTAGTAGTAGTGAAGGAGGAAACAGAACAGGCTCTTTCTGAAAGCAGGACTCCATCTTGGGCAGAACTGTGGACTTTCAGCTATATGTCCAGTATCTATGGAAACGACATTCCAACTGGAAAACTAGACCCCCTCAGATGGAAGAGCCCCAGGGCTCGTACCTAGACTCTCCATGCCTAAAAGAATACCCTAATTATCTGTGTAACCGAATAGAATCATAAATACTATTATGCTTATTGGGGTATGACTACAGGCCTATTGATAACTGTCCACTGTTAACTACCTAGGCTTAAGGCGTACGAATCACAGGTTTAAGGCATGCAAATCATGGGTTAACTTTGATTGTATCTTTCTTTTCCTTTGTTCATACTAGTTTCAGAGAATTTCAGGAGGTGGGTTTGAGCATGTACACTTAGGGTATATAAGGTTTTCACAAAAACTGGTCGGGGTCCTTGTCTAAGAGGAGATTCTGCCTTGGGCCCGCTGGTATAATAAACTGCACTCCACTATCTGCATTGTCCTTCTGAGTGAGTTTGTTTCCCTAATGCGTGGCTACAACATTAGAGCTAAGAGTAAGGTTTTATAAAATTACATGTTTTGAAGTATTTAGCTCTGAGCATCAGAGTGTCTTTACTGATGTTAGAGTTGTCTGAGAAATGTGTGACTAGGGCATTCAGTATTTTATTTATCAGATTTTATTGAGTATCTGCTGCGGTCCATGGGATCGCAAAGAGTCAGACACGACTTAGTGACTGAATAACAATTGAGTATCTACTGTGCCCAGCGCTAGGGAGATGCAGATGTCCAAGGCAGAGTTTCTGCCCTCACACTGCACACTGGGGTAGCAGAGGAATGGGCACTAGAACAGATGTTTGCAGTAATGGGTGTCTAGTGCCAGGGCAGAAACGCCCAGGGTTCCATGTGAACAAACAGGAAGCACATCTTACCCAGCTTGAATGGAAGGAGGGACGGCCTCCTGGAGGAGGTGGCTTCTTTGAATCCCTCTCAACATGGTTCCTTTGAATTGAGTGGGCTGTGGCTTTCCTATTCACTCAGTCTTCAGAGGTGTAGTCCCACTAGAGGTTCTGCCTGGGGCCAACACTGATTCTTCTGCAGCTGCTACTTGACCCACTGTGGAGGAGACCAGAATTATACCTACGTGTTTTCCTCCCAAAAGATGCAAAATTTGTTGAACAGAGCCTTGTACATAGGGATTTCTGAGTTAAAAATAATATCCACTTATTTAAATGTTCTAGCCATAATGTTTTCTGATTCTGAGTTGGCCATATTCTCAGATTAAGACATCTGATTTGATGTTGTGAAGCTTAGAATCCCAGGGACTGGGGAGCCTGGTGGGCTGCCGTCTCCGGGGTCACAAAGAGTCGGACATGACTGAAGCGACTTAGCAGCAGCAGCAGCAGCTTAGAATTTTCCTTTCCAGAATAAAAATTCAAATAACTTGTGTTCCATTTCTTAGTGTTTAATTTTGAGATTAATAACAGGTCAACATTACAAAAAAAATGGGACCCTCTCTCCTAGCTGATGGTAGCAAAATAAAGAGCGAAAAATAGGTTTGGGTTTAGAAAGTATCTAACAGTTGAGTAACAATGGTCTCATTTTAAATAGAGTTCACAATACATATATAATTATGTGTTGCATACACCCACATCCTGTTCTCACTAAGGATGAATTTTGGAGGGGAGCAAATTTAAATTTATCGGTTATTAAAATGAGAGGCTAATAATACTCTCATTTATAGCAGGTGGTACTCAAGGCACTTATTGGTTGGTTCATAGAGAGCTTGGCTGCTTGGAGAGGTGGGACTGTGGTCACTAACTGAAGTGGGAAAATAAGACATGATGGTTTACAAAGAATCCAGCTACTTAGAAAACATCTCCATCGGGATGATTTGCACATTTCAAACTCAACCTTAAACCTAAACCCATCTTTTTCTCCCTTAAGCCTACTTTGCTTCGTGTGCCCCTATCCTGGCAAAGGGTATCACTATCAATCCAGTTGCCCCAAGTAGAAGCTTTGATATTTTCCTTTATTTCTCTCATTTCTTCTTCTTGCCCCTCATTCCTTATTTCTAATCAGCTTTCAAATGCTGTGGGCTCTACCTTTTATATATTGCTTGAATGCATCCAGTTTTCTCCATCCCTATGACACTTCTCTATCTCAGACCTTCATCAGCTCTCACCTGGCTTTTGCTGGCAGGTAGCAGCCTTTCTTGGAGAAGGCAATGGCACCCCACTCCAGTACTTTTGCCTGGAAAATCCCATGGATGGAGGAGCCTGGAAGGCTGCAGTCCATGGGGTCACTAAGAGTCGGACACGACTGAGCGACTTCACTTTCACTTTTCACTTTCATGCACTGGAGAAGGAAATGTCAACCCACTCCAGTATTCTTGCCTGGAGAATCCCAGGGACGGGGGAGCCTGGTGGGCTACCATCTACAGGGTCGCACACAGTTGGACACAACTGAAGTGACTTAGTAGTAGTAGTAGCAGCCTTTCTGATTTCCCCACCTCCCCTCTTACCTCACTCCAAACCTGCCCCCCCCCCACATCCAGAGCTGATCTTTCTTTTTAAAAAACAGTTATTTATTTCCTTGGTTGCATTGGATCTTAGTTGTTGCATCACGTGGGATCTTTTATTGTGGCGCACAGGCTCTCTAGTTGTGGCACGCGGGCTCAGTAGCTGTGGTGCATGGGTTTAGTTGCTCCACAGCATGTGGGCTCTTAGTTCCCTGACCAGGGACCAAACCTGCATTCCCTGAATTGCAAGATAGATTCTTAACTAGTGGACCATCAGGGAAGTCCCGAGAGCTGATCTTCTTAAAGTGCTTGTCTTATTGTCCCTCACTTGCTTAAAACCCTTCCGTGGTCCTAAACTATCACCCAGACAATGTCCAGGATCTTGTGGCTCACAGAGCCCTGCAGGAACAGGCCCTAGGGATCTCGCCAGCTTTGCCTGTTGTCACCTTAACTTCTACACCACAGTCACCCTCCTTCAGTTCTTCAAAGACTCCTTGCTCCCTCTTGCCTTGAGGCTTTTCCTCAAGTTCTTGCCTGTTTGAAATGCTTACAATCTCCTACTTGTCTTTCAGATTTCACCTCAAACATGACTTCCTCCCTGAAAGCTTTCTCTTCTTCAGGTCCTCGTCCAGTTTCCCTAATACAGGCTTCCACGCCTGTGTCAGGAATCCCAGATGTGAAAGATCCATCATGGCCTTTTTTTGTGTTTTCACTGCTTGTCACTTGAAGGTGGGACTCTCTGTCTCAGTGTTATATTTCCAGTCGTTACCATGTGGCTGGTGCTCAGTCAATGCTGTGTCTAGATCCTGGGGTCCAAAAGGGATGATTGCTGGCAAAAAGATTGGATAGCAAAATATATTATGATTTTTAAAAATTTAAAGGAATTTTGTTCCTAACTCTGTCTCTATTCATTGCAGTTCTGTCCTCCAAATGCCATAAAGTTTTAACGAGCATGTATAATGGGACAACCTGTGATGGTAGAAAAAGCCCCAGACTCAGGCAATGTTTGTTGAACTCTTGTGACATTCCAGGCTGTGTCTTAAGCACAATATACATATTAATTTAATCCTTAGAACAGTTCTATTGAGTAAGTACTATTAATTTCATTTGGCACATGAGACACAGAGAATCAGGTCCCGGTTCAAATCCATGCTCTGTCTCTTACTAGCTGTGTGACCTTGGGCAAATGACCTCTCCTTCTGAACTCTCACAGCCTGAACTACAAAATGGAAACAACACTTGCTAACTACTTGACTTCAGTTTTTCATTTTCCTACACACCACACGTATTACACATTGGCCTTCTGTAGCTCAGTTCTGAAGGCCACCAGTACACTGGTGTATATCAGTACACAAAAGAATGTGAGCTAAGGCATGGGGATGTTCCAGCCCACCAGCTGTCAGTACAGTTTTAGCAGCATAGCCAGTATGTTTGTTCAATTAAATATTTTATTGAAATTATTCCTTTTATATTATAAAATGTGTGGAAAATGAAAATAAAAGTTCTGATGCTAGTGATTAATAAGTAGCAACTGTTCTGTACTTTGTCAGTTTTTAAACTATGATCTCTTAGCTTTCAAACTCACTCTTCTATATTCTGCTTTGTGATGCAGGGGCTGGGACTGTGCAAGCCACATTTTTTCTTGGCCAGCTGCTTCCTTTTAGGTTCTGTCCATAAGGGATGTTAGGGAGACTGCAGGGCTAGATGAGGAAGAAGAGACATTTTCATCTTTGCTTCTGGTTTATTTCTGGCTGGCATCCTGTTCCTGTTGTCAGCATCCAGCAATGCTGCTCCTTCACTCTAGCAAAGGTAGTTCATTCCAGAAATAGTTTGTTACAGGTTGAGTTGTGTTCCCCCAAATGCATATGCTATAGTCCTTGCCCCCAGAGCCTCAGAATATGACCCTATTTGGAGATGGGGACTTTACAGAGGTATTCAGGTTAACACGAGGGTGGGCCTTAATTCAATATGACTGATGTGCTTATAAGAAGAGGAAATTTGGACACAAAAATATACATAAAGGGAAAACAGTGTGAAGAGACACAAGAAGACCATCTATAAGCCAAGGACAGGGGCCTTGAACAGAGTCTTCCTTCACAGAGCTTTCAGAAGGAGCCCACCCAGTCAACAGCTTGATTTTGGACTTCTAGCCTCCAGAATGTGAGACAATACATTTCTGTTAAGTTACCCAGTTTGTGGTGCTTTGCTATGGCAAGCCTAGCAAGTAACATACAGTTCAGTCCAGTTTGAAGCTTTGCCAACTTGCAAAGCCAACATGGTGTCCCTGCAGAGATACCAGCACTGCTGGCTGGCCCGGCTTCCTCTGAAGTCTGGGTCCCAGTCCACTGGGACTCACCTCCAAACCCTTAGTCATCTAGTGTTTGTCGCTCAAGTCGTGTCTCACTCCTTGTGACCCCATGGACTACAGCCCACCAGGCTCCTCTGTCCTAGGAATTCTCCAGGCAAGAATACTGAAGTGGGTTGCCAGTTCCTCCTCCAGGGGATCTTCCTAAATTTGAATAATCCCAACCTCTTCCCTTGGTTATTCCAGCCTAGGAACTGCTTTCTGCTGTTGCTTCCTCTCTGAGAGTTTAATAATCTCTTTTTGCCTTTAGTTAGCAATTCTTTATTATCTAGTTAAACATTCCCTATATTAAATTCTTTCTGTTAAAATGACTGGAGCCTTCTGGGCATGACCCTGGCTGCCTACCTGGGGAGGTGGGGCTGCTGCCCCAGTGGTCTGGTAGGCTGTGCATCAAACCAAAGAGTGTTATTCTCGAGACTTACAATCTAATGGAATTTGCCTTGTTGCGTTGTGATTTCTGGGGGGATGTATCACCCCTTCCTTCTTTCTTATTCTCCTTTTTGGAATGGAAAAGCCTGTCTCACCATTGTATTTGGAAGCACTTAACTTGCCTGGTTTTACAGGTTCATCGCTGGAGAGATGTTTTGCCTCAGGACGAATCCTACCTCTAGTCTTACCTACCTCTGATTTTGATATTGAGAGTTTGGACTTTAGACTTTAAAATTGATGCTAGAATGAGTTAATGCTTTGGGAGCTGATGGGATGGAAAGAATGTATTTCTCATGCAATAAGGACATGGATTGGGGGGGGTTGGGCAGGGGTGGAACACTATGGACAGAATTGCACCCCCACAAAATTCATATGTTGAAACCTCTAATCCCCAATGAGACTCTCACAGAGTGTATGACAGAAAGATCCTTCCTGGCATAACCCTGTATTAGGTGCCTCGAATACAGTATCTCAGACTGTATTAGGCACCTCTCCTCCAGTGACAGAGATAAGAATCATAGAACTCACAAAGTTAATACAACTGCAGAGTCGGACATGACTGAGCAACTGAGCACTCAGCACTCAGAGACAAAGATGGCAACTTTTGAAGCAAACGGAGTGTGGACTTTGTTTTCTCATTTGAATATACATTGACTTAAGCCCATTTGCTGAGAGTTTAGTTGCTAAGGAAAAGCACTAAGTTGAGGAACAGAATAAAATGTTGAAAATATATGAAGATCGGATCTAAAAAGCTTCATGTAACTTCGAATGTCTGATTTTCTCACAGTAACCTGCATGTTTCGCACACTCCTTAGAGATTTTCTGTTCTCATGTTGGTCTCCTTAGACTGGGAGCTCCTTAGGTAGAGTTGGGGGATATTTAGTCCTTTCTGTATTCCCTGGTGTCCATCACTGTGACTGGCTCATAGTTGGCATTTAATAATATTGATTAAACTTAAACTTAATTCTGGAAAAGGGCCAGTTTCAACTCCCCATCCTCAGTGTCATCTTGGACCTGTCGATGACCCAGGACAGAGCCTCCAGGGAAAGGGGCAGCCTAGTGCAGAGAAATGCACTTTGTCGACTTCAGACAAAGAAATAACTTTCCGTTAAGGTGGATTATTTTGAGAGCGCGAGACATAATTTACATGTCAGTCAGTCAGGCCGTGGCCAAAATGGTTCTCACGTCTGGAGGGAATTTATGTCTCTGCTCTTCTATGCTTAGGGCTTGAAACTTTCCTTATTTAATAATAGTTGTTACTTATTTAACACTAACGTTATGTCAGGTTCAGTGCTAACGACTTTACAAAATTATCTCTCATTTGATAGCCATAACAATTCTGTAAGATAGGTAACCCGTTTTATAGGTGAAGCTGAGGCTCTGCAAAGTTAAGCAAATTGTCAGTGCCACACTGAGAAATGCAATAACTGGAATTAAAATTCAGGTCTTTCTGACTTCAGTTTGGTCCTTTCCAATGGTCTTCTGTTCTCCTGTCAAGCAGAACCCCTAGACAATTAGAATGGGGGGTCTAAGAGAGCCCTAAGCTCCTTAGTTAGATCTCCTGACTCTCCACGCTAGGATCCTTTCTCCAGGTACGAGCCCTCAAATTCTTGTTATTCCTCTGAGAAAGTGATGGCTAAGTCTTCCAGTCCCCAGTTTAAGTTAGTATACACCTCATACTGAAGGAGGCTATTTGCAGAGGCAGCGTGAGATTCAGAAGTGAGCAAGGACTTTCACTTTTCTGTACTGTTCCCCTCAATATCTCCTGCCGTATTTGCACCTAGAACGGTTAATAAGATGATTATGTTATGGATAAACTATTGGTTATACATGGTACCTTTCAATAATATTTTGTCTTCTCACATCCACATATTATATCCACAATCCTGAGCAGCAGTGTTGTTAACCCAGACTGGGGATCATCTAAAGGGTATTCCCGAATGCCTTTGGTATGTGTTAAAATGTTTCTATGTATTTTTTAAGAATCATAAAAGATCAGAGCCACTGAATCATATTTATGGCATTAGATTTCCAGTATGTCAGGTTTAAAAGAATTTAGGCTAATCTGAGAATCTCTGGATAATGTGGATGATATATCCATGGACATGCATGAAAGCTTCCCTTGAAATGGAGATATAGAGAGTGGACGTTATTAACCCAATATTTTCCTTGTTTTTCGTCTCTCATCTAAAGATCTATTGAAATTCTGTAGCTTGAAATGTCACACAGACTTGGTCACATTTTTCCACGCTAGATGAAGTGTTTTAAGCGTGAGAAGGCCACCTGGATGTTTCAAAATGAGATTGATTGGAAGTCCCCGTCCCTCAACTCCCCCACCCCATGCTGTGCTGTGGCCTTATCCTCAGCTGTTTAGGTTTACACTTTTTAGTTCTAATGGTCCATCCAGAGGTGACCATCTCTGCTGGATTTATTTGCTCAGTTGAGAGATTGTTGCAAGATTGAGTCCTTGGGGAAGTTCTGGCAGTAGCATCCCCACTCTGAACTAACAGTGTCAGTAGAACAAGGTGCAGCATCTTAACTCGGGCATAAGGAAAGCAGTGTTCTTACCAGGAAAGTCATGTTCTTACCACTCTGATCCTTCAGAGATTCTGAGCCTGTTCTTGGCTGCACCTTTCAAGCCTCGTCCTCTATCTAAGCTGGAGATTGTGTGCTCCCTATATCCTCCTCCAAACATTTTGAATTTAAAACATAAAAGAATAGTATAATGAGCTCCCACACACTCTTTGCTCTATCTTTATATGAAACATTTTATTTTGCTGAACCATTTGAAATTAAGTGGCAGGTATTATGATGCTTCACCTGCAAAAGAGCATTATTGTCCTACATAACCACAATGCCCTGATCACATTAAGAAATTTAACCTTGGTGTAATGTCATTGAGTACAGCTCACATTCAAATTTTCCTTACAGTGTCCTTTATAGCTATTTTGGGAGAGGGGACAATGTAATCAAATCTTTAATATCACTTTTGTGCTAGATGAATTTATATGTAAATTGAAAATGTCTTAGTTGTTTTAAATATCTCAACTCAAGGGACTCAACTTTGATTAATTTTGTGTTTCGAACCGAAGTGCATATTCAGTACTGTTTCATCTAAGAAGATTTTGAAACATGACATTTGATGTTAATACTTTCAGAACTCTGGAATACCCTGGGCCCAATAGTCCCAATATGTGAAAACTAGAAAGACAACTTCTTTCTTTAGCTGTTTTGGTTGTTGTTGCTGTTTTTAACCACGTTAACCATTTGAGAATGCAAAGTTCAATAATTTTAAGTCTATTCACATTGTTGTGCAACACATCAGCAGCACTATTTTTTTTTTTTTTAAAGATATGTATTTATTTGGCTGTGCCAGGTCTTAGTTGCAGCATGCAGGATCTAGTTACCTGACCAGGGATTGAAGCTGGGTCCCCATGCTTTAAGAGCATGAAGTCTTAGCCACCGGATCACTAACAAAGGCCCTCTAGCATTCTTTTCATCTTGCAAAACTAAAAACTAAACTCATACTCTTCTCCCCCAAACCTGTTCCTTTTCCAGTGTTCCCCATATCAGAGTGTTGGTAACTCCATTCATCTAGCTATTCACACTAGAAACCTAAGCCATTCTTGAAAATTCCCTTTCCTTTACCTTCCATATCCAATCTATCACCAATTCCTATTGATTTTGTCTTTCCTAGATGCTTCCCATTCATCAGCTTGTTTCTGTCCCTAACCCTGTCTCCCAGCCCATGCTGCTGCCATCTTATGCCACCTGGCTCACTGTGACAAATTTCACACTGGCCTCCTTTTCTTTCTGCTCATCCATACTGGCTCCTAGTAATTTGGTATCCATACAGAGACAACTATTTCCAAAGGGCAAGTGTCCCTCCTCACTGGACTCTGCGCATGCTATAGCCTCTGCCTAGACAACCCTTCATGCAGGTACTGCATATTTATCCATCACAACTTAGTTACCAGAGAAGCCTTCTCTGACGAGATCACATTGCCCATGATAAAGTTTTCCACCAAGTGCATTTCCCTCAAACACTTAGAATGATTACAGTGCCTGTGTTGGTCTTCCTCACTAGAACAGAAGCTCTTTGAGGGTAGGAACTGTGTCACTTTTTGCTCACCCCTGTAGCCTGAGCACCTAGAACACTCTTGTGAAACATTTGATGAATGAATGAATGCGTTTCCTTCTGGCCTTTTATCTATTTTCATACACTCTCATGTTTGCAAAAATAGAAACATCTTGTACCTATGATTTTATAGCTTTTCTCCCATACTTAGCAATAGGCAAACATTTGGGTGCTGTTTTTTATTGACCAAACCCACTCTTGGGACGTTTTGCTGTTTCCGATTACTTCTTGACTTTTCATTTGGAAAGTCGACTTTAGGGCTGTGTATAAACAGCAAACCTGAATTAGTACTGGCTGCTGTATGGTTTCTGACCTATTTTTCAAGGCCCATGTCTGCACCTGGCAACGTCTCTGGTCTGTGCAAGAAGGGTAGCCCAGTGGTTGGTATGTGGGTTCAGAGAGATGAGCTGCTCAGCACTGCTCTGCCTCTGTCCCAGTTAGGCTCATTTAAATACAATGAAAAGAGTCTCAATTAAGCTACTTCAGTAGAAGTGGAATCTAGGCAGAAATCTCTCTGAAATTCAAAGTGGAGCTGCAACTAGAGCTAGAAACTTGATCCAGATTCAGAGCAGCCTTGGGATTTGGGCAAAAGGAATCCATGGCTCTCCACTCAGTCTCAGGGTGACCTGTCTCAGCTACTCTGTACACATCAGCTTTGATCTCCACTTTAACTTTCCAAGTTCTTCTTACTTACAGTTTTTGCTTTTCAGAAGTTTGGTTTCCAAATGGCTTTAATTTGGCATGGTTCTGACTCAACCTATGGCATCTCTTGATATATCTTTTTGCCTCTTATTTCGGTTCTCACGGAAAACTCTGTGTTTCTTTTTTTCAAATTAGAGAGTCTCTAGTTGTCCCATTTGATCTTTTTGAGCCAGCTCCATGTGTCCTTGGACTACTGCCTATGGACACGTGGCTGTCTTCGGATGGGGCATCCACTCTAGTTAGTAACAAGCCCCAAAATGACTTACTGGGCAATAGAAGAGGTGAACTGGAAACTTTCCATTAGAATAAGTCATGGGCAAATCAGGTGCTGTAACTGACTTACTTAGAACTGCCTGTGTGAACTGGAACGAAACACCCAACTTCAATTTTTTTTTTTTCCTTCCTATTGGGGTATGGAGAAGGGAATGTTCACCAACTCCAGTATCCTTGCCTGGAGAATTCCATGGACAGAAGAGCCTGGCAGGCTACAGTCCATGGAGTACAAAGAGCTGGACACTGCTGAGGGACTAACACTTTGACACTATAGCTGATTAACAATGTTGATAGTTTCAGGGGAATCAAACTTCAGTTTTAAGCCTTGGTTTCCTCAACTGTAAAAAGAGGAAAACAACCTACCTATTTTATCAAATTCTCAGGATATAAGAAAAGAAGATGAGATAAAGCATGTAAGATACTTAACCCAAGAACATGACAATGTTTCTCTTCATAGTAATAATATCATTTATAATACATTAATGTTTATAATGAGTATATTAATATACATTATGTATTTTAAGGCATTCTTTGAAAAAGTTGCATTTTCATATTGTAAATATAATAGAGACTTCCTTGGTAGTCCACAGGTTAAGAATCTGACTTGCACTGCAGGGGACATGGGTTCAATCCTGGTCATAGAATGAAGAGCCCACATGCCACAGAACAAGGAAGCCTGTGTGCTGCAACTACTGCGGTGCTACAGAGAATTCATGGACTGCAACGAAAACCCCGGGTGATGCAGCTGAACAAATAAATATTATAGCGTATAATACACATAGTATGTTTTTATATACATTTGGAATAAGGTATTTTTCAAATTACCTCTTTAATCTGGCTTAATTTCTGGGAAGAATTTCCCAGACAGCTAAATACTTCTGTAAATTGTGACTCTCGGTACAATAACGTTTCTGACGCACAGGGTGGAGTGATGGGAATGTTTATTTCCCCGGGGGAGATGGTGGTCTACGGGCCCCTCTGCACAGACTATATGGAAATGATCCAAGATAACAGGGGGATAATAAACAGCCTGAGGATACTAACAAAGACCATTGTATTGAAGGAGTTTTTTGGTCTGGAGCCAGAAGCCAAATTTAGAATAAAAGGCACATACTTTCTTTTCTACAGAAATGCTTGAAGAATAATAGCTAATGCTTACTGTATGCCAGGCATTGTGTGAAAGGCTTCACATATTAACTCATTTCCCCCTCTTCACAACACATCTAGGTGGATACTGTTATTAGGTACAATTTACAGATAAAGAAACAGACTTTGATCTGTGTTTTTTTAGATCCTTTCCAAAAATTATAACCAACTGACCTTGCTCTGACCTTATGTCCATCTATAGTACTCTGTACTCTGAGCCCCGTTGTTGGTATTGCTGTTCCTCCAGGTCTAATGTCTTGCCTTAATTCTCTGATGTCTTCCAGGGTTAACATTCTTCCAAGAATTTCAAACCTGAGGCCTGCCACCAGAGCCTTTAATATCATCCCCCCACCCCACAGCCCAGAGGTCTTTGGGGCTTTCCTGGTGGCTCAGACAATAAAGAATCTGCCTGCAATGCAGGAGACCTGGGTTTGATCCCTGGTTTGGGAAGATCCTCTGGAGTAGGAAATGGAAACACACTTTGGTATTCTTGCCTGAAGAGTTCCATGGACAGAAGTCCATAGGACAGTCCATGGGGTTTCAAAGAGTCAGACACAACTGTGTGACTAACACAACACAGAGGTCTTTTATTTTTTTACACCTATTACACCACAGATTTGTAGGGAATGGGTTCCAGCAGCTAAGGCTCCTTTCCACTGGTTCCTACATAGAATGCTTCTCCAGGGGGAGAAGTCTGGTGCTTCAGTTGAACCCAAGTACTTTTCTCTTGGCTTTCTGTTTTTCTGATGACTTTCCTTCACACATTTCAGGAAGCTATCTCAGCTCTTAGAGGGCTGAATCCGCTCAGTGTTTACATTAGTTCTCTTGTCCAGAGCCTTGCCCTTAACTTGTTTGTTTCCAGCAGTGCCACCAGCATGCTGGGTAACACTAGACTCTCCCAGTTCACCCTGAGAACATTTGTGGGGAATTCCTTTTTGAACATGATCTCTACAATATCACCTTTGTTGTAGAAGACTCACATGGATGTGACTGAAGGAACAATTCCATGTTTTCTTAAAGGCTTAGAGAACCTACAATGGGTGCTGCTCTCCTTGCCCTTCATGTTGGTCATTTTGGCACAATACTAGAGGTTGGCAATTTCAGCCAAAAAGAGAGAACCCCTTAATATCTTGAGAGCAAGCTCGACCAAGAGACAAACTAGGACACAAAGTCATAATAGGATAAGAAGTGAGAGGACTCTAAGGTGTATAACATACTTCATTGCTGTCCACAAAGAGACAAGGAAGCTAGAGTTTTTTGTCTAAGTTTTTGTCAGGTGAAGGTCACTCTTGCGGGGCATGGACTCTCCAGCATTTCTAAGAATAGAAATTTTCTTTGAAGCAGCCACCCATTTGTATGGGGAGAGAATCTATTCTTTACAAGCATCATAAAGCCAACTAGCTTAGTAAGATATAATTAGATTCTTTTCTCAGGAGTAAAGCTTTTGCCGATGGTTTGTATATTTCATCGCATGGTAGGAAAATAAAGTTTATGCAGAACGGAATTATTTTGCTTGTAGCTGTGAAGAATATTTACCATTTCATGATGAATCTCAGAGCTTATCCAGTTTGATATAGACACACTGATTGTGTTTTTTACCTTTGCACTAAAATTTAATCATAGATCTTATCACACTCATGGTACAACTTTGTGTGGACTTGCCTACTAGGAAAATGGAAGGTTTGGGGGAAGATAACAGTCTTATTCAGGTGGTGGAGTGGGTGGATTTGGGAGGTATATGAAATTCTATTGGGGAACTTGGTGAACAGGATCCACCATGTATGAAGAATTGACAAATTCTTGGACTTCCATGGTGGTTCAGTTGTTAGGACTCTGCCTTCCCACTGCATGGGGCACAGGTTTAATGCCTGGTCAGGAAACTAAGATCCTGCATAATGTATGGTGCAGACGAAAAAAAAAAAAAAATCCATGTTAGTAGTGGTCGTGGTTGCAAAACTTGGTGAATAAACTAAAAACACAAACAAACAAAACAACCACTGACTTGCCACTCAAATATTCATCAGTAGTGGAAAGGCAATGGCACCCCACTCCAGTACTCTTGCCTGGAAAATCCCATGGACCGAGGAGCCTGGTAGGCTGCAGTCCATGGGGTCTCGAAGAGTCAGACACAACTGAGCGACTTCACTTTCACTTCTCACTTTCATGCATTGGAGAAGGAAATGGCAACCCATTCCAGTGTTCTTGCCTGGAGAATCCCAGGGACGGGGGAGCCTGGTGGGCTGCCATCTGTGGGGTCGCACAGAGTCGGACACGACTGAGGCGACTTAGCAGCAGCAGTGGAATGTGAAAATGTGGCACAGATGACACATAGAAAATAAAAAACAGGGAGAAATGTGGTTGAATCTTAAAAAAAGATAAATATGAATGAAAGAAGGCATACTAAAATGCAGATAACTATAATTATGCTTATACACATTAAAAATTTATACACAAAATATTATATTATTTATGGATGATTATTTAGTTGGTAAATCTATAATAGAAAGTATGAAACTGTCAATATGGTTAATTGTAGGGGCAGAAAGTGATTAGGACTAGGAAGACGCACAGCGGGTACTCTCCTGGTGATGCATTATATACTCAGGTTATACTTACATTTATCTTTACAATAATTTATTAAATTGTATGTTCATGTTTAATCACTGGATATATATTCATGTTACAGATTTTTTCTTAAAGTTTAAAGAATAAGATTTGGCCTTGATACAATGCTTCAGAAACAAAGAATTGAGTTACATTCTTAATTTTGTTGTATTTGAAGTGGTTGGGTGGAATTGAATATGGCCAGTGTTGTTTATAATCTGAGAGGTTGTAGAGGACAAAATGCCACGAGAGGCATTGGGTCATGTGCTGTCCTCAGCTCTCCTAGAGGAGGTGTTTAGAGTCATAGAGGTGAAGTTCTGAGCTCTCCCTGGCCAAGGCCTGCAGGAGGAGTTTGGCTTGTGTGTGTCTTTGTGGCAGGCACAGGGAACTAGTTGTATACACAACCCATGTTCTGCGTTAACAGGCTGTACCTCTGTTCAGCTATCACATGGCCATTTCTTGATCTTGGGGAGATGGACTATTCCCAGTGGATGAATTGTGTTTGATGCAAGCCAATCATAGTATTCAATTTATATTTCCTGGTATTTGGTCTGAGGTGGCCAACTGGCCTGGAAAAGTATCACGGGGATTTCAGGAAATACTTCTGTCTCTGATAAAAAGAGAGAGATGGAGGAGAAGAGATCTGTGCTTTTTTTGTCCTGATTTTGGACCAGAGTTCTGTGAAAACATGGTGTTTTGTACTGTGACAGCTATTGTGTGACCATGTCAGTATACCTTTATCATTCCAAGGGAGATAGAGTGAAAGATGGGAGAATCTTCTGTCCTTGATGACATCACTGAACTTCTGGATCAACCTGGGACTCCACACTTCTAGTTTCTTATAATAGGAGACTCTTATTGTTTAAACCACTTTTGATGGGATATTCTGTCTTTGAAGCCAAAAGCATTTTTTTTTTTTGTTTTTTTTAGCCCTGGGCACAGCTTGTGAGATCTTAGTTCCCTGACCAAGGATTCAACCCATGCCAACTGCAATGGAAGCATGGAGTCCTAACAACTCATCTGCTAGGGAATTCCCAGAAGTCCAAAGCATCTTGATTAACAGAGCTCTGGATGAAGAACTAGTTGGGGGGGAATATCAAAGGCCCCGATTTTAGGAGTAAGTATCCATGGAAGAAAAGAAGAGCTGAAGCAGAACTGGAACTCCAGGAGAGGGAGTCACCATTGACCAGGAAAGAGAAAGGATTGGACTCTTGCAGATCATTGCTGCCCACTTCCACAAGTGGAATGAGTGCAGGTGCAGACAGCAGAAGCTGCTTTGGTGAGGTAGGGTAGCTAGGGTAGCTGTAGTAGGCAAGCCCAGCAGTTCTCTCCCTGGGATACAAGAAGCCAGGGCCAACATGATATTACAGCTCTGATAGCCAGAAATGGGTGCTTTAGAGTTGAGAACTGGGTTCTGCCACTCACTTGAGCAGAGCTTCACTTTCCTTAGCTGTAAAATTAAGTAAGTCTTATTAGCACCATTGGGTTGTTATAAGGATTAACATACATTAACTCCTATAAATTTCCTAGGATATAGCAAGAGGTTAATAAAAGACAGTTTTTTCTATTTAATGGAGACCTGCAGATGCAATGAAAATACTTGACAATCCACTACTAGACCCATGACCAATAGATGCTGAGTGAGGTCAGGCCAACTTGAGACTTCCTAGGGCAATCTGGGTGTTGACCCACCCGGATTGGTCTTCCAAGAGAGAAGACCCTGGGAATGGAGCTTCTAGAGGCCATTTCTTCTCTGCCCCCAGAGGCATATCTAAAACAATAAACAATAGGGAGGGGGAAGGGATCACTAATAATTGCCATAACATCGTTTTCCCCTGAGCAGGGAAGAGGACAAAGACAGATGACACGCAGTGTTGACAGAAATAAGAATGTCAGAGCTACGTAGGGCTTTCCAAGGTTCCTGAGGAACTGAGTGGGGGTCTTATCATGGGGTCCCGGACTCCTGGATGGAAGGAGGAAGAGGATTTAGAATGTCCCATGTCCATTCCGTCATTGACACCTTGGGATATAGAAGCACCGGAAGTACAAATGTAATGACCAGAACCAGAGGCTTCCTGATCACGGATATGATGGGGGAGGTGGACCAAAATAGCCACACGGCACTAATAAAAGACTCTGAGAAGCCACTCCTTTTCTATGGAGCCCCTTCCTACACACCCTTCTAAGTAATTTCTAACCTTGTGATGATTGCAGAAAGAAGAAGAATAGAAGTTACTGGCGTTTGTAGTAACAGGATGAGAAAGTGCGAGACTTCCTGTTATGTGTGTGTGACAGCTGGTGATAAGTGGAGGGCCCTGCACAGGAAATCCGCCCAGCTTCTGCAATGTGACCTGCCTGAAACTTGGGCGCTCCTTCAGTCTGAGTGTTGATGGCAGGACAAAGGGGCACCTGGACCATGGACGACGTGGTAGAGAAGAGTTTGGAAGGGCCCTTGGCACTGTCTACAGATGAGCCCCCCGAGAAAAGGGGAGACCTGGTAGAAATCTTAAATGGGGATAAGGTAAAATTTGACGACACAGGACTCTCCTTAATTCTGCAGAATGGCCTGGAGACCCTGCGAGTGGAAAACGCTCTGACCGACGTCATCTTGTGTGTGGACATCCAGGAATTCTCCTGCCACCGCGTGGTGCTTGCCGCGGCCAGCAACTATTTCAGGTCAGCAGCCTAGGACCAGAGTCAAATCAGGTGCAGGTCGTAAGGGAAATCTGAATTGATGTGACAGCCCGATTGAACTGGTTGGCTGTTGTATTGACAGTTAGTCTATCTGTTTAGGTTTGTGTGTCTATTAAAGATATGTACAAAAAAGGAAGCTATTAAACCTTAGAGTTTAGAATTTAAGTCCTACTAAAAGAGAGCTTGCATCATTTCAAAGCAATGTTTATACCTTATGGTGAGCTTTAATGTGTATATGTCTTAGTCCAGAGGGTGGAAGATTACTGAAGTTATGGGATTTTTTTTCCCCCCAGCACCTGACTACTGTGTTGGAAACATAATGCTGTCTTTGTTCACCAACAGACATGGAGAAAAAATGATGTGGCCATTCTTAAAGTTAGCCAATGACTTGCTGAAAAGCAGGGGCTTCTGTTGTTGTGTAGGGAGTAGGGTGGGAAGGGAAAGCAGTTACAAAAGTGCTTTAGAAGTTAGAGACGCCTAGTTATAACAAACTTAGAGATCGGGGTTCCAACCCACTCTGCCCCTTCCTGAGCCCGGACTTAAGGCAAGTAATTTAATGCTCTGAGTTCCTGTTTTGTCATCTGTAAGATGGGAACACTGATGCTTATCTCTCAGGATTATTGTCATAATTAAATGTGAGAGGGAAGAGTTTCACACAGTGCCTAGAATTTAGTAAATGCTTGATATATCTCTGTTGAAATTCTTCACCTCAGTCTATTTCAGCTAAGAACCATGTAGTGAGCAAATTCTTGGGGGAAGGAATGTGGGAGAATCAGGAACCTTGTGAATTTGGCTGGATCCAGAGTTTTTCAGATCAATGTAGACATGGTGGGAACCAGTTTCCAAGGGAAATGTGGATGCAAAAGTTATTTGGGGAACTTGAAGAAGAAATAAAAATTGTAATTCTTCTTATCAAGATTCTTCTTAACTCTTGGTTCTGGCTGAGGAAATTAAAAGCTATTTACTTATGTAAATATCATGGAAGGTATTTTATTTTATTTTTTGAGATGCTTAGGGGAAAATCTTTGGACTTCAAAGAGCAAGGTCTATATGCTGTTGTGAAACTGATCAGGTCCCGTATATAGAACAGGCAAGGGGATATCTGGGTTTGTAGGAAGTAGGGTCTCTATGTGCAGTTATCTGATTTTATTTTTGCAACAGCATGATGAAAGTGCCTGATATGCCCTTTTACAGATGAGGAAATGGAAACCCAACATGACATATCTAGTCATTGCTGGAGCACAGATTGGGCACATTCTAGAAATTTTTGTTTTTATTGCAGTACAAACTGCCCCTAAATTGGAGGCTTTACTCCACTAGAAGCATGTAAAAGGTAACACGTTGGCACAGCCATAAGGCTGGGTTGACTTAGATAAACACATTACTTACTCCACCAGTATCGACCATATGCTTTCACACTGATCACAACCCCTTTCAGAAATGAATGAAAGTCAATTTAGCCTATGTATGTGCTGAGCACTCACTTTCAGGTTTATTCTTTTTGCTTTGAGTCACTAGAAAACTGCAATCATACAACATGTACCTGATTACCAGTTTCATTAGCCGCTCTACCTGGCTACGAAACAGGACTGCCAGCTATGTGGTTTTGCGTACATCACTGGTTTCTCTAGTTCTGGGGTTTCTCAGTCCAAAGAGAAGGTGTTTGGGTTCAGGTCCTTCCAAGCCTGATGATCTAGAATACTTAGGGAGAGTGTGTGCGGGAGAGTGTGTGCCAACTCCAGAGACAGCCATAGGGCAATGAAAAGCTGGAGGCAGCCACGTGGTGAATGTGTCTGCCAGTGGATGACAAGTCTCTTCCCAAACTGCCTGGTCATGAAGGGGAATTCCTTCCATTCTTTTTTTTGATTCTTATCTTAGTATTTCCAGGGTGACTGTCCCCCTATAATGAATGCAATCCCGGAGACAGGATTCTTTTTTTCCGGTGCTACTGTTTAAAATAACTTGTGTTGTTGAGCACTTATTGTAGGTAAAGCCCTGTGCCACCTGTGTCACATACACTGTCCCACTTAATCCTCATGACAGCCCCCCTGATGTGGGGAATTGTCTCCCCAATTCTTGATGAGGAACCCAAGCTTGGAGTGTCTCAGTTAACACAGTGCCCAAGTGGGGTTGGGACCCAAGACTGACATCAAGTCTTACATTCCCTCACTGCCTGGCTTGTTTCTAAGATTTTGAAAGGGCCTGGGAGCCAAGTTCCTTTTATGGTCAGGCTTCAGAAGGCCAGAGATTCTGCTCTGTCTGAGAGGCTTCCGACATAGCCCCCTGAGCTCTGGAGGGCTTGAAGCTGGTTGTAAAATTTTGTAGGTTTTTTTTTTCTTATTCATTGAGAATATAAATATTTTCCACTCAGTGATGGAGCCATCATTTATTTAACCAATCCCTTATCGACATACATTTGGATTGTTTCTAATTGTTTGCTATTATAAACAATGTTATAATGAATAATCTTTTATGTCCTTTCATATGCATGCAGGAATGTCTGGGGGAGCCTTTCTAGATGAGAGTTTGCTGAGTCAAAGAGAAATGCAGCTGCAGTTTAGTGGCTATTGCCAAATTCTTCTTAATAGGGGTTCAATAATTTTGAGCTCCCTACAGCCTTCCCAGAACAGGATAGCATCTAACTTTGGGGTTTTTCCCAATCTGATAGATGAGAAATAGTATCTCAAGGTAGTTTTAATTTGCATGTCTCTATTTTGATAAGGTCAAATATCTGTTTTGTTTTTTTTTTTTTTGTATGTTTTTGAAAATTTTTTCAGTGAATCAGTTAATTTTTTGCTGTGCTGAGTCGTCACTGCTGCATGGGCTTTTCTCTAGCTGGGGAGAGTGGGGACTACCCTATGGCTGTGGTGTGCAGACTTCTCATTGTGGTGGCTTCTCTTGCTGAGTAGCACGAGCTCTTGGGTGCATGGGCTTCAGTAATTGCGGTCCGGGGCTCCAGAGCGCAGGCTCAACAGTTGTGGCGCATGGGCTTAATTGTTCCTTGGTATGTGGGGTCTTCCCAGACCAGGGATGGAACCCATGTCTCCTGCATTGGCAGGCGGATTCTTTACCACAGAGCCATCGGGGAAGCCCAGATATATTTTCATATGTTTAAGGGTCATCTGCAGTTCTTTTGTGCTCAGTTGTGTCCAACACCCCACGACCCCATGGACTGTAGCATGTCAGGTTCCTCCATCAATGGGATTTTCTGTGAACCATCATTTCATAGCCTTTCAAATAAAATTTATTTTTATAAAAAATTATTTTAATCAAAATACTACATGCAAATACTTAACAAAAAGTCAAATAGTATTTAAAAGCTAATAATGAAAACCAAAAATTCCTCTTCATTTCCTCCACCTGTCAGTTCTGGTCACTAGAGTCCACCATTTTCAATGTTTAGCTGTTACTGTTTCTTCTGTTATTATATTTATATTTATATAAAATATTCTTATACTGCTCTTTCATTTTTCAATGTTAGACATCATTCATTAATCTTCTAGTGTGTCTGATAAGGATTTAGCACTTAAACCCATCTCCCTTACCTATAATCTCTCAGTATAATACTATCACATTTTTGATACATTTGTATTAAAAGTGTACATTATACCCATGAATACATTGTTTTCTGTTGAGCCAAATTGTATGTTACAGTTACATTTTCTTTCTTATAAAACTTTTTGTCTTTCCTAATAACTCACTCTTTTTTTTTTTCCATTTGCTTAGTTTTCGGGGTATTTTTTGCTCACAGCCTCTCCATGGTCATGTTTCATGTGGTCCAATGCATCAGAAGATCTGTCAGTTCTATCCACCCCCAGCATTTTTATCACTCCCATTATCCCAAACAGCTTCTCTGAACCTGCTCCCCAGCTACTGTCTAGCTGCTTGTGTAAACACAGTGGCTGTAAATAGGGACTATATTAGTAACTCAGACGATGTAGTTCCCTTTGGGGGCCTATTTAAAAGTCTAGAGTGGAATGAGGAAGCTGGGAAAACACTAGAGTTGAGGCTGAGAAAAGGGTGAGGGAGAATAAAGCTTAGGAAAAATTAGGGAAGTACAGGTTTAACATTTATAACAATGTTTCCACAACTTTTATAAGACTTCTGGTGTCTTTTATAAGATTGCGACTAAGCTGCCATTTGTGTTTCCTTCTGGACCCTTCCCCAAATCAAAGTCCTTAGAAGGGCTTGTACATCCTGCATACCAGGCCACACTTATGGAATGATCTCCATTTAAGCCAGTGGTTCTGTCCGTTTGCAGGTGAGCATCTCACTGCAGAATATGGCAAATTCTGATGTTGACCCATGAGGGCAACAGTGTTGTGATTCCTAGGGTTGGCAGAGGGAGGAGAGTACCAGTGATGTAGGGAGGGGTTGTCAGGCTACTCTTAGTCCTACGTGATGAGCCACTCTTCCTATGTGAATATATAAGCTTCCAGGCTGAGGCTACCAACAGCAAGCTCCTTTGTTGCTGCTGATGCCTGAAATCTCTGCCTGGACTTAGCCCTGCCTTGTACCTCAGTACTTCAGTCTGTGGGTCTGGTTCCCTGAGGCTGTGATAAGGGGACTTTACTCACTAGCTACAAAAATCAAGCCCAAGGCCAGGAATGGGAAGGGTATTGTGGGTACAGTTTATTAATAATTATTCTATATTAGCCAATTACTGGATGGCAGAAAGGGGGTCAAGGGTAAACTGGGCTTTACTCTTAAGCTCTGTTTAGATGTAATTCTTGGCGTTTTCTCCATAATAATGTAAACTATCTAGAAAGGAACCAGCAAGTGCAGGTGATAGCATAAACAAAGATGAGTTACAGCCGTCTGAGTCTGGATTTAAAATCTGGCTAATGGCAAAAACAGCGAGGATTGCTACTGCCACACTGGGCACTGCTGGTGAACTCAGATGAACTGATAACTGTACTTCTAGCATTGGGGTGTGTATTTTACACCTTTAATATTGTCCTGTTGGCAGAACCATTATGGTGGTTAATAATTAAGTACTATAGATCTATAGTCTCTTACCTGCAATTTCAAAATCCCCAAAGTGCTAAAAATGGGAAAGTTTTCCATAATTTATTTGATCACCAAATCTAACTGGAACTCCACTCACCTGGTGAAGAGACAGCTTCTGAACTGAGAGGAGGCTACTTAGACTCTTTATTTTCCTTAAGACAACTATTCATATATTCACTGCTGAAGTGCGTGCTAATGTGTTGAACTGAGGAGTGTTAGAGGTGCTATGTAGTATTCATGATATGGTAAAAGCCAAACAATTCTGAATGCCAGAGCACATCTGGCTGCAATATTTTGCGGTAAGGGGTTAGGAGATTTTCTGATAAAGTTAATTTTCATTTTGGGGGTGGTTCTTCCACCTTTTTTCCTGCATATTTTATACTTACTTGTTGTTGTTCAGTCGCTCAGTTGTGTCTGACTCTTTGTGACCCTATGGACTGCAGCATACCAGGGTTCCCTGTATTTCACTGTCTCCCAGAGTTTGCTCAAATTTGTGTCCATTGAGTCGGTGATGCCATTCAACCATCTCATTCTCCTTTGTCCCTCTCTCCCTCCTGTCCTCAATCTTTCCCAGCATCAGGGTCTTTTCCAATGAATTTATACTTATATTACATACTTATACTTGTAAACATGGTTTCCATATGATCTGCGTCCTGCTCTGCACCCTTTTTTCTTGTTATCTTTAGCCTATAGTGCTCCATAGTTTTCATAAATACTATTTATCTATTTAGCTATCATTCTTAACAGATGCATAATATGAAAATCATTCATTATGAATATAGGTTGCTTTCAAAATTTTGTTTTTATAAAGTATGTGGTAATAAACACCTTGTATTAAGTACTTAGGGCTTCCCAGATGGCTCAGTGGCAAAGAATCTGCCTGCCAATACAGGAGACTTAGGATGTGCAGTTCGATCCCTGAGTTGGGGAGATCCCCTGGAGGAGGAAATGACAACCCACTCCAGTACTCTTGCCGGAATAATCCCATAGACAGAGGAGTCTGGTGGGCTACAGTCCATGGGGTAACATACACGACTTAGTGACTAAGCATACATACACATTAAGTACTTTTCACAGTTTGGAAATGGAAAACTAACATTTTTTGAGTATTTATCACATGCCAGGAACTTTGTTGGAATCTTTTTTATTTGATTTAATCTTCAAAATATTGGCAATTAAATAACAAGTTGATAGCGTTTGTCTCCATTTCACCCTCCAGGGAATTCACTTCAATAGGAAGAATGGTTTCCATATTGGGACCCAACCTGAAGGTAGACCTCTCCACTGGGCAGAAATATGGCCGTTAGGACATTGCCTGTGAAAGACCATTAACTCCCTCTCCCTTCCATGCACTAGTGTGGTCTACATAAGCTGAAAATGACAAGAAGATGTAAAAATTATTGCCTTTGTGTGCATATACACACAGGCATAGGCAGACAGTAGGAATGCTCACCCAATTTGAGTCTGGGGGCTGAGCTGACAGATCCTGGTAGCAGAGACCCAGCATACCTGAGGGTACTGGCCTGGGTCAAAGGGCCAAGTTAGAAATAAATACGCAGGTCAGGGTGTGAGGTAAAGAGACATCATGCTTTGAAAGCACAGGACTTCAGACCCTATGGGACATCATTGGGGCTGGAATTGGTAAGTGCTGACAGAGTGGAAAGAACACCATCTCAAGGTTCTGTCACTGGCATTTGAGTCCTTCCCCTGCCACTTCTTGGCTGTGCAATACTGGAGAAATTGTTTGGCTTCTCTGAGGCTCAGCAAATTATCAACAACACAGTGAAGCTGATGATTTGCATCTACCTCTCCGGGTGAGTTAGTCTGACATACACATAATAAAATGGATTCATTTATAAATGTATTTCTCTCAACATTTTATTCCTGGCAATAAGTCAGATTTATTAGTTCCAAGGAATAGAAATCAATTGACTCTTTTGGGAAGGGATTTATGTAGGTAACTCCTCCCGAAGGCTAGAGTACCAAACTCAGAAAACAGACAACAGCAAAGGGAGGCCAGGCAGTGTCCAGGACCAGAGCCTAAAGCCACTTCAAACCCATGGTGAGGAGGACTTGGAAGCCAATGCTAGCACAGCTGTGGCCCCTGGCACGATTCCACTGCTGTCTTGGGAAACCAGAGGCTGCTGCTATTTCTGCTGCTTCTACTAGAATAGGTTCTCTGTTTCTGCCTCTTTGTGTTACCAGCTCCCAGTTCAGAGCCTGGGGTTGGTTTATCTGATTGGTCAAGTCTGAGTTAGACACATTAGGTTGTTAGCTGTGACAGAAGCTGGGAAAGTGAGCATCAAGCTTTTGTAGCTTCTGGATAGGGAAGTGGCTTCTGTGCCACACACCATCTTATTCAAACAGAGTTGTGCCACACCTTGGGAGGGTTTCAGGTGTTGGGCAACCAAAAAATGCCAAGGATTCTTTACATGCAGCTACTATGTGACAGGCCTACATTAGATATAGAACAAGGCTTAAAGTAATATGAGCTAAACAAGTATTAGGGAATTTCACTGCCGTTGTCACATATGCATCAGAAATAAAGCTTCTGAGATCTTAGAAGAGAAGAGGACCATTACTTGCATTTTTATTCCTCCTTTCCCTCCAAATTGTAGGTAGTCCTTTGCATTCTATAAAGTAGGCTGAATGCTGAAGAATTGATGCTTTTGAACTGTGGTGTTGGCGAAGACTCTTGAGAGTGCCTTGGACTGCAAGGAGATCCAACCAGTCAATCCTAAAGGAACTCAGTCCTGAATATTCATTGGAAGGACTGATGCTGAAGCTGAAGCTCCAATACGTTGGCCACTGGATGCCAAGAACCTACTCATTAGAAAAGACCCTGATGCTGGGAATGATTGAAGGCAGGAGGAGAAGGGGATGACAAAGGATGAGATCACTGACTCAATGGACTTGAGTTTGAGCAAGCTCTGGATGATGTGAAGGACATGCAAGCCTGGTGTACTGCAGTCCTTGGGTTCACAAAGAATCAGACATGCCTGAGCAACTGAACAGCAACAGCAACTGTACATACCTGTGAGAATGTGTGGCGTGAAGGCATCATCTATCTTACATGGAACTGGAATCAGCTTGAAAGTGGGATGAGCTGCTGCTGCAGAAGCAGACACCCTGTAAATGTTTGACATGAATAAAAACTTGATATTCCTCCTGCAGGTTCTGTCACTGATTAAGTGGCATCCTGGTCAGAGCAGGAAGTACTCAAAGAGTCAGGAGTCTATTGCACAACTTCAGAAAAGGGAAGGATGATAAAGCGTGGTCACCACAGGAAAAACTAGAAGGAGCAGTTAGGAAATCCAAAATGCTTCACAACATTGTGGATTCGACAGGCCACTCATGTGACCCTCTGGGCACAGATGTGCCGTGCCCACAGAGTGACTTCTGCAGACCTTTGAAAGATGCTGGCAGGGGTTGCTGTCTCAGGGCAGAGTGCAATCAGGTCTTTTGAATTCTCAATAAAACGTCATCTCTGTCACTTCCACCCTAGCATCTAGGGCATAGGGATCTTTTTCAATCAGGAAGAGAAAAAAATCTTCTTCTCCAGTTTTGAATAATGTTCCATTTAGCATTCAACTAAAACACACAGAGAAATAATTTCGTCATTTACATCTCAAGTTCTGACCTTTATCTCTGAATCAAATACATGGATATGTAACTGTCCCTCTATGAAAATGCCTTTACAGAGCTAGATTCTAACATAGTAAACACCAAACAGCCCCTGAGATGAGAGGGCCAGATGCAGAATATCTGTGCTTTTGATAAAACCACCTTGGAGCTCACCATCCATGCCATTGCTCAGTGTTCTATAGCGGTCAGCATTCTCTGGGCTGTGAGGGATAGAAACTCAAAGTTAACCAGCTTAGGCAAAAGAGGAAGGTGTTTGGCCACATAACCAAAGCATAGGAAGGGCTGGGAGGCAGCAGAGCCCAGGAGGAAGAGGAACAAGGCCTTGGAAGCAGTCAGGGAGCTCCCTTCCCACCCTCGCTTGGCGCTCAGGTGGGGCTGCTCAGGTGCACTGCAGCCTCACGATGTGGAATTTGCCTGTTGGCGGCTCTGAATCTCACTTCTCTCGGTTTCTGTTCCAGAGAGCGCTGAGGGGTAGCTGCAGTTGGAAAGTCCCCAAGAAAGACTGATTGACCCAGCTCCATTCAATTACCCAATCTGAGAGTAATCACTGGCAGGGATATGGGGCATGACAGTCACCCCAGCTCAGCTCAGGAGTCCACTGATGGACAGACAGGTGTGCGTGTGTGTGTGTGTGTGTGTGACGAAAAAGACAGAGAGGTCAGTAAAATGGTGAAAGCTCCTATTTTAACCACATGATTGGGGTAGAACCTGGGTGGGAGGAAGAGCATTTTCTAGAAAGAATAGGGATAACTGGACCAAAGGAAAAGTACATTTCCATTAAATAAAGATAACAGATCCTGGCTTACTTTTTAATTAACCAACCTGTTACACTTCTGGATTTGCTTTGACTGTCAGGAAGCTCAGTACATTAGGTTTCCTTAGCCTAGGTTTCTGTGATATAGTCTTCTCCTACTTTAATCCCTTAGTTCTTATCTTCTTATTTTTTGTGTTACTTTGTGTTTTATAACACCTCTGCTGCTTTAGTATAAGCCCTCTCCAGTTCTTTCAGAGAGGCCATTTCTGTATAAAAAGATAAATTTCCTTTGTTATGAAAGAATATCTCTTAGCCAACCTACATATCCTCTGTCAGCTGTAAGGATTTTTTTATTCTTTTAATACATGTAACATTTTTGGAAAGGCTACAATAATCGCAGGAGTGCTGATACTGTTATGACTCTAAAACACAATCAAACCAAAAGTTGCATCATGGCCTTTTTCTGAGGAGACACTCAGAAATCTATAAAAAGTAACCATCAGCAATTTTGCATACAATGACTCAGGTCTGGGGTCAAGTAAGAGCTGCCTGTTGTCAAGAGATCATATGTTGTGTGGAGCAAGCTCAGACTTGCAGGGGGCTGGCATATAAAGGGCATTTTGGTGTTGGGGGTGTTAGGGGAGGGTTTATGTCTCATGAATAATTTCAAGAAGGTGAGGTTGGTGGACCCAGCACACAAACGAAACGACAAAGATTCCACATATATGTGTTAATATATGATTGTTTTTCCCCTTCTGACTTACTACACTCTGTGACAGACTCTAGCTAGGTCTAACCACATTTCTACAAATGACCCAATATCAGTCCTTTTTATGGTTGAGTAATATTCCATTGTACATATGTGCCACCTCTTCTTTATCCATTCATCAGCTAAATGGTCCAGAGGAACCTATCTGCAGGGCAGGAATACAGATGCAGATGTAGAGAACAGATGGGTGAACATAGACATAGGGGAGGGTTAGAGGTTACAGTTGTCATGCAGCCTAAGCATAAGACCACAGGAAGAAGGGTAGGGTTGGAGTAAAGAATATTTCAAGAGCCAATAAGGCCAAGAGAGATGGGCAGGGGTGACCATGAAAGGTTTGTTGGGTTAGGATGAAATTTTGGAATGTAAATTTTAGGATGTAAATTTTGGAATGTATAGGAAGTAGGAAGCCAGGGAAGAGTTTTAATTAGGAAAGTGAGAAAGTGATCCAGTCTCTCTGTTAAAATAACCCTCTGGGCTGTGATGTGGAGGTCCTGACCTAGGGGCACCCTCAGGTGGCTGCAGAAATTACAGGTAGAGAAGATTAGGTTGGAATTAAGGCTAAGGCAGTGGGGATAAGGAGACAGTTTCAAGAGACATTCAGAGTCCTCTCTGAGGGCCCTCAGGGCAGCCAGACAACAAGGAAGAGGGTGCCGTTGGTTGGCGAGAAGGGGAAGAAGAAAATAAGGCTTGGGGACTGGAAGACAAACCCCACTTCTCTGAGCTTCAAGATTGGAAAGAGAAAGAGAAGGCAGTTTAACTCTTTCAATCCTTCACCCACCCATGCCACTCCATTGTGGGCCAGAGCCCAGATACAGAACAAGCAATATCAAAGTCAACTCAAATTCTGAACTTCTTTCTCAAACACTTTGAGGGAGACACACACCATACCCATTCCCCTCTCTTATCCACATCTTTGATACCTGTTGGCTTTTTGGATATCTTTGTATGAATTTTAAAAAAGTCTTATCCGGGCAGACCAGTTAGAAATAGGTGCTCCTTTCCCTAGGGACTGTAGCAGTCCACATCAGGGCTCAAACCTTGGCAAGTGCAGCTGGAGGTCCACCCCAAATCTGACCACATCTGGGTGGCCCTGAGGGTAGCCCAGCCTGAAGGAACTTCTTCACTTCTTGCTTCAAAATTCCTCTCCATCTGCAGCTGGAACATCTTTCGCCCTCCCCCTTTCCCCTGGATTCTGTGTCATAAAAGCCCAAAGAACAGTCTTGGAGGTCCATATTCCTCTTTGGCAGCTTGTGGCGGGGGAAGTCTGGAGCACGTGTAGAGTCATCTTTGTCCTATCACAAGATGGATAACTTTTAGGACTGGGGAAGCCTCAACAATTGATCTCCTCGGGGTGAGGATTGGGACCACTCTGCATGTTTTTAAGCGGTCAGAGCCAGGGAGTGCTCAGAAAAATTTCACAAAGCAGAAGCTGAGCCTCGAATTCTGGAAAATAGCATGGAGGCCATAAGAAACCAGCATGGGGTTGTAGGGGGCTGAGATGGAAAATGTTTGGGCAAAGAGGGTGATAAGGAGCCTCCAGGGCAACAGTCTAGTCAGGATGTGGCAGTAGACAGCAAGCGCAAATGCTGACTCTGCTCCCAGCTCAAGGGAAGTGAGAATCAGAGCAGATCTCACTGAAGAGGGTTGTGAGGGAAGTGGTGTTTCTTTAGGGGAAGCCAGGGGAACCTTTGGCCAAAGAGATGAAAGATGTGCAAAGCAAATTAAGATGAAAAACAATCACCATGCTTTGTAATGTAAAATCTTGGGTAGCAGGGCTTAGGATAAACACCGTGGGACTGGAGTCCCAATTTGGAGAATCACTAGAAAATCACTAGAATCACAGAGCTCTTCACACACATACCTTGCTCCCATCAATCAGTCTTGAAGGTTATTGTTAGTTATTCTCATGGCAGTTAGAGGAGAAACGTGGGTTTGGAGACAAGGGGAGTTCACTTGGCCTACAGGACCAAGTACAGGACTGCATATGTAGTTTCCTTTTCCTCCATCCATCCAACAATAGGCCAGTAAATAAGAATTGAGAGAGAAATAAAATCCAACTCCTGCCTCTAAGATCCTTAAGAATCTAATAGAGGGAAAAGGCACAGTAAAAATGGGCTCTATGGGACTTCCCTGGTGATCCAGTGGTTGAGAATCTGCTTGCCAATGCAAGGAGACTCGGGTGTGATCCCTGCTCCGGGAAGATTCCACATGCCACAGGGCAACTAATCCTGTGCGCCATGACTACAAAGTCCATGCAGCAACCACTGAAGGCTCTAAGCACCAGTGAAGACGCAGCACAGACCAGTAAATAAATAAATAAAATTAATAATTAAAAAAAAAAAAGGCCTTGTAGAATGTACAGAGTCCTGTCTGTAACCCAGAGTCTTGATGTAAACAGAGGCACGTGTTGGAAATTTCTAGCTATGGGATGGGGAAGCAGAGTACACAGATCAGACTGTGAAGGGCAGTGTGTAGTAACATTGAGAGTACTTTAATGTTTCTTTTTCTGGGCACTTGTTATACAATCTTCTTTAGCATTTGGTCCCATTTTTTATTCAGGATTTCTCTTGTCCAGTTGTATCTGTCAGGATTCTGCATTGCAAATGGCAGATACTCAGTTCAGACTGGTTGAAGCACATAGAAAAAAAATTTATTTCCACACATGATTTGAAAGTCCAAGGGTATTGGTTTCAGGGCTGGTTGGATCATTGTGCTCAAATAATGTCACCAGTTTCACTGTCTCTTGTTTCTACTCTCCTCTGTGTTGGTCTCTCTCTCAGGGGATCTTCACACATGGAAGCAAGAAGGTCTCTAGCCTCTCAGAACTTTTATTTCTCTCAGCTCAGTAGCCCCACTGGGAAGAGAGTTTCTCTTTCCCAATAATTCTGGAGAAAGTTCTGGAATTGGTTTCAACTGAACTGACTTCTTCGTGTGCCCATCTGTGACCCAGGCACTGTGGCTTGGAAGACATATGGACTGTGCTAACCTTAGTCTAAGAGGTGGGACTAGTTCCATACAACCCTCCCAGACTGGTATTGGAGGAGGGATAGTTCCTCAAAGGAAAATCTGAGCACTCCTCCTAAAATGACTAGCAATGATGTTGGGCAGCCAAAATAAGAACTTCCATTATATCTTTGTGACTGAATCATTGCTGAATTCTGGCCACAAGCATTTGCTGTGACTGATGCTGTTGTTTTAAGGTTTTTAAAATAACATGTATTTCTTAAAAGTTAACATGTGCATAACAAGAAATAAAAAAACACAAGAAGCTAAAAACAAAGTCATTCATAATTGCCATCGGTTTACCGATGTGTCCTTTGATGTGTCCTTCTAGGTCTCATTTGTGTATTTTCACAACTAAGCATCCCTTTTTATGTAATTAAGACCATACAGTTGTATATCATGCTGTTTCACATATCATGAATCTTTACCATTTCAAAGTCCCAAAGCTATGAGTATTTTGATAACCAGGAATATACTATGCCAACTCAATCTGGAAGGAAAAAAATTGTAATCCTGCCTTTCTCAGTGACAAAATTTCAGAAAAGACAAAAATGGCAAATGGATGACCGATGTGTATTCTGCCTGACCTGCAGGTCAGTACAAGCCCTTCTTTCTGTCGTAAATTTGGATGGGCTGAGGCCATCGATGCCATGCAGAGGCCTCAGCAGTGGTCCAGTAGGGATGGGAGGGCTGCTTCTATAGAAACAAGGCTGGTGTTCAGTTCCATAGAGGTACATGTGCAGCGTCCTTAAGGAGTGGTGAACTTGGGCAAGGGGCTTGGCAGAGACAGTTCTTTTGAGGTCTGATGGTATTTAGAGTCAGGTGGGGGCAGCTCCAGGGTTCCAGCCTGTCTGTTCGTTTGGAGAAAATATTGAGGGAGCAGCTGAGAATTCAGGGAGCTGACTCCAGGCCCTGAAGAGAGACAGCAGAGTACTGTTGGTCATTTCTCTAGAGTGGAAGGAGAGATGGCCATGAACCTCCAAATCCTTCTCTGAGGGCACCCCTCCAGGTATATGAGATTTACATGTGTGCAGCAGATAAGAACAAGGAATTGCACACTGTTTGTTACTAATAGGGCTTTGCCACCACATCCTGTTTCAGAACTCCTAGGTCTAGTGAAATGTGGTACTTGAATGTAAGCTGCAGGGGCCCTGTCTAAACAGCTAAGGTAGAGAAAGACTTAAGAGGCCAGGACAAGGCCTGCTTCCATCTGAATCCCCACCAGGTTGGGAAATGGTGGAGGAGTACTACTCCTGCCCTGCAAACTCCCAATGTAGGGGGCAGCCTTAGGCCTCATGGAATTCTAGGAGGTCTGGATCTCAGAAGATGAGAAAAAGAAACTACAGGAAGGGAAGACTCTCAAGGGTGTATCTGTCCCAGAACCACAACCAGTTATTTCCTTGACCTGGACCTTAGTCCAATCTCCTTCTCGGGGTTAGCCAAGGGGAATTGAGTTGGGAAATGAGGTGACCTCTCTCTAGGGCAGTGATTTTAAACAATTGTGGGTGGGGGCTGGGTGAGCTGAGTAACATTTATATTCCCAGCTCCACTGCCAGAAATTTTGTTCAGAAGGTCTAGGGTGGGTGGGGTTCAGAATTCTGCTTTCTTAATAAACAACCCAGGAATTCTGATGCAAGTCGTGCATGGCATATACTTTGAGACCCATCATCCTTGAGGCTGGAGTGCCTGCAGGCCAGGGATGTGGGCAGGACTCCTGTGCTGGGACAGGGTCTACATCGTAGGGTTTAGGGAATAGCCTGAGGTCAGAAACTGGGCTGAGCCACATGTCTACACAGGTCTTTTGTCTAGGAAATGGCAGGTGGAAGGTTTGGTGCCTTAGCTTAGAGGTGCTGGGGACCATAGACAGTGATGTCATCCAATGCTAGGGTCACCCTTGCTTCCGCTGACTCTGTGTTTCCTTTGCAGAGGAAACCCCTTTGGCCACATTGGGTTTACTTAATCCTTTCTTTTTAAAAGATATTTATTTATTCGGCTGCACTAGGTCTTAGCTGTGGCATGTGGGCTCTTTAGTTGCAGCAAGCGAATTCCTAGTTGAAGCATGAGGATTCTTAGTTGCACATGCAAACTCTTGTTGGAGCATGTGGAATCTACTTCCCTGCCAGGGACTGAATGCAGGTTCCCTGCATCGGGAAAGCAGAGTCTTAGCCGCTGGACCACCAGGGATGTCCCTCAAAAATCCTTTCTTAACAATATAGTGTTCATTGAGCAGCACATGATTGCTAATTTAAAAAACATTTTTGGCCAGTTGTATGCATATTGACATATATCCTTTTTAAAAATTTTTAACTGGAGGATAATTGCTTTACAATATCGTGTTGGTTTCTGCAGTACAACAATGTGAATCAGCTATAAGAATACACATATCCTTAAGTAGAATTTAACTCAGTTTGCAACCAACGTTAGAGCTATTCCAACCCTGAATACCTCACTGATGCAGAGGAGTTGGTTCTTGGTATAAATGTGATGGTGAAGGGATTAGAAGAAGAACAGGACGGGGGCAACATGGGTGTAGCTGGTCTAGGAAAGACAGGGGGGTGGTGATGGAGGTGGATATTTGCTTATAGTACTGTGATTGGGGTTAGAGCCTCAGGAGGCAGGAAGTTAAGTGTGGAGGCCTGGAGGGTGGGAGGAACCAAAGCAAAGTTGGGCTGATTGAAAATTCTGAATGGATGACATTTAGGAGCTGTTGGAACATGAGCTTACTGAATTTGTGAGTGGGAAGTTTTGGTGTGGGTGCGTTCTCTTTAAGCTCCAGGCATTGGACTCAGGGGTGTGATGGGTGTTCTCAATGGGCAGGTCTCTTTGGGCCTCATCCTGTAGAATGCTTCATAATTTTTGGAGGGGCAGAGCCCTGTCAAAAGCAAACATGGAAGATCTAGAAGCACAAGTTTGCTGTCATTCATTCATTTATTCTCTCTCCAAATATTTACTGAATGTCTCCTTAGGTTCCAGGCACTATTCTAGCCCTGAGGATATAGTGTTGAGCACAGCATAGCCCCTGTCCTCACTCAGCTCGTGTTCTAGCAGAGAGACAATTATTAAACTCATTAACAATAGATGTGTAATATAGCTTCAGGTTGGTACAGGATCGTGAAGAAAAACAATGGAGATGACATTAGGGAGTGATTATTTTAGACTGAGTGTCAGGGACGGTCACCCTGAGGCAGTGACATCCGAGTAGAGACCTGAATAAGGTCAGGAGTGAGGCTGGCAGAGCTTGGAGGGGAGCGAAGCCCAGACAGAAGGATGGGGCCATGGCCTGACTTCATTACAGGAGACTTTGGCCCATGGTTATTTCCATGGCTATTGTGGGAGATGAACTCTATTTTGGGGTCGGCACTGACTCACTGCTGAAGTATTGGGCAACTAATTCCCTATGGTGAGACTATTTCTAACTGTGAAAAGAGGATCTTCATAGCTACCTCTGTTTTACAAGAATCTCATGAGACTTGGTGTCTGTCTAGAAAGTATTTTTATTACACAAAGATTTTGTTTCCTGCAGAAGCTAAGGGATAAATGGTTAGCAACAAACCTAGCTGTGCTCTCAGGGAGCAAAATGTGGCCTGGTTCACTCAATGCTGACACTAGTTGATCCTCTAAAGATGGCCTTGAACTCTTGCTGTTTTCCTTGATGTTAGTGCACTGGTGAGCACCAGATCAAAGTCCCTAGGTTCTGGGTCCCATTCTATTGCTGACAACCTGTAGGGTCTTGGTCAATTCACTTAACTTTTGCTTCAGTCTGTCACCTATAAAATGGGTATGTTAGGGACTTCCCTGGAAGCCCAGAGGTTAAGAATTCGTTTTCCAATGCAGGCGTGGTGGGTTCGATCCCTGGTTGGGGAACTAAGATCCCACACGCCGAGGGGCAACTAAGCCTGTGTGTCACAACTACTGAGCCTGTGTGCTGCAACTAGAGAGAAGCCTGTGAGCCATAGCGAAGGCTTGACACAGCCATAAATAAATAAATTTTAGAATGGATATAATAATCAAAAGAGATTCTGCTGTTTGGCCTACAAATGCTATAAATCTAGCTGTGGGAGATTACTGTTATTAAAGTGGAAAGCTAGGGCCCACTTTGCCCGGGTTGTGGACCTTTCATGGGGTCACAACGTTGCCAAAGTGTTTCCGTTTATCTCCCAGGGAGCAGCAGCAGGCCTAGGAGTTTGGTCTATGAGAAATATATAGTTTTCTCCTTAGTTTCATCTTATCTGTGTTCAGCATGGTGTCTGTGGCCAAGGAGAGTTTATTTAAGTGGCAGAAAATCAGTGAAAAAAGTCTCAGGGAAAAGCAGAGAAATGCTGGCACTTTCAGACCCAAACAAGGCAAAAGAAAAAACTTCCAAGGGGGCTCTGTGTCTAAAGACATAGTCTTTACAGCACGCCCTTCCTCTCTCTCCTATGAACATTTATTGAGCTCCTATTGTGTGCCCACACCATGCTAATGTCCCTAGGCCAGTTTGTGAGCAGCCCTGGCCCTAATTCTAGGCTGGATGGGTGGTAGACAGCTGTGCAGAGACCTGACTGGAAGCAAGCCCAATGCTGGCAGGTCCAGGGTTGTGAGATAGAGTGGGGTTGGCCGTCTGCTCCAAGTATCTCCCTGACCAGCCAGAGATGCCTTGCCTTAGTGAGTGCTAGCTATTGTTCCAACCTCTTTGTGAGTATTATCTTATCCTTCACAGAAGCTCACTGGGGTAGGGACTATTGTTAATCATTTTACAGAGAAGGAAACCAAGGTTTGCTCACTTGTGACATGGTGAGATAGCATCTCACAGCTCTCTCCACCTTCCAATAGCCAGGACTGCAGTGCTTTTCCCGCCCTCCCTAGGCTCCTGGGGTCACTCTGCTCGTGCAGAGTGCTTGTCACCCACACACATCAAAACCCAGAGGGGCCTGAGAATTGACCTCCTCCAGGAGTGGCCTGTAACTGTCAGAGGTGCCAGAGTATCACAGCCCAACTTTGCCTCTTGTTGGGACTACTCTGGAATGTCTTCTTCAGAGGTCCTGCAGGACTAGGCCAAAGTGATTTTCTGTATGAATTTTGCTTTGCTTGGCCTCCTCCCCTCCTCATCTTCCCTCCTACATACCCCTAATACATCACCAGCTCTTGAGGGCTGGTTTCTGGGAGATTCAGACACCCAATTATGTATTAGCTGAACTGGGGCAGGATGTTGTTCAGTGACAGATTCTAAGAGAGAATTCAGAAGTTGTATCTAGCAGTAATAGCCCCACCAAGAGTCCAAATGATCTCAGAGAGCCCATATAATTATGTCATCTGGGACCTGCAAAATGCATAAGAGCCCCTCAAAGTACAAGGCATTTAATTAGACAATTTATATACTTATCTCATTTAATATCAAAACATGTCTAGAGCAGAGTAGACTTTTTCAATTTTCCTTAGAATGTATGAGATCATTCAGATTCAACAAAATCACTTTTTACTAGTTTTAAAATCACGTATCAGGTGAAGGGGTATTTCTAAATTTCACCTGGGTAGGATTCCAGTGATATGCTGCCTTAATTACATGAAGCTTCATTTGACCCCATTATCATTGCCCACCCTCTCCATCTAAATGTTCTATTTCCCATGTGTTCATGTATATGACATTCATGTGGGTGACATTGACTTTATCCCCTGAGATGTTTGCAGATCTTGGTGACCCAACAGCAGAGTTCAGGATTAATGTTTTAGGGCTTCACTGCCTAATAGACTCACCTCTAGCCTCATGTGGCTACTGAACATTTGAATTATGGCTGGTATGGACTGAGATGTGCTTTAAGTGTAAAGTATACATGAGGGATTTTGAAGGCTTAGTATTAAAAAAAAAGAATGTAAATTATCTCATTCGTAGCTAAAAATATTTACTACATGTTGAAGTGATAATATTTCTGTATGTATTAGGTTAAATAAAAGATTAAAATTAATTTTATCTCATTTTTTATGTTTAAAATTATGGTTGCTAGGAAATTTTAAATTACACATATAGCTTGCATCAGATTTCTATCAGGTAACTCTGCTATAGAGACTCAAAGGGAGGTTTAGGGAATGAGGTTGTCCAACTCCTCCTAGGAAGGCAGGTTGAGTTAAGGAACTGTGTGTTTGCTGTGATGGCAGAGTCCTCTATGGAATCAGGAGGCAGCAAGGTGAGGGCTTCATGATCACACTTTACAAGGTGTGTGGTTCCACACATGACTCTGTGCCCTTCTGGCCAAGAGAGTTTACGGCTGAAAAAATTGGCGTGTAAATTAGTTATCTGTCCAAAGGACATCACTGCTTCTTTGATTCCAGCCTGGGATTTGTTAACTTTACAGAATTCACATTTACTGTCTGGGTCGTGCTGTCATCTTCTGAGGGGAGAAGGGTGAGGAGGCCAGTTGAGGGAGGAGAGAAGAAGGGGAGGGGATTGTTATGATGAAAACAAAGACAGGAAGAAGGACAGAGGGAGACCCAGGGGAGAAGATCTCACTGGCGCAAACAAAAGGTTCAAGAAGTCAACTGGTCAAGTAATTCCTTCTCTTTCTTTTTCTCTCTTTTCTCAATGTCTTTCTTTCTGATTTTTTGATGTTTGTTCCTAGAAAACCACAAGCAGTCACCTCTGTTTTGTAGATGAGGAAACAGCAGAAAGAAACTGGCCAGTGATTTCCAGAGATAAATAGGAGGTGTGGCAAAGGGCGCAGGAAGAGAATTTAGAGATACAGTGCCCTCGGTGTTGGGGTGCAAGTCCCCCTTCTAGAAAGTACATTCTGTCACTAGGGCTCCCTCCTGGTGGATCCTGCCTCAGTGAGTACAGTTTCTGGGAAAAGGCTTTGGCATTGTCACAAGCCTCCAGAAGAACCCCACACTTTGAGCCAGTATAAAATAGTTCTAGATCCTGCCAGGTGAGCCAGTAGGGCTCCTGGTGTCCCTTGAGGTCTGAGACTGACTTGGGAACCACACTTGGGCCTAGCAGAGCAGGACACGTCAGTTCACTAAGCACTCACGGGACGTCTGGTGCGTGCCGGGCACTGAGGGACAGACAACAGTCACTCCGGTTCCGGACCTTGCGCACCTTGCTGTCCCACCGGGGCAGACAGGTCTGAAGGGAGTCTGTTTAGATTTGGAGCCACGGGTCTCAGTTGGACTCATGTTCACACATCTCTCTCCCAGGGCCATGTTCTGCAATGATTTGAAGGAGAAGTATGAGAAGAGGATCATTATCAAAGGGGTGGATGCGGAAACCATGCACACTCTTCTGGACTACACGTACACCAGCAAGGCGCTCATCACCAAACAGAATGTCCAGCGCGTCCTGGAAGCTGCTAACCTTTTCCAGGTGTGTGAACAAACAGGCCCCGTGCTCTCCTCTGGAGAGAAGAAAGCAGCACTTCTCTGGAGATCTGCCTGGTCTGGCGCCCAGGCCTGTACCTGGGGCACACGCAGCTGGGCCTGTGCTCACTTGAAATGTCCCGAGGGATGGTGAGCTGAGTCACTGACTCCTTAATGAGATGAAGCCAGGGGAGCTTGGTGCCTAGAATCTATACTTGGTTCCTGACTCCAGGAACAATGACTATGATTTACAGAAGCATAATTAGAGTGCGGGGGATGTGGGGGAGCTGCAGTCACCAATTCATATCTGTACCTTCTACTCCTTAGCACAACCCAGGGTAGTCACTTTCTCCCACTTTATGGGTGGGTAAATTTAGGCACATAGCGAATAAGTGACAAGGCTGAAATTTGAACCCTGGGCTTTCTGAGCCCAGAGGCCACCTACTTTCCACTATACATGCAGCCTCTCAGGGATCAGTGTCTAGACTTCAGGGGAAGCGGGAACTTCACTGGTCAGCAATCTGTGGTGGATGTGAAGAAGAGCACTTCTCATGAAGGGTATCATGAAAGATAAATAGAGAACCCTCAAAGTTGTCTTATTGTTTACATCTAACTATGTTTCTGTCTGATTATAATAATTATATTTAGTTTCATAAAATAATTAGACCCATAGCTTCTGTCAATTGTGTCTACAATTATCATAGGAGTTCCATCCTGAGTTACCATCTTTGCCTAGGTCTAAGATTACACTTTGAACTCAGTTCCATTGGGTTATGACAGAGATTCTCCCATTGAGGATGTTGAAATTTATGATAAACAGAGTCCAGGGACAGGTCAAGATCATTCCCAGGGACTGGAGACGAGCATCACATCTTGTCTGGGAGTTTGGAAGTTGGCATACTCTTGGATAATCAGTAGGTCAGAAGTGGAAAGGGACAGAAAACAGAGTCTGGGAATGTGGGGTCTAGGGCAGAGATCAGGGACAATGGGATTATCTTTGTTGAGGCTGGAGTTGAGGCCGGATTTAAGAAGCCCAAAGGGAAGGAAAGTGGAAAAAGGGAGAAAAATCAACCATGAAAAGGTACTATGATTCTAAGCAATGGGTCTCTGCAGGGTTAACCAATTTTATTGTCTCAGTTTCCTCAGGGTATTTTAAAGATACAGAACAAGTTATTTCCCAAAGGACTTGTTACACCTTATCTGGCTATGTCGCCAAGTCTGTTACCATCTGTACACCTAGCCCCTTGCCCTTATCTGTCATTGTCTGCTTAAACCCTCAGCCTTATTCACTGGCAGGGAAATATCCTGTTGTGTGGAGGGAGGGGCTTAGCAACCTCATGCTCAGCATCCCTTCTACCCTCTATTCTGCCAATCTAACTTCAGGGAAATCCTTCTTGTGTCATGGATCTAGTTCCGCTTTTATGCTTTTTCAGAACTTTCTCTTACAAGGCAAGTATCCTCTCTTCACCGATGCCTCCCAAAGGACCACTAACTTTGAGAGAATCACCTCATTCACCATAATTCAGTCAAGCCACAGTTGTCATTGTTACCTTCATGCTAATCTCCTTTCCTGGGACCCAAAAAGGGTAGTTGACTTGTCTAAAGATGGACGGGTAACACTGACAGTAATAACAGTAATAGCAATTATGGCTTCAGGTATAGTGCCTGACACCAAAGTAGATGCTTAATGAATATAAATTTTATTGAGCACTTACTATGTGCTTGGAGTGACAGTTGGATCTAGTAACCAGGTCTTCTGTTTTTCCCACTAAGTGAAAATTGGTCCTGTATGATAGGCTGAAGAGATAATGTTGTTTTTCAAAATGCGGTTTTTTAATATTTATAAATTGTAATAACATACAAACTCACTTCAGAAATTAGGAACCCATACAAACAAGCAAAAAAAAAAAACCATAAAAATTACCTACAACTTCCTTCTGTTCAGAGACAATATAGCAGCTTCCTTGCTGTATAGACTTCAGGTCCTTTTTTGTACAGTAACTTATACAGAGAGAGTTAGCAACTTAGAGCAAAGCTTGGAGCCAGATTGCTGGATTTAAATGCCAGCTCCATTGCTTACCAGCTGTGTGGCTTTGGGTGTGTTTCACAGTTTTGTTGTGCCCCAATTTCCTTGTCAATAAAACAGCCAAACCAAGGAACACCAAGGAAAGAGAAGATAGGAGAGACAGGGTATATAGAGGTGTGTGTGCATGTGTGTGTGTGTAAATCTTTACTTAACCCCTTTACTTTAAGTAAGATGTCCTCATGTGTCTCCTTCAGCTTCTGGTGTCCCTGAGTCCAGAACCTTTCTCCATTGGATAAGTCTTGTTAGACTGCAAGCAGTAGGAAGGATAAGCAGAAGGCTTAACTTCTTAAACCAATTCCCTGCTGTCAGCCTCCATCTCTCCTGGAATTCTTGGCTTGGGGAGATTTTAATATTCCTGCTTTTTGGGGGTTCTGAGGGACATATTTAGTGTGCCCTCTCTTGTCTCAGCAAAGTCACTTACCAGTCTTCATACTGTGTGGTTTGGGGTTACTGATGTCTCTTGGTTTCATTGAGGATGGAGTTTGTGTTTCTGTTTCTTGTTCTCCTTTCAGTTTGGGGTGATTTTCCAAGCAAGACCTATAAAAACCCTTTAGATCGTAAATAATCTTTTGTGATAATATTACAAATATTTCCCATTGATGGTATAACTCATAATTTTTAGTTATAGTTTTTTAATGTACAAAGTTTAAAACTAGTATTTAGTCAGATAATGTTGATCACATCTTTGATGGTTTTTGCCTTTGGTGTGCATTTTTAGAATGACCTTCCCCATTGCTTGATTACGTACTGACTCACAAGTTCATTAGTCTTGTTACCTTTAAAGGTTCAATACCTAAATTTTTAATATATCTGGAAATTATTTTGGCATACAGTTGTTTCCTCTTTGTCTTTGTTTTCTTTTCATTTTCCCTCAAGTGGTGAGCTTCAATGGAAAGTTTAATGAGATTTAATGAGAGAGATTGGAGAGGAGGATGGAGATATGCTAGTAGAGCAGGCTTTATTGTTTTTTTATATATAAAATTTTATTTATTTATTTATTTTTGGCTATATCGAGTCTTTGTTGCGGCACAGCCTTTTCTCTAGTTGTGGAGCACAGGCTCCAGGGCACGTGGGCTTCAGTAGTTGTGGCTCCAGGGTTCTGGAGCTCAGGCTCAATTGTTGTGCATGGGCTTAGCTGCTCCACGGCATTTGGAATCTTCCCAAATCAAGGATCGAATCCTTGTCTCCTGAACTGGCAGGTGGATTCTTTACCACTGAGCCACAAAGGAGGCCCCCACTTTTTTTGATACTTATTTGGCTATGCCAGGTCTTAGTTGCAGTATGCAGGATATTCAATCTTTGTTGCAACATGCAGGATCTAGTTCCCTGATCAGGGATTGAACCCAGGCCTCCTACATTGGGAGCATGGAGTCATAGCCACTGGACCACCAGGGAAGTCCCAGGCTTTGTTTATTGTTGATTCTCCTATTCTGATAATCCCTCACCTCAAAATTTTCCAAATCTCATTTACTTTCTAGGCAAAAAATAATAAGTTTCTCTCTGAGGCTATTTTACTAATTTTCCTATGAGTGTTAATTCTTATGAAAATAAGAAAAGAGTGCTGTGAGCTTTTGGACATCTATTTAACCCACTTTCTGATTGCTATTGCTTCTGGATACTTTCTTTAAAGTATCAGACATAGAAAACTGGTAATATTTTCATGCTTGGAGGCACCATAAGGAACAGAAGTTTATAGGTTGTTGAAATCACTCTGTGCTTTTAAAATATTATTTATTTTTTTATAGATAAAACATATCTATTCTAAATCAGAAATATAGGGAGATACAGTGAAACATTTGCCATCTTCACTGATAATTTTCTTCCTCCTGTTTTGCTATCCTTCCTATTCTATGTATGTACCAGGATAAATGTGCATATATTACCCTCATTCATTGCTTCCATTTTTTTTCTATTAAAATATTATTTATTTTATTTTATTTTTTAACTTTACAATATTGTATTGGTTTTGCCATATATCAACATGAATCCACCACAGGTATACACGTGTTCCCCATCCTGAACCCTCCTCCCTCCTCCCTCCCCGTACCATCCCTCTGGGTCATCCCAGTGCACCAGCCCCAAGCATCCAGTATCATGCATCGAACCTGGACTGGTGACTCGTTTCATATATGATATTATACATGTTTCAATGCAAGTCTCCCATGCTTCCATTTTTTAAACAAAAGTGTTGGCATAGTAAACCCTCCATTTTGATGTCTTGCTTTATTTGGCTTCACTATAATTTTTGGAGGTTGTTACAAGTCAGGATGTGTAGAGCCGTCTTATTCTTTTCAATGCTGGATAATATCATTGGGGATTTCTTTAGATGTCAAACATATACAGTTATCTGTAATAGTCTCTTATAAGGCAGGGTGGCAGAGCAGAAGGAACATGGGCTTTGGAGTTAGGCAGAACCTGGCTTTAAATCCAAGTTCAGGGAACTTCCCTGGTGGTCCAGTGGCTAAGACTTCATGCTGCCAATGCAGGCGGCCTGGGTTCAAACCCTGGTCAGAGAACTAGATCCCACAGGTCACAACTTAAAAAAAAATCCTGCATGCCTCAATGAAGATTGAAGTGCTGCAACTAAGACCCAGTACACCACCCCCCCCCAAAAAATCCAAGTTCAGTCACGTGTTTTCTGTGTGGCTGTGGACAAGTTATTTAAATTTTCTGAGACTCAGCTTTCTAAGTTGTAAAATTAGGGTGACAGTAATGGCTACCTTCCAGGGAAAGTATGCCAGAGCTGGCATTTTATTTTGTCATGTATACCACCCTGACAGTGGGACTGAAGTCAGCATGAATCAGATTACCTTGGTTTCCCCACCACAGCTTGTAGTAAAGTTTTCTTAATTGTCACACCTTTGATGTGACTCAGCTGCTCTCTAATTTTCTGATTCTCTTCTCAGGTTGCCTTTTACTCTCTTCCTGTTAAACATCGATTGCTTCCCTCTGAGGATTTCCCAGTCCAGAAAGGCAGAAGTGAGAATTCAGTTGACCAAGCCAATCACCACTGTTGGTGTTGGACAAAGGTTTTTCACGGGAGGTCACTTGATGAGTTGCTGGCCCGTTGACACTGATGGCCCTTGGGTCAAAGGCCATTGGTGTGGCATGTGTGCGTGCACGCTCAGTTGCTTCAGCTCTGTCTGACTCTTTGAGACCCTATGGACTGTAGCCCACCAGGCTTCTCTCTCCATGTGATTCTCTAGGCAAGAATACTGGGGTGGGTTGCCATGCCTTCCTCCAGGAGATCTTCCTGACCCAGGGATCGAACCCACATCTTCTGCATCTCTTGTATTGCAGGTAGATTCTTTACCCACTGCACCACCTGGGAAGCCCAATATTTATATATAGTAGTGTGTATATGTTAATCCCAAATTCCTAATTTGTCTCTCTCCCAACCCTGCCATCCCCTTTGGTAACCATAAGTTTGTTTTCTATGTCTATGAGTCTATTTCTGTTTTGTAAATAAGTTCATTTGTAACATTTTTTTAAATTCCACATATAAGTGATATCATATATTTGTCTTTCTCAGTCTGTTAGTTTTCTAATCTTGAACTTAATCTCTGTTCTGAGCTCCCCATTCTACCAGTGGCAGAAACTGTAGTCAACATAATGATAACTCACTTCGGGAAAGCCTTATCAACTCAGTATTTGGCTTGCTTAGATAGTTCCAGCAGAGAAGGCAATGGCATCCCACTCCAGTACTCTTGCCTGGAAAATCCCATGGACGGAGGAGCCTGGTGGGCTGCAGTCCATGGGGTCGTGAAGAGTCTGACACGACTGAGCGACTTCACTTTCACTTTTCACTTTCCTGCATTGGAGAAGGAAATGGCAACCCACTCCAGTGTTCTTGCCTGGAGAATCCCAGGGACGGGGGAGCCTGGTGGGCTGCCGTCTACGGGGTTGCACAGAGTTGGCCACGACTGAAATGACTCAGCAGCAGCAGCAGCAGATAGTTCCAGGGTGCATTTACACTGTGGAAGGACACTGTATAAAGAGGTATCTGGCCCAGGCTTACCATGGTCATTTGCATCATCGGTTCACGCTGGCACCTGCTGAAAGTCTATATTCCCATCAGTCTCTCTCTTGATCATCAACCCCTTCCCTCCTGGCATCAACTGAAAGTCCTTAGATCCATCTGGTTCTGGTCATCAGTCCTTGCTGGTCATTTTTCATTTTCCTTGTCCTGTTTTCAAGGCCTCTTCAGTCTGCCAGTACTCTCAGCTACTTCCGTGTCCCTCTAAGGAGCACATAAGAAACATCCATTTCCTCTCCCATGAGAATCTTTAACTACAGGGAACTCAGAGCAACTGCCCTAGGTCCCCTTTGTCTAAAAACAACATGTTCTAGTTTCTCTTCTGCTGCTACTATTCCGGTCTGCTGCTTTTCTGATTTCATCTTGGCAGTCAAGGCACACATTCTTTTGTCCTCATATCCACAACCTTAAGGCCTTCCAGCACGCCCCTCACTCTGGACTTCTGGCCTGCTTTGAGAGGCAGGAACCATCCTAGGGGCCCACACCTGCTTCTCACTCAATTACTAGACTTCTACTTTCTCCTGTCTCTTCCAAGAGAACTGGTATTTCCTCCAGTGTGAGAAAAGCTGCATCTTGTATTATTATCCAATCTCCTATTACTACTGTTTTGGCATAACGTTTAAGCCCATGCTCTTAGTATTTTGGAGTTTGAAGGTCAAAAGGCCCAGTTATTACTGCTAATTGGTGGTTTCAAAACTATTTTTCTAGTATAAGTTCTAAAAGTATATTTAGAAACACAAAAGCCAAAATTGTCTTCTTTCATCTGCTCTCTCTCCCTTCTCTGAGTCAGTAAGCTGGAATGCCCTACTTATTGTTTACAAGTTGTGGAATAAGGAAGTGAGATGTGGGGTTTTAGTTGTAATGTTATCCACAATGCTGCCAGATTCTGACTTTTTCTGCTACCTAACTACACAAATTACTAAGTATCCACTGTGTGCAAGGTACTTTGTGAGTCGCTTTCAGGGTGAAATAAAGATTAAAATTGTAAATATAGATCACATATAAGTAGCAATTTATCACATTCTTTCCCCTACATGATCCTATTTGATATTGACATTAGTTCTGAGCATGAGCAGGCCAGGGAATACCCTGATAATGAGACTGTAAGGTGGGTTTATTATTCCCACCACTTTCTAGATGTGGCTTAGATTTCAGTTAATCAAGTGGCAGAGCTTTGATCTGGGTCTAAACCCAGAACTTCTGGCTCCTGTACCTGCCTCCATTACTACTGCTGAAGACTCTAAAACGAGAATTCCCAATGAGCTTCCAGACCCCGAGGCAGAATATAGAAATTTCTGGCTCTGAAGAAGTTGGACTTCATAGAATGGGTTGGGTTTCAACAAGTGGCAGCTGGGTTTGGAAAAATGTATTTCAGGCAGAAGGAACTTTTAAACAAAGACTGAAGGTTTCACCTTCTCTATCTGCTGTCCCACTTGTTGCAGCTGTGTGCATGGACCTGCTTTTTAGGACCTGGCTTCTACTTATTTACATGCTTCTCTGCTGTATACAAGTGTTCTCTCTCTCTCACACACACACATACACACCCAATCCCCCCAAATCTTGAGCTATGTCCCAGACACCATCATTCTGTTTAATCCTTATAATGGGGTCCCTCCCCGGCCTTCACACTCTCCCTGAGCTGAGTCACTAAGCCACAGCTGTACCACTTGCCCCTTGAACCTTCGTGTGGCCCACATGTACCCGCTATTGCATGCCACTAGCCTGTTGGGGCCCGCGTTGTGTCCTCTGGGAACTCAGGGGCTGTCTGTTGCCTGAATCTCTACCAAACTTGCCACACCCGTGGGCACTGCCCCTTAGTTTTCATTTTGATTCCACTTATGAGGTAAGTGCACGTCTATGCGCCTCAGGCTCCCAGCACCGGCTCCACCTTAGTGAGTGGACCCTTTGCAATTCTTAGCTCCTTCCTTTCCTGCCCACCCTGTATAGCTTCCAGGAAGCAGCAGATCTTTCAGCCAAGTCTAGAGCAAGGACTGAAAGTCTGAAGGGAGCAGATGGCTTCCTAAGGTGGGAGAGTGCATTCCCATAGAGTCTTAGGCTGGTGTCTGGCTTGAGAGATATGAGCAAAGGCAGAAGATTAGAATCTGTGGTAATTTACAATTTGTGTGAAGACTACTCGTTATTACCAATACAGACCCCACAAAAGAATGGCTTGATGTTTTGTATCTATTGTTTGAGAAGACAAAATAGTGACAAATATTTACAATGAATTCAGAAGCACTTTCCAATAAGTTTTAATTTTGTTGATCTCATCAACAATTAACACACTCTTCACATATACTGATTTGTTGGGGCTTGAAGTTAAAAATATCAATGTCTTTATAGATCACTTGCAAGGACTCCAAGGCAACACAGGGACTGTGGTCAATAGGATTCCTGGTTTGGACCAAGATAGGACTTACGTTATTCTGGAGTGGATTTGAAGGAACCTCTAGTGAAATGTGGAATCACAGTGGTGAGAGCCTTTAGGATGCCTGGTTCTGGAGAGTGTACAGGGAGGCAGCAGAGGAGCTGTGGGGATGGGGGGAGGTGCATTCTCTTTGAGGCAGACACTTCTCGTGGGAACTGCAAACATGTTTCAAGTGGTTTCTTTGATTGTATTTTTAGTCTCCCTGCTCTGAGAGTCAGGTGCCTGGGTGTAAACTTTTACTCACATGCTGCCCACTCCAAATAGGAAGTTGATTATCTGTTACCAATATCTGTCATCACTCAGGTTTAATACATAAGTTCATGTGTAATTGGGACAGACCGAGATCTGAAAACTTACCCTAAAGTCCTAAATAATCTTGAATATGAAGAAGCAAAACCAAATATTTTTAGAGAAGTTTCTTGCCTCCGTGACTGGCTCAGTAGTTTCCCAGCCACTGGCTGGGATCCCGTGGTTCTGATTAACACTACCCTCACACTCAGAAATGTTTCAGTTCAGTTCACTTCAGTCACTCAGTTGTGTCCGACTCTTTGCAACCCCCTGGACTGCAGCATGCCAGGCCTCCCTGTCCATTGCCAACTCCTGGAGTTTACTCAAACTCATGTCCATTGAGTCAGTGATGCCATCCAATCATCTCATCCTCTGGCATCCCCTTCTCCTCCTGCCTTCAATCTTTCCCAGCATCAGGGTCTTTTCCAATGAGTCAGTTCTTTGCATCAGGTGGCCAAAGCATTGGAGTTTAAGCTTCAACATCAGTCCTTCCAATGGATATTCAGGACTGATTTCCTTTAGGATGGACTGGTTAGATCTCCTTGCAGTCCAAGGGACTCTCAAGAATCTTCTCAAAAACCACAGTTCAAAAGCATCAACTCTTTGGCTCTCAGCTTTCTTTATAGTTCAGCTCTCATATCCGTACATGACTACTGGAAAACTATAGATTTAACTAGTTAACTATAGATTTAACCTTTGTTGCCAAAGTAACGTCTCTGCTTTTTAATATGCTATTTAGGTTGGTCATAACTTTTTTTTCCAAGGAGCAAGCATCTTTTAATTTCATGGCTGCAATCACCATCTGCAGTGATTTTGGAGCCCTCAAAAATCAAGTCTCTCACTGTTTCCACTGTTTCCCCATCTATTTTCCATGAAGTGACAGGACCAGATGCCATGATCTTAGTTTTCTGAATGTTGAGCTTTAAGCCAACTTTTTCACTCTACTCTCTCACTTTCATCAGGAGGCTCTTTAATTCTTCTTTGCTTTCTGCCATAAGGGTGGTGTCATCTGCATATCTGAAGTTATTGATATTTCTCCCGGCAATCTTGATTCCAGCTTGTGCTTCATCCAGCCCAACGTTTCTCATGATGTACTCTGCATATAAGTTAAATAAGCAGGGTGACAATATACAGCCTTGACGTACTCCTTTCCCAATTTGGAACCGGTCTGTTGTTCCATGTCCAGTTCTAACTGTTGCTTCCTGACCTGCATATAGATTTCTCAAGAGGCAGGTCAGATGATCTGGTATTCTCATCTCTTTAAGAATTTTCCAGAGTTTCCAGAAGTGTTTATTGAAGCACATTCTGGGGGGAATGTAGGCAACTTGGAGACCCTCCATTCACCCTTGTCCTTACAAGTTCTCTTTGGACTCTCCTGGAATTTGTCAGCTTAACAATGCAACAGTTACAAAAGCAAGGTGAAGCTCAGTGAGGAGAATTAGCCAGGTGCTCTCCAGTATCATTTCTACCACCTACCAACTGTGTAACCTTGGGCAACACACCTGACTCTTTGAATTCTCTCTTCCATCCTCTTCCATCCTACCATTACCAATGGTAATACCAATATCTACTTTAAATGTATTCATTAAAAAAAGAAAATTTATTCATTAAACAAAATAATGCATGAGAAATTATCTAGCACAGATCGTGGTACAGACTAAGTACCTGAAAAATATTTTTTTCCTCTTTCTCTTCTTCCCTTCTTTCTCTTCTTTTGCCAGAGTTTGTGCTAAGTGCTGCTGGAAATAAAAACACAAGTATGACCTAGTACGTGCCCTTGAGGTACTGGACCATAGTACAAAATAGAAATGTAATCATTGTTCTACTAGAGGGGCAGTGAGTTGGTTAGTAGAGCCCAGAGGAGGGAGGAATTGATTCCATGTGGGGCCGCTGGAGAAGCCATGAAGGAGGAAATGGCTTTTGAGAAAGAACTTCATGAATAGATAGGATTTCTCCACTTCTTTCCCTTTCCCTTCTCTTCTGTCTCCCTCCTTTCGTTTTAACCTAGTATTGAGCCAGAATAAAAAATGTCCAGAGGCAGGGAAGGCTCCAAGCACAGTCTGATTAAGACCTTGGCTCTGTGTCTTTCTGGTCCTTCAGGTTGGCCGTCCTTCTTGTATTGGTTTTGTCCTCAGGTGGATGGATACCAGAGAGCAACTCAGTGTCTCCTGCAAGCACAATTCCCAGAAAAATTCCATGTGTGCAAACAAATTTTCCACACAATGTAGGGGTTCAAAAACTTGCAAGAGCATCCATTGGTCCCAGATTGAACAACTCTGAATGAAGAAAACAGCCTGTGTAGATAAAGTGATGGCTGTGGTACTCCCTTCTTCCTCCTTTTTGAGGGAAACTTAAAAGGGGACTTCTCAGTTGTAGATGGGATGAACTCTCTTGAATCGTTTCTTTAAAAGTGGGGCTGCAGAGTCAAACTTGCTTGGGTGATGGGAGGAGGATTTTAGCAGGTAGAGATGAGGGACAAAGGTGGTCCTGGCTGACAAAATGGTGTGAGCATAGAAAGCTACTGTGATAGTGCTGACAGGTAAGCTTAGGGCTGTTTTCAGAAGGTAAGTAGACAGGTGTGACTCCATCGGGGAGAGTCCCAGTGCTGGTGTATACGCACGGCTTGAGGGGTGAGGGTAGACGTCCTCAGTCTAGGCAGTGGCATCACTGAACTCTGTTACACAGCATTTATCCCAGCGGTAATTGTACACAGTCTGTATGATTATTTGATTCCTGCCTGCCTCCCCCACTGTCTGCCTTTTCCAATGAGCCTGGGCACTGTATTTCTTTCTGCTCCCCTTGGTACCCCCAGCTGAGAGCCTATGATCTAACAGATGCTCAATACATATTAGGGAGAAGAACAGGTGGATGAACGGTTTCTGAGTGGGGAGAGACACGTGTGGGCTACTGTTTCTCACACATGTGAACTTTGGTACTTGATTTTATGCTCTTTCCTGGTTCCCTTTGCTCATCAGTGGTCATCATGCTGGGGTAAGTACTGGCATCTTGTCAGCTGGGCCTTCCTGGGTCTGGACAGATGAGACCATCTGAGTTCTCCAGTGAAGTGTACAAATCGCCCTTGGCATCTGCACACGAGCCCTTGTCCTGTGCACATACTATTTGACTGGAGGTGACTTGAAATAATGTAAGAACATATATTTTTGGAACAAGATAAGACTTTCAGCTTTTAGCTCTACCTCTCATTTTAAGTCTCTGAAGAAATTACTTCACTTTTCTGAAACTGTTTCCTCATTTATAAAATAGCAGTGATATAATAACAAATCTCTACTTGGTAGTGTTGTTGTATGTATTAAATGAGCTGGTTAACGGAAAGGACTGGCACATAGTATGTGTTATTTATTTATTTTTACATTTTATTTTCTCGTTGTATATTTGAAAATCACAAGAAAATATTTATTTTATTTTTTCTGATTTTGAAAGCAACTTCCTGCTCAGTGCAGAAAACTTGATCTCTACAGCAAAATCTAAAAAACAAATTAATAACTTTATCTGCAAAACTTAGTTGAGATAACCACCATTCGCATTTTGATGTATTTCCTTCTAGTGTTTTCTCTATTTGTGAGTGTAGATAGAATAAATAGATAATTCCTCCACAAGACACGAAACTGGAGGGGATACAGAAAGGCAAAAGTGAAAAGTAATTCTCCCTCTCCACCCTGACGCAGGCCCCCAGTTCCCTTCCTCAGAGGCAACCACTGTTACCGGGTTCTGAGGTGGCCTCCCAGAGATAGTCTACTTATTTAGAAAATCGATTTGATTTTCATACCACCTTTCTCTCAGGCAAATGCTGGCAAGGTGTACCTGCCGCTTTGGTCCAGAGCCTGCCATTTCAGTGAGTTCCCTTTCAGCCCCCTCAGAGGTCTCTGTGGGCAGAGCCACACAGGGCCCTGGTTACAGCTTCTGAGGGCTCAGCGAGGTTTGGTCTCAGTTGTATATTTTTACTCTTTGAACCGAAAATCTGCAAACAACTAAACAGGTGTTAGAGTTCTGTCTCAACTGTTTCCACAGTTGCTCATGCGAGGAGCAGCTCTGCAGGCGGTGGGGGCCAGCAGAATGGGTGGTCCGAGGCAGAGTTTAGGCTTTCTCCTCAGGGCATTTACTCTCAGGTCAATGATTTCTAAACGGACAATTGAAAAGTGTAGTGTGACAGGGAAAATTAATATTTGCCATTGAGATTGATCCCCCCCATCAGGAACCTGTACCTCCTAGAGTGTTCTGAAATGAAGGACAAACCCTAAGTCAGTGTGGTCCACCTTAAGACCTGTCCTGCCCCCTCCCTTCAGGCCCCAAACCCTGTCATCCCCAGCTCCCATCATTAGAGTTTCTTGTCTGCAGGCTGCACCCCAACTCCCTGTACTCTGACTAGGCCCTGTCTTTAGAGCAACCCTCCCTACCAGGCCCTGTCTCCTCAGTCTCCTTCTTTCCATCTTTCCTCTATTGATCAAACCAATAACACTGAGAACTTGACTCCTTCAAAGCTAAGCTCCAGAGAGAAGCAAATAGAATGGACCGGTGCATTTGAGACCCTATGTCTGTAAAACGAGTATTAAATAATATAGTAGACACAAAAGGACTTTGTCACTGTAAAGTGCTGTATACATATATAAGACTCACATTCTTATGAAGAGGATGATAATTTAAAAATAAGACATGGAAACCAATTAATTTTAAAATTAATTTTTCATCACAAAAGTGTTACTTATTCATTTTAGAGGATTTGACCTGCCTCTTGAGAAACCTATATGCAGGTCAGGAAGCAACAGTTAGAACTGGACATGGAACAACAGATTGGTTCCAAATAGGAAAAGGAGTACATTGAGGCTGTATATTGTCACCCTGCTTATTTAACTTATATGCAGAGTACATCATGATAAATGCTGGGCTGGAAGAAGCACAAGCTGGAATCAAGATTGCCAGGAGAAATATCAATAACCTCAGATATGCAGATGACACCACTCTTATGGCAGAAAGTGAAGAGGAACTAAAAAGCCTCTTGATGAAAGTGAAAGTGGAGAGTGAAAAAGTTGGCTTAAAGCTCAACATTCAGAAAACTAAGATCATGGCATCTGGTCCCATCACTTCATGGGAAATAGATATAGAAAGAGTGGAAACAGTGTCAGACTTTATTTTTTGGGGCTCCAAAATCACTGCAGATGGTGATTGCAGCCATGAAATTAAAAGATGCTTACTCCTTGGAAAGAAAGTTATGACCAACCTAGATAGCATATTAAAAAGCAGAGATATTACTTTGCCAACAAAGGTCCGTCTAGTCAAGGCTATGGTTTTTCCTGTGGTCATGTATGGATGTGAGAGTTGGACTGTGAAGAAAGCTGAGCACCAAAGAGTTGATGCTTTTGAACTGTGGTGCTGGAGAAGACTCTTGCGAGGCCCTTGGACTGCAAGGAGATCCAACCAGTCCATTTTAAAGGAGATCAGTCCTGGGTGTTCTTTGGAAGGAATGATGCTAAAGCTGAAACTCCAGTACTGAAACTCCAGTAGTTTGACCACCTCATGCGAAGAGTTGACTCATTGGAAAAGACTCTGATGCTGGGAGGGATTGGGGGCAGGAGGAGAAGGGGACGACAGAGGATGAGATGGCTGGATGGCATCATCGACTGATGGATGTGAGTTTGAGAGAACTCCGGGAGTTGGTGATGGACAGGGAGGCCTGGCGTGCTGCAATTCATGGGGTCACAAAGAGTCGGACATGCCTGAGCAGCTGAACTGAACTGAACTGAACTGAAAAAGTATATAAATAAACAAAATAAGAAAAAAATCTCATGGCATCATTACAAAGTGTGGTGCCTTATATAGTTTATACAGTATATTTCATTCATTCCTATGGGACTTGTTTCTGTGGGAGGATTATTGTTGCAATGACCAAATTTTTTTTTCTTTATAAAAATAAAATAGTATCATAATACACATATGCTTTTGTGAAATGCCTTCTCATTCCACCTGAAAATATTTCAGTGTATAGCCCCCAGAACTTCTTTAAACATAACCATAACACTATTGCCATATTTAAAATTAATAATAGTTGTTTTATAGGGCACTCAAAGCTGGTGCTCTGTTGACAACATAGAGGGATAGGGTGGGAAGGGAGGTGGGGGGTGGTCAGGATGGAGGGGACACGTATCCCTATGGCTGATTCACACTGATGTATGGCAAAAACTGTCAGAATATTGTAAAGTAATTATCCTCAAATTAAAATAAATATATAAATTTAAAAAGTAATAGTTGCTTTATATCACCAAATGTTGGTCATTGTAAATATTTTTCTGACTTTTAAAATTATTTTGTTTAAATTAGTGTTCCAAATAAAGTGCTATACTTTCTTGTAGGTTGATGTATCTTTTAAATCTCTTTTTATGCTTCAGCTATCTCTCCCTGCCCACCCCCTCTCACTTCTCTCTTTCCCCTTCGGATGTATTTGTTGAAGAAACTGAACTGGTTGTTCTGTAGAGTTTCCCACAGTCTGGGTTTTGCTGATTGTATTCCCATGGCATCATTGAACATGTTCCTCTTTCACCTGTGCTTCCTGTAAATCGCTGATTAAATCTGGACATTTGATCAAGATTCAGTGAATGGATTTTTCAACTCAATACATTATGGATGTTTTCCATGTCATTTAATATTTTTCTACGACATGTTTTCTTTTCTTTTTCTTTTTTTTTAGACCCATCAGGACCTCTCTGGTTCCAAGTACACTCCGTGTCTTTATTTTAATTTTTAAAATTTTATTTATTTTTGGCTGTGCTGGATACAGCATGCTTTCTTAATGATGCTAGAGCTGTTGAAAATATGACCTTTTTTTCATTTATTTAGCTAGTCCCCTATTTGGGTCACTTGAGTTCTTTCTAAATTTTTGCTACTACATACAACTCGCTGATCAACCTCTTTGTGGACTGGTCATTTTCTGGCCTGATTTGCTATTCTTCTGTTCTCTTAGTTCCTGCGGATGGTGGATGCCTGTGCCAGCTTCCTCACAGAAGCCTTGAACCCAGAAAACTGTGTTGGAATCCTGAGGCTGGCAGACACACATTCCTTGGACAGTCTAAAGAAGCAGGTTCAGAGTTACATCATCCAGAACTTTGTGCAGATCCTGAACTCTGAGGAGTTCCTGGAACTTCCTGTGGACACTCTGTATCACATTTTGAAGAGTGACGACCTTTATGTGACAGAGGAGGCTCAGGTGTTTGAGACTGTGATGAGCTGGGTCAGGCACAAGCAGTCAGAACGCCTCTGTTTGCTCCCCTACATCCTGGAGAACGTGCGCTTGCCGCTTCTGGACCCGTGGTACTTTGTGGAGATGGTGGAAGCTGATCCTCTCATCAGGCAGTGCCCGGAGGTCTTCCCACTGCTCCAGGAAGCCAGAATGTACCACCTTTCTGGCAATGAGGTAAGTTGGTGATGAGAGATGCTATAGATAACCAGCAAAGGGATTAGCAGACCTCCCAGAGATACAGGCGAGACTGGCTCACAAATCCTTAGGGCATGAAGAAAAAGATGCTATTAAGTTTATAGTTTGATTCAGGCAGTCCAGAAGCTTCGGGTTTCTGATCTGTAAAATGGGGATGATACTACAGGGTAGACAGCTACTGAGAGGATTAGGTGAGATCTGGAAATCACCTAGCACCATGCCTGGCACATCCTTCTTTCAGCAGTGTAAGGGCAGGAGTCTGGTGGGGAGCCACACATATGCAGGAAGGATGCCCTGTCCAGTTGTCCAGTCTAGTCATCATTCCACAGGGCTGCTGTTTTCCCACTTTGCCCATTCTGGGGGAAACATTAGATCTCCTCTGACATTACCTAGGTTCAGACTCTTATAATTTCCTTCCTGAACTGAAAATTTCTCAAAACTCAACTTCCTGCCCCTCATCTGGCCTTCCTGCTGATCTAAAACTCAAGCCTAATCATTTTCTCCTGGGTTTAGTCTCTTCACTGGCTCCCCACCACCCTCAGGATAAAGCCCACACTTGTGCCTAAACTCTCAGAGCCCAGCCTCCTGCTCACTGCTCTGGTGTCATCTTCAACCTCTCTCTCCTCTTGGTCCTAGTGCACCGCTTGTAATTCCTCAAGGTGGACATGCTTTTTCAGCCTTCAGGCTAATGCAGGCTGCTGCTGCTGCTGCTGCTGCTAAGTCGCTTCAGTCGTGTCCGACTCTGTGCAACCCCATAGACGGCAGCCCTCCAGGCTCCCCCGTCCCTCGGATTCTCCAGGCAAGAGTACTGGAGAATGCAGGCTAATGCTGCTTAAACGACTTTTTCCTCTGCTTCATCTAGTTAACTTCTGTTCCAGCTTCAAAACTCAGTTTAAGCATCACCTTCTCCAGAGGCCCCTGTCATTCTTAAAGCATCATGGCATTGCTCTGTCATAGCACCAGTCATTGCCTGTTAACCATTGAATTCCTCATCTATAAATATCTCGAGACAGGGTACTTGTTATGGTAGGAAATATGTCTTATTGGACTATTCATGCAGACCTTAAGAGAGTCCTTGATATATATAGCAAAGGAGTGCTTAATGTTTTTTGAATGAATAAATGGGTACCAAGATGGTAAATAAAAGTATCATTTGTATCTACCTGGTTCTGCTTAACAATTCCTGAAGAATGTTATATTCAGAATTTTATAAAAATTAGAATAAGCTTAGTGGAGAGGAACAAAACAATCAAGAAGTAACGATAGAAGGACAGCTTGTCAAGTCTGTATGCATGAACAGCCTCACATGTACACCACTATACAACCCATGTACACCACACATAAATACCACTATACAGCAGTTCTGAGGTTGGCTACCAAGCCTTCTTCATTATGCCATTGGTAGAATATTAGCCAAGAGAGTTTAGGAATTGTCTTTCAGAGCCCCTTGGGAGCCCCTTCTTTTCTGTGTGTACTTTTCTAGTTCTGTGTTGTCTTCAGATCCATTGTCACTTATTCACTTTGCAAGCACATTCTTAAATATTTGGTAGAATTTATCAGTGATGCTATCAGAACCAGAAGGAATTTGTGTGTGTGTGAGAGAGAAAGTTTTAAACTTAAAACTTCAAATTATATTTCTTTAATATCTATATCTATAATTCTATTTCTTCTAGAATTATCCTTGGGAGTTTGTATTTCTCAAAGAATTTTCCATTGCTGAATTTATTGGCATAAAGTTGTCCACTTATTATCCTCTTTAATATCTGTAGAATCTGCAGTGATGTCATATTTCTCATTCCAGATACTGGTAATTTGTGTCTCCTTTTTTTTTTTTTTCTGATCAGTCTGGTTAGAGTTTTATCAATTTTATTGATTTTCTCAAAGAACCAACTTCTCGTTTCATTTGACTTTCTCTATTGTTTTTACACTTTCTATTCCCCTTATTTCTATATTAATTATTTTCTTTTATCTGCTTACTTCAGATTGAATTTTCTTTTCTTTTTCCAGTTTATTAGGGAGGAATTGAAGGTCATTATTTTGAAATCTTTCTTTTCTTTTCTTCTAATATTGTCATTAGTGCTATAATTTTCCCCCTAAGTTCAACTTCAGCAGCACCCTATATATTTTAATATGCTATACTTTCATTCTTCACAAATAAATCATGAATACCAACTATATGCCAGACATGGCCCCAAAAACCACAAAACAGTCTCTGCCTTAATAAACTCCCGTATCTTCTCTTTTAGAGAAGATAGGACACTAAGCAAATGAAGGGTGATGAGTAGACTGATAGAGAACCAGACCACCACAAGGATCCCATGTTGAAATGTGGGTCACTGGCAGGCGGCTTAGCAATGGGAAAGCCCTCATATTCCTGAAGACAAGATCAATCTCTGCAACTGCTCTCAGTTCAGCATTTAAAGCATAGAGTCTTGATCAACTGCCAACATTCCTGCTGTTTTTGTTTCTGCTTCCCATTTCCGAATTCCCTAAGAGGCAGCTGTAAAGGGTTTCCTCTTATATAAATTGTCCCTACTATGTCTTCTGCAAAATTGCTGTTGCTAAAACTGTTCTGCTTTTTGTATTTGTGATGGAGGAGTGGGGAGTGGGATTATAGGCTTTGGATTTAGGACCAGAGAGAATACTGATAACTAGAAAAGTCCCCAGTGTCAGAAACTTGGACTTCTAGTTGGGTGAATCTGGACTTTAATCTTGATTGCACAATTTACCTACAGTGTGACCTTGGGAAAGCAACTTAGCTGCCCTAAAGCTCAATCCTTATAACATCAGTTCAGTTCAGTTCAGTTCAGTTCAGTCACTCAGTCATGTCCGACTCTTTGTGACCCTATGAACTGCAGCATGCCAGCCCTCCCTGCCCATCACCAACTCCCGGAGCCTACCCAAACTCACGTCCATTGAGTCGGTGATGCCATCCAACCATCTAATCCTCTGTCATCCCCTTCTCCTCCTACCCTCAATCTTTCCCAGAATCAGTGTCTTTTCAAATGAATCAGCTCTTTGCATCAGGTGGCCAAAGCATTGGAGTTTCGGCTTCAACATCAGTCCTTCCAGTGAACACCCAGGACTGATCTCCTTGCAGTCCAAGGGACTCTCAAGAGTCTTCTCCAACACCACAGTTCAAAAGCATCAATTCTTCAGTGCTCAGCTTTCTTCCCCTTTGTAACATGGGGAAGATAATACCTACCAGCTGATGGAATTGTTTTGAGACTTAAATAAGATAATGAATGAAATGTGTTAGCACAGTGTCTGACACATGATAAGTGTCCTAGAAATAAAGACTGTTCCTATTCTCACTCAGTTCCTTTATGGCACAATCAAGCATTAAGCATTTTCTTTCTCTGAGGCTAAAATCTCTTTCCATTCAGTCCTAATTTTTTTCTGTCTTATTGCCCCAAGTGCTTGGGGTACTTTCTTATTCTCATTCTATTGTTTAGGTAACTGAGCCAACCAACCATTGTGATCTCTGAGTTGGGTCTCATTGCCAGTTGATTTCCAAAATTCTCAGTCTTCTCACTGCTTGCATGAGCCTGGCTTTATTCCTGATGACTCAAGTGGAAGTCTGGAGGATACGCTGTGAACATCCTTCTCCTCCTAACCCTCCTTTCCCAGACTTAACCTTGTTCCTCCTTTTAAGCCCACGGTGGTGGTGACAGAGTCAAATGTTAGAACCTAAAGGCAAATGTCAATTTACATTCGATCTAGAAGTAGTAGTAGCTGGTACCTTCATTGGGAAAGGTCTTTTGGGGCAGAGAAAGTTGCCCCTTCATTTCATTGCCTCCAAAGTTTCCAGGGGCCAACTTGATCTATAACAAATGCTGCTGTGATATGTGTGCTGTCAGGAGGGCTTACTCCTGAGGACAGAGTGTCAGAAGCTCACCCGTGTGAGCTTTATCCAAGTAGTTTGGTTACTTCTGTTCAGTCCTTTCAAATGGGCTCTTTGGACCAAGAGTACTCAGTAAGGTGCAATTCTTTGCTCTTTCTAACAATATGAAAATAAACTGGGTAGACCTGATTGTTGTGTGTGATTCACTGGCAAACATTTCCCTGTGTCTGCAAACTCGCACATCTCTGATGTCTGATTGGCATTTGTCATGCCTTTGAGGTTAATATTTTGTAAAGTATAGCTGACCTTACATGTGTGTTCAATCACACAGTCATGTCTCTTTTGTGACTCCATGTAGCCCAGCAGGCTCCTCTGTCCGTGGAATTTTCCAGGCAAGAATACTGGAGTGGGTTGCCATTTCCTTCTCCAGGGGATCTTCCTGACCCAGGGATTTGACTCCGGTTACCTTCTGGGCCACTAGGGAAGGCAGGTCTCAATACCCAGCCTGATCCATGAACTGGATGATTATATTATCTATTGCTATGCAACAAATTATCCCAAAAGGCAGTTTAAAACAACAAACATTTATTATCTCATAATTGTCAGGGATCTGGGAGTGATTTAGCTGGGTGGTTCTGGCTTAGGGGCTCTTCTGAAGTTGCAGTCAAGCTACTGGCTGGGGCTGCAGTTAGTCATCTCAAAGCTCAGAGCTGGCTGGAGTATCCACTTCCAAGCTCCTCCACAAGATTGTTGACAGGTGTTACTTCCTTGCTGACGGTTGGCCCCTGCATAGCAGCTGGCTTCCTTCAGAGCAAATAACCCAGGAAAGACAGCAATCAAGATGGAATCCTAGTGCCTTCATAACCTAATTTCAAAAGTAGTATACTGTCACTATTGTATTCTATTGGCATAGAGATCAACCCGGGAGCAATGTGGAGGGAACAACACAGGATGTTAGTTCCAGGAGGTGGGGATTGCTGGGAGCCCTTGTGGAAGCTGGTTACCACATGATCTAGACTGGAAAAAATAATATCTTTATCAGGTGCTGGGTCAACTAGCTTGCCCATTCTTTCATTCATTCATCCATCCATCATTTATGGAAGCCCACAAACTCCAGATATTGTTCTTGGTGCTGAGATCTGTTGAAGAAAAGGGCTGTTCCAGCCATGAGGGACATTAGAATAAATTAGATGAGGGTGAAAAGTGCTGTGATAGGGAAATTCAGGACTGTGGGAGCATCTGTGGAAAGGCTAGAATGGCTTCCCGGGGAAAAGAGCAAAGTGACAGTGACAATGATGTCAAAAAGATCACAGGGTGAGTGGTTGGGAGGTAGTGTGGGAAATTGAGGACAGATATGGGGAGATCCTGACAGCAGGCAGCAGTGCAGGATTCAGTCAGTGGGAACACAGTCTTCCGCAGGCCAGGATGCAGGACTAGGATGCCAGCCTGGGAGTCAGGAGTAAGATCACAGCTAGTGTGGTCCCCGGCTAGTCAGCAGGCTGTTGATGTGGCAGAGCAGGCACTGTGCATAAGGTGGTTAAAGAGGGGAAGCTGGGGCCTGCTTCTCTGAACCAGAGTGAGTCACAGGAAACCAATTCTGGGAGGCTAGTGCTGTCCTCTAAACATCGCTCTATAATCCCCAAATCCTCCCTGAAAGAGGACAGATTGGTGCTGGAGGTTGTACCTGGAAGGATGGTTTAGAGGCTGGAGGGAGAAATCTCAGATGGGACAGATTTGTCTTCGGTGCCAATGCATTGTTCAATCCTCTCCTACCAGCTTGGTAATCTCATAGTGCCTCCAAGTTCTCAGGACCACCCCCCACCCTCATCCCAGCTGGCCTTTCCACTGTCAGTGCTGCAGGCTCAGCCCAGGATTGTCCTGCCACACAGAGTCATACTCCCTTCTGCTGACGCACAGAAGAGAGCCCTGCTACACACTTAATGGCCACGGTTCAGCCTCAAGAACTGAGGATCAAAATTTATTGTATGGTGACTGCAGCCATGAAATTAAAAGGCGCTTACTCCTTGGAAGGAAAGTTATGACCAACCTAGATAGCATATTCAAAAGCAGAGACATTACTTTGCCAACAAAGGTTCGTCTAGTCAAGGCTATGGTTTTTCCTGTGGTCATGTATGGATGTGAGAGTTGGACTGTGAAGAAGGCTGAGTGCCGAAGAATTTATGCTTTTGAACTGTGGTGTTGGAGAAGACTCTTGAGAGTCCCTTGGACTGCAAGGAGATCCAACCAGTCCATTCTGAAGGAGATTAGCCCTGGGCTTTCTTTGGAAGGAATGATGCTAAAGCTGAAACTCCAGTACTTTGGCCACCTCATGCGAAGAGTTGACTCACTGGAAAAGACTCTGATGCTGGGAGGGATTGGGGGCAGGAGGAGAAGGGGACGACAGAGGATGAGATGGCTGGATGGCATCACTGACTTGATGGACATGAGTCTGAGTGAACTCTGGGAGTTGGTGATGCACAGGGAGGCCTGGCGTGCTGTGATTCACGGGGTCACAAAGAGTCAGACATGACTGAGTGACTGATCTGATCTGATTGGCACAGAAAAATAAAGTCTCTTCTGGGAAGTAGATGCTGGACATTGGCTGGCCTGATTGCATGTGACTATTGATTGGATTCACCATTTGTGGGCTTCAGTCTTTGCTACTGTGACCTGTGTGTCACCATCTGTAGGCAAGACTGAAGTTCCATGATCCATATTAGGTCAGCTTAACTTTGTAGGAAAAAGAAGCTGCTTTGGTCACGTGGGAAATGGGTGCTGCCTCTCTGTCTCCCATCAAGGTCCTACACCTGTAGAACCTCCCCCATCAAGCCCAGGGTTGGCTGGACCAGGAGGAGGGCACCTCTCCCTTTTCATTCCTAACATCAACATGACATCTCCCACTGCTCCCGCTGTCCCCTTTGACTAGCTTTCAAGGGCCGTGTGTGTGCCAGATGCTCAACTCCACCCTCTACATTACAACCTCATGCATGCTAACAACAGCCTGGTGGCCGAGGTGTGATCACAGGCCCTTATAGAGACTGCGTCTCTTCTCCAAGGTCACATGGCCATAGGTGGTGAAAGCAGGAAGGAATGCTGGTGTATCTGACCCCAAACCTCTGCTCCTTCAGCTGGGTTCAAATATCTGTGGTATGAATTTCTTCACTTGTTCAAGGCTCTGAAGGGTCATATGCTTGATGTTGGGACCCAGTCCCCTGACCTCCCTGGATACATTCTGTTCCCTTTTGGTTCTTTTCTCCTAAGTCTCTGGATGCTCTTATATGCCCAGTCAGGACTTCTCTTCCAGTCCTCTAAAGAGGCCTGGTAGTGAGCAAAGTCTGGGATATCATCAAGAAATTGAAACCAAGGGGCAGTGGAAGGTGGCCAGAAATTAAATTCTAGGATTCAGTGCTTCCAACCAAGCAAGAGAGAAGATGCAGGAAGTGCATTCGATTGTAAACAGATCTGAACTTCTTAAAAAGTAGTAAAATCTACAACCGATAACCTTTACTGAGTACTTATTATCCATCAGGCCCGAGGCCAAGCACACTAAGTATATTAGCCCATTTAATCTTCCTGACAAAACTATGAGGTTGTTACCACTAAAATCTCCCTTATACAGAAGGTGATACTCAAGGAGGTGAAGTCACATGGTCATACCGTAGCAGAGTTAGGAATCGGGTTCTTTTACCCTGGTTCTATAACCTGAGCTATGAACCACTGTACCATTCTGCCTTTTTGTACTCCCACTGGTTTTCCAGATCATTTCGGAGCGCACCAAGCCCAGAATGCATGAGTTCCAGTCTGAGGTATTCATGATCATTGGTGGCTGCACGAAGGATGAACGGTTTGTGGCGGAGGTAACCTGCCTGGATCCCCTGAGGCGCAGCCGCCTGGAGGTGGCCAAGCTCCCCATGACAGAGCACGAGCTGGACAGTGAGAATAAGAAGTGGGTGGAGTTTGCATGCGTGACATTAAAAAATGAGGTCTACATCTCAGGTAAGCAGAAGTTATGTGATACCAAAGCCAGTTCCCAAGGCACTACGTGCTTCCCTGAGTGAGAGCCAGGCAACCATCCTAGAAGAATTAGTGTGGATGGCACTGATCTAGCACTGACTGGGTCAGAATGTGGAAACCAGGCACTCAGATGGTCTTATCGTGGAGAGGGGATTATTACTAAACGAACCCTAATCCTTGATTAGTATTGTCCTAAGAACTGGAGGAACAGGCAGACAGGTCCTGTACTTTCTGGAAAAGGAAGAAGGAAAGTATTGCTAGAGTTTATCTGGTGTCTGCTGTAGGCAAAGGTCACTGAGCATTGGTAATACAGTAATGAATATTCAGTAATTTATTCAGTAATGGATAAAAATCTGACCCCTCCCCCAAGTTTATTAGATCTTGCCTTTAGATGCTCCAATAGCACTCAATACTTTTTCATTTCTTACTTCTAAGTTGTTTGTTTAATTATTTGTAATTACTCTATGCTTGTTTCCCATTAGTCCTTGAATTCCATAAGTCAATACTGTATTTCCAATGCCTAGCACTGTGTCTGGACACATAGTAAATGTTCAATAACTACTGAGTGACACAGTCTCTACCATCTTTACAGCACTTAGTGTAAATAAACTTACACTTTGGTAGCGTTATTTGCCTCTCACTTCAACTCCATATGGTAGGTGATTTTAATCTCCAGGTTACAAATGGAGAAAACAGGCTCAGAAAGTATGGAACTTACCCAAAGTCACACATTCCAATCCATGTTGTCTCAGTCTCACGCTCTCCCATGACATCAAAAGCCACCTAGCTCTTCTTGAGGTGCCAATGGAAGAGACAAACATCCCATCCCCTCTTTTGGAGGTTTTCTCTAGTCTAAACTTGTTTAGGGAAGAGCTTATTCCCAGAGCTGGTCTCCTTCAGAATAAAGGGCAGGTCAGTTCTTCCTTGAATACATTAATACCATAGATTAGATTTCAGCTTTCTTTTATCTTATAGAAATATTTTTGTTTTAGAAGATTTAAGCAATACAAGGAGTATAAAGTAAAATATGGCAGTTTCTCTGCTCCATTACAATCCTACATTTTTACTTTTTTTTTTTTTTTACAAAAATGGTTTTGTATTGTCTTAGAGTAAGTAATGCTAGCCGCGGCAACAAATTCTAAGTCTCAGTGAATTAGCACAGTAGTGCTAATTGGGGCTGAGCATGGGGGCTGAGGGAGAGCACCTGCTCCACTCAGTTCTTCAGGAACCTAGGCTCCCTCCATCTCATGATGCAGCTGTTTCCACAAGTGACCTGAAATTAAAGCTTGATGCATTTTGGGAAGAGAAAGGAACTGAACAAGTTGAGAAGGCACACCTGCTCACAACAGCCTCAGCCTGGACACGAGGCATCAGTTCTGCTCACATTCTATTGGCAAGAACCAGCCACATGCCCTCCCTGTACCCCCATGATGCGGGGCTGGGAAATGTAGTTTAGCCATGTGCTCAGGAGGAAAAGACAGGTTTGGTAGTCATGGTCAGTCTTTGCCACATATACAATACTTGTTATTTTATTCTACAACTTCTCTTTTCCCTGTCTTCAATTTGTTGTTGTCTTTTTAAAAATGATACAAGCAATACACAAAAGAATGCTTGTTATACTAAATCAACAGAAACTTGTACTCAATTAATGATCTATTCTAGACATCATTACATGATCCACTGTATGTGTTAAGTGTATAATACACGTAAAGCACAGCACAATCGCAAGCACAGGGTGAGAGCCCAACAGTATTACTCATCATTATCATCACTGTGAGGATTGGTATTGTTGCTCTTTTACCAGTTTCAGGGCTGTCTGTTGAATGAATGAACCATAATTTTTTTCAATGTCTATTTTCCCCCTGAAAAAAAGGCCACAACAGACATTTTCATATATATATATCAAATATATATATATATTTATGAACTTGTGCTGCTATATGGAAAGATGCCTGGAAGTGATCATAAGATGTGTAAATTTAGAATTTTTGTAGATATTGTTAAATTGTCTTCCAGAAAGTTTGTACCAATTTACAGTTCAACCAATAATGAGTGACAGTGCCAATTTTCTACATCCTTGTTAACATTTTTTATTATCAATTACATTTTAATGGACTTGAATGTTTAAATTTACACTCTAAGTTAGTGAGATTGAATATATTTTCATCTATTTATTAGTTAAATGTATATTTTTAAAAAATGAGCTGGTCCTATCCTTTGTTTTTCTATTGGTTGGTTGTCTCTTTCTTCTTAATTTTTGGAGTTCTTATTGTGTTAATCACTCAGCCGTGTCTGATTCTTTGCAACTCCATGGTCTGTGGCCCACCAGGCTCCTCTGTCTATGGGATTTCAAGAATACTGGAGTGGTTTGCCATTCCCTTCTCCAGGGGATCTTCCCAACCCAGGGATCAATCGAACCTGGGTCTCCTGCATTGCAGGCAGATTCTTTATCGTCTGAGCCACCAGGGAAGCTATTTGTATTGTAAATACTTTCTCTCAGATAGTGATTGTCTTTTAACTTTTTATGTTTTAAATAGTAACTTTCTTTTCTATATGATTCTAGGTTTCTTGAGAGGCTTAGAAAGCCCCTCACCACCCCCAAGATCTTTAACATCTTCTATCATATATTCTCCAGTTACTTCTATAGCATTTACACTTCAATTTTAAGTGTAATGTGAAATAGGGATCTAACTTAATTTTTCTCTAAACAAATAGCCATTTTTCATAATCTCTATATCTTTTAGTCTGTTTCCGTACCTTGCCTTTAATTGATCAGTTTGTCTCATCTTACGCTGGTAGCACATTATTTGTATTATCATAGCTTTTTGGTATTTTGATATTTATTTATTTTGATATTTGCCAGGGAAAGCTCTCTCACTCCTTCTTTTTCAAATGTTTCTTAGAAATGTTCCCAAATCTACTCTTCCAAATGAAGTTTAGAATGGTCACTTCACGTCCTGAAATCCATGAAAAGCCCTGAAGACACCCAACATAGAGGTTAACTTGGGGAGGACTGACATCTTTGCAATAACTTGTCTTCTCATCTGTATAACACGATATGCCTGCCCAGTTAATCAGATCTTCTTTTACATCCTGAAGTAAAAATCGTAGGTTTTCTCCTCCTTTTAATAATGTTTGCATACATTTCTTTGAAAGTATATAGTATTTTATTAATTTTGGATACTACCTGAATGGGATCACTATCACAGTGTTTTGAAAAGAGAACTCTAAAAGGTGCACAATCCCACTCCCCAAGAATGGTTAAAATATATGAACAAAAAGCTCACAGAAGAGGAAGAAGCTCAATCTCCCTAGTAGCAGGGAAAAACCAAACTATTACATCATTTTTCTCTATCAGGATGTAAAGCAACCAAACCAACCAAAAAAACCCTCCTGATATCTGCTGTGGGTGGGGTATGAGGAAAGGTCAACCAGGACAGCTTTAAAGGCTCTTTGGCAGCACCTATGAAAATTAAGGTGGGCACGCCCCTGACCTAGGAATCCCACCTCGGGGCTCCACCCTTGAGAAACACTCATGACACAGAGCGTCACCAGTGATACTCAATTCCATACTAGCGCACAGTTGAAAGTCTGAAAACTACATCTTTTAAGTATTAATAATTAGCAGTACTCTGTGCTGATGGGGAAAAGGAAATACAAAGTCATTAAAATATTTTATTAAAGTCACCAAAAAAGTCAGTTCTCCTTTGTCTTGGTCTCTCTCCCTAACTGAAATCTGTATTTTCTGTTTATTGAGTTGTTTTGAAATTTTTTTTTTTTACCAGCTCATCACTCTATTGTGAGCATCTCATTCAGTTCCAACAGTGATAATTTCAAAGTAGGACAAACCTCACTTATGTTTTTATATAGATCAGAGATATGAACCAAAGAATTTTCTAAGATTTCGTGGTGATTTCTCCAGGCTTGCATTTGTTTAAATATTAATAAATAAGCAAACATAGAACTTAAGCTGCTTTCTATTTTGATGCTGGTCAAGGCCATTACCGGGCTTTCCAGGTGGCTCAGTGGTAAAGAATCCATTTGCGATGCTGGAGATGCAAGAGACATGGGTTAGATCCTTGGGTTGGGAAGTCCCCTGGAGTAGGAAATGGTAACCCGCTCCAGGACGCTTGCCTGGAGAATTCCATGGACAGAGGAGCCTGGTGGGCTGCAGTCCATGGGGTCACAAAGAGTCAGATATGACTGAGTGACTGAGCACATAAGGCCCTACTATTCCCACCCACAATCGTCCAACCTAACCTGTCCTGCCTGACCTCTTGCTCCTCGGCCATACAGACACTGAGTGCAGGCTTCTGCTGGCACCCACTCGCCTAGGCAGACCTGGGTACCACTTCCCTGAAGCCTTCTCTGGACTTAGCTCATGTAGCCTCTTCTCCGAACTCTCGCAGCACAGAGGTGACACATGGCACAGCCTTACACTGTGTCTCCCTGTTTCCCTGTGCTGGCTCTGTCTCCCCACCTACACTGCACACATCTTCATGAATTTTTTTGCCTGGCGGGGTGGAGTGGGGGTTGGTGTTGGTTTGGGAAGGGAACACTTACAGGCTTGTGGGAAATTATGGGAGAAGCTGTACTTGTTACACATCCGGTGGTTTCTTAAATGCTGTATATGTCTTTCAGGTGGTAAAGAAACACAGCACGATGTTTGGAAATATAATTCTTCAATAAACAAATGGATTCAAATTGAGTATTTGAACATAGGCCGCTGGAGACACAAGATGGTGGTGCTGGGGGGCAAGGTCTACGTGCTTGGAGGTTTCGACGGCTTGCAGAGAATCAACAACGTGGAGACCTACGACCCATTCCACAACTGCTGGTCAGAGGTAAAGATCATCTCTATGAGTGACTCTGTATGGTTGCTTCAAAACTTAAAAAAAAAATAAAAGCTATCTGCCAACGTAGGTATACAGCTTTCTGATCTTTCTCCTCCCATTGAGAATATTTTTGGTGGTACCATCGATTCAGCATTTCTGGTCAGGTCACAGAAAAGACTTTGTTCCCGGTGGGGGAACTCTGTGTGGGTACCTGTCCTATCCTGGCCAGTACCTCAGATGTGGAGTGCAGGCTTGATCCTATCTTGGTCTGCATGTCTTGGTCTAGAATCTCTGTCTCCTAGGACACCATCTGCCCTTGATTTCTCCACACTGGGCACACAGGGATCCCTTGACTACACTGTTGAAACCCAGAGTCATTTGGTAGTATTTAAGAGTCAGCCCTTCATCACGTGCCTATAACGATGAACCACGTGTATGTCTTCATATAAGACTTTAGCAATACAATCTCAGGTACATATCATACTCAAGAAAAGGCAAAGCTTTGTTCATCAATGGGCATAAAGTTTCAATTATGCAAAATGAACCAGCTCTGGAGATCTGCCTATAGATAACACCTGGAACCCTTATACCAGCAATTCTTCCTAACTATAAGTGCTAAGGACAATGCCTGGGACATAGTAGGCACTCAGTAAATATTTTTTGAATGAAGGAGCACATGAATAAATATGAATATACATTTTTGAGAAAGCAATCTCCTCCAACATTGACTGGTTTCATCTCCTATACACTTATTGCTGTCTACACCCCACCTCCCCTGAGAGCTGGACTCTGGGAGAAATAGACTAGAAACCAGAGCCAGGAGGGAGGGTGGGAAATGTATGCTTTGATCTTCTCTATCTCAAGGGAGTCAAGCCCACAGGCCTTGTGATTTTAGGCTAAGGATGCCCGGCCTTGTGTTCCCTGACTCCTGGCTTGTGTCCTGTGAACCACTGCAACAATCTGGGCAGTGTGACTGAGAGCTTCTCCTGGTGCCCCTGTGCCCCTGCAGGCTGCGCCCCTCCTTATCCACGTCAGTTCCTTCGCAGCTACCAGTCATAAGAAGAAGCTCTATGTGATTGGGGGAGGGCCCAACGGGAAACTGGCGACGGACAAGACTCAGTGTTATGATCCTTCAACCAATAAATGGAATTTAAAGTCGGCCATGCCAGTAGAGGCTAAATGCATCAATGCAGTGAGTTTCCGGGACCGTATCTATGTAGTTGGTAAGTGAACAAATGGCATGATGTGGGTGGGGTTCAAAAGGAAAAGAAGATGTGATTGGTCCAGGCCTTGGTAGAATTTCTCTTTCAGTCCTGGAGACAGAAATAGCCCACATTTAGTAGACACGCAGAGCAGATAGACAATGGGGCCCTGGTAAGGGGAAGCCAGAAGTTGCTATGGGAACAAAGTGTGTTGTAAGCATTAGCAATTGCACAGAAATTGAATATGCACAGTATAAGTGCCCAGTAAATGGCAGCTACCATTATATCTTACCTTGTATTCATGGGAATTTTATTCTCCCACTTGCTTTGAGGGCTCTGAAAGGTGGCATTTAGCAGGAAGGAGAGCCTGACCAGCCAGACCACAGTGGGCATGTAATTGTTAAGGATGATAAATCTCAACCCTGACTACTCATTATCGAGTTTTTTTTACAAAAACATGGGTAGCTGGGGCTTGTCCAGACCAATAATATCAGAATGAGGAGGATACTGGCCACAGTGCCAGGTGTTTTTAACGTGCAGGTGATTTTAAAGTACAGCCAGGGTTGAGAACTACTGATTAAGGAAATACCAAAAATAAATAACTTCAGCAAGTAAGCACTAACCACAGAAAGCTTCCTGAATGCAAAATATGGGAACAGATTAAGGCAAAAATCTCTTTTCTCCTTTGCTTCAGGTTTCCTGTGTTTTTACTAGTCAGACTCATGACCCTGACCTCAAAGGTCTGATCTCGATGGGTTACCAGAGCTGGTGTTCCCTGTCATGCTCAGTTTAGAGATGCCCCCACTTTTAGTCACTGTCATGTATATCAGTAAAAGACTTCTGTGTACCAGGCTTTCCGCCAGGTGCTTTATGTGCCTGATCCCTCTGTTTTCTAATAACCACCATGGTCTTGGTGTTCCTGGTTACAGATCCCAAAGTTGCAGAGCCAGGTTTATGAGCAAGGTCTGCCTGATGCACCACCTGGTATTTCCTCCAGGAAGCAGTCTGAGGGTACCTGTTAGCAGTCACGGGAAGTCAGGCGTCCTTTAGAACCTGATTAGCACCCAGCTGCAGAGTTTCAAGGGCTGTGAACTATTTCCAGCATGAGACTTCCCTCCCCTAGTTACCCATTCTGGCTTTCTTGAGAGCCATGAATTTGCTTTTTCTTTCGGCAAGGTGGTAGACTTGACCTAACCAGTAGTAGTTTAGTAGTTAACGGGGAAGAAAACCAGAAAAGCAGTGAAATGCTCACGGTGTTTCCTCTTCAGGAGGGGCCATGAGAGCGCTGTACGCCTACAGCCCCCTGGAGGACAGCTGGTGCCTGGTGACCCAGCTCAGCCACGAGAGGGCCAGCTGCGGCATCGCGCCCTGCAACAACCGGCTCTACATCACTGGGGGGCGGGACGAGAAGAACGAGGTCATCGCCACGGTGCTGTGCTGGGACCCCGAGGCCCAGAAACTGACGGAGGAATGCGTCCTGCCCCGGGGAGTGTCCCACCACGGCAGCGTCACCATCAGGAAGTCGTACACCCATATTCGGAGGATCGTGCCTGGAGCCGTGTCGGTCTGACCTCGGGTGCGCGGAGGGCGGAGTCATGCGGGGAGCCCGCCTCCCTCAGCCCTGCCCTTCGATCCTACTTCGGACACCAGCGGGGCTGCACTGGGGGCTCACCGCGGCTCCCCCTGGAGGCTCCTCGGAAGTCACAGCTTTGGGACACTTGAGACCAGCCAGGAATGTTTGCGAGACCTACCTCAGGAGGAAAGAAGAGTAATACTTAACATGGAGATGGAAATGGCAACCCATTCCAGTACTCTGGCCTGGAAAATTCCATGGGCGGAGGAGCCTGGTCCATGGGGTTGCAAAGAGTCGGACACGACTGAGCGACTTCACTTAACATGCAGGACACACCTGTCCCCTGCCAGGTTCTATACCAGGCGCTTTTGTACACCAATGCTTTTTACTGTCCTAATGACCTGATTACTGGATATTAAAACTCCCATTTGACAGGTGAGGAAACCGAGAGAGGCTAAGTGATTGCCCTAGGTCAGTCAGATTCTAAGTAGCTAAACCAGGAGTTTAAACCCAGGTTTTTCCATCTCGAAGTCAGTGTAGGTTCTGTCTGGCCGTCTATCTCAGAGCAGGAAAACACAAAGCAAAACAGCTCATCTTTTGGTCTGACAGGTTAGCTGGAGGATTCACTCAGCAAGGCAGGGAAATAAAGGGTTTTTTCCTTCATTCTTCTTCTTTTCCTTATATTTAAACCACACGGGATCTTTGGTGTGGTAACTTTGGGCCTCTTGTCAAGAGTGTATCATAGGTTGTTCCATCTGACAGTTCTGGGGAGATGGGTCTGGGAAGACCTGTTTACTCTGGAACATGTGAAAAACTTTTTTCTTCCTCATCAAAAACCTCTATCTTTTATGATCACAGGAGGCCTATTTTAGCCTGGAACTGTCACTGCCGGACAAAATTGTACCTTCAGCACAGCCCAGTGCCCTAGCCTTTTAATGTCCAACAGTTGTATTACAATGTAGAAAAGGTTTTTCCAGAGACTCAGAATACTGTTTTGTTTCTTGTTTGTTTGTTTTATGTAAACATCCTTACATTGCTGGCCGCTGAGGAAGGACTGGCTCTTCTTGACAGTATACGTTCTAATTTTTAGACAGTGATTTGGGTCTGTGTCCCTGTGACTCCACCTGCCAGGAAGCTTCATTTTTAGGATCCTTTTAATCCCTCCTATTTGGTTTTTGGATCAGGTTGGCGCTGTTTTGACTTAAAGAACAGAGTCTGGTCTTTACTCTCAGAGATAGAGCTTTCAAATGAGCTCACTGGAAATTCATTCTAATCCCTGAGTTGGGGAAACAGATTAAGATATCCTATTTCAGATGCTGTACTTAAGAAGCAACAATAATGGTAACAACATAGTAACTGCATTACCTAATGTCCTTTATTTTCATCATATGATTTCAAATCTCTTTATAGAGTTTTATTTCATGTCAGATGTGCCATTTTGTGCTTGTACATCTCAGCAATTTGGGAAGATAGAGGTATTAGAGTTGATAATGAATTTAACTTTCATAGAAAAGTTTGGTTAGAAGAAGCTACAGCTCAAAGCAGATAAAACAGACTTGGAAAATAACAACTAAAAATTCTATTTATGCATAGATCATTGAGGATAAATATAAATGCATGTTGATGTTTGAGAAGCTCTGTGTCTTAGAGTCAGGTGTGACACTTTAGCTCCCTGCTGTGAAAATTGAGGTGGGAAAATACAAACATATTTGTGGAAATTTAGAACACATACCTCATTTACCCATGAATACTGATAACCTTAATGAAACTCTCAACTGAAGCAATTTAAACTACTTCAATTCAGCAAACATTCCTGGAAATTGTTATGTTTGGCAAGCCTTGGGGACTCCAAAAAGCAAGACAAATTTCCACCCTAGAAACATTCAACAAGCAGGTAAATGGGCCACTTGTCAATATTATAATTTTTCTTTTCATCAAGCTAGAGAAAAGGAGATGTACATGAAGTTATGAGGTTGCATTCAGGTCTTTCTTGCCCATCCAAGTGATCTCCTTGGGAAGCAGTGCTCTTAGATCAATGATACAGCCATTGTTTACATGTTTGTCTTTCCTTGGGGTTACCTTCACAAACCACTTATGAGCTCTGGGAGGAATCAGTCACATTTCAAAGACAATGTCAGGAAAGAAATTTCACAGAAGTTCAATGACAGCATCATTGGCAACACAGAGAGCCTCCCCTCAGAAAGAATGTGTTTCTTGTCCTGACTGTCCTTTGATGAGAGCAATTGGAAAATTTTGAGCCCAGATTTTCAACAGGTCAACCTTATGCTGGGAAATCGAGGACTTAGGATCTGTGTTGTAAACCTGGCGGTCAATAATGGGTTGCAGACAGATACACCTACTAAGAAGATCCAGATCTCCACACTTGAAGCTGTCAGTCTGTAACTTTTAGGCATATAAAAAAAGTTCAAGTCATTTTGGGGGAACTCTATATCATCAGGATTTAAATTTCTAGCTAGGAATGGAAGCTCTTAAATTCTAATATCCGTTCTTAGATGAAAAAACAAAAACCTAGTTTACAGAAGTTAACTGTCATAAGACATACTGCCAGCAGGGGGACGAGGCAGGTTGGTGCCAAGTGAGTCAGAGACAAAGGGCCCTAGGACTCAGGCAGAATGTCCTGCACAGCCTACTGGATCTTGAGTCAGGTCCCATGAGTGGATAGAGAACCCTTGACTGGAAGGAAGAGGAGGAGGTAGGAGGAGGGGGAAGTCAGGTTTGGACACAAGTCTGGAAAATGATGCCAGGGGCCCTGGAGTTGGGGAGCATGACCCCATTCTCAAGAAGGGGGAGAGGAGCATAAGGAACCCACTTCTTAGAAGTGAGGCACAGTTAGAGCAGGACTAGCAGTAAGACCTGTTTGCTGTGGGGCCTCTGGGCTGCTTGGCTAGTCTCTGGTTTTGCTGGACCAAGAGAGAGAGGCCCAGAGGCTCTGATGAGGTGGAATCGGTCAGGGAGGCTAAAGGGCCCCAGTTGCCAAGGCTGATCTGAAATGGGTAGGGAGCTAAGCTCACCCAAACATCAACAGATAAATATTCTCTTCTTAGCTTTCATCACATTCTGCATGCATTGGCCTCAGGAAATACCCACCCACCCACCCACACAGAGCTCTTGAACTCAAAGAAGCTGTGCTCTCAGGGAAGTGCAAATATTTGCTTATAGCTGTGAAAAGAGAGCTTTGCTATTTATGAAAGTCCTTGAGGTACTGTTGTTATTTACTTATCCTACTTGATTTTGAAAAAGAGAAATACTCAGTAAAATTTTCAAAGTGGGTAAACACCACTGGAATTTCTTATGTAAAGTCCTAACTTGGGGTTGCAAAAGCCTTTTTCTCCTTAGTATCTGATCTGGGTGTTGTATGAGATCTCCTCATTTGAGGAGTCAACTTTCATGGAAATCTGTAAATATCTCAAACATGGCTACTACAAAACTAATTTTTACAGGTCAGATTTTCATATTTTTAGATAAAAATATTAACAAAATCCTTAGTTAACCAAATCCTTCAAGCATTTTGGTTACATGAAGTTGTATTTTTTTTAAGTGATCAAACCAAAGATACCATTTATGGGTAAAAATCAAATAAAGTTTTTATTTATTCAGTATGTATGGAGTATGAATGGAGTAAATAAGAATATTTTATATACAATTACTAGCTGAATTTTTTTTTTTTGGTTGATATGAATCAGTGGTATCTGAATAGAAATTAATTTAGAAGGGGAAATTTGAAATGTTTCCGTTGATTCCAGGGGGCTTAGATAAACTCACATGCTAATTTTAATCAGATTTGGTTTACAGAATGGCAAAAGTAGACAGCTTTTCCCTCCCTAGTGCCTCATTGCCTCTGGGAGCCAGTTTTTACCAATCTTTATGAGTTTACAAACTGTATCACTCTCATCCTGTCTGACTTGAAGCCTTCCTGCAGGAGGCCTCCCTCTAGGTTTCTGGTTTCTGGTCTAACTTCTCAGCCCTGCCTCCACCAACATCTCTATGTAGTCTCTGAAGCCTTAACCAACCTTTGTGCTTCTCAAAAATGAGCACGTGAAACTGGGAATATGAACTAGAGAGCTGTGACTCTCGAGCACTGGAAAACTTGTCATTATTTAGTTTCTTTTGGATTTCAATACAAAGATGCTATGCAATCGGAAAGGAAAACCTGGGGCTTTAAAGAAATGTGCAGCCACACGAATGGCATTAGACCATTCTTTCTGGGCCTCCTTAGAGATAGAAGTTCTCACTTCTCAGTCTTATGGATTCTGAGTGGAAAACCTTGGGAAACACAGTCCCAGTCCACCGGTTGTACGTGTTCTGGAGTCAGTTCTGGGCCATGGATCCAAGAGGCAGTTCACCAGCTGAGAGTCAAAATGGGGTTTTGACCATAACTTCACCGCCGAGCCCTCCAATTTTTCTACTGGATCTAATTGATAATCTGATGCCTGGGCAGCTTGGCCAGGGCCTGGCATCTGCCCAGCTCTCCTTGCCTTGTCTTTCTGCTCCTGGTGCTCTCCTGGTGTGTGACCTCCGATGGACCAGCCTCCTTTTCACTGGCCTTTATGTAAGATCTCAGTCCCCATCCCCTCTTCCAGTGGGCTCATGCCACATTTTCTCTTTCTGTATGCTGTCACATTCAAGACTCATGGTGATGGGGACTAATTTGGGTCAGGTCTCACCCACCCCCAGACTGCCCAGGCTGCCTGATTACTAATCACTCTGGTTTTCACTCCCACATTTGTTTCTGACACCTGGGGATTTTCCTTTTCTTCTTACCTGCTCAGCTTTCTCCTTTGTTATTGATTCCTGAATGACACTCATGACCTTGATAGCCATGCATGCCCCATTCCTGATAGTCTGCCCAGTGGGTCACAAGTCACACCAAGTCACACTTGAAAAATACAAGGGTGGAGGGTGCATGCCTGGGCAAAGACAGAGCAGGGGCGAGGGGAATGGAGGTTGCAAACCTTGGTTTAACACTTGCAGCAGAAACCAGAGGGAAAAATCTGACTCTACAAAGAAACCCATGAGTCTGACCTTAGACAAACAGAATTTTTGTGGGTGAAATTCTATTCTTTCACAATAAAAAAAAGTAATAGGAGCATTTATTGAGTAATTTCCCAGAAATATGGACAGAGTCATAAATAGTTTGGGGACAGTAACAAATTTGTCTAGGTAGAAATGCTGGATTTTTAATTATCAAACTGCATCCTAGTAGAATGTTACATTCCCAGAAAAGATCACTATAGAAGCCTGAAAGAAAAACAATACATTACACATTGTTCTGGCTGAGACTTAGACATTAGTAAGGAGTGAGTCTTTGTGAAACAGTGCAACATATATTGACTGAGTACTTAATTTGTGCCAGACAGGATTCTAGGTACCAGGGCTCCGCATCCATGAACAAAACAAAAGTCCCTGCTCTCATGAGCTAACATTCCAGTTGAGAATGTTACAAAAACAAATAAGTATATAATACAATGTCAAGGAATAATAGATGCTTGAAAAGGAGTAAAGCAGGGTTCAGGGTATGCATGGTTAGATAACATTGCCGACTCAATGCACATGAATTTGAGCAAACTCCAGGAAATAGGAATGGACGGGGAAATCTGGCCATGCTGCAGTCCTTGGGGTCACAAAGAGTTGGACATGACTTAGAGACTAAACAACAACAACAAAGTAGGGATGCTACTTTAAACAGGGTGAATAGATGCTCTTTCTGATAAAGTAACTTGAGTGAAAAGAGTATCCGGGGAAGCATATTCCAGGTAGAGGGAATAGCCAGTGCAAGGGCCCTAAGGCAGGAGTCTCAGTGTATTCAAAGGGCAGTAAGACGGTCTTGGTGACTGGAGTGAATTCTGAGTGATGGTAAGGGCTCTCAAGGTCACTGTAAGAACTTTGCCTGTGATCAGAGGAAGATGGTAGGGCATAAAACAAGTTCAGAAATGACACAGATTCACAAATGTTACATACCCAAGCTGTTGCAAATTCAGGTCTGTTACATTCACAGTGGCAATTAGTAGTTAGTGACTACTGAAAGCAACATTTCTGAACCCAGGAAACATTGCATTGTGTGTGCATGTGCTCAGTGTGTGTGTGCATGCTCAGTCATGTCCGACTCTTTGTGACCCCATGGACTGTAGCCCTCCAGGCTCCTCTGTCCATGAGGATTCTCTGCCATTTCCTTCTCCGGGGGATCTTGCCGACCCAGGGATCGAACTCACGTCTCTGTGTCTCCTGCATTGGCAGGCGGGTTCTTTACCACTGCGCCACCTGGGAAGCCCTGTTGAGGTTTCTCCAAATCCTTGGTCTTTCTGACCCTGCCCTGTGTGCTCTCATCATGGTGGGCTGGGGACTGACTTTCCCAACTGCCTGGTCACATGAGCCCAGGGGCCTTTGGGGAGAGCCTCTCAGATAATTATCTACATTCCCTGTGTAAATACAAATAGTAACACTCAGACACATGGGTATCTGGTGAAAATGAGACCATCAGTGGTGATATTGGTGGGTGGTAAAGCAGGATGAAAGCCAGAACCTTTAAAGTCAATGACCTATAGGAAGCCTAGATGATTTTCTAAAACCTCTTATATCTTGAAATAATGTGGACTGAGATTCAGAGCAATATAAAACAAATAAAAATCCTTAGTGGTTAAGTGCAAACCAACAAGGCATTTAAAAAATCTAGGTAAAACATGTGGCAGTTCAGATGGGAACTAGAAATTAGGTTCTAGCAGTGTTATTTCTGGATGATTTTAGAGAATATGTCATCCCAGAAGGTGGCTGGAGTTTTCACTAGGAACCAAGGCTGGAGACATGGTGGGTTAGACTAGGCTGCAGCATTGTCACCAACTTCCCTGATTCCAAAGGCAGGTTGCAACAGGGGCTGTTTCTCTGCTGGTCTTTGCACCTAGGGCACCTTGCACGGAGCCAGCACACATATGAACACTCAAGGAATGTTGCTGCTTCATCGCCTGCCAGGAATAATGTACAGGGTGGGGGAAGGGGTTCCTGAGAAGCTGCCACCAACTATTACCACACCATATTGATCACTTCCTGGACATTTCACACATCACAGTTTGAACGATTAAAAACCATACATATCTTTCTTTGGACTGTGCAACATTTTTAAAAATTGGCAACATTGGACCCATGTTTCTACATAACAACTGGTCAGCACAGAGTAGGGAAACTTCTCTTTAGAAAAGGGTTGAGTGGTCTAGTGATTAAAAAATTCACCTGCCAGTGCAGATGACATGAGTTCGATCCTTGGTCCAGGAACTAAATTCCCACCATGCTGCGGGGCAACTAAACCCATGAGCCACAACTACAGAGTCCATACCCTAGAGCCCATGAGCTACAACTACTGAAGCCCACACCTCCCAGAGTCTGTGCTCTGCAAGAGGAGAAGCCACACACAATGAGACCGCTCACTGCAAGGAAGCTGCTGCTGCTGCTGTTGCTAAGTTGCTTCAATCGTGTCCGACTCTGTGCGACCCCATAGACGGCAGCCCACCAGGCTACCCCCTCCCTGGGATTCTCCAGGCAAGAGTACTGGAGTGGGTTGCCATTCCCTTCTCCACACTGCAAGGAAGAGTAGCCCCCAGTTGTGGCAACTAGAGAAAGCCCACGCAGCAGTGAAGAGCCCAAACACCACAACAAAAACCCAGTAGAGCCAAAAATCAATCAATAAATAGAAAGGGGCTGTGCTCTCCAGTTGGCCAGACTCCGCTGACTTGATTGGCCCCAAAGGCATTTGAGCTTGCAGCCTCTGACATACACTCTCTTGTTTAGTCCTTGCAAAGAGCTCTATGAAGTAAATTGATGCTCTGGGGATGAGAAAACTGAGGTGAGGCTCCCAGATGTTAAGTACCTTCCCAGCATCAGGGCAGGACACTGTCTGCGGTCTCTTCAGCTGGTGCTGCTTCTGCTCTGCCCACTACTGCTGCAGTTATGACAAGGGACCCATGTAACTCCATGCTTCTAGGATTTAAGCATTTTCAGTCTGCATCTCACAATTCTACAGTCACTCTGAAAAATCTAGAAATAATATATTACTAGCTCACTGTGTGATCTGAGCAAGGCCAGAGATTTTTGACAGAAAAAGCAACAATGAGCGGTTGGAGATGTCCTCCAGCCCTAACAGACTCTACAGGAGATAAGACTGCACTTTCAAAGGCTCCACATGAGGCAAAAGATGACAACAAGTGCCTTACTTACATTTTGGTGATGAGGCAGAGCCAAGGACTCTCAAGGGTTTATTTTCCTTAAAAAGTAAGGTCTGGTCTGAACTGCCAAGATCCATCACTCTGTTCTGTCCCCCCAGTTCTCTACCAGACTTCTCTCATAATGAGCTCTTAGAGGGACTGCAGCCTGTTCTATCTCAAAGTCATCAAGTCTAAGACAGTATAAACTGTAAGACAAATCTTTATCTTAGGGGGCTCTAACAAAGGAAAGATGGAAGCATGCCTTAATGATAGGCATTCATATTGTATGAATCCAGTCGCACCAACTTTCTTTGCTTTAAAATTTCTTTTCTCCATCCTCAGAAATTGGGCCATGTGCCTACCCTTCATCTGCATTCCTTAGCATAATATTGGTGACCTTTACACATCATCTTAGTGACAAGGTCTATTATAGCATCACTTACTTACGTGTCCTACAGCACTTGTTTTTGCTTTGCAAAATATGAGATTGTGGTCATTCTTCCTCTAATGAATATCTATTTCACTAATATAAAATTAATGTCCCACTGCTCTGTTTCCTTGCTTTTCTGTACAGATAATTTTTGTTTCAATGCCAAATCATAGCATTATCATGAAAAGCCTTATTGAGGTAAAATGGGCATATGATAAACTGCACATACTTAAAAGGTACCATTTGATAAGTTTGACATAATGTATACAACTGTGAGGGCTTCACTAACAGATGTATCTGCTCAGTGGTAAAGAATCTGCGTGCGGTGCAGGAGACCCGGGTTCAGTCCCTGGATTGGGAAGATGCCCTGGAGTGGGGAATGGCAACCCACTCCAGTATTCTTTCCTGGAGAATCCCATGGACAAGAGGAGCCTGGTTGGCTGTGGTCCATGGGGTCACAAAGAGTCGGAAACAACTGAAGTGACTAAGCAGCAGCAGCAGCATACATCTGTGAAACCATCATCACAAACAAGGCATTAATAATAAAACTACCGACCTCAAAGTTTCTCCTGCCCCTTGGTAATCTCTGTCTCTCAACCATGCTGTTCCTCCACCACCTTGTACAGGCCACCAATGACCTGCTTTCTGTTAGAATAGAGCAGTTTGCCTTTTTTAGAACTTTATATAAATGGAATCATACAGCAGATATTGTTTTTTTGCCTGGCTTCTTTCACTCAGAAGTTATCGTGGATTCATCATTGGTGCATTGACACATTCATTCCTTTAAAAATAGTTTTATTGTGATGTTATTTACATGCCATAAAATTCACCTGATTTATTATAGAATTCAATGATTTTAAGTATACTTACAGAGTTGTGCAAACTTCACCAAAATCTAATTGTAGAACATTTTCACCACCCCCAAAAGAAAACTTATGCCCATTTACAGTCACTGCCATTTCCACCCAGCCCTAGGCAACTTCTAGTCTACTTGTTTCCTCTATAGGTTTGCCTTTTCTTGACATTTCTTATAAGTGGATTAATATAGTATGTGGTCTTCTGTCTGGCTTCTTTGGCTTAGCATGTTTTCAGGGTTCCTGTATGTTGAAACACGTATCAATGTTTCATTCCTTCTTATAGCTGAAAAGTATTCTAATTTATGGAAATAGCATTTAGATTATTTCCACCTTTGGCTGTTAGGAATAATGCTGCTGCAAACATTTTCATGCAAGTTTCTGTGTGAACATATATTTTCATTTCTCTTGAGTATAAACCTAGGAATGAAATTTCTGGGTGACATAGTAACACTATGCTTAACATTCTGAGAAAACTGCCAAACTATTTTCCAAAGCTACTGTACCATTTTATTAATACCTTCCCTTTAGCAATGAACAAAGTTTCCAGATTGGGGCCTCCTGCCAACAGCCATGCTGAGCTGAGCTGTCTTTGACGTGGCCCTGCAGTCCTCAAGGCTTCAGATATCACAGCCATCCAACAGCTTTACTGGACTCAGGACAGACCTTGAGCCAGGAGAGAGCCTAGCTGAGCTGCCCCTCAGAAACAGATAATATGGGAGTTCCCTGGTGGTCCTGTGGTTTGGACTTGGCACTTTCACTGCTACGGCTCAGTTTCAATACCTGGTCAGGAAACTAAGATCATGCAAGCCAGGCATGTAGCACAGCGCGCCCCCACCCCCCCCAACCCCCGCCGCCCTGCCTACCCTCCCTCTGTCCCGCAAAAAAAAAAAAGGAAAGAAAGAAGCCCAGATGGTAAATGTTTGTTGTTTTAAGCTACTAAGGTGTAGGGAATTTGTTAGACAGCCTAAGATTACTAATATATGGGGAATGGCTAAGGGGTGGAGGGCAGAGGACAACCTGGCTTGGGGTGATGCCGCCCATTGCCCCTCCCCCGCGTGACTGCGGGGCATCCACAGGAACCCCGAGAGACCCCTCTTTATGGCGGTCATCCAGCCTGGGTGCCTTAGACCAGGAGCAGACAGTGAGGACAGAGGGATGGCAGTCTTGCTGGAAGGCTGTTAGGGAGGAACGGAGCAGCCGTGCCCTTGATCACCCCTGTGTGAACTGAGGAGCTGAATCTCCAGGGGCCCTGGTCTCAGTGCCCCGGACAGTGCCTGTTGCCAGGGACCCCAGGGGCACCTGCTGGGCGGCTGGGGGTGGGGCAGGGCCCTGAGGCCTCATTTGCCACAGAATACCTGCAACTGGTCCCAGGTCAGGGTCAGTGGGGACGGGGAATGGGAGGCAACAAGAGAACTGAAAGCCCTGAGGACAAGTTTCAGCTATTCCTCAGAGTAAGCGGCTCCTGGGGTGAAATGATGACTAGCAGGACAGGTGACGGAAGGGGCTTCAGTCACCCACAATCTCCTCACAAGACCCTTGGAGGGAGAGTTTCTTCAGAGGCAAATCGCATCTGCCCTGGGTGAGCCCTTACATGTCTCCCCTGGCTCTGGCAACAGAAATCACATCCTATTAACCCCGCCTCCCCCGTGGCTCCTGGAAGGAACCCAGAATTATTGGAACCCAGAAGCCTTGAAGAACATCCCTCAGTCAAAGCCACTGGGTGTGCAGGGGAGGAAAGGGCAGCTCATGGGCAGTCTTTTGCAGTGTCTTCATCATTTAACCCCTTTCTCCTGGATTCACTGGCCATGGGCTCTATACTACTAAGAGTCTTGGGTACTAAGTCTTAGTGCCCTGGTGGCAGCACTGAGGAGACCCCAGAATGAGGGTCGGGCGGGTCATGGGCAGTGAATGAATGAGAGGCTTATCGCCTGGGGTAGGAGCAGGTGTTTTGGAGTCAGTCAGACCTGAGTGCAGTTTTGATTTTGTCCCTCACTCACTGGCTGTGTGATCTTGGGGAAGCAATTTAACCTCTTTGAACATCAGTTTCCTTCTAAAACAGGAATACTACAGCCTGTTTTGCAGTATTGGTATGAGGATTAGCAAAAATGCATACAATTTAGAATACCTAGGAGCTCAAATGAAGAAGGCAATGACAACCCACTCCAGTACTCTTGCCTGGCAAATCCAATGGACGGAGGAGCCTGGTAGGCTGCAGTCCATGGGGTCATGAAGAGTCGAACATGACTGAGCGACTTCATTTTCATTTTTCACTTTCATGCATTGGAGAAGGAAATGGCAACCCACTCCAGTGTTATTGCCTGGAGAATCCCAGGGATGGGGGAGACTGGTGGGCTGCCGTCTCTGGGGTTGCACAGAGTCGGACATGACTGAAGCAACTTAGCAGCAGCAGTAGCAGCTGGAGCTCAAAAATAGCACAGGCTATCAGTTCAGTTCAGTCTCAGTAGTGTCTGACGCTTTGAGACCCCATGGACTGCAGCATGCCAGGCCTCCCTGTCCATCCCCAACTCCCAGAGTTTACCTAAACTCATGTCCATTGAGTCGATGATGCCATCCAACTATCTCATCCTCTGTCGTCCCCTTCTCCTGCCTTCAATCTTTCCCAGAATCAGGGTCTTTTCAAATGAGTCAGCTCTTCGCATCAGGTGGCCAAAGTATTGGAGTTTCAGCTTCAACATCAGTCCTTCCAATGAATATTCAGGACTGATTGCCTTTAGGATGGACTGGTTGGACCTCCTTGCAGTCCAAGGGACTCTCAAGAGTCTTCTCCAACATCACAGTTCAAAAGCATCAATTCTTTGGCGCTCAGCTTTCTTCACAGTCCAACTCTCACATCCATACATGACTACTGGAAAAACCATAGCCTTGACTAGACGGACCTTTGTTGGCAAAGTAATGTCTGTGCTTTTTAATATGCTTTCTAGGTTGGTCATAACTTTTCTTCCAAGGAGTAAGTGTCTTTTAATTTCATGGCTGCAGTCACCATCTGCACTGATTTTGGAGCCCAGAAAAATAGTCAGCCACTGTTTCCACTGTTTGCCCATCTATTTGCCATGCTCTTGAGAGTCCCTTGGACTGCAAGGAGATCTAACCAGTCCATTCTGAAGGAGATCAGCCCTGGGATTTCTTTGGAAGGAATGATGCTAAAGCTGAAACTCCAATACTTTGGCCACCTCATGTGAAGAGTTGACTCATTGGAAAAGACTTTGATGCTGGGAGGGATTGGGGGCAAGAGGAGAAGGGGACGACAGAGGATGAGATGGCTGGATGGCATGACTGACTCGATGGACTTGAGTCTGAGTGAACTCTGGGAGTTGGTGATGGACAGGGAGGCCTGGCGTGCTGCGATTCATGGGGTCGCAAAGAGTCGGACACGACTGAGCAACTGATCTGATCTGCTCTGATGGGACCAGATGCCATGATCTTCGTTTTCTGAATGTTGAGCTTTAAGCCAACTTTTTCACTCTCCTCTCTCACTTTCGTCAAGAGGCTCTTTGGATCTTCTTCACTTTCTGCCACAAGGGTGGTGTCATCTGCATGTCTGAGGTTATTGATATTTCTCCTGGCTATCTTGATTCCAGCTTGTGCTTCATCCAGCCCAACGTTTCTCATGATGTACTCTGCATATAAGTTAAATAAGCAGGGTGACAATATACAGCCTTGTTGTACTCCTTTTCCTATTTGGAACCAGTCTGTTGTTCTATGTCCAGTTCTAACTGTTGCTTCCTGACCTGCATACAGGTTTCTCAAGAGGCAGGTCAGGCGGTCTGGTATTCCCATCTCTTTCAGAACTTTCCACCAGTTTGTTGTGACCCACCATAGTCAAAGGCTTTGGCATAGTCAATAAAGCAGAAATGGACTTTTTTCTGGAACTCTCTTGCTTTTCCTATGATCCAACAGATGTTGGAATTTTGATCTCTGGTTCTTCTGCCTTTTCTAAATCCAGCTTGAACATCTGGAAGTTCACATATTGCTGAAGCCTGGCTTGGAGAATTTTGAGCATTACTTTACTAGCATATGAGATGAGTGCAATTTTGCAGTAGTTTGAGCATTCTTTGGCATTGCCTTTCTTTGGGACTGGGATGAAAACTGACCTTTTCCAGTCCTGTGGCCACTGCTGAGTTTTCCAAATTTGCTGGCATATTGAGTGCAGCACTTTCACAGTATCATCTTTTAGGATTTGAAGTAGCTCAACTGGAATTCCATCACCTCCACTAGCTTTGTTCGTAGTGATGCTTCCTAAGGCCCACTTGACCTCACATTCCAGGATGTCTGGCTCTAAGTCAGTGATCACACCATCGTGATTATCTGGGTCATGAAGATCTTTTTTGTACAGTTCTTCTGTGTATTCTTGCCACCTCTTCTTAATATCTTCTGCTTCTGTTAGGTCCATACTGTTTCTGTCCTTTATTGAACCCATCTTTGCATGAAATATTCCCTTGGTATCTCTAATTTTCTTGAAGAGATCTCTAGTCTTTCCCATTCTATTGTTTTCCTCCTTGCTATTCTTTGGAACTCTGCATTCAAATGGATATATCTTTCCTTTTCTCCTTAGCTTTTTGTTTCTCTTCTTTTCACAGCTATTTGTAAGGCCTCCTCAGACATGGTTGTTAATATTATAGTAATTTTAACACTAACTAGAGGGTGTGAGAACATCTCTGGATATTTCATATATGCTACTATTACTTAGTTTTGGAGGTAATCTTACTGCCATTGTTTTCATTCTAGACAGAAAGGAAATTCTCATAAACACCTAAGGGAGAGAGGAAGTTATAACTGTCATGAACAGCGTTAGTAATAAAAGGAGAGGAAACACACACACACACAACCTCAAACCAAAAACACAGGTCCTTGCCAAGGATCCTGGTTACAAAAGGCAGTTGCATTCTTGGAAAATGAATGGAATGACTCTGGTCCCAGTCGATGTCTAGCAGTGTTCTGGGAAGACACAGCCCTGGTCTTTGGGACACTCTCAGTGCCTGTGCCAGAATAAACGCAGTCTGTTGCTAGAGAAGTTCCAGATGAATGGGACTGATGGCCATGGAAATTGATGCTGATAAATCCTGGGGAGTATTCTCTCTTCTCTCAGCAGAACTTCATTTTGATAGTTTTGGGGCTTAGAATTTAAATACTAGTGTTTTCGTTTTGCTTTGACAATTTGAATGAAATTTCTTCACTAGTGAATCTAATAGGGATTTTAAATTATTCAGATTAGAAAACACATTTTTGGTGAATTACAGACTTGGAAAACAAAATTAAAACTAGATTAATTAACTTGTTCTAAATTGGCTTTTCCCTAGCTGTCCACTAGACGGCGAGATGGGACCACTCTAATCCCACTAGTTCAGAAGCGGCTCTTCCTACTATAGGATTAAAGTGAGGAAATTATTTTTGTTTTGGTTTCATCTAAAACTTTTCTTTTCCTTTCAGAATAGAAAGTTAAACACTTTATGCACAACTTTTTAAGGGCCCTTTCTAGTACTAAATGAGGGCTAAATGGAGGTATGCCGTTTCCTGGTCTGAAGGCCTGAACCCCAGGCGTTCTCCTCTTATCTCTGAGGAACAGTTGACGGTACCAGTAGTGAAAGCTTGCCCTAAATCAGGTGCTGTGCTAAGAGCTTCATCTTACTCATTCCTCACAGGGAGACAAGAAAGTGTCATTTTCATTAAATGCTACCGTTTTCACTTGTGGACATTTTGTAGGTAAGTGCTTTGAGGTAAAAATTTCAAATGTGACTACCTCAACCAGGCGAAGAATCTGACTGCGAGACTGAATGTAGGAAGAGACCTCTTTTTGGGTGCTCAGGTTTTCACTCCTGGCAATGACATCTAAAGGGACAGAGCTATGTATTTCTGCACAAAGAGGCAGGAAACATCTGGATAAGTGAATTAGCACAAAGCCTGGCCCAGAAATGAAAACCAGAAGCTATGGGACAGAGGGGCCTGTGATTACAATTACCAGAAGCAAAGCGGTGCCTTCCTCTCCAGCCTGATTAAGAACCCAAATAAGTCCGCACTGTGTCCTTTATTCAGCATCTACAGGTGCCAGGCATGGTGCTGCTTGCCTTGTGATTGAATCCTCATTTACTCCTCGCAATTACCGTTTAATGCAGGTGTTGTGAAGGTGGAAAGAAGCACAAGGCAATTCTACTGTCATCAAGATTATTTACTCAGTCTTATCTCTGCAGTCAACATTCAGCTCAGGGAAGTGGTGACTAAAGTAGAAATATAATGGTCCTTCCCTTGCAGTGAAAATACTTCCATTGCTAAGTTATAGAAACTAGTCTCAGAAAAAAATAGTTTTTTCAGCCTGAGTATTCAAACTTTGGAGTTTTCTGGTGACCAGTCAACATCTAAACAGAATTTGAAAACATTTCTATGGCATTGGATTCAATAGAGAAAAACCTTTGAAACATGGAGAGAAATCAACCTCATTCAGGTTGAGATCCACATAGACTAACTTTGTAAAAGTGTTTTCTCCTGTGATTTAGCTAAACTAAGAACTAGTTGAGTTTGCCCAGCTGGGAGAAAAATCAAGACTCAGAAAGGAATTTTCTCTAGGTGTTTTATTTATGAATTCATCCATTCAAGTTCAACTACTTCCTATTACAAAACCAGGTTAAATTGGGACTTTATAATTTTAAGGCCTAAGTCATGTCATGGCATTTCTCTCTTCAAAACCCTCTAATGCCTCAGTGTGCTCAGTTGCTTAGTTGTGTCCAATTCTTGGCAGTCCCATGGACTGTAACCTGCCAGGCTCCTCTGCCCTCCAGGCTCCTCTGTCCATGGAATTTACAGGCAAGAATACTGGAGTGGGTTGCCATTTCCTCCTCCAGGGGATCTTCCTGTCCCAGGGATTGAACCCTCATTTCTTGCATCTCCTGCTTTGTGTGTGTGTGCTCTGTTGTGTCTGACTCTTTGCGACCCCATGGACTGTAGCCCACCAGGTTCCTCTGTCCATGGGATTTCCTAGGCAAGAATACTGGAGTGGGTTGCCATTTCCTCCTCCAGGAAATATTTCCAACCTGAGGATCTTCCTGGCCCAGGGATCAAACCCACATCTCCTGCATTGTCAGGAATATTCTTTACCATTGAGGCACTAAGGAAACCCAACATGTCAAACAAACTTGGCTCACGTAAGGATCAGGCTTGAACCTGTGACCTTGACGTTATTAGCACTGCACTCTAACCAACTAACTGGCCAGGATCTCCTACATTGGCAGGCAGATTCTTTACCACTAGCACCACCTAGCAAGCCCCTTTAATGCCTCACCGCATCCCTAAAACCAAAGTTCTCCTAAAACCCTATGTAGTTTGGTTCTGCGTTATCATATTTCTTTAACTTCATCTGGTTTCTTCCTTTCTATTTTAATACATCAATTCTACATCTGAGAAGAGATTGCTCTCTGAATTCCCCCCACCTCTTTCAGTTTTCTCCATTAGGAGTCGGCAAATACAACAAATACATTTGGGTGGATCAAATGCCCATTTTTGTATAGCCAACAAGAATGGTGTTTACATCTTTAAATGGTTCAAAAAAGCCTCCAGAAAACTGTTTCATGACATGAAAATTATATGAAGTTCAAATTCTGGCATCGGTGAATAAAATTTTATTGGAACATAGCTTAGGCCATTTCAAGGGATCCCCAACACGTATTCTGAGCACAGAGGAGCCCTAGATATAGGAATTGTAGATATAGCAATTGTAGGGAAAAAAAAAAAAGGCTTTGCTAAGCCACATGTTTCCTTGTAACCTAGTGGTTGGTCACCTGTTTCCTCCAAGGGAATTTTGATGTGGTCTCTCTCTATATGTATTACATATGTATGTAAATAAGTATATAGATTATATTTAGTATAAAGAAGAACTATTAATCTTCATAATTTTACTATTAATGATCCTAGCAGGGTACCACTTTGGAGACTTTTTTGGCATATTTACTTCTAGTCTTTTATATATAAATTTACACATATATAATTACTTCTAAGCTTAGCTGTGAATTTTATTTTTTAAATATTTGTTATTTATTTGTTCATTTGACTACCCTGGGTCTTAGTTGCAGCGTGTGGGATCTTTGACCTTCATTGTGTGTGGCTCATGTGTTCTTTTGGTCGTGGTTGTGACATGGGATCTCCTAGTTGCGGACTGTGGGATCTAGTTCCCTGACCAGGGATCGCACCAGGGCACTCTGCATTGTGAGCATGGAATCTTAGCCACTGAACCACCAGGGAAGTCCCTAAATTTTCATTAAATACTTTTATCTAGAAGAAAATACTAATTCTCACTCTCCTAGATATCCTCACTTGAAAATTACCTTTAAAATATCATTTTTAGCATAAATTATAGGATATATATTTATTTTTGAAAATTTAGGTTGTGAAAATAAATAAGGAAAATGAAATTACCATCAGTCTCCTCACCCATAGACAAGCACCAGCAATATTTAGTCACACATAAACATTCATATTTAATATCCAGTATCTCAAACCTCCTTCTAGGTTTCCTGGGTCTACCTCCGAAACTTCAGTAGATGCCAAACTCAGCAGATCCTGTATTAGGAGCTATATTGAAAATCAGAAAGTAGAATGCCAAGTAAATCTACTTGGCCAAAAACCTCTAGCCAATGCTAAAATGACTGAAAACATGCTCAAATTTGTCTGTCTCTCCCAAGTAAGAAGGAGAGACTTCATGACACATATAGCCCAGAGGTTTCTCCATAAATATACAGTCTTACTGCACATGCTGTTTTTATGGCTTGCTTTCCCCACTCAGCAATATATCATGAACAGCTCCCCACTTAATGTTATCATAATTCTTCTAAAATCTGTTTTTTAATAGCTGTGGAATATTCCATTCTAAAGATAAAAACATAGTTGGTTTAGTCCCCTCTACTAATGAACACTCAGGTTGTTTGTAAACTTTAATCTGTTCTAATAATCATAAGCATCTTTGGGCATTATTTCCAATAATATAAATGTGGACTTGCTTGGTTCCACTGTATACAGACAGTAAGGGGTTGATGCATGTTTCCAAGATTCCTTAGAGCAAGGTTAAATTCTCACTTTAGCCTACCTACGTTATCATTTTACAAAAAGTCCTTTGTCAGTTGAACAAACAAAACAATTCTATCTCATTGATGTTATAACTTGAAGCTGGTTGATAACTAAGGAGATTGAACATATCTTCATATGCTTATTAGTCATTTGTACTTCTTTTATGAACTGCCTATGTCCTTTGTCTTTTATTTATTAATGTGCAAGTGCTCATTTTACATCAAGGATACTAACATTTTGTAATATGGGTGCATGCTCAGTTGCTTCAGTCATGTCTGACTCTTTGTGACCCCATGGTCTGCAACCTGCCAGGCTCCTCTGTCCATGGGATTCTCCAGGAGAGAATACTGGAGTGGGTTGCCATGCCCTCCTCCAGGAGATATTCTTGACCCACTGATCAAACCTGTGTCTCCTGAACTGCAGGGAGATTCTTTACTGCTGAGCCACTGGGTGGATATACTGTGAATATTTCCCTCAGCTTCCATTTGTCTTGTAATTTTTAAAATGGTGTACTCTATCATTATTTCTCCTTGTTTTATTCTTAGAAACTGCACCCCCATACCAACACACACACATCAAGATTCCATGAGGCAAATAGCCCAGCAGTCTGTGTTTCTAATCACTATGCCCTACAGCCCTCCACAGAAGGTACAGACCTAGCTATTGCATCAGCATTGCTTCTATGGGAAAGCCCAAGAGCTTCAATACCGGGTGTACCCGACCCATGGGGTGAAACCCCCATGTAAGGCCTGCTCCCTCCTCACCGAACCCAGCATTAGGACTTCTGAAGGTACGAGACAGTAAAGATGGGGCTGTCAGAGGAGCACAAGGCCCTAAGTGAACGCTGTACCAAACATGCTCATAGATGCCCCTCAGAGAGGGAATCAGAGGGTCACCTTCCTCACTCCCAGGCTGGTGTGATGACTCCGGGTATGAAACAACAGCTGCAGGTTATGTGACGGAAGCTTCCTGGGGGTCAGCCCTGAGCCAGCTCTGACCGTTTCTGCGTCACTCACTGGCTCCTCACTGAACCTGTGCAGGAGGGTCTAGTGTCCTCACTTTACAGACGAGGAAACCAAGGCCTGAGAGGCCCAGTCACCCCACACTGGCAGCAGCGGAGCTGGTGCAACCGAGGCTGGGCCTACTGGTGCCTAGCTGAGAGGGGAATTTGTCCTGAGGGCCAAACACTGGCGAGCTCAATAAGCCCCGAGCCTCCGTTTCTTCACACCCCAGAATCTTGGCACATCTGTGGGGATTAAGTAAGACTAGGTCCTCTGCTGTCCCTCCTCACTCTAAGATCATTCTATAAATATATTTCTGTTTTTAAAAAATTAATGGTGTGGTTTTTGGTCTAATCACAACTTGCTTCTTATTTCTCACAAGAAGCAAAGGTCATAGGCCTTTCAGTTAATGTGTGACTGCATGCACAGTAGGATGGCAAGGAGAAGGAATCGGCGTGGGCTGGAGAGGTCCTGGAGGTGAGGTCTGAACTGTCCTCTCTAAGAAGTGAGGACTTGCAGCAAGACAGGAGGGTAATCCAAGAAGGAGGAAACAGGAGCAGGGGCTAGGAGTCCTGGCTACACGCAGGGCCCTGTGGGAACGAGGCTGCTGTGGCAGGGGGAGCCCAAATGCAGGAGATGGTCATTGTGCCAGGCGGTGGTGGGACCCAGGGAAAGGTGCAGGAGACTGAGTTGGCCAACAGGGCAGGGAATGTCAGGAGCCTGTTTCGTTCACTACAGAATAGGTCTTAAGGCTTCAGACGTACAAAAACATGCTCTTAGTTTCACATCCTTCTTCTGTTTGATTAGGTGTTCCATTATTGCTTAATAAATCCCTAAATACTATAAATAGTAACAACATGAAACCCTATGGACCCATACAATGACTGTGTTGAAATCATTGTGTTTTTTTAAAAGTTAATTTTTTAATTGGAGGCTAATTACTTTACCATATTGTATATTACTTTGCCAACAAAGGTCCGTCTAGTCAAGGCTATGGTTTTTCCAGTAGTCATGTATGGATATGAGAGTTGGACTGTGAAGAAAGCTGAGTGCCGAAGAATTGATGCTTCTGAACTGTGGTGTTGGAGAAGACTCTTGAGAGTCCCTTGGACTGCAAGAGCCAACCAGTCCATTCTAAAGGAGATCAGTCCTGGGTGTTCTTTGGAAGGACTGATGCTAAAGCTGAAACTCCAGTACTTTGGCCACCTCATGCGAAGAGTTGACGCATTGGAAAAGACTCTGATGCTGGGAGGGATTGGGGCAAGGAGGAGAAGGGGACGACAGAGGATGAGATGGCTGGATGGCATCACCGACTTGATGGACATGAGTTTGGGTAAACTCTGGGAGTTGGTGATGGACGGGGAGGCCTGGTGTGCTGCAATTCATGGGGTCACAAAGAATTGGACATGACTGAGTGACTGAACTGAACTGAACTGAGTGGGTTTTTGCCATACATTATGGCACCCCACTCCAGTACTCTTGCCTGGAAAATCCCATGGATGGAGGAGCCTGGTAGGCTGTAGTCCATGGGGTCGCTAAGAGTCAGACATGACTGAGCGACTTCCCTTTCACTTTTCACTTTCATGCATTGGAGGAGGAAATGGCAACCCACTCCAGTGTTCTTGCCTGGAAAATCCCAGGGACGGGGGAGCCTGGTGGGCTGCCGTCTATAGGGTCACACAGAGTTGGACACGACTGAAGCGACTTAGCAGCAGCAGCAGCAGACATGAATCAGCCATGGGTGTACATGTGTTCCTCATCCTGAACCCCCCTCCCACCTCCCTCTCCATCCCATCCCTCAGGGTCATCCCAGTGCACCAGCCCTGAGCACCTTGTCTCATGCGTCGAACCTGGACTGGTGATCTGTTTCACATTTTTTTAAAGCATTAATTTAACAATCTGATGAAATAGACACTCTCCTGGTTTTAAGGCAGTTAACACTTGAGAATTTTGCTCAGGGGCCAAATTTCCATCTGTTTCTCCATCTCTCCTGTGTCTGTTTCTGGTCTCTATGATCACTTGATTTGTCTTCTATTTCTAACATTTTCTTTTTTCCATAAGAACTATTTCAACTGGTTTATGGCAGTAGGTAGAACACAAATAAATTATTATTGAAATTTCCCTAGATATATGGTCTTCAATGTCTCATTATACTGAATAATGACAAAAATAGGTCTTCATACATAAAACCTTTTGGACACAGAATCTGAAGTCCTTTGTACACCCAACTTATTAAACCTAATTCAAGTTAACAATCCCTGCATTTGTAGGTATAGCATTTTAAGGATTAAAAATATGGGAATTTTTTTTTGTTAATGTGCATTATTTTCTTTGAGCTACTAAATTCCTGACACTGAGTGCTTTTTTTTTTTTTTTTTCAATCTCAAATACCTGGCACAGTACCTATGGTGTAGGTAGGTTTCCAACAAACTCTTACTGAAAGAATGAATGAATGAAGTCAGAAATAACAATTCTGTGAACAGAAATATGTACTAATCATTATTCTGTTTCACTGAGGAAGAAGCAGTGTTGTGAGGGAGTCATGATGACACAGGCTGGGACCTGGGACCCGTTACTACAGTGCTTGCACCTGAACAAACATCTCTGTGCAACAGAACACAAACTATATGGACTAAAAATGACTGCACGCACATGCGGTTGGGGCAAATTATGAACAATAGATACAAAGAAGGCCAAAACCCAATTGTCACTTCCGAGGTGACAGGAGCAAGGGTACTATGTATGATCCCTGCACACGCAGTGTGGCCAACGGCGTGGGAAGACCACCCAAGCCACCTCTCTGCCGAACCCACTTATCTGCTCCTACTCTCATCTCATTTAAGGAAACGGCTCATCCCTGCCCACCCCTCCCCCCACCGCCACCAGACTCAGGGAGTGAGCAAGGGTACCTCTTGTTTTGTTCCCTCCTGCTGCAGCACGAATCCCAATAAAGCCTTGCCCAAATTCCTTCTCTGACCTCTAATCAATTTATATTGATTACAGAGTTCAAGGACCCTGGTTGCTAACAATGGCACTTATTTCTTCCATTAAGTGACATCCCCTTGGCAGCTTGATACTGGCCACAGTGGGAGTATTTACACCAAGAAAGTCAGCAAAGACTAAGTCAGTAGCCCCTTCCCCTCCAACCCTTGAGAGCCAGTTTTAAAATATTTGCCAACACACCGTTGAAATCAGGATTCAGACTAGTTAAGTGATTTGACTGAGGTTAAAGTGCTGGCTGAGAAGTCAAGTCCAGGCTCCTGGCTCTAAGACCAGAGGCCATTAGGGAAATTGATGAGTCAAGGACGAAAGAGCAGCCAGTTTCTGACTCTGCAGCACAGCTCCGTAAGTGACAGAAACTCTATCTCCAGGACGTGGAACACAGCAGGCCCTTTTATAGCAATGGTGATGGACAGAGCATGAAGACCTAAGTTCCTTAAAGTACCATAATGCTCTACAATCCTTATACCACCAGTTCCCTTAGTAAAGACTCAGGGCTTGTCTTTGCCTATTTGTTCATTTGGCATTTCACTGCCTTTATTTTTCCATGTCAGTGAATAGAAACCTACCCTGTATGTATCTTGTGAAGAAAGTAATGGTTTATGTAGGTGTGGATTTTGTGGCTGGACATAGTTGGCAGGTCTCAAGTGGCGAACAGTGAGAAATGGTAACTAACCCAAGTTTCTGCTCGGTCCCACCTCCATGCTAAGTTGGAATTTAAAGTCTTTGGACTAAGGCTGAATCAAGAACTAATTCTCTGAATGTATTCTTTGTGGAGAGATACCCAAAGTATCTTTGCCCATGATGTAAGCTAAAGTTTCAAAGCTTATGTCACAGTCACAAAACATGAGAAGACAGCTATTCAGTAGTTCCCCGCCCCCACCCCCCATGGAGGAGATGAACAAATTGGAAGCCCTCAAATTTGAATTGATAAGTGATATAACAACTGAGAGAACACATAATTTTCCACACATAAAATGAGGGTGATAAATTCATACTTTAGGTTGTTCCCTTCCTTCTTAGGCAGATAGGATAAGCTATTACCACGAATTGGAAACATTTATATCATTAACAAGATTAATGAAACATTTATACCATTATCAGGAAGCATATATTCTTCTCAGCATTACTTGCTACAATGTGTTTCCTGAGAAAAATCTACCAAGTTGAAATTACAAGCTTTCCAATAAGTTTTTGGTGATTTGTGACTTCTGGTAACATGTTCATTTGGCTCCTGTACTGGTTTTAGCAGGGGCAAATTTGTTTAATGAGGAGGGAATGGCAACCCACTCCAGTGTTCTTGCCTGGAGAATCCCAGGGACGGGGGAGCCTGGTGGGCTGCCGTCTATGGGGTCGCACAGAGTTGGACACGACTGAAGTGACTTAGCAGCAGCAGCAGATCACCAGAAGCTAATGGGGGGAAAAACCTAGAATATAGGAATCTATGTAGCATTAATAATTTACAGGTAATTTTATCTTTCTTTTTCCATCCCTGGACAAGAACCAAGAATTGTCCTACCATGAAACTTGAAAGACTAAAAGTAGAAGGTAGAAAGTAGTAAAACTGATTTTTACTGTGGCTTCCAAGAGGATCATTTTAAGTTCATAGCTTTTAAACCTGCCACTTTAATGATGATTCATCAGATATTTTGAATATCAGATTGGTTTTTTTCATGAAAACGACAGTTCTTTTTCCTAATTCATATGAAACTTTCCAGACTAGAATAAGAGGCCTATAATTTGAGAGTGTTTCCATAGAGATGATATACAGCCATTCAGAGGGGCAGATTTCATTAGAGTCCTTCATTTCCCCAACAAGGAGGAACCTGGCATCACAGTGGAATGATTAAATGACTTAGTGTTTTCCTGACAGTCATATAATATCTCTTGATTCCAGTCCCCTTGTCTTCCCTTTGGATTACATTAGTGCCTTTATGGAACTTGGGGCTTGTCTCTGTTTGGGCCATGATCACAGTACAGTAGGAGAATACTTTGGATCCCTCTGCTGCTGCTGCCTCGTCACTTCAGTCGTGTCCGACTCTGTGCGACCCCATAGACGGCAGCCCACTAGGCTCCTCTGTCCCTGGGATTCTCCAGGCAAGAACACTGGAGTGGGTTGCCATTTCCTTCTCCATTGCATGAAAGTGAAAAGTGAAAGTGAATTTGCTCGGTCGTGTCCAACTCCTAGCGACCCCATGGACTGCAGCCTACCAGGATCCTCGGTCCATGGGATTTTCTAGGCAAAAGTACTGGAGTGGGGTGCCATTGTCTTCTCCGTGGATCCCTCTAGTGGTCGCTTTTTTAAATTGCAGTTCTCCACTCAAAGGTTTGTGGAATTTAGTGGGTTACCATCATAACAAAATTTTTTAAGTGAAAATATGTATTGCATTAGTAAATGTAAACGTTTCTTGGTGAAACTTTGTTTCTTTTATGCATATATTAATTCAGAGTCAAGATCGCTTTCCAGTCAGCAATGTTTAGCACCAGTGGGCTGCCTACAGCAGGATGGGATTAGGGTGAGGGGAGCAAGGCAGGGCTAAGTAAGTGTGGAGTTGGAGCCTGTCTCTAGTTTAAAACTTTGATGTTTGTTCACTGCCGGTGCCAGCTGGCAAAGTCAATCAGGTCCCGAGAACGTGCACAGCGCGAGTTGAGAAAGAAAACTACAGCAAGAGACTACAACAAAGATGGGGTCGAGAGGTTCAGACACGTCTCCATGAAGGGACGCAGTCTGACACCGAACTTTATTCAGCATCTTATATTTATACAGAAGAGCGTGGGAAAGACAAGACAGTTAACATTTTTTTGGTTGACCTATACATCTTACAAACAGTCACAAGAAATCTTGAGAGCATGGGAATGGCACCCTGTTATTATTTCTTACACCAGATAACATTTTTCTGTGCGTGAGAAGTTTGCACAGAACTCCAGGTGTCTGCAGTAAATAAGCACCTAATCTCTGGGGTGGCGGGACAGAGAGCTATGTTTGCAAGCAAACCCTCAAGGACTGAGGCAGCTCCCAGAGCTGTGTCCTTCGGACAAAGGACCCCGTTCTCATGGGCAGCTCCCTGCATCTCCCCCTTTCTTTTTATATAGGCGCACGCTTATGTTCCTTTAACCACAGACAATTTCCATAGATGGAAGCCTTTATCATCCATAGATCATCAATCAGTTTTTTAATTAAACAAGGTGCAAGAAATAAAACCGTTAAAATTATTAAGAATAGTCCTCCTATGGCTGTTCCCAAGTACCAAATACTATTGATGGTAGGTACATGTTGAAAAAGTTCTTTAACAAAAGACTCAGCTCTTTTTGTAATATCCAAATCAGGTCTGGGTGCATTTTCAATGTTCATTATTTCCTGATGTAGATGCAGCAAATCTAAGGAAATATTTTCATTATGCCAAATACCTTCTAAATGAGCTTTCACCTTATCCCAAGCAGTTATACTACCATTATATTTTTTGGGGGTAACACAGATCTATCAAAAATCAGCATGACATTGTACCCGTAATCTCAAATTTATACTTTGAACCTCTTCACCTAAAAATCTTACAACATCATAAAGGGCATTCAATCGATCCTCTAGCTTTTTGTAAATATCTTCTTGAGTCCCCAGGGCAACAGATACATTTTGTGCCAGATTATTAACAAAAGTTGCAGTTTGCACTGCTTGTGCCAGGGACAGGGCTGCAGTAATCGAGGAAGCAATAAGGGTCACCAAGGCTACAAAGCCCAGAATTATTAACCCTATTCCCCTGCGATAACGCATTAAAGCACCCTCTACTTCCCTCCAAAGTTCAAGTCCTCTTTCATCATACCAAGACCCATTAATCTTTACAGGAACCGTAACAAAAGCAGGCTGTCTTAAGACTAGAACCCCTAGTTTGATTAGTAATTCCCCTGACGCAGTTAGTTAAGGTACAGTTGTTACAAGTTACATTATAATTTCGTAACCCAGGTTGTATTTTTACAGATCCTACTAGTAAAGCATAAGGGTGAGGCACACATGCACGAGGGTACCTCATGGTGAGATTCCATAAATAACCGTGTCTCACTTTTGATCCCACCTGAAGGTAGGAACCCTCACATCCAAGGGCGGCAGCTAGTTTCCAGATTTCTGTTTGGAACACTTTAGAGCTGCCCAAGTTCCAAATATGGGATGCAAAGTTTCTATTATCATGAGCTCCAGGGTTTCGGGATAAACCATAGCAGTTCCATCTCGACACAGTTTCCATGGTGTAGCAGTGACTCTTCCCCTTGTTCCAAAGTCGCAGAAAGGGATATCTAAAGGACCAGTTCCATTATGACGTTGAGGAGTTCCAGATTCTTTCACTACTCCAGGAATATACAGGCTCCAACCATTGTCATAATCAGCATATCCTGACTCCCCAACAAAAAGACATCCTGTTGAATTAAAATATCTAGACAGACAAATAGGTAAGTGATCAAACACTCCATGATAAGAGAAATTAACTTGATTAGGAATAATATGTTTATCTGAAAAACCAACCAAAGCTACAGTATCATTAGTGTATTTGGGAATAGACCGACCCTCCCAGCCCACCGGTTGGAGAAGGGGAGGGTCGGGAAAATAAGCCCAGTAAGCACTTGAATATTCTTCAGAGTGTGCAGTGTTAATCTGATTTAAGATAATTAATAAGGTTATTAGGAAGCTTAAAGGCGATATCAGATCGCCCTGCACAGCAACACGATTCTGTGCCTCTAGCATCAATATCTGGAGTTGCTGTTGAGATGGTAATTCATCATGTTCTTGAATTGTCAATCTCCTCATCTGGTTTACTAGACATCCTCTCCGCCATGCGTACCAACCTTTCCGGCAGCCAGCGCGGTGCTTCAGCATCCTGTGGGAAAACACAAACATGCCCTCGTCCCCAAATTAGTACAGGATCTGGTCCATACCATTTTCCCACAAGTGGGTCTTTCCAAAAGACTTTAGGTCTTATTGTTCGCGCATCAAAGTTCCAAAATCGCTGTGCTGCTGAACGGCCACATATATCCACTTGTAAAAAATTTAGAACAAATAAAGCATGGTTTAGAGAGTTGGAGGGGGTATTGGGATACAATTTCCCCTTCTGTAGTTATTGCAATTGATGTTTGAGAGTTTGATGTGTACGTTCAATGATTTCTTGACCTTGAGGATTATAAGGGATACCTGTTTTATGTGAGATAGACAATTGTGTACAAAATAGTTGAAAATTTTTTCCAGTGTATCCTGGACCATTGTCTGTTTTTATGGTCTTAGGGGTTCTCATAACAGCAAAACATTTAATGCAATGAGCTATACAATGTTTGCTAGCTTCTCCGGATTGTAGAGAGGCATGTAAAAAGCCGGAGAAGGTGTCAATAGTAACATGAACAAATTTTTGTTTACCAAATTCAGGAATATGGGTAACATCCATTTGCCATATATCATTTGGCAACAATCTTCAAGGATTAACTCTGTAATGGGGGACACTAAAAAATTGAGGACATGTTTGACATTGTTTAACAATCTGTCTGGCAGCTTCTCGAGTAATGTCAAATTGAAGTCTTAAGCTATTACTGTTTTGATGGTGTAAGCTGTGAGAAGTTTTTGTCATTTGTTTCAATGAAGGAAATATCATACGTGTAGCTTCGTCAGCCAAAGCATTGCCTCGTGCTAAAGGTCCAGGAAGCCCAGAGTGAGCACGAATATGACCGAAATAGCATTTATTAACTCTGGAGCAAATTAAATGTTGTATATCATGAAAAAGAGTCTGGATAGTAGAATTCAGGGTACCAATAAATGGAACAGTCTCAATAGTGTTTAAGGCTCTTATGATATATTGACTGTCAGAATATAAATTAAATGGAGCAGAAATTTGTAATAGAGCCTGAAAAACGGCAAATAGTTTTACTTCTTGAGCAGACTTACAATTAGTACACCAGGCGGCAGTATTGTCTTGAATAATCAAACTAGCTATTCCATTAGAAGAGCTATCAGTAAATACAGTTAGGGCGTCGGCAAGGGGCTGAGAAACAACAATTTTTGGGAAGAGAAATTGGTGATAGTGAGCAAACTGCAAAATTTTATTTGAGGGATAATGATTATCAAGCCGTCTACTAAAACCAGCTAAGGCAATAACCCAATTTAGCCAACACCATTTCTGCCTGTTCATCTCCTATCATTTTACTAATTGTCTCAAGTAGGCGGGCAACAAAATCTTGATATGGTTCATCTGGCCCCTGGCAAATTTTAGATAAATCTTCAGTCTTTTTATCAGAATTTGGAAGTTTTTTCCATGCTCGCAGAGCCTCAGCACTAATCTGAGGGTAGGCTCCAGGCAAATAATTAAGTTGATTAGTAGTGTCTCGATAATCTCCCTCTCCCGCCATCATTTCATAAGTGGTGTTCAGTCTCTGTCACCGATTGATATCGGCTGTGATCCCACACTGCTCAGCAAACTCAGATTTCCATAGTAAATAATCTCTTCCAGATAAACAAGCTCGAGCAACCTGTTTCCAATCATTAGGTGGCAGATTTTGATTTCCTAAAGCCTCTATAATAGCCTGAGTAAACGGCGCAGTCAGGCCGTATTGTGCACAAGCCACTTTTAACTCTTTTAGTTGCTTAAAAGGCAGTGGTTCATAATACGTCTGCTATTGAGCATTTTCAAACATTGGATAGATTCCTGAAAACCCGGGAATATGTGTTCCTTCTTTATTAGCTTGCTTAATTGCTTGTTGAAGAGGAGATAATAATATCTCACTTTTAATTTTTATGTTTTCACCGGGCAAAGAAGCAGGGATAGATATAAGCTCTCGCGGTTTTATGAAAGGCGGAGGTGGATCAAACCCAGCAAGAACCGAGGGAGGATATGCTGGAGGCACAGGCTGGCTGGAGTGGGAGTCTCCCTGTGCATCTTTTTTTACTGCTATAACAATCTTTTGAATTAAATTTTCTAGCTGTTCTTCAGAAAGCCCTGAATGTTTTAATTCCCCTTTTCTCAAGGGGGTTGCATGCTAACCATCATCTCCCAAGGCATATCCTCTCTATGGTACTGAGCCACTTGTTCATTTAACTCTTACTGTTCATCAGAGCTTAACACATCATCAGTCCCCCCAGCCTTACAAGCTGTTCCCTCAGGCACGGCATAAAGCGGCTCAGGCGGAGGGGCAGAAGGCTCTGCAACTTTGGGTTCTGAGGAATCCCGGAGAGCCATTTGAATTTTATGTCCCTCATGTTCAGGATCCAGACAGTCTCTTATGAGAGTCTACAAAGAAAAAGCATCCACAGGAACACGATTGGGACCATGTAAGGAATAATATGTCTGTAATTGTTTTCCTACTTTTTCCCAAGTTTCCAGACTAACTGTTCCCTCCTCTGGAAACCAAGGACAAACCTCTTCTATAAAAAGTAAAAACTTCTCTAGCTGTAACTTATTTACATGAGTTCCCCTACCTTTCAACATAGTTTTCAACATATGTACAAATAACTGGTGGCTATTGCCTTGTCCCATGATTTATTACTCTCGACAATAACACTCTCTGTCCTTTAATTAATTAGGAATTCCTTGTTACTTACCTCAATCTTGGCGGGCAGCGGCCGTCGTCACGCTCTGATTCTCGAGTCCCTGTTCGGGCGCCACCTGCCAGTGCCAGCCGGCAAAGTCGATCAGGTCCCGTGAACGTGCACGGCGCGGCTGAGAAAGAAAACTACAGCAAGAGACTACAACAAAGATGGGGTCGAGAGGTTCAGACACGTCTCCACGAAGGGACGCAGTCTGACACCGACTTTATTCAGCATCTTATATTTATACAGAAGAGCGTGAGAAAGACAAGACAGTTAACATTTTTTTGGTTGACCTATACATCTTACAAACAGTCACAAGAAATCTTGAGAGCATGGGAATGGCATCCTGTTATTATTTCTTACACCAGATAACATTTTTCTGTGCATGAGAAGTTTGCACAGAACTCCAGGTGTCTGCAGTAAATAAGCGCCTAATCTCTGGGGTGGCGGGACAGAGAGCTATGTTTGCAAGCAAACCCTCAAGGACTGAGGCAGCTTCCAGAGCTGTGTCCTTCGGACAAAGGACCCCATTCTCACGGGCAGCTCCCCGCAGTTCACCATGGATTTTTTGCGTTGTTTCTGATTTTTTAAAAAAGTGCTGCTTTAAAATATTATTTAGATTAGAATGAATGGAGGACAGTCATACAGCACTGAGCATTCTGTCCACAGCTGGATGTCGCCCTGTGTGGTGGTGCTCTCTGCCTTATGTGTTATGTTTCCCCAGCAGCCCAGAAGGTGTTGTAGAGAAGACGGAAATGACCCAAGGTCTGGGGTTGCTGGGGTGGAAGGATAGGAATGAGGCAGAAGAGGGCAAAGGTGACAGGTGACCCTGCATCTGAGACAGGGAGGTGGGTAGAAGAAAAGTCAGGAGATGGCTGGATGGACCAGGGGTGTTAGGGGGCAGGTAGAGGGTGGGCAGAGGATTCCACATGAATGTTTAGAGGTTGTGGTTGAAGAGGGAGTGGACTGGACTTTGAAATTTCAGAAGAAATGCAGTTCTAAGTGAAGCCACATAAATGACTTTTCCTGCTGGTAAGTTGTCTTCAGTGTATGGGAGGGAATGTAAACAAACTGGCTTCTACACCATAAAACAAGGGTTCCTTGGACTTCTGAGTGTCACATGTCTTCTAGGTAGGATGTAGATGTTTCTCTAAGATTAGATGTTGTTAATGTATTACAATGGTGGTCTAAAATAGTGGTTAAGAAACAAATAGGTGTTTCTTAATTAGAAACAAAAAACAAATAGATGTTTTTGAATTCAAGCCCACTGGCTTTCTCTAGTTACCATTACTCTGGTCGAGATTTAGTGCTGTTGCTTTTCCTGGAAGACACCTTCCCCAGCCCCACCCATGCCCAGCCTTGAGAGCCCCCCGGGCTCCCAGCATAGCGCTCACTGCTCCAGGTCTGTCTTCCCACTTGAGCTCCATGACAGGCTTTGTCTGCCCTGCCTTCTGACTATCTCTCTCGGTCTTTGTTTCCCCATCTTAACTTTCTGATGAACCAGCCCTTTAAAATAGTTCCTCTTGTTTTGACTTGTCCCTCTTCTGAATTGACTGTTCCTCCAGGCCTTTGCTCAGCTCTCCCTCCTCCAGAGTTCACCTGGGTTCATAGCCACCATCGTCTTTACCATCAGGGTGTCCACCCGACCTCCAGTGCTGTCTGCCTCCAGACTCAGACCACCTGCTGTCTTTCCAACACCTCTGTCAACACAGCCTAAAAGCTAGCCTGTTCCCTCCTCACTCCTGGCTCAGGAAACAAGTTTTCTCACTTTTGTTAGTAATTCTTTGTCAACAGGAATAATCAGCAATCTATAATAGGAATAGAAAGGAGTTTTATTTGAGCAAAGGAAAGTTTGAGTTTTAATTTTAGTTTTAATTGAGCAAAAATTAGTTTTATTTGAGAATTGTGTTTCTCAAGCACCTGAAAGCCATTCCTCTAGATGTGGAATCATCAGGAAAGACAGACTTCTAATTCTAAGATTGCAGTGGTCAGACACAGCTGGCCTAATCACACTGATACCCATCCACTCTTACCCACATTTTGTATTCCAGTTCACTTCCCTGACTACTTGAACCCCCACCCACTGCCCCTCCCGCTCCCTCATTCTCTCTTTAAAAGCACCCTGTCACCTCTGCACAAATCAAGGTGGAGCTCAGCTCATCCCTTTTGTTGTTATTGTTACTGAATAAAACCTGTGTCCACCGCTTTAACTAAAACCTGGCTTTATCTTTGACACCTGAAACAAAAGATTGCTCCTCCTTCGGAGACTAAGTCCTGTTGATCCTCAAGCACTTCTGAAATTCTATGATTCATTCAACCCTCTCTGAGTTCTGATCCTCAGGATACCCCTACTGGGCCTGCCATTGGTGGAGCCCAAGTTAACCCTGACCCACCTGTACCTTACAGGGATGTGTTGGGTTTTTTCCTGTGATTTTGTCTTGACTCCGATTACTTGTTTCCAATATTTGAGGGTGACCACTATTAGTTTGTTATTTTCCTTTGTGTCTAGTATAAGCACTTACATAGAAAGTACTCAAATACTCACAGGATGAATTGAAATACTGGAAATTGCCATAGTTTAACTATAAACTAAAATGCAGTCAGTCTTTGTCATCTTAATTACAATTTCGACCAACATAGTTGGTTCTGCCTATATATTATGATCACAAACGTAGACTCAACAAAGAAATGAGTTATCAGCAGGGGTGAGGTAGAATAAATGAGGTGACTGTAGGTAAACTACTTTTGTCCAGAAAAGGTTAAAGGACTCCCTTTTATATTTTTGAACAGTTGTGAGGTTCCCAGACTTGGGGTGGGGTCTACCAGCTGTTTCCCCAAATTCCTTTACTCTCCTCTTCTTTATCCTTCTGATGACTGTCCCCTATTTAAAAAGAGGATATAAATCTGTCTCCAGTCCAAACATAGATAAACCCAAGTTATGTTCCAGATATTTGCATATTTTCATCTATTCTCTCCTATTTTCTTTCCTGTTTTCTATTTTCACCAGGCTCTGAAGTCACATATAATTTTTATACCCCCTCAGTAACAGTACCTTGATATTCATCCCCAATTTGCAGATTAAACCACTAAATCAGCGTGTAGGGAGGGGTGCCTGAGGTCACATGATAACCAGGTAGCTCTAAATCAGGTAGCCCTGGAGTTTCCAACCTGCTGATTGGTCATCTAGCCGCACCTCGGGCGCAAAGGAAGCTGCTCCCACAGCATTCTCTTGCGGAGAGTCGCTGAGCTCACCACTCTTTGTTTCCTGTAAGCTCAGCATTTTCTTTTTCCGGGTCAGGCAGGCCTGTAGGCCTCCCTCCAGTTCCCTCCCCTGCAGTTTGAATAGGAAGCTAGAGGATGTACCCTAGAGAAGCTTTAGGACCATGTGAACAGGAAGTGTGGGCCTTGATTGCCTGTTGGTGGTTTCCAGCAGCAAAGCCTGCCCTGGGGAAATGTCATTTAGTTGTAACAAGTGAATTCAGATCATGGTGCCACCATGGGGTGGCAAATTATACTCAGAGACTGATACTGTCTTAATCAGTAGTTTAATTAACACGCGCTCACCGCAGGATTTATAATTTCACCAGACAATGGCATATAGGATAACAACTCTTAATAAGCCAATAAGAAAGAAACACTCCTAACAAATGAAAGATTAGTTACACTATTGTTTCAGGCAAAGTGGGATGACGGAATCCAAATTCAGTTGAGGTATACCTTTTCTCTGCGGTTAGTTCTCAGGAGAGTGGGCTTAACCAATTAAGACCTGAGGCCCAGCTACCTGCGAACCTAAAGTGAAAAGTCCCAAGTTGCTGTAGCAGGTTGCAGAGAAAGAGGGCGGGAGTATTAGAGGCAAGATGATCTTGACTGGGCACTTCAGGCTTTCCCCACTACAGTTAAGAGTGGCCTTTACCACCTCAGGAGTCAAGACCCCAAGGTCTTGATGAAATAAAATTATTTTAAGCCAGGACAAGAAAAAACAATTTGAACATAAAATTCTCTCCCGGCCTCTTTCTGCTACTAGCTCCTTCCTTTTCATGTGCGTTGGCAACTGCATTGTACATTAACCAGATCTCCTTAGAAGACACAAGAATGCCTGCTTTACCAAAAAGAGCAATTTCCTCCTGGTGCCAGCAAGGTAACTCCTTAGGAGAAAATATTCCTTTTTTAAAAAATTCTGTAAGGGGTCACAATCACTTACTATTCCCCTTGTATGTGCAGATCTGGAATATGTAAACTGTCAATTTGCTACTTTGATTAAAAAATAAAAAAACCCTTTGTGTTGAAAAGTGTGCAACTGTGCTTTCACTTCCAACAGGTGAAACAAGTCAGTTCTTAGAGGTTTATGAAAGACTGTGTCCTCAAGTCATCTTAGATAAAATTTTCTATTGCTTTTTAGATCAACTCTTAGCTAATTTTTTGTCGACAGTCTTCAGAGAGCTGGATCAGTAAAGGTTAGCTTTGCCTAGATCAGAACTTTCAGATTTTCCAGACACAATCTGGGTATTTATAGTACAAATGTCCTCTCATCTTAGTTGCTTCTTCATGTGTTTATGCTAATAACCCCTCAGTTCAGCCCCTCTGCTGAAAGGCAATACCGAAGAATGTTCAAACTGCTGCACAATTGCACTCATCTCACACGCTAGCAAAGTAATGTTCAAAATTCTCCAAGCCAGGCTTCAGCAGTACTTGAACCATGAACTTCCAGATGTTCAAGCTGGATTTAGAAAAGGCAGAGGAACCAGAGATCAAATTGCCATCTCTTGGATCATCGAAAAAGCACAAGAGTTCCAGAAAAACACCTACTTCTGCTTTATTGACTACACCAAAGACTTTGACTCTGTGGATCACAACAAACTACGGAAAATTCTTAAAGAGATGGGAATACCAGACTACCCAACCTGTCTCCTGAGAAATCTGTATGCAGGTCAGGAAGCAACAGTTAGAACTGGGCATGGAACAATAGACTGGTTCCAAATCGGGAAAGGAGTACGTCAAGGCTGTATATTGTCACCCTGCTTATTTAACTTATATGCAGAGTACATCATGAGAAATGCTGGGCTGGATGAAGCACAAGCTGGAATCAAAATTTCCAGGAGAAACATCAATAACCTCAGATATGCAGATGACACCACCCTTATGGCAGAAAGTGAAGAGGAACTAAAAAGCTTCTTGATGAAAGTGAAAGAGGAGAGTGAAAAAGTTGGCTTAAAGCTCAACATTCAGAAAACTAAGATCATGGCATCTGGCCCCATCACTTCATGGCAAATAGATGGGGAAATAATGGAAACAGTGACAGACTATTTTTTGGGGCTCCAAAATCACTGCAGATGGTGACTGCAGCCATGAAATTAAAAGATGCTTGCTCCTTGGAAGAAAAGCTATGACCAACCTAGATCAGATCAGCTCACTCAGTCGTGTCCGACTCTTTGAGACCCCATGAATCGCAGCACGCCAGGCCTCCCTGTCCAACACCAACTCCCGGTGTTCACTGAGACTCATGTCCATCGAGTCAGTGATGCCATCCAGCCCTTTCATCCTCTGTCGTCCCCTTCTCCTCCTGCCCCAAATCCCTCCCAGCATCAGAGTCTTTTCTAATGAGTCAACTCTTCACATGAAGTGGCCAAAGTACTGGAGTTTCAGCTTTAGCATCATTCCTTCCAAAGAAATCCCAGGGCTGATCTTCAGAATGGACTGGTTGGATCTCCTTGCAGTCCAAGAGACTCTCAAGAGTCTTCTCCAACACCACACTTCAAAAGCATCAGTTCTTCAGCGCTCAGCCTTCTTCACAGTCCAACTCTCACATCCATACATGACCACTGGAAAAACCATAGCCTTGACTAGACGAACCTTTGTTGGCAAAGTAATGTCTCTGCTTTTGAATATGCTATCTAGGTTGGTCATAACTTTCCCTCTGAGGAGTAAGCGTCTTTTAATTTCATGGCTGCAGTCACCATCTGCAGTGATTTTGGAGCCCAGAAAAATAAAGTCTGACACTGTTTCCACTGTTTCCCCATCTATTTCCAACATTACTTTGCCAATAAAGGTCCGTGTAGTCAAGGCTGTGGCTTTTCCAGTGGTCATGTATGGATGTGAAAGTTGGACTACGAAGAAAACTGAGTGCCAAAGAATTGATGCTTTTGAACTGCGGTGTTGGAGAAGACTCTTGAGAGTCCTTTGACTGCAAGGAGATCTAACCAGTCCATCCTAAAGGAAATCAGTCCTGAATATTCATTGGAAGGACTGATGCTGATGCTGAAACTCCAATGCTTTGGGCACCTGATGGGAAGAACTGACTTATTTGAAAAGACCCTAATGCTGGGAAATATTAAAGGCGGGAGGAGAAGGGGACGACAGAGGATGAGATGGTTGGATCATATCACTGACTCGATGGACATGAGCTTGAGTAAGCTTCGGGAGTTGGTGATGGACAGGGAAGGCTGGTGTGCTGCAGTCCATGGGATCGCAAAGATTTGGACATGACTGAGACTGAACTGAACTGAACTGAACTGAACTTAGCCCCTATCCAGCTAATCTCTGTGTGCTCCTTAACCCGCAGATGAGATGATGACACCCTGACACAGTTGATTTCATTCTTAATGTGGAAACTTTACATTTAAAAGCAACTTATTTTTTGTTTGTTTGTCTTTGTCATAAACAAGTGGGTTAAAACAATGTAGGTCATAGACAAGTGGGTTTGAAATCGTGTCAAATCAACATAAAACACATGAGAGGAGGAGGCTTTTGCTTTGGGTTGGGAAAGGCTGCCTGGTGACTATATTCACCTTAGAAGAGTTGGGTGTTCTTTTGTCATGAAAGAGAAGCTGAGTACTATAAAAGTTTACCTTTCCTAGATCTTCCCTTCATTACATTAACACTGTCAATGGCATTGTTATGGTTTATGCAAACAGTGGCCAAACAATTGAAGTTGCTGTAGATGGGAAGGTTTGGTTTAGAACTGCAACTACATTGAACTGAGGAGAATGACCAACTGTTCTGATTTGCCCAGAACTGTTGCATTAGCACTGAAAGTCCTGCATCTCTGGAAACCAGTACACAAATAGTCCCAGTTTTAGGCAATAAATGCTGAAGGTTGGGGGGGAAATATAAATCCTTGTGGCAGCTGCCCAAATAGCTGAAAGTTACACTATTTTTAGCATCAAATAGATATGGCATAGATGATCTGTCTTCCAGAGTTGGGGTTGCTTTCCTGCCGTTGTTGTTCTTGTATGCTGATGTTGACAGTCATGATTTGCAGTTTGCAATAATCAGTTATCTACTTGTGTATTATTCTAAGTGATGCACCCGAAGTGTACAACTTAAGTGTATTTTGAGTGTCAGTGTTAGTGGTTGTCTTTCACTTGGACTGTAGATTGACTGTTGTGCTTTGTGTTGAGATAGTACTAGTTTAATTTCAACACTATGACTATTTTGACAGTATTTGCCAAGAGTTCAGATAATGATCATGAGAACGACGACCATACCAAAGCTGGCATGATGTGAACACCACTTTAAAAGAAGGCTAGAGGATTGTGTTACTTTAAATGACAGATGGAAGGACAATTACAATTGGATTAGGAAATTTAATAACCAAAACAGACCATTCTCCACAATAGATGGAAAAGGATTTGGGATTGGGCTTTGCTATGATTTGAATGTTTGTATCTTCCCCAAATTCGTATGTTGAAGTCCTATACCAAATGTGATGGTATAGGACTAAGGACTACTAAGGACTACTAAGGACTACTAAGCTGGGGCCTTTGGGAGGTGATTAGTCCTGAGGGTGGAACCCTCATGAATGGGATTAGTGCCCTTATAGAAGGGGCCCAAGAGAGCTCTCTTTCCCCTTCTACTATGTGAGGATACAATGAGAAGTCTTCGACCAGGAATGGGGTCCTCACTTGACCATACTGGCACCCTGATCTCAGACTTCCAGCCTCCAGAACTGTGATCAATACATTTGTTTTTTTTTTTTTTTCAATATGTCTGTAGTGTTTTGTTATAGGAGTCCCAACAGATTAAGGCAGGCATATGAAGAATCAGATGTGAAATCATTTATGGATACTGGAAAAAAAACATCTGATTTCTTGAAAGTGCCTAGAAGTGAAGTATTGTGAGTAGAATTTTGACAGTAGAGGTGAAAAAGTTTCCCTTAAAAGATCCCAGAATAGACCTACATAAATATAGTCAATTATATTGATCCAATCTTTGACAAAGGTGCAAAGGAAATGCAATGGAGAAAAGACAGTCTTTTCTAAAAATGGTGCTGAAACAATTTTATATCACATGGAAAGAAATAAACCTAGACCTTATATTTTCAGAAAAATTAACTAAAAATGGATTTACAGAACTAAATATTAAACATAAAACTATAAAACACCTAGAAAATAACACAGGAAAAAATTTTGCTGACTTTGGGTTTGGTGATAACTTTTAGATACAAAACCAAAGGTAGGAAAGCTATTGACTTTGGACTTTATCCCAGGTAGAAAGGAAAGCTACTTACTAATTTAAATATTTATGAGCTCACCCTAGAGGCCAAGCAGTACGTGGATTGGATAAAGTTAAGACCGAGGGCAGGGAGACAAACTTGGAAACCATTACCAAATGATCTCCAAATTTGTTGTGCTGTGCTTAGTCACTCAGTCATGTCTTACCCTTTGTGACCTCAAGGACTGTAGCCCACCAGGCTCCTCTGTCCATGGGGATTCTCCAGGCAAGAATATTAGAGTAGGTTGCCATGCCGGCCTCCAGGGGATCTTCCCAACCTAGGGATTGAAACCAGGTCTCCCGCATTTCAGGCAGATTCTTTACTGTCTGAGCCACCAGGGAAGCCCAGATAAGAGAAGGAGGTACAAGGTAACGAGGTAAACATTACTGGAACAAGATGGTTAAGTTTGCTTTTGAACATATTGAAGTGCCAGAGTCCTCAGACTGATATCCAGGGAGAGGTCAGTCTAATACTCGGAGGAGCACACAGGAAGAATGACAAGAGGATAGCAGAGGGCCACATAAGTAGGAGGAAGTAAGTGAGAGGCAGAAGTGTCAAGAGGAAGCTATTGAATTCACAAAACTAATCAAACATGTCTTTAGCTGGAGATGATGGTTGCCTTTGATCCTGAATAAAATCCAGGATTAAATAGGGCTCTGCAGGTCTTTTGGTAAAGTCAATAATTATATCAACACAGGGCTTCCCAGGTGGCTCAGTGGTAAAGAATCTGCCTGCCAATGCAGGAGCCTTGGGTTTGGCCCCTGCATCAGGAAGATCCCCTGGAAAAAGAAATGGCAGCCCACTTCAGTATTCTTGCCTGGAGAATCCCATGGACAGAGGAGCCTGGGGAGGCTACAGTCTATGGAGGCACAAAAGAGGAGGACACAACTTAGTAACTAAACAACAACAACAAATAGCAACTCCAGGTTGTTGTTATGGGAAAAGAAATCTATTGATTAATTAGTTTATTAACAAAAACCTTGTTGTTGAGCAGTTACATGATGTGTACCAGGAAATGTCTGCCACACCAGAGGAGGGAGGAATCTTACATTTTTGCTTCTTTCTTCTTGAAGAAACAGATAATGTTTAGTAGACGGTACTGGTGAAATCTGCAATTGATCAATCTTCATCCTCCTGCCAAGCAGCAGCTAACTTGGAACTATTAAACCCTTTTATGAAAAGCCATGTTCATTGTATCCTTCGTGTATAATTTTATAACTAGAATAAAATATTACTATAGACTGCTGTTTTATCTTTTTCCTTTGAAAATATGGATTATGGCAAGAAGTACAAATCTTTAAAAAATAAGGACCAAACAACTTTAGAGAAAAAATACTTCACTGTAATTTATTGAACATTCAATAAACATTCAACTAACTGCTAATAAAATGCCTTACTGGAAAAAATGATACCAAACAAAATAAATTTAAGTATTTTCTTAAAAAATCATTTTAAAGTTAGCTCTATTCAGTTAGTGACTAATACAATAAAGGCAGACAAACTTTATAAATAGCTGCTTTTATATCTTTCAGGCCATATTATTAAATGATGGCAAATGCTCAATACAACCATGTGTAGAGAACTAGGAAATAAGAAGATAAAGCCAATGACTACCCTCACATGAAATCATGTCTGAAGTTGCTTTGTTATCAAAATCTGTATTTTTAATCTGTTGTGAGCACTGAGACAAGTTTCACATATTATCCCCAAAAGAAACACAATGCACAATGTGATTGCCTGTTCAGCAATAGCAAGCACTACATTCATAACCATTTCATTCCAGGGATTAAATTAGGTCAGCCACAGTCTTTGGCATTTCCTCCACCGTAATGTGGTAGAAAGTCTCAGTGTCATAAAGATTCTTCTTGTCTTCTTCAATGTTTATGGCCACAGCTTTCCTCCCAAATTGACTCCCGCTTCCAATTCTGAACAAAAGAAAAATTATTCACCAGAATATCAGTTATCAAGTATTACATGAAGTACAAATGATATGAATTACTTGTTAACCACCAGTGGCTCTTTCTTTGCCAAGATTATACTTGGAGGGCTTCTAATCAGAGCACTAGATGCTAATCACAAAATCTAGAGAAAAAGAAAATATTACTTTTGTGGTTGTTCAAAAAGATTCATCTGGCTGCGAGACCAGATTCTATCAGGCAGCCTGAGTGTTATTACTTATAGAGCAGACTACAGAATTGTGCTTGGGGTAGTGAAATTAAAGCCTGTGCCAAAGTGGGCCAAGAGCAGGTGTTAGCCTGGGACAGATGTAAATACCAGACAAAAGAAAAGGAACAGGTGTGCGATCCATTTGACACATTTTTGGAACTACAAATTGAAAATATAAATTCTGGAATGTTAACTATTGCTTAGGACTATTCTGTCCAAGGCAATAACCACTAGCTACATGTGGTTATTTAAATTAAAACTAAATAAAATAGAAAATGTAACCCCCAGTTGCATTAACCGTATTTCAGTAGATTCTTGTGGCCTGTCACCACTGTGTTGGGCAGCATGGATATGGAACATTTCCCTCACTACAGAAAGTTCTACTGGACAGACTTGGTTTAGGACTTAAAATTTTTCTGTGTTTGGGGAACCTCTAGAAAATGTGTATGGTAACCCATATTTATCACTGATTTCTGCTCAGGTCACCTCATACACTGTAACACTATTGACTGTACCACTGTATCACTATTACCGCCACAGCCCTCTACTAAAACAGATGATAGGCCCAGTCAAAAATGTCTTGGCTGGAACAACTTAAAATATCAAATAACCAGGACAAGAGGAAAACAAATAGGAAAACACCGACTTGCTCTTTATCCAAACAACATGCTGGTGCACTTAAGAGTCTATGTTCTAAATCGGGTCAATACCATTTCTGAGCATCACCTCATCATCTATTCTTACCAACTACTACTATATTTTTTGACAAAGTTATTTTTATATAAGTAGCATGACATAATTCAACTTATTTAAGTGATAAAGCTACTATAACTAAGCCTGGGTCAACATAAATTGCTACCAGAAAATGCCAAGAAAAATCTCAATTATTCAGGAAATCATCAAGAATGCACAAGATATGAGAAACATGACCAAAAAAAAAAGACTTGTGTGTAAGTTAAGAAAGACAACCAGATCTAACAGCATTAGTGATGTTCCCTTTGAATATAAACTATCAGTTCAGTTCAGTTCAGTCGCTCAGTCGTGCCTGACTCTTTGCAACACCTTGAATAGAAACTATATAAAGTCCAAAATCTGAACTACATTTCACATTGTTTTCCCACTGTGTTCTGATTAACCACAAATCTTTCTAAGGACAATTTAAATACCACTTTTCATCAACACATTTCCTGATTCATTTATCTGATTTTCAAAGTTGTCTGGCTGACAACATCATACTTGAAAAAACAATACATGATTTATTTTTCCAGAATAAAAGCAAATAATTCAGTGAAGATGACAAATACTCAACTGAGAATACAGCTTTCACAAGAAGTGGGCAGATCATAGTTCAAAACCATCAACATTAGTTGTACATAAAAATATGAGCCTGAGATATGATAATATATTCAAATTCTAATTCAAAAGCAACTTCTATACAATCTTTCAGGACACAAAATTGCAATGAACTTCCTATAAATCACACCGCTGTCTGTGGAGTAATCTTTATTTCCCTATATTGCTTGAGCTGACAAAGACAATGAAAAATCTTCCCCTCACAATCAACTTTTAGTAGATAAATAACATAATGAAATTAAATACCAGTAAGTCAGTATCAAAATGTAGTTTGTACCTTATCAAGGAGTTCCCTCTTGGTAATGCCTCTTTCTTTCTGTCAGCACCTGCAAAATATTAATAAGCCTTAACTCTCAGGAGTCATTTGTTGAGTCAGGGTTTAAACTGGTAAATGTGTATGAAACCATGCATCCCTGGGTGCTACAGTGGCATGGCAGACAGGACTTGAAAGGAAGCAGTCTTATTTTGAGCAGGGGGCAAAGACAATGCAGCACTTCTCAGCTACGTTGTAATTGGATCCTGCTTCAGTTTATTAAGGAAATAATGAGATATTAACAGTGTCTTAAGGAGCAATACCAGGGAAGAAAAGCTCCTGCCACATAAGAGACTGAAATCCTGACATGCGTTTTCTCAGATCCAGTCTACCCTTTGTCTTGAGTCCTTTAAAAGAACAGCCTGTGTACTGGCTGGTCCCTCATATGTCATAGACAGCATACAATTCCTTCCTTACAGTATTTCAGAGAGGAAAATGTTAATTCAGATCAGTGTCAGAATAAAAAGCCATTTGACTTCTCACTTCTAGCCCTACCATTGGAAGGAACCCATTAGAAATTCATTCTTTTAATTCTGCCAAAATACTGATATTACTGTACCAAATTTTAGAACAAAATACTCTGGAGTTAGTTACCTGTAGTTTTTCTACTATCTGGTATGGTTGTTTTTCTTCTTGTGTTTACTTTGTTAGCTTTATTACAAGCACTAAGACACTGCAGATACTAGTTACTACAATTTTAGCACAGAGCTTAAATAAGGAGGTAAAAAAAAATCCTGGCTATAATTTTTATGTACATTAATTAGAAAAACATTACTCTATTTCAAAATTATAAGATACAATAATATATACCTTTCAATGATCAGTTCTTTCTTGACTAGAATTTGAAATGGATCTCTCAGGAACTTTTTGAGGACTTCAGCATGTTGATTGGCATTAAGGCAGAAAGGGACACAACCTTAAAAAAGAGACAATGACTAATTATGATGACATATCAACTATAACAGTTTTCATAATAACACTTAGAGGAATAATGTTTGAGACCAAGCGTCCCTGTCTTACTACAGAACTGAGCTAGACAGAGATTGTAGGAAACAATTGCTTTTGGCAGGGGAAAGGGCAATATAGCACTTCACAGCTATATTGCAACAGTTATTCCAACCTGCCCTCTGCAAAAAATCACATGCACAGCTGAGTCCTTATATTTGATTTCTGGTAAAACTTGTGGATTTGACCTTTAATCCTTTGGCTCAATATTTTTTATCAGCTTCATCCAAAATAAGCATCTTGGTCCATTTGGGAAAGTGAAAAAAGTTTTACTTAAAGAGTGAGTTGTGCATAGAGACTTCCTTCCAGAGACCACAGTACAGAGGAGCGGGGAGGGAAGAAGAAGTTTACATGAAGAAATCTGACAAACTCTCTCAGCCACATGATCAAGGTCAACATCAATAGTAAAAACACTTGACAGAATGAAATGAAAATGGTATTTTACCTCTGTGGTCTTCCTCCTCAAGATCCCTAACTACAGTCTAATCTTGAGGAAAACGTCAGACAAATTCCAATACAAGTGCATCCTACTAACTATCTGACCAATGCTTCTCAAAATGGTGAAGGTCATTAAAAAAAAAATGGTGGGGAGGGAGAGGAATTTGAATAACTGTTACAGGCAAGAAGAGCTTAAGGAGACATAATTAAATGTCATGTGGTATCCTGAACAGGATCCTGGAACAGAATAAGAACACTAGGTGAAAACTAAGGAAGCCTGAATAGATTCTGGACTTTAATTAATAATGTGTCAATGTTGGTTCATTAATTTTAACAAATGTGCCAAACTAATATAAGTTGTTAACAATATAGGAACCTGGGAACGCTCATCCCAATTTCCTGTAAACTTAAAACTGTTCTAAAAAATAAAGCCTATTAAAGAAAAGTCTTAGTATCATCTCTAGATACTCATGCTTGGCAATGGCTTAAACAATTAGGATAATTATTTTCCTTCCCATAACCTAAATATCACTGGTTTAAAAATGCCCTAGGAAAAATATGCCAACACTTACAAAGATATCTTCTACATCAAATGTTCTCCCTGGAGTACCAGGGATGTTGTGTGCTGCCTCTTCCATCAGCTTACAGTTTTTGCATTTTATTTTGAACACTTGTTCCATACAATGCAGGCATGACAAGTTGCTCCCAGGTAGTATCCAAGTGCTAGAAGTATCTTTTGGATCTAAAAGTCAAAAGCTTAAATTATTATGTTCTGCAAATAAAGCCTCCATCACGTGACTTTCAAAGCACATGGCTAAATGTTAAACTGTTTATATTTAGTTTAAAATTCTGGTCTGCTAACAGTTTTTATGCAGCACAATGTAGAATCACTTCCAAGCTTACAAGGCAGACAAATCAAACTGCTTCAAGATAAAATCTTTTTAAGCATCTCATTTTTAATTTTAGATTTTTGTGTCCTTTCAAAATTGGGATCCTCAGTTTTCTACACATACCAGCTAAATAATTCAAGAACCCAAACAAACATTTTCTACATTATTCTGTTATGTATAAGACACATAAGTAGGGAAATAAGCTCTATATTTATAGAGCCACGGCAAATTGTTCTGATATGTATTCACTGATTATCATTCACTTCAAAAATAAGTATCTTTCCAATAGGAAACTTATACAGCCTTGAGTTTTTTTCCCATTGTGTTTTAATTGGCAGACTTGACGTTAATAAAGCCTATAGCTTTGTTAAGAAAAGCTTTATTTTAGAGCTAACATAGCAATAAGCTTTGAAAATAGATAGCAAGCAACACATGTATCACGAGTGACAAAGATTCCTAACTAATTACAGAGACCGCAGTTTTCATGTTGCAAAACTGCATTTAAACTTAACAACAATAACAAAAAGGGCATAGATTCTGTCTGCTATAAAAGAAAGAAAGCTTTAATTTCTTGGTCTGTTGAAAGCCCAGGTGAAGTGGACTACCATGAATTTATTTTATTACAAGTCTATCCAGTGTGCAATTTCTGTAGCCCTTTGAGGAGGCTTGCGGCAGGCACAAAGAATACAAATAGTTGGATTCACCCCTGGTTGAAGTTTTCTCTGGTGGGCAACAGCTAGTAATAATTGGTAGCATTTATAAACCTTGGGGATGGTAGTACAGGTTTTTGGTAGTTATGATTTTAGAGATAAACCAAGGTTCAGAAATGTTAAATGACTTGTTTACTATTACTTAGGTAACAGTCAATAGTTGCTAAGATTAGACCTTTAATTTTCATAATTCTACATTCTCTTCAAGGTGGTGGAAAGGTTTTTCTGGAGAAAAACTGGGAAAAGTTCCCAAGAGGCATTTTAGAGAATAGTTTGTAAGTGAACTATGTTAACACTGTAAACACTAAGGAAATAAAAAGAAACATAAAACTCCTACAAAGCTTGACATTTGGTTTTTAAAACATACTAAGTCTACCTCACCATAAACAGCCACTGACCATAAACCTATTTTTTGGCTTTATTTCTCACCCTATAGTCATTTTCTTTCCCTTGGAGAGTGCTAATGTTTCTTGCTGTTTATAACACAATGAATATTAAAGCATGTAAGATTATACATGGGGAACAATTTCTGAGACTAAAATATAAATTTTTATTATATTAGCCTGGCTTACAGATTTGTGATTTGATAAAGTTGGTATATTATGGTCTCATATATCTGCTTTAACTATTATTGAATAGTACGTTTCTTTGCAATGAAACTCATAATATTCATAATATTCTTAATTACTTGGCTTTTTTCAACTTAAAACTAAAATACTTATTATCTAATAATTTATGCCAAAAATTCACATTTACTAAAAGTTAAAGTGTAATGGTTAATCATAGATAAAATTAATAAATTTCAATGCCCCAGGCACTTGATAAGAATTTAATACAACAATCCTATGAAGTGGATACAATTATTATCATTTCTACTTTAAAGAAGAGGAGATGGAGGCCCAGAAAGATTAGGTAACTTGCCTACTGCCATCAAAGTGTGAAACTAAGTTTTGAACCCAGGTGTGTCTCATTCCAGAATACCCTTCACTGCCTTAATCATTACCTATGCAATGATGTATGGATCTCTTGCATGAATATAACCTTATCCACTGATATCAAAGTCAAATGATAGGCCATTGTGATTTAATACATATATAATATACTTTCATCATCACACACTAAGTCAATATTCCTTGACAATTTAATACAGTTTCTTCCCTTAAATATAAGGTAAATGCCACAGCAAAGAACCTAAATATAAAACAACTTTCCAGGCCCCCTGAAAGATAAATTTGCTTTTGTTAGGTTCATTCTAACAATTAAGAGAGCTCCCGGGGAATCTTTCTTTGAAATGCACACCTGAGAAGGACAGAACTGAAATGGCTTTTAAAGTGTCCTGGCCCCATTACTTCCTAGTTGCATAATCTTGGGCTTCATTAGAACACGGATTGTAATACTCCCTATATAGGCAGTGCTATGAAAGGACGCTGTAAATGGTTAGGAGGTTTTATAAATGGTATTCTTGCTTAGGATTGCCAAATAAAAAACAGGACGCCCAGTTAAGCTTCAGACAAATAACTAATACTGTTTTATATTTTTAATTTGATTTGATATCGCAGACATTATAATAAAAATTGTGTTGTTTATCTGAAATTTAAATTTTAACCAGCATCCTGTATTTTTATCGCTAAATCTGTCAACCCTATTCTTGGCCCCATAGGTAGGAGGTGCCTGGAGGATGGTAGGCCCAGTTCCATTCCCCCCACTCCCACCGCTAACGGGAGAAACTAAGGCAAAGGGCAGGTTGAAGAGTGAATCTCGAGCAGGGGAAGAAAGGGGAGGGCTGGGTGGAGGAGGACTTCTCACGGTGGGGCTGAAAGCAGAATCCGCTGACAAGCAGATTCTACCGAGCCTCCCGAACCCCCGCAACTCGCACCGCTCAGGCGGGCCAACACCCCAAGCCCCCATCCCTGGGCAGGAACACAGCCGCCTTTCCACCCACCGTTGCCTGGGCGGCAGCAGCAGCAGCAGGCTCTGGACTCGCTGCCACCGGTTCCTCTCAGTCGCCATCAGCAGCACCGACATCACAGAGGCCGCCGCCATGTCCCTGGAGCCTGGACGCTTGTTGATGTGCAACTCCTTCTCAGATGTGACCCAAATCGTCCCTCCAGACCGTATGGAACTCTCTTGTCCTCCTCTGGCCACCGTCCAGTCTGATCCAAGAAGTAGGCCAATCCGAGCGAGGCATTCAGAGGGGGCGTCACCGCTAAAACCAATCAAAGAAGAGAGCAGAGCTGCAGTGCAGGAGATGGCTGCGTGCCCGTGGGGGTCCCGGCTTTGTTCGTAGGGTAGGGCCTGCTGTTGTCAGACCTTTTAGGCTACCTGAGTGCCCCATGGATATTTCTTTCTGTGGTTTATGGGGTTCTTTTTCTCTCATGGGCTTCAGGGCGAAGAGCCCTTATATGACCCTTAATCTTACAGAATTTTCTGAGGGGAAGAAGAAAGGGGGAATGTCCTGATATAAAAGGGTGTGGGGTATGAAAAATACAACATTTTATAATGTTTCCAAAAATGTGAAAAACATGTATTTAAAACAAATCCTCCTCTTAACTGTCTCAAAATTGAAATTACAGAATTTTAAAATAAACTTGTTTATTCTGTATTATGTTTAAAAAATTGAGATATAATCGACACATAGCATTGTATAAGTTTAAGCTGTGCAACCTATTGGTTTGATACCTTTATGTATTGCAATATGATTGCCACCATAGGATTAGCCAACACCTCTTTCATGTCACATAATTATGATTTCTTTTTTGATGGGACATTTAAGATCTACTCTTCTAGCAACTTTGAAGTACATGATACAGTATTGTTGACTACAATCACTAATGCAGTGCATTAGATCTCTAGAACTTACTAGTCTTCTAGTTGCAAGTTTGTAGACTATTTTTACAGCAATAATGAGCATAAGATAGAGCTTAACTCTTCCCCCACTTAAAAAAATCAGGTTATTCTTACTATTGAGATTTAAGAGTTCTTGTATTTTAACAGTCTTTTTTTTTTTTTTAAGTTCTTTGTATGGTTTAGATAATAGTCCTTTTTTTTTAACAGAGAATTATATTTTTCATACATATTTTCTATCAACCCATAACTTCTCCTTTTATTCTTTTAATAGTATCTTTCACACAGCAGAAAAGCTTCATTTTAATGAAGTCTATCTTATCAAGTTTTTTTCATGGTACATACCTTTGGTATTGTACCTAGGAAGTCTTCACTGAATCCTAGGTTATCTAGATTTTCTCCTATGTTATGTTGTTGTTTGTTGTTGTTCATTTGCTAAGTCATGTCCGACTCTTTGCAACCCCATGGACTGCAGTACACCAGGCTTCCCTGTCCTTCACCATCTCCTGGAGTTAGCTCAAACTCATGTCCATTGAGTCGGTGATGCTATCCAACCGTCTCATCCTCTGCTGCCCGCTTCTCCTCCTGCACTCAGTCTTTCCCAGTATCAGGTCTTTTCCAAGGAGTCGGGTCTTTGAATCAGGTGGCCAAAGTATTGGAGCTCCAGTTTCAGCATCAACCTTTTCAATGAATATTCAGGGTTGAATTCCTTTCAGATTTACTAGTTTGATTTCCTTGCTGTCCGAGGGACTCTCAAGCATCTTCTCCAGCACCACAATTTGAAAGCATCAATTCTTTGGTGCTCAGCCTTCTTTATGGTCCAACTCTCATATTGGTATATGACTACTGGTATGACTACCATACATACATGTGACTATATGGACCTTAGTTGGCAAAGTGATGTCTCTGCTTTTTAATACACTGTCTAGGTTTGTCATAGCTTTCCTTCCAAGGGGCAAGCATCTTTGAATTTCATGGCTGCTGTCACCATCCACAGTAATTTGGGAACCCAAGAAAATAAAATCTGCCACTGTTTCCACTTTTCCCCCTTCTATTTGTCATGAAGTAATGGGAAGGGATGCCATGATCTTAATTTTTTGAATGTTGAGTTTTAAGCCAGCTTTCTCACTGTCCTCTTTCACCTTCATCAAGAGGCTTTTTATTTCCTCTTCAATTTCTGCCATTAGAGTGGTATCATCTGCATATCTGAGGTTGTTGATACTTCTCCTAGCAATCTTTATTCCAGCTTGTCATTCTTCCAACCTGGCATTTTGTATGATATACTCTGCATAGAAGTTAAATGAGCAGGGTGATAATATACAGCCTTGATGTACTCCTTTCCCAATTTTGAACCAGGCTGTTGTTGTTCCATGTCCAGTTCTAACTGTTGCTTCTTGACCTGCATACAGGTTTCTCAGGAAACAAGTAAGGTGGTCTGGTATTCACATCTCTTTAAGAATTTTCCACAGTTTGTTGTGATCCACATAGTCAATGAAGCAGAAGTAGATGTTTTTCTGGAATTCCCTTGCTTTCTCTATGGCCCAATGAATGTTGCCAATTTGATTTCTGGTTCCTCTGTCTTTTCTAAATCCAGCTTGTACATCTTGATTCATGTACTGTTGAAGGCTAGCTTGAAGGATTTTGAGCATTACCTTGCTAGCATGTGCAATGAGTGCAAATACACGGTAGTTTGAACATTCTTTTTCATTGCCCTTCTATGGGATCGGAATGAAAACTGTTATGGGAATTTTATTGTTTTGTGTTTTACATTTAGGTCAGTGATTCATTTTGAGTTAATTTTCTGAAGGGAAAAAATGGTTCCATACAACAATTGTTTTCATTTTGTTTTAATTATGTATATTTATGTCTGCTGTGTCATGAGGTAAAATTTATATCATGCTATGGTTTGCAGTCTAAGAAGTTTGAATAGCTTTGCTGTAGTCAGTGGTGCTCACTGTGTGGTCCCAGGACCAGCAGCATCAGTAATCCTGGGTACTTGTTAGAAATGCACATTCTCAGATCTCATCCCACACTACTGAATCAGAATCCCTGAAGGCAAGGACTAGGAGTTTGTATTTTTTAAAAATTCATCTATATTTCCAGGTGATTCTGCTAGTTTGAGAACCACTGATTTAGACTAAACCAGGTGGCCCAATGGTACCTCACCTCATTTGTGGCACCCAGGGTGGATCCTTTGTCTTTCTCTTCATTGTCAGAGGCATTGCTGACAATCCACCAAAAGAGGGGTAGAATCTACTTTGGTAGTGCTTGTAGGATGATTTGTCTTTCCAAGCTCAGGCAAATCCTTACCTGAAGGCAGAAAATGGTCTAGAGTCATATGTTTAGTGATACACACTTTGGTTCTTATACCCACAGCATCTACAAAATGAGACTAAAGCCATACAAGGTTACTGTGGTGATTAAATGATATTTGTGAAATGCCTGCCATCATACCAGGTGGTACAGAGCAGTCACTTACTATATGGTGGTGATCAGATCAGATCAGATCAGATCAGTTGCTCAGTCGTGTCCAACTCTTTGTGACCCAATGAATCGCAGCACGCCAGGCCTCCCTGTCCATCACCAACTCCTGGAGTTCACTCAGACTCACGTCGATCGAGTCAGTGATGCCATCCAGCCATCTCATTCTCTGTCATCCCCTTCTCCTCTTGCCCCCAATCTCTCCCAGCATCAGAGTCTTTTCCAATGAGTCAACTCTTCGCATGAGGTGGCCAAAGTACTGGAGTTTCAGCTTTAGCATCATTCCTTCCAAAGAAATCCCAGGGCTGATCTCCTTCAGAATGGACTGGTTGGATCTCCTTGCAGTCCAAGGGACTCTCAAGAGTCTTCTCCAACACCACAGTTCAAAAGCATCAATTCTTCGGCACTCAGCCTTCTTCACAGTCCAACTCTCACATCCATACATGACCACAGGAAAAACCATAGCCTTGACTAGACGAACCTTTGTTGGCAAAGTAATGTCTCTGTTTTTGAATATGCTATCTAGGTTAGTCATAACTTTCCTTCCAAGGAGTAAGCGTCTTTTAGTTTCATGGCTGTGGTCACCATCTGCAGTGATTTTGGAGCCCAAAAAATAAAGTCTGACACTGCTTCCATTGTTTCCTCATCTATTTCCCATGAAGTGATGGGACTGGATGCCATGATCTTCGTTTTCTGAACGTTGAGCTTTAAGCCAACTTTTTCACTCTCCACTTTCACTTTCATCAAGAGGCTTTTGAGTTCCTCTTCACTTTCTGCCATAAGGGTGGTGTCATCTGCATATCTGAGGTTATTGATATTTCTCCCAGCAATCTTGATTCCAGCTTGTGTTTCTTCCAGTCCAGCGTTTCTCATGATGTACTCTGCATATAAGTTAAATAAACAGGGTGACAATATACAGCCTTGACGTACTCCTTTTCCTATTTGGAACCAGTCTGTTGTTCCATGTCCAGTTCTAACTGTTGCTTCCTGACCTGCATACAGGTTTCTCAAGAGGCAGGTCAGGTGGTCTGGTATTCCCATCTCTTTCAGAATTTCCCACAGTCTATTGTGATCCACACAGTCAAAGGCTTTGGCATAGTCAATAAAGCAGAAATAGATGCTTTTCCGGAACTCTCTTGCTTTTTCCATGGTCCAGCGGCTGTTGGCAATTTGATCTCTGGTTCCTCTGCCTTTTCTAAAACCAGCTTGAACATCAGGAAGTTCACGGTTCACATATTGCTGAAGCCTGGCTTGGAGAATTTTGAGCATTACTTTACTAGCGTGTGAGATGAGTGCAATTTTGCAGTAGTTTGAGCATTCTTTGGCATTGCTTTTCTTTGGGATTGGAATGACAACTGACCTTTTCCAGTCCTGTGGCCACTGCTGAGTCTTCCAAATTTGCTGGCATATTGAGTGCAGCACTTTCACAGCATCATCTTTCAGGATTTGGAATAGCTCAACTGGAATTCTATCACCTCCACTAGCTTTGTTCATAGTGATGCTTCCTAAGGCCCACTTGACTTCACATTCCAGGATGTCTGGCTCTAGGTGAGTGATCATACCATCATGATTATCTGGGTCGTGAAGATCTTTTTTGTACAGTTCTTCTGTGTATTCTTGCCACCTCTTCTTAATATCTTCTGCTTCTGTTAGGTCCATACCATTTCTGTCCTTTATCGAGCCCATCTTTGCATGAAATGTTCCTTTGGTATCTCTGATTTTCTTGAAGAGATCTCTAGTTTTTCCCATTCTGTTGTTTTCCTCTATTTCTTTGCATTGATCGCTGAAGAAGGCTTTCTTATCTCTTCTTGCTATTCTTTGGAACTCTGCATTCAGATGTTTATATCTTTCCTTTTCTCCTTTGCTTTTCACCTCTCTTCTTTTCACAGCTGTTTGCAAGGCCTCCCCAGACAGCCATTTTGCTTTTTTGCATTTCTTTTCCATGGGGATGGTCTTGATCCCTGTCTCCTGTACAATATCACGAACCTCATTCCATAGTTCATCAGGCACTCTGTCTATCAGATCTAGGCCCTTAAATCTATTTCTCACTTCCACTGTATAATCATAAGGGACTTGATTTAGGTCATACCTGAATGATCTAGTGGTTTTCCCTACTTTCTTCAATTTAAGTCTGAATTTGGCAATAAGGAGTTCATGGTCTGAGCCACAGTCAGCTCCTGGTCTTGTTTTTGCTGACTGTATAGAGCTTCTCCATCTATGGCTGCAAAGAATATAATCAATCTGATTTCGGTGTTGACCATCCGGTGATATCCATGTATAGAGTCTTCTCTTGTGTTGTTGGAAGAGGGTGTTTGTTATGACCAGTGATATGGTGGTGATAGCTGCTGTAATTGACACGGCCTATCACAACTGGTAAAGAATCCGCTTGCAATGCAGGAGAGCCCAGTTCAATCCCTGGCTTGGGAATATCCCCCAGAGAAGGGATAGGCTACCTACTCCAGTATTCATGGGCTTCCCTGGTGGCTCAGATGGTAAAGATTCCGCCTGCAACGCTGGAGACCTGGGCTCGATCCCTGGGTTGGGAAGATCCCCTGGAGGAGGGCATGGCAACCCACTCCACTGTTGTTGCCTGGAGTATGCCTATGGATAGAGGAGCCTGGCGGGCTACAGTTCATGGGATTGCAAATAGTCAGATACTACTGAGCAACTAAGCACGTCGCAACCTTTGGCATATAATTGATATTCAATAGATGTGACTGATTATTAATTTGTTCAGTAGAGAGGAAGGCAGGCTATTCTGACTTGTTCCTTGATTTTGCCATACATCAGAGCAATGTAATTTGTCAGAGACAAGAGATAAATCATAATTAGGATAGATAAAAAGAGGCACAGAAGGGAGGAGGGCGGTGGAGGAGAGAAGACAGGAAGCCTGTCCATGTTCACAAGAAAAATGGAGATAATGACTGTTTTCTTGAAGGAACAAGGAGGTATGGGCTATTGAAAGCTATGCTCATTTCTGCTTAGTTATACGATTTCAGAACTGCAAAAGGGACCTTGGGGATCACAGACCTACTCCCTCATGGCCCAGGTAGAGTTGCTGAGGCCCCAGAGAGTGTGTGTGAAAGATGAGGGGACAGAACTGGTTTCTGAAGACAGACACTGCCTGTTACATCTTGCCATAAGTCAGCCAATTCATCTCCATGGAAACCCCTGAAGATTGTGAAGGTACAGATGTGGGAAGGAGAGCTGCCTTCTGAGTGTGATTTATTTCTTTCCTTTTTCTCTCATTCCTATTCATAAGCTTCTCCTTACTCTTCCCTTCTCCCTTCCCTTCCATCTGTGATTCTCACCCATAAGAACCTGACTTAATCCAAGAAGCTGAGTTCACTGAATCTGCAAATTCCAGAAAGTCCCACATTATCAGTCTCCTCAGCAATATGTTGCTTTCTAGAGACCAGTTCACAGTTGGCTCTGACTGGGCACTGGATACTACTACTACCAACAGGAAAGCCTTCATTTAGTTCCTCAAAAATACTTGTCATCCTTGAAGAGCCAGAAACTACTGTGGAAACACAACCCTAAGCTATATTACTCCTTTGGGTCTTTAAACCCTCTCTGAATTTCTTGCAAGGGGTTGCTATGAAAATGGTTGCTCTACTTGTGCAGGCAAAGTGCAAAGAGCCTAGTCATAGGAGGGAAGAACCTCTGCACAAATTTCACTTTGCAGGTGGCTTAACACCACCTCTTAACCACAGCCCACAACTGTTAGCAGAAAGCATTAAAGAACATCTCCAAACGCCTGGGTTGAGGAGCTATTACTAGAAATTTCATTCAAGGTGTTTGGGGTTTGGCTTTTTACATGAAAAAGAGGAAACCTGAGCTTTCCAGAATTGGCTCAGAACCTGTGGGTGATCCTGGCAGTCTTGCGACCAGGTCTCTCCTTTTAAGAATGGATTGGGGGGGACAACCTGGCCAGATTTGCATTTGTTCAGGCTTTTCACGTGGGCTTCTGAATTCGGTTACTCCGCCTGTCAGGTAGTATCTGGAGCCACCTAATGAAGCCCTGCGACGGCATCTACCACTGGATAGTTGCGGAGCAGACGCTCCTGCGTCTGACAGGGAGGATTCTCAAGGACGCTGTGCCAGAGCCTTTCCTGGAGGGAGCGCTGGCGCGCCTGTTGGCTGGCGCAGCGCTGGCGAGCTGTACAAAGGAAAAGGCCCACACGGTGGAGTCACTCGTACTTCGTACCCGCCTGCTGAGCCCGGCTGCTGCACAGCCCGCGCTCCCGGCTCCAAATGCGAGTGTGTCCAGTGGACTCCGATAACTGAACGAGACAACCCCTAACAGGGGGAAACAAATTCTAGCCACCCGTGGTTCCCCGGAGTCAAGAGATGGGACGGTGAATTGTACCTCATACAGCCCTTCTTCCAGAGCACCGCGGGCGGCCGCAGAACTTCCTGCCAGTCCCTTTCTTGCCTGGGCTTCTCCACAGATACCAGGCGAGGGGGCGGGGTGTAGGGTGTAGGGTGGGGGTAGGGTGGGATACCAAACTGAAGTCGCTGTCTTCTCTCCCCGACAGCTGGAGGACAGATCTTGAATCGCCCCCAGTCTTAAGGGACGATTCAAGATAGGTTCCTAGTGGCTCAGAGAGTAAGGAATCTGCCTGTAATGCAAGAGACCTGAGTTCCATCCTCCGATCAGGAAGATCCCCTGGAGAAGGAAATGGCAACCCACTCCAGTATTCTTTCCTGGAGAATGCTATGGACAGAAGAGCCTTGTGGCTTACAGTCCTTGGGGTTGCAGAGTCGGACACCAATGAGCAACTAACACTTTACGGGAGTGGGCACATCATTCCTGAATAAGGACACGCGCGTGCGCACCTCTCCGGGCGCCTCGGGCACCGCCCCCGGGCGGGGAAAGGTGCGCGCGGAGGCTGGAAGCGCTGCGACGCGCTGTGAGACGGCGTAGGCGGCGCCGAGCAAGCCTCCAGGTTGCTCAGCACCTCAGCTCCTCAGTCCTCCGCAGCCGCCGAGTCCGCGCGCCTTTTGTGGGCTGACAGAGTATACTTCATCCCGACCCTCCCAGGAGGCAGAGCCAAAGATCGGACCTCCGATCCAGAAACCTATTCACCCGCCTCGACCCAGGAAGCCAGAAGCAGGGTTACGGCGAAATTGGGGCGACGTGCTCTTCCCACCTTCGGAACTGCTACTTTCCTGTCTCCCAAAGGCTGTCGTCGCGTTGGGAAAGCTGCTCGACATAGTCTTTAAATTTACCCCCTGCGGGGCGTGGCTGGCGTCCTCTACCGTGCGGCCGTGGAGAGTTGGCCTTGACTGGGAGTGACTCTCGTTTTGTGCCTTAGGAGAGCGAGAAAGAGTGTGAGGGCCGAACATCCTTTGGAGGAGATGCCTTTAAATAGTCATCCATAGCAGCGATAAAAACAGATTTGTGTTGCTTTGTTTTGTTTATACCGAGTGGTTTTTCTGTGAAATGCTGTTTTGGTTAAAAGAAGAAATGGCCCCTCAGGAGTTCACACGGCGACTGGCCACAGTGATCACTCATGTCGGTAAATGACGCTTTTTTAAATCTTGCGTTTTATTAATGGAGGGTGGGGGCGTTGTCTGGGACCTAGTCTCCCCCACCCCTCACAGCAGCCCTGGGATGGCCTTGGGTGTGGACCTCGCTGCCTTGGGTGGTGCTCTGTAACGGGCATCCCTGGAGCGCAGCGCTCGCAGCCCTCGGGTCCGCCGCGTCTGGCGGGGCCGGGGTAGGCTGTGAGGCAGGTGTCTTCACCAGGCAATTGCCAAGTCTCTTGAACCCTACACCGAGGGCTCCCTGGAGGTTAGGATCTGTTACCCGCTGCTGACCGCGGGCAAGGGTGGCGAGTTGTGTGGTAATTGACGCGACTAGAAAGGAGAGGGAATAGGAAGAAGGGAGGCCGGTGCTTTCCAGCAGAAACTGCTGCCAAGGCACTGGGAGACGGGGTGCCGAGGTGCGGGCCACAGTGGAGGTCCTCTGCGCAGTCCTGCTCCCTGGCCTGTCCCGTGCAAGTGCTGCCTGGAGGTGTCGCCCCATCCCTGGTGAAACCCACTGAGAAACCTCTGCAAGCCCTGGGAGACTGAGCAGTTTTAATCCTCTTCCATGAGTTAAAAAAGGGGAGCAAAACATGCGTGCCTTCTTCCTGAAATAAGGGTTATGGTGGAAAGACAGGACATTGAGACAGTGGCAAGGTTAATTCTTTTTATCATTCCCCCACCCCTGCGCCTTCCCTGGACCTCCTTAAATAAAAAACACATTCAGGTTCAGATCTTTTGAATGTAGCTGACTAGAATTATCCTGATCATTTTCTCTGTTGCTCACTTCACTTTGAGGTTCTTCTGTGAATGTAAATCAGTTTTCATTGATAAAGTCAGTAGGTTTTCAATCTCATTGTTCCACCCATTTGTTAAAACTGCCTTCTTGGTATTTATATGATAAATATTGCTTCAATTAGCCATCAGTGCTCTTTGAGCACCCTAGGTCAATGTGTTTAGTACAATAATGATACATACATTATTCATACTTATGGAATGATACACATGTGGGGATAGACTTTGGAAAATGATTTATGGACACATAGGGAGGCTCAGTTTTGATGATTCAGTTTTAAAACATGTTTCTGGTGCCCAGTGTGGCCACTGAACTGGTTTTTAAGACAAAAGGTTAGTAGAATTCTACCAGGAAAGACTGAATGTGAAATACTGCTGAAGCCAGGATAAAATAAAACAGAATTTCGGGTCTGAAATATACTGAATGCTGAGATGATTGTGCTAATACCAACAGGGAAAGAACAGTGAACTGGGGGTATGACTGTCTGAATTTGAATCCTGCCCTAGAAAAGTCATGCAACTTCAGACTGGAAAATGGGAATTTTAATAATCCTTCCCACCCAGCTCAAAGTCTGCTTGTAAGATAATGTGGGTGAAAACACCATCTAACCTGTGACTGTGTTATTGGTCCTATTCTTGTATCCTCTGCCACTAAAGATATTGGGCAGATCACTGAGCCTCTTTCAGGGTGAAGCTTCCCATCAGTTAAATGAGGAGGTAGATGTGGACAATTATTCTCACCTGTTTCTCTGGATGTAGGATCGTCTTGAAGATATGGTAGGCAGTATATTCCTTGGCTGACACCAGGCTGCCGGTGGGGCCCAGACTATGGTATTTTCTTCTCCACCTTGCTCCCTCCCTCGTTCCTTAGTCAGCTCCATGTAGGATACAAACATGAATTTGTTGTAGTTTATGCCCTCAAAGAACTTCTAATGACCCCTGGCATTTGTGTGCTTTGTAGCATTCTGTCTCTTCCTGTGTAATCCCACAAACCTGTGAAGTAGGTGGGGTATACATTATCACTCCTATCTAACAGTAAAGAAATTGAGACTTAGGAGGTTCATCATTTAAGGCTTCAAGAGGTTAACCAGTGGCAGGCTTAGGACTAGAAAGTACTTTTCAGATGCTCTGTTTGAGGATCTTACTGAGGGGTTCTCTAACCCTGAAGCTGCCCTTGCCTTTATGGAGAACTGAACTGGGTAGCTAGTAAAGCTTCTCATAGACTGGATTGGCTCTGGGTTTTTTTTTTTTTCTTCTTCCATTTTTATTGATATATAATTAACATACAGCAGGCACTGTATAAGTTTGGGATGTATAATGATTTGACTTAAACACATATGAAACTATTACCACAATAAGTTTAGAAAATATCCGTCATCTCATTGAGATACAACATTGTGTGCTAAATTGCTTCAGTCATGTCTGACTCTCCAAGGCTGCAGACTGTAGCCCACCAGGCTCCTCTGTCCTTGGGATTCTCCAGGCAAGAGTACTGGAGTGGGTTGCCATGGCCTCCTTCAGAGATGCAACATTAAAGAAACAGAAAAAAAAAAAAAAGAAATAGAAAAAACTTTTTATTACTTGTCATGAGAACTCTTAGAATTTATTCTCTTAACAGCTTTCATATATAACATACCTTAATTATATTTATCATGTTATACATTATATCCCTAGTACTTATGTATCTTATAACTGGAAGTTTATACTTTTTGACTCCCTTCATCCAATTCCTGTTTCCCCCTACCCTCTTCCTCTGGTAACCACAGATCTGATCTCTTTTTCTACAAGTTTGTGTTTTGAAGTATCGGATTTGACTTCGGGCATTTCCTTGATGAGCAGCCTTTGAGGGAGTTTGATCATGAGTTGGGGAAGGATTGAGAAGTGCTTGGAGCAAGATGTAGAACATTCTCCTGGTCCTGTCCTACCCACTCAACTGGGCAATAGTGCTGTGCTTTCATACTAATTCGACCACTTCTGCCTCTCAGTCAGTTCCCCCTCCAGCTGGGGTTTCCGCTCTTTCCATAGTCCTTTAGATTTGACAGTTCAGGTCTGGGGCCTGATGATTCAGTTTCTGAAATATCTCATGAGTCTCTTTCCTCTGTCCATTCCCACTGCTACCTGCCTGTGACCTGCTTCAGAATGTCATTTCCTCCTGACTAACCCTTGTGCAAGCCTCCTGCCTTTCTTGTGTTTGCCTTTAATCTATGCCAGGAGTAAAAACAACAGCAAAGCCACACACACAGAGCACTGTGTATTCTAGAACCTTTGATGATATCCATACATAGTCATTGTCTGTAGCCTGGAGTACAAGCTCTGTACTATTTGGCACACTTCCTGTCTTATTCCCCAATACCTGATATTTCTACACCTATGGTTGCTTAACTCAGGCTCTTCTGTTCTTCAGCTTTGTTCCTCTATATTTTTCTACCCTGTTCCCACTTCTAAAATTTTGCTTCTGCTTTTCCCCCACCTTGAGTGACCCCCCTAAAATGTTTCTTCTCACACGAATGGTATACACCTTTCAGTCCTGAATCAACATTGCCTTCTCTGATCCTGATATCAGGACGTAGTGATTCCTGCTTTTGAATTTGAAGTAGGTTTTGTTCTACCCCCATGACACATACTCTCCCTTGTATTATGGTTAGTTGGTTATTCATGTGCATATCTCTGCTCCTAGACTCTTCATTACTTATCCATGTGGCCTAGACACTCACCTAACACAGGACTTCCCTCTAAGGAGGCACAGAATAAATGTTTACTGAATAAATGAGTGGCTTGTTGTGCCTTGAACTGAACTTTGAGTACTTAGTAATGCCAGGCAATTTTTACACTTTTAAGAACAGCTTGGAAGCATTTGTAAATAACTCTTTCAAACCCGATTTTTCAGGTAGACATGAAGTCCTTCAAATGTTCTTCATATGATATGGTTCTCTGTGGGATCTCTTTCTTTGGATTTTGTTAGTTTGTCAGGGAGCCTAATAAAAATATGCACTTCACATGTGAGCAGTGTCCAAGTGTGTTTTTACCTACATAGGGCACAAAAGAGGACCATCCTCTCACCTTTACTCTGGACTGTACAGTCACATTGGTTCAGTTACAGAATTTCAGAATCAGAAGTGTTGCATGATTTTCTCCATCCCATCCCTTTCAAGTCTTTAATCTCCTCTGCAACTTTTACTGTACTGCTATTTATATGCAAAGGTGCTGCCTAAGAAATCATGAACTTTCTCTTAATGCATCTCACATTGCTCTCGAACTTTGATAGACAGGGCACATATGGTTAACATAGAGCTTTTATTCAGTGGAAACCCTTAGTCATCCAGCTGATCAGTGTTGGTAATGCCTCATGCAGGTTTCACATTTCTAGTTCAGGTCATTCTCCACCTTGTCATCTCATATTAGAAGTAATTATTTTTACCTTACTTTATCATTGTTCTAAAATAATTTTATGTTTGTCCATGCCCAATTAAACTGTGAAGCAGAAGGGACTACCCTTTGAGATATCCTTATATACTTGGAGATTGGATTGGTGGCTGTTTTAGTGATAAAAGCTGTAGGATTTTGATTTGTAACCCAGGTTGCTACATTTAGGACATTACTGGCATTAGCAATAGGCAACCAGAAGAATACTAAACTAAGAAATTCAGCTCACAATTCTTTATTCTATACAATGGAATAGTGGCTGAAATGCCTCAGATTAGGTCTCAGCTAAAGTTGGTGCTGAAGGAAGAGCCTAATGAGCAGAGTATCTGCTGTTCAGATGGGATTACCTGCTGTGAGGACAACTAGACATGCTGGAGTAGTGACTTCACCTACACTAAAAGTGAATTAACTGGATCTGAGCCATTTTTCTGTTAAGCTCTCTAGACACTGTGCCTAGGGCTTATGGACTAAAACTGTTTTCCTCCTAAAAAGATAATTGACAGCTGAATTGCAAAATAAAATTTAAGAAATGTTTCAATGCTCACAAATAATATTTTCTTACATTAAAAGAAGTGCATATTTGGAATTCCACTGCTGGAATGCCAGTGTGGAGAACCCCATGGATCCATTCCCCAGTGATACATCTGTAACATCTGGTGAAAACTGTAAAATAAATAACCTTTTAAAGTCTCTGAAAGTTGTACTAAGGGCATAGAGAATATGAAAAAAAAAAAAAATAAAGGCAAGGAAATCTACTAAATCTTGGTAAAAACAGTGAGTATGTGGTACTTGAGCTGCGATCTGCTCCCTCTCAGCTCAGTGTAAAGGAAGCTCCACTCTTGATTGGGTCATGGCCAAGAAGACAGGGCTTCCTCTCCCCTCAGCTCTCAGTTAAGAGATATAGTATCTCACCAGGAGGGGCAACGTGTCAGCATTTCTTATATTCTCCAACTGTAGGTTGCAGAGGCTCAGTTCTTGGTGAGTGTTCCACCCAGTCCTCACTCATAAGATGAAATCTCTAACCCACATGTGCCTTTGATCTGCTTCATTTTGTACTCCAAGAAATGGTATGGACCTAACAGAAGCAGAAGATATTAAGAAGAGGTGGCAAGAATACACAGAAGAACTATACAAAAAAGATCTTCATGACCCAGATAACCACGATGGTGTATTCACTCACCTAGAGCCAGCCATCCTGGAATGTGACGTCAAGTGGGCCTTAGGAAGCATCACTATGAACAAAGCTAGTGGAGGTGATAGAATTCCAGTTTAGCTATTTCAAATCCTAAAAGATGATACTGTGAAAGTGCTGCACTCAGTATGCCAACAAATCTGGAAAACTCAGCAGTGGTCACAGGACTGGAAAAGGTCAGTTTTCATTCCAACCCCAAAGAAAGGGAATGCCAAAGAATGTTCAAACTACCACACAATTGCATTCATCTCACACGCTAGCAAAGTAATGCTCAAAATTCTCCCAAACCAGGCTTTAACAATACGTGAACTGGGAACTTTCAGATGTTCAAGCTGGATTTAGAAAAGGCAGAAGAACCAGAGATGAAGTTGCCAACATCTGCTGGATCATTGAAAAAGCAAGAGAGTTCCAGAAAAACATCTACTTTTGTTTTATTGACTATGCCAAAGCCTTTGACTGTGTGGATCACAACAAACTGTGGAAAATTCTTAAAGATGGGAATTCCAGACCACCTGACCTGCCTCCTGAGAAATCTGTATACAGGTCAAGAAGCAATCGTTAGAACCGTTAGAACTGGAACAGCAGTCTGGTTCCAAATTGGGAAAGGAGTACATGAAGGCTGTATATTGTCACCCTGCTATTTAACTTATATGAAGAGTACATCATACAAATGCTAGGCTGGAAGAAGCACAAGCTGGAATCAAGATTGCTGGGTGAAATATCAATAACCTCAGATATGTAGATGACACCACCCTTATGGCAGAATGTGAAGAAGAACTAAAGAGCCTCTTGATGAAAGTGAAAGAGGAGAGTGAAAAGTTGGCTTAAAGCTCAACATTCACAAAACTAAGGTCTTGGCATCCAGTCCCATCACTTCATGGCAAATAGATGGGGAAATAATGGAAATAGTAAGAGACTTTATTTTTGGGGGGTCCAAAATCATTGCAGATGGTGACTGCAGCCATGAAATTAAAAGATGCTTGCTCCTTGGAAGAAAAGCTATGACCAACCTAGACAGCATATTAAAAAGCAAAGACATTACTTTGCCAAGAAAGGTCCATCTAGTCAAAGCTATGGCTTTTCCAGTATTCATGTATGAATATGAGAGTTGGACTATAAAGAAAGCTGAGTGCCGAAGAATTGATGCTTTTGAACTGTGGTGTTGGAGAAGACTCTTGAGAGTCCCTTGGACTGCAAGGAGATCCAACCTGTCAATCCTAAAGGAAATCAGTCCTGAATATTCATTGGAAGGACTGATGCTGAAGCTGAAACTCCAATGCTTTGGCCACCTGATGAGAAGAACCGACTCATTGGAAAAGACCCTGATGCTGGGAAAGACTGAAGGTGGAAGAATAAGGGGATAACAGAGGATGATGGTTGGATGGCATGAACGTGAGTTTGAGTAAGTTCTGGGAGTTGGTGATGGACAGGGAGTCCTGGCGTGCTGAAGTCCATGGGGTTGCAAAGAGTCTGACACAACTGAGCAACTGAACTGAACTGAACTGAACACGTGTGTCAGAGTCAAAGAACACCAAACCCTGATTGATCTTGCCCTAGCTCCCTTATAGGGTGGAGTTTTGACATGAGAAGGCATACTAAGACCAGAAGCTTATGCCCTTGGCTCAGAAATTTTGCTCAAGGGAGAGACATTCCCTGAGAATAGTTGAGTACAAAGCCTTCCCCAAAGGAACTGACTTGAAACAGAGTGTGGGGGAAGCTGAAACTTAAAGACACTCTTGAAAACAATGGAGATTTTGGTAGTAGCAATTAAGAGGAGGCTAATAGCTCTTATGAGAGCAACAAGCTAAGCCATAGGCCAGCTGATTTACCAAGAGAAGCAGGGAAAGAGATATTAAGATGTGACTTCCTGAGGTCAGAACAAGCATCAAAGCCTCAAAAACTACCTCTGCCTATATTTGATTGGGTCAGATTGTGGAGCATTTGACAAACCAGTGCATTGTTGTAAACAATAGAGCAATCAGTGGGTGTCTAGTCCATTTGGGCTGCTAATAACAAAATATCACAGACTGGGTGTGGGGACCGGCCCGATAATGAACTGACCTGAGGGAGCAAGTGGTGCTGCAGAAGGATAAGGAAAAATAAGACTCAGAAATAAAGTGGGGATCAGGGGGCTGATGCCATTCGCAGGCAAAAGCCCAGATCCGAATCCTTGCATGCCTTTTATTGTTAACTTCTACTTCCTTATTCGCACTCTAGAGGTATCTGTTCTTTACAATCTCAGGTCATGGATAAAGATATACAATGCACAGTCCTCAATGTCAAACCTTCAGGCCTTTCATGACTTTGTTTAGCCTTTTGGCTAGCGAGGCCCTTTCTCAACAACTCCCTCAAGGCTCTGGTTATGGGAACAGCCACTAATGGTTTTCCATCAGTCACATCAGTACTTCAACATCTTGTTTTCAAGATGTCTTTCCACGATGTACTTTTTACTGCTTCCAGCCCTTTGCCTGGGGTTGATGAGAAAGTCATTCTTATTTTTCAAAGAAGCCCTGTTAATTATAATACAGGCCTGTGCATAGCATATTCCTTATATATCCCCCTTTTTTTTTATCTTTTGAAGCTTATTTTTGGTGATTATTGGTGATCATAGAAGCCAAAGTCATAGTCGCTAACTGCTGTTGTTGTCTGTGGACTTTCTTGGTGATTCACCACCAGACTATGTAGAAACAGAAAAAAAGACATATAAAAATTAACATAAAACCAGCCATTGATCCTCTGATAGTTTTCAAGTGAGGGATGGGATTTAACTGAGAAATCCCATTTGCTGCTGCATGCAGCAGATTAGATCCTTGCAAAAGGTGTAGTTTCTGAGAGAAAGTTTCCATAATCTCTTGTTGTAAATTATTTATATCCAAAGATAGATTACCTTGATTTAAGAGGTGTTATTTAACTTTGTCCCAATGAAATGATGATTCATTATATTTGTGAGGAGTGACACAAAAAGAAGTAATATTCCAATCACACTTAAGATGAATCTATTTTTGCAGACTATTTACTTGATCACTTAGTATTATAACAACCTGTTGTAAACCAGCCATTTGTGCAGCTAATTTTCCATCTATTTGTCTTTGGGTAGACCAAAGAACATCAGAATCTTTATGCCATTCTTGTACAAAGTGCACAGTCTGTACACTCTGATGTAATGGCACTCCTGCTATAGCTGGTGTAGTAGCTATAGCAATAATTCGTAAAATGGCAGCAATTAACAGTCCAATAAACCATTTAGTGTGTTTTAACACTTTCTTAAGGATTTCTTCTACAATATACACTATCTGCCATGGTCTATTCATTTTTACAGGAAGCCGTACTCCAGATCTGGTTTTTAGAATATATAGAGAATAGCCATCCTGAAATTGAAGAGAAGAATTAATACAAGTGTAAAAGGAACAATTTTGACAAGTAGCCCAGAAGAGGCATTATAAAAAGTAGGTCCTATAAACAATATGAAAGGTAAACAAACACACGCTTTAATCAAATGTGTTGAATTTTTATCGAAATGAAAGATCAGATACTGTTGAATTAAATTGCCCCTTCCATGCTGTTAAGGGTTGGAAGGCAGCTGATATTTTCCACAGTTCTGAGTGTAAAGGCATATAAGGTAATTGAGGTAAGGAAGGAGAGAGACTCCCTCCATGCCAATATATAGAGCTGTTAACAATGTTATTCATAAAGTCTAAAGTATTATTTAACAATATAGGCAAATCCAAATTATTATTTTTATCCAAAGGATCTCCTTTGGGACTCCAATCAATAATTTCTCCGTCAGAATATTGGCCATAATACGTCCAGTATTAGCTTTACATAATTTCCATTGTAGCCAATGTTCTAGTCCAGATTTTATAGAAATAATACAGTTAAGTAGATGGGGCAGAAACATAGTAGTATTTTCTCCTGTGATATTAAAGGAAAATGCTTCTAATAAGAAAAAATGAATTTTGTTCACCTGAGGTTCTTTAACTATAGATAGCCAACTTTGTAATCCTCTTTTAAGACAATGAGTTTCTGCCCCCATGCATATAGGGGTAAGATCTGTTCCCACAGTATAATTAACACTAACATTTAGAAGTTGTAGGCCTTCTGTTTTTAAAGGAAGGCTTGGGTCAAAAGGTCCAGGTAACCAAGAAGAGTTGTTTATGTGGAACAGAAGAATCCTCCACGTAATTGGTCTTAACAGGGGAGGATTGGGCACATATGCCCAAAAAGTATGACTGGCACTTACTGTGGTAGTTACCACAGATAACATAGCCAAGAACAAGGCAGCTGAGGTCAAAGGCTATCCTTGTTCTTTGACCAATTTTTCCCCTTCAATGGTCAATTTCTTCAATTGACCCCGAGTGGGTGGTTTGGCTTTGTTGGTCCTTGGAGCTGGTTCAGAGCGGTTGTTGACCATCAGTCTTGTTTTCCCCATCACTGGCAGCTCTCCGGGAGGATTGATGTTGAACCATGTCCTCTTCTTTCCTTTCTTTGACATGCTTTCCTGGCACCCAGTGGTGTTGTCCATCATCTGAAATGACAAGAGCATAACCTCGTCCTTTCCTAAGTCTAAGGCCCTTACACCAATTGTTCATAGCATTTTCCCACTGTACAGGAGTATTATCTGCAATCATTTGACCAAGAGTATAATTTTCACTAAGAATAGTGTTCTGAAAATGCAATGTTGCTGCTGGCTTTGTATGATCCAGTCTTAAATCCAAAAAATTTAAAATAAATAAAACTTGGGCTAATTTCTCTTTTGGTGTCATTGATATGCCATACTTTTCTCACCCTTTCTGTTTAAATAACATATTTTTTAGAGTATGATAAGTGTGTTCAACAATAGCCTGATCTTGAGAATTATGTGGAATACCTGTAGAATATGAAATATTCCAATCAGATAAAAATTTCACAAAACCATGACTCATATATGCAAGGCCATTATCAGTTTTAATATGTTTTGGTAGGCCCATGTAAGAAAAAGCTTGCAAAAAATGTGAGATAACATGAGTAGTTGTTTCTCCAGAATAAGCAGAAACATAAATCATGCCCTAATAAGTATCCACAGAAACAAGAACAACTCCCAAACATCCAAAAGAAGGGACATGAGTAACATCAGTCTGCCATATATCACTGGGATAAAGGCCTCTGGGATTAACCCCTGTAGTTGTAGGAACTTGGTGAGTAAAAGTACATGTGGGACAGGCAGGGATAATATTTCGGGCTTCTTGTCTGGATGATTGAAATTTATTCATCAAGCCACGTGTATTTATATGTGCGAATTTATAAAATTTATAAGAAGTAAGAAAAGCAATTAACAAAGAGTTGATGGAATCATTGCCCTTTGCCAATGGTCCGGGCAATTTAGAATGGGATCTGATATGTGTAGTGTAAAAAGGGGCAGAACGAAGCCTTACTATATTTGTAATTGAGATAATATTGTAATAATAGATGATTTAGAAGAAGCCTTTGGTAGAGATATGGTTTCAATAATTTGTGTTATCTGTACAGCATATTAAGAAACTGATATAATATTTAATGCTGTAGAAACATCCTGTAATAAGGTACCTGCTGCTGCTGCTGCTAAGTCGCTTCAGTCATGTCCAACTCTGTGCGACCCTATAGATGGCAGCCCACCAGGCTCCCCCATCCCTGGGATTCTCCAGGCAAGAACACTGGAGTGGGTTGCCATTTCCTTCTCCAATGCAGGAAAGTGAAAAGTGAAAGTGAAGTCGCTCAGTCATGTCTGACTCTTAACGACCCCATGGACTGCAGCCTACCAGGCTCCTTCGCCCATGGGATTTTCCAGGCAAGAGTACTGGAGTGGGGTGCCATTGCCTTCTCCCAATAAGGTAGCAATAGCCTCTAATTTGGCTTGTTGAACAGAGGTTAGGATAGATTGCTACACCTTTGTTGTGGGTCCAGTATAACTGGCTTTGAGAGTTTTATTTGCATCAGTAAAATAAACAGGGGCATTAATAACAAGAATTGTTTTAGTAATAATAGGAATTATCCATTTGTGTTTAGCAGCAGAAGCAGCTGCTACTGCTGCTGCTAAGTCACTTCAGTCGTGTCTGACTCTGTGCGACCCCAGGGACAGCAGCCCACCAGGCTCCTCTGTCCACGGGATTCTCCAGGCAAGAATACTGGAGTGGGTTGCCATTTCCTTCTCCAGTGTTTAGCAGCAGTAGTAATCAAAGGTGACTTTGGAAAATGGTTATGAACCTCACCTATGAAATCAGCAATGGCAATTTGCCCATCCATACTGGTAACAAATAATCTATGGATTTGATCATTAGTGAAAGGAAGAACAATTTCATACGGATCATAACCAGAAAGTTGTATACATCTGGATCTCATTTTTGAAACAAGAAAGGAAATAAGCATTGTGTAAGTAGTCATTATTTTCTTAGGAGTGTGGGACAAAAATCCCTGTTCAAGGATATCTTACGGTTGCCATAATATTCCTGTAGGGGAATCTAAAGTAGGAGGAATAAGTAAAGAAAGTGGCACAGTCAGATCTACTTGTTTAGGTTGTCTTTGCTGAATACCTTGATTCACAAGATCTAATTCCTATTTAGCTTGTTCTGTTAGTACCTGGGGGCTATTTAAATCAGAGTCTCCTTGTAGGATTTGAAATAGGTGTGTCAAGGAATGATTAGGAATTGCTAAAGATGGTCATAACCAATTTATATCTCCTAATAATTTTTGAAAATCATTTAAAGTTTTCAAGGAATCAGTTTGAATTTGTATTTTTTGTGGTTTAATAATATTTCTTTGCAATATATATCCTAAATAGGTATATGGTTCCTGCTCTTGTAATTTATCAACAGCAATATGTAATGCATATTCTTTTAATTTAATCTCTGTATTTCAGAAAATACACTGAAGTTCTTTAGCAGGAGAAGCTAAAAGAATATCATCCATATAATGGATAATATAAGCATGAGGGAATTGTTTTTAAGTGGTTGGGAGATGTATAATTGACATAATGTAGGACTATTAAGCATTCCTTGTGGCAATACCTTCCAGTAATATCGAGACACTGGTTTTTTATTATTAATGGACGGTACAGTAAAAGCAAAATCATCAGATTCTTGTAGAGGAATAGTGTAGAAACAATCTTTAAGATCAATGATTTTTATTTTCCAATTTTGTGGTATCATAGAGGGTGACAATGTCTGGTTGTAAAGCACCTGTAAGTTCAATTATAGCATTAATTTTTCTTAAATCAGTTAACATTCTCCATTTTCCAGATTTCTTTTTAATAACAAAGACAGGAGAATTCCAAGGACTAGTAGTTGAGGCAATATGATTAAAAGATAATTATTCCTCTACTAGCTGTTCAAGAGCCTGTAACTTTTCATGTGATAGGGGCCAAGCTCTGTCCGAATAGGCTCATCAGATTTCCATTTCAATTTAAGTGCTGCTTTTTGTTGTTCGGCAGTCGGCCCCCCCCACCAAAAAAAAAGCCTGTGTATTTTGAACAGGATTATATCCCATATTTGCCATAATTTGTTTAGCTTGAGAAGATATAGTAGGAATTGTTACATAAACTCTGCATTTCCTCAATAGATCTTGTCCCCATAAATTAATAGGAGTATCTGCAACTAAAGGTTGTAAAGTTGCAGATTGTTGTTCGGGACCTGAATAGGTCAAAATATTAGTACCTTTTAAAATATTCCAGTTAACATAATAGGAACATCTGTTAAAGGCCAAGAAGTTGGCCAGTGCTTTTTAGATATTATAGAAACATCAGCTCCAGTATCTACAAGTCCTGAAAATTGCTTATTATTAACATATACAGATAATGTGGGTCTAGAATCAGATACAAAAGTTTGCCAATATACTTATTTTCCTGTACTTCCAAATCCTCCAGTTCTTTTAATATGAGATTTACTAGTAGTGATATAAGGTAATAATAACAATTGAGCTATATGATCTCCTTTTATTATTTGATAAGGATACTCTGTTTTCATCATAATAGAAATTTCACCCTCATAATCTTCATCTATAATCACCATTAGGACTTGAACTCCCTTACTTGCTAAACTACTGTGTCCTAATAATAATCCCACACTTCCTTTAGGTATTGTACCTTTAATTCCAGTAGGGATTTTATAAATTCCCATAGCTGGCATAAGAAGTAAATTATCAGTGGCAAGGATATCTGATGCTGCGCTCCTGGATATTGCAGAAACAAGGTCAGCAACCCAGGTGTATGGCTTGGAAGGCCTGGATGAGGTTGCTGTTTGCTGGCTTGGTACACAAAAGGAACAGCATTCCAGGTTTTTTGAGAGCTCATATTGTTTGATGGGCCCTGAGCAGGGCCCTTCTTCCAGTTTCCCGACAAAGGGGATCCATTTTTATGAAATTTAAATCTATACTGATTAGCCCAATGATTGCCTTTATTACAGTGAGGGCATAATCCAGGTGTCTTTTCATTTGTGGGAGTAGGCTTATTAGGTGTATTTTTATTAGTCTTGCAATTTTTCTGCACATGTCTTCTCTTACCACTACTAAAACATTTAACCTGCTGATTTGCTTGCTGTTTCAAGCCCGTAATGGCTTGAACCAACAATGGCATCTTATAGGGTTCTGATCCAATATCATGACAAGCCTTAATATAATCCTCTAGAGGCTTTCCTTGTGCTTTAAGAGGCTGTAAAACCTTTTGACATTCTGAATTTGCATTATCATAGGCAAATATTGGTAATAACATATCCCTTAATTCAATTTGAGCAAGAATTCTCACCAGATTTTGTTTTAATCGGGTGATAAAATCAGTATAAGGTTCTCCATTAGATTGTTTTACATTAACAAAAGAAGGATGAGACTGTTCTGGGGGCTAACCTTTTCCCATGCTCTAAGACAAATCAATCAAATTTGATCATAGAATTGTAGTTGTCTTTGAATCCCTTGATAATGCCCCTGACCCCATTAATTGTTCCACAGTAAATTAAGAAGAGGATTAGCAGCTGTATTTCTTTGGGCCTGTTGAAAGGCTTAATCTTGCCACCATATTTGGAACTGTAAAAATTCTGAAGTGGATAAGCAAGTTCTAGCAATCATTTCTGAATCATATGGAATGAGTGGTTCAGACTGAGCCAAACCCTGAATAAGACCTGTGATGCAAGGAGATGTAGTTCCATGTAGTGCATGCCTGTTTAATCTCCTTAATAGTTTTAAAAGACAGAGGAATATGTTCAAATTGTACCCTCCCTTGTGGAAGTTGAGCATTAGGGGGCACCTCAGTCATGATAACAGGCAAAACCAAAGCATCAAGGTCACCTTCTTGCCTCACTGCTCATACAGCTTGTTGAAAAGATGAGAGAGCAGGTGCAGATGTCTTTGGTATTATGACTGCAGCTCTAAATACCCCATCATCCCATGTTGTATCGGGATCTAGTGGAGGGGGTTCCTGAACTACAGGGGGCTCCGGCCAAGGAGTCCGAAGGCTATGAGACTGGTGATAAAGGGAAAGCTTCAGGATGTTGCTCAGTACCATAGTTAACATGGGATTTAGGACTCAAAAACTGAGTCCCTCTCTCCCCTTCCAAAGGATTATATTTCCCTTTATCTAGATTTTCATAAATATGAGGTGGCCAGACAGGTGACTCCTGAGATGCAGGAGGAGCAGGAGTATCAGATTCTGAATCAGAAGAGTCAAACTGTTCAGATTGTAAAGGATCCAAAGTAGTATAAATAAGGTTACTGAGAGACCACACACTTATAGGAATGGGTTCCCCAGACTGATAGGCTCTACGCAAACAATGCATCACTTCTTTCCACTCATTAAGATGCAAAGTCCCTTTTTCTGGGTCCAACCAGTGAGAGTGGTTATGAATTGCCTGAAATAATTCCTGGGAAATTCTCTTCTTTCACTTTCACTCCAGAGCTATGTAGTAAGGTTTTCAGAAGCACAATATAGTCAGAATACTTAGAAGGAGATTGCCCTATTGTGTCCCTGACTGACAGATCCACAGGAATGTACTTATTAAGTACTTTGACTGTCCTCCGATCTTTTGGCTGGAATTCCCCGCATCTTCTGGCATTCTCAAAAAAGAGCCTCAAAAGCTACTTGCACTCTCAGGTCCCTGTTTGGGCACCAAATGTCGGGACCAGCCCAACAATGAACCGACCTGAGGGAGCAGTGCTGCAGAAGAATAAGGAAAAATTAGACTCAGAAATAAAGTGGGGATCAGGGGGCTGATGCCATTTGCATGCAGAAGCTCAGATCCTAATCCTTGCATGCCTTTTATTGTTAACTTCTACTTCCTTATTCATGCTCTAGAGATATCTGTGCTTTACAGTCTCAGATCAGGGATAAAGCTATACAATGCATAGTCCTCAATGTCAAACCTTCAGGCCTTTCATGACTTTGTTTAGCCTTTTGGCTAGCGAGGCCCTTTCTCAACAACTCCCTCAAGGCTCTGGTTACAGGAACAGTCACTAATGTTTTCTATCAGTCACATCAGTACTTCAACATCTTGTTTTCAAGATGTCTTTCCACGATGTACTTTTTACTGCTTCCAGCCCTTTGCCTGGGGTTGATGAGAAAGTCATTCTTATTTTTCAAAGAAGCCTCATTAATTATAGTATAGGCCTGTACATAGCATATTCCCTATACTGGTATAAACAAAAGTAATTTGTTTATATCCCCATGGTTCTGTAGCCTGGAAGTCTGGGATCAGGGTGCCAGCATGATGAGGGCTCTCTTCTGGGTCACAGATTCTGGATTATATCCTAACACAACAGAAGGGGCTAGAGATCTCTCTGGAGCCTCTTTTGTAAGGCACTAATCCCATTTATGAGGGTTCTGTCCTTATGACTTATGCACTTCCCCCAAAGCCTCCACCTACTATACTATTACATTGACCTTTAGTGGTTAGGATTTCAACATATGAATTTTGGGGGGACAGTTCAGTTCAGTTCAGTCGCTCAGTCATGTGAAACTCTTTGCGACCCCATGAATTGCAGCATGCCAGGCCTCCCTGTCTATCACCATCTCCTGAGTTCACTCAGACTCACGTCCATCGAGTCAGCGATGCCATCCAGCCATCTCATCCTCTGTCGTCCCCTTCTCCTCCTGCCCCCAATCCCTCCCAGCATCAGAGCCCTTTCGAATGAGTCAGCTCTTCACATGAGGTGGCCAAAGTACTGGAGTTTCAGCTTTAGCATCATTTCTTCCAAAAAAATCCCAGGGCAGGTCTCCTTCAGAATGGACTGGTTGCATCTCCTTGCAGTCCAAGGAACTCACGGGAGTCTTCTCCAACACCACAGTTCAAAAGATCAATTCTTCAGCATTCAGCCTTCTTCACAGTCCAACTCTCACATCCATACATGACCACAGGAAAAACTATCCACTATAGATTTGTTCTTGCCTGGAGAATCCCAGGGACGGGGGAGCCTGGTGGGCTGCCGTCTATGGGGTCGCACAGAGTCGGACATGACTGAAGCAACTTAGCAGCAGCAGCATCGATATGTTCAAAGAATGAAAGGAGACCATGATTAAAGAAGTATAATGACAATTTCTCACCAGAGACTATAAATAAATAGAAGTATTTAAAAAGTATCAAAAGGTAATTCTGGAGTTGAGAACTACAACTGAAATGAAAATTTCACTAGAGGGGCTGAATAGTGGATTTGAACTGAGAGAGGAAAGACCCAAGGAACATGAAGATAGATCGACAGATAATGAAATCTGAAGAATAGAGGGAAAAAATAATGAAGAAAAGTGAACAGAGCCTCAGAGAAATGTGGGGACACTATTAAGTATACCAAAATGCATGAAATTGAAATACCAGAAATAAGAGAGAGAAAATGGAGCAGAGATAATATTGAAAGAAATAATGACTTTTAAAAAGTCCAAAATTGATGAAAAGCATTTGTTAACACATCCAAGAAGTTCAGTTAAGTCCAAATAGAATAAAGGCAAAGAGAACCACACCTGGTCACATCATAGTAAAAATGAAAACTTTTAGAGAAAAAATGACTCACTATGTATATGGGAGCCTTAGTAAGGTTAACAGCTGATTCTCATCAGAAACAATGGGCACCAGAAAGCAGTGGGATGACATATTCAAAGTGCTAAGAGGAAAAAATTATCCATCAAGAATCTTATATACAACAAAACTATCTTTTAAAAAATAGAGATGAATTAAAGACATCCCTGGATAAGCAAAAATAGAGAATTTGTTGCTAACAGAGTCATCTTCAAGAAATACTAAAGGAAGTTCTTCAGGCTAAAAACAAGTGACCCTAGATGAACATTCAAATCCACGTGAAAAACAAATGGTACCAATAAAGGTAATTAAATGACTATAAAAGTATTATTCAGAGATAACGTGGTGCTCTAAAGACTGAATGGATGTTACTGTGTTTATTACATGAATGCCAGCTTTTGGTGAAGGATGCCAAACAGACATTGGCTTCCCAGGTGGCTCCACTAAAAATTCCTCTTGCCAGTGCAGGAGACGTGGGTTCAATCCCTGGGCTGGGAATATCTCCTGGAGGAGGAAATGGCAACCTACTCTAATATTCTTGCCAGAATAATCCCATGGACATAGGAGCCTGATGGGCTATAGTCCATGGGGTTGCAAAGAGTCAGAGATGACTGAACTACTGAGCATGCATGCCCTGACCCCTCAGCAGATATTAACTGAAATATTGTTGTGGTGATAATAATTATGTGCGTTGTAAAGAGCAGTCATTTATGAAATCAGGATTCCTTAGAATCAGTGTCTAAATAATATTGATTTAGAGGTGATCATTTTCTCTGATATGGAGAATATCAGTGGCAATTCCTACCTTTTCAGATGTGAAGCAGGCTGCACCCAGGCTTTGCCAGTAAACAGCTATGTAGCTGTTTAGCATGTCATTTTGCCTCTGAGTCTTGGTTCTCTTATATGTAAGATGAAGATAATACCCACTCCACAGGACCAGTAGAAGATGAATGTCTAAATAGTACCTTGTAAGTGCTTGGTGCTTGTTGGAGGGGAGAAGCAGAGATAGTGAGAATGGCTTTAGATGCAAGGACAGCATCCTCCCCCACTTTGTCCTTTATCCTGGTCCATTGTAGGCACCATCAGTGCTACTTCTCTTCCTCTTGCTCCTCCCCAGCTTCTGCCTGTCTACATCTGTTCTGGCAGGGTTGCAGGCCTGAATTTTCTATTTTAGAGCAGAGTGTACATTCTTGCTCCTGGGGCCACCCCTCTGCTTTTTCCATTATGGTGACCAAACAAAAACTGAGAAGTAGAACCCAACCACCTTAGTGTTGCTGACTCTCAGCATTGTGGACACCTTCAAGGCTTTCTTGGTGTGAGGGACAGTTTAGAAAAGCACAGGAAAGGGGAGTATTGCCTCCAACAAGTATTATCCTCCTGGTCTCAGAGAGGACATCCCACTGAAGTTTTCAAAGGTTTCACATTTCTAGTGTATATGCAGGTCATGGCTGAACCTATTTGCCCAGGGGCTTTGATTTGCTTTCAAGGAATCCATCCCTAAAGCTTCAGTCCTCCAGTTCACTATGCTGGTGTCCACACTAGGGTCCTACATTATCTGCCCTTGAAAAATACCTGTGGGGTTAGCAACGCAACATAACAGATTACAAGCAGAAGTTCCAAGAAGGAGCTCAAATATTAGAAATATAGCCATCAAAAAATATTGGTGGGGAGAGATCTCTGATAACTCTCTCCATTTGTTCTAAAATAGGTCTTTTCTGGGATGACATTATACATATAAACTAATATACTGACAAATGCTTAAAAGTAATGTGAAATTAGACCTTAAGCTAAGGAAGGGGAGGGTAAAGGAAGATGTAATGAGAGCAACTTCTCTATTCTATTTTTATTATTATTATTACTACCCATTTGAAAAAGAAAACTCACATTTATTGAGTGCAGTGCCCTTTCACATATGCCTTTGTATCTTTGTAGCTTGGGAAAGTAAGTGTTACTACTTTCATTTTGATAAATGGGAAAACTAAGAATAAAAGAACTAAGTTAAGTAAATTGCTTACAGCTACAGTGCTCATAAGAGGTGGAGTCAAAATTGAAACTGAAGTCTAATGTCAAAGCCTATGTTCTTTCTATTGTATCAGAGCAGACATTTTTCTTGCTACTTGAAAATAATTTTGAGGGTGGATATTATGTCAGTTTGGTACTGGGGAAAGATTTCTGCCTTACTTCCTGTGTGCTCCCTGAGGGCAGAAATGATGTCTACTTCATCTTATGCTTAGGTCTAGCTCAGTACCTGGCATTATTCATGAAAAAGCTTTTTTGTTTGTTCTATTTGAATGGTTTGGAAAAGGGCCCTGGTCTCAGTCTCTTAGCCTCCCTGGGTTCTCCCTCTGTCTCAGTCCCACTTATGGTTCTTCTCACCAGGAATGCTCTGCCTGCCTGTCTGAATCTTCCAGGGTCTGTCTCAAGCCTTCCCTCCCTCAGAAGCCTTGCACAGTTTGGGCCAGGTTGGGCCCAGCCTCTTTCCCCTTTCTGAGCACCTATAATAGTTGGTGTCCATTTCATTTGTATTTTTCTGCAGTTGCTTGCATTCTATCTTGGATTTTTCTCTTGTTCCAAATATTGGCACTTGCTTCATTTGTTGGTTGGACATGTGCTAGAGTCTTTTCTAATATAACATGACCATGCCTTACAGAAAACTAAGATCATGGCATCTGGTCCCATCATTTCATGGCAAATAGATGGGGAAACAGTGGAAACAGTGGCAGACTTTATTTTTTGGGGCTCCAAAATCACTGCAGATGGTGATTGCAGCCATGAAATTAAAAGACACTTACTCCTTGGAAGGAAAGTTATGACCAACCTAGATAGCATATTCAAAAGCAGAGACATTACTTTGCCAACAAAGGTCCATCTAGTCAAGGTTATGGTTTTTCCAGTAGTCATGTATGGATGTGAGAGTTGGACTATGAAGAAAGCTGAGCGCCAAAGAATTGATGGCTTTTGAACTGTGGTGTTGGAGAAGACTCTTGAGAGTTCCTTGGACTGCAAGGAGATCCAACCAGTCCATTCTAAAGGAGACCAGTCCTGGGTGTTCATTGGAAGGATTGATGCTGAGGTTGAAACTCCAGTACTTTGGCCACCTCATGCAAAGAGTTGACTCATTGGAAAAGACTCTGATGCTGGGAGGGATTGGGGGCAGGAAGAGAAGGGGACGACAGAGGATGAGATGGTTGGATGGCATCACTGACTTGATGGACGTGAGTTTGAGTGAACTCTGGGAGTTGGTGATGGACAGGGAGGCCTGGTGTGCTGTGATTTATGGGGTCGCAAAGAGTCGGACATGACTGAGAGACCAAACTGAACTGAACTGAACTGATGCCTTACTTCAGGACAGAAATACCAACTAATATTGCTCCATGGCCTGGTAGAATAAATTAGCCATGTAGTAGGAGATCAAGAATCACATGTTTAAATAAATGGAATTTCCTCATCTCTAAAGTAGGATAATAATTATGCTGGTCCTTCTGCTTATTTTAGAAGTGGAACCATACTGTATGCTTTAAAATGGTTAAAAATAAATAAATCCTTTGAAAGTGAAGTGAAACAGTCACTTCAGTCATGTCTGACTCTTTGCGACCCCATGGACTGTAGCCTGCCAGGCTCTCTGTCCCTGGGATTCTCCAGGCAAGAATACTGAAGTAGGTTGCCATTCCCTTCTCCAGGGGATCTTCCCGACCCAGGGATCAAAGCCAGGTTTCCTGCATTGCAGGCAGATTCTTTACTATATGAGCCATCAGGGAAGCCCTAGTGAGGACTATAGCAAAAGGGACTCTGAATATAAAATGATCCCAATTGTTGCTTTATGGACTAGCAGAAGAAGCATGGAAGGAGTGTTTTATTGTCCCTCAAATCTACTGGCATCGTAAGTTTCTTGTACTAAGTGGAAGCCACAACTTGAGCAATGTGAGAGTGCCGTGTGGGGCACAGGCTGAAAACAAGAGGCTTCAGTGCTTTCAGAAGATGGCAGAGGGGCCGACATAGGCAGAGGAAGTGAGGCAAGGGTGGCAGAGGATATGAGGACGCTGCAGAACCCCACACCTCAGCCCTGGCAGCAGCGGAAATTGTGAGTGGCTGCCTTGAGGGCCTGGGCAATAATCTCTTCTATGCTGAGAATCAACTGCTCTCCTTCCTTCTTTCTTTGCAACTATCCTCAGCAGTCCTGGGTATTGGAGAGAGAGTAATTCAAGGCCACCTCAAAACATGCCTCTAACACAGGGCTTTTGGAGATGGTGAAGCCATCTGTGCGAAGGGACTACTGTCCATAGGGAGAAATGTGCTTTACTGGGCACCTCCCCTCCTCCAGGTCGACCCTCTATGGAAGCTCTCTCTGGTCTTCCACCTAGTCCCCAGTCCAAGGAGAAGAGCTGCAGGTGGCTGTGAATGCCCCTTGCATCTTGGTTCAATCTTTCACAATTCACTGAAAACTTTTAGGTGATTTCTTCATGTTTACTTGTATGGGGTTTAAGATGGGTTATAGTTTTATAGTTTATTTGGCTTTTCTTGTTATTAGGATGAAAATGAGCCTCTTTTTAACATTCTGGGTTCCGGGGGGAAGCAGAAATGGCCTTTTACCTTGTGTATATGTATATTTCACAGAGAAAATGTGCTTCGTCCATACAGGCGTCCTTCATCACAGTGTTGTTTCAGGCAGGCTGCTGTGTTTTTTGTACTAGGACCTTTGCAAACTATTCTAGTAAGCTGGGTCTCAAGCATTTTTTCTGTGCTTTGCCAGGTATCGGGGACATTGAATATTAAATAACTGAAACTCTTAAATAATCATTTTTAAGAGAGCTAAAAAAAATGCTTCCTCCCATCTGTTACCCAGCAACCAACTAATCATAGGGATCTCTCATGTCAGGGAACCAGGGGTGCTGGGCACAGTCATTGGATGCCTGGCACCCCACCAGGGCTTCCTTTGGTCTACTATGGCCAAGGACCTATATTTGTGCTACAAAGGCTCATCTGCATTCCCTGTATTTAAAAAATGTTTTAAGTAGCCTGAAAATTCTGCTGAATTACACTTATATAGATAATTTAAAAATCTCTGCCAGAGTAGTTGAAATCCTTGAGGATCAAAATGAAAATGGTCTTGCTCATCTTGGCATTTTTCCTGAATTATGGCACAGCCAGAGAACCTCTGAGCCTAGTCTAGTACCATGGACTAACTCCTCCCAAACAAGTATAGGTTCTTTTCCTGCTTACTGTAAGAAGAGATGGGAATTGGTTGATTTGAACGAGTCTATAGAGGAAGATGATGTCATCACAGACTTACTGAATTCAAGCACTTATTTCTTACTAGCAGGCAATATTGATTATAAGCTTAAGAGATTTTGGAATTTAACACACTAATGTTATTAAAGATGTATGTAATTCACATTAGCAAAGGACAAAATAATTTGTTTTGTAGCACTCTACTAGTAGTGGCAGGGTCAGGATTTGAACCTAGTCAGATTTGGCTCCAGAGGCTGCATTTCTGATCGCTACCATCAGTATTTCTAGTCCATACTCTTGGGGTTGTGGGGTGTCTCACACACTGTCAGAGGAGGAGGCTCTACTGGGCCTCATCAGCAGAGTGCGCCGTCAGGAACAGAGGTGGCTGTTCTTGCCCTCTGTCAACTAGTCTGTGGTCTCTGCTTCCCTCTGGTGTCTGGACCACTCCATCTGCTTGTCTTTGCAGATTAACTCTGTTCATGTATCAGTGGGTATGAACCCCATGTGGCCATCCCCAGCACTGTCCCCCTCCAGATCCAGAGACTGGGTCTCTCTGTGCAACTTCACTTGCTGGAGAATCTGATCCACCCAGCTCAAAGGAAGCTTAGGCATTTCTAATCATATCAGCTGTGGGCTCAAAAATTGGCTTGGCCTTGGACTGAGGGAGGAAATCTTCAAAGAACAGGGCTTTCGGCTGCGTAGACAACTCAAAACAAATGTAGTAACTTGGAAGGCATTGGCCTTATGCATCCAACCTTTAGAATTAGTAAGGGTATGAAATACTTGGGCCGTTTTAAGGGTTTGCTCTGTGCAAAACAGAAGCTTGCCTTGTTTCCAGTGTACTTCTTCCTTCTCTGGGGTCTATTCCAAAGCCCACTATCTTTCTGTGGCCACCTATGTGCATAGATACCACAACTACATCATGATACCAACTGGTCAATAACAGATTGAAAGTGCCTCCATGAACAAAACACTGTGCCAGGCCTACAGCCCACGAGCTGTTGTGGGGAGAGTGTTGGACAGGGAACTTGCGGCCTGAGTCTAACACCAGCTAGGTAATCCACCAGCCCCTGTGGCACCCAGCTAACAGAGGACCTGAGGGATTTGGGGAGGAGGCCTGTAAGCCTCTGGACTGGAAGAGACTAGGAGGAGCAATCTGATAGTTATATCAAGAGAGTGCAAAAAAGTCCCAAGTTGGCCCCTGATTGGTTGCTAATCCAGTTAGTGCTGTGAGTTTGCAGGCTGAAGTTGTGACCCTCAATGATCCAAGAAAGCTTCACACTAGTGTGTGACTTGAGCTGGATCCTAACGGAAGGAGAGGAATCAGTGGAGAGAGGTGGGTGAGGAATGGCCACCTTGGTAACTGCATTGGTTTTCCCATGCTGATTGTCTCATTTATTCCACTCTTTGCTCAGACCTCTCTGGTCAGTGATCCTATCCCCTGGACAATTGAGAAACTTTGCCTTGAAAGAAAAAATGATCTCAAGCTGGAAGGCAGATCTGTGTCTTACCATTTTTCTTTCTTCATAGACATAGATCCTTTTCTGGGGGAAAGAAGCTGGAGAGGCTAGAGGACATGGAAGTAATATTAAAAGTTATGTTTTCATAGCTATCATTTATTTTCTGCCTCTTTAGTGTCACATGTTGTGCTGTATATATAGTGTTGATTTAATTAAATTTAATCAGCAGTATAGTCCATTTTTATGGATAGAAATTTGAGGATTAAGCAGGTTAGGAAACTTGCCCAAGGTCATACTGAATGAAAAGGTCAGGGGTCAGGGTTGGCTGTTTTCAAGGCCTATGTGTTGTCATACAGAATTCCATTGCAGAATGGAATATAAACCAGTACATGATAGACCTGTTATTAGTGAATTTTAAAAATCTTTCGAAAAACCTGATGGGAGGGAAAAGCATTAGTTCCCTGAGTGTTTAACCAGCCACTTGAAATGTTCGTTAGTAAGTAATAATTTTCTTCCAAAGGAAAGCCATCATTTAAAATGTGAGGATTTACTTCCCTTGTAGCTCAGTTGGTAAAGAGTCTGCCTTTACTAACTGAGGAGACCAATGGAGGAGACCCAGGTTCGTTTCCTCAGTCGGGAAGATCCCCTGGAGAAGGAAATGGTAACCCACTCCAGTATTCCTGCCTGGAGAATCCCATAGACAGAGGAACCTGGCAGGCTACAATCTATGGGGTCGCAGGAGTTGGACATGACTGAGTGACTAAGCACATACACCTTAAATATGCAATGTGTAACACTTAGACAAGAATAAAACTTTGTTAAGACATTTTGGGGAGTGCTGCCTATTTGGCACTTTCTTTGTGAAGCACTAGAGTGCTTTTAGTGGGAAAAAATATAATAAAGTTATAACTCCCAGTTATCACAGCAAGGTGACATCACCAATGTGCTCTTTTACTTAGTATAGAAGAATCCCTATATTTAGAGGACTTTACTATGAAGAAGATTCAAGCACAACATATATACAGGTTGAGAAACTTCAGGTGCCCAAAATGTTTGCGCACATTGGTCTTCGCTGGCTTAGAAGAGTTAATTCTGGACTACTTTGTCCAGTTATCTTATCCCAGGTCCTATCCTACCAGGCTTTAGTTTATTTATCAGTGTTTTGGTTTTTTTTTTTCCCTTAAATCTGTTATCAGATCAGTTTAAATTCGTTTTAGCCCTTTTCTTTTTGTGTATCTAAGGAAGCTAGAATTAATTCAGTCACAAAGGGGAAAGAGATCTGCCTGCCTGTTTCTCCTTATCTAACCTCCTATTTAAGGCTAACCTCATTTACTGAGGACCTCCAGAGCTGGGCACTGGGCCAGGTACTGGGGTCGGCATGTGAAGGAGAAGCCATGACCTCTGCTGGTGGCCATAGGCCCTGTGAAGGCCTACAGTCTGACAGGGAGGCAGATGGTAAGCGGTGAGCTCCAGGAGAAAATTTTAGGCAGTTAGCCATCACTCCCCAGTTCCTCCCTCATCTCATAGGCTTCTCTCCTTGTGGTCTCCCAGCCTCTCTGATTCTCTGTCCATCTGCTGCCTTGCTTATGCACCTAGGGATTCAGTTGTGAAACTCAACTCTTTCCTTAATATCTCAAAACTCATGCACATAGAAGGTTAGAAGTTTAGAGGGTTCAGGAGAGTTTTCTGAGGATGGGAGAGGAGGTGTTTATGGTCTGGAAAGACAAACACTTTGAAATGGAGCTGGAGGCATCACTGTGTTTACAATGTCCTGTGGCCACTCCAGCTCCTGGGGGGTTTTGTAGGCCCTTCCCTTCTCCATTTCACTGGCTTCTTCCCTCCCTCATGGCTTCCTTCTGTATTTTTTATTTTTCCAGTAAAAATTGTATTTATTTATTTATTTTTAAAAATTATTTATTTCTGGCTGGATGGGTCTTCATTGCTGTGCAGGCTTTTCTCTAGTTGTGGTGAGCAGGGGCTACTCTCTAGTTGCAGCGTGCAGGCTTCTCATTGCAGTGGCTTTTCCTGTTGCCGAGCATGGGCTCTAGGCACACGGGCTTCAGTGGTTGCAGTGCATAGGCTCAATAGTTGTGGCCCCTGGGCTTTAGAGCACAGCCTCAATACTTGTGTCGCAGGGGCTTAATTGCTCCATGGCATGTGGGATCTTCCCAGACCAGGGATCGAATCCCTGTCTCCTGTATTGGCAGGCGGATTCTTTACCACTGAGCCACGAGGGAGGCCCCTATTTGTTTATTTCTGACAAGTAAAAATTGTATATATGTAAGGTGTGCAATGTGATGTATGTAACATTGTGAAATGATTATAGCAAAGTAGCTAACATAACCATCACCTTCCATAGTTATTATTTTACTTGTTTAACTTTTTTTTTTTTTTGATATACAGTACTGTATTAGTTCCATTCTTTCTTTTCTTTTCTCCCCCACTATTGAGGAAGGTCTGATGCAGGACCTGGATTAGATGGATGGGCTTTATGAACACCCTCATCCACATCCCTCTGATTTTCATTTCATGTGTTTCCAACACATTTTTTCCCCCCTACAGCAACCAAAAGCAGCTTTGCTTACAAAGCAGGAAAATTTTCTCAGGCTCTGAAATGGGATTTAGACCTTGACATATGGTGCAGAGATGAGGAGGAAAATTCCACTACCTGGTTTGCCCTTCATGTGTGGTGTGAGCATATTCTCTCTCAGTATGCCTTGGGAAAACTAAACCAGGTTTTAAAGAGAAAGATCATGTTCATCATTTTATATGGCTTTGTGGTATAATCTAAAAAAGAAACAGAAGAAATGAGAGGGGAATGAACACTATGTGTTATTTCATAAAGCCTTTAATTACTCTGTTTATTAAAATAATACATGCCTGTGTTTACGGTTTGGAAAAGTCAATGTTAAAATATCAGTTGTCCCCAAATTGATCTATAAATTAAACAAAATTCCAATCATAAGTCTATCAAATATTTTGGGGTAGAAATCAGCTTATTTTAAAATTTATAATCAGCTAAAAAGTACTGTAATAGGCAAAAAAAATTTCTACAAAGCAAAGTAATCAAGACAGTGTGATGTTGGCAAAAGGATAGACATACAGATCATTGGAAGAGAAGAGAGAATCCAGAAATAGTTCCACACAATTATGGCCAATTCATTTTTGACAAAGGTGTTAAGGCAGTTCAGTGGAGAAAAGTGTAAAGGCAATCTCAACAAAAGTTGCTGGGACAATTGGGCCTCTATATTCAGAGTGAACCTTGATGTATACCTTACCCTACATATAAAAATTAACTCAAAGTGGAACATGGACCTAAATGGACTTAACCTTGATGGCACAGAGTTCTTTGGGTCCTTTTTTTTGATGAACCTGGCTAAAAACTTAACAATTTTGTCTGTCTTTTCAAAAAACCAGCTCTTGGTTTCACTGATCTTTTCTCTTTTGATCTCTATTTTATTTCTTTCCTCTCTGATTCTTAGTGTTTCCTTCCTTCTGCTGACTTTGGGCTTTATTTGTTCTTTTTTTAGAATTCCTTTAAATGATAGGTTAGGTGTGTTTTTTTGAGATTTTTCTTGTTTTTTGAGGTAGGCCTCTTTGCTACAAACTTCCCTCTTAGAACTTCTTTTGCTGTGTCCCATAGGTTTTGGAAACCTGTGTTTTTATTTTCATTTGTCTTGAGGTATTTTCTGATTTCCTCTTTGATTTCTTCATTGACTTGTTGGTTTTATAGTTGGATGTTGTTTAGTCTCCATGTATTTGTGTTTTTCCCATTTTTCTTCTTTTAATTGATTTCTAGTTTTATACCATTGTGTCAGAAAAAAATGTTTGATATAATTTCTATTTGTTGAGACTTATTTTGTGGACTAGCACGTATTCTATCTTGGAGAATATTCAATATGTACTTGAAAAGAATGTATATTCTGCTTTTAGATGGAATTTCCTATAGACATCTATGAAGTCCAAAGAGTCAGTATTGTATCCTTATTGATTTTCTGTGTGGATATGTCCATTAATGTGACTGGGGTGTTAAAATCCCCTACCATTACAGCACTATTGTTAATTTCTCCTTTTATGTATCTTAGTACTTGTTTTATGTATTTAGGTGTTCCTATATTATGTACATAAAAGTTAATAAGTGTCACATTCTCTGCTTGTATGGATCCCTTTATCATTATATAATGCACTTCTTGTCCTTTGTTAAAGACTTTGTTTTTAAAGTCTATTTTGTCTAATATGAGTATTAATACCCCAGTTTTCTTGTTTCCAGTTGTATGAAATATATTTTAAAATCCTCTCACTTTCTGTCTGTGAGTGTGTTTAGTTCTAAAGTAAGTCTCTTGGGAGCAACAGAAGCTATCTTGTTTTTCTACCCAATCAGCCACCCTACCTGTGTCTTTTGGTTGGAGCATTTAGTCCATTGACATTTAAAGTGACTATTGATAGGTATTGGAGAAGGCAATGGTACCCCACTCCAGTACTCTTGCCTGGAAAATCCTATGGGCGGAGGAGCCTGGTGGGCTGCAGTCCATGGGGTCGCTAGGAGTAGGACACGACTGAGCGACTTCACTTTCACTTTTCGCTTTCATGCACTGGAGAAGGAAATGGTAACCCACTCCAGTGTTCTTGCCTGGAGAATCCCAGGGACGGGGGAGCCTGGTGGGCTGCCGTCTATGGGGTTGCACAGAGTCGGACACGACTGAAGTGACTTAGTATAGTATAGCATTGATAGGTATGTACTTATTGCTGTTTTGCTACTTTTTTTGTTTGTTGTTGTAGTTCTTTTTTGTTCTTTTCTCCTCCTTTTAGTTTTTTTCTTTGTGGTTTGATAATTTTATTTAGTGGTTTGCATGCATTCCTCTCTCTTTAGTTTTTGTGTAACTGTTGTAGAATTTTGATTTGTGGTCACCATGGAGTTTATATATGTTGACTTATAATATTTTTATTCCTTTCCCTCATGTTTTGTGTTTTTGATGTCATATTTTGTATGTTCATGTTTACCCCTTTACCATATATTGTAGTTATATTTTTATAATTTTTTTTGTTCTAATATTTTGAACAACTTATTTAAGTTGTTGGTCTTCCCTGGTGGCTCAGTGGTAAAGAACCTGCCTGCCAGTGCAAGAGATCTGGGTTCAGTGATCACTGGGAAGGTCCCCTGGAGAAGGAAATGGCAACCCCCTCCAGTATTCTTGCCTGGGAAGTCCCACGGACAGGAACCTGGAGGGCTGCAGCCCATGGGATTGTGAAAGGGTCGGATATAACTTAGGTACTAAAACAACATTTAAGTGGCTGGTCCAAATATATATAGCCATCATTATTTATTTGTTTCACTAGTAGGAGTTTTCCTTTTCTAGAGATTCATACTTCTTGTAGCCTTTTTTCCACTTAGAGAAAATCTTTTAGCATTTCTATTAGGATTAGTTTAGTATTGATGAACTCTTAGTTTTTGCTTATCTGAGAAATTCTTTACCTCTCCTTCAATTATGAACGATAATCTTGCTGGGTAGGGTATTCTAGACTGTAGGTTTTTCCCTTTCAGCATTTAAAATATATCATATTTCCTTTTCTGCAGAAGCTTCTACAAAGCTTCTGCAGAAAAAATCTGCTGGTAGTCTTATGGGGGTTCTCTCATATGTGACTTTGTTTTTCTCCTGCTGCCTTTAGCATTCTCTCTTTAACTTTTGCTATTTTAAGTATGATCTGTCTTAATCTAGGTCTCCAATGGGTTCATCTTGTTTGAGATTCTCTGCTTCTTATACCTGGATATCTATTTTCTTCCTCAGATTTGGGAAGTTTTCAGCCATGATTTCATCAAATACATTTTTGACTCCTTTTTCTCTCTGTTCTCCTTCTGGGACCCCTAATGCAAATGTTATGCTTGATGTTATTCCTCTGGAGGTCCCTTAATTTTTCTCCTTTTTAAAATTTGTTTTAATTTTTGCCATTCTGATGGGAGTGATTTCTATTATTATATCTTCCTGATCACATATATGTTCTTCTGTATCACCTGTGTGTGTGTGTTAGCTGCTCAGTCATGTCTGACTCTTTGTGACCCCATGGACTGCAGCCCACCAGGCTCCTCTGTTCTTGGGATTCTCCAGGCAAGAATACTGAAGTGGGTTGCCATTCCCTTCTCCAGGGGATTTTCCTGATGTAGGGATTGAACCTGGGTCTCCTGCACTGGAAGGCAGATTCTTTACCATCAGAGAAGGCCTCTGTATCACCTGCTAATTGCTAAGTCACTTCAGTCGTGTCCGATTCTGTGCGACCCCATAGACGGCAGCCCACCAGGCTCCCCCATCCCTGGGATTCTCCAGGCAAGAACACTAGAGTGGGTTGCCACTTCTTTCTCCAATGCATTAAAGTGAAAAGTGAAAGTGAAGTCGCTCAGTCGTATCCGACCCTCAGCGACCCCATGGACTGCAGCCTTCCAGGCTCCTCCGTCCATGGGACTTTCCAGGCAAGAGTACTGGAGTGGGATGCCATTGCCTTCTAGTCTGCTGTTAACTCCTTCTAGTGTTTCAATTCAGTTATTGGATTCTTCAGTTCTTACTGATTCTTTTTAAATTTATAGCTCCTTTTTAATATTCCCACTGTGTCCATCTGTTCTTTTCCCTAGTTCAGATAGCATTCTTATCACTAATGCTTCGAAGTATTTATCTGATAAATTATTTATCTGTTTCATCAACTGTTTTTTCAGTTTTTTTTTTTTGTAGTTGTTGTTCTTTCATTTGAAACAAATTCTCTGTTTTCTTATTCTGCTTAACTTTTTCTGTCTTTATGAAATTAAGTGAACTAGTTCTCTATCCTGGTCTTGAAGGGGTGTCCTTGTATGGGAGCATCCATAGATAGTCTGCATGTACCCAGTGGTTTTGGTGGGAGAGCCAGATCTGACATGAGCACAGGTCATATCTTTCCTTAGGGTGTGCTGGCAGCTATCATCTTGGTAGGTGGTGGGACTGGAGACGAAGAGCCTAAAGCCAGAGCCAGATATGAGACAGGACTTCTTTGCTCAGTGGCCCTCACGACCCTATTGAGTGTGGAATTGCTGGAACAAAAGCCCTGGGGGTTGAGTCTGAGCTGGTTCTATTCTGAGTGTGTGTTCCTTCCCCCGAGCACTGTTAACTTTGCCCCCAGAGAGGAGCAGTACTAGAGCCAGAGGGACCAGAGTGTGCATCTGATGTGGGCCAGGGTATGTGCTTGGGTGGTACGAGCACATCAGTTCAGACTACTCTGGATCTGCCTCCTCCATGAGCACCAGTAATGGCTGCCCTCACCCAGTTTGGATGCTGTTTTGGGTTGGAGCCAGCGCCACTTCCCAGTCTACTCTCCCATCAGCTGTGCCAGCTCTTGCCCTAGTATGTAGCTGCATCACAGAGCAAGAATGGCCAAGAAGGCACTTAGCTTGGGCTGGAGCAGTCTCTGGGGCAGCGAAGGAAACCAGCCAGAATCCTGGGCAATTTCAATCTGCTTCGTCTACCTTGTTCCCCAGCTAGGGGACTTGTCTTCCCTGTGTTGGATCCCTGGGCTGGGGTGCCCATTATGTAGTTCAAACCACTCACTCCCCACATCAGATCTCCAAACCCACATAATCCCCTTCCTAGGGTGCAGGGGGCTTCTGCACCTGACATGATCTGATGGCTTCTGTTCCCTTCCTACCTTGCTCCATGTGGGTCTTTTGTACAGCTGTGGTTGTTATGAGAGTCTTTGTCAGTCTCCGGTCTCTTTTTAGTGAGTATTACTCCACATGTGGATGTATGTTTGATGTGTTCATGGAGGGATGTGAACTCCATGTCCTCCTACTCTGCCGCCTAGAAGTGCTAAGAAAAGCTTTTTTTTTTTTTTTTTTTAAATACCTGTAATGGTAGTTTCTTGGGGAGAAGATAGGGGAAACATTCATCTGTCATTGCCATTACTACTGAGATAATCAGCTCTTTTCTAAAGAGAGTTACCTAGTACAGTACCCAGTTATCTCAAGGTCTGATGTTAGACATAAAGAAAATACAGTCCTTTATTACTTGATCTTAGTCAAATGATAAAGGCCAGTGCACAGAATGTAGGAATTGTAAGGGCTGTGCAGTTTGTTCATATAATAGATCCAACTGTATAAAGTTTCTAAGATTATAGCCTGTTTCTCCCTAGAGTTCTGTAAGCTGCAAAAAGATATACAGACATACCTCATTTTATTGTACTTAGCTTTATTGCACTTCACAGATATTTGTATTTTTACACAAAATAAAGGTTTGTGACAACCCTGTGTTGAGCAAGTCTGTTGGCACCATTTTTTCCAACAACATTTGCTCACTTTGTGTCTCTGTGTCCCATTTTTATAATTCTCACAATATTTCAAACTTTTTATTTATATTATATTTGTTATGCTGATCTGTGATCAGTGATCTTTAATTGTTACTTTTGAGAAAGATTATGACTCACTGAAGGCTCAGATGATGGTTAATTAACATTTTTAGCAATAATAGATTTTTAAAATTAATGCATGTACATTTTTTGGACAAAATATTATTGCACACTTAATAAGCTATAATATAGTATAAAGATAACATTTATATGCACTAGAAAACTAAAAATTTCATGTGACTAGTTTTTTTGCAGCATTCATTTATTGCAGTGACCTGGACCTGAACCCTTAGTTTCTCTGAGGTATACCTATAATTAGGGTCATGGCTGAGTGTGTGCATTCCATACACACTGCCATTGTGGGTTTATGTGGTTGGCAAAGATAGCTCTGATGTTCCTAGGTGCTGTGATTCCAGCTAAACATTTGTGGTTGTTCGTTTCTGAGTGAAAGGCTGAAGAAGTTAATGCTTTGTAAGAAAAAGAACCTGCAAATGGCGAATCATTTCTATAATGCTGATGGGAATCCAAACTGGTACAACAATTTGGGGGAAACTTTGGCTGTATGTAATAATCTGTTGCTTGAAAGCTGCTGTATTTGCTGCCCTGTGTTAGATGTTCAGACTTTTCATTTGGTTGGAGTCAACATACAGTACCTAATGGTAGGAAAGAAAGAGCTTTTTTAAAGTTTTAGTGTCCCAATTTAAATTTATTTTCCTTAATTTAGGTATTTTCTTAAAGTACTTCACATACAATTAGCACTAGTAAAGAACCAGCTGTGAGGATGACTAAACAGAGCAGCCAGTAATCTTAAAATCTCCTGATAAAACCAATTTGGAAAAGGTTTAACCTTTACAAGTTAGATATACACCTCTCTTTTGACTTAGCAATCCCACTCCTAGGTTTTCATCCAAGAGAAATGCAAATATGTGTCCACACAAAGACCTTTACATGAATATTTATAGTAACTTTGTTCTTAATAGCCCAAGTTGAAAATAAACCCTGAATGCCTATCATCAGGAGAATGGAAAAACTGTGACTGTCCATAGGATGGGATACAACTCAGCAATAAAAATCAATGAACTGCTGATGCACACAACATGGATAAATCTCAGAAGCATTATCTTGAGGGAAAGAAGCTAGACACAGAAGAACACATTCTGTATGATTGCATTACATGAGGTTTCTGAACAGACAAAACTAGTCTCTATTGAAAAATCATAACAGTGGTTACCTGGGGGTTAGGAACAAAGATTGGCTAGGAAGGGACATTAATATACTTTCTATAGATGGAAATGTTCTATATCTTGAAAAGGATAAGGGTTACATGTTACATGGATGTATCCATTTGCCAGAATTCATTAAAATGTATACCTCAGATCTGAGTATTTTAATATGTGTAAACTTTGTTGTTGTTCAGTTGCCAAGTCATGTCCGATTGTTTGCAGGCCCATGGACTGAGCCCGCCAGGTTCCCCTGTCCTTCACTATCTCCTGGAGTTTGCTCAAACTCATGTTCATTGAGTTGGTGATGCCATCCAACCATCTCATCCTCTGTTGCCCTCTTCTCCTTCTACATGCAATCTTTTGCAGCATCAAGGTCTTTCCCAGTGAGTTGGCTCTTCTCATCAGATGGCCAAAATATTGGAGCATTTACTATGTCTCTAAAAGTAAACAGTATTTTTTTTTTTTTTTTGGTAAAAAATGTTTTCCTGTTTTCTCCTTGGCCAACTGTAAGTCTTACTTTGAAATATTAGTTTGAATCATACATATAAAAAGTAGAAGTTTGTGTATAGGACTTATTTATTACTTACTTATTGGATGGTTCACATTATGCCCTTTCTTTAAACCTTGGAGCTTAACAAAAATCAATAAACAAAAACATTAAGCATGAAGAACCAAAATAAAATGCATTATGAAAAAGAACCTCTTACTGAGTATAGCACTTTGAGTGGCATAGTTCTGAAAGGTGAACTCATATGTCCCCAGGTGGTAGTTAAGTGGGATCTCAGTCAGATTGCAACAGGCAAAGAACATCCCTTATTTAGAATCATGATATTGTACTTGTACCTGATTGTTAGCAGTAGTTCAACAGATACTCTACATCTGCTGCTGCTAAGTCACTTCAGTCGTGCCTGACTCTGTGTGACCCCATAGACGGCAGCCCACCAGGCTCCCCTGTCCCTGGGATTCTCCAGGCAAGAACACTGGAGTGGGTTGCCATTTCCTTCTCCAATGAATGAAAGTGAAAAGTGAAAGTGAATTCGCTCAGTTGTGTCTGACCCTCAGCGACCCCATGGACTGCAGCCCACCAGGCTCCTCCGTCCATGGGATTTTCCAGGCAAGAGTACTGGAGTGGGGTGCCATTGCCGTCTTGTCCCCAAACTCTGGGATCTAATGCCTGATGATCTGAGGTAGAGTTGAAGTAATAATAATAGAAATAAAGTATGCAAAATAAATGTAATATGCTTGAATCATCCTGAACCATCCCCCAACCCTGGCCTATAGAAAAATTATCTTCCATGAAACTGGTCCCTGGTGCCAAAAAGGTTGGGGACATCCAATTCAGTATTACCATTTAACTCTGCCAATGTATGTTGGCATACTTAGGTAATTGACTTCTATTGGTTGAAGTGTTAATTCTGTAGATTTTATTCCTTGGCAACCTGGAGAAAGGATGAGAATTGTGGCCTGGATACATTTTCTTAAGAGCATCCTTTAAAAATTTTATATTTGTCTATTATTTGTATTTATTTACTTTTTTGGCCATGCCAGGCAGCATACAGGATCTTAGTTCTCTGGACAGGGATCAAACTCGTATCCCCTGCAGTGGAAGCTTGGAGTCATAACTATTGGACCACCAGGAAAGTACCTATATTATTTTAAAATGTCCAGTGGTCTGATGTATATCTTATGAAGTGATTCCTCTAAAAAACGAAAAAACATTCTAATTCTCACTGACATTAGGATTTCCCTCTCTATCTGGCTTCCTCATCCCCCTAGTTTCCCGAGGAAGAGATTTGGTCATCTGTTGGGCCTATAATCCTGTGAACACTCTCCAATCCAAAGGATAAACTGTCAGCAATGAAATGCCCTTGAGTGAACTTCAGAGAGATTAGCCAGGAGAAAGGATAAAACATGTTTATGTAAGTGCAGTGCCGAGAGAGGAGCGAGGAGAGAGCACTGGCAGCACTTCCAGAATACAATGGCCTCTTGGTGTACGAGTTGTGGGCAGCAAGACCCTAGATACTTACCTTGCACCTCCGTGGGGATCACAGAGGCAGAGATGAGGGCTTACTACCATTTCCTTGGAAGTTGCATCAGGCTAGAACATATGGCAAAAAAAGGTACTGTGAGACCAATGATGCCTTTGTCTTATGTTTTGTTATTCATCCTTGTTCTCAACAGGATTGATAGTTTAACTAACCAACTTTATATTAAAAATTACTCTGCAATACTGTCTCAAGTTTGGTAAGGAGTTTAAAAGGGACTTTTTAAATTTAAAATATTAATCAGCTATTAACAATGTTGTGGGTGGTCATTTGGGGTTTCCCTGATGGCTCAGTGGTAAAGAATCCACCTGCCAATGCAGGAGATGTGAGATGTGGGTTTGATCCCTAGGTCAGGAAAATCCCCTGGAGAAAAGAATGGCAACCCACTTTAGTATTCTTGCTTGGGAAATCCCAAGGACAGAGGAACCTGGGGGGCTACAATCCATGGGGTCACAAAAGACCCACAACTTAACAACTGAACAACAACAAAACAACAGTGATCATTTTCTGAGAAATTCATATTAAAAAGAGATAGCCAAATATTTTTTAAAAATCAGATTATAGGATGGAATGTGTAAGTATGAACCCATTTTAAAAGCATGTATGTATATACATATATACATACTATTATATACCCATAAAATAACTAATCTGGGGTGAAGGAATGGTAAGGAATTTTGCTTTTTAGTTTTTGCTTAGTTGAAATTTTTATTCTTTGAAAAATAGCTAACACAATTGCTTTTGTAAAATTAAAATGAGAATTCAGATTATGAAATCCGTGTTCCTAAAGAAAAATATTAAGTTTGAAGAAAAGTGTTAAATCTGAAATGCTAAGACTTCATGTTAGACACATGAGCTGATAACAAACTGGTGGTTTAAGAGTTAAAAAAGAAAAACACTTCTCTCCGTGGGCTGGGTGAGAAGGAACAGATTTCTAAGCATGCCTTACATGGCTTTGGAAGCCAGTAAGACAGATGCTGTAAGAGCTGAAGCAGCTGCTTGTTTGTAAGACCATTTCTTTCATGGATGAGCTTATTCGTATATTCCTCCTCACCCCTCACCCTGGCCTTTTTCTTTTTTTTCCTTGAAATGTTTATAATACCAATACATTTATCCCCATTAGATCATAGACTAGGAAAGGTGATTAAAGCAAATGTCTTTGTTCTCATTACTCTTTATTTGTGCATAGAACCTGTTTCTTCACGGGAGGGGAATTATTGAATGGAGAAGTATGCTTTTAAAGCAGATTCTCCATTGTTGCTGTATACTTTCTAGTTGAGACATGGTTCATGGGAGGGCTACTATATATTTGCTATTTAAGAAAAGAACAACTTGTTAATCAGATTTTGCTATCCATTCTTAAAACACATAGGTGCTCACCTGAGCATGCACACAAATCCTTGTAAGGACTTGAATTCAGGTGTAAATTATTGCCCTAATTTTACTAGAGTTGAATCCTAAGAGCTTTACAGTCTTGTTGATCATGAGAGAGGAAGTAATATGAAAGATGAATATGAAGATTTCTGAATCCTAAACTTGCAGCATTACGTATACTACTGTTGCTTTTCTTTCTTTCCCCATTATAAAAGGTTGTGAAATATTTGCCTACATACTTCGGCTGTCAGTTGTTTCATCCTGTGACTCAAGACAACAGAAGTTTGAGTCTCTTAATGCAAGTTTTATGAGTATCTAAACAGCCTTTTTGACAGTAATGCAATCTTATATTCGTGGGATGCTGTCAATAGACTCCTTGGTATAATACTGATCCCTTGGGGCTAAGGAATGAAACTCAAGAGATGACACACTGATTAAAATACATGCTTATCAAGACCCATATTTTATTTAATTGTTGTGGACCAGGAAGAGCCAAAAAATTAGGGGTTTGCTTTTTTTTTTAATTAAGTCTTTATTGAATTTGTTACAATATTGCTTATGTTGTTTATGTCCTGGTTTCTTGGCCGTAGGGCATATGGGATCTTAGCTCCCCGACCAGGGAATCGAACCTGCATTGGAAGGCGAAGTGTTAACCACTGGACCAGCAGGGAAGTCCCAGGGGTTTGCTTTTTCACTGACTATTCCCCCCTCCCCTTTTTTTCTTTTTAGAAGAAAATGTACTTAAAGTGTTAGAAAATGAATGCATACCTCTAGGTTTGGTAACACCAACTGCTATTGTTGTTCTTTAGCCGCTAAGTGGTGTCTGACTCTTGCGACTCCATGGACTGTAGCCCACCAGGCTCCTCTGTCTATGGGATTCTCCTGGCAAGAATACTGGAGTGGGTTGACATTTCTTCCTCCAGGGGATCTTCCCAGACCAGGTATCAAACCCACATTCTGCATCTCCTACATTGGTAGGCGGATTCTTTACCACTGAGCCACCAGGGAAGTCACCAACTGCTATAACAGCTTCTAAATTGCATTGGATTAATACACTCCACTACAGTGTCCCTTGGAGAGGGAAATGGCAACCCACTCCAGTGCTCTTGCCCAGAAAACTCAATCGATGGAGGAGCCTGGTGAGCTACAGTCCATGGGATTGCAGAGTCGCACACGACTGAGCAACTTCACAGTGTCCCTGGCCGAGTGGCTCTTTTCCCTCAGAGTGTTTTGGGGACCCTGCCTACTTCTGTCTTGTGGTTCTGTTAGCTGCTAGCTCCGAGTTGTCACCTTGTAGCCTGCAGATAGGGAAAGAGACAGTGGTGAAGACACACCCATTTCTGAAATGCCCCAGCTCTTCATTTTTGCTCATCTCCCACTGGCATTCTCTGGCTACTTGGCAGGAACTGCAGGTGGTGGGGTGGTGAGTGGGAGATGTAGTTTCTGGCCAGACAGCTGCCTTCCAATGATAATGCCACTGTATGCAGGAGGAACTGTGAATGTTGAGTGGGGAGCTATCCATCTTTGCCTCAGTATCTCATAGCAAAAACATTCAAATATACAAGTCCCTCTATACATATATATGTAAACAACATAAGTGATTACATTTTGTACTGTATGTTGCTTTATTTTTTTTTGAAATAATATGGTTTGAACTTTTTTTCTGATTAGTACGTATAGACCTATCTGTATTTATTGGCTCTCTAGTACTCCAGTACTCTTGCCTGGAAAATCCCATGGACGGAGGAGCCTGGAAGGCTGCAGTCCATGTGGTCGCTGAGGGTCGGACACGACTGAGCGACTTCACTTTCACTTTTCGCTTTCACGCATTGGAGAAGGAAATGGCAACCCACTCCAGTGTTCTTGCCTGGAGAATCCCAGGGACAGGGGAGCCTGGTGGGCTGCTGTCTATGGGGTGGCACAGAGTTCGGACAATTGTACTGAAGCTGACTTAGCAGTATTCTGGTGCGGAGAAGGCAATGCACCCATCTCCGTACTCTGGCCTGGAAATCCCATGGACGGAGGAGCCTGGTAGGCTGCAGTCCATGGGGTCACTAAGAGTTGGACAACAACTGAGTGACTTCACTTTCACTTTGCACTGTACATGCCTTGGAGAAGGAAATGGGCAACCCACTCCAGTGTTCTTCCATGGAGAATCCCAGGGACGGGGAGCTGGTGGGCTGCCGTCTATGGGGTCGCCATAGAGTCAGACATTACTGAAGCAACTTAGCAGCAGCAGGCAGCAGCAGTAGTATTCTGTTGTCTGGCTGTTTCACCTTTTATTTAACCAGTCCCTTATTAATGGACATTTGCCCTAGAAGAATAATACCATAATAAACATCTTAGTACTTGCACTTGTGATAAGATTTCCTTAGATTAAATTCCTAGACATGGAAATTCTTTGCCAGAAGACCACATATTAAACACTTTGGCAGATATTTCTAAACTGATAAACATTTTTTTTAAAGTACCAATTATTTATGGGCTTCCCTGGTGATCCAGTGGTTAAGAATCTGTCTTGCAATGTAGTGGACCCTAGTTCAATTCCTGGTCCAGGAAGTTCCCACGTTCTGAGGGGCAAGTAAGCCCTTGAGCCACAACTATTGAGCCTGTTCTCTGGAACCCATGAGCCTCAACAGCTGAGCCCACATGCAGCAACTACTGAAGCCCATGCTTTAGAGCCTGTGCTTCGTAGCAAGAGAAGTCACTGCTATAAGAAGTCTGTGCACTGCTAATAGAGAGTAGTCGCCACTCTCCACAATTAGAGAAAGCCCACACGCAGCAACAAAGACCCAGCACAGCCCCCCAAAATTACTTATTTATACTTTCACCTATAAAGAATCTGCCTACAGTGTTACCAACTCTGTATGTTATTTATCTTTAAAAAATTGTCAATCCATCAGGCAGAAAAGACCTCATTCTGCTTTAATTTACATTTGTTAGTAGGGTTAAACATTATATATACATACATATTCATTGGTTGTATTTCTTCTGTGAGTTGTCTGTTCTCAGTCTATGCCTGAGGTATGTTTCCTGTGGTCGTTGTTACAAATCACCACAAACCTGATGGCTTAAAACAACAAAAATTTATTTTCTCATAGTTCTAGAGGCCAGAAGTCCAGAATCAAGGTACTCGCCCCATCCGACCCTCCACTCCTCTAGGGGCTCTAGAGGAAGTTCAGTTTCTGGTTTCTTCCAGTCTCTGATGGCTCCAGGGGTTTCTGTTGGTTTGTGGCTGCATCATTCCAATCTCTGTCTCCATGGTCTTCTCCTGTTCTCCCCTCTCTTATATGATTGCATTCTGGGCATGGGACAATTCACAAGAGGCTCTTCCTCTCAAGAGTGTTAATCACATCCTCAAAGACCCTTTTTCCAAACAAGGTAATGTTCACAGGTATTGAGGTTTAGGAATGGCTATATCTTTTTTCTTTTTGAAGGGAGGAGACCATCCAACCCACTCTACCTATTTCTTGTTAATTTTATTAATGTAAGAGCTCCTTATATTCTAGGGAAATAAGCCTTTTATTAGCCACATGTGCTGTAAAGTTTTCCAGTTTGTTACGTTCCTTTTGAGCTTGTTAAAGGTGTGTTTGGCTTGCCAACATTGTTTACAAATTAGCTAACACAGTCTTTTCTTTTTTTTTTTAACTCAGTCTTTTATTGAAATTTGTCACACTTTGAAAGACTGTTCCAATTCCAGGATTATAAAAATGTTCTCCCATATTTTATTTTTGTCGTTTCATTATTTAATGAATCAATAATGGTTGGAGTTTATTTTGATGCAAGAAGTGAAATTTGAATACAATTAAAAATTTTTGACAATAATAAAATAGCTTTATATAGCACCTACCATATATTAAGAATTTTTCTTTAGTTTTCTAACATTAACTCAGTTCTTACAACAACCACACTAGGTGGATGTATTATAATTTCCCCCATTTTCAGATCAGGAAATCTAAGGCACAGAGAAGTTCATTGACTTGCTTGTGATTATTCTGCTATATGTGGCAGAGCCAGGGTTTGAACACAGGCATTGTGTACTGAGGTAATTGCCTCTTTGCTTTATACCCTTTTGGCTTACAAAAGGTTTCCTAGGACTTTCAGATAGTGAGGGAATGTTTAATCTCCCTTTTGCCCCATGGGAAATGCCAATTTTTTTTCTTTTTCCATTTTTTTTTGCCACACCAGGAAGCTTGTAGGATCTTAGTTTCCTGACAAGGGATTCGAACCTGTGCCCCCTGCAGTCAGAGCTCAGAATCTTAACCACAGGACAACCAGGGAAGTCCTGGGAAATGCCACTTTTATCATATACTACATCCCTATTTATATTTCAATCTAATTCTAATTTCCTTTCTGCTCCTGAGTTCTTCCAAGTGCAAAACCAGTTCTGTCAAACTTAGTTCACAGTGAAAGAGAAAAAGGTGACATGATATCAGTGGGGAATTTACAAGCAGTATTTCAAACCAAATCACCAATGGGTGGCAGTAATGTGGATGTTCGAGAAAAATGTGTGGTGGCATCATTAAGATCATGGCTCAAAGAACTGAATCATAAACTTAATTGGCTTCTGTTTAATCTGGTATACACAAATTGATTTCACATGCTATTTTAATTAAATTAGATAATGTATGTAAAGCATCATCAATGAAAAAAATTAATAGTCAATCTAAGGAAGAAATGGAAATTTTTATTCAAGCTAACCTGGGATCTGTAACCAGGAGACAGTCTCTCAGAGAGCTTTGAGAACTGTTCTGAAGAGATAAGAGGGGATAAGGCTAGTGTATATACGATTTTGATGAAGGGGTACATGCACTCAAGCCTTCATCTTGGTAGAAGGTTACTGCTATTTGCGAGGAACAGATATCTCAGTTAATGGTTTTAGTGCTTTTCTAAGTATGAGAAAGATGAAAGAACCAGATGCATAAAATTTTCTCCTGGAAATATTTAACTATCTGAGGGCCAGTTCTTTCAGTTTTCCTAAAGCACAAAGAAGGTCCTCATCTTTGCCTTGAATTCCTTTCAGGGTGTATTGTAGGTCAGTGGCTAATGACTTGATTCTTGTAGGATTGGATGGTGGACAATATTCTTTATTTTACAATCCCTTTCCTTTCAGTCTTAATTTCAACCAAGGCTTGGAAGGCATTTCATGACCAATTTGTCCCATGACACTAAGAATGCTCATTCTTAGGTCAGGCATGGATTTTGTTGATAGGCCACTCAACGTACTATTACTGGACTAGGCACTCGTAACAACAGCTAAAATCCTCTGTACCCGCTGTCTTACTAGTCTGTTATGGTTCCCTCTTATTGCTTTATCCCATATCTAGAGTTACACTAGTACAATCATTGATCTTATAGAACTATATACTTGGTCAATGGTTTCTTTCTTTTTTTTAAAATTTTATTTTATTTAACTTTACAATATTGTATTGGTTTTGCCATATATCAAAATGAATCTGCCACAGGTGTACATGTGTTCAATGGTTTCAAGTTGCCTAATCACACATTTGGTAATACAAGAAAAGATAATCTTGTAAAATAGGCACAATAAAAGTAATATAACTAGTAACATTGAAAAAGCAAGAGAGTTCCAGAAAAACATCTATTTCTGCTTTATTGACTACACCAAAGCCTTTGACTGTGTGGATCACAACAAACTGTGGAAAATTCTTAAAGAGATGGGAATACCAGACCACCTGACCTGTCTCCAGAGAAATCTGTATGCAGGTAAAGAAGCAACAGTTAGAACTGGACATGGAACAACAGACTGGTTCCAGATAGGGAAAGGAGTACATCAAGGCTGTATATTGTGACCCTGCTTATTTAATTTATATTCAGAGTACATCATGAGAAACGCTGAGCTGGAGGAAGCAGAGGCTGGAGTCAAGATTGCTGGGAGAAATATCAATAACCTCAGATATGCAGATGACACTACCCTTATCGCAGAAAGTGAAGAAGAACTAAAGAGCCTGTTGATGAAAGTGAAAGAGGAGAGTGGAAAAAGTTGGCTTAAAGCTCAGCATTCAGAAAACTAAGATCGTGGCATCTAGTCCCATCAGTCAGTCAGTCAGTCAGTTCAGTAGCTCAGTCGTCTCCGACTCTTTGCGACCCCATGAATCGCAGCATGCCAGGCCTCCCTGTCCATCACCAACTCCCGGAGTTCACCCAAATTCATGTGCATTGAGTCAGTGATGCCATCCAGCCATCTCATCCTCTGTCGTCCCCTTCTCCTCCTGCCCCCAATCCCTCGCAGCATCAGGGTCTTTTCCAATGAGTCAACTCTTTGCATGAGGTGGCTAAAGTATTGGAGTTTCAGCCTCAGCATCAGACCTTCCAATAAACACCCAGGACTGGTCTCCTTTAGAATGGACTGGTTGGATCTCCTTGCAGTCCAAGGAACTCTCAAGAGTCTTCTCCAACACCACAGTTCAAAGCATCAATTCTTTGGCGCTCAGTCCAACTCTTGCATCTATACATGACCACTGGAAAAACCAGAGCCTTGACTAGATGGACCTTTGTTGGCAAAGTAATATCTCTGCTTTTTAATATGCTATCTAGGTTGGTCATAACTTTCCTTCCAAGGAGTGTCTTTTAATTTCATGGCTGCAATCACCATCTGCAGTGATTTTGGAGCCCCAGAAAATAAAGTCTGACAATGTTTCCACTGTTTCTCCATCTATTTCCCATGAAGTGATGGGACTGGATGCCATGATCTTAGTTTTCTGAATGTTGAGCTTTAAGCCAACTTTTTCACTCTCCTCTTTCACTTTCATCAAGAGGCTTTTGAGTTCCTCTTCACTTTCTGCCATAAGGGTGGTGTCATCTGCATATCTGAGGTTATTGATATTTCTCCTGGCAATCTTGATTCCAGCTTGTTCTTCATCCAGCCCGGCATTTTGCATGACATACTCTGCATTAAGTTAAATAAGCAGGGTGACAATATATAGCCTTGACGTACTCCTTTTCCTATTTGGAACCAGTCTGTTGTTCCATGTCCAGTTCTAACTGTTGCTTCTTTACCTGCATACAGATTTCTCTGGAGACAGGTCAGGTGGTCTGGTATTCCCATCTCTTTTAGAATTTTCCACAGTTTGTTGTGATCCACACAGTCAAAGGCTTTGGCATAGTCAACAAAGCAGAAATAGATGTTTTTCTGGAACTCTCTTGCTTTTTCAATGATCCAGCAGATGTTGGCAATTTGATATCTGTTTCCTCTGCCTTTTCTAAAACCAGCTTGAGCATCTGGAAGTTCACGGTTCACCTATTGCTGAAGCCTGGCTTGGAGAATTTTGAGCATTACTTTACTAGTGTGTGATGCTGTAAAGAGCAATATTGCATAGGAACCTGGAATGTTAGGTCCATGAATCAAGGCAAATTGGAAGTGGTCAAACAGGAGATGGCAAGACTGAATGTTGACATTCTAGGAGTCAGAGAACTAAAATGGACTGGAATGGGTGAATTTAACTCAGATGATCATTATATCTACTACTGTGGGCAGGAATCCCCTAGAAGAAATGGAGTAGCCATTATGGTCAACAAAAGAGTCTGAAATGCAGTACTTGGATGCAATCTCAAAAACGACAGAATGATCTCTGTTTGTTTCCAAGGCAAACCATTCAAATCGTCATCACGGTGATCCAAGTCTATGCCCCAACCAGTAACGCTGAAGAAGCTGAAGTTGAACGGTTCTATGAAGACCTACAAGACCTTCTAGAACTAACACCCAAAACAGATGTCCTTTTCATTATAGGGGACTGGAAGGCAAAAATAGGAAGTCAAGAAACTCCTGGAGTAACAGGCAAATTTGGCCTTGGAATACGGAATGAAGCAGGGCAAAAGCTAATAGAGTTTTGCCAAGAGAACCCACTGGTCATAGCAAACACCCTCTTCCAACAACGCAAGAGAAGCCTCTACACATGGACATAACCAGATGGTCAACACCGAAATCAGATTGATTATATTCTTTGCAGCCAAAGATGGAGAAGCTCTATACAGTCAGCAAAAATAAGACTGGGAGCTGACTGTGGCTCAGATCATGAACTCCTTATTGCCAAATTTAGACTTAAATAGAAGAAAATAGGGAAAACCACTAGACCATTCAGGCATGACCTAAATCAGATCCCTTATGATTATACAGTGGAAGTGAGAAATAGATTTAAGGGACTAGATCTGATAGACAGAGTACCTGATGAACTATGGATGGAGGTTCGCAGGTTCATGACATTGTAAAGGAAACAGGGATCAAGACCATCCCCATGGAAAAGAAATGCAAAAAAGCAAAATGGCTGTCTGAGGAAGCCTTACAAATAACTGTGAAAAGAAGAGAAGTGAAAAGCAAAGAAGAAAAGAAAAGATATTTCCGTTTGAATGCAGAGTTCCAAAGAATAACAAGGAGAGATAAGAAAAAGCCTTCCTCAGTGATCAATGCAAGGAAATAGAGGGAAACAACAGAATGAAGAAGACTAGAGATCTCTTCCAAAAAGTTAGAGATACCAAGGGAACATTTCATGCAAAGATGGGCTTGATAAAGGACAGAAATGGTATGGACCTAACAGAAGCAGAATATATTAAGAAGAGGTGGCAAGAATACACAGAAGAACTGTACAAAAAATCTTTATGACCCAGATAATCACGATGGTGTGATCACTCACCTAGAGCCAGACATCCTGGAATGTGAGGTCAAGTGGGCCTTAGGAAGCATCACTATGAACAAAGCTAGTGGAGGTGATGGAATTCCAGTTGAGCTATTTCAAATCCTGAAAGATAATGCTGTGAAAGTGCTGCATTCAGTATGCAAGCAAATTTGGAAAACTCAGCAGTGGCCACAGGACTGGAAAAGGTCAGTTTTCATTCCAGTCCCAAAGAAAGGCAATGCCAAAGAATGCTCAAACTACCTCACAGTTGCATTCATCTCACATGCTAGTAAAGTAATGCTCAAAATTCTCCAAGCCAGGCTTCAGCTATACTTGAACTGTGAACTTCCAGATGTTCAAGCTGGTTTTAGAAAAGGCAGAGGAACCAGTCCTATCACTTCATGGCAAATGGATGGGGAAACAATGGAAACAGTGACAGATTCTATTTTTTTGCTCCAAAGTCACCACAGATGGTGACTACAGCCATGAAATTAAAAGATGCTTGCTCCTTGGAAGAAAAGTGATCACCAATATGGTAGACAGCATATTAAAAAGCAGAGACATTGCTTTGCCAACAAAGGTCCGTCTAGTCAAAGCTATTTTTTTTTCCCAGTAGTCATGTATGGATGTGAGAGTTAGACTGTAAAGAAAACTGAGCGCCAAAGAATTGATGCTTTTGAACTGTAGTGTTGAGAAACTCTTCAGAGTCCCTTGGACTGCAAGGAGATCCAACCAGTCCATCCTAAAGGAAATCAGTCCTGAATATTCATTGGAAGGACTGATGTTGAAACTGAAACTCCAATACTTTGGCCACCTGATGCGAAGAACTGACTCATTGGAAAAAACCTTGATGCTGGGAAAGACTGAAGGCAGGAGGAGAAGGGGAAGACAGAGGATGAGATGGTTGGATGACATCACTGACTCGATGGACATGAGTTTGAGCAAACTTCAGGAGTTGGTGATGGACGGGGAGGCCTGGCATGCTGTGGTTCATGGGGTCACAAAGAGTCTGACATGACTGAGTGACTGAACTGAGAACTGAACTGAACATTAATAAGGTCATAAGTAAGTATTTAAGCTAAGAACTCCCATTAGTTGCATGCAGCCCACTATCTGCTCAGGTGACTAATCTGTTCTGCACCAGTTGCTGTCTTTAAAGGAAATGATATATTGACATTGAATACAGAGTTCACCAAAGATGTCTGCACAGACAAGGTTACAGGATTGAGAAAGGAATGTTATTGTCTGCTGCTGCTGCTGCTAAGTCGCTTCAGTCGTGTCCGATTCTGTGCGACCCCATAGATGGCAGCCCACCAGGCTCCCCCATCCCTGGGATTCTCCAGGCAAGAACAGTGGAGTGGGTTGCCATTTCCTTCTCCAATGCATGAAAATTGAAGAAGTGAAAAGTGAAAGTGAAGTCGCTCAGTCGTGTCTGACCCTCAGCGACCCCATGGACTGCAGCCTTCCAAGCTCCTCCATCCATGGGATTTTCTAGGCAAGAGTACTGGAGTGGGGTGCCATTGCCTTCTCCGATGTTATTGTCTAGGGAGTTGTATATCTGGTTCCATAAAAGAAAAGTTAATCTTTATGGCTGAGCAAGTTTTTCTGCTATTGGGGAGGTCTGGTTAAGGCATAAGGAATACCAGAAGGGAAAGAGGAGGCCAAAGAGCAGGGAAAAACTTTTACATTTAAATTTTTCATAAATTTTCAAAAATATGAATTTTTATTTTATCAGCATGTAGCACAGTGCTCAGTAGGTAGAAAGTACTCAATAAATGGTAATAATACTCCCAACAGCCTTCTAGAAGGAGATATTATTATTATTCATTCCCATCTTACGGAGGGAGAACCTGGAGATTGAGGAGCCGGCTAGTGACAGAGCTGGGATGCAAGTCCAGTTTTTTTCATTCTACTTTCATAGTACCTGAATGAATAAATACACTGAGAGAGGAGGGAAGGAATGTTTAGCCAGAGCCTCCAGGGCTTTTTCTTAAGCAAAAATAAAATTATTTATCCATGTATTGCTCAAATGTGTAAGGTCATACTATTTTGATTCCTTTGTGTTAAGATATTTTTCCCTCTTAAGAGCTTTAGAAAGATGTGAAACTTTGGAAGAATGTATGGAAGAATGCCATGTTGAATGAGCATTAGTCATATTTTTAGTTTTCTCATCTCATCACATTAGATCATATTTTATTATTGTGATCATATTTTATTATTGTACCCAAGACACTGCTTTTCTCTTGAATCCCAGGCTGGGAGTGGTCCTAGAATGAGGATGGTAGGTAAGCAGTAAGAGGCCCACACTGAGCAGTAGGGTGGGACTTGGTGCTTGAAGGAGACGTAAAAAAAGTGCTCATGGCAGGGTTGGCTTGTTTCCTAGGGTGCTGATCTTAAAATCAACACAGAAGGAAGTGTACGTTTATACCATGTCAATCTCAGTTTCAAAAATACTTTGAATACATATAGATGATCATTTTTATTGAATGACAGGAGAAGCACTAGTGGAAAACTCAAATTAAAAGTTGCTTTTTTTGTTTGTTTCTGAGCTGCATCTTTGTAAGCAACTGGGAAGAAACATGGATAGTCTAAAGTCAGATTTCAACATGTGCTTGCTTGTCTGTTAAAGTAGCAGCATCAAGAGAGTTTGTTAGAAATGCAGAATCCCTGGGCCCACTCCAGGCCTACTAAATCAGAATCTGCATTTTAAAATGCATGTGATTTATATATCATTGTAATTTGAGAGCATTGCTCTGGAGCAGTATTGATTAAAATACAGGTCATGTCACTTTGAAACCTAATGCTAAAACTTGACAGTCTTAAAGTAGGGAGGGATCAAGTATTTTCACAGATTTTCTTTATTTCCTGCAGGGCTTTGATTGCTTTTTATTCAATATACCACAGGCGCAGAGCTAGTTTGCCTCTCCTGGAGTTATGAAGGACTACAGAAAGAAAGTGAAAGTGAAAGTCGCTCAGTCATGTCCAACTCTATAGTCTATGTGACCCATAGACTATACAGTCCATGGAATTCTCCAGGCCAGAATACTGGAGTGGGTAGCCTTTCCTTTCTCCAGGGGATCTTCTGAACCCAGGGTTTGAATCCAGGCCTCCTGCATTGTGGCTGGGTTCTTTACCAGCTGAGCCACAAGGGAAGCCCAAGAATACTGGAGTGGGTAGCCTATCCCTCTCCAGCAGATCTTCCTGACCCAGGAATTGAACCGGGGTTTCCTGCATTGCAGGCAGATTCTTTACCAGCTGAGCTATCAGGGAAGCCCTGAGGGGAACATCATCTCCATCTGTTGTTGCTAAGGAAACTCTTTGCATAAAAACTTCCACCTTGGTGCAGTGCTTGTCTCATGCAAGGGCACAGTGTGGGATGTGTACAGTAATCAAGAATCTTAAACCTTTTTTTTTTTTTGGTAATGAAAAAAAATAAAAGAAAAGAGATTTGGATAAGCATTCAAAAACAGAAATCCTTATACCTAATAATATCTCATCACTTCTCAAAGCAATTTTAAACCACCATCTGCAGAGCCTGGGGCAAGAGCATACAAATAGAGGCCCACAAGCCACAGTTAAATAAAATGTACTGTTTTATCTTTTTCCTTGACAAACATACCCCATAAGAACAAGATTTAAAATATGCAAAGAGGTATGGATTTTATATGAGTAAAAATCTGAAAATAGCAAAGGTGAATAAATTGAATTATTGCATACATCTGAGTGTTGTGTTGATGGGCCAGTGAAATTTGGATGAATCATAAAGAGATCTCTAATCCATAAGTCATTATTTTTTCTCATCATGTCAGCAAACACACTATTGTTATAACTGAGATTTTCACATAAGTTGAGCTCCATTGAGAGCAGAGATCTAAACTAAATGTGATCTAAGTAAAATGTAATTGTGTTCAAGGAGTTTGAATTCTGAATATATTTGCATCATTAATTGGAAGGAAAAATGTGAGAATGTTGATGGTTGGTAGTGCTTGTTTCATTATGTAAGAATCTCCAGCATTCATGCCATGTTGAGAGGAAGACTTTGACAAGTTAATTAATTTGTTTTTTCTCTTACCTAAGCACTTCCGCTGCTCCAGTCCTCCCAGCACTCTGAAGCAGTGTCTGTTCCTGACATCAGCAGTGGCACAGCCCACAAGCCATCATAGCATTTGGATACAGTTCGCCTTTTCTTTTGAGGCTATAGACCAAGACATGTGGCGGTGTCTTCCCCTGGGGCCCCAGTGGTGTTGAGAGTGGCTCTTCAGGGTACAGTGTGCCCTACCAGTACTGAGCTCTGGATCATGAGGACAGAGGTACCTGTGTGACCTTTAACACATAGGTCTGTGGAGGGAGGGCTACAGGGCTTGGGACAGGGGACAAGGAAACTTCCTAGGGGGATGGAAATGTTTCTCATCTTGATCTTTTCTGTAGTTGCGTTGATGTACGTGTCAAAATTCATCAAACTGTACACTTAAGATTTGCTCATTGTACTGCATATAAATTGTGCTTCAATAAAGTCCTATTAGGCATAAAAAAGGTTACAGAGTATACTTTTCTCCATGTAAACTGAAGGGGGTAACCATAGGACCTCACACAACTCTTTTATGTATTCCTTTCTCAGATGCCTGTATCCATGTGCGCACACACATATCACATGCTTTCTTCTTTCTTTTTGAAACTGGCTTCAATCTTACCATACATATGATTTTTTTGTTCTTGAAATTATATCTTAAGTCTTTTTCTATGAACATGATATTCATAACTGCATCATGATTCTTCCATTTTTTTACTTTTATAAATAATATTCTAGTCTACATTTTTATGTGCAGAGTTTTTATTTTGTTGTTTCTCATTCTATATATTTCCAGATATAGAATGAATAGGTAAAAGATTATGAAGATTTTGATGACTGTGTATTGAGGCTCTGTATTGTAATGGTTAAGATGTTGGGCTTTGGAGTTTAGAATGAACTGGGTTCAAATTCTTATTCTCCTTGAACTTGGACCAGCAAATCTAGTTCCATATTGCTTGCTGTTAGAGTTGTTTTGAGGATTAAATAAATTTATATATATAAATAAGGGGTTTGGTATGTAATCTCTGCAATAATCACTGGGTAAAATATTGTGAAACTAGTTTCCAAAAGGACCCTACCAGCTTCACTCCTAAGGCTATGCAGAAGTACTTGTTTTCCAGCACAATTCCAGCGCTGTATGTTGCTTTAAGGTGAAATGAGATATTCTATTGCTCTTTTAATTACATTATTTGACTATTAGAAGTTGGACATTTTTTAGTGTTTTTGGTTTTTAAAATCTTCTAAATTTCTCCTTAAAAAATTCTTTCATCTGCTTTTCAAGTGCCTCTTCTTCAATGTTAACTAATGGACAAGACTTCAATACTAATTCATCTGGTTCAGGTTAAGTATTGCTATAGCACAGGACTCAATAAAAGAAGGAAAATGAGTCTGTGTTCTTTCTAACCTAGCCAGTAAGGGAAGTGAGGGACTTCCCTGGTGGTCCAGAGGTTAAGAATCCATCTTCCAGTGCGGAGGATGTGGGTTTGATCCCTGGTCAGGGCACTAAGATCCCACGTGCCACCTGCATGCTACAGCTAATGAGGACCCAGTGCAGTCAAAAAGAAAAAGAGAGAGAGACAAGTGAAACAGCATGATGTCATGGTGGCTTTTTGTAGCAACCTAGCAACTGATTCCTCAGAGCCTCTGGTCTGTAAGTATTTTCTCAGCAGTCAAGTCTGTTCTAGTTGCAGGGCTAGGAGGATGGAATGGCAAGAGGAGTTTCATTTTTGTGCTAGGTGCATTCCTCTTCTGTCATTAGTAACTAAAAAATGAGTTATCTGTAAAGTGTCTTGTGAGGGCTGGCTCAGAGCTAGTGCTCTCTTTAGTGTCATGAAGAGTGGCTGAATAGAGATCCTGGTTCCATTCCTAGTTCAGCTAACAGCGAATCCTTCCATCTTTTCTGTCTACCAGATTCTCTGGGCAAAGTAGATATGTAGCACAGTCTGTCAAACTAGGGTCTGCCTTCCTTCTTGGGTCAGATCATACTGCTGCTGCTGCTGCTAAGTCGTTTCAGTTGTGTCCGACTCTGTGCGACCCCATAGACGGCAGCCCACCAAGCTCCCCCGTCCCTGAGATTCTCCAGGCAAGAACACTGGAGTGGCTTGCCATTTCCTTCTCTGCAGATCATACATTTCCCCCTTATTAATTTTGTCGTTCAGTCACTAAGTCATGTCTGACTCTTTGCAGCTCCATGAACTGCAGCGTGCCAGGCTTCCCTGTCTTCTCTGTCTCCTGGAATTTGCTCAAACTCATGTCCATTGAGTTAGTGATGCCGTCCAGCCATCTCATCCTCTATTAACCACTTCTCCTCCTGCCCTCAGTCTTTCCCAGCATCAGCGTCTTTTCCAGTGAGTCAGTTCTTTGCATCAGGTGGCCAAAATAATGGAGTTTCAGCTTCAGCATCAGTCCTTCCAATGAATATTCAGGACTGATTTCCTTTAGGATTGACTGGTTGGATTTCCTTGCTGTCCAAGGGATTTTCAAGAATCTTCAGCAGCACCACAGTTTGAAAGCATCAATTTTTTGGTGCTCAACCTTCTTTATAGTCCAAAAAGGCTTGGGCTCACATATAGTCACATACAGTCTCACATCTGTACATGACTATTGGAAAAGACCATAGTTTTGACTATAAGGACCTTTGTTGGCAAAGTGATGTCTCTGACTTTTAATACACTCTCTAGATTTGTCATGGCTTTCCTTCCAAGGAGCAAGCATCTTTTAATTTCATGACTAGTTTATTTATTTATGTTTTGGTTCCTTTTTCCTCAGACCATACTTGAGTCTTTTAAATCCCATTGTGACCCAAGTCTCAGAACAGCAAGAACATAGGCTAAGTGTTTCATTGCCCTTTATTTCTTGCTAGTTGCAACAGTTAAACTGCATCAGGTGTTATCAGCCTGTCTCCTGCCCTCTACTCTGAGGAGGAGGTTGCAGTCAGTAGTAAGGGTCCTGCCCCAAAGTCTGTATTGCTCTCAGACAGGGGTTGGGGGTGGCTGGGGGATGGTGGACAACAAAGATGTGTTGCTTGCTGCCTATGGCTGGATTCCTATGGGATATGCTGGGGTACACTCCATCACTTCAAAGGCCTTTGTGGATACTTCCTGCATTTTTGGAACTGGGGCTCCAGGGTAGCATATAATCACACATTTGTATATATATCAGAGACTGAAATGGGATAAGTTTTTTTCCAGGCCTGTTTGTAACTTTGCGTAGGATAGAAATTGTGTCAAAATTCACTTACCACTTCCCTTTGCCTTGTGTGGGATACAAAGAGAGAAACTTTAATCTACATGTATCCAAAATAGCAAGCAGGAAACCTCCTCACAGGACCAAGGGACTTGCAGGGTTGCAGCAGGTCCACCACGTCAGTGGGTTGTCACTGGCTGTGCCTAGCTATTCCTGGAGAAGGAAAAGCCATTTTATACATGTGGACCCTGAGGTTCAGCATGTTTTTGCCATGGTTGCCCAGCAAGAAACTGGCGGAAACAGCCCTTAGTATGCAGGGCTGTGTGGATCTGAGGCAGCTTCCTTCTCACTGCAGGGGGAGGTGTTCATTTAGACCAAATAGTTCCTGCACTCCCTTCCCTGCCCCATCTCCACAGGAGTGTGTAGCAGGGCCTGCAGCAGCAAGGGCTGGTCTTACGTGCCTGTCCTGGTACAGAGCATGAGTGAGGCTGAACTGAGCACGGCCAGAAGGAGTCAGGCGTTACTAAAGCCAGTGTCTGAGGTCACTCCTTCCATGTGCTCAGTCAGCACTGAGTTTGAGAAACCTTCATGCTCTGTTGCAGCAGGCAAGGTTAGGTTATGAAGTCCCTTCACTGAGACCTGGGAAGTCTTCAAGGATAACTATGCCATTCTCAGCAAAACTGGGGCCAAAGGCAAATCAGCTCATTTCTATTCTTGGAAAAACAAATTGTCAATTTTAGTATTGTTCCTTTTGTAACCATAGGAGGCAGGTGAGAACATCTTTTTGGAGTACTGGGCAATTTCCAAGATGAGAGACACCAGTTGACATCTCAGGAGTGGCAGAAGTCAGTGCTCCTCAAGGGTGAAGGGTCTAGAAACTCTATCATGCTTGCCCTCTTAGAGTCATATAATCCAGGGCTAACTCAGGCTCCACACTGAAATTGTTGTGTGACCACAAGCAAGGTCAGAATCTCTCCATTTCTTCACTTAAAAAATGAGATGGGACAGGGGGATGGTTAGCTTAACTCACTTGTCTCTTTCAGATCTTACCTCTTTAATTTAAAATGTTTACACTAGGTGGACTTCCCTGGTGGCCCAGCGGCTAAGACTGCATGTTCCCAATGCAGGGGGCCTGGCTTTGAGCCCTGGTCAGGGAGCTAGATCCCATGTGCCACAATTAAGAGTTCACATGCCACAACTAAAAGATTCCATGTGCCACAACTAAGACCTTGGGGCAGCCAAATAAATAAACAAATGTTAAAAATCCAAATGTTTACTTTAAAGCACACCTCAAATATTGAGGTAAAATAACAATAAATTGCATCTTATGATCTTGGTTTTTCTCTGGGGTCACTTTCCCTTAAATAGACTGCCTCAGGTATGGAAAAATAACCCAGATCACTGGGAGATTGTCTGAAAAACTCTTCAATTGTATAACTCCTATTTATGCTTAAACTTTCTATGCTGTTGTCCATTTGTAATTTAAATTTTATTACGGAAACAGAAATATATGCAAAAGAATTGTATAATGAACTGCCAAGGACCCATCAACCAGCTTCAACAATTATCCACATTTTGTCAATCGGTTTCATCTCCCCTCAAACCCCACCTGCCATCTCCCACTCCTTGTAGTTTTTGGCAGAAGGGAATTCTGGAATATTTTCAAGCAGATCTCAGACTTCATATCTTTTTACTGTTAGAAGCTTTACTTTGTAAATCTAACAGAGAAGGCCCTTCCTGTTTTGTAAAATAGTGACTTTAGTGTTGTTACTGCATGCAGACTGATTGTAGGAGGCAACACCTGTGACAGTGATACAGGAGTCTTTGAATTTTTAGTGAATTTAGAGTGGAAAGTGTATTGGGTTTACCCTCCTCCCTCCAGAAAAAGTGGTAGAATTCACTGAAAAGCATCTTGGGGTTTGAATAGCACCCCCCTTATAAGACTTCCAGAAAGCAAATATAGGAAAGGCCTTTCCAGAGTGATGGACAGAGCTAGTGTTTATGTAGCACCATCACTGACTTGAAGGACGTGAGTCTGAGTGAACTCCGGGAGTTGGTGATGGACAGGGAGGCCTGGCGTGCTGCGATTCATGGGGTTGCAAAGAGTCAGACACGACTGAGCGACTGAACTGACTGACTGTCTAGGTACATCTCCATATGCCTCATCTATAACCTACACACCAAAGCTGAGAATTGAAAACCAAGGCTTTGGGAGGAGCTTCCCAAATATTACCTTCGGATTGATCAGTATTAGAAAATCACCTTACCCTGTCTCCATGCCAAAACACTTGAGATAACCTATTAGCTTCAACATATAAAGTTATTTGGTTTGTGCCTTAATCTAACTTGATGTTTACTGCTGTAAAAAAATAACTGGTTCATTTCTTGAGGTTCCTTTGGAAATAGTTAAATGAGGATAATAATGTCATAGGCAGAGAAAGCATGAAAATGAACCTCCAATTAAAATAAATAAATTTATATTAAAAAAATAAAAAAATAAAGTTCAGTATGAAATAAATCTGTAGCTAAGTCATGCTGGAATTAAAGAAATCATACATTATTTTAATGGAATCTGATCAAGCTACTTAGATGGGCTTAAGTGAATGGCTGAGGTCTATTAATGGGTATGACATTTTTTTTTTTTTCACACTACGCTAGGTGGTTTATTTGATTTGTTTAAGGACTCATCTTGCAAGCATTAAAGCAAGCATGGGCTTTGATTCTGGGAGCCCAGATTCACAGACTTAGGAAGACAAAAGCGAACTGTGCTCCACATACATGGACGCAAACTAAAGGCTCGTGGTTAATCACACCAGTTTTCAGTTCCTACAGCCTTGCAGCCGGAAGTCACAGGTCCTCCAGGTCCTTCTGGATGCCCCAGAGGGTATCTGCACTTTTCTTGAGTTGGGCAACCTCTTCATCCTTCAGCTTCTGGTTGATAATACTGGTTAACCCTCGAGCATTCAGGATACACGGAACGCTCAGGAAGACTTCATTCTCAATGCCATACATGCCCTTCACCATTGTTGACACTGGGTGAATCCTGGATAGATTTTTCAGCATGGATTCAATAAGATCAGCCACACTTAATCCAATAGCCCAGTTTGTATATCCTTTTAGCTTGATGACTTCATAGGCACTGTCAACCACCATCTTATGCACTTCCTTCCAATTTTCACTATCATTGTCTGTTCCCATTTCTGGATTCAGTTCCTGGAGAGAAACGCCTGCCACATTCACTCCACTCCACACAGCCACGCTTGAGTCGCCATGTTCCCCCAAAATCCATCCATGGCAGCTGCTGGGATAAATGCCAAGTTTTTCAGCCATAAGGTAGCGAAACCTAGCAGAATCCAGGTTACATCCACTCCCAATCACACGGTGCTTGGGTAATCCACTTAGTTTCCAGGTAACATATGTGAGAATATCCACTGGATTGGAAACCACAATGATGATGCAGTCAGGACTGTACTTGACGATCTGAGGAATGATGAACTTGAAGATGTTAACGTTCCTTTGCACCAAAATCAGGCGACTCTCCCCTTCTTGCTGGCGAACTCCTGCAGTTACCACCATGATCTTGGAATTGGCAGTGACAGAGTAATCTTTGTCTGCCACAATTTTTGATGTCTGAAGGAATAAGCTCCCGTGCTGCAGGTCCATCCTTTCTCCTTTGAGTTTATCTTCCAAAACATCCACAAGAGCAAGCTCATCAGTCAGAGACTTTCCCAGAATGCTGATGGCACATGCCATACCAACTTGTCCAACACCCACTACAGTGATCTTATTGTTTGGGATCGTTTTCTCTTCTTCTGCAACTGGTGCAATCAGTTTTTCCTTAAGAGTTGCCATTGTGCCCAGGGGAGAGATAGTTCTCCAGAGAGTGATAAGGGCTGCACGAAGACAAAGTCAGCAGCGTGCGTCTCCCGGGTATGACATTATTATGTGAAAGCCATTTCAATAATGGATTAGTGTTTTTTTTAAAAAAAAAAAGAAAGCATGAAAATGTCTTCCTCTGCCCAGGCCAGATTAAGAGATGCCACTCAGTCTTCCCTTCTCACTAGTCCCCTTTCCCTAAATGGGTAAAAGCAGTCTTAGTGATTATAAATCACTCTTTGGGGTTAGAGGACATTTGTAAGTTTGTGCTTGAAAGATTTGAATTTTTGCTTTGGAAACCTGTAACATTTGGTTCATGAGGTTCATGAGGATCATCTTTATTTAAGATCCTTAAACATGTTTGCCAGTTGGAAGAGACTCCGTGAAGTATTCTGGAAGGGAGGAAAAAAAGGAATGGAGTTGACTAAGGAGAGAGGCAGAAAGGAAGGAAGTGAGGAAAAGAATAAAAATCAAAGAGCCTTTTTAAGTCCCAGATTGGTTTCATGACCCAGTTTGAGATGAACTTTGGTTACTTTCATTGTTTGTATTTAAAATGTCCTACAGACCCAAAGGAGTGAGCAGACCCTAAGCACCTGCCTTGGTAATGAAACCATCCTAGCAGGTTTACTGTGAAGCTACTGAAGCTTGAACTCCAGGGTTTCTTCCTTGTATTGATCCCTCCCTAAACCTTGGGAGAGGCACTAGAAATTATTCCTGTGCTCATGTGTTTAAGCATCAAACCAGATCCATCCCTGCCTGTCAGGAATTGAGTTCTCAAGAGAATAATGTGCCCGTAACCATATCTCGATAACCACATCCCAAACTTCCCTAGTGGTGGAACTTCCCTTTCTTCCTTTACATTCTCTTTATAATTTGCAGGAATTTAACCTAATTTGTATTTCACTTGTACAGATGAAATTATGCAGCAGGAAATCAGGCCCTTGGTGGCAGTGGATATAATTGAACAACTTCACAGACAATTTGCCATTCTTTCAGGTAAGGTGCAAATTCACTTGCATGTCTAGATTTCGTTGGGGTTGGTGGGGTGAGTCTCACTGGGAGGGCCCAGCCTCTTGAACGTGATTAGAATTATATTAAAGTCTCAGTCATCCCCTGGCTTCCCTGGTGGTAAAGTGTCTGCCTGCAATGCAGGAGACCTGGGTTTGATCCCCAAATGGGGAAGATCCCCTAGAGAAGGAAATGGCAACCCACTCCGGTCCTCTTCCCTGGAAAATTCCATGGACCGAGGAGCCTGCTAGGCTATACAGTTCATGGGATCGCAAAGAGTCACACACGACTGAGCCACTTCACTTCTCAGTCATCTCCAAAGCCTCACCCAGGACTAGAATGAGCTGAGGATTGTCCAGCAGGAGGAGGGTGGGATCTCATAGATATTACTCCTTTTGCTGTTGGGTGAGGTTTGATCTTTCCCAAGGAATACATTTCTTTGAGGTTGTAGAGAATAGAGCTGAAAAGTTTTTGAGGAAAGAAAAAGAAATAAGTACTGACAGTAGCTGCCACCATGATGTTCTTCCAATATTCTCATTGAATGTTCTACCAAGATCCAACCTTAAGACAATCTTGGTTTTAAGAGTTCATGAATGTTGCTGAGGTAATTTGTTCTCTAAGAGATTTATCTTTTATTCTTATCTCTAATGTATCGAATTTAAATACATCAATTTTCATTAAGTATTTGATTAGGAATAAAGAAAGACTAACATTAATCAACAAAGGCAATGGCAACCCACTCCAGTACTCTTGCCTGGGAAATCCCATGGATGGAGGAGCCTGGTAGGCTGCAGTCTATGGGGTCATGAAAAGTCGGACATGACTGAGTGACTTCACTTTCACTTTTCACTTTCGTGCACTGGAGAAGGAAATGGCAACCCACTCCAGTATTCTTACCTGGATAATCCCAGGGATGGGAGCCTGGTGGGCTGCTGTCTATGGGGTCACACAGACTCAGACACAACTGACGTGACTTAGCAGTAGCAGCAACATTAATCAAAGGCTAGAAATTTCAAGAGAAGCCACCACAATTAGAAGCCCATTTATTGCAATGAAGAACCTGCTTACCACAAATAGTGAAAGCCTGTATTCAACAACAAAGACCCAAAACAACCAAAAATTAAAAAAAAATTTTTTTTAATGCTAGAAATGTTCTGAGCATAGGTATAACCCTGAAATTTTGCCATTCAGTTCAGTTCAGTTGCTCAGTCGTGTCCGACTCTTTGCGACCCCATGAATCGCAGCATGCCAGGCCTCCCTGTCCATCACCCACTCCCGGAGTTCACTCAGACTCACGTCCATCGAGTCAGTGATGCTATCCAGCCATCTCATCCTCTGTCATCCCCTTCTCCTCCTGCCCCCAATCCCTCCCAGCATTAGAGTCTTTTCCAATGAGTCAACTCTTCGCATGAGGTGGCCAAAGTACTGGAGTTTCAGCTTTAGCGTCATTCCTTCCAAAGAAATCCCAGGGCTGATCTCCTTCAGAATGGACTGGTTGGATCTCCTTGCAGTCCAAGGGACTCTCAAGAGTCTTCTCCAACAACACAGTTAAAAAGCATCAATTCTTTGGCACTCAGCCTTCTTCACAGTCCAACTCTCACATCCATGCATGACCATAGGAAAAACCATAGCCTTGACTAGACGAACCTTTGTTGGCAAAGTAATGTCTCTGCTTTTGAATATGCTATCTACGTTGGTCATAACTTTCCTTCCAAGGAGTAAGCGCCTTTTAATTTCATGGCTGCAGTCACCATCTGTAGTGATTTTGGAGCCCCCCAAAATAAAGTCTGCCACTGTTTCCACTGTTTCCCCATCTATTTCCCATGAAGTGGTGGGACCGGATGCCATGATCTTCGTTTTCTGAATGTTGAGCTTTAAGCCAAATTTTTCACTCTCCACTTTCACTTTCATCAAGAGGCTTTTGAGTTCCTCTTCACTTTCTGCCATAAGGGTGGTGTCATCTGCATATCTGAGGTTATTGATATTTCTCCTAGCAATCTTGATTCCAGTTTGTGTTTCTTCCAGTCCAGCATTTCTCATGATGTACTCTGCATATAAGTTAAATAAACAGGGTGACAATATAGCCTTGACGTACTCCTTTTCCTATTTGGAACCAGTCTGTTGTTCCATGTCCAGTTCTAACTGTTGCTTCCTGACCTGCATACAAATTTCTCAAGAGGCAGATCAGGTGGTCTGGTATTCCCATCTCTTTCAGAATACAGACCAAATCCTGAATTATATTTAAATCTTTCTTAGAAGCATGGATTAATGAGATTAGATGTCCTCAGCACATATTACAGAGAAATAAGGTGGCAAGTCACTCTCCCTTTATATCTGTTCTGAAAAAAAAAAAAAAAAGGCAACAAAATCATCGCAGAGAGAATGTGTAGTTGGCATGAATTTTATTCTACAAAATACAATGCAAAAACCATCACATTTTTCCCCTTTCTCTAAATCTTTTTTAGTTTATCCCAAACTCCTCACCGGCTTCCCAAGTGGCTCAGTGGTAAACAATCTGCTTGCCAATGCAGATCCGGGTTCGATCCCTGGGTTGGGAAGATCCTCTGGAGAAGGAAATGGCAACCTACTCCAGTATTCTTGCCTGGGAAATCCAATAGACAGAGGAGCCTGGCAGGCTACCTTCCATAGGGTTGCAAAGAATCAGACACAGTTTAGTGGCTAAACAACAACAAACTCCTATTCTCTCCTACTGAATTTGAGAGAAATTCAATTTCCAATATTAGGATATCACTCCACATTTCACAGTTGGTGTCCTAGCTGGGAGCATCTTACACAATGCAGAACATTCTAGGGAATTCTTTGCTCTTCCCCCCACATTGGTCATTGTTTAGATAGTCACTGAAAACTCCATAAATACAGGGTTCTCATTTTTAAATGAGGTAATGCGAAGAGCTGACTCATTGGAAAAGACCTTGATGCTGGGGAAGATTGAGGACCAGAGGAAAAGAAGGCAACAGAGGATGAGATGGTTGGATGGCATCACCAACTCAGTGGACATGAATTTGAGCAAGCTCCAGGAGATGGTGAAGGAGAGAGAAGCCTGGCATGCTGCAGTCCATGGGGTCGCAAAGAGTTGGACATTACTGAGCAACCAAACAACCACATTTAAAAAATTTCTTCCTGTATTGCTAATGCTTAGAACAGAGGCTAGAAAACAATATCTGTTAAGGTTGAAATGACCTAAGTCCTCCTGGTCTGTCCTGTGAGGCTGGTGGACTCCCTTCTCCCCACATCCCTAGTCTAGGTACCACTGTCTTGACTCTGGTAGCAGTGCCTGGCCAGCCTCCTGCAGGTGCAGTGTCATAACTTCCTGCAGTGAGCCTAGGATGGTGCACAACAGAAGGCAGCATGGGGACTGGCTCTGGATTTTTGGCAACTGCTGCTATGGCCCCGTGTCACAGAAGGCCCAAGGCCAACATGCATCAAGGTCTGGAATGGACGATGGGGTGGGCAGGGTAATTCCTATAGTCTTACACCAAAACTGTAATGCTTCAACTCAGTTCATAATTCTAGCATATAAAATTGCACAATGATTCATCTGGGAAAGGAATCCAGTGGCTGATTGATACACTTAAATATCCAAAGTTATTGCTTTCGAGTAACATTGAGGCATTTTTTTCTATGCTTATTTCTTAGAGGCAGTTTAGGGAAAATTGTAAACTGGTACCAGACAGCCCTAGATATGGTTAGATTCTGCTACTGACTGGCTGTATCATGTTGGGTAATTTACTTGTCTAAGCTTCACTTTCCTCACTTTGTGTAATGAATAGGGTCATCATAATTTTGAGGATTAAAGCATAATGTATGAAAAATGCTTAATATTGCAACTGCCAATTAAATGTTTGCTCTTTTCTCCTGATATGTTTTAGTCCCTCAAAAGTGTTTATTTTTATATTACCAAACATGTTTTCAGTATGACAGTGTTTTTATAAGGGACCAAAACCATACAGTGATAGAGTATATAATAGCACAATTAAGTCAGAAGTAGAGATAACTGTCACTCTTTAATGTAGAACATAGAACTGAAAACTCACACTGGCCCAAGAGGATACCTCTGCTTTAGGAGAGGCACTTTGACTGGACAATCCTTTCATTTCTGAGCTTGTCAGCTTGTTGCCTCAAGGTTGCCCTTCCTTTGAGAGAGAAGCATGGATTAGCTGTGATAGAATTTGCCACACTACAAATCAAGAAAAATATCAGCAGCCATGGAGTTCTCTGAGTCAGCAGGTTTTTTTGGAATTAGCAGGCCTGCTTTTCATCTTAACTTCCCTCTTTACCTGACAGAGGCAGCAAATGTCAGCAACGGGGCTGTTGTGGGTGCGTGGGTAGTTGTGGTTGTAAAACAGGAATCTCATCGGTTAGGTTTTTTCCATGGCAGCCCAGCCCTGGCCTCTGCTCTGAGTCACAGCACTTTTCCTGATTCAGACAAGCAGGGTGAAGATGTTCCAGCTGTGGACTTATCTATAGATTCCACTGAGATCTAGAGAGAGCCAGAGCCCCCATCAACCAAGGATGCTGTGAAAGAGAGGATGGAGCCTTTTTCTCAGTGAGGCCACAGGTGCCTGGCCTGCTGTGCTGTGTGAGTGTGCTTCTCTGGCTGGTTGAAGAGCAGGGCTCATTGCATGATGCCTCACCCAGATATGTGGCCAGATGGTTTGAAGCGTCTGGATGGTGATACCAACAGGGCCATCAGCAGGAATTGGATAGTGGACAGGGCTAGGGTATCTGGTGAATCTGACCATGGAAGACAACTTGCATGTTCCCCAGTGAACTTGGGATATTCTAAGTTCAGGCACTTAGCTAGGAATCAAGAAAATATAAACAGGTTAGTGTGATGAAGACACTAGCCTTTGAACTCAGACAATCTAGGTTCATATTCCAACACAATTAGTAGGTTGCTGTGAGCAGAGTTTCTCATCTGTTGTTTTAAGGATAGTGCTTAGCATAGTATTTGGCTACAAGAAAACGTAGACTATAGGATATGTTTGTTTTTAAACTATTGGGTTGACCAGATAGAAAAATCCAAATGAACTTTTTGGCCAACTCAATGCATAATAGGAGGTCTGGAGGTAAGTCTTAATCCTAAGATGGCTGCTACAGCTCCAGACATCAAGTCTGTATCCAAAGCAGGAAGAAGGAAAAGAAGCAATGCTGCCTTCTGTTCCTTTTGCTAAGAGAGCAATAACTTTCCTAGAGCTCTTGGTAGCCTTCTGCTTTTGTTTCATTCCAGAACTGTGTCATGTAGCCATTTACAATAAGAATTTTAATCCCTTTAAAAATAATAGCAGGAAGCTTCTGGTTCAAGAGTAGAAGGATGTGTACTCATCTCCTCCTGGGAGAGCACCAAAACTGCAATTAGCTATTGAACAACCATCAACAGGAGGACGGTGGAACAACAACAAAAAAGATGCCCCGCATCTAAAGACAAAGAAGCTGCACCGAGATGGTAGGAGGGGTGCAATCACAATAAAATCAAACCCCATACCCACCAGGTGCTGCTGCTGCTGCTAAGTCGCTTCAGTCATGTCCGACTCTGTGCGACCCCAGAGACGGCAGCCCACCTGGCTTCCCGTCCCTGGGATTCTCCAGGCAAGAACACTGGAGTGGCTTGCCATTTCCTTCTCCAATGCATGAAAGTGAAAAGTGAAAGTGAAGTCGCTCAGTCGTGTCCAACTCCAGCGACCCCATGGACTGCAGCCTACCAGGCTCCTCTGTCCATGGGATTTTCCAGGCAAGAGTACTGGAGTGGGTTGCCACTGACTTCTCCGACCCACCAGGTGAGTGACCCACAATCAGGAGAACAATAATACCAGAGAAATTCTCCCACTTTTGTGAAAGTTCTGGGCCTCATTCATGTCAGGCTTCACAGTCTATAGATCCAGCAAAGGTACTGGGAATCCCCAAGGAATATGACTTTGAAGGCCAGTGGGATTTAATTATAGAACTTCCACAGGACTAGGGGGATCAGAGACTCCAGTCTTGGAGGGCACAAACAAAATCTTCACACCAAGACCCAGGGGAAAGGAGCAGTGATCATACAGGAGACTGAACCCAAACTACCTGCTAGTGTTGGAGGGTCTTCTGTGGACGTGTGGGTCGGCAGTGGCTCGTTGTGGGGATGGGCGTTGGCAGCAGCAGTCCTGAAAGGGGTCACTTGGCATAAGACCTCTTGGAGATCACCATTAAGCCCATAGACCCCAGAACTGGGTCACCTCAGGCAGAACAACTAATAGAGAGGGAGCACAATCCCAGCCATCAGCAGGTCATTGGATTAAAGTTTTACTGAGCATGGCCCTGCCCACCAGAGTAAGACCCAGTTTTTCTCACCATCAGTCCCTCCCATCAGGAAGCTTAGACAAGCCTCTTAGCCTCATCCACCAGAGGCAGACAGAAGAAGCAAGAAGAACCACAGTCTCACAGCATGCGTGAGCGCTAAGTTGCTTCAGTCATGTCCACCTCTGCAACCCTATGGATTGTAGACTGCCAGGCTCCTCTGTCCATGAAATTCTCCAGGCAAGAATACTGGAGTGGGTTGCCATGCTGTCCTCCAGGAGATCTTCCTGACCCAGGGCTCAAAACCATGTCTCCTGCATTCAAGGCAGTCTCTTGCATTGCAGGCAGATTCTTTACCACTGAGCCATCCAGGAAGCCTCAATAGCAGCTAGAACCTAAACCACATCATGGAAAATTAACCAAGATGAGAAAGCAGAGGGTTTTGTCCCAGATAAAGGGACAAAATAAAACCCCAGAAAAATAACCATGTGGAGTGGAGATAGGCAACCTTCCAGAAAAAGAATTCAGAATAATGATAGTGAAGATGATCCAGGATCTCAGGAAAACAATGGAGAAGATGCAAGAAATATTTACCAAAGACCTGGAAGCCCTAAAGAATAAACAAACCGATGAACAAAATACTATAAGGAATAGGTAGCAGAGTAACTTAGGCAGAAGAACAGATAAATGACCTGGAAGACAGAATGGTGGAAATCACCACCACAGAACAGAATATAGAAAAAAGAATGAATAAAAGTAAGACAGCCTAAGAGATCTCTGGGACAACATTAAATGCACCAACAGGAGGCCCAGAAGGAGTAGAGAGAGAGAAAGGACCCAAGAAAATATTTGAAGAAATAATAGGGAAAACTTTCCTAACATGGGAAAGGAAATAGTCAACCAAGTCCAGGAAGCACAGAGAGTCCCATGCAGGATAAACCCAATGAGGAACACACCAAGACATATAGTAATCAAAATGATGAAAATTAAAGACAAAGATAAAATATTAAAAGCAACAAGGGAAAAATGACAACATACAAGGAAACTCCTATAAGGTTATCAGCTGATTTCTCAACAGAAACTCTACAAGCCAGAAGGGAATGGCGTGATACATTTAAAGTGATGAAAGGGAAGAACCTACAACCAAGAATACTCTACCTAGCAAGACTTTCATTCAGATTTGAGGGAGAAATAAAAAACTTTCTAGACAAGCAAAAGTTAAGAGAATTCAGTACCACAAAATCAGCTTTACAACAAATGCTAAAGGAACTTCTCTAGGGAGGAAATACAGGAGAAGGAAAAAACATACACAAAATAAACTGCAAACAATTACAAAAATGACAATAGGATCATATGTGTGTGCATTGGTGTGAGTTGCTTCAGTTGTGTCCAACTCTTTGTGACCCTATGAACTGAACCCTGCCAGGCTCCTCTGTCCATGGGGTTCTCCAGGCAAGAATACTGGAATGGGTTGCCATATCCTCCTCCAGGCGATCTTCCCAAACCAGGGATCGAACTCGGGTCTGTTATGTCTACCTGCATTGGCAAAGCAGGTTCTTTACCACTAGTGCCACCTGGGAAGCCCAGTAGGATCATGTGTGTGCTTAGTTGCTCAGTCATGTCTGACTCTTTGTGACCCCATGGACTGTGGTCCACCATGCTTCTCTATCAATGGGATTCTCCAGGCAAGAATACTGGAAGGGATTGCCATGCCCTCCTCCAGGGTATCTTCCCAACCCAGGGATAGAACCCAGGTCTCCTGCATTGCAGGTGAATTCTTTACCATCTGAGCCACTAGGGAAGCCCAGCAGGATCATATTCATCTATAATTACCTTAAATGTAAATGGATTAAATGCACCAACCAAAAGACATAGACTGGCTGGGCAGATGAGAACATGTGTGTGTATGCATTTCCACTTACCACATCACTCTAATTAACCCCTGAAATTGTATGTATTTATTTTATATTATTAGGTTAATCATGTTTCCATTATGGCCTGCGATTGTAATTATCTTTTATTTTTTGTCTGGTTATTGATTGTGAAAATTGATAAACATCTTTTACTATTGTGAAAAAAAATAATAGCAGGAGGAAACACTATTTGAAGGGCTTATACAAATAATGTGTTTCTTAGGTTAGGCCAATGTGAGTTAGAATAGATCCCCAGTCCCCTGATTCATGATTTATTTACTTATCAGTTTTTTGGGGGTGAGGGGAAGAGAAAGGGAGAATAGATACTGAGAGGCAAATAGCAGTAACCATCTCACTGTCTCTCCCACTGTTGCTCTTCACCATCTTCCTATGGGATTTCTCAATGTTCCAAATTCTCCTCTAAACCCAGACCCTGAAGGGAATGGTCTTATGTAGGCCAAGTATTGCTAGTATTTTCTGCAATAAAATTAGTCCTCTTAATGTACAGAAATGATACCAGAGGACTAAAGTTTATTTTATTAAGTCACCATCATACTTAGTTCCTAGGAGTCTGGTTTTATTTACCTTCCTTAAATGGGCTTCTTTGCTGCATTATTTCTTCCTTCTGCATTTCCACGCTTCCTCACAAGATGGCGCTGACTGCCTTGTAGCGGATGGAGGCCCAGTTTTGTTTCCTTGGTGCTTCTGCCTCTAAGACTAACAGACTAAAGGTTAATAGCATGTGGTGTCCCCAGTTAACCCCCTGACTTTCTGGTGTTTGTTCTCAGTGTTAACCATGATATGAGAAAACTCTACCCATATTTCTCTATTTAGGCATGAATACCTTTAATTTTAGTTAATGAAAAGATTAAATCATGAAAAGGTATATCCTTATGAATATTTTACAGTGTTTTGGTTCCTTGAAATGTTTTAGCCATTTTCTTGGCAGATATTGTTTATGCAATTAGTATAGTGTTATAATGCATTCTAAATTTAGCCTTACTCAATGTGTAACTTCTCTTAATTCACATTTCTCGCAAACCCCTGTGATTGTGAAACTAGAAAGAAGAATATATTTTAGTTGAAAGCTAATGGCATCCTGATCTAGCTTGTTTTCAGTCAATGTAACAAGGTAGCTCAATCTCCTTGTCAAACACCTAATCTGCAGGTTTTTTTTTTTTTTTTAATTTAAGTGTACAGGATTAATCAAGAGGCATTTCCTGGAGATGACTGGTCGTTGAGACAAATATCACAGAGTGATTGGTCTCTGAGAGCCCAAGACTCACATTAACAATACACACAAGAGACTTGTGTAGAAAAACCACAATGCTGACTTACTCTTTCCATGATAGAAACACTCACGTTTGCTAGGTAGCACGTTCTCTCCCATGAAACAAATGTACATGGGATATCAGAGTATAATCGGAAGATACCAGGTGTGGATTGAGAGCAGCAGAGTGGGTTGGATGATCTTAATGGCAGCGCCATTAGATAGACTGGCGACATCACCTGGATTCTCCACAGAGCAGGCCAGGAGTCTCTCTCCTTAGGAGAGGTGCCTGCCTTTGCTTCTCTCAGTCTCCCTTTCCTGTAATTTCTTCATTGATTCCACACCCTCAGTAATTATGCAGTCCTTGTTAAACCACACCATGCACTGATGACTCTTGTGTTAGATATACGAAATAGGTGCAGTCATTTGTAGTTGGCTTCAGTTGGGAGCTGCATTCCACTGGAAAGTAGCCTCCCTCCACGGGCACAGCATGGAAGGTGCTCCCAGCATTTCGGCTTATGTCCCTCTGCCTGGGGCACAAGTGCTCCAAGTTCCTTAGTCCTTAGTGCCTTAGCAGCTCAGTCAGTTTTTCACAGTCCTTTGTGGCCAAAAGCAATACCTGACAGGTTAAACAACTTAAGTCTATATGTCCTGACAAGTTAGTAGCTGTTTTAGAAAAATAGATACACAGTTGAAAGAAAAAGTCAGATTTAACTTTCAGTTTTAGAGAACCACAGTGATCTCAAACCTTGGAATCAATCTGGATATCACCACTTGAATTTCCTATTTCACACTGATTTTCATATTACACTTGCTTTTAACACCAGCAGCCACCAAATCCTCAGTTCTCCAAAGATGTAATGCCATTCAAAAAAATACTGCACAATTTATTGTTGAAATTTCAAACTACCGCAAGCTAGTAGCAAGCATGGCATCTGACAGATGCCAACTTATGCTGTTTTCCCCCTAAATTTCAAATACTCATAGCACTTTTGTGAGTTCACTGTGCATCCCTGTTTGGGAACCATGGGGCTGGAACATAGTCTTGTGGGTACATCTAGCTGCAAAGAGATTGGGAAATAGAATCTATTTAATCTAGTGGCATCTGCTTTAATGAATAAAATATTTAAATACTTATTTATGCTTTTGTTCTCACAGGGATGTCTTATATCTGTTTATGAGTTATTCAAGAGCAGCTGCCTTGCAAGAATGTGCTTAACAATGGGTGCTTAGTCACTCAGTCCTGTCCAACTCTTTGTGACCTCATGGACTGTAGCCTACCAGGCTCCTCTGTCCATGGGGATTTTCCAGGCAAGAATACTGGAGTGGGTTGCCATTCCCTTCTTCAGTGGATCTTCCCAACCCAGGCATTGAACCCTGGTCTCCTGAATTGCTGGCAGATTTTTTACCATCTGAGCCACCAGGGAAGCCTTGCCTTGCAAGAATATAACCATAATAAAGGTTACCATTTATGGAGCACTTATATATAATAAATAGTCTGCTAAAGTGCTTTTCATATATGTTCTCACTTAATCCTTACAATACCTTTTGAGGAAGGTATAGGTAATATTCCTATTACATAGATACATATTTGCATATAAAAGGAAACTTCTGTTTAAGTATCTTGCATAAAATCACATAGAAATTAAGTGGTAAAGCAGAACTTGAATAGTTGTCTGATTTTAAAGCCAACTTTCTCTTTCTTTCTCTTTTTTGATCACACTGCACAACATATAGGATCTTAGTTCCCTGAACAGGGATCAAACCTGTGCCCCCCTGCAGTAGAAGCATGAAATCCTAACCATTGGACTGCCAGGGAAGTCTCTAGAGCCAACTCTTTTAACCACCATACACTTTTACATTTGATATTTGCTGAAGGAAAGTTATGGCCAATGTAGACAGCATATTAAAAAGGTCAACAAAGGTCCGACTAGTCAAGGCTATGGTTTTTCCAGTAGTCATGTATGGATGTGAGAGTTGGACTATAAAAGCTGAGCACCGAAGAATTGATGCTTTTGAACTGTGGTATTGGAGAAGACTTTGAGAGTCCCTTGGACTGCAAGGAGATCCAACCAGTCCATCCTAAAGAAGATCAGTCCTGGGTGTTCATTGGAAGGACTGATGTTGAAGCTGAAACTCCAATACTTTGGCCACCTCGTGTGAAGAGTTGACTCATTTGAAAAGACCCTGATGCTGGGAAAGATTGAAGGTGGGAGGGGAAGGGGACAACAGAGGATGAGATGATTGGATGGCATCAGCGACTCAATGGACATGAGTTTGGGTAAATTGTGGGAGTTGGTGATGGACAGGGAAGCCTGGTGTGTTGCGGTTCATGGAGTCGCAAAGAGTTGGACACAACTGAGCGACTGAACTGAACTGAACTACATAAATGAAGAGCAATATTATGTATTTGTATTGGCATTATTTACTATTCCACCTATACTAAAATAAATCAGTGTTGTCTTTTGTATAGTAACTATCTTCAAAGGATTAAAAAAATTGAATTCTCACAACACCCCTGAACAAGCTTGAAGAAGAGAGGCTTGTTCGAAATAATTCAGTGTCAACTTTCCCGCCTCCTGCTCTAAAATAATACGACAAAAAAGGGGGAGACCGATGCACATCTCAAGTTGATATTAGCCTGAGTCCTTTACCTGCAGAGGTGTGACGTGAAAACATTTTGTTAACATCTTGGCTACCCATTTTTGTTGCAGGAGGCCGAGGGAAAGATGGTGCCCCCATCATCACTTTTCCAGAGTTTGTGGGGTTCAAGCACATCCCAGATGAAGACTTCCTGAATGTCATGACCTACCTAACTAGTGTCCCCAGGTGAGCTGAACACAGTACACTGCTGCCTTCCTTGTCACTGTGTTTATCCTGAATTTCCCATGTGGTAGTACTGGATTGGGATGGGATCTTCCATGAGCCCAGCTCACACTGCTGTGTTATGTCCAATTTCACTTATCCATCAGTCAAAACAAAGGATGTGGAAAGAGACTAGAAAACAAAGTTACATGAGCATCAGTTTTATTATGGTGTGCACATATGAAGTACTTAATAAACATTGGTAAGTGAATGAAAAATTGATTGACTAGCTAATGTTGATTTTGTTCCTTCAGGTTCATTGCTGTAGATTAAGGTGATCCTGGTTTCCTGGGGCCTGTTGTCTAAGACACCTGGGTGCTGCTCAGGAGGCTCAAGCCAAGTTAGGAGTCACTTCATTTATTTCCCCTAAATAAGGAATTTAAGGGTAGATGTTATAACTATCATTGTCAGATGGAGAAAGTAAGTCACAGAGCAAGGAAACTGAAAGTCCAGAAATTAAAACTATGCCTATAGCTGAGATCGAAACAGAGATATTTTGGGGCATCTGCTACTTCAACACTCTTGGGCCCAGGTCTCACATATTTATGCCACTAAGTCAATAAATAGCCAGGTCTTCTAGGGATGGAATGTGGGACAGAGTTCATATTTGTGACAAATATTTCACAGACAGAGGTGGAGCTGACTGTGGAGTCCAAACTCCCTGGGGCGCAGACTTAGCCCATAAAGGCCCGACCCTCCATGGGTGTGTGTCGCTTATGGTACTGTCTGTTACTTAAATGCTTTGTGGTTAGGAGTTTACACAACATCCAGGGGTGTGCTGTTTTGCTTGCTTTCCATCTGCCTCATATGATTTAGAGGTAAACTCTGTGATTGAAAGTCCACCTGGAGCCTGATCCCACCTGCAGAGATGAGGAAGTTAATTAGTTTGCTTTAACCAAACCCACTCTAAGATACTTTTTGTTTTGGTTTTTTTACCCTTCTTTCTTCTTCAGAGAAAGCTATGGATTTATTTTTAGTGCATTTCTTCAAAGGTCAGTGCTTAAATTATATTTTACCTTATTCTTTATCTCTGATGCAAGAGTATTGTAGACATTATATAGACAGGAGAGGATTTGGACTTTGTTGGTTTGAGAGAAGGATGCTGTACATCTCTGGGCTTTGCTTACATGGTTCTCTCTGCAGGAACACTTATGCCACCCTTCTGGGCCTGGCTGACTCTTGCAAAATCATCAGCCCTCAGTCTGAGCTCATTTCTTCAAGGAAACTTGCCTTGACCCCAATTCTGCTCTCACAGACTCTTTATTTCCACAGACTCTATTTCCACAGTACCCCTTGCATAACACATGGTATATGGAAATTATTTCTGCTTCTCCTATTAGACTGTGAACTACTCAAGAATAGGGGCCAATGCTTCTTTTCTTTTTTTTCCTTCTAGCCCAGCACATGGTAGGTTCTCAAGAAGTAATGTTGGTGAAATTTCCTGTTCTGATCTGGTTCATTTCAATCAAAGGGTGTTTGTTATATGGGGAGAAGCAGAACACTGAGAGAGAGAGGGGAACCCCACTTCTCACTCCTGCCTTTTCCTCCCAAAGTTATAGGGAGTTGAACTTGGTCTCCCTCTTTGGCTCAGTTGCCTTCCAGAACATTGACCTATCAGTTTAGCAACTTCTGTGAGGAGCAGCATGCGAGAGGGTGAGCAGGGAGGTGGGTAACAGATAGAAGTGCCTCTTCCCCATTATCATTATATTGCTTTAAACTTACAATCTAATTGTACCGACTCAGTGGATGGAGTCATATGCTAAATTAAATGGGTCATTTTCATATTGTATTTGCAGCCTTTCCTGAGCCGCCACTCTGAGGACCAGACATTGAGTGCCACATGACCCAGTGTGGAGGGAAAGCATTAAGGGGTAGAAACCCTATCTCACAGGCAAAAAAAAGAAAAGAAAAGAAAAGAAAAATCAAGAGGCTACTGTTTAGGCCTAATTTACCTTTTCTGCTCTGTGCTCTTGTATAATTTCTTGTAAACTTGGTATTTTCCTTTCCTAGAATGCAGTTTGTCTCTTGAGAAAGAGTAGCTGACCAGTTATTCCCCTTTTCTTCTTCCTGGCATTTGGTCATACTAGCTACCGCCCCACCCCATGTTCCTTTCGACATAAAACAGAGACAATGAGTAAGGAGGCCTGAAAGGAGAATTTGACCTGAACTTTGTTTCCCAGTTGCCATTTCAGGTTCCAAAGAATGAAACCACTCTTGTTCCTTTTTATGATTCCTGTTATCACAGTTTGCATCTTCCTAAATGTTACAATGGTTACCAGACACTAGAACTTTTCCCAGGTTGCACAATGGTTTATAGGCAGGTGGCCTGACATACAACAAGGAGTGTATGCACAGTTGATGCACTAGAAGAGGAGAAAGACAGGATGCTCAGGGCAGGAAAAGGAGAGCTCTGTGCCTGAAATTCATAAGGATCTCTCATTGTGGTCAGGTTGGGTGAGTGCTGAAAGGCTTCCCACAGCTCATTTTTTATCAGATCTTTGCTGAGTGCCATCAGTGTGTAGAGAAGTATGTTAGGTACCATAAAGGACCACAAGACCATACAACAATATCTTGAATCTCACATGACTCTGTTATGGTATTTTGTGAAATATGTGAAGAAAATGCTATAAGAGCTCAGAAAAGAAAAGAAGCACTTCAGACAGGAAAAAACAAGGAAAGCTTCAGGAGTGAAGTCACCTTGAAGGATGGATGAGATTTCCACATATAAATCAGAGGGACATTTCAGAGAGAGAGAACAAGATGGTGTTTAAGAACTTTGGACACAGCTCAAACCTGGATTGAAATCCAGATTCTATGATCGCTAGCTGTGTGATCTGGGGCAAGTGACTTGGCTTCTATTTTCAACCCCCCTGGATTTTGAAGTTTTAAATAGAGCTTGTTTAGGGAATTACAGACTATCGAGGTTATCCATAACAGGGTGAGGATCCTTTTCAGATAGTAGTGAGAAATGAGATCTGGATAGACAGTTAGGAACAGACTGGGCAAGGTGTTTTCCACCAAGTTAAGAAGTTTAGGCACAGTGAGCAAGACGGGGCCATTGGACATTCTGAGCAAGAAAAAATGGCAACCAGATGAACGTGGTGGTGGTGTGCAGGATGGGCCAGGAATGGAGGGAGGGAGGAAGGGAGACCAGTTAGGGGATTCTGCCCTGTTGTTGTTCATGTCTGATTCTTTGTGACCCCATGGACTGCAGCACGCTGGGCTTCTCTGTCCTTCACTGTCTCCTGGAGTTTGCTCAAACTCATGGTTATTGAGTTGGTAATGCCATCCAACCATCTCATCCTCTGTCACCCCCTTTTCCTCCTGCCTTCAATCTTTCCCAGCATCAGGGGCTTTTCTAATGAGTTGGCTGTTTGCATCAGGTGACCAAAGTATTGGAGCTTCAGCTTCACCATTAGTCCTTCCAATGAATATTCAGGGTTGATTTCCTTTAGGACTGTCTGGTTTGACCATTTTGCTGTTCGAGGGACTCTCAAGAATCTTCTCTAGCACCACAGCTCAAAAGCATCAATTCTTTGGCACTCAGCCTTCTTTGTGGTCTAGCTCTCACACCCATACATGACTACTGGACTAGGTGTAAAATGAAGAGGGGGTGAGCTGCCTGAGGGCAAGAGGACTAGACAGAAGGGGATGGATGGAAGGAACAGGCACTGGGGACTGGTGGAGGGGGGAAGGAGAGTGAGGAACCAGCCGTGATCTTAGCTTTAGGAATTCTAGTTCACAATCAGATCCTTATGCTTTTACATGTCTAGGCACATGGAATTGAGGTCTCATTTTAAACATGCCTTTAGTGGCTACAGATTGTAGCTAAGTGGTTTGAAAAGGCATTAGTAAAATATTCTGAGGCACAGAAATGGCCAACTTTTTAAAAATTCCAAGTGTTTTTCTAAAAATCATATTTGTATAACTAAGCATACATTTTTATTACCCTGTTCCTCTATTTGGTTTTTCTGCTTTACTCAGTTATGTGCTCATTACTTGAGAGGGATTGGAGAAGTTACTTTTATTAGATAGAAACAAGAGCCATATTTCATAACTGTGAATTTTATGATTATTTACTATTTCTAAAGGTCTTTTTCTATAATGAATCTGTTGAGAAGCCTATTTAAGTTTGAAAAATTCTTCCATGTCCATTTTCCTCCCATAGAGTCTGATTAATAGTCTTTGAGAAGACTCATATCCTCTTTTATGATATGCTGTCTCATAGAATGCTATCTGACATTTCTACTTTGGGAGGAGGGGAGGAGGACAGCATTATTATTTGGCCTGTGAATTCTAAAGAGACTTGCTCCTTTGTATCGAAAGACTGAACGGGATTATAACAATCTCTCAGCTTTAAAAACCAGCCTTATCAGAAAAGTGAGTTTGATCTGGGCTTCTTACTATTATGAAGGCAGTGGAAAAAGCCCCTGATTTTAAGTAGTTTTAAATACTATAACTAGGAAAAGTGCTGCTTTGATTGAGTAGCTAAGGCAAGACGTGTTGTTTCCTGGTCTGGCTGTGGAATTGCTCCCCCAAATCAGGAAAATGGAATCATTCATTTGACTTCTAGGATAGAGCTTCAGAGTGGGGAGTCTTATTGGGTTGTTGTCTTGTACAAGATGGATGAATTTGCTTCAGAACCCTCTGGAAGGATACCTTGAGAGGCCAGACCTTAAGCACACAAGTGAGGCTCAAAATTAGAGCACATCCCATAGACTTATTATGAATAAATGTTTGCTATTGACAAGTAAGTCTTATATGCTAGGAGTATTTGAATGCATTATATTAGAGGATAGGAAAAAAATTTAATATGCCAGATTCCTGTTCTTCTCTATGTAAGAACCAGGGAGTCCGACATTTCTCCCTAGTAGAATGACTTAGTGTGTATAAGACATTTGTTCTTTTGTTTAAGTGATTGTTTTAGAATACTGTGGTATGTTCTGCCTTTTGGTCATCCTGTGAGATAGGGGCTCAATTTCTCTTTCCTGATATTCAGGTTTTTTTAGACATTCAAAACACAGCCTCTTTCTTGAATTTATAGGTTCTAATGGAGAAGGAAATGGCAACCCACTCCAGTACTCTTGCCTAGAAAATTCCATGGATGGAGGAGCCTGGTGGGCTACAGTCCATGGGGTTGCAAAGAGTTGGACACGACTGAGCAACTTCACTTCACTTCACTTCACTTCAATGATTGTAAATATCTGGAGTCTTTTCTTACTCAGTGGTATTATCGATTATAAAAAAGATAATTGCTCTAGCTCTGTGAAAAACGGCCTTGGTATTTTGATAGGGATTGTATTGAATCTGTAGATTGCCTTGGGTAGTTTGGTCACTGTCATGATACTAATTCTTTTAATCCATTAACTTGGTATATCTTTCCATTTGTTTGTATCGTCTTCAACTTCTTTCATCAGGGTCTTGTACCTGTTGATTTCACTACTGTGCATTTACATCTTTCTTTACTCTCAGCCTTTAAGTTCTTCTACCTATATTCTACTTTTCATTACTAGAATTATAATGTATTTTACATATTACTATCAATGTTTTTCTTTGATTAAAGGTTGATCCTAAATAACAGAAATCAGTGGAATGCATTTATATATGTAATATGATTGGATCTCTGGAGTGAGAGATGTAATCCTAAGTCGTTAAACCTGTGTCACTCAAAGGAGAATGCTACAAATGTTATGGTAAAATAGGTTCTCTTTTCTCATACTCCATGGGTTGCTCAAAATCATGCCACAGTTTAATTTATTTCAGACTTGGACAATGACTTTTTATGTACCTTTTCCTCTAGCATTTTTAATTGCCTTTCTTTTTTTTTCTTGTTTATAGCATGGCATGTATCTTTATTATATTATTAACATCTTATAGATTCTTTATCATAGAATTTGTCTAGTGCATACATTTTCTTCTTGGAGATATTCTTTTGAGCCTCTCTGAGCTATTCATAATATAGGCTAGTTGCTGTGTAAACCTGCTATAAGTTGTCAACCTGGGATTGTTTTTTTATCTCGGGAAGGTCATTCTTCATTTTGGGATTTCATGTTCATTTAAAAACTTTCAAGTTATTTCCTTTTTTAGTAAGTGTGTATGGTAAGTGAGTTTTATATCTTGAATGTCAGAAAATGGCTCATTTTGATCTCACAGCTGATTGGCAATCTATCTGAGCATGCAGTTTTTTTCTTTTTTTTTGTAAAATAACATTGATCCATTGATTTTTAGTATTCAGTATTACTGATAACAAAGTTGATCCTTGTCACAGGATCTGACTGTCACCCCTTCATAAGTCAGCTGCTTGTCTCTCTGCATAAGAAGCTTTGGGGCTTTTTTCTTTATGTTTTGCAGGTTTGAAATTTCAAAGATTTTCTTTCATACTGCTGTGTCTTTGAATGGAATTTTCAAGTCTCTCTTAGGCTTAGAATTTTTTTCCTGTTATCTCTGCTTATTTCTTTCCTACAGCTCTGCTTCTGAAACTCAAATTAGAGGGACAATGCATCTTCTGAGTTTCTCTTCTGTGTCTTTAATTTTTCTCTTGTATTTTTCATCTCTTTATCACTTTACATTTTAATATATGTATATATTCTATATATATATATAAGTATGTGAAAAGTAAAAGTCGCTCAGTTGTGTCCGACTCTTTGCGACTCCATGGACTGTAACCCACCAGGCTCCTCTGTCCATGGAATTCTCCAGGCAGGAATACTGGAATAGGTTACCATTTCCTTCTCCAGGGGCTCTTTCCAACCCAGGATTCAAACCCACCTCTCCTGCATTGGCAGGCAGATTTTTTACCACTGAGCCGACCTGGAAGCCCTAAGAAGTGTTAAGTATGTTTAATATTTGCTAGGATTAATTCCCCCTGCCTTACTGGGTCCTTAAGCTTTATTTACTTTTTTCATGTTTTTCTACTGTTCTTTCTTGTTTTCTATCTATTTGTATACCTCCATTTTTAGAAAAAGAAAAAAGAAAGGAAACTCTTTGGCCTTTTCCTTGAGACTATTAACTTTATAAATTTACTCAGGAACAAGTCACATATTTATGGTGTTAAAATCATCCTATCAAGAAGAAGAAAAGTCTTTCTTTTTGTTAAAGTCCACTTTTGTGTCTTTTGGCAGTGTTTGAAATTTTCCTGACATAGTTTTTATATTATTAAGTTTATTCCTAATTATTTTATGTTTGTTGCTAGTAGCTCTACTATTAACTGGTCATTTTATTTTGCTATTGAATTAGGTATAGGTATCAATGTCATATTTGCTTCATAAATGGCATTTTGAAGTTCTCTTTCAGTTTTTAGGCTCAGAAACTATTCTTGTGGGATTAGGACTTTATAGCCATTGACGATTTGAATTCCCCTGTGAAATTCCCCTGTGAATTTGGGCCTTGATAACTGTCTCTGTTTCCTCTATGGACTTGAGTTTGTTTAAACTTTATATTTTTAATGAGGTCAATTTTGGTAAACTGTATTTTCCCAGGAAATAACCTATTTTTGTCTTGGTTTTCAAGTTTATCTAAATAGAGGTATGCAAAGTAATTTCTAAAACAAATTTTCTTGGGTTTCAGTGCTTATTTTTCTGTTTGCTATTTCTTAGTGTGTATACCTGTGCTTTGTCCATTTCCCCCCTCCTTGATTAAGTAAGCTAGTGTCTTAGTTTGTTAATTAAAAAAAATGGGATTCTGATTTTTTAATCAGATCTGTTGGCTTTTCTGTCTTCTACTTTATTCATTCTGCTTTATCTTTAATATTTTCTTCCTTGTGATTTCTTCTGGCTTGCTTTATTTTTTTTCATTTGAATTGAAAACAACCCCCAGAGTTCATAGTTTATATTAGGATTCAGTCTTGGTTTTATACATACTTAGGATTTGGACAAATACATGATGACCTATTGAAAAAGGAAATGGCAACCCATTCCAGTACTCTTGCCTGGAGAATCCCATGGACAGAGGAGTCTGGTGGGCTACAGTCCATGGGGTCACAAAGAGTCGGACACGACTGAGCAACTAACACACACACACACACACACACACACACACAATGACCTATATCCACCATTATCGCGTCATACAGATTGGTTTCACTGATCTAAAAGCCCTCTGTGCTACACCTATTATTCATCTGTCCTATACTCCCACCCCTCAACCCCTAGCAACTATTTAATTTTACCATCTCCATAGTTTTGCATTGTGCAGAATGTTATATAGTTGTAATCATACAATATGTAACCTTTTCAGATTGGCTTTTTTCCTTTAGTAATATGCATTTGTTTCCTTCATGTCTTCCCATGACTTGATAGCTCATTTATTTTGAATAATAGTTTACTGTCTGGATATACTACAATTTATCCATTCACCTTCTGAAGGATATCTTGTTTCCTTCCAAGTTTGGACAATTATGAATAAAGCTTCTATTAATGGGCTTCCCTGGTGGCTCAGATGGTAGGACTATGGACTGAGGAAATGGACAAAGCACAGGTATACAAACTAAGAAATAGAAAACAGAAAAATAAGCACTGAAACCCAAGAAAATTTAAGTTTTAGAAATTACTTTGCATACCTCTATTTAGATAAACTTGAAAACCAAGATAAAAATAGGTTATTTCCTGGGAAAATACAGTTTACCAAAATTGACCTCATTAAAAATATAAAGTTTAAACAGACTAAAGTCCATAGAGGAAACAGAAACAGAGACTAGCTTACTGCCTGCAATGTGGGAGACCTGGGTTCGATCCCTGGATTGGGAAGATCCCTGGAGATGGAAATGGCAACCCACTCCAGTACTCTTGCCTGGAAAATTCCATGGACAGAGGAGCCTGGTAGGCTATAGCCCATGGGGTCACAAAGAGTCAGACACAACTGATTGACCTCACTTTCTTTCTTTTCTATTAATGTAAACATCCATGTATGAGTTATTATGTGGACATAGTGTTCAACTCACTTAGGTAAATACCATGTAGTTACACGTGCTGAATCACATGATATGAGTATGCTTAGTTTTGTAAGAAACTGCCAGACTGTATTTCAAAGTGGCTGTACCATTTTGAATACCCACCAGAAATGAGTAAGAGTTCACAATGTGAGGATGTGAGTATTCCTCCACATCCTTGCCAAAATTTAGTATTGTCAGTGTTTAGGATTTTGGCCGTTATAATGGATGTATAGTGGAATGTTATTGTTTTAATTTGCAGTTTCCTAATGAAACTCTCCAAACATCTTTTCATATGCTCATTTTCCATCTGCATATATTCTTTTGTTCAATATCTGTTTTGGTTTTTTGCCCAGTTTTTAATTGGGTTGTTTGTTTTCTTATTGTATAATGGTTCTTTATCAGATATATCTTTTGTAAATATTTTCTTCCAGTTTGTGGCCTGTCTTCTTATTCTCTTAAAGCTAAAAAGTTTTGATTCATATTTTCCCCCCTTTATATTAGCTTTTTATATAGGAATGTTGCTTGCATCTTTGCAATTAATAAACAAGTTTGGTGGTTTAGGGTAGTTTATAAGATTCCTAGTTAAGAACACCATGTTATATATAGTTTCTAAATATAGTTTCTTTTATTAATAAACTTAAAACACTTTTTTTGTTAAGGAAAAGTGTGTGTATCCTAAATTTATTTTTTTGTCATGTAGGATGCTAAATTTTACCTCTTGCTTCTTTTTGCCTTTATCACAGTCACCACCTCTCTTTTCATTTCTTTTTCTCTCCCAGAGCTTTGTCTTTCCAACCCTGTTTCTTTGAGTCCTTCTCTAGTCCGGGCCCTGGACTCTAGTCCTGTACCAGGACTCTGTTTTCAGTATTTTTGCACTTAGGGTGTACTTTTCTGGAAAAATTTTTTATTTCAATTACCTCTTCTCTTGACTCTCCGTATGTGTTAATCAGAGTTCCTCAAAGAAATAGAACAAAGGATATCTGCATACATATTATGGTTAATTTAGTGTGTTAACTTGACTGGGCTAAGGGATGCCCATTCAGCTGGCAAAAAATTATTTTCAGATGTGTCTATGAGGATATTTCTATAAGAGATTAACATTTGAATTTATAACATGAGTAGAGTAGATTGCCCTCCCCAGTGTGAGTGGGCATCACCCAGTCCATTCAGTGCCTGAACAGAACAAAAAGGCAAAGTAAGGATGAATTCTCTCTCTACTTGAGCTTGGACATCATCTTCTCTTGTCCCTGGACATCAGTGCTCCTGGATTTTGTGCTTTCAGACTCAGATCAGGCTTTAAATCATCAGCTCCTCCATTCCATGGCCTTGGACTTGGATTGAGTTATACCACCAGTGTTTCTGGTTCTTTAGCTTGCAGATGACAGATCAAGGAACTTTTTGGTCACTATAACTACCTGAGCCAATTCTGTAATAAATCTCTTTATAAATATATATGTGTGTGTGTATATATATACTATATATATATTATTGGTTACATTTCTCTAGGAACCCTGATATGTAGATGTAGGTATTTATTATAAGGCACTGGCTTATACAATTATGGAGGCTCAGAAGGAGACCCAAGAAGGCCAGTGGTATAGTTTGAAGGCCTAAAAATCAGAGAGCCAGTTTTGTAGATTCTAGTCTGAGCTTGAAGGCCTGAGAGTCAGAATCACCGAAGGCAGAAGATCAGTGTCCCAGCTCAACAGTCAGATTGAGAGAGAGCATGAATCCTATCGTCCTTCAAATTTTTGTTCTATTCAGGTCCTCAGTGGGTTGAATGATGCCCACCCATGTTGGGGAGGGTATTTTGGACAAACCAGGATGGTTGATTACTCTACATTTGACTCAGTCTTATGGCAATGTAGTAAATTTCAGTTAGCTAAATATTTTCTATACCTAGGGATAGTGGAGGAGAGAAGAGCCTGGGGTGTTTTCTGCTTCAGTCCATGAAGTCGCAAAGAGCTGGACACAACTTAGCAAATGAATAATAAATACCAAGCTTAATGAAAAAGGCAATAGAAAATAAATTAATATTAGAGCTTAATTAGGAAACTATGTGCTATATCAACCACAAAACTGATCTGGTATTTTGGGGTCAGAATGCATTTACCTCAGTCTCTTACACTCATGTATTGGGTTGGCCAAAGAGTTCTTTTGGGCTTCTGTAAGATGTTAGGGAAACACCCAAATGAACTTTTTGGTCAACCCAATATTATACTTAATCATATGCACAATTTTGACACATCAAAAATTCAATTATATTTTTTACAGAAATTACTAAGACTAGAAATGAAGGAATATAGTATCAAAATATTTTCTATACCAAGAAAATATTTTGTGACTTGAGTGTTGCTCTTGAATTCAGAAAATTTGAATCTTAACTCTGCATATAATGTATGACTTTGGATAAGTTATTATAATTTTAACCATCTTGAGGATTAGTTTCCTCGTTTATAAAGTGGAAATATTATCATCAACCTGACTGTGAGGGTGGTTGTGAGGATTATATTAAATAGTATTTATGCAGCTAACTAAGATCATAGGATCTTAGTGTTAACAAGAACAATAGGGATTAAAACAGCCAAGTGTTACCTAAAGAAATACATGGTCTAGAAACCCCATTTCTTGTGCATTTGGTTTAGTTGAGGTTTTGATTCTTTTGTTGAACCAGATGGAGTAGAAAAATAATCCCTTCAGTAGCTGATACAATTTTCATGTTGTTTAGAATGTATTCTTTATGCGAAGGAGTATATTCAAAACTATTGTCATGATTCATTAACTCTTATTTCTGAACTATGGCCTGTACACAATTGTGTCAGAAGATACTGTTCTTTATCTTCCCAGCAGATCCCACCCTCTTTACACAAGATGCTCTGGTCTTGGGCTTTGGTGTGCAGGGAACTGAGGAGCATTTACCCTCAACCGGCTGGGGAAGCCACGGGGAGGGTAGGCGGGGAGCTGTTTATTTTATAGATCAAAGAACGTCCTGTGTTTATGCCCACCCATGTATTTACTGAGCCTCTCCCAGTTCCACCTCCCTTAAAGAAGTGGTTGAAGCTCCACTTCAACCCTTGGAGCATTAAATTGAATAATTTTTTATTTTAAAGGAAAAAGAAAAGACATAGGAAACACTAGTAACAGCAAAATATACAAAATAAAACTGCCAGAAGATATAAGCAGATTTGTTATAAGAAAAAACTGAAGGGGCGCCATGGGATGGGGTTAAGAGCATAAGCACTGCTCTCAGAGAGCTCTGACTTTGAAATCCAGTTTTGCTGGTGTGATGTCAGGCAAGTTATTTTATTTCTATCAGCCTTTGTTTCCTCATCTGTAAAATGGAGATAATAATATCTATTTCATAAGATGAAGTGAGATAAAACATAAAGATGCCTGACAACTGATAGGAATTCAAGATACACGTAGCTGTTATTGTTTAAGATTATTGTTGTTATTAATGTTATTAATTTGTTAATAACAAATTATTGTTATTTGTTTTTGCTGTACTACAGAATGGTTTTAGTCATTGTTGTATGCCCTTTGATCAGTGCCTGATACCTATTGTGCACTTGCTACGTTTGGTCTTTTTTTAAAAGTTATATAATATTTTTCCTTTTTCACAACTTGAATTTATTTAATTCCTTGGGTTTTTAAGCTAAGTTATAATTTGTATAAAGTATACATATGTCAACTGTATAGCTTGATGAATACATACCTGTCTATATACTATGTAACAACTGGGAAGGTTTCCTCCTGAAAAGAAGGTTTCTTTTCTATCAATATCTGCATTCCTACCCCTTTCTCTTCCCCAAGTTGACTAGGAAATTTAAAAAATATTTGGAAGCCAAGAAACCACCTCTAAACAATCCATAAACTAAAGAAGAAATCATAAAGGAAACTAGAAAGCATTTTTAACTGAACAATAATGAAAAGAGTATATCAACATTTATGTGATGTAGCTAAAGCAGTGTTTCAGTTCAGTTCAGTCGCTCAGTTGTGTCCGACTCTTTGCGATCCCATGGACTGCATCATGCCAGGCTTCCCTGTCTATTACCAATTCCGGGAGCTTACTCAAACTCATGTCCATTGAGTCGGTGATGCCATCCAACCATCTCATCCTCTGTCGTCCCATTTTCCTCCATCCTTCAGTCTTTCCGGATCTTTCAGCATCAGGATCTTTCCCAATGAGTCAGTTCTTCTCATCAGGTGGCCAAAGTATTGGAGCTTCAGCTTCAACATCAGTTCTTCCAATAAATATTCAAGACTGCTTTCCTTTAGGATTGACTGGTTTCATCTCCTTGCAGTCCAAGGGACTTTCAAGAGTCTTCTCCAACACCACAGTTCAAAAGCATCAATTCTTCTGTGCTCAGCTTTCTTTATGGTCCAACTCTCACAAAGCAGTGTTTAAGTGGGAGTTATAGCTTTAAATGGCTACCTGGTGTCTCCGTGGTAAAGAATTCACCTACCAATGCAGGAGATATGGGTTAAATCCCTGGGTCAGGAAGATTCCCCGCGGAAGGAAATGGCAACCCACTCCAGTATTCTTACCTGGAAAATCCCATGAACAGAGGAGCCTGGCTGGCCATAGCCCAGGGAGTCACAAGGAGTCAGACATGAGTGAGCTACTGAACGCACACACGTAGCTTTAAGTACTTATAATAATCGAGAAGAAATGTTTAAAATCAGTGATATAATTTTCTACCTTAAGAAGTTAAAATACACTGGCAATTAAATCCAAAGAAAAGAAAAGGAAGGAGATTGGAAAGAAAGAAAGAAAAAGAAAGGAAGGAAGGAAGGAAGAGGGAGGGAGTTGAAAATAAAACAAAATAATAGAGTTCCAATGTAATTCCATAGTGATCAGAAGTACAACCTGTATGACTGAAATTCTTTAAAATTTGTTGAATTTTTCTTTGTGGCCTGGGATAATGGATAATGGACTATTTGATGAATGTCCTATGTACATTTGAAAAGAACAGATGCTGAATTCTTCAAAGTCAAATCTATATCCCTGGTGATTTTTTGGCTATTTGTATGATCTTAAAGTGTCTCTCCAAAGATTCTCACTTTCTGAGTTGAAAATTTTACATATACACACACATACATACACACAAATATATAAATTCATGTTTCAAATTTCAGCATTCTGGTTTCAAAATTTATGCTCGTAACTACTTCATGATTGGTAGTGTTCAGGCTTCCCTGGTGGCTCAGCTGGTAAAAAATCTGCCTGCAATACAGGAGACCTGAGTTTGATCCCTGGGTTGCGAAGATCCCCTGGAGAAGGGAAAGGCTGCCCACTCTAGTATTCTGGCCTGGAGAATTCCATGCACTGTATAGTTCATGGGGTTGCAGAGCTGGACACGACTGAGTGACTTTCACTTTCACTTTCTCATCTTACAGACAAGGGAATAGGGTTAGAGAGGTTAGGTGATTGCCCCAAGTCTCAGTGCTAGTCAAGTGGCAGCACTAGGATTTGAACCAGGTTCCAAAGCTCCTGCTCTTTCCTCCCAGTTTCCTCCCAAAGAGAGAGAAGAAAAATGTTTTCCTTTTTAGGACTTCAGTCTTTAAAAATTTTGTGAGAATTTTGTCGTGACTTCAGAGGGGACCAAACAGCTTTTTTTGTTCTTAATGAAGTTGATATCTCCTTGTACTTATGGTTTTGTGGCCATTTATGACCAGGTGCTGGAAAGGAGCTGTTTTTTCCATTGACGTGTGTTATTTCCGAACATCTGTGGGACTGACTTCTAAGGAAGCATGTTAATAGCTCCATGAGCATCAGTCTTAGGAGTGGAAAGATAGCAGAACTCGACCTCAAGGTCCTCTGTCTACACTGGGACATGTGGTGCTCAACTTACATGGATCCTTCTGCTTGTTGAGGGTTTCATACATTTGCCAGCCAGAAATAGAGCCCTTGAGAGGATTTGAGACATGAAATATTTCTGCTTTGTGAAGGCTGCCAGGTGAGATGAGAGGAAGCCGGTTCCTTTCTTGGGGAAGTCAGACCTGGTCATCCCCTCATGCTCTGCACAGCAAGCCTGGAGTGACACGCAGGCAGTGGAATCACTCTGCTGAGGGAGCCCAACAGAATCTACGTGTTTCACTGTCTCTGATACTGACCACCCTTTTTTGCAGCATGGAGGCTGCCAGCATCGGGTTCGTCATTGTTATCGACAGACGAAGGGACAAGTGGAGCTCCATAAAAGCATCCTTGACACGAATAGCTGTAAATATTTATTTTTATATTTTATTATAAAGATAATTTAAACTATCTATTCAACTATTTTACATCAAAGTCACCAGGAAGTAGCAGTTATTTTATGCCAAGTTTGGGAAAGTCTTTGTAGCAGAGGCTGTTGTGTCACGTTCATATCCTCTATGCTGCCTGAAGGTCACTTGCAGACTATTCCTGAGCATGAGTCTCTCTACCTGATTGACCTTTCTGGTCACTGGAGAGGAGCAGGTAGAGAGAGCTGGGAAGCTAATGCTCCAGGAGTGACTTGTAACTACTGCGCTATGGGCATTAGTGGACAAACACCCCAGCATTTGCACCCCTCAGTGGGGCAGTTCTGAGGTATATTCCACACAGAATTTCAGAAGACCCAGCCCTTCTTACCCATAGCAGTTCCCCTCATTGATACACTGGCTCTCTAGCCATCCTGTCTCACCATCGCCCCATACTCCTAACTGTGTTTACTGGGGTCACCTCTTTAGTAAACTCTTGAGACCCAAACCCTCATTTTAAGGTTTGCTTTGGGGATCACTTAATTTTATGACAGTCTTCATTTTAGTATTCAAATTATTTTTTCACAAATTCAAAAGACACTAGCAAAATCAGACAGTATGTGACATGAGCTTGCTTTTAGCATTAAATTGCACAACCTTGGATTGTTTTCCTTTTCCATCTTATTAGTCTGATTTTTACCCCTATTTATTCCCTTCCGGCAAGTGTATGTATCCTTTCCCTGTAGGGACCTCAGACCAAGGACTCAGCCACGTGAACTCAGCCACAGACAGTTGACAGTGCCCATGACTCTTCAAAAGGTCTGGCCTCTAGAGAGTTCTGGTTTCCCAGGGTTCATAGATAATACTCGAATCATCTAATACTTGAGTCTAATTTGTCCAAGAATTACACTGATCACCTTTATGTGTAAAAGATACCGTAGTGCTGGGATCAAAAATATGACTACCAGTCAGAATCTCTTCATGTGCTTGTTAAAGATACAGATATCTGGACTTTATCCCAGTCCTAATGAGTCAGAATATTCCAGGGTAAAAACCAGGTTATTGTTCAATAAATACTTCAGGAGGTTGTTCTTGAGAACTCCTGAAAGAATGGAAAACCATGAGCAATGGGAAACTTGGATTCCCAGTTTTGCCACTGAGTTGTTAAATGAACCTGTTTTCTCATTACTCAGGCCCTTACCTCAAGATGAGGGCAATGCTTCTTGAGAGCAACTTAGCAATAAGATGCCTTGCTGCTGCTGCTGCTAAGTCGCTTCAGTCGTGTCCGACTCTGTGCGACCCCACAGATGGCAGCCCACCAGGCTCCCCCATCCCTGGGATTCTCCAGGCAAGAATACTGGAGTGGGTTGCCATTTCCTTCTCCAATGCATGAAAGTGAAAAGTGAAAGTGAAGTCGCTCAGTCGTGTCCAACTCTTAGTGACCCCATGGACTGCAGCCTACCAGGCTCCTCCATCCATGGGATTTTCCAGGCAAGAGTACTGGTGTGGGGTGCCATTGCCTTCTCCAAATAAGATGCTTTAAGAACCCTTAAAATACTAAATCTTTGACTCAGTAATTCTTCTAGGAAGCTAGAAGAATGTTCCAAAATGTGTAAAGATTTCATTTTACTGTTATTTATGATAGTAAAAGTATGGAGTCTGAATCATTAACAATAAGGGATTGTTTAAATAAATTGCACACCCATAAAAACATTCCAAGGGATTTTTAATATCAGGAATAAAAGCTCATGGTATGATACTAAGTTAAAAGGCATATTGCAAAATATTTCTACAGTTTGAGTTTATGATAAAGATATTTAAGCCAAGAAAATGACCTAGAAGTAAAGGACAGGGAAACTTGGTGTGCTACAGTTCATGGGGTCACAAAGAGTCAGATATAATGTAGTAACTAGACAACAAAAAAATTAGATTGACATATTAAGAGTGGCTATGAAATCATGGGTGGCTTTCTTATTCTAATGTATACTTTATTATAAATTTCTGAATTTTTCTATAAAGAGTGTAAATTATTTTTTTAATCAGAAAAAAATTGTTGTTTGGTTAATTTGGTTTTTAAGGAGAGGTTTGGATTATATGAGCAGTAAGATCTCTTTCAGCTGTGAAATATATTCTAATTCTTAGGCATCCAGGGTGTCCACTTTAACTTTGTCATCTATAATCTTGGGCAAGAGGAGACTGATTGATGTGACATTTGCACTGACACTTTTTATGATCCTTCCAGGTAGCATTTCCAGGAAACTTGCAGCTCATACTCATTCTTCGTCCATCTCGATTTATCCAGAGAACATTCACTGACATTGGCATTAAGTACTATAGAGATGAATTTAAAATGAAAGTGCCGGTAAGCATGACCTTTTTGTCTTGTCTGCATTTATTTAGGGCATGGGGAGAAGATAGAACATGAGCTTATTTCTAAGGAAGGTAGAGAAAGAGGAGGGCATTCTAGGCAGAGGGAAGTGCATGTGTAAGGACATGGAAGCAGGAAGTACACACTTTATGTGAGGTCCCTGGGGAAGCCCCATTCTTGTTGGAATTACGTATAGGATAATCTTTTGGAAGAAAAGGTAAGGCACATGGAATATGTCTTAAGTGTAAGGACAGAAGGTCTAGATTTAATTCAGTAAGCAATGGGGATCCAGTGAAGGTTTTTGAGTTGGGTAGTGACTTGGGTAAAGGAGTACTGGAATTATATAAATCCAGAGGTATTATGTAAAAGATGGTATCCAAGACTGTACAAAGAGATTGAAAAAGGAAGAGAAATTGTAATAGTATAAATAAAGGAAAATAAGGATCTAAAATATGGGGGTGAAAAATATAGGTAACTGTGAGTAAAAATTAAAACCAACCTTGTGATATGCATACAAGTGAAAGTGAAAGTCACTCAGTCATGTCCGACTCTTTGTGATCCCATGGACTATACAGTCCATGGAATTCTCAAGGCCAGAATACTGGAGTGGATAGCCTTCCCCTTCTCCAGGGGATCTTCCCAACCCAGAGATCAAACCCAGGTCTCCCACATTGCAGCTGGATTCTTTACCAGCTGAGCCACAAGGGAAGCATAAGAATACTGGGGTGGATAGCCTATCCCTTCTCCAGGGGATCTTCCCAACCCAGGAATTGAACCGGGGTCTCCTGCATTGCAGACAGATTCTTTACCAACTGAGCTATCAGGGAAGCCCATGCAAAAAAGGAAAACTAATTAAAATGACAAGATTAAAAATTTTACCTCTAATTTTGGTAGAGATATGGGGCAAACCGTCATTTCAGACTTTGTTGATTGGATTGAAGTTGGTAGTGACTAATATGAAAGACTAATTGACAGTATTTATCAAAAATTAAAATGTATACACTCTCTGACCTACCTGTGAGTTATTCTGCAGATACATCACACAGGTACATAAAACTGTATATATAATGATACTCATTACCAAATTGTGATGGTAAATGGTTGGAAAAAACATAACGCACAACAACAAGGGGCTGGTTAAATAAATTATGGTCTACCCAAGCAATTAAATACTTTACAGCCATCAAAAGTGGTAAGGTGTGGTACAACCATGGTAGAAACAGTTGGCAGTTTCCTGTAAAGTTAAACATACACCTGCCCCATGATCCACCCAAGAGAAATGAAAACATATGCCCAATAATAGATGAATAGATAAAGAAATTGTGGCAAATTAATATAAAAGAAAAACATTATGCAACAGGAATGAAGTACTAAGCATGTAATAATGTGGTTTTATCTCAGAAATATTCTCTTAAAAGAAAGAAGCTAGATATTGTATACCCTGTGGTTCTTTTTCCATAAATTTCAAGAAGTAAAACTAAGCTATGATGATAGAAAATTAAAACAGTGGCTTCTGTTAGTGGTGGAGATAGTGGACACCTGAAGGAGGCCTAAGGGAACTTTTGAGGTAAGTGGTTGGGATGTAGAGCTGGAGGTCTATGGGAAGGGGTGAGAAGAAGACTATTTTTCTATTACTGTAGAGTCTTTCCTATTTGAATTTGTTACCACCTACATGTATTGTCTGTTTAAAATAAACCCCAAAACACCCCGACTTTAATTTAAATTGCTCTGAGAAAATATGTAGCTCTTCTTAGTGAAAACTTAGTGATCACCTCAAACAAGGAATTTTTCTCTTTTCCATTCTTATTTTCCCTCTGTTAATAGGTCCATTTTGTATTAATAACCAAACTTCTTAAAATACTGTCTCCCTATACTTTGATATTAACCAGAATCAAAATGAATTTTCCATTCTATTGTAAATACTTATTTTAAAATATTTGAGTGTTTAAGGGAAATGTGAGCCATGGATTTTTTTATTCTGCTTTCCTGAATTGAGTGACAATTAATATTAGAGAAGGGATGAGTCCTTACAAGAAGTTAATAAACTTGCCATGAGCCTCATAAGCTTTCTTCCCCTTCAGAGATGACAACTAGACAATTGCTTCTTGTAACTCAAAAGGTTTGGACTTTGAACTGAACATTTGACAAACATCATGCATCTTGCCCTGGTGTGTATAAAACACACCTCTGCAAGTGATAATATATTGACAGACACGTTTGTGGCTTATGCCTTGCTTTTCATGTGGTACATTGACACTAAGGAGAGAATGAATGTCTGCTTTGTCTCAATACTGTCTTTAACTGCTTCTATTTGTGATGGTGTATACTGACTCCCTACCAATATGCTGTTCAGTCACCCAGTCGTGTCCAACTCTTTGCGACCCCATGAACTGCAGTACACCAAGTCTCCCTGTCCCTCACCATCTTCTGAAGTTTGCCCAAGTTCATGTCCATCGCATTTGTGATATAATCCAGCCATCTCATCCTCGGATGCCCTCTTCTCCTTCTGCCCTCAACCTTTCCCAGAATCAGGGACTTCTCCAATGAGTCAGTTATTTGTATCAGATGACCAAAATATTGGAGCTTCAGTTTCAGCACAGTCCTTCCAATGACTATTCAGGGTTGATTTCCCTTAAGATTGACTGGTTTGATCTCCTTGTTGTCCAAGGGACTTTCAGGAGTCTTCTCCACATCAAATACTTTTAATTTTACACTAAAATGAACTTTTAAAAAAGCTCTTAGTCACCAAAATATGGACTCATATAGTAGGAATGTATTTCAATGCGAAATGTTTACCTCATAGAGTAGCATTGCACCTTCCATAGGAGACTGAGCTCTTCTCACACTCTGTTGCACTACAGAATTCAGAGTCCTAGCTACCAAGCTCGATGTATTCAAACTTCAGCATATATTTTGCCTTTTCATTTGTTTGTTTCTTCCAGTTTTATTGCGATACAGCTGACATACAGCACTGCATAAGTTTAAAGTGTACAGCATAATGATTTGATTTACATACACCATGAAGTGATTTTTCACAATAAGTTTAGTGAACATCCATCATCTCATATAGATTAAAAAAATTTTTAATAGATTTTTTCTCATGATACGAACTCAGTATTTACTCTCTTAACAATTTTCATATATAACAAATAGCAGTATTAATTATCTTCATCATGTTATATATTACATTACTAGTACTTGTTTCGGAGAAGGCAATAGCACCCCACTCTTAGTACTCTTGCCTAGAAAATCCCATGGATGGAGGAGCCTGGTAGGCTGCTGTCCATGGGGTTGCTAGGAGTCGGACACGACTGAGCGACTTCACTTTCACTTTTCACTTTCATGCATTGGAGAAGGAAATGGCAACCCACTCCAGTGTTCTTGCCCAGAGAATCCCAGGGACGGGGGAGACTGATGGGCTGCTGTCTATGGGGTCGCACAGAGTCGGACACGACTGAAGCGACTTAGCAGCAGCAGCAGCAGCAGCAGCAGCAGTATTTGTTTTACCTTATAACAGGAAATTTGCACCTTTTGACCACCTTCAACTAATTCCCCCTCCCCTCACCCCTGTTTCTGGTAACCACAATTTTGTCTTTTTCTATGGATTTGCTTATTTGTTTTTGAAGTGTAATTGATCTACAACACTGCTAGTTCCTGTTACATAACAGAGTGATTTCATATTTCTATGCATTTCAAACTGATCATCATGATGATAAGTCTAGTTAGGTCACCATACAAAGATATTACATAGTATTTGATTGTATTCCCCACACTGTACATTTCATATCCATAACTCATTTATTTTGCAACTGGAAGTTTGTATCGCTTAACCTCCCTCACCTATTTCTTTCTTCTCCCACCTGCCTCCCCTCTGGCAACCACCTGTTTGTTCTCTGTTTCTATGACTGTTTCTGTGTTGTTAATGTTTGCACATTTGTTTAGATTCCACATGTAAGTGAAATCATACAATATATTCCATTCCTGTTTTACTTAGCATAATACCTCCTAGGTCCATCTGTGTTGTCACAAGTGGCAAGATTTTATTCTTTCTATGGCTGAGTAATATTCTATTGTATGAATATGCTACATATTCTTTATCTATTCATCTATTGATAGATATTTCAGTTGCATACATATTTTGGCTATTGTAAATAATGCCACAGTGAATATAGGGGTACATATATCTTTTCTGATTAGTGTTTTGGTTTTCTTCAAATAAATATCCAGGAGTGAAATTGCTAGACCTATTTTGCCTTTTAAATGACAGTTTAAGCTGCTTTGTTATTGGTTTGTCTTCTTTACTTTGTTTTTAAAATATGGTTGCAATATTAGTACTTTACCTTACAGCTCTCTGGCCCATCTTACTGTGGCATCTCCCTGCTTATTTCTAGTTAGGTAATAGTTATATTTTCACAGGTTGAAGGAAAAAGGAGTTCATTTTGCATGACTCAAAAAAATCAAGTGGACCAGAGTTGTAATTACAATTAAGTCACTGAGCCTTGCTGTACCTTTACTTGAGGAGAGGGGTGCTTTGATATGGCAAGTGGTTTCTAAGTGCCTGTTGCTGGCACTTGTCTATCTTGGAACAGCTGTATTCATGGCTGCCTCACAAAATTATGTGAAGTGGCCCAGGCAGTCTTGCAAAAATCCCTAAAGAGGCTATGGACATGCAAATTTGTTTCTTAAAATGAACTTTGCAACAGAGTACAGGAAATTCTCCTTTCAAAATTAAATATCATAGTTCTCTTTGAAAGCAACTTAAACAACAGTTTAAGAAACTATAGATAAGAACATAAACGTATACTGAAATTGAAAAAATATGACATTCTTCATGTAAAACAGCTGTTCTAAGAATGTACATGTTGGAAATGGTATGTCAGTACCAGCCACAGGAGGAAATGAGAAGGAGGCTTTGAAGGAAGAAGTTTCTTAAACTCAAAGGTCCCAAAGGTGGTTGGAGAGTCATCAGATGCCTTTCAGGGCCACAGAGAAGCACCAAGTTTTGACCAGGGTGCAGAGCAGAGGGGAAGGGAAAGTGTAGACCAGAGCCTTTACTGGGGTTTCCATGGGAAAGGCAAGGCAGGGCAGGGTAACCAGTTTAGGATTGACTGGTTGAAATAGTTCCAGCAGGCTTTGGGGCAAGTGAATCTCTAGTTGCCTGTTACTTGGCCCTGGGATGATATTTTTTTTACTTTTTCATTTCATTTTATTATTATCACAATTGTCTGCACTGGGTCATCATTGTTACACATGGGCTTTCTCTAGTTGTGGTGAGCAAGGGCTGTTCTCTAGCTGTGATGTGCAGGCTTCCTATTGTGTTGGCTTCTCTTGTTGCACAGCACAGGCTCTAGGGTGCATGAACGTCAGTAGTTGTAGCGCACGGCTTAGTAGTTGTAGCTCAAGAGCTGTAGAGCATGAGCTCAGTGGTTGAGGTGCACAGGTTTAGTTGCTCTGCAGCATGTGGAATCTTCCCGGATCAGGGATTGAACCCATGTCCCCTGCGTTAGCAGGTGATTTCTTTACCACTGGACCAGCAGGGAAGTCCCCTAGGATGATTTAGGGCAGCAGAAAGGTTGACTTGCTGTATAAGAGTTATTTAAGAAAGTAGTTGGGGGACACTGGCTTGGAATTGGTTTTCATATGATAGATGTGCTCCCTCCAGTCCTTTTTTTTAATCTCTAAAAATTAATTAGCCTCTCCCCAGTCAGTGAGACCATAAATGCCAGAACATCAAGAATACAGAAAATAAGTTAATTTAGTTAATATAATTGACCCTGTGAAGAAAGGATGCCAAATAGACAAATTCAGAATCTAAGAAAACACAGAATAACTATTTTAAGGCCAAGTTTACATACTCAGTGTGTTCTATGAGTTTGATGAGTGAAATTATTCTGCTTCCCCTCTTTTGTAGAATTTAAAATGTTTTTCCTTCTTAACCCATTAAAGATTCAAAGAGAAAAAAAGTTTCATAGTGAAACTGTTTCTCCATTTTTTTTATTTGCATGCAGTAAAATTTACTCTTTTTGATGTTGAGTTGAATGTTGTTGTTCAGTTGTGTCTGACTCTTTGTGACCCCATGGACTGCAGCATGCCAGGCTTCCCTGTCCATCACCAACTCCCAGAGTTTGCTCAAACTCATGTCCATTGAGTCAGTGATGCCATCCAATTATCTTAGCCTCTGTCACCCCCTTCTCCTCTTGCCCTCCATCTTTCCCAGCATCAGTTGTATGAGTTTTGACAAACGCATGGTGTTATTTAACCAAAACCACAGTAAAGAAACACACTGGTTTCATCACCCTCCAAAATCTCCTGATGTTGTCCCTTTGTACTCAGCTCTAACCCCAGCAGCCACTGATCTGTTCTCCATCCCTAGAATTTTGCCTTTCCCTGAGGGTGCCTTTTGAGTCTGACTTCTTTCACTTAGCATGAAACATTTGGGCTTTCACTTAGCATAAAACAGTCTGACTTTTTTCACTTAGCATAAAACAACATCCATGTTGTTTCATTCTAAAGTAGATTTATCACTTGACTAATACTATATAATATTAGGGAAAAAAGCATATATTCTCATGTCCTCTGACCAAGAATCTGTTCTAAGAATGTATATGTTGGATATGACATGGTAAAGTTAGTACTGCCACCAGAGGAAAAGAGGGCAAGGCTTTGAAGGAAGAAGTTTATTATACTCACAGGTCAAGACAATCAATGACTGAAGAAATATAAGTCATTAGTTAAAGGCTACAGTAGGGTGTTCCAGAGATGGGAGTCAGTAGTGGGTGTGATATGGTCCTTGGGACAGAGCTGGGACCATGCCCTTTGCAGAAACACTGCAGAGGAGGAAAAAGGGACAGTTTGGAGTGTGTCATCCTTCTGTAGATGTCTGGGCATTCATTCAGCAGGAGGCTCACTAATTTATGAAAACCCACTCCCTATCACCTCCAAACTTCCTCCACACAAGATTAGTTGGGGGCATATCACCATTCTTCATAGAAGGGGTATCAGTGTAGTGAATCTTCTCAATCTATACTCTTCAATGGGTCCTGTTGTTATAATTTTATCTTCATATTTACCAGTCCACCCTTTATTGGAATATTCATTGCAGATTTTTAGGTCTCAGTACAGCATTTGCTTTTGGTGGCTGAAGGGTGTATCTTAACCTGGAAACTTTTAACAAAAATTTAGCTAAACAAGACCTGACTTATAGGTAGCTTAGAACTGAGCTCATCATTTTGTTGTAGGCTGTTCAACACTCCTATTCCTCCCTCAAAGTGGGGAAATGGAAAGAGATTTTCAGATGTTTCTCTACTGGATATAAATGCCTAATCAGGCCAAGTTGAAGTACTATTTAGTAGAATCTTGATGAGCTACTTAATTATCTCTGAGGACTGTATTAAGTTTTTTTCTGTTATAGATTGTCATGTTAAACTCCGTTTCTGACCTTCATGACTACATTGACAAAAGCCAATTGACAGCAGACTTAGGGGGAACTTTGGAATATCGCCACAGTCAGTGGATAAATCATCGAACCGTGAGTACCAACTTACATGCCCTTCTCAGTGTCCCTCCTGGTGTTTTAGAGACAGGGACTTAAAGATCAACTGTTGGACAGTCATTGCCCATGACTACCTAACATCGAGAAGGTTGGGTTTTCTAAGTGACAGGCTGAGGGAGAGAAAGGGTGGAAGGATAAAAGCTAGGGCCTCTCCTGCTGATTACTTTGATCTTGCCTCATTTTCTGATATAGTGGTCTCAGGGGACTTGATTTAGAGTATACCCAGGGAGTTTGCAAAATACCAATACTCTGCTATACCTCAAGGAATTTAATATACTTGATCTGGGATGACTGTCAGGCATTAGTGGGCTACAAGCTCCCCAGATAATTCTAGTGTACAGACGGATTCAAACCTGCCAAGTCAGAAGAAGCAGCATCTAAGTGTAGACACCGCTGCGTATTGTCTGAGCTCAGGTGAGGTACTAAACCTCTCTAAGTTTGTTTGCTCCTCTGTTAAAATGGGACTAACACAATGGGTTCTCAGCTGAAGGCGATGCTGCCTGCAGAGGACATTTGTCAATGTTTTTAGGCAGACATTTTTTATAATCATAACTTGGGGAGAAGGATGTTAACTGGCATATCCTGGGTAGAGGCCAAGGATGCTGCAAAACATCATATAATGCCCTAGACAGGTCCTCACAATAAAGAATTATTTCACAGATAAAGGAACAGATCTTCAGAGTGAAGAGGTAATTTATCTAAGGTCATAGGGTCAAGTTGTGGCAGAGCCAAGACTAAGATCAAACTTCTTTGAGTCACCCTATGAGGGTCAGTTCCTTTGCACCTTTTCCACTTAGTGATTATTCACTAATCAGATGCATGGAATCAAGTTATTTTGTTAATAGAACTCACCACAGGAAACCTCTGGCTTTTCCCTATTTCTAGGATGACATTTCCAGGCCTTACACCTGATTGTTTTAGTTCTTACTGTTACATTTGTAAGTTACTCATCTGTGCCCAAGATCCTTTCAAATTTGCCATTCCTTTTGATCAAAAAAAAAAAAAAAAACCAAAAACTCCTGAAAAGTAAAAAGACAAAAAACAGATTGACTGGATCCTGCCTTCTTTCCTTCCTTACTGCCCTAGTAATATGATCTTGGCCAGTTGATTTGACCTGTTAGAACTTTAGTTCTCTCTTCTATAAAATGGAGATAAAATGCCTGCCACTCTAGATTACTGAGGTGCTAGACAAATGTAGAGCACAAAGTTCAATGCATGGCCTACTGTGTATACTCAGGAAATACCTCTGTCCTGTTAAGGCAGTATATTGGTGAAAACATTCACATTATTATGATTGTCTGACCTTCCAGGCCATTGAAAACTTTGCTCTAGCATTGAAGACCACTGCCCAGATGCTTCAGACTTTTGGGGCCTGCCTGGCTACAACAGAGCTGCCCAGAAGCATCCCTTCCACTGAAGACCTTCTCATGTCCCACATGAGGCAGTGGAACAAGTTGCAGGTGAGTGGTCAGTGATCTCTCAGAGGCCAGCCTCTGTGCTGGCAGATGGTCAGCTTCTTGGAGAGTTCTGGGAGCAAAATTAAAAGTTAAGCCCTCTTCTCCAGTAACTTGGCAGCCACTAACCATCTTTAATCTTCTAGATAGGCAATATATGAAGAGAAAAATCTTTGAATGACTGGTAGTACATGTAAAAGGATTGAAGGTAAGACCTGTGAAAAGCAGCCCCTCCAAAGGGAACCCATTCCGGTGTGGTGCTGGTGAGACAAGGTGTGTGAGCATCCATTCAAGGTGCACACTCCTATGATCTGCTCAGGACAGAACAGGATATAATGGACTGAAATTGCAGGGAAGGAGGGAGGGATGGGAGTTGGCTCTTGAAGCATAAGTTTTCCTGAGGTTGTTGTGAAGTTTTGGGGCAGAATAATAAACTGACTTATTGCTTCACTTCTCTCAGGGATGTGTCTTTTTTCAGTGGGGAACCAATTTGAGAAATAGGACTATGAAAGTGCTCTGAATTGGATTTAAGGAGAGGCACCTATTAAAGGATTCATAAAAGCATGTCAGAACCTGCTGAGAAGGCAGCTTGGCAGATTCTTTTAGGCCATGCAGTAAAGAGAAATCCTCTCAGGTCTTACTGGATGGGTGCCAGCCCCTTTCTGCCACCAGAAGCACAAACAGACCAAAGCTATTATTTGGCAAGAGAGGGCTTCCCCAGTGGCTCAGTGAGTAAAGAATCTGCCTGCAATACAGACAACACAGGAGATGGAGGTTCAATCCCTGGGTTGGGAAGATTCCCTGGAGAAGGAGATGGCAACCCACTCCAGTATTCTTGCCTGAAAAATTCCATGGACAGAGGAGCCTGGCCAGCTACAGTCCATGGGATTGCAAAGAGTCAGACACCACTGAGAGACTAAGCACACAAGCACTCCAGAACTCACCAAGGCAGCAAATCAAGGATAGAAGGTTGATACATCATAGCATTACATGTATCCTTGCTGTGTTGAGCATAAGAAGAGCTGAACTCTCTTATCTGTGACCCAGAATATGCAAACATTTTGCTTTGCTAGGTGGTTGAGTTTTTATTTATTCAGCATGTATTTATGACCTACCATCACATTCCAAGGAAACAAACAAAATGTAAACTCAAAGAACACATAGTTTATTTAGGGAAGTCAGAGTCAGGTAGTTGAGGCAAATTAATTCTTCTGTGTGTCAGGGAAAACTGTTTAATTCTGTCTTTAAGGTCTTGGTTACCAAAAAGAGTTCAAAATATATTCTCAGAATTACTCTGAGTAATCAAAAGGTCTGGTTTGAAACTGTAGAAACTGCAAATTCCCTGGAAATGTCTTTTAGAAGCTTGACCTATTTCATTCCAAACATATTAGCCAAGTTCACCTCCCACGGTTCTTGGAAGATGGCATGGGGTGTGGAAGGCTGGGTCTAGGGCACCTCTCTGAAGTCTGCTACAAAAGGGCTGGTGATCCATGCACACAGGTCACAGACCATAGGAGACTGCAGAGCATCAGTTAATATATGGGTGTGATGCTAAACATCAGAGCCTGTAGGAAGGCATTGTGAACAGGGCTCCAGCCTAGGCTCATGAGCAAGTATGTTCTGTATGTCGTTCCAAGAAGAGTTGGGAGAGGTTGCAGAGCAGAAGCATCAAGATGACCAGGTGGCCAATCAGGGAGGCCTCTGGGGAAAAGATAAACAGAAATTGGATTTTAGATGAGGACACATATCTGAGGGCTGAAACCAGCTGTAGGTGCAGTGAGGGTTCATAGGGAAGGTAGATAAGTAAGTATTCTGTCATCTCTACACAGGTAGAATTCCACGGAGGTAAAGGGAGGGAAAGAACCAGCCTCCGAGATGGAGTAATGTCATTTTTTTTTAGTTCACAGTAGCCAGCAGTTCTTGGAATTAAAACAGGATGTGTCCAAGTCAAATTATTGTGCTGTACACCCTGAAACTTACACAGTGCTATATGTCAATTATATCTCAGTAGAACTGGAAGAAAAAAGAGTATTAAGTGAATTTGGGTTAAATTTAAATTATTCTGTCTTTATTTGACCAAGTAATATTAATATTCTTTTAAAGACAATACATAGTGTTTCTTCTGTGATTACTAATTGTTGACCTGGTACAACTTTGATTTCTTTGCTTCATATCTTATAAATTAGAAGCAAAAATTCCAAAATCATTAAACTAGATTTAGATTTTTCCTCTTTCTGATCCAAAAATGATTTAGAGAGAAAGGGTTTATATTACAAAAAAAAGGAACACTGTTTAAACTTTTACTAATAACTCAGTTTTATGATCACTTATATATAATTTTATTTTATTTTGATTAGAGTATTTTATCTACTTTTTAAACCAAAGTTTCTATGACTAATTGAATATTTTTTCCATTTAGAAAGCATCTTTTTCCAAATGAAAAAATAGTGTAAGACTGATTCTCAGAACAGTGAACTTTTAAGTCTATTTAAATATCTATACGAGTTACAGTGTGTGATTTATGGCTTCCTCCTATCCTGGAGAGTTTTTGACTGAACAACACAGTATTAAGAGACTTGGTTTCTTGATTTCCTCTCCCCAGGGGATCTTTGAGAGCCCTTATTTTAGATTCATATAAGTACATAGTTACCTCTACAATCAGCCAATGAAAGTAGGAGAGTTGTTGAACTTGAGAACTTTTACAGCCTGTGCACTGATTCTGTGTGTAGTTGTTACCACATTCTTCAGAATTATCAACCAAAAGAATCTCTTCTGTCTTGACCACACTCCTATGTCAAACCAATCTGGTTACAAAGAAAAAAAGTCTCAGAACATACATAGCAGAAGAAACAAATCAAACATTCAAGCAAACTTACCACTTTAAAGGAGCTCTTCTCTAGAAGAAACATAAATTCTTTCCTTAAGGCAGAGCCACACGTTGGCTTTTAATTCATATTTATGATCAAAAAGGCTCCCAATAGCAATATGTGCTATTTTCTGTCCAATAAGATTGTGGGCACTTGGGCTTCATATTAAGACTTGAAACTTTATTTTCTCTGTGATTTTGCTATACCATGGGCTTCCCTTGTGGCTCAGCTGGTAAAGAATTCTGCAATGCAGGAGACCTGGGTTCGATCCCTGTGATGGGAAGCTCCCCTGGAGAAGGGAAAGGCTACCCACTCCAGTATTCTGGCCTGGAGAATTTCATGGACTGTATAGCCATGGAGTTACAAAGAGTCGGACACGACTGAGCAACTTTCACTTCACTTCACTTCGCTATACCATCTGAGGAAGAGAAAGGAAGAGAGAGTCCTGTACACACATTCAGCATTGGTCTTCTTTTGGGGGAGACTAAGGTCCTCATAAATCAAGACAAGCACACATAACTCAGCACACTTATCCCGTCCCTGCAGGTACTTCTTGCACATGGATGAACAGTTGGAGCATACCTTTAGAGCATGTACACACAGGGACCCCAAACTCCTCTGATAATTGGATCCTTCTCCAAGGAGAGCTCTCATTTTCTGAGGAAAGGCAGCCTTGACAGAATACAGGCCATCTCTCAGTGTACAAGCAGTATGTCCACACTCACCTGCTGCCACTAGGATCCTATCTGCACAAGAGAAAACTCACTGAAACTCCCCAAAACATATATAGATGTTCCCAGAAGCAAGTCCCTGAGCTCCTCCTCCAGCCTGAATGCCAGCAGTAAAAAAAAAAAAAAAGACCAAGGATATTTTCTTTCCATGGGAACAAAACTAAAGATCCTTGGGCTGTAGGACAACTGGGAACCAAGTTCCCATCTACACGAAGCAAGGGAAATTGAGGCTTGCCTCACATCGTATATGAAGATTCTCTTAAAATTGATCAAAGAACTAAATGTAAAGTCTAAAACTATAAAACACTTGGAGGAAAATACAGATGTAAATCTTCATGACTTTAGATTAAGCAATGGTTTTGTAGATATGACACCAATTCTGGTCAACTTAACCATAAAACGACAAATGCTGCTGCTGCTAAGTCGCTTCAGTCGTGTCCGACTCTGTGTGACCCCACAGACAGCAGCGCACCAGGCTCTGCCATCCCTGGGATTCTCCAGGCAAGAATACTGAAGTGGGTTGCCATTTCCTTCTCCAATGTGTGAAAGTGAAAGTGAAGTCGCTCAGTCGTGTCCAACTCTTAGCAACCCCATGGACTGCAGCCTACCAGGCTCCTCCATCCATGGGATTTTCCAGGCAAGAGTACTGGAGTGGGGTGCCATTGCCTTTTCCAACTCAATTTTAAAACAAGCAAAGGTAGTTAGGACTCCTTGCTGTCACTGCTGAGGGCCTGGCTTCAATCCCTGATCTGGGAACTAAGATCCCACAAGCCACAGCAATGCCAAACAAAATATAAGTAAAAATTAAAAAATAAAAATGGGCAAAGGATTTGAATAGACATGGGTTGCAAAGAGTCAAACACAACTAAAGTTATTTAACACACACACACATATCCAAAGAAGGAATATAAATGACATTAATTCCCAGGTGGCTCAGTGGTTAAGAATCTGCCCGCTGGTGCAGGAGATGCAGGAGACACAGATTCAATCCCTGGATAGGGAAGATGCCCTGGAGAAGGAAGTGGCAACCCACTCCAGTATTCTTGCCTGGGAAATCCTGCAGACTAAGGAGCCTGGTGGACCACAGTCCATGGAATCACAATAAGTCAGACACAACTGAGCGACTGAGTACAAAGCACGTGAAGACATCTGCAATATCATTAGTCAGTAGAGAAATGAAAATTATAATTGCAATGCTATACCTACTAGGATCGCTATGCAGTCTGACTGCTGTATTCATGATTCTTAATCCAAGGATTCAAACTACTGTGGTTTGAAAATACTTTAAAAAATTCCAGAAAATTTCTAAAAGCAAAAAATGGCAATTGCCTTGTACCTGGAAATGACTTACGTAGCATTTACATTGTATTAGGTAAGTAATCTAGAGATGACTTAAAATATGCAGGAAGATGTCTGTATATTATATGCAAATACTATATCATTTTATATAAGGGACTTGAGCATCTGCAGATTTTGGTATCTGAGGTGGGTCCTGGAACCAATCCCCTGTGGATAACAAGGGAAAACTGTGCTGGCATTGTAAATTTGACTCTATTTTCTTTGTAGGAAATCCCAATAATAATATTAATTTTATTTGGAATTTAAAATACCTATATAATCTGATGGTTTTTGAAAACATGTTTCCTGGCTTTGTTCACTCAAAAGGACCTGGAAGCAAAGACACCCTAGTAACAATGCATATGCTAGCTAGCACTCAGATCTTGATTTATAAATATCACTTTCTATCAAGAGAAAGCAAGACTCCTTGGAGAAGTAGGAAAATATAAAAGACAAGAAAGGAAAATACAAGAAGGACCTGGAATATTTTGTTTTGCCAAAAACCTAGAAAGGTCCCAAAGATTAATCAAGGCTCAATCAAAAAGGGAGAACCAGCTCAAAGAGGGGCTCACAATGGCCAAAGTTGGACACTTTAACCATCAAAAACAATAATGACTACAACTGACTAACATACCAAAAATATTAAAAAATTTGAGTATGTAATAATAACCCCCAAAATAATAGAAAACTTATCTAGTGGCCTATACTCTTTTAAAATGTGAGTGATTAAAAGAATTAAAGGCCAAAGAACTGGTCCTAATTAAAGACTAAAGAGATATGACAATTAAATACAGTGTTCAAGTCTAGATTGGACCCTGGATTATAGAAAAAGGAATTTTATAAGGGATGTTACTGGGACAACAGGAGAAATCTGAATATGAAATTTGCATATTAGATATTGTATCAGTGTTAAACATTTATATTTTTTTACTATTGTGGGTATTTAAGAGTCATGCTCTTAGGGCAAAAGGTGCACGATATCGGTGAATGACTTTAGATGGTTCAGAAACAATTTATGGGGCAAGGAGAAAAGAAGGAATAGAGGGAAGGAGAGAGAAAGCAAATGTGACAAAACATGAACAGTTGGTGAATAGGGATGAAAAAGTATATGGGAGTTCTTTGTAAGTCTGTTTTCATTTCAAAATTTTAAAGTTTGAAACATGAAAAGTCTCTCTCTCTTTTTTTTTCCAGGAAACAGCTAATAAATGTAAACAAATAACAGAGTTAGAAAATCCTAATGAAATAAATGACTAGGGCAACAATCATCAATCATCAGGTTGTATGTGACTTCTGTGCTGATTTGTCAGTGGTCTGCTCCATATAGGTATTAAATATTTTGAGTTGTCACCACTGTGAACAAGGACAAACTGCATTTTGGGGTTGGGCAACTTACCTTTATGCTGTCCAAGAACCATGGTTCCTCAGTCTTTCCCTCCATGTTTATGGCAGATTTGGGTAACCCTATTGAAGCTTTTGTATAGCGAGAAGGAGAAGGGAAAAGCTAAGAGCATTTACTAATGACTGCTTTTTTCTCCCCTCATCATATCTTGTTTTTAATCCATCTGCAACCTTATTTCTTTAGACTATTTTTAATTCATCCAACCTATAAATATTTAATGAGCACTGATGAGATAAGAAATGAGGGCTGATACCTGAGAGTGGAAAAGAAGGGTTATGACCAGTTCCCAGGCAGGAATACCAGCCAGGTGGCAGACTTGGGGCATTACCTGGAGAGGACAGAGCCACAGGGTCTGTCCAGAGAATTTTGATCAGAGGAGTCAAATCTGTCATCAGCCCAGATCTTAGGACAAGTTTGAGGCTGGGTGTAGGTAGTGGAGGCCTTCCCAAGGATGAATCCTGAGGTGAGATGGGGGACAAGGAGCAAAGGTATAAGGTTGAGAGGGCCTGAATTTCTGTGTGACTGGAGTGGAGAGTATAAAACCCTTCCACGGGGAATGAATGTGCTCTGCATCAGTGAGGTTGGTGGTGGCTAGCCTGCAGGAAGAGATTTTGTGTTTGTGTGCATCAAGGAGATTGCTTGGTAATTATGGGCCTGTTCTTACCTTTAGGGCATACCAAACCAGCATCTTGAGTGATCCAGGAATGAAACCCCAAACTCACAGCTGCAAAATTCTAGGCCAGACTCCATCCTTTTTGGCCTACCTTATATGTAATGATCATGGCATTGAGAGATTGCGTGCACTATGCAAGTAGAGGACTAGAGCCACTGGATTTGGAAGGAGATAACCTGACATCTTCCCCAGTTGCAATGCCCTAAGTCCCCATGTAAAAAGAGAGAATAGAATTGCCTTGGAAATATGAATCTTCCCATGTCAAACTGAAATTGCTGCTCATCTCCTCTGTACTTTGATAGTTGAACAAGGCCACACTTTGGGGTAGGGGCAGGACTGGCAGGTGTTTATTGATGAGACCATGGTAACCTGTATGGCATCTTCCATCACTTAACATTCGATATCTGCCATTTTCTTATTTCTGGCCACTATTTTGGATTAAAAAACAGATTTTATTAACTAATTATTTTAAATTTATAGTAACCTGAGATATGCACAAAATTTAAGAGTTGTTGCTTTTGGAGTGGGAATGTGGATGGGCTGTGGACATAACACTTGGTTTTTCAATATGTGCATGTGTGCATGCTGTCACTTTAGTCACATCTGACTCTTGTGACGCCATGGACTGTAGCCCACCAGGCTCCTCTGTCCATGGGATTCTCCAGGCATGAATACTGGAGTAGGTTGTCATGCCCTCCTCCAGGGGATCTTCCCGACCCAGGGATCGAACATGCATCTTATGTCTCCTGCATTGGCAGGCAGGTTCTCTACCATTAGCACCACCTCGTAAGCCCCTTTTCAATATGTACTGTTTTGTATATTTTGAATTTTGTATCATGTGTTTGTATTATCTATTAGGATGAAGTTAATCTATTTAAAAAGCTATAGGTTGACTTTTACTTAGCACTTAATTTGCTAAATATAATAATATAATAAAAATATACTTACCATTGTACTCAGATTTCCCAGGTGGTGCTAGTGGTAAAGAACCCAACTGCCAATGCAGGAGACATAAGCGACTCAGGTTCGATCCCTGGATTGGGAAGATCCCTTGGAGGAGGCAATGGCACCCCACTCCATTATTTTGCCTGGAGAATCCCAGGGACAGAGGATCCTGGTGGGCTATAGTTCATAGAGTCACAAAGAGTCAGACTGTGGCAACTTAGCATGCACACATGCACCACTGCACTCATCTGAAGTCTACCTAAAATTTGCTTTTAATTTCTTCTAAGACAGACTGTATTTTCCTTTCTCTAGGATGAGCTGAAATTACTTGGAAAGCAAGGGGCCACATTGCTGTCATGCATGCAAGAACCGGCAACCAAAAGTCCCACCAGCAAACTCAGTCTCCATGAAGTTGAGAATGTAGCTACCATGGAAAGGTGAGTGAGAAGGGTGGTATCTGATTTTTCTGGAGAGAATACATAGAACCAGATGATGTGAAACAACCAAGAACAGATTGGAACAGCTGCCGATGGGTCTTGGTGGGATCAAGGAAGAAGAATATTTGAGACAACAAAGGAAAAACCATAGTGTCCTTCTGGCATCCATCTACAGAGATCTTTTTATGAGAAAGCCATTCCCTCCTCCTATGATCTACTTTCATCCCAGGATGTCAAGGAATATGGTAGTATTTACTGAGCCTTCATTGCCAAAAAACTGTTTGGTTAGGTGCTGTGTTTGCACACCTGTCTTCTTAGGTGGAAAGAAATAGGCAGAAAGGTAAGGCTACCTGGGGCACATTTTAAAGCATGGCAGCTGCATCTGAGGTTTCTGCCTAGTACTGAGGGTATCCTGATTGAAAAATGGGGAACCAGCTGAACCATGAGAAAGTCATAAGTGACACAGACTTCAAAGTAAGGAGATCATCACAAGTAGTAACCCTGACTCAAAACATGGGTGTTATCTGCATGAGCCTGTGGAAATGCACACTAATCACATGTCCTTTCTTGTTCTTTCTTGACAGGTTATTAGTTCAGTTGGATGAAACACAAAAAGCCTTTATTCAGTTCTGGTCTGAGCATCACCTGAAGCTTAATCAATACCTACAACTACAGCACTTTGAACACAGTTTTTGTGAGGTGTTATTTTCTTCTTTAATAAAACTTCCTTTTATGGTTCTGTTAGGGGAGTGCACAGTTCAGTGATTTCTGGTTCTCTCTTCCCCCTTGAACTCTGGGTATCAGGCTCTGCATCTTCTCCTAATCCAGTCCCTTCTATATATTTTTAATTCCTCTCTCACCTTTTTAGGTGGGGGTAGCAATGTACCAGAATCCTATTTTCCCACATGGTATTTCAGTGATGGTTTACCTTCCTTTTTGATTCAGTGTAGCTTCAATATTCCATCTACACATTGTCTCAGCACCCCGAGGTGTTTTTTTTTTTTTTTACATAATTCATTTACTTTAATTGGGGATTAGATGATATGCTTTTAACATTATTATTTGCATTTTGAGTTTATTCTTCAGTCATTCATCACATTTATGAGGTTTTTATTAAGGCATTTCAGTACCTCCAGTTTAATCTGAAAGCTGATAAGCTGTTTAAAAAAAAGTCTATATAGATATACACATATCCTGAATCGTTTTTGGATTTTCAAGTTGTCTAGAGTATGACAAGCCTATACCTGCAGATGAGATGTCCATTGGCTTATTTCTGGGCTTTCTAATATGTCTTGTAGGTTAAGCTAGCCCTGGATAACTTGTTGGCGGAGCAAGCAGAGTTTTCTGACATCGGAGACAGTGTGATGCATGTGGAACAACTTCTTAAGGAACACAAAAAACTGGAAGGAGAAGGCCAGGTTTGTTTGTTTGTTCCATTTTTGTGGACTGGGAAGAAGGTCCCTGTGGATAGTGACAGATCATGGCCACTCATTAATTGTGAGAAGGTTGCCAAAAGACACAGGATTGCCCAAATACTTTTTAGTGACTCCACGCCCACCCTCAGGTCCCCAGGGAATTATGCACATTAACAACTATGAGGAATAATGCAGGCAGTACAAGTTCTGTTAAGGCTGCCAGAGCACCCAGTTTAGGGTGGAGGCTTAGGTGGGGTGAGAGTTCCAGGTGGCCCTGCCCATGTATTCAGTGACAAGGCTAGGGAGGAATAGCAGGAAGTAAGGTCACATTGGGTGTGTTACCCACTGGGCCGGATGTGGACGTGGGCTTGGTGGTAAGGAGGGGAAACTTTAAAAGGAGAAATCAGAAACAAAACTAGTTTTATAAATAAGCAAGGTGGTGAAAAAGGGGAAATTGGTCCACATCAGTTCTGTTGCTACAGAGTTGGTAAAGCTTTCTCATTTCTCATGCTCAAAGAGTTGTAAATATCAGGCTTGTAAAGGAATATATGCCTAAAGTTCTCATAACCAAGTTAAACAGTTTCCCACGATCTGTACACAGATCAACACTTAGGAGTAGGTCTATCTTCAATCTTTACAGATTTGGCTTGTTACAAATTAAGAAAGACCAGTCAGTTCTTACCAGAGAAGTTCCTCTCTGCTTTTCTTTAATTAGGGCCCCTTTTTTGTCTCTTGGAAACTAAGTCTTCTATAGTTGCCATTTCCATTCTGAGCTAATCTGGAGGCGTCCTTCCTCTAGATTATGGTAGATGGTAATTTCATGGTACTAGAGGTTTGCTTCTCAAAGTGTGATCCTCTGGCCAGCAGCATAGATATAACCTCAGTGAGAACTTATTAGAAATATGGGGAAATCTCAGGCCCCGCCTCAGAATCAACATCTGCATTTTAATAAGATCTCCAGGTGTTTGACATGCACATTAAAGTTAAGTGTTTGACATTCGCATTATTGTTAGAGACATTTTTTGTTGTTGTTTGGTTGCTAAGTCGTTTCCGACTCTTTGTGACCCCATGGACTGTAGCCCGCCAGGCTCCTCTGTCCATGGAATTTTCCAGGCAAGAATACTGGAGTAGGTGCCATTTCCTCCTCCAGGGGATCTTCCTGACCCAGGGATTGAACCTGTGTCTCATACGTTGGTGGGCAGATTCTTTACCGCTGAGCCAGTGAGGAAATTCCCTAAAAAAAATGGTAACAAATGTAAGCCAAGGCCAGTCTGGCTTTAAGAGCTATCAGTTGTGAGTTCTGAGCTGAAAGTACTTTTGCAGTGCATGAGCACGCAGGCCCACCTGTGCACGCAGACTCTCACTCAGCAGTCCCCCCTTTCCCTTGTGAGCACCCTGTTATCCATGATCGTTGACAGCTAATTGCTTTAATGCTGAAGGCATGAGTTATGAGAAATGTTTATTAAACAGTGAAAAAAAGCTGAATTTTGTGTATGTGATATCTGTGTCTCAGAGTCTCCGAGATACTCAGTCTCAGAGTCTCAATTTTATGTAACTTTAGTTTTTTTCAAGTGAACTCCTTATTAAATGTGGATACTATGTATTTTCATTTATGTACATTCATATTTTAGGGAAAATATGCCTCATCAATCCCAGTACCTTCATTTTTGGTTTGAAAAATATTGTTTTATATATAAATACATACACAAAGGTAGCTGCTGACCTGATAGGAAGGTATTCATTCATCACCAGGTATTCCTTGTCTTAGATTCTGTGGCTATAAGTGGTGAACCAGACAGTTCAGTTCAATTTCAGTTCAGTCGCTCAGTTGTGTCTGACTCTTCGTGACCCTATGAACCATAGCACGCCAGGCCTCCCTGTCCATCACCAACTGCTGGAGTCTACCCAAACCCATGTTCATTGAGTTGATGATGCCATTCAACCATCTCATCCTCTGTCATCCCCTTCTCCTCCTGCCCTCAATCTTTCCCAGCATCAGGGTCTTTTCAAATGAGTCAGCTCTTTGCACCAGGTTGCCAAAGTGTTGGAGTTTCAGTTTAAACATCAGTCCTTCCAATGGAACACCCAGGACTGATCAGTCAAGACCCTATTTTCACACAAGTTGCGTTCTACTGGGGAGAGACAGACAAGTGACAGTAATCAGATAAATTAACATCAGATAGTGACAAATGAGATGGAGAAAATTACAGGACATAAGAGAAAGTGAGTGGGGGATACTACTTTAGTAGTTAGGAAAGGCCTCTCAGACCTTTGAGATCTGGATAGCCATTGCAAAGATTTAGGGAATAGCAGTCAAGGCAGAGAAGCTGCAAGGACAAAGGTCTTGAGGTGGAAACGAGGTTCAGAGTCCCAGTAGTGTGGCTGGACTGTAGTGAGCTAGGAAAGAACAGATGGGAGCACTGGTGGTGAGGATTAGATTTTATTCTCGGTGGGATAGAAAGCTGTTGGACAGTGCTCTGGGTTGTGTTTTAAGTACTGAGGGTGGATCTGCATGACTGCATTCACATTCTCTCTTCTGCCCACCTCCTTAGACTTGTGATCTTTGGTACATACTTTAAAAATCGCTGACTGTGGGTAGGGGTCAAACCTGTGGTCACAGGACAGCTTTTTTGGGCAATGTTCCTGAACCAGCTGGACTCACCCACTGCAGATGACCCACAGAGTCCACATTGGTTTTACCCATTCTGTGCCTTGTTTACCCTGGTTTTTCACTTGTTTTCTAAAGGATGCAGTAGACCTTTCCATTTGCCTTTGAGTGATCCAAACAAAGCCATCTAATAATCAGGACTTTTTAAACATACCTTCACTCAGATTTCTAAGTGGATTGTTTCTTCAAGTGATATGGGCTTGGCTAATCTCTTTGTCCTGTAAATTGTTAAAGGAAAGAGGTGATGTTTGGATAGAATCTACTAAAATATGCTTGAGGTTTGTCTTTTCTCAGCACGTTCTTAGCTTCTTTTGCAGCATAACCACACACTGATTTCTGGGTTGTTGCCAGGTTCCTTATTCTGTGTAGTAGTATCATCCTCACAGGTTACCTCTGAGTCAACTCTAACCAGATCCTCTTGCATACTAATTGAACCTGCTCTTTTACCCTGTTCTGGTTTGAGGGTTTAATTGTCTTTTGGGTGCTCAGCTCTCATTCTTAGAAGAGATGGTTTCAGTCCCCCCTCACTTCTTTAAAAGCAGAATTTCCTATAGTGTTTTGGCTGTGAGGCATGCTCAGGCCATTGGTAATGGGCCAGCAAGGAATGGATCCAGACAAAACAGTGAGACCCAACACTTTTTCAGCCTTGACATCTCCCTCCAGGGCTAGGGCCCAGAAGTTACCCTACTATGTCCAAGAAGGCATGGAACCCAGATCATTAACCTAGAGATATAATGTAGCTGGAAGGGCTACATGACTTTTTTTTGTAGTGGAAATTTTCAAGTACACAAAAAAGTACGTTGACTAGTACAAGGGACTCCCATGTGTCTACAACTCAGTTCCAACAACCATTAACTTTCTGCCTTTCTTGTTTCACCTGGCTCATTTCCCCATGCATGCACTCCACTCCTCTGCTGTTACTATCTGTGGGTCTGTTCTGGGTTCCCTGATATGGCAGCATCACCCCTTCTTCACCATTTTCTTCTACAGTAGATATGCCCATCTTCCACTATAGCAGTAGAGTCTTTGGCGGGTGGGGGGTATGATAACTTGTTATTACAATAAAGGCTTTGAATTACAAGCTGCAACTTGACTATCCAGCCTTCTGAATTTTCAGCATCTGAAAGATGCCAGGTAGACTTATGATCAGAGCACTGATTTCAACTATTTCTTTCTTATTATTTCTTTTTGTGCTTTGGAGGTTTTGTTCCCTGATTACCTTGAGCAGAAGCTGTATAGACTGAAAAACAAGCTGCAATTTGGAGGTTTTTCAGTAAAGCTCTTTGCAGGCAACTAAAGGATTTGATAGTCATAGCTGTACAGCCATTATTCTAGCACGTGTGGGGAGACCATGTGGACTGGAAGGTGGTAAGACACAGGCTTTGGAGTCAGATGGAACTGGATTCAAATCTTGGCTCTAACAACTACCAACTGTGTGACACTAGTCAAGTCTCTTAGCCTTTCTGAATGTATCCTCTCATCTATAAAATAGATAATAATGATTCCTACAAGAGTCCCTGGGACGATGAATGAACCTGATGTATAGTAAGGACTTAGTGAGTGCCTGGAACATAGTAGGTGGTCAGAGCTTAGAAGCTATTAATATCCATTCATTTCAGTAATTTTCCAGCCATCTGGTATTGACTTATGTGTTGTATTTATGGATCTCTTCCCCAAATCTATTTGGACTTATTACTCACATCTTTCCTCCAACATTGCAAGCATTTTAAGAACAGTTCTGAAGGTGTGATGCAGCACGCCAAATCCGGGGCAGCTGTGACCACCACAGGATGCTCGGGGAGCATCCATTGGTAAAGTTCCCTGGGCCCAGAAAACTTGCACTATTCTTAATAAATTAGGTGCTGGACTTAGAAAAAAGTCAACAGAGATTTCCTGACCAAGTTTTCCTGTTTCTATATTTGGCTAAAGTCAGACAGGTTCAGTCAACCAAATGAGGTCTCTGAGCTCGGGCAGGACAAGCACAGCCATTTTTCTCAGTATGTGTTGGCCGCAGCTAGATTCTGGAGCCAGATTGCTTGAATTTGAAGCCTGGCTCTTCTCTTTCCTACCCGGGTCACCTTGGGCCATTGTGTCTCCACTCCTCTTTTGTAAAACACCCCTCTACATTAAAGGTTTATTGTGAAGAGTTAAAGGAATTGTTAATGTAAACATTCAGAACAGTACTTAGCATATGGTAAGCTCTCGGTGAATGTTTTTGTTGATATCACAGAGGTAGTGGGGTAAATTCTGGGCTGCAGAATGTTTCCTAGGTTCAATCTTCAGTGGCTGAGCAGTTCTACTTCTTATATTCATCCTGCAAATATTTATTGATTTCCTACCATGCCACACTGCTCTGAGTTCTGGACACAGGAGTGAACAAAACAGTCCAAGGAATTAGCATTGTAACCTTCTTTGAGTGATGGTGACCAATGCCTCTATCTGGGCCTTTCCTGTTTTGAATAAGTGCACTGGGTATTTGTCCCTAGTTCAGTTCAGTCACTTAGTCGTGTCCGACTCTTTGCGACCCCATGAATCGCAGCACGCCAGGCTTCCCTGTCCATCACCAACTCCCGGAGGTCACTCAGACTCATGTCCATCGAGTCAGTGATGCCATTCAGCCATCTCATCCTCTGTTGTCCCCTTCTCCTCCTGCCCCCAAACCCTCCCAGCATCAGAGTCTTTTCCAATGAGTCAACTCTTCTCAAGAGGTGGCCAAAGTACTGGAGTTTCAGCTTTAGCATTATTCCTTCCAAAGAAATCCCAGGGCTGATCTCCTTCAGAATGGACTGGTTAGATCTCCTTGCAGTCCAAGGGACTCTCAAGAGTCTTCTCCAACACCACAGTTCAAAAGCATCAATTCTTTGGTGCTCAGCCTTCTTCACAGTCCAACTCTCACATCCATACATGACTACTGGAAAAACCATAGCCTTGACTAGATGGACCTTTGTTGGCAAAGTAATGTCTCTGCTTTTGAATATGCTATCTAGGTTGGTCATAACTTTCCTTCCAAGGAGTAAGTGTCTTAATTTCATGGCTGCAGTCACCATCTGCAGTGATTTTGGAGCCCCAAACAATAAAGTCTGACACTGTTTCCACTATTTCCCCATCTATTTGCCATGAAGTGATGGGACCAGATGCCATGATCTTTGTTTTCTGAATGTTGAGCTTTAAGCCAACTTTTTCACTCTCCACTTTCACTTTCATCAAGAGGCTTTTTCGTTCCTCTTCACTTTCTGCCATAAGGGTGGTGTCATCTGCATATCTGAGGTTATTGATATTTCTCCCGGCAATCTTGATTCCAGCTTGTGCTTCTTCCAGTCCAGTGTTTCTCATGATGTACTCTGCATAGAAGTTAAATAAGCAGGGTGACAATATACAGCCTTGACGTACTCCTTTTCCTATTTGGAACCAGTCTGTTGTTCCGTGTCCAGTTCTAACTGTTGCTTCCTGACCTGCATACAGGTTTCTCAAGAGGCAGGTCAGGTGGTCTGGTATTCCCATCTCTTTCAGAATTTTCCACAGTTTATTGTGATCCACACAGTCAAAGGCTTTGGCATAGTCAATAAAGTAGAAATAGATGCTTTTCTGGAACTCTCTTGCTTTTTCCATGATCCAGCAGATGTTGGCAATTTGATCTCTGGTTCCTCTGCCTTTTCTAAAACCAGTTTGAACATCAGGAAGTTCACAGTTCACATATTGCTGAAGCCTGGCTTGGAGAATTTTGAGCATTACTTTACTAGCGTGTGAGATGAGTGCAATTGTGTGGTACTTTGAGCATTCTTTGGCATTGCCTTTCTTTGGGATTGGAATGAAAACTGACCTTTTCCAGTCCTGTGGCCACTGCTGAGTTTTCCAAATTTGCTGGCATATTGAGTGCAGCACTTTCACAGCATCATCTTTCAGGATTTGAAAGAGCTCTACTGGAATTCCATCACCTCCACTAGCTTTGTTCGTAGTGATGTTTTCTAAGGCCCACTTGACTTCACATTCCAGGATATCTGGCTCTAGGTCAGTGATCACACAATCGTGATTATCTGGGTCATGAAGATCTTTTTTGTACAGTTCTTCTGTGTATTCTTGCCATCTCTTCTTAATATCTTCTGCTTCTGTTAGGTCCATACCATTTCTGTCCTTTATCGAGCCCATCTTTGCATGAAACGTTCCCTTGGTATCTCTAATTTTATTGAAGAGATCTCTAGTCTTTCCCATTCTGTTGTTTTCCTCTATTTCTTTGCATTGATCACTGAGGAAGGCTTTCTTATCTCTTCTTGCTATTTATAACCCTGCTTGATTTATATCATTTTATTCCCATATCATTATCCCAAAACAACATTCATTTGTTCTTAAGTACCTAATATGTGCTGTGTACTCTTAAAGAGCAGCTGAAAAAGAGCTGGTGCATGCCAACAAGTGTCTGTGGGATAATGCGGGCAGTAGATAGCTGATCACAACACAGTTAAATTCATGTTTTGGTTGAAAAAGGCATAGAGTGTTATGGGAGCTCAGAGGAGGGGCATCAAAATAAAATGGTGGAGTCAGAGAAAGTTTCCTGAAGTAGATGAACTCTGAAGGGTGGTTTGGAGTTAGTTCCAGAGAAGTGTGGGTACATGGGGAGGGGTGGAGGGGTGAGGAGGTAAGGGAAGGGTGGATGAGGGAAGGATGGGGCTTTCTAGGCAGAGAGCATGAGTAGAGAAAGTATGGATGCTCAAAGTCATCTGACTGTTTGGAGAGCTACAAAGGAGTCATTAGTCCAGTTACAGGAGAGGACAGGGTGACAGAGTGAATGAGGAGGAGGCACAGATGTGAGCCAGGTAGTGAAAGACCTTTTGTGCGTTTCTCAGGAGTTTGAACTTCCTCCTGAAGACGGCAGGGGGTCAAGAAAGGATCTGAGGCTCTGAAGTGATATAGACATGAGTAGACATCATGATGGAATTGCTGCTTCATCAGCAGTGTGGAGGATGACTTGAAGGACAGTTTAAAGGAAATCAAGGAGACCAGCGGTCCCAGTCAGAAAGCACCAAGGTCTGAACACACAGTGACAAGGAGGTGGTAGGGAAGGGCTCAGAGTTCCAGAGGTATTAAGAAGGAGGTATGTTCTGTGGGACTTGGTGAATGATTGACTGGGTGGGAAGCAGGGGCTTTAAACTTGTTGAAATCATAAACCACTGTAAATTAAGAGAGTGTCACGTTGTCATCATCTGGGGTCATCATGATTCCTTGTGTTACTATGAAAAGCTAAACCAGGGCAAATGTGCTAGCTTGGATGCTCAACATGGTCGGTGAGGGTGTGAGTGGGCCTTCTGTCCTGAGGCCTTTGAGGACATGGCAGTCCTCTGTCTTGACTCAGGTCAGTGTCGTTAACACAATTCCAGCCAAGCAGATCACTGCATCCCCTAGTTCATTGGTTCATTTGTTCTTTTATCTTATTGATCAAGTATTTATGAAATGCCTGCTAAGCGATCTCATGGAGCTTATGTAATGGTGGGCAAGAGTGGAAGAAGAAGGAATCATATATTAAAGTAAAAAAAGAAAATACTTTCAGATAGAGGTAAGTGGTTTTAAAAAATGAAAACAGAGTGAGGGAGAGGGCCTGGGAGGTTGGCTAAGAGCTTCGCCCTGGGAGGAACATCCCAGGGAAGAGTGCCGAGATAGCAGCTAGTTTGGTTGCTCACCTGGATTACTGCAGTCACTCCGTAACTGGTCTCCTTGCTTTCCCTATTCTCTGCCATTTTTGACACCACAGCTGAAGCAATCCTTTCAAAAATATGAATGAGATCCTCTCCTCAAAACCCTTCTGCACACCCCATGTCATAATGAGTAAAAGACAAAGCACCCACAGTGGCAGCAAGGCCCTCCCTGGTCAGACCCTCTTCTTTCCTCTCTGATCATGTCTCCTCCTTTCCTCCCTGCTTTCTCTGCTACAGCCCCAGTGGCTTCCTCCTGCTGCCTGAACATGTCAAACATGCTCCCATTTTTCTGCCAAGTGCTGCATGGTTGTCCCTCACTTTAGGTTTTGGCTCTTGTGTCATGTTGGTGGCCTCGGCCCGGCATAAACCAGAATTCCAGACTCTCAAAAGAAAGCAGGTCTTCAACATAAAGCATACTCTTTGCGCAAACTGTTTAGGTATCATGAGTCATTCTTTTTAAAAAAAAATTTTGGGGGGGTTGCTCTGGGTCTTCATTGCAGTGCACAGGCTTCTCATAGAAGTGGCTTCTCTCGTGGAGCACAGGCTCCAGGCATGCGGGCTCAGTAGTTGTGTCTCCTGGGCTTGGTTGCTCCATGGCATATGGAATCTTCTCAGACCAGGGATTGAACCCATAACCCCTGCACTGGCAGGCAGATTCTTATCCACTATACCACCAGGGAAGTCCCTTGAGTCGTTCTAATTAAGGATGATAGGAACCCTCCTGACTTTCCCAGGTGCCAGCCAAGGACCAGCCTTGCAAACAGACCTTTCTAAGGACAACAGTCTCAGGCTGCTGTGCTAACTTTTCTGCACAGCACGGCTAGCACCTTCCCAGTGAGCCCTTCTCTCACCACCCTCTTTAAAATAGCAACTCCTCTACCAGCACTCCTTGCTCTCCTCTCCCTGTTTACTTTTTCTCCATAGCACTCATCACTCACTAAGATACTATATCATCTACATATTTGTTTATTGCCTGCATCTCCTACTAAAATGTAAGCTTCGTGAGGGGAGGGATTTTTGCCTGGTTTGTTTACCACCAAACCCCCAGCATCTGGACAGTGCTTGGTACATGGCAGGTACCCAATAATATATGATAAATGAATTAAAAACAGGAAAACATGGAACATGTGGTTAGAACAAAATAAGCTGTGCAGAAAGAGGTAGGAGATGGGGTTGCTGAGTTGATGAGTTGAGAGCAGACAGGGACCTTGTGGGCTGCAGGAAACAGCTTAGACAAACATATTTCTTAAGTCTCATGATCTCTCCATAGGATTGCCCAAACCAGATCTTTACCATTTTCTCAACCTCAACTCACTCTCCTCTTTCCACATGTCTATCTCTTTTTTCAGTCTCCAATTCTGTCCAGTGTAACACTTCATGCTCTTCTGCCCTAGAATTTATCACAGTTGTAATAAGTTAATTATTTGTATAATTCATTTAGTATCTGAGTTCTCCATTGAACTGAAAAATCCTATCTTGTTAATGCTTTATCCTCAGTGCCTAACCCAGAACTCAACAAATATCTGAATGAATGACTTGCTTTTCTTCAGAGTGCAGATGACCTTGGACTAGGCTAAGCCTCCTGGGGACCTTGAACCACCCCAGCGCTTTCCCATGCTCTCAGCCTAAAACCTTATCACCATTTCTCTAGCCTCCCACCAGATTTGAAGCATTCAGTGCCAGGAAAATCCTGGCCACGCCATGACTCAGTTTCTGATGCTTGGCTGTGGATGTTCACTTTTCAGGAGTCCTTGGAAAAGGCCCAGCTGCTTGCAGTAATTGGGGACCAGCTTATCCAAAGCCACCATTATGCAGTGGACTCCATCAGACCCAGGTGTGCGGAGCTCAGGCACCTTTGTGATGACTTCATCAATGAAAACAAAAAGAAACATGACATTTTAGAAAAGTCCTTGGAGTTGCACAGAAGGTTGGACAAGGTGAGCAAAACTAAGCCATGACCATAATGTGTGCAAAATGTCCTGTGAAGAAGTCTTAGTCATATTTGCCCTCCCTACCCTTCATTATTGTTGAGAGGATGAAGTGCTTCATGTGGAACAGCACTCAAGAGGCATTAAAAACTGTACCAATCTGAAGTTTTAGGAGTATTGAAGGTGAAAAATATCCTAGCCATCCACCACATCTCATTTGAATGAAAAAAAGTCCACATCTTCTGTGTGGACTCAGACTTAAAGTGTGTTTTGACCTGACCCAGCCCTTCTTGATGCCCCATCAAGTGTACAGAGAACCAAGCACTATAGTTGCAAAGTGCTTCTCCTCATTAAAGGCATCAGATTGTGAATCCTTTTGAAGAAGCCTAAGTAATAATGACCATTATACATTCCTACCATATATTGAACACCTACTGTGTTTCTACCAGGAGCATAGTTGCATCATCTATTTAATCCTTAATATAACCTGTGAGGAAGACAATAATGGCCTCATTTAAGAGATAGAAATTGATATTCAACATAGTTGAATGGGTCGATGAGTCACAGCATTTAGTACATAAGGTGAGCGTTCTATAATTGCAGATTTCCTGATGGACCACTCTGAAGACTCTGATTCAGTAAGTCTGGGATGATGCCCAGAAATCAGTATTTTCATCAAGTGTCCAGGTGATTTGGTGCAGGTGGTACCTAGACAACACTGAGGAACCTTGGAATAAAAGGTTGCCCAAGACCACACATGGGATAAATAGGGGATTGCAGATTTCGGGTCAGGATGGCCAAATTCCAAGACCCAGACTCCTTAGACTAGACTGCAACTCTATGCAGAGTGCTCACGGGGAGGGGTTGCCTCCCCCCACACCCCACTGCCCTTCAGCGGTGATCTCTGAGGCAGGTGGCCAGTCAGCAGGGGCCTTGACTTCTGGAGCCTTCCCTATCAGCTGTTCCAGCCAACACAGGGCTCATACCATGAGTCAGCATGCTCCGTTCCCACAGTTGTTCCTCTCTGATCGCTGGGAGCACCCGCCCAGGCTGTTTACACCATCCCATTGCCACAGGGATTTTAGTGTCAAGGAAATACAGCTGCTCCAGAAGCATGTGGCTCAGAAGGGCCTGGAGCACAGCCTGCTCTGTGTGCTGTGCTGTTAGCAAGATTAGCTAGCCGCTGTTTCCCTCACTCCATTTCTGCTACAGACATAATAGCCTAATGCGATCTGTGGAGTGTGTGTGTGTGTGTGTTTTAGGGAACAAGTAGCTGCTGTGACTCTGCAGAAGACCCAATCCTAGTGTTTTCTGCAGATATAGGCATGATTTTAAAGAGAAAGTTTTCACAGTATGTATCAAAGCATAATTTCATATTATTTTGAAAATCCAAAAATATCAGAAGGAGGAGGAAAACAATGGGATGCTACTTATATTCCATTCCCCTCTTCATCCCCACACAATGGGAATCATCCATTTTAATATATCTTTATATGATTTCTTTTTAAGTCTAAAAGTAGTACACATTCAGTGTAGGTAATTTAGGGGAAAAGTCAAGACAAACTTAAGTTGCCTATAATTTTCCCACATAGAGATAACTACTTCGGAGCTCTCTTTGGATCTTTTTTTCTCTGTACAGTTATTTTACATAGCTCTTTAGGTCACGCAATAAATGGTAATGCACATGTACTTGCAAGGGTAGCTTCTTTTCATATAAATATTCAGACAGCACAAGGGCCCTTGTCTTTCTGTTTAAGTTTTTTAGAAATCAAATTGTTAGAATTCTTTACCTATGTGATTTCATCCCAACATTCTGGAAAGTTTAAGTACTGCTGTTCTGAGTCAAGAGTTTTGCATCCTTAGATTCTTCCCTTGGAAAGACAAATAGAAATGTGGACAGAGGAAAATGGTATTCTTGTTAAAGGAGACATTCCCTGTATCAGGAGGGCATGGAGGGCCCAGGTCTGAAGCCTCATTTTTCACTCTGTGCTCTTGTAACCAATTAAGATGCAAGAAAAACGACCTAGAGGTTAGACCCAAAAAGCCATTTGTTGTATTTTCCAATGGTTAAACCAAACATAGAAACAACTCAACTCTCTCCTCTTAGAGATTTGGCAATTATTGTCAGTGGAGAAGAATGTTTATGTGATTTATTTTTTGATTAAGTGACTTTCCTAAAAAGTATGCAGATATAAAATTGATTTGGGCTTGTCCACCTCATGGTTATATTTTTGAATGTCTAAACTTGATCCTGGATGACATGACATCCCATAATAATTGCCTGTTGTCTCAAAATCCTTGTGGACCCCATATGAGCTTGGACCTCCTGAGGATGGTGGTGGCTGAGCTGTGGGCAGGCTAACTGCCCAGGGCACTGTGTTTCTTTCCAAAAGGTCAGCCAGTGGTGTGAAGCAGGAGTCTACCTCTTGGCTTCCCAAGCTGTAGACAAGTACCAGTCCCGAGAGGGCATTGACATTGCCTTGAATGACATTGAGACATTCCTGGGCACAGCAAAGGAGTACCAGTTGCCCAGCTCCAAGGACTTTTACAACCAGTATGAGTTGATGCTCACTCTTGATATAAAGGTAATATTTCTGAGTTATTTTGATCCATGGTTGGGAAAGGGATGGGGGGACATTGCATGTTGCCCAAGAAAATTTATGTTGGATGTACTGAGCAGATTAACCAGTTCTTGAGCTCTCAAGTGGCTTCTTAGACTCCTGGTCTGTGCTTCCTGGAAAACTGACCCTTCATGGCTTGATTCAAATAACTTTCATTCTCTGACATTCATTTCTCTACAAATACTTATGAGCATCTCTGACATATCATGCTCTGTGCTGAAGGCCAAGGACACAGTTATGAGCAGAAATAGATGTGTTTACATCCTTCACTGAACTTACAGTTTATGTATGGGAGAGGCTGACATTAATAAATATCAAATACAAAACACAAAAATGTATTGCAAACTAAGATAAGTGCTTAAGAGGATGTATTCAGGGTTCTATTGGGTATAAAACAGAGGAACTTGACCTGGACTGAGGGTCAGGGAAGTTCCCTGGGAAGATTCACTTGAGCCAAGGCCTGGAAAATGAATAGAGAAGATGGGAGAGGCTTTCTAGATTGAAGGATCAGCATGTGCAAGGTTTCAGGGCTGAAGGGAGCCTGGCACAAGTTCAGAACCCCAAATTCAGAACGGCTAGAGTATAGAACACAAAGAATGTTTGGGGTGAGATTAGAGAGGGGTAGATGAGTTGGGGCCTTGTGGGGCATATGAAGGAGTTTGGTCTTTATTCTGAGAACCACTGAAGGATTTAAGAAGGAGAATAAGGATCAGATTTGCATTTTGAAGGGAGCACTTGTTCTGTGAAGCCAACAGAGTTATAGATAGTACACTTTCCTCTTACAGCCATATTACCTTGTATGTACTTCTAATGAAGGGGCTTTTTTTAACCTCTTTTGAGTCATGGACCCTTTTGAGAATCTGATACACCTATTTTTAGGGTTCTGTACTCAGAATGATTGAATGGAACTTGATGTAGGTACTGTTTACAAAGATATGGGCAGAATTTAGGAAACCCAATATGGATGGTGAAGCACCCTGGACTAGCAAGAAACAGGGAACAGTTACCACCACTAAGCCTGAAAGACAAATGGGAACTCAAGCAGCTCTATAGCTGTGGCTGTAAGAGAGATAGTCTGTAAGAGCTGTGGCCTTGGGCAGAGGCCACAGCTGGTGGGGAAATATATAGCCCTACTTTTCTCTCCCTCTCAGATTTCCTAGTGGTTCATCTCACTGGCCAAATCCAACTAAAAGCCCATGGACCTCTTGTGAGCCCATCTGATGGCTACTGTAGAGGTCAGCTTCCTGGGACACAGAGCAGTATAGAGAAGATGTAATGGGGGAGCAAACAGGGAATGCCCAGTATGTATAGCTTTTATGATTAATTTTAAGGGAACACCTTGAAGGATATCCATGGATCCAGGCTAAGTTCCTTTGCTCCAAAATGATACATAGCAAACTGCATTCTAGTTATTTACTTTTGTCTGTCTTGTTTATTATACTGGAAGCTGCAGTGAGGCAAGAGCCTCACCCACCTCTGTGTTCCTGTGCCTAGCCTGTGCCTAGTATCTTACAGTCCATGTTTGTTGAACAAATGGACAGGCAGGTGGCAAGTGGGCTAAGTACAGTGAGGGCAGCTTGGTGTGGGATTGTGCCTCAGTGTCAGTCTTTCCCTGACTCTTCCTGGTGGGTTTTGGTGTTAAGATATGATCTTAAAGTGGTGTTGGGGGTAGTTAGGCTGGTCCCCTTTCCCTAACACAGGGACCCTTCTACTTCCCTACAGAGAGGACAAAGAGAAGGTGCGTCTAGTGTCTGTGCTATATTGTAGACCCAGGATTTGGTAGCCTCAGATCGTATTCCCAAAGCAGAACAGTCTCGTTTAGCTCCACATCCATTAGCTGCACAAACAAGTTTATCAGGTCAATCAGGGAGCCTTGTGGCCACAGATACCATTTTGGCCAACATCAGCAAATGTTATAACCACATCTCCCACCAGATAAGGAGTAAAACTTAATAAACCACTTCCAGGAAATAGGCAGAAACAAGGAGGAGGGAGGAGACCAGAAGAGAAATTTATTTTTAAAACCCAAAATGGACCCTCCAAGTCCCCCAAACCTTTTCTTCTTTTGGTTTGGAGTAAAATTCTAGATGTTAATGTTCAGATATTCTATTCTGTCAGAGAGTTTTATCCACTGAGGAGTAATGACTTGGTTGTCAAAATGGGTATTCTATAGACATAGAAATAATCCTCATTATATGCATATACACACATTGGTACAGATACATGTATCTCCTTAGTTGGACAGTTGGTTCCAGGCATAGAAACAAGACCCCTAGTATCAATGAGCACACCCACCTCTGAGATCTTAGTTTCTAATACCATTCTCCAGTAGAAGAGAACTGGGCTCCTTGGAGAAATGGCCATATCTAGGACTGGGACAGGAAATGTACAAAATGATCCTAGAGAGGGTTATCAAGATGGCAGAGTAGGGGGATGCGAAGTTCACCTCTCCCAAAAAAACACTTCAAGATTACATCTACACGTGGAACAATTCTCACTGAAAACAAATGAGACTGGTAGAAAGACACTTATACAACCAAAGCTGTAAGAAAGATCCATATGGAATTAGGTCAGGACCACACCCCTGGGAGAGGACACAAAAAAGGAGGGGGATTACATAGGCCTTTTAGGGAGTGAGCAATTTGAACTACATATGGGCACCCCAGCCCTGGGATCTGACACAGGGAAGATGAGTCCCTTTAGTTGGTTTGAAAACTCCTGGAAACAAGGTGGATGAAGCACATTGAAATTTCCCAGGATTCTGGCTAGTTTCCTGTGACTGCACCAATGACTGACTCTGCCCAAGCTAAGTGCTCACTTGGCTGTTCTTGCTCTGTGGTGGTGCAGCTTGACACTAGGGCAAGAGCTGCCACAGCTTCTGGAAGAGTGCAGTTGTGGGGGTTGGGGCGTGGAGCTGGCTCAGACCTGGCACAGCACCCAAACTGGGGCGAGGGCAGCCGTTACTGGTGCTCATGGAGGAGGCAGATCCAGAGTAGTCTGAATTCTGACTTATCTGCTGGGGCCACTCCAGCACACACCCCAGTCCACACCAGGTGCCTATTCTGAGCCCTCCTGTTCCAGCACTGCTGCCCTTTGGGGCAATTCTGGGGAAAGGGGGAGAGCACACAGAATAGAACCACCTCAGACCCACTCTCAGGGCCTCTGTTCCCGCAATCTGAGATCAGACCCCTCACCCAGTAGGGCAGTGATGGCCACTGAGCTGGGGGGAAGTCTGAGTCACACCCGGCTCTGGCTTCAGCCCCTCCATCTCCAGCCCATAACCTACCAAGGTGCTAGCTGCCAGCACACCCTGAGGAAAGATATGACTTGTGCTCATGTCAGATCCAGCTCTCCCACCAAAGCCACTGGGCACATGCAGACTATCTAGGGATGCTCCCACACAAGGACACCCCTTCAAGACCAGGATAGAGAACTGTTTCACCTAATTTCATAAAGACAGAAAAAGTTAAGCAGAATAAAAAGACAGTAAAAGTTGTTTCAATTGAAAGAACAAGAAAAAAAACCCTGATAAAACAACTAGTGAAACATAGATAAATAATTTATCAGATGAATAGTTCAAAGTATTGATAATAAGAATGTTAACTGAACTAGGGAAAAGAATAGGTGAACACAGTGGAAATATTAACAAGGAACTAAAAAGTATAAAAAAGAACCATCCAGAACTTAAGAATACAATAACTGAAATGAAAAAACACACTAGAAGGAATTAACAGCAGACCAGGTGAAACAGAAGAATACACAAGTGGTCTGGAAGACAGAATAATGGAAACTACCCAATCAGAATAGCAGAAAGAAAACAAATTTTAAAAAATGAGAATAGATTAAGGGACGCCTGCAAAGAGTCGGACACGACTGAACGACTGAACTGAACTGAACTGAACTGGAACAATATTAAGCATACTAGCATTTGCATTATAGAGGCCCCAGAAGGAAAAGAGAGAGAGAGAGAGGAGTCAAAAATGTATTTGATGAAATTATAGCTGAAAACCTCCCAAACCTGAGGAAGGAAACAGATAACCAGGTACAAGAAGCACAGAGCAGCCCACACCAGATGAACCCAAAGAGACCCACACTAGGTGTAATTAAAATGACAAAAGTTGAAGATAAAGAGAATTCTAAAGGCAACAAGAGGGGGAGAAAAAAAAGTTATATACAAGGGAACCCCCATAAGGCTATCAGCTGATTTTTCTGCAGAAACTTGGCAGTCCAGAGTGAGTGGCCATGATATATTTAAAATGCTGAAAGAAAAAAAACCTACAATGTATGATACTCTACACAGTAAGATTATCTTTTAGAATTGAATGAGAAATAACTTATTAGATGAACAAAAACTAAAAGAGTTCATCAATACTAAATAAATGTTAAAAGAGATGATCCAAAGTGGAAAGAAAATGCTATAAGAAGTAAGAATTTATAGGAAAGGAAAAATTCCAATAGTAAAAGCAAATATGTAGTGAAGGCTGTGGATGAACCACTTAACTAAGCTGGTAGGAAGATTAAAAGATAAAAAATCATAAAATTAAACATAACTACGGTGAACAGTGAAGAGATACGCATGAAGATGTAAAATACACATCAAAAACACAAAACATGAGGGAGGGGCAGTAAAAGAGTGTAGCTGTTTTAGAATGTGTTTTAATTTAAATGAGCACCAGTTTGAAAAAAATAAATACAGTTACAGATAAACATATATGAACCCCATAATAACCACAAATCAAAACCCACAACAGATATACAAAAATCAGAGAGAGAGGAACACAAGCATTCCACTAAAGAAAATCATGAAACCACAAGTTAAGAAACTAAAAGAAGGAAAGGACAGAGAACAATTAATTACAAAAACCAGAAAACAAGTAACAAAATGGCAGTAAGTACAAAACTATCAATAATTACTTTATATGTCAGTGGAATAAATTCTCCAGTCAAAAGACATAGAATGGCTGATTGGATTAAAAAAGAATACCTCTCTATATGTGACTTACAAGAGACTCACTTCAGAGCTAAAGACACACAGACTGAAAGTGAGAGGTTGGAAAAAGATATTTTGTACAAATGGAAACAGCAATAAAGAGAAGGCAGTAATATCAGACAAAATGGACTTTAAAACAAAGTCTATAACAAAGGACAAAGAAGGGTATTATTTAATGATAAAGGGATCAATACAAGAATATAAAAGGGGTATAACTTATTAACATATATGCACCTAGTACAGGAAAACCTAAATCTATAAAGCAAATATTAACAGATTTAATGGGAAGCTTCCCAGTGGCTCAGTGGTAAATAATTTGCCTGCAATGCAGGAGATGCAGGAGATGTGGATTTAATCCCTGGGTCAGAAAGATCCCCTGGAGGAGGAAATGACAATCTTTCCCAGCATCAGGGTCTTTTCAAATGAGTCAGTTCTTCACATCAGGAGGCGAAGTACTGGAGTTTCAGCTTCAGCATCAGTCCTTCCAATGGAATATTCAAGGTTGATTTCCTTTAGGATTGACTGGTTTGATCTTCTTGCCCTCCAAGGGACTGTCAAAAGTCTTCTCCAACACCACAGTTTGAAAGCATCAATTCTTCAGCACTCAGCCTTCATTATGGTCCAACTCTCATGACTACAAACCATACAAACCGTAGCTTTGACTATATAGACTTTTGTTGGCAAAGTGATATCTCTGCTTTTTAATATGCTGTCTAGATTTGTCATAGCTTTCCTTCCAAGGAGCAATCGTCTTTTAATTTCATGGCTGCAGTCACTGTCCGCAGTGACTTTGGAGCCCAAGAAAATAAAATCAGTCAGTGCTTCCACTATTTCTCCTTATATTTTCCATGAAGTAACTTATACTTAGAACTGGACATGGAACAATGTTCCATGAACATGAAGATCATTCAAAATTGGGAAAGGAGTACATCTGTTTGTCACCTCCACTGTATAATCATAAGGGATTGCTACCTATTTTTATAAATCAAGTTTTATCAGAACACAGTTGCTCACTTTCATTTATGTATTATCTATCATCTATGACTGCTTTTCTGCTAAAATAACCAAGTTTGGCAGATTCATCAGCGACTAGACGATCTGCAAAGCCTGAAATATTTACTGTTTCGTCCTTTTCAAAAAAAATTGCCAATCTGTGGTCTAGATCAAAACTTTTCAACAGAAATATAATGTAAACCGTATATGTAATTCAAGATTTTCTGGTAGTTGCATTTTAAAAAATAAAAAGAAACAAATTAAATCAATTTTAATAATGTTTTTTTCCACCTTTGTGCAAAATATTTCAACATAAAATCACTGTTGTATAATTAATTATATTTTAATGAGATATTTTATGTTCTTTTTTCAAGTAAATGTTCAAAATCCAGTGTGTATTTAAACAATGCAGCTCAATTCAGACTAGCTGTATTCCAGGTGCTCACTAACCACATGTGGCCAGTGGGTACCAGATGGACAGTTCAGGTCTGCCTTCAGATCCTCCGATAAGTGAGACCTGACTCAGATTTTAGTGCAGAGGTCAGCCTTGACAGGGCCTTAGGCTATAGGGAAAGAGTTGTTCCATAGCTAACATTCCAGTCCTCAGGGATCTTTGCTCTTTCCTCAGAAGATGGTTCAGCATAGAAAAGACAAATTTACTTTTTCCAGTTGCAAAATGTGGCAACCCCCCTGGATGTGTGCTGAGCCTGTACTTTTGGAATTTGGCATCCTCAGGCCACCCTGCATGGATTATGGTGTTTCAGCTCTTCTGAGTCCCTTCTTTGGTGGTTAAAATCATCCAAAAGATGGATGTCAGAGTTAGCATGACAAAGAGAAAGCTACCCACTTCCTTGACCCACCAGAGCTGAAGGGACATCATGCTGAAAGAAATGTATTTCAGCTGGATTCAGGCCTTGGGGAAACCCAGGTGAAACAGTTCTGGTTTTTTGTTCTTCTGAACCTTTGCCTTAGGGCACATAGTCCCTTGTGAGAACATGTTTGAGATCCATCTTTCCCTGGTACTTGATCAGTTTATTTCTTTCCTACTTATATAGAGAGAAGAGGTCTTGCAGAATAAAATTTAAATGTGTATCCTTTTCATCACACATCCTTGTGCTTCCCTTGATCCTGCCTCAAAATTTAGCTACTCTTTCCCCTACAATACTTACAGTCTTTTTTCCACCAGGGCCTTTATTCAGGTTACATTTCTCATTTTGAATCATTCTTTTGTAAGTTGGCCTGTGACATCCTTTTCTACCATGAATGGATTTGCCTTAGTGAGCATTTAACCACTCAGCATATATTAACTCATAGTCAGCAAAAGAGTCTGAAGTACTTGCAGTAATTGGATGCAATCTCAAAAATGACAGAATGATCTCTGCTTGTTTCCAAGGCAAACCATTCAAAATTACAGTAATCTAAGTCTATGCCCCGACCAGTAATGCTGAAGTTGCATGGTTCTATGAAGACCTACAAGACCTTCTAAAACTAACACCCCAAAAAGATGTCCTTTTCATGATAGGGGACTGGAATGCAAAAGTAGGAAGTCAAGAAATACCTGGAGTAATAGACAAATTTGGCCTTGGAGTACAGAATGAAGCAGGGCAAAGGCTAGTAGAGTTTTGCCAAGCAAACACACTGGTCATAGCAAACATCCTCTTCCAACAACACAAGAGAAGACTCTACACGTGGACATCACCAGATGGTCAACACCGAAATCAGATTGATTATATTCTTCACAGCCAAAGATGGAGAAGCTCTATACAGTCAGCAAAAATAAGACCGGGAGCTGGCTGTGGCTCAGATCATGAACTCCTTATTGCCAAATTTAGACTTAAATAGAAGAAAATAGGGAAAACCACCAGACCATTCAGGTATGACATAAATCAAATCCCTTATGATTATACAGTGGAAGTGAGAAATAGATTCAAGGGATTATATCTGATAGACAGAGTACCTGAAGAACTATGGACGGAGGTTTGTGACATTGTACAGGAGGTAGGGATTAAGACCATCCCCAAGAAAAAGAAATGCAAAAAGGCCAGATGGTTGTCTGAGGAGGGCTTACAAATAGCTGTGAAAAGAAGAGAAGCAAAAGGCAAAGGAGAAAAGGAAAGATACACTCATTTGAATATCCAAAGAATAGCAAGGAGAAATAAGAAAGCCTTCCTCAGTGATCAGTGCAAAGAAATAGAGGAAAACAACAGAATGGGAAAGACTAGAGATCTCTTCAAGAAAATTTGAGATACAAGGGAATGTTTCATGCAAAGATGAGCACAATAAAGGACAGAAATGGTATGGACCTCACAGAAGCAGAAGATATTAAGAATAGGTAGCAAGAATACACAGAAGAACTATACAAAAAAGATCTTCATGCCCAGTTAATCACGATTGTCTGATCACTCACCTAGAGCCAGACATCCAGGAATGTGAAGTCAAGTGGGCCTTAGGAAGCATCACTACAAATAAAGCTAGTGGAGGCGATGGAATTCCAGTTGAGCTATTTCAAATCCTAAAAGATGATGCTGTGAAAGTGCTGCACTTAATATGCCAGCAAATTTGGAAAACTCAGCAGTGGCCACAGGACTGGAAAAGGTCAGTTTTCATTCCAGTCCCTAAGAAAGGCAATGCCAAAGAATGATCAACTACCTCACAATTGCACTCGTCTCACACGCTAGTAAAGTAATGCTCAAAATTCTCCAAGCCAGGCTTCAACAGTACATGAACCATGAACTTCCAGATGTTCAAGGTGGATTTAGAAAAAGCAGAGGAACCAGAGATCAAATTGCCAACATCTGTTGGATCATCAAAAAAGCGGGAGAATTTCAGAAAAGCATCTACTTCGGCTTTATTGACTATGCCAAAGCCTTTGACTGTGTGGATCACAACAAACTGTGGAAAATTCTTTGAGAGATGGGAATACCAGACCACCTATCCTGCCTCCTGAGAAATCTGTATGCAGGTGAGGAAGCAACAGTTAGAACTGGACATGGAACAACAGACTGATTCCAAATTGGGAAAGGAGTACGTCAAGTCTTTATATTGTCACCCTGCTTATTTAACTTATAGCAGAGTACATCATGAGAAATGCCAGACTGGATGAAGCACAAGCCGGAATTAAGATTGCTGGGAGAGATATTAATAACCTCAGATACGCAGATGATACCACTCTTATGGCAGAAAGCGAAGAACTAAAGAGCCTCTTGATGAAAGTGAAAGACGAGAGTGAAAAAGTTGGCTTAAAACTCAACATTCAGAAAACTGAGATCATGGCATCTGGTCCCATCACTTCATGGAAAATAGATGGGGAAACAGTGGAAATAGTGGCTGACTTTATTTGGGGGGGCTCCAAAATCACTGCAGATGGTGACTGCAGCCATGAAATTAAAAGATGCTTGCTCCTTGGAAGAAAAGTTATGGCCAATCTAGACAGCATATTAAAAAGCAGAGACATTACTTTGCCAACCAAGGTCCATCTAGTCAAAGCTTTGTTTTTTCCAGTAGTCCTGTATGGATGTGAAAGTTGGACTATAAAGAAAGCTGAGTGCCAAAGAATTGATGTTTTTGAACTGTGGTATTGGAGAAGACTCTTGAGAGTCCCTTGGACTGCAAGGAGATCCAGCCAGTCCATCCTAAAGGAAATCAGTCCTGAATATTCATTGGAAGGACTGGTTTTGAAGCTGAAACTACAATTCTTCGGCCACCTGATGCAAAGAACTGACTCATTTGAAAAGACCCTGATGCTGGGAAAGATTGAAGGTGGGAGAAGGGGACGACAGAGGATGAGATGGTTGGATGGCATCACCGACTCAATGGACATGAGTTTGAGTAAGCTCTGGGAGTTGGTGATATCGACAGGGAAGTCTGGCCTGCTGCAGTCCATTGGGTGGCAAAGAGTCGGATATGACTGAGTGACTGAACTGAGGTGAACTGAACTGAATCCCTCGGTGCCTGGCAGTGTTCCAGGTGCTGGAGATACAGTGGTGAAAAGAATACAACCACTGACAATCAAGTGGGAGATACATGCTCTTAGAATCACAATTCTGTACAAGGCAAGATATGCAATGACCTCCATATGGATGCTCAGAGAAGAGGGGAAGATGAGAGAAAGGGAATGCCTCCTGTTCTCAGATTAAGTACAGAGCCACCAGCTCATGATCTACTTTTTTTCCCCATAGACTAAAGCCCAGAAAGTCCTGCAGAAGCTGAGCGATGTGCAGGAAATATTTCACAAGAGACAAATGAGTCTGATGAAACTGGCAGCCAGACAGACTCGCCCAGTGCAACCCGTGGCCCCCCATCCTGAGTCCTCCCCAAAATGGGCATCACCAAAAATCAGCCAGCCCTCCACTTTGGGTGAGTTACTTGGGGAAGGAAGTTTTGTGGTTTTATGTTTCATCCATGCTCATGAGGATTTAGATTATGCTTATTTAAGATGCATAATGGTCACTGTTTCAACAGATATTATTTAAGATATGGAATAGTACAGGCATTGAAGACTTATAAATTTAGGTAAAACTGAATGCCTGGATGCCAGGAGAAGTTCACAGTCTAGTAGAAGAACAATATAAATGCATGAATAGGATTAGCATAAAAAAAGCTTCATTAAAAACCTTTAAAAGGCCAACAAGATTCTGTTAGCAAAAGAATGGTAAAATTGGTTCTTTGAAAAAAATAAAAAGATGAGTCCTTACATCAGTCCTCCATGGTCTTGATTACTATAGCCTACTAATAAGACTTGAGATTAGGTAATATAAGTCTTCCAACTTTGTTATTTTTCAAGATTGTTTTGGCTATTTTAGGTCCTTTTCATTTCCATATAAATTGTAAAATCACTTTTCAGTTTCTCCTGGGATGAATATGTAGATCACTGAATGAATATATAGTTCAGTTTGGGGAGAACTTTTATCTCACCAATGTTCAATCTTTCAACTTATAAATGTTATAATGTTCCATTTATTTAGGTCTTCTTTAATTTTCCTCAACAATTTAGTAGTTTTGAGTGTAAAGATCTTAAATATGTCATGCTTGTAAAAAGCTGTATGATAAATGGAATTTACCATATATAACTATTATCAATAGGAATATATTTCTGTATAGAAATGTAATCCTATCATCTGTAAATAAGGACAGTTTTACTTCTGTTTCAGTCTTCACGCTTTTTTCCCCCTTGCCCCATGATAACGGCTGGAACTTTTAGTAGAACATTGAATAGAAGTGTTAAGATCAGACATACATGATTCTTCCCAGTTTGTAGGGAAAGAACTTATTGTTCACCTTGAAGTATATGTTAGCAGTAAGTTTTTCACAGATGTACTTTATGAGATTGAGAAAGTTCCCTTCTATTCCAGTTTGTTAAGAGTTTTATCATGAATGATTGTTGAATTTTTCAAATGCTCTCTTTGGTGCATATAGTTAGTTACTAGTAGTTGCTCAGTAGTGTCCGACTCTTTGCAACCACATGGACTATGGCCCTCCAGGCTCCTCTATCCATGGAATTCTCCAGGCAAGAATACTGGAGTGATTTGCCATTTCCTTCTCCAGGAGATCTTCCCAACCAAGGGATCAAAATTGCCTCACTTATGCCTCCTGCATTGGCAGGCAGTTTCTTTACCACTAGTGCCACCTGGGAAGCGCTATGTATGATTTTTCTCCTTTATTGGTTTATATGGTGGATTACAGTGATTTATTTTTATATGTTAAAACAATCATGCATTCTGGGTAAACATGCTTGGATATTATATATATATATATATATATATAAAATTTGTTGCCACATGTATTTTGAAACTTATTAAGCATGCACAGATTCATAATTATTTTATCTTGCAGATATATTGGACCTTTTATAATAATGAAATATCATTCTTTCCCTTCTTATCTTTAGTAATAGGCCCTATATTGAAGTCTACTTTGTCAGATATTAATATTGCCATTCCAGCTTTTTATGCTTAATGTTTACATGATACACTTTTTCATTCTTCTATTTCTGACTTTATTTTTAAAGTATATTTCTTATAGACAGCTTTACTTGGGTCTTCCCTTTTAAAAACATTATGTTAACTTCTATCTTCTAATTAGAGTGTTTAATTGATTTCACATAATATGTAATTATTGATATAGTTGGATTTAGAGCTACTATTTCATTATTTGTTCTCTATTTGTCTCATACTTTTTTTATTCCTCTTATCTCCTTTCCTGACTTTTTTGAGGTTAGCCATTTTTTAGTATTCTCTTTTAATTCCTCTACTGACTTTTACATACATACACACATACCTTTTTGCATTGTTTTTCCCCCAGTGTTTCTTCTAGGTATTACCATGTGTATCCCTAATTTCTCACAATCTACTTTGAGTTAATATTGTAGCACATTGTGTAAATACAGGAAATTTGCAACAGTATAGTTGCATATGCCGTTTAATCATCTTCTGTGCTATTCTTATCCTAAATATTACGTCAACATATGTTACATACCCCAATATTGTGTTATAATTTTTGCTGTAAACAGGCATATATCTTTCAACAAAATTTGGAGAAAGGACGAAAAAAGGAACAAATATATAGATAATTTTATATTTACTTCCTATTCACCATTTCTGATGTTCTTTATTCCTTATTGTATTTTGTCTCTTCCGGCTGAAAACCTTCCTTTGGTATTTCTTGTTTTGCAGGTCTGTTTGCAACAAATTCTTTCAGTTTTTATTTATCTGAAAATTATGGGGTCTTTTGATAACTCTCCATTTAATACAATTTACAGTCCCTGTCTCCTACCACATATTAAGCTTTTTAGAATTAAAAAGTTGATAACAGTTTAGTGTTATAACTTTAGTGTTTAGTTCACTAAATTCACAGTTTTGTGAATTTCTTTCCAGAATTTTTCCACATACACACACACACACATACACATGTACACTCAGACACACTTATGCATGCACACCACAGATACACACAGACATGCACACATAGAGACATCCTTGGATGGTTGGAAACAGGGCTTGGTTCTCTTGACCTCTTATATAGGGCACTTTCCCAATGCTAATTATACTCCTTTATATGACTTTGCTTCCCTCATTATTATTATTATTATTATTTGGATTTCCCTCATTATTTTAAAGGACATATATTTGTTACAAATAAACAAAGTACAACGATAAATTGTTTCTCAGCTTTTCAAACACAAGACTTCACAGTAATTAATGATCCTAGGATCCACAGATCTTTGACATGTCCGAACAGGTACTGTGGACTTTGATCAGGCGACTTGCTTATTTTGTATAATGCTCCTATGCTTTTGTTTTGGAGATTAACCACTGAGTGTGGATTCTAGCTGGTTGACAACAGGATTGTTGAACACATTCATCTGACTCCTTAGTAACTGAGTCCATGCCAAGATAAAGTATTATATTTCACAGTGTAAGGAACATTGTCAGGGCCACTTAGAGGTGGGAGCTGGAATCTCAGCTCTGACTCTTGGTAGCCAAGTGTCTTGGGTACTCTGAACCTCTCTGAAGTACACAAGGAACGTGAAAACATTCTTCTGTGGCTATGTGTGCCCATTTGTGTCTGACTCTTTGCAACCCCGTGGGCTGCAGCCTGTCAGACTCCTCTGTCCATGGTGTTTAATAGGCAGGAATACTGGAGTGGCTTGCCATTTCCAATCCAGGGGATCTTGCCAACCCAGGGATTGAACTTGCATCTTCTGTGTCTCTTGCATTGGCAGACAGATTCTTTACCACTGTGCCACCTGGGAAGCCCCCTTCTGTGGCTATGCTGCTGCTGTTGCTAAGTCACTTCAGTCGTGTCTGACTCTGTGCAACCCCATAGATGGCAGCCTACCAGGCTCCCCCGTCCCTGGGATTTTCCAGGCAAGAACACTGGAGTGGGTTGCCATATCCTTCTCCAAAGCACGAAAGCGAAAAGTTAAAGTGAAGTCACTCAGTAGTGTCCGACTCTTCGTAACCCCATGGATTACAGCCTACCAGGCTCCTCCGTCCATGGGATTTTCCAGGCAAGAGTACTGCAGTGGGGTGCCATTGCCTTTTCCGTCTGTGGATATAATAGTAGCTAAAATATACTGAGTGCTTACCAAGACCTAAACACTTTGTGCATATTAATTCACTAAGGCCTCATACACACATACATACTCTTCAGTTTAGTTTAGTCGCTCAGTCATGTCTGACTCTTTGCGACCCCAGGAATTGCAGCACGCCAGGCCTCCCTGTCTATCACCAACTCCCAGAGTCCACCCAAACTCATGTCCATTGAGTCGGTGATGCCATCCAGCCATCTCATCCTCTGTTGTCCCCTTCTCCTCCTGCTCCCAATCCCTCCCAGCATCAGGGTCTTTTCCAATGAGTCAATTCTTCTCATGAGGTGGCCAAAGTATTGGAGTTTCAGCTTCAACATCAGTCCTTCCAATGAACACCCAGGAACTGATCTCCTTTAGGATGGACTGGTTGGATCTCCTTGCAGTCCAAGGGACTCTCAAGAGTCTTCTCCAACACCACAGTTCAAAAGCATCAATTCTACAGCACTCAGCTTTCTTCACAGTCCAACTCTCACATTCATACATGACCACTGGAAAAACCATAGCCTTGACTAGATGGACCTTTGTTGGCAAAGTAATGTCTCTGCTTTTGAATATGCTATCTAGATTGATCATAACTTTCCTTCCAAGAAGTAAGTGTCTTTTAATTTCATGGCTACAGTCACCATCTGCAGTGATTTTGGAGCCCAGAAAAATAAAGTCTGACACTGTTTCCACTGTTTCCCCATCTATTTGCCATGAAGTGATGGGACCAGATGCCATGATCTTTGTTTTCTGAATGTTGAGCTTTAAGCCAACTTTTTCACTCTCCACTTTCACTTTCATCAAGAGGCTTTTTCGTTCCTCTTCACTTTCTGCCATAAGGGTGGTGTCATCTGCATATCTGAGGTTATTGATATTTCTCCCAGCAATCTTGATTCCAGCTTGTGCTTCTTCCAGCCCAGCGTTTCTCATGATGTACTCTGCATAGAAGTTAAATAGGCAGGGTGACAATATACAGCCTTGATGTACTCCTTTTCCTATTTGGAACCAGTCTGTTGTTCCATGTCCAGTTCTAACTGTTGCTTCCTGACCAGCATATCGGTTTCTCAAGAGGTTGGTCAGGTGGTCTGGTATTCCCATCTCTTTCAGAATTTTCCACAGTTTATTGTGATCCACACAGTCAAAGGCTTTGGCATAGTCAATAAAGTAGCTTGAACATCTGGAAGTTCACGGTTCACATATTGCTGAAGCCTGGCTTGGAGAATTTTGAGCATTACTTTACTAGCGTGTGAGATGAGTGCAATTGTGCGGTACTTTGAGCATTCTTCGGCATTGCCTTTCTTTGGGATTGGAATGAAAACTGACCTTTTCCAGTTCTGTGGCCACTGCTGAGTTTTCCAAATTTGCTGGCATATTGAATGCAGCACTTTCACAGCATCATCTTTCAGGATTTGGAATAGCTCAACTGGAATTCCATCACCTCCACTAGCTTTGTTCATAGTGATGCTTCCCAAGGCCCATTTGACTTCACATTCCAGGATGTCTGGGTCTAGGTGAGTGATCAAACCATCATGATTATCTGGGTCATAAAGATCTTTTTTGTACAGTTCTTCTGTGTATTCTTGCTACCTTTTCTTAATATCTTCTGCTTCTGTTAGGTCCATACCATTTCTGTCCTTTATCAAGCCCATCTTTGCATATGTTTCCTTGGTATCTCCAATTTTCTTGAAGACAAAGTACCGCACAATTGCACTCATCTCACATGCTAGTAAAGTAATGCTCAAAATTCTCCAAGCCAGGCTCAGCAATACGTGAACTGTGAACTTCCAGATGTTCAAGCTGGATTTAGAAAAGGCAGAGGAACCAGAGATCAAATTGCCAACATCTGTTGGATCATCAAAAAAGTGAGAATTTCAGAAAACCATCTACTTCGCTTTATCAACTACACCACAGCCTTTGACTGTGTGGATCACAACAAACTATGGAAAACTTACAGAGATGGGAATACCAGACCACCTGACCTGCCTCCTGAGAAATCTGTATGCAGGTGAGGAAGCAACAGTTAGAACTGGACATGGAACAACAGACTGGTTCCAAATCAGGAAAGGAGTACATTAAGGCTGGCTTAAAACTCAACATTTGGGAAATGAAGATCATGGCATCTGGTCCCATCACTTCATGGCAAATAGATGGGGAAACAGTGGAAACAGTAAGATACTTTATTTGGGGGGGCTCCAAAATCACTGCAATTGGTGACTGCTGACACAAAATTAAAAGACACTTTCTCCTTGGAAGAAAAGTTATGACCAACCTAGATAGCATATTAAAAAGCAGAGACATTATTTTGCCAACCAAGGTCTGTCTAGTCAAAGCTATGGTTTTTCCAGTAGTCATGTATGGATGTGAAAGTTGGACTATAAAGAAAGCTGAGTGCTGAAGAATTGATGGTTTTGAACTGTGTTGTTAGAGAAGACTTTTGAGAATCCTTTGGACAGCAGGAGATCCAACCAGTCCAGCCTAAAGGAAATCAATCCTGAATATTTATTGGAAGGACTGATGCTGAAGCTGAAACTGTAATACTTTGGCCACCTGATGTAAAGAACTGACTCATGTGAAAACACCCTGATGCTGCAAAAGATTGAGAGCGGGAGGAGAAGGGATGACAGAGGATGAGATAATTGGATGGCATCACCACCTCAATGTACATGAGTTCGAGTAAACTCTGGGCGTTGGTAATGGACAGGAAGGCCTGGCATGCTGCAGTCCATGGGGTCACAAAGATTGGACATGACTGAGGACTGAACTGAAGTGAACTGAAGCTAAGGCTCTTTAATATTGTATGCTTCATATGTGGAAGAGCAAAACTTGAGTTCTGGCCACATTGCTCCCACGTCCTTGCCTTTAACTTCACTGCTGTACTTAACAGAGTTAAGGAGAAGTGGTTCTCAGTCATGGGTATTGCCAATCAGTATATGCATTTTTAGCTTCCTGTTACTATACCTAGAATCATTCAGGTTACAGAGATCCTGCAGAGAACGAGGAGCCCAGTGGGTTGTTCATTGTTATAAAATAGATTCAGCAGTCATACAACCTGGGTCAGCTATCTGTGCACTTCACTACAGATTTCAATGTAACATGTTTAGAAAACCCACAGAAAGATCAAGGGGCTTCCAGTTGGCTCACAGAGGCTTGGGAGGGCCTCTGGAGGCAAGACAGTCAACCTCCATCAAGTCTGCCACACATAAGCATCTGGGTGGTATTGGTGACATTAGGTGGATGACATTTTGGCCACCAGACCTAGAAATGTTCATATCCTGTCCTGGGTTAATCACATGTATCCTGTGAGTTTCCCAAAGGGACTGTATATACAAGGGTGGTGATGGTGACCAGTAAGAATGTAAAGTACCACTTACTTACTAGTCTTGTAGTCATTACCCCCAGGGCAGCCTTCTGGTAAAACTGTTAGAAAGCTACAAATCTAACCAGGGCTTCTCCTCCCCAAATCCCAATCTTACTGCCAAATGACCGTGGAGGTTAAAGACGGCTATTTCCCAGGCATCTTAGTGCCTGGTGGGAAGGAGAGGAGGGAGAGAGAATGATTGAGACATAAGAGTAAGAGCAAGCCTGCCCAATTTCCTCCAGACTCAGCAGATTCTTCACACAGTCATCCTGTCCACTAATAAATGCAATTGCATCAATTCTGGAATGCAACTGTTAGATCATTAGGTTAGCAACAATTTCTATCCTCTTACATAATCATAGTGTGTTTAAATGGTAAGATTTTAGTATTTTTCAAATTTTATATTAATAATCACTAATTAATTACCTGTATAATGGAAAGAATATACTCAGTAAAATGTGGTACCTAGAATTCAATCTTCCAATCCAAGAACAACATCAAGTGCAATGTTATACATTGCAAATGAAAATGCTAAAGCATCAGTGTATAAACAGAACCCATGAAGCTTAGAATAGTTAAGGAAGACTTCATGAAGAAAACAACTTTTTAACTGGGCCTTAAAAATGGGAATGATGGAAACTATCATTTTTACCATGTTACCTTGATTGACTGGTTGCAGTTTGATGTTTTCCCTTGGTGTTGGGTATGACTTTTTTCTCTTTGGATCAAGTGCCTGGGATCAAGGACTCTTTCTTTTCTGCATCTCCTCTTCACCTCCAATTTCATCTACTATTTTGAAAATATGTAGCAGCTCAATTAAGCTTTGTTAATCAACTACATCAGCATGATCCAAGTCAGGCTAAGTGCTCTGAGTTATTAGCCAACTAGCCAAATTAATGGCAGGTTTCCTTTATCTCTCTAGTTCCTCATCAGAAAACATCTGAGGAACCTTATACAGAGACAGATTTAAACTCAGAGGAAAAGGAAGATGATGAGACTAAATCTGAAGTCAAGGTAAGATCACCTTTCCTTTACTGATAGAAATTTCTGACATATTTAAGAGTGCTGCCATCAGTCAGTCAGTTCAGTCGCTCAGTCGTGTCCGACTCTTTGCGACCCCATGAATTGCAGCATGCCAGGCCTCCCTGTCCATCACCAGCTCCCAGAGTTTGCTCAAACTCACGTCCATCGAGTCGGTGATGCCATCCAGCCATCTCATCCTCTGTTGTCCCCTTTTCCTGCTGCCATAATTATCAATAAACCAATAAATTGTTTCCCTATTTTGTATCTATCATCACCCCCAGAAGATGTGCCCATAAAGGCACATAGCACAGTCTAGCGCTCCTAAGAGATGAGCTTTTAGAATTGCTTCCTTTTCTTAATTGCAACTAAAAATGAAAAGCTGTTTGGTCATACATAACTGGCGCTTCCCAGGTGGTGCTAGTAGTAAAGAACCACTAGTGCAGGAAACAGAAGAGACATGGGTTTGATCCCTGGGTCAGGAAGATCCCCTGGAGGAGGGCATAACAACCCACTCCAGCATTCTTGCCTAGAGAATCCCATGGATAGAGAAGCCTGGCAGGCTACAGTCCATAAGGTTGCAAAGAGTCAGTCACGACTAAAGCAACTTAGCATAGCACATACAGCATAATGTACATGATTGTTGGTAGATAATGTTTTATTGAAGAAAAAATCATTTTATTCATTCCTATAATCTGACTTGATATTTAAAATTGGTAGAACAGTGTATGCTTTATATAAGAACATGACAAAATTGCATACAGCTACACACACACACACACACACACACACATAGCTGATGAACTCTGAATAAGCACTGTGGATTGTGCCAAAGTCATTTTCTTGCTTTTAATACTATACTCTAGTTGTGTGAGATGTTAACATTTGAGGAGGTTGGGGGAAGAATTCATGGGACTTACCTGTACATTTATTTGTAAACTCATGTGAATCTACAATTATTGCAAAATAAAAATTTTTTTTTTCAAAAAAGCATAAGCTTTGGAATCTGGCAGACCTAGATGTAAGCAATATAACCTCTCTACACCTCAGTTTCTCATCTGTAAAACTGGTAATAACAACAGCTACCTCCTGAAACTGTTTTAAACATCAATAGAAAATTTTGAAAACAGCCAAGCACTGTATAATTGTACAGTAATGCTATATTCAAAAACCCAAGCAAAATGAATTATGAATATGTATCGCTGTTTAGCAACCCCAGAACAGATCCCCTTTCCTCTGCCTCACTGAAAAATTAAATATCTGGCTGACTGAATGGTTCTGAAACACAAGCTAGTAGGCTGTGGGCTCAAATGTACTTCACCAATGGTTCATATTCATCATTCCTAATGTGTCCAAATCTAGGTCCCCCCAACAGAGAATCCACTGACCATTAAGGAGTCAGGCAGAAAGCAAGTCACAGGCTCTTCTTCCTGGAGGCAGATACAATGTGGGAACTAGTTCCCAGCAGACTTTCCTTAGAAAGTTGCATTCTTCTGTGTTTGTTCAGCCATCCTTCTGTATTCCGGGCAGACGAGGGCACTGTTACTGCTGTTTTAGCATCCCTAATAGTTGTAGGTATTACATCACCCTGTCTTCTAGAGTTAGGAAACAGTTTGCAACTTCATACAGTCTTATAAAAAAAATTTTTTTTGTCAATGTCTTTGTCTGGTTTTGGTATCAGGGTAATGGTGGCTTCATAGAATAACTTTGGGAGTGTTTCCTCCTCTTCAGCCTTTTGGAAAAGTTTGAGAATGATCAATGTAAGTTCTTATTTGTATGTGTGGTTAGAATTCCCCAGTGAAGCCCTCTGGTCCTGGACTTTTGTTTGCAATGAGTTTTGATCATTATTATTATTATGGATTCTATCTCACTTTCAGTGATCAATCTTCTCAGATTATCTATTTCTTCTTGATTCAGTTTTAGTGGGCTGTATGTTTCTAAAAGCTTGTCAATTTCCTCTAGGTTGTCCAATTTGTTGGCATATAATTATTCATAGTATCATACAGTCTTGGTCAAACAACTTTTGAATGGGCAAATGTAAATAAACTTCACCTGACTTGACATTCAGGAAGTCTGTGAAATCATTAAGTTATATAAAAAGGGTTTAACTATGATCACCTTCAAAACTGAGCATCAATCTACCCTTTTCTGTACCCTGGTCTCCAGAGAATGTCATCTCTGAAGGTGAGGTCTGTGTCAAGTGCACCAGAGCCCAGATTGGGTACCTGAACTCACATGTCATTGCATTGACTCACAATGTGATTTCAACTCATTTCATATCTCTGTGACCTACTTTGCCTATCTTTAGACAGCATATTTATGACCTGCACACTTTTTTGTTATTTATTTTTAATTGAAGGATAATTGCTTTACAGTATCGTGTTGGTTTCTACCAAACATAAACATGAATCAGCCATAGGTTTACAATACTTTATAAAGATGCCACGGGAGTTGTCAGTATGTAAAGGTTCTCATATATAAGAATTCAAATTAGAGTAAATTATTTCAATAATTATAAACAATATGAGTGCTATTGTTTTATTTGTTGTAAAAGAAAAAAAAAAGGAAATATTGTCAGTAAAATAAAGCACATTTCCTCAGGGAAAACCTCAAAGTATTTAAGGCCAAAGGTTTCCATAAGCTATATTTATCATTTACTCTGATATTGCTACTGCTACTGCTAAGTCGCTTCAGTCGTGTCCGACTCTGTGCGACCCCATAGACGGAAGCCCACCAGGCTCCCCCGTCCCTGGGATTCTCCAGGCAAGAACACTGGAGTGGGTTGCCATTTCCTTCTCCAATGCATGAAAGTGAAAAGGGAAAGTGAAGTCGCTCAGTCGTGTCTGACTCTTCGCAACCCCATGGACTGCAGCCTACCAGGCTCCTCCGTCCATGGGATTTTCCAGGCAAGAGTACTGGAGTGGGGTGCCATTGCCTTCTCCGACTCTGATATTACATACTGGTAAAAATAAACAGTGCAGGAACAGGGGTGGCTATAGACAGAGGCCAACACGGTTGGAAAATGTTGAGTAGGATTCAGAAAACTCTGACCACCAAACCTCTGGTTTCTTCCTTCTGCTGTGCTGTTTGTTTAACTCAGGCTCCAAGCCCATCCTGCTAAGATGCTTGTTCCCACTGGGTTTAGGCAGATCACCAACAGCAGAGGTCCTCCTGAGCAGACACAGGTACAGGCTATTGCCATCCTTCTGTGCTTGTGTTGCTTTTTCCCTTGCTGTTGCCTTGTTTAGGCATTTAATGAAGGGCTTTTCTCACAAGAACTTATATGTTAACAGTCAAGGTAGAAAAGCAAGCAGAGTAGGAACAGAGGCTGCCAAACTTCCTCATTTTGGAGAATAGTGGCACGTCAGACTTTTGCTTCTAAAGCCCACAGCTATGAGAAGAGTAAGCAGAATCCACAGTCATGAACAATATAAGTAGGAAGATAGGAGATTTGTGCACTAAAGCCCCAAATCCTGGACCTAGAAATCAATTTAGAATCAGTAAAGGCAATTAGTGTTTCCCAAGGTGGGTGGTATAACCAGGAAAATCATCATTCTAAAATATGTAAGAAAACTAGTAAGAAAAAAGGTAAATTAGAAAAGAAGGTTTAGATACATGCCCTGTTCAAAGCAGGGACAAGGAAGTTGAATGACACCAAGAACAATCACTGATGCTTGTGTTTTATCACTGTCGAAAGCAGATGACCAGGATAGGAGAACACGCATCTGCCTCCAGGTAACAATTCCGACATCTTTTAAGCCTTAGGCCAGGAATTCAAAGATGAAATGAAGCCACAGCCAGTCTAGGAGAGTGAATCATAAGGTTGTGATAAACGTTCCTCCTTGCCCTCAAGAGGAAATGCTCATGGGCGGAAAAAAAAGCTTTAAACCCAAATCATTCATGATTTCTGCTGGAATCACTGATACCACCTGCAGGTAAGATCATGATACAATTTTATCATCATCAGAGAATTCATTCCCCAAAAAGGTGTCCCCTGTTCTGTGGCAGGAGGATCTCTGGTGTGCCAGTTCATAAGAACTTGACAAGCTCAATTTGAGGAGGCAACTGAGACTCATGGGGCAGTCTGGCAGCTGTGAAGGCATGTGCTTGGCCCCCTGACACTGTCTCTGGGAAAGCCACAGTGGAGTCATTTGCTGTGGTTGCTGGCAGTAGTGAAATGGCTACTTTCTGTCATTCATGTCACCAGTTGGAAGTTGAAAGCATGACTCACCGAGGCTGCTTTCCCTGGGCTGTGCATATCACTGCCTCTTTGAAGCTGTAAGGAAGCCAAAGGCTGATGAGAGTTTTTTTCTTGAACACCAACCCTCAGGAAAAAGGAAGTGCTGTTGGCCGTGAGCACCATGAACAGTGTTTCTGGGCACCTATTAAAATAGCAAGGCCTTTTCAGGCTTCTGAGCAAACAGGCTCCTTCATAAAATTTTTTTAAAAGCATAAAAAGCCAAGGTAGAAAGAAAACTGAGGTGAGGGAATGGTTGCTACACTGACTGAGGGCCAGACATTATGCTGGGTCCTATGTATACCTGACTTCATCACTAGTCCTCAATTTGTGAGGAAGGTGACCCCTCCTTTCTTTTGTCTGTGATGCTGCTGAGATTTGGAGAAACTAAGTGAGTTTCCCCAGGGCTCACACATCCAGTAAATGATTGAATTGGAATCTGAAATTAGCAGTTTACTTAATCTTGCATTTACTTTTCTATCTAATTTAACCTATCTACATTATAACTTACTTAATCTACCTAACTAGCAATTTACTTAACCTTTCATCCTCTAACTTTCCTCTTCTGCAAAATGCAGATAAAAAGTGACCTCCTCCAAGTGGCTGATTATATGAGTAATATATAGAAAGCACCTAGCATGATGCCTGGCATACAGAAGATTCTTAGTAATGTTAGTTTCCTATTTAATCCTATATTTATTTATAAACATAATAAACATAGAATAATCTGTATAAGAGATGAAAAGAAGCTGAAAGAAGGTCAGATTTAGGTCTTAAATAGCTTCTCCTAATCTTGAATATGTATCTTTTTGCCAAATGATAACAGATCATGGCCAAATTCAGTTCATTGCTTTCTCACCCTTCTGAATCCCAGAATCTTTCATTTACCAGTTTCTCACCAAGAGAACTACGTGTACTATAAGCACATTTCACTGTTCACTTTCTGTGATGTTTTGAAGTCTGATCATTCTTAGAGATAATAAGAAATTCAAAGAATCCACCAAATCTTGAGCTCCCCAGCCAAGCTCTCTGATCAGTTTCTAGAATGAAGATTCTTAAGGTTTCCTATGTACTACAACCCTGAGAAGCTTATTCACAAAACAGATTCTCAGGCTCCAGCCACAGAGATGCTAATTCAGGAGGTCTGGGGTAGGGCCCAGGAATCTGAATTTTTAACTTGTGCATATGGTGACGAGAATGCAGGTGGTATAAGGACTGCACTTTTGGTCACATGGGACTAGAGGCTATATGTGTAGGCCATTCAGATAAAGAAGAAATTATTAAGGTATATATGGGTTTCATAAGCTAATACAGGGTCCAGAAGGTAGGAGAGTGAGGATGTGACTATATTCATCTTATGAGAATATATTTTTCACTGAAGGAACTACATGAAAAAAAAAAAGAATAATAGTCAGACCACTATTGGCTTTGCTCTTTGACCAATACAAAATTGACCTGACTAAAATATTTGATGTGTCCCATTTGGGTGGCTTATTCAGCTCAATTTAATAAATATCAAAGCTATTGCTATGGGTCACATATGGGAAACAATTCTAACATGGGACCTAAATTCAAGAAACTTATAAGTTTCAGGGGAGAAACAACCTATTTCTAATAATTTATAATACGAAGCAGAATGACATACCTCTGGTAAAATGAATATTATGTATTAGAAGGCAGAAGTTTGAGTAAGCTCATGGACATGAGTTTGAGTAAGCTCCGGGAGTTGGTGATGGACAGAGAAGCCTGGCATGCTGCAGTCCATGGGGTCGCAAAGAGTCTGACACGACTGAGCAACTGAACTGAACTGAGAAGGCAGAAGAGGGGACAGTTCGTAGCAAGTATGTCAGGAACATTTATTCAAAGAAGGTGACATTTGAACTTTAAAGAATAAGTACAGAGTACCAGTCTGGATTCCTACTGTTATATAGAGGTTTCCCACTAACTAGCTATTTTATACCTGGTAGTGTATATAGGTCAGTGCTACTCTCTCAGTTTGTCCATATTCTCCCTCTGGTGCTCTGTAACAACCTAGAGGGGTGGGATGGGGGTATCAAGAGGGAGGGGATAGATACTTATGGCTGATTTCCATTATCAGACACATATAGATGCTTATAGCTGATTTTTATTGTTATACAGCTGAAACCAACACAACACTGTAAACCAAGTATCCTTCAACTGAAAATTTTAAAGAAAGAATAAATGCAACTTTGAACACAATGCAGTTGAAGCCACCAAGGTGAAAAGGCTACAAGCTGTGCAATTCCAACTCTAGGACGTTCTTGAAAAGGCAGAACCCATGGAGACAGCAAAAGATCAGTGGTCGCCAGGGGTTAGTGGGGAGGAGGGATAAATACGCAGAGCACAGAGGAATTTTAGGGCAGAAAAGTACTTTATGACCTGTCAGTGCAGGTTCTTGTTTGCAGCAAATATACCCTCTGGGGATGTGACGGTGGGGGCTGGGGACAAGGGATCTCTGCCTTCCATTCACTTTTGCATGCAACCTAAAACTGCTCTGAAAAATAAAACCTATTTAAAAAATTAAAAGAATAAATGCAACTTTGAAAGGTAGATAAGACAGAGAAGGCCAGTCCAGGATGGGGAAGGAGTAAAGCCTCAGAAATCTGAAGGGAGCATAGGCTATTCTGGGAATAGTCTAAGAAAACTGGGAAGGTAGACCAAAGACAGATTGCTTAAGGCTTTGGTTGAGGGTTTTTGCCAACAAGGGCACCTGTGTACTGGCACGACATGGATACAGCAATGGAGAGTAAATTAGATGAAGACAGGCAGGCTGACCACCTGCCAGCAGTTGTCACAGTCTAGCTGAGATTTCGATGTTGAGAGCCTACTAATGGCAGTGGCAAAAAAAGAAGATGCGCAGAGCTCATACCCATTAGTCCAGATGTTCCGCTGCACCCCCCTACCCCACCAGGAATACTCTAGACTGTTAAAGTTTGATGAATGAAGGAATAGATCAAGGCAGAGAAATAAGAGGATAGATTTAATGGGGAAGGAAAGGAAGATACTGAAGAGCCCTTCAAGTTTTTCATCTTGGATCCCTTAGGAGATGAATTTGTTAGCTAACATAGAGCACTCAGTTCAGTTCAGTTCAGTTGCTCAGTCGTGTCTGACTCTTTGCCACCCCATGAACCGCAGCACGCCTGGCCTCCCTGTCCATCACCAATTCCTGGAGTTCACCCAAACTCATGTCCATTGAGTCAGTGATGCCATCCAAACATCTCATCCTCTGTTGTCCCCTTCTCTTCCTGCCCTCAATCGTTCCCAGCATCAGGGTCTTTTCAGATAAGTCAGCTCTTTGCATCAGGTGGCCAAAGTATTGGAGTTTCAGCTTCAACATCAGTCCTTCCAATGAACACTCAGGACTGATCTCCTTTATGATGGACTGGTTGGATCTCCTTGTAGTCCAAGGGACTCTCAAGAGTCTTCTCCAACACCATAGTTCAAAAGCATCAATTCTTCAGTGCTCAGCTTTCTTCACAGTCCAACTTTCACATCCATACATGACCACTGGAAAAACCATAGCTTAACTAGACAGACCTTTGTGGACAAAGTAATGTCTCTGCTTGTTAATATGCTGTCTAGATTGGTCATAACTTTCCTTCCAAGGAGTAAGTGTCTTTTAATTTCATGGCTGCAGTCACCATCTGCAGTGATTGTGGAGCCCAGAAAAATAAAGTCTGACAATGTTTCCATGTTTCCCCATCTATTTCCCATGAAGTGATGGGACCAGATGCCATATCTTCGTTTTCTTAATGTTGAGCTTTAAGCCAACTTTTTCACTCTCCTCTTTCACTTTCATCAAGAGGCTCTTTAGTTCATCTTTACTTTCTGCCATAAGGGTGGTGTCATCTGCATATCTGAGGTTATTGATATTTCTCCTGGAAATCTTGATTCTAGCTTGTGATTCATCCAGACCAGCGTTTCTCATGAAGTACTCTGCATATAAGTTAAATAAGCAGGGTGACAATATACAGCCTTGACGTACTCCTTGTCCTATTTGGAGCCAGTCTGTTGTTCCATGTCCAGTTCTAACTGTTGCTTCCTGACCTGCATATTGGTTTCTCAAGAGGTTGGTCAGGTGGTCTGAGATTCCCATCTCTTTCAGAATTTTCCACAGTTTATTGTGATTTACAGACATGTAAAAATTGTTACACTAACATTTATGCATTAAAGTTAAAATCACATGAAATAAAACAACCTCAGAAAATTTAGGATGTATGGGCAACTTCCTTTCAGTGTCCTAGGCTTACTTATTTCCTTCACATTTTCTTGGTTGGGGAATGGCAGAACAGTATCCTGTGACATATTCCTTACTTTCTGATATTTTTAACAGAACTACAGACCTGCATATCATTGGTAAAACAATGTTTGTAGTTTTTTGAGAAGACATTTCCTTCCATAAACAAATATTATAAGTAATGTTTAGATATTAGTCCAACCTATAATAGCCAATTTAACCAGTAAGAACAGTGAACTAATTATTAACAATTCTAGCTGGGAAATTCAAGACCTTAGATACAAGAGACCCTAGAAAATTTTGTAAAGTTTGCATCTGGGACCCATTTCCTTATCTTCTCTAGTTGTTTCCTCTTTCCACAAAGCTTCTGGACCACTAATGCGTGTCTCCTCAAGCTTGCTCTTCCCTCCAAAGGATTTCAGTCTATAAAATGTTCTAAAGCCTGCCTCTTCTGCCTCCTCTCTTCTCCCCTACCTCTCGGAAGCTTCCTCCCAATACAGCTGATCTGGACCAGAGGTGAGAGAAATCTGAATGAGCTAGTTCACAGCAATGCATGGCTGAGTGACTGGCAGTCCCTTAACCCCTCTGCAAATACTTGCCATCTTTTAAAAGGGACTGACAGCCCCTTTTATCCAAAGGAATCTTTAGACTGTGGCTTCTTCAGTGAAGTGTAGGAAAAAGTGTGCTGGAAAAAGGTCTGGGAGAGGGAGCAAATAGGATGGAACAGCTGGCTAGGGATTCCCTTGAAGGATAGGTTCTCTAATTGGTTCCTGTTCAAAAGTCCTTCCTATTCTCCACATTAGGACCCACTGAACCTCAAAAATCAGCGGGGTGGGGTTTCCCTTTCCTGGTAGTTCCAGCAATGAAGAGGGCAGACTATTTCCTCTCAAGCTGATATTTTTCACTCTGAGAAATACAATGTCTTCAAGGTCACCCTAGACTGAGGCTGGAGGTTTCCTTTCCTTTCCTTCCTGCTCTCCTCCTCTAAGCCATGCCAATCTATTTTATTCAGAGGTTCTTACTTTCCATACCTCTTTTGCTTTCTTGGGTTTTCATTATTAATTTACAGTGCCAGAAGAGGCTTAACCTTAAAGACTTCCTGTAATGATCACTCTTCATACTTTAAATAATAGGGTAGGACTTCCCGGCTGGTTCAGTGGCTAAGACTCTATGCTCCCAATATAGGGGGCCCAATTTCAATCCCCAGTCAGGGAACTAGACCCTGCATGCTGCAACTAAGACCCAGTGCAGCTAAGTAAATAGATAAATAAATATTTTTGATAAAAATAAATAAATAATGAAGAGGTGGTTTAGCTCCTTATCTGCCTTCCATTTTCTCTCTCAGAATTCAGTCTAGCAGCTTTTCTTTTTAAGAAATGTGATAATATAATAAACCATACCTTTAAATTACCAGATACCATCTCTTTAAAAGAGTTGGAGATGAAGTTGCTCTCTGAGCATTCCTAAAATCATAAAGAGAAATCACTTAATTTCAGGGAAAAACTAATTTGATTCTGTTTCAGATGTTGCTGTCTCTTTTGGGGGGAAAATGTTAATAATCAATTGAAAATTAGCTCTTGATAATATTTACAATGTAAGTTTTAAAAAGATAGATTCTTCAGAGAAATTGAGATTAAAAAAAATTTTTTTTTACAAAATTCCTTTAGGTTTGGCACTTAGCCTATTTTTTTCAAGTTTTGAAAATATGTCTTTCTTCAAAATATAGGGGAGACAAACAATCAGATTCTATGTTGAGTAGATATAGGAAGTCATGATTAAAGGTGATTCAGGAAAAACTGCATGTAGGTTGGTGTCACTTTGAAACCAGGGAGAGGCTAAGGTACTGGGAGTGATGCAGAGCCTGGAGCAGCTACCAGCCTGCCTGCCTTAATGAACACAGTAGGAGGGAGTTCCCCACCTGGTTGGCCTCCCAAAGGAGTAGTTTATGCATTGGTTCCCTTTTACAGCACCAGTTGACTGAGAAAATCCCTTCTTTGGGATGCCCTGGGGTATTTCCTAGTCAGGGTGACTGAAGGAAAACAGGATATGATTTCACAAGAAACTTGTTCTGCTTTCAAATCACCTCATTTTATAATTCATTTAGTGAGGTTTGTAAGGAAACCCTAACAGAGAAATAAAGCAGCAATTGGTGGGTTGGTCTGTGGTCAGTTTTCTTGGCTCATTATTTGAATCAAAGGACCAATATTTGAAAACAAGCATTTATTTGTATATGTTCTCCTCATAGAGCTTTCAGGAAGCTTAATTCAAAAGTTTCCCAAAAGCACTCTAGCTGTAGGTTAGCTTTCATCTCAAAATTGGAAGCAATAACACCTATGTTGGTATTTTATATTATCAACAGAGGAACATTTAATTGCCAAATTACTCACCTCCCTCATTTTACACAGAAGAAAATGGATACCCAGGGAGATTAAGTGACATGGCCAACATCTCCTAGCTAGCGATTAATGTGGGGGCTCTTATACATAAGCAGGTAGCAACTGCCCCACAATTACTGAAGATCAGCATGCTGAGTGCATTACATAATTGCCTATTGTAATCTCCACCTAGTAGATATTAAAGAACCAACCATAAATACCATTTATTAAGCTTTTCCTTTGTGCTAAGTATTTTAATGTTTGCCAACAAAGGTCCATATAGTCAAAACTATGGTTTTTCCAGTAGTCATATATGGATGTGAGAGTTGGATCATGAAGAAGGCTGAGCACCAAAGAACTGATGCTTTTGAATTGTGCTGGAGAAAACTCTTGAGAATCCCTTGGACAGCAAGGAGATCAAATCAGTCAATCCTAAAGGAAATCAACCCTGAATATTCATTGGAAAGACTGATGCTAAAGCTGAAGCTGCAATACTTTGGCTATAAAGAGCTAAGTCATTGGAAAAGACCCTAATGCTGGGAAAGACTGAAGGCAGGAGGAGAAGGAGGTGACAGAGGATGAGATGGTTGGATGGTATCACCGACTTGATGGACATGGGTTTGGGCAAACTCCAGGAGATAGTGAAGGACAGGGAAGCCTGGCCTGCTGCCGTCCATAGGGTCATAGAGTTACACCCGACTGAGCAACTGAATAACAACAATCACAGTAACCTTCTGATATAGATATTTTTACACCTATTTTACTCATAGAGAAGTAAGGTGCTACCCAAGGCCACTTTGAAAAAAAAAAACAAGCTGGGGATTTCCACCCAGATTTACCTCTCATGCCTCAGTTTGTATGTTTTTCACTCAGTTTTCACTCTTTAAGAGATTTTCAAATTATAGGTCACAGTGGTAACAGTGAACTCAGGTGGGTTTACTAGCATTTATAAATAAATAAATAAGTAAAAGAATAGAGTGCAATGGGATAGAATTTAAAATAGAATGTATCCAATCACAAAATCACACAAACATTTTTCAGTTACATGTACATCTGTTGTATGTTTTTTCCAACACCACCAAACAATTAACTCAGTTCTACACAGTCTACTTGGAGATAGCATCAGATTCCAAACAATGAGGACTCAGCCTTATTAAGACTGCTCCCAAGCCCCTTCAGAGGCCAAAGGCAAACACAAGTTGTCACCTGTGCTTCTGAGAAACTGGCTAGGTGCTTCCTAAAAGTTACCTCATTAACATAAACCCAAGTGTGGTTGAAAGGGATTTGTTATAAATATCAAGACACTCTTAACACAGCAAATTTTAGGAGCTCTGTGCCAGATGAAAATCAAATATCGATTTCTCAACTATAAATCACAATATATATGTGTAAGTGTTATTATGTAAACATTTTTCCTGTGGACTGTGGTCAGATTTTGAAAGCCACTGCACCAAACTAATCCATCTAAACCTTAGCAAAACACTGGTATATAGTGCAGGTAACTGCAGGCTCTCATTAAAAGAGTCCCCAGATCTGCTGTGGGTCCTTCCATATATCCTCAAAAACATGGGTGTTGTATTCCATCAACCTTGATTGACAGAGGACTCTCCTTCCACCCTAACACCAACTGTCTGACATGTGGCCATAAGAACATAGGTTGACACAACCAAGTCCATACCCAGGCATTTCAGCAAGCCTGTGAAGTCCTCTCAAACATGACAGTCTGTATTAGAGGGGCATCATCATTCTGTATAAAAGATGACAAATTTCAGACCTGTACCTTGAGTCACTGTTATTTTTCCATCACTATAAAAGGTTGTCATGAAATAAGAGACTCTACAATCCACCATAGTAACAATAGATCACTAGAGTTAGAAAGAGCACAGTTCATTTCACAAGTGTAAGTGACTTTTACAGTGAGAGGGGGTTTTGTTAATAATGATAGCTACTCTTTCTGAAGGTATTGCATGTTGTGGATTCAAAGGTGAATAAGGCTGGAGCTCAAAGTCTAGTGGGTATTTTTGTCGTTGTAACGTCACAGAGGAGGAACTAGAAAGGGATGCAGTGTAACATTAACTGCCATAGTAATTAGCTCAACATTACATAGAAAATGTGAAGAAAGAGCTTTGATAGTGTGGTGAAAATACCTAGATTGGTTTGAATCCAAGGACTGGTATTTACTTCTGTGTATGATTGAAGTGAAAAATAAATTCTAGTCTCTGGTCTAGAGAGTCTAAGACTAAAATATATTTAAGAGGGAACTAAAATATATTTAAGAGGGAACTAAAAATTTAGATTCTCATTGAAATGATAGCCTATATTAAAAGAAAAAATATGAACCTGAATGGAAGATTGTTCTTATATTTTAGAGCTAAATTAGCAAAGCTAGTATCTCAAATCCTTTTATTAGCCTGCTTTCTGGATATGATACCAGGTTTGGGAAGATATCTATAAAAGGATATAAATATCCTTTATATATATATAAAAGGATAGAAAATCCTTGGTTTTCTTTCATACACTGAACTTTTTAAAATTGCTGTTTCTGTGGTCTGCATTGTAGATAATAAAACAAGCTTAACTTGACTGCTCTCTGCTAATCCAGATAGAGGATTCTCTTGCATTGTCTACATCTATCTGAGCAGCCTGTCACTCTGACCTGTTCTGCAAGTTAGTTCATCTGAGACTGGGCAAAGCTCATCCTTCAACTTTTAGTTCAAATTACAAGGAATCTTTGTGTTTATTCATTAAGTTTCCCTTAATGATACTTTTGCAAGAGGGCCCCTTCTAAATCTCTACTCTCTTTTGTGACAGTGTAAAATAACTCATTTAAACAGAACCTAGCAGGCAGGAAGAACTCAAATGCTGGCTAATTATTTACTTGCTCATTATTGGTTAATACCTTTATTATAATACTACGGTCGCTATCAGTATGATACACAAATTCACGTTCTTGTTAAAATTATATTTTCTTGAAAGTAAATTCAGTAGGGGTCTTGTTTCTTCTTGAGAATTAAATGCCCAGTGTTATTCTGAAAAAGATCTGCAACCCTATGTGGCAGATAGTGCTGTTACCAGAAGGGGGACCCCCTCCCCCCCACTTACAGGGCCCAAGAGTGGGCTCTAATACTCGGAAATGAATTGTCTGAGGAGACACACGTACTGACAGAGCAAGAGAGCTTTTTGGGAAGGCGCCTGAGTGGAGAGTAGCAGGGGAAGCAAAGGCAGGTTTGGCAGCTATGGCAGGGAAACCTGCCACATGGCTCTCAGGTTTTATGGTAATGGGGTTACCTTTCTGGGTTGTCTCTGGCCAGTCATCTTGCTTAGCCCATATTTGGTCTGACTCAAGGTCCTTCCTGGTGACACAAACATTTCTCAGCTAAGATGTATCCCAGCATAAGGGTTTCTGGGAGGTTGGCAGGACATATTATGGATTGGCACCTCCTCCTTCCTTTTGGCCCCTCTCAAATTCTCTCAGAAGCAGCATTTTGTTCCTTATCAGGACCTTCTGTTGTGAGATAGTTCATGCAAGTGGTTATTATTGTGCCTGGCCAAGGCAGGCAGTTGCATGGGTTCCATGTTCTAGGGGAGGAAATCAAGAGATTCAGTGAATTTGCCCAAGGTCTTAGAGGTGGCTCATAGTGGAGCAGGACTTCCAACTATCAGCTGGCTTTACCAGCTGCATGGGTGACCACTCTGCACTGCCCAAGGAGGCAGTGTGATGGAACGGACTTGTGATTACCAGCCTGTGAAAACTGGACCCCAGACTTATCTCATCTCTGCCTTTAGCTCTCTTTCTAAGCTTGAGCAGGTCACAACTTCTCCAAACCTTGATTTCTTACCAAAGAAATAGAAGACATTTGGGAATAGAAAAATATAGGTAAGAGCCCTCCTCCCCAAACAAATAGATGATCTTACCAAAATTTCTTTCACTTTAGAATGAAGAAATACTTGAAAGCAGTCATGATGCAGACAACCCTGAGCCAGAGCAGCCTGATGGTTCCAAAAATCTTTCTCACAGCAGGTAAGATTTCACATCCCTTTGTAGAAGTCATTTTAACCTTTTAAGGGGTGAGTGTGGTAGGGGGAGGAAGGTGGGATATATTCACTTTTAAATCTCATAACTAATCTTTCCTAGGTAAATTAACATATTTATTCTGTATACTAACTAACCTTCATTATTTACCCATGAACAAAATTCATGAATTTCATAAAAGCAACAAGCAGGAGCTGAAAAATGGCACCTACAAAGGCTTTTTAAAAACACTGGATTATCAAGAAAATTGTAAATGAAAAGCTATTGCTAATATGAATTATTGATTTTAAAGCATTTAAAGGATATAGGTTCCCCAGAGACACAATTTATACAAGTGTAATGCTATCTGGGGGGCTTCCCTGGTGGCTCAGTGGCAAAGAATCTGCCTCACAGTGCAGGAGATGCGGGTTTTATCCCTGGGTCAGGAAGATCCCCTGGAGAAGGAAATGGCTATCCACTCTAGTATTCTTTCCTGGAAAATGTCATGGACAGAGGAGCCTGGCAGAGTACAGTCTAGGGGTATTGATTTTATTGACACAAAAGAGTCGACACAATTGAATGACTAGACAGCAGCACAGATGCTATTTTTGGCCTACAGAAAGGTATCTGCGTGCATATGAATGCTCTCTTGATCAGAAAGCCTAAATTATGGCAGTTAAGACCAAAAGGATGAGATGGTTGGATGGCATCACCGACTCTATGCACATGAGTTTGAGTAAGCTCCAGGAGTTGGTGATTGACAGGGAAGTCTGGCTTGCTGCAGACCATGGGGTTGCAAAGAGTTGGACATGTCTGAGCAACTGAACTGAACTGAAGACCAAAAGCATGAAAGGAAACTCACTTTTTAAAAAATCTTTACACTCAGAATTCTCATCATTACCTCTAATCTAGCATTTGTCATGTTTTTTTACCGACACCATTTGACTTACAAATTCCTTTATGAGCTGCTTTTATCGCCCAGTCTATCACGTTTAGCTCTTAGCAGGCCTCCATAAACATGCTTGTAATGAAATGAACAAATATCTTTCAGAACTCGCCTCTTGATTAAAGCTAATATTAATTAGACTACTTGCTATTCTTTCCCTTTAAAGTGTATTCAAGGAAACATGTGGGCTATTACTGGTTGAAATATACCTTTGAGTTATAGTAAAAGGAGCAATTCAGCATATCTGAATTAGGTTGGGTTGTGTCTGAGATGAACCACTTGACAATGTGTTCTGTTGTTTTCCTTGACAGTATATCATTGGGGACTTCTCTATTACTACAACCACACTTACTTTTATAATTGTAGTTTGTCTTATAGTGAATGCTTTAAGTTAATTGGTGAATTATTATATTAATTTATAGTAGTGGTTTAGTCACTAAGTCATGTCCAACTCTTTGCCACCCCATGGACTGACTGTAGCCCCCTAGGCTCCTCTGTCCATGGGATTCTCCAGGCAAGAATACTGGAGTGGGTTGCCATTTCCTTCTTTAGGGGATCTTTCCAACCTAGGGATTGAACCCAGGTTTCCTGCATTTCAGGCAGATTCTTTACCGACTGTGCCACAAAGCAATGATTAAATCATACTTCTAATGAGAAAAACAAATAGGAAAAGTTACAGCATTTAATGAAACAAAAATATATAAGATTCTTACAAAAGAACTTTGAGAAAAAGCCAAATTAGCTAGTGGATTGAGCAGGAGATAGGAGAAACTGTAAGATTACTCATTTTGTTCTCCCAGAAGCTTTGAATAACTACTATAAGGTCATACCTTTGCTGTAACAATTTAATCTGTATTTCCTTTTTTACTTTTGATTTTACAGTTTTGAGTTTTTAATGTATAACTAATATAAATTTGTTGGGCTACAGTTGGATAGGTATAATATGCTTGGCATATAGTAAGCATTCAGATTTTGTTGAATAAATTATAAACTTTTAAGTAGTACAGGTAAAATGTTATAACAATGTCCATTAAGGGTTCTGAATAATTAATCTCTTTTCACATTTGGATGGCTTGCCAGAATAACATTACTTTATTATATTTGGAAAAAGTAATGATTTTAAGCATTATGTGATAATACTGGGCATAGTCCCTACCTTCAGAACTTATATTTTAGCTAGGGAAAAAAACGCATGAAATGATTCCTAGGTAGCACAATAATGTATGTGATTCAGTATGTATTTTAGAGGGAGGGGAGGAGATGCTTAATGGAAGAGCAGAATTGGGGTTGTAGATATAAGATTTCAACAACTTCAGGAGAAAGTGTTTCTAAAAAGGGAAACCAGTTTATGCAAGGTAAGGTTGGTCATGAACAAAATTTGTGGTGGGTAATGGTGGCTACAAGGAGTGAAGGAGGAGGAGAAGATTAGATAAAACCTTGAAAACCAGGCAGAAGAGATTGGACTTGATGCTGGAGGCAGTAAGGAGCCTTTGAGTTCTGGAGCAGAGTAACATCATATAATGAAAGCTTGAGGCTAGTCCCACTGCAGGACAAACATAGTTACGGAGACATCTAACATTTCTCTCATTATTACAGAAGAACGAATAACCCTGTATATCAGTAGTTCTCTGTTCTGATTCTCATTGTAGCTGTGGTATTCAATTAAAGTCCCAAATACAGGTCAACTCAACTCTTCTGTGTAATTATCATTTAAGTCCCAACTACAAACACCCCAGCCATGCCTCACAAGTAAAAAGTTCTACTGCAACCAAATAATTCAGGTGCTTCTGAGTTTTAAAAATATATATTGAATCACATCATCTAGTATGATAAAGAATCAAGAAAGAATCAGGTGAAAAGCAGATGATCACATACTATGTACAAATCTACTGAAATACCAAACACTGCAGAGCAGGCCTAAGAACATTCCTAATGTTAAGAGACTAGGGCTAAATTTGAATCAATGTTTGGCTAGTTAATGATACCAAATAAAAGGAAAATGGTGTCTTAAGGCACTATGGCTATAGTTCTTATTTCATCTTTTCCTAACAGTCTATTAGGAGAGAAGACTTCCCCCACTTAGACATTCCAGAAGAAACCTTTCAACAAACAAAAGAAGCACTTTAGATGGCTCCACAATGCAGACAACACAGCAATCCTCTATCCTGGGCATAGCAGCAAGTCTGAACAGGAAATAGGATTAAGATCACGTATTACAGGCCTCTCTGACATTAAACAGAACCAGTTGATGACATAAACAAATAGTGTTCACCCAGGAGTTTAAAAGCCTTTGTGAAAATACACATCTGTTGACAATTTTCAAGTTGTTTATTGGAAATCACAGATTTATTTTTAAAAACCCTCTAATTATTTTGCCATATAAGAGCAAAATTCAAATAATATAAATAACATTTTGGTATAAAATTAATAATATGGAAAACAGATGTAAGCCAACCAAGAGGTAAAAAGTTTTTAGCAATAATACTGTATATAACCATCAATTGACCATCCAGGCTGAAAGTTTATTTTCCCTTTATTGATGACTTTTAAAAGATAGCCTTGCACTGAAGCACCAAAAAGTTTTTTTCCTTCCTTTTTAAAAGGTTGGAATCCTTTATTTACAATTATTCTTCTCAGTACTTTAAGTCTGATGAAGGAAGTATCTAGCAATTTCCTTATTAAAAAAAGGAAGTGCCTTCATATTTCCTCTAAATTTAATGTTTCATTCTGTGTTAAGGAAAAATAAAAGATGAACACAATTGAAGGGAGCTCTTTCACAAATAAATAACTGTTTCACAAAAGTATTGATGTAAACAAGATCATTTTGATGGGCAGAGACAAGGATGTTCTCAACCAATAGCACATTTAAACAGTTACAAGTATAGATACACAGGGCATATATATGACCAAAGGACAAATGGTATTAAAGGATCAACTAATAAAAATTAATTACAAACCTGCTTTGTCAAAAATGCACTTTTGTTCTCTACAGTTTTTAAAATTGGTCAGAAATTTTAAATTGTAATGATCTAAAAACCCTGAACCTACTCTGAAAGTAACTACAAACTAGAATGTTTGACACCGTAGTTTTGACATGAGTTAAAAATGCTAAATTATCTCAACAATCAATGTAAACAAGCTTTGATTTTCAAAATAGAAAAAATTAACAAAAAGTTTCTGTAAACAATGAAAAGCTACCTGCAACAAATTATATATATATATATATGTGTGTGTGTGTGTGTGTGTATATTTATATATCATCATCATCCAGTTATGTATACTGAGAATTCTTTTTTAGTTTTTTTGGGTGTTTCAGACATCATTTCAAGTGATACATCTTAGTTTTCCCTAACACACACCTTTGCAGACAAAGTGTTTATAATCAGTTTAACTGCTTTTGCTGAAGTCATTAGTTTGCCTTTCATATAATCCCCCTAACAACAGACCTCACCTAGTTCTTTCTGTAGTGAGGGGAGGTTGTTTGTATCATAGCCACATTGTCATCCTGCCATGTAAAATAAATCTAACTTCTGCTATTGGATCTCAGCCACATCTCTTTTATTACAAGGAACATACAGCTTTACAAATGTTTTAAACTTCATTCAGGTGACTTTTCTATCACTTTCATTCTGAAATATTTAGAAGCTGAATATCACCTCTGATAAGTCATTTTCCTGAAAGAATACATTTTTTTAGCTACTACAGTTTTGACGTTTAAAACTCTCAGTTTTAAAAGCTAAACTCAAAACCAACTGGTTTATGAGACCCTGTTGGAGAAGGGTGGGCTGATTTTAGTAATTAATACAATTTAGACATTAAAACATTTATTTTATAAATTATGGAGAAAAGAATCTCATAATGTTCTATCTTTCATTTTGAATTCTTCTCCATTATTATATTCCTTTATGTAAACTACATTCAAATAGCTGCCTTAAAAACAGACCGATACTGAATATTTTAAAACCAGTTGAAATTTCATTAAATTATTGATAAAATCAACCTATTTGAATTAGCAATGATTTATCTCTAGCAAAGGACCCTCTGAGTAAGACACTGTCCATGTTTTGTGTCATTGTCTAATAATAATAATAATAAAACATAATAAAGTACTAGTTAGGATAGAGCTAATGACTTCTCAAATTTCACATTAAACTTTGAAAAAATATATAAATATATTTAAAATGACTCCAATACTGTCCAGGTAAAATAGCTACATGAATGTGACAGTAAATGATTTGGCGGTTTATAAAGAAATTGTGTATCTTCTCCTAAGTCTCCCCTGAAGAACAGGAAACTTTCTTTGACCAGGTTCATGTACTTTCATCCATGCCAGTCCTCCCTTGCCCCCACCAACTCCCTCAAGTGCTCTTTAACAAGTACCTGGTCCAACAACATATCCATTTCTTTGAAATGTTGTGCTATACATTTACTTGGTATTTTCCAAAAGCAGTTTTCCTAACACCTAGGCACCTTAATAACTTTTCTACTCCTCCAATATACACATGGTACTGAGAACTTAAAATTCCCTTTAGTTTTGTTTTCATATGCTGCTGCTGCTGCTGCTGCTAAGTCGAGTCAGTCGTGTCTGACTCTGTGCGACCGCATAGACGGCAGCCCACCAGGCTCCTCTGTCCCTGGGATTCTCCAGGCAAGAATACTGGAGTGGGTTGCCATTTCCTTCTCCAATGCATGAAAGTGAAAAGTGAAAGTGAAGTTGCTCAGTCATGTCAGACTCTTAGCAACCCCATGGACTGCAGCCTACCAGGCTCCTCCATCCATGGGGTTTTCATATGAACCTTGTCTAAATCTAAATTCCTTGAAATGAATTTAGGCAATGAAGTAGGTAAGTTATATTGAAGGGCTTCTAGAATCAAAGAAACATTCTGATAGACTAGGCTTTCAAAATATTCCTTTGTTCTTCATATTCATTTCTCTTATGGTATAGACAAACATTTAAAAGTTTCTTTATCCAGGTTTGGCTCAGTGACAGTGATAAAATACAACATTCAAGTACTATTAGGCAAAGGCAGCCCTACAGGGATATGTATCCACATAGGTCAGTTTGCAAAGGAGGACTATCTTAATTATTCTGCAGTACATCTGACCAAAGAAACCTTTTGAAATTGTTTTTACTTTTGGGTCTGTGGCATCCGTCCAGAGGTCCTGAAGGTCTTCTACATGCCCATGAGATGTCATCATTTTTTCATAGATGCAAGGATGGTAAGGGGTTTTACCTTCCCCGGAAAAAAACACATGGTATTGTGGTACTATCCCTATTTTATTGGCACAGAGGCCCATGAACACATCATCTATGTAAAGGCTAGAGTTAAGTGTCTGTGATGCCTCATAGACTTTGGCAGCCACATCACCAGAGATCACGTAGGCGGCTCCAGCGGTATAGTCAGGGTAAGCTGGCCACTGGTACATTTCATAAGAAACATAGTATTTGCTGCGTTTGTCTCTAACGGGAGGGGCACCACGGTGAACACGACCAACCCAAAAGTCTTGAACACCAATTCGTTCTAAACTTTGAAGGTATTCAATAAGATTTGGCATGTGAATAAATATGTCATCATCAGCAGTCATGAGGAATTTGGCATGTGGACAAAAGCGATTTGCCCAACTGAACTGGAGAAGAAATTTAAGAGTAAGATTATAGAAAGAATCAGCAAAGTCTTGCTGAATTATATCATTGTACATTTTATCTTCCCAAACCAGCCTTTTCTGAAGTCTTTCTCTTATCAGTGGGTCAGAAGGTGTTCCTAAGACAAACAGAGTTTTGATGTTGGCGTTAAGTTGAGAGCAAACATACTTCTCGTTGCCCCACGTTTTCCTAATGGCAGAACGGCGATTGTAATTTTCAGGCGCAGTCTTTACAAACAGTAAGAGCAGGACATCTTGCATTTGACACTTATCCTCATGGTTAATCAAGTACTGGTAACGAGGAACCCCGTCCTCGCTGCGCTTAAGAGACAGGCTGTCATTCACAAAATTGTAGCTATTTATGAGGTATCTGTAAGAGTAGGACTTCATATGGCTCACGATGTGATTATCGATCGGTATCCAGAAGAACATCAGGCTTAGTACAAAACAAGTGGCAAATAACTGAATAAACTGCCATTTTTTTACTCTCCTGCCACTAACAAACATTCTGACGTCCATCCAGTTCTGTTTTTATTTAGGGTCAGTTTTAAATGAGTGCTTGCTTCTTCAAAACCATAGGACTGTGTATTCTGTAGAACAGATGTCCGTGTTGGTCATTAAAAATGTAAAAGGAGCTCCTTATTTCATAAAATATTTTCTTTTAATACCATTTTTTTCGGAGACCACAAAAGAACGGAACACGCTGCAGAGTGACGCTGGCACATCAGAATGCTCCCACTCTGACATCCTTCATTAAGTTCAAGGATTGGCCTTACGCAGCTATTCTGTGTAGTCCTTTTTGTGAAAGTTAAGTGCAACCTATTAGAGTCAGGAAGAGAAAAAAATTACAAGTGAATGGATTACTGAGTTACCAGAAAGAAACATACTCTTAATTCCTTAAAAACAATATGTAACCTGACTGATCTGGATAAAATGTGATGGGGCAGCTGGTGTTGAGTAGACGCATACAGCTGTTTATTTTTTCAGGGGAATCCGAGGAAAGGGAAAGAACCACCCTCTACCTTCTTCTCATTCAGAATACAAAGACCCTTTTCTCTTCTCAAGCCTAGGAAGAAAACCTCCAAAATGTCTGTCATCTTACATACCTAAAGTTCAAGTTTCTTAAATGGGTATGTCCATGAATATATTGACTTGGAATACAGTCACAATGAAAGCAGGTATATAGTTCAAGGAACAATACTCAATGAAACGAAAGTTCATAATAGTAAAAATACATTAAAGCTTGCCCCAGACAAGGCAGAAATAGGAATAATATATATTTTTTCAAACCAAGATTCATAATCAAGAAGTTGAGATATGCTTCTCAAAAGCATAGTCCCAACTCTCTAACCAAAGTGGCTTTTCTGTACAGTCATCTTGTTTCTGTTTTCTTCCATTTGGAAACTCCATAGGCACCTTGAATTTAACATTTTCAAAACCAACTGCACACACTGAGAGCACCAGGCAGTACCGGCCTAACCTGGGTGGTGGGGCCTTTCACATCCAGCTGTATTTCTCGTTGCCCAAGGTAACTCCACACGAGGGTGATAACTGCACAAGCGAGGCATGCAAAAAGCCCAAGGAGGACAGGAGATCAGAACCAAGCCTTGGTGATAATTCAGAGATCAGCACAGGTAAACTTTTATCCCTAAGGGTATAGATTTTTAAATTGCTAGCACTTCACTTTCACTTTCCACTTTCATTGGAGAAGGAAATGGCAACCCACTCCAGTGTTCTTGCCTGGAGAATCCCATGGACGGAGAAACCTCGTAGGCTGCAGTCCATGGGGTAGCACAGAGTCGGGCACGACTGCAGCGACTTAGCAGCAGCAGCAGCACCACTTAGGAAGCCTCAAAAGCTTTAAAACAAAGAAAGAAAGAAAGAAAAAGGAAAAGCATAAAAGAGAATGGCAGAGTGCATTGAAAGTAGTTAGGTATCATTTTGTGAAATTTTAAGTTTTGTGTGTAAATACCTTCAGGGTTGTAAAGTAAAATGCATTTCTGTTGTAAAGTAAAATGCAAAAAAGTGAGGAATACTGCTGTAAGGGCTAGATCAATATTGGTAATTTGCCCCTTGGTTTGGGTGGTCATGGCAGACTGAATGAATACTCTAGGGTAGGATGAAAGAAGACTCTTGAGCGTCCCTTGGACTGAAAGGAGATCAAAACAGTCAATCCTAAAGGAAATCAACCCTGAATATTCATTGGAAGGACTGATGCTGAAGCTGAAGCTCCAATACCGATACTGAAGGACTGAAGCTGAAACTCCAAAAATCCCCCTGATGTGAAAAGCCGACTCATTGGAAAAGATTGATGCTAGGAAAGATTGAAGGTAGGAGCAGAAGGGGACGACAGAGGACAAGATGGTTGAATGGCATCACCAATTCAATGGACATGAGTTTGAGCAAACTCTGGGAGATAGTGAAGGAAAAGGGAAGCCTAGCGGGCTGCAGTCCATGGGGTTGCAAAGTCAGACAAGATTGAGTGACTGAACAATAACAAGGGTGAGAGACAGCAAGAAACATCCGTTTCTGATGGTGGCATCTGCTTACACTTTGCAAAATTGCTTTCATTGGGGAGGTGGAGTGGGGGAGGGGCACTTCCTCTCAGTCTTAACTGTGCTCACTTAGGTAAGGCCCAGCTCTGAAGGCCCAGCCTTCTGCCTCTTCCACAATACACAAAGAAGGAACTGGAAGCTTCATGCAAAGTAACAGAGAATCTCTAACGGCAGATTTTAAGACAGCTTAAGTGTTTAAGAATTCTAAGAAAAATCTCAATTGAAACTAATTTGCTGTTTCTATTCCAAGAGATCCCGGGAAGGAAACAAAAAGAAGAGTAACCTTTGGAACCACAGGCAAAACTAGCTTCCCATTTCTGAGCAGCTGCACTCACTATGTTCCAAGGGCAGCTTTGCTTTGCACCTATTCATGGTTGTCTACAAGACGGAGCTTCTTGCTAGACAATCAGCCCACCTGCCCAACTCTGCCAGCACCCACTTGCACCCTGGACTCATAGAGGCCCTACTCTCTCTCCCATGAATGTGTGCTAATCTGGATGAGCAACAACTATAGCAGCAACACTCTATCACTATCTGTCACCAAACAGCCAGCCCATAACACTTGTTTTGTCCCCTTCCACCCTACCACGTGTATATTTCCTTCATTTTCCTATACTCCTTCAACTGTTCCCACTTGGCCTCTAAGAGTCACAACTGCTTTCTGAAAAATTACAAAGAACTAGTCATGAAGCCAACAACCCACACTACTTCTTTAGGCTCAGAACAGTGTGTGAAGTTCTAAGACACAGTTTCTCCACCCACAGCTGCTTGAACTGTTGGAGCCACTGTTTACATCAGTCACAACCAAATCTCCCTGATGTGATGATGTGAGTGTTGATGTGATGAGGGGAAGATCTGGGAATTCATAGAACCCGGCTTCTCTAATAACAAAAGAACACCCCCACTCCTCCAAAGTGAACTTAGTTATTAGGATGGCTTTTTCCAACCAAAAGCAAAAGTACCTCCATGATCTAAATTCATCTGTTAAAACTAAACAACATTGTCCCAACCCTGGTGTTGCTGATGGAGACCATTCACAGGCAATCAAGGCTCACCCTTCTGGTTCACACTGTCATAAAGCTTCTCTAAGGCACATCTTCTAGCTTCTGTATTCACAGTGCTAGGCTGGGGGCTACAGTGAAGCCCACAGGCCTGCCTGACCTAGAGAAAGAACACGCTGGACCTAACAGGAAACAAAGCGATCCCAATACTGAATGTGAGCTCAGCAACCATCTACAACAGAATGCTGTGGGTGCAGCTTCCTTTGTGCCCACAGTGCAGCTGGGTGACCAATCAACTGTCGAAACCAGGGCTGCCCGGTTTGGGGCCAGGTTTATTGTATAACCTTAGGCACCCCTCACTGCACTCTGCTGCAGTGACTCAATCTGTAAACTGGGGGCAAAGATCAAAGTATTGTTACTGAGCGAATACAAAAATTACAGATGACTTCAGAGCCTGCTGAAAATAGGAAACAGGGAAGGCTCTACGAGAGAACAGGACAAAGAGCTCCTTAGGGGAAAATATGCAAATATCTGGAATATAACTTGGGTTTGCTTCTGTCTGGATTGAGAGGAAGGTATAGATATCCTCAGTTTTCTCTTTCCTAAAGAAGTAGTCAGAAGAATAAGAAGTTTGAGTGGATAAGAAGTTGAGTAGGAATATCAAAAGAATGTGGCAGACCTCACCCCAAATACACACTGGGAGCTGTGCCCCTCAACCACTCAAGAATATTTCTTCACAAGAGAGCTCTTCAAACTTCTCTGATTAAAAACAGAAAACAAAACAATTAATGCATCTAGAGGCTACAGGTTTCCCAAAATGAACCCTGACTTTTCTCTGCTTCATTCCTGCTGTCAACTCATTTCTTTGTTGAGTTTACTTTTGTAATCCTAAAGTATTATGCAGAACCTGCTACAAATTTTGAAGTTTTAGTTAAGATGATGAGGTTGGCATTTTAATTTCAAGTTAAACAACCTCAATGTTGTTTCAGTTAATTTCAGTGTCCAATGTTTCAGTTAATCCTACAAGTGTGTGTGTGTGTTTGCTATAGAAATACACCGGGCATGGCGGCAGTCATGAGGTAGTATTTTCTGGTCTCTGCTCTGAAAGCACCAACAATCTAGTTGAGACAAGACTCACAGCATGCATGTGGAAACACAGTTCCCCTGGACAACAACAGGCATGTCACAGTAAGGTTCACTCTGTATGTCAGCACCAATCTGGGTCATACCTGCTCTAGGCACAATAGGAGTGTCCCTGGGAGGAGAAATCAGTGACAGCTAGATCACAAGGGCCTAAGATGATCAGGATTTAGGTGGTTGCAGAAGGACAAGGAAGCAGTTTCAGGCAACAAAGGAAAGAAATACAATATGGCAAATATTTGAGAAACAGGCCTGTATTAATATTTGAAAGCAGGGAGGTTGGGGTGTACTTATGGAGAACCTTGAAAATAAGGCAGAGAAGACAGTGAGTGCCCAGGGCAGCAAGTCCTTTTTGTTTTTAGTGATAACTCCCTTGTCAATATTTATTAAGCTTTATGCAGAAATCTGGCAGTGGTACGAAGGATGCAGGATTCCTAGAGGTCAGACTCTGGGTAATATCAGGACCTTGTACTGAAGCAGGCAGGCTTCTCTGGTGGCTCAGCCTGTAAAGAATCCACCTGAAAAGCAGGAGACTGGGGTTTGGTCCCTGGGTTGGGAAGATCCCCTGGAGAAGAGAATGGCTACCCAGTCCAGTATTCTTGCCTGGAGAATCCCACGGACAGAGGAGCCTGGTGGGCTACAGTCCACGGGGTCAGAGAGAGTCAGACATGACTGAGAAGCAGAGCACACACATACTAAAGCAAGATGAGGTAAAAAGGGTCTAGTCCAAGATGGTGGAGGTAGGGAGGGAAGGAAGGGATAAAGATGACCTTCTTGACTCTGTGGGAGAAGGAGAGAGTGGGATGATCTGAGAGAATAGCACTGAAACATGTATATTATCATATGTGAAACAGATTACCAGTCCAGGTTCGATGTATGAGACAGGGTGCTCAGGGCTGGTGCACTGGGATGATCCAGAGGGATGGGATGGGGAGGGAGGTGCGAGGGGGGTTCAGGATGGGGAACACATGTACACCCATGGCTGATTCATGTCAATGTATGGCAAAACCCACTACAATATGGTAAAGTAATTAGCCTCCAATTAAAATAAATAATTTTTTCTAAAAAAGCCTCAGTGGCATGTGATGAGTGACCTGGGACAGGGAGTAAAGGAGAGGAGAAAAATCTAGGTTCAAGCATTACTGACAAAGGAGGGAAAACTGGTTTCCTGAGTCAGGAATGAGGTGGCAACACATTTGCTTTTAAGCTGTGTTGATGGAGATGTTAAGAGAGACAGCAAGTAGGTAAGTCCAGCAGGTAATCTGAGCCTGGAAGCAGACAGCACTGAAATCCAGCGGGTGCCCTGAGTTATAAAGACAATGGCGGCCATGAACATGGGTGAACTCTCAAGGAAGAAGAGCTGAGCAAAGGCCCAGAGGAATAGTCAACTCAGGGGAAGGAGACAATGGAGGAGTCAAAGAAAAGAGAAACTATTTTAAAGGGCTGGTTCATCAGAAAGTTTAGATGGGGTAATAAAGGTCAAGGGAAACAGTCAGAAGGCAGGGCAGACAAGGCCTGTCATGGAGCTCAAGTGGGAAGACAGACCTGGAGCAAACAGTGAGCACTGTGCTGGGAGCCCGGGGGCTCTCAAGGCTGGGCGTAGGTGGGGCTGGGGAAGGCATCTTCCGGGAAAAGCAGCAGCACTAAATTCAGACCAGAGTAATGGTAACTAGAGAAAGCCAGTGGGTTTGAATTAAAAAACATCTATTTGTTTTTTGTTTCTAATTAAGAAACACCTATTTGTTTCTTAACCACTATTTTAGACCACCATTGTAATACATTAACAACATCCAATCTTAGAGAAACCATATTTCTACATCTTACCTAGAGGACATGTGACACTCAGAAGTCCAAGGAGCCCTTGTTTTATGGTGTAGGTGTTTGTTCACACTCGCTTCCCACACACTGAAGACAACTTACCAGCAGGAAAGTTGTGTGGCTTACCAGCAGTCATTTATGTGGCTTTACTTAGAACTGCATTATTCTGAAATTTCAAAGTCCAGTCTACTCCCTCTTCAACCACAACCTCTAAGCATTCATCTGGAATCCTCTGCCCACCCGCTTCCTGCCCCCTAACACCCCTGGTCCATCCAGCTATCTCCTAACTTTTCTTCTACCCACTTCCCTGTCTCAGATGCAGGGTCACCTGGCACCTTTGCCCTCTTATCCCTGGTTCCTGTCCTTCCACCCCAGCAACCCCAGACCTTGGGTCATTCCCATATTCCCTATAATACCTGCCAGGCTCCTGGAGAAACATAACACAGCAGGCAGATAGCACCACCACACAGGGCGATATCCAGCTGTGGGCAGAGTGCTCAGTGCTGTCTGACTGTCCTCCATTTGTTAAGGAGCTTCTCCCTCTCCCAGGCTCTTCACCAGCCATGTTGAATCTTCCCCTCTCTTCCTAGGACGATAGGAAGTGTCATGCTCACTCTTAGCTGACAACTTCCTTTCCTACTTCATAGAGAAAGTAAAAGATGTCACACACTTGTCACCATCTCATCCCATGTGTGCTTCCTCTTCAGGAATTCCCCGGGCTGGGCAGCACGCTCCGTTCCCTCTATAAAGCACACTGACCACTGTCAGGGGCCAGGCTAGGGAGAGGCAAGGGAAGCACTCATTTGGGGCACAAAGTTTAAAAGTGATAAAAATATGACTATAAACTAATGTTGCTCCTCCAGCAAGTCTCAGATTTTTTTTTTTTTTTAAGCCTCACTACTTGATACTTTTAAGCTTAAGTTTTCATGACTTAAAGTCCCATGTGAGACACAACTTTTGGTTCCTTTCCAGACATAACTCAAAGAAAAGAAAGATAACATTTTCTTTCTCATCTTTATGTTACATTTTGTTTTACATTCCAAGTATTTTTTTTTTCCTGGCTTGCTCTGATCATTTATTCCCTATTAAACATAGGTAGGATAAATCCTCAGGAACCAAACTGTCATGTTAAAGAAATCAGGTATAAAAAGCCCTGAATTTACCAGAAAGGCCATGATTTGATCTTCATAGATTTTTTTCTTAGTAAAATAGTATTTGGTCCTAAGAAACACAACTGGTTACTGTTTAGCACTAATTCTCTTTCTATTTGCTCAATAAGGTGGCAACCTGAAATGTGAATGTACAACTCACATTTTAAGTGGGAAAAATGAGATATTCTCTCAATTATATTTTATTCTTTAATCAAATTTAAGTGTATTCAATATAAAGCTATAAAAAAAGGGCACATTCCATGCAACAGCTATCTTTAAGTGTTTATGTGACTGTGACTAGCTATGAAACTTAAGCTCAAGCTCTGGGCAAAGATTAAAAGTCATGTGGAATTGTTATTCCTCCACAAAGAATACACTTTAGAATTAATTCTTGATCCACTGTTAGTCTGAAGGCTTTAAATTCCAGCTCTGCAAGCATGGATCTGAGACAATGGGAAAAGTTGGTTATGAAATGTATAGTGTGAATCTAGTAAACTGCTCTCCACTTACATAAACTATGCTATATATTTCTTTATAAGCTAAACATGGTTGTCGATTTCTGTTTGCTGGTTGTGGGAATACTAAACCAGGAAAATACAAAATGAACAAACAAGTAAAGACAGGCTCCAAGTAAAGATAAGCACTAAGGAAACTGACAGAGAGATTGTAGAGTATTATCATATTTCAGAGGAATTATATTAAAGGTTGCTAACATTTCCCAGTAAGCAGTTTGATTATACAGAATTTGACACAAACAAAAGAGCTGAAATATAAAGAGAGTCTTGGAGAGGTCACGCACTTGCTTTTCTAAGCCTGGCCTTCTGTGTTCATTCTTGAGGCATATTTGTTGGGTTGACAGGGTTGCCAGTTCTTATAAATATGATTTTTGTCAGTTTTGTTCTTGCCTACTTAAGGAACAAACTTCTCCTTATGCCTAGTGTAGCAACAGTTGCTAACATGGTATGTTTAGTGCGCACCAGGATCTGTTCAGAAAGCTTTACATAGACAGTAACTGTCTCTCACAACAACCTATGAGGGAGAAGTTATCTCCCCTTTTTTCAGAAGAAGAAACGGAGGCACCAGAACATGGTGTTAACCCTGTAACCTCCATGAATTCCAGACCCTGTGGCAGCTCAAAAGCAGATGGTCCTTTACAGCCCTGTCCTGAATTCCTGACCTGCTCTTCCTAGTGTGATGGAAAGACAGAGAAGCTGGTGGGGCAGAACTAAGAGAACCAACCCTAGAAGGGAAAAGATTTGCTTCCCTGTCTGAAGTTTGGAGTCATTTATGTTTTGCTACCACCTGCATTTCACCAGAACTTGTTTTCATTTCCTTTGTAGCACACCCTATTCCCAACCTTCTATCCCGTTTCCCTCCTTCCTTTCCTTGATCCCAGTAGCACCAGACAATGGGCAAAAGTGACAGTTTGAGTCACTTTGGGTACAAAAAGTCTTTCTTGCACATGGAAGATTGGAGTATTTAAGGGAGGAGATTCAAAGTGGTACATGTGTGCTAATAAGTTGCTTCAGTGCTGTCTGACTTTGTACGACCCTGTGGACCACAGCCTGCTAGGCTCCTCTGCCCATAGGATTCTCCAGGCAAGAATACTGGAGTGGGTTGCCGTGCCCTCTTCCAGGGGATCTTACCAACCCAGGGATCAAACCCACATCTCTTACATCTCCTGCATTGGCAGGTGGGTTCTTTACCACTAGGGCCACCTGGAAAGCCCTCAAAGTGGTAGAAGGAAGTAAAGAAAAAGTAAGTAGGGAAGGAGAAGAGAGTAAAATGTACTCAGAGAGGATGTTTTAAGCAAGTATTCAATGAATAAGTATTGGATGAGATGAAAGCAGAGGAGTCATACACAGCTGACGTTAAATTATAATATGAAAAATAGTGATTTCAAAATATGGTGACAATATAACCTGATATAAACCTGCTATATAAGCTATACACTTTGGCCTATTATCCAGTGGCAAAATGTGTCCTGTTCTGAATGCAATAACAAAAAATAAATAATGGTGTAAAACCTAAGATACACACACACATATATATTACATTTCCATCTCAGTTGATCAACATTTATTATAATAAGTAAATTGCCATTTAAACACCTGCCCTGTCCTAGATAATATGCTGTACAGCCCTGAAAGTAGGTAATACCTACATTTAAGTCATTCAACAAGTATTAATTTATCACATACTCTGTGGTAGGCGACAGGCAGGATGCTGAGAGGGCTTCAGAGATGTTTCCAGTGTAGATCCACTAACAGAGTAAAAAATTGTTCCAGTGCAACCTGGAATCTGGCGGTGGGGGGCGGTTGGGTGGGGGGGCAGGCGGGCAAGAGAATAGGAAAATCAAGTGTGAAGGTGAACAAAAATAATTTATATCCTAGTGCTCCCATTTACTAGTCACATGAGCTTGACTTGTCTTTAAACCTTGTACCAACAGTGTTTTCTGAGGATCATTTTAGATATCTACTGACAAAATGTGGTCCAGATCAAGTGTTTGATATATGTTAATTTCCTTTCTCTAAAAATTGTTCATACATCTTTACCATGATGGCTTAGTTCATAGATGGCTGATATTCTTTAGGGGTTATTTTCCTTTCAAAATGATGAGCTGTACTCTTAATATTCTTCTCAAAAACTTTTATTAGATATGAGTTTTTCAAAGTTCTGATCTGATTGCTAATGGCCATTAAGACACCTCAAACACTATTGTGACTGAAAACAAAGGTATCATTCCTAATTGAACATGGTCTTCCATTATCCTTGACAGGAAAGAACAATATGGTTCCCACAAGTACTTAAGAATACACTTCAAATACCACAGCCAAAAGATTGTAAGGTCGTGTAAAATATAGAGAAGGGAACCTGAGTCAACTTTTTAACTTACTTTTCTTAGACCACAATCAAAAAGTTGTTGAAAGAGTTGTAGAAAAGGAATAAGAGATAAAATATGAAATTTCAGGGAATTTTAAGCTGTGTAATAGTACCCTGAACTTAGAATTTAGGGAGCTTATTGCCTGCAGACTTAGAGGAACACTCCTTTCTGTTTAAAAAAAAAAAAAAAACTGGCTTCTAGTGTTATAAGCTTCACTATGGAAGATAAATCTTAAAAATAAGTTACTGGTCAAAGCCAGTCTCTGAATTTCTAGCATTTAAATGTAAAGAAATCACTTTTGCTTTTTCAGAGTTTACATCTCACCTGATTGAGTTGCTTATCTTTAAATATGAATTCTTCTATCTCTTTTATATATGCAAACTGTAAAAAAAAATTCTAGATTTACACTGTTCGGGCTAAATCTTTGCTGGCAGAAATTCTATATCTAATGGCAGAGCTCTTATAATAATTTGCTGTTCCCCAATTTCTGGAACATAGATTCAATGTATATTTCTCTTCACAAGATTATTCAACAATGGAATAAAATAATGGCTATGGAAGTATTCCCCCCAAAAAGTATCAGATCAGATCAGATCAGATCAGTGGCTCAGTCCAATTGGACTCTTTGCGACCCCATGAATGGCCCATAAAATGCAAAGCTAAAATGTATTCAGTTGAGTATATACAATGTTCCAAATATACAAGGATACATTTTGTTACTTTAAGAGAACATTTCCTTCTGAATTGCTCCTAGTTTCTTTTTACTGCATCCTATGTTCTGATATGTAGATTATAGTGCAATTGGTTCTCAGAAAGAACTCTACCCTAACAATTTGAAAGTCACTGAGAGCAATGATTCTAGCCAAAGTGACCCATTTAAAAGGATGACCCATTTCAAAACCCAAGCTGTTCTATATTTTAGAATTAGAAAGTTATTTCCTTTTCTTACAGGCTGATTTGAATCAGTCTTTTATAAAAGGGAAATTCTATCTCTATTTTAATTAAATATATAAGTTGACATTTTCCCTTGCTAAAGCCTGCACTTTATTTTGAAAATTCTTCTCCACCTTCTGATGATTTGTGTTTGTGTATGTGTATGGTCATGCCTCCTAATCATCCCTCATTTCTCATTCCTCAGAAACAGCCTCTTTGAGCTACAGCTTGAACTCTCCCTGTCATAACACTCATTCCCATCTTCAGGTGTCACAGTGAGCCCCTGGCGACTGAGGTTAGTCAAACTGAGTCACCCTCATCCTCAAAGGGGCTCAGTAAACACTCATGGAGAGTCCCTGTGGGAGAGGAGATGGGAGAGAGAGAGAAAGCGGAAGAGGGGAGAATCATTTATGTATTTAATGGAAACATTTCAGATATTGAATTTATTGTTTTTAAAAGAAAAAGTTGACTCCCAAAAGCAGCCCCACCCCTGCACAGTGACAAAATGTAAAATCTACTGTAAGTTTCTTATGAGAAAGTTAAAACCTCCTGTGCTTATAACCAGTCCCCCTTTCAGAAAGTTCAGGACAGGATCTTTTCAGCAGCACCACTTAATGCAACTACCTTCAATCTTCCTTTTCTGGGTCAGTTTCAGCTTCTCACATCCTTCTCCCTGCCCGCATAGGGACCAGGCAAAGTTTCCCAAAATAAAGGCACAGAGGAACAAATCCAGTTCTAATGTATGTGCTTTCATTAGAGAATTACCCTAAATTCGACCTCCAAGCCACCACCAGCCACCGAGTGGTACAACGTTGGTGTCCCTTTAACATGACCCATAACCTATGAAAATCGACCCTGGGAAAGAAAAATATAGGGTGTGTAGTCAGAATCGGATGAAAAGTTCCTACGCTGGGCCTACGTAAGGGGCATCTGAGTAAACAAATGACTCTGTCACTTCAGGAAGCAAAATTAAATTTGGCAAAGTCAAAGGAAAGCGTGGCCAGGACCTCCCCGCTTAGAAAGAGGTCTCGTTTCCCAGTTATCCCGCCTGCTACTTCCTTGTCTGTATTGCCCCAGCCAGTAACTCACCGAAAGCTTCCCCTGTCTGGCGGTTTCCCAACTTCTAACACGACGCAGGATCTCTATCCGAATTCACCCCTGCAGCCTAGGTGTGGGCGCAAGGTTGGGGGCCGCTCAGCCGGAAACCGAGGCCCGCAGGGCGCGGCGTTCCGCTCCCGGCTCCCGAGCTCCGGCGGGTTTCGGCATCGCGGCGCGGCGGCCGCCTAGTTGGAGCTCCTAGGAATGGGGACCGGCTCCGGGGAACTTCACCCTCCCCACCGCCCAGGGGCTCCGGGCCCCCCAGCCTACCTGCTGCATCTGGATGGAGGCTCGGCCCGGGGTCGCGGTCGCCAAACGCCCGCCCGCAGGCCCGAATGAACAAAGGCGCCCCGGGGAAGGAACGTGCCTCTTTCCCCGCCGCACTCTCGGGCGGCGGGCAGCCCCTGCACCGCTGCGGATAGGGCGGCCCCAGCTTCCCGACGCCCGGCCGCGCTCGCTCCGGACCAGGGCCGCGAGCCGGCGCCAAGCCCGGTGTCAGCTACAGCCTCGCCTCTCCGGCCCCAGAGCTCATTCCAACCTGAAGTCCTGGAGTCGCCGTGCGAGCGACTCTCCTCCCCTCTCGGCCCTGGCGATCTCGCCTGGTCCAGAGGAAGCAGAACAGACTCCTTTCCCGCAGCCCGGGAGCCGCTCCGGCTGGGAGGCGCGGCGAGGCGGCCGGGCCGGGCAGGGGCGGGGCGGAGGCCAGGCCGGCCAGGAGCCCTTGCTGCGGACCGAGGGAATCCGTCTCCCCTCACAAAGAACAAACCAGATGAGGAGTTGCGAATTATCCCCGCCGAGCGGGCTGGAACTTTCCCCATTTAGTGATCCGGAAGAGAAGCCTACATTTCCAACCTACAGGGGGCCTGGGCCCCAGTTAGGATGCGGTGGGATGCGGAGCAGTTTAAAAAGAGTACGATTGATCACACATATTAATTCCATATGAAACAACTGATCCTCCATATACTTTTCATTAGGAGGCAGAATTTGTTGGACAAGTGATCATTCGTTCAGAACACGCAACGGTTTACTCATCTACTGGAGATAAGTTTTGACTGATTGAGTTGCAGTTCTCTGAGCACCTTATTTTCCTTTTCAGAGCGAGAGTTCTAAGGGCAAGCTAGACTTTAAAAGATCTCTAGTCACACCACTTACCACACCCGCCTCCCCGCCCCCCGCCCGGAGCTTCAGGGAGCCTCAGTGACAAAAGAAGGAAACTCAATTTTACTGCATACAGTTTTTCGACAGCGGTTCGTTTCAGGAATGCAATGGGCCGGTGGGAGAGACTCACTCCGCCCCCCAATGAGTTTACTTTCAAGCCCAGCTTAATTTCAAAGAAAACTTAAAGCAAAACTCACCAGGACCAGTTCCTTAAACTCCCAAATCGCAGGTCGGCACTCCGCCGGCAAGGGAACTAAAGTCATTGGTCTCCGGAACAAAACTTACTCGTTTTAAATTTTAGGCAGGGGCTGGGGAGTTGGCTTTTGGCTGGGCTCGCTACCACAGCGGGAAGCGGGCTGGAGCCGGCTGAAAGCTGGGGGACCCAATCAGGGGCTCCCGGCGGAGGGCAGGGGCGCGGCCAGTGTGCAGCGTGCTGTGTTTCCTGCACTTCTTGGCGTCACTCCGAAGCCCAGCCTGGCCTGCCCGGTAGCCACCACCCCAGCGTGTAAGTGAGGGTGATGCGTCCCGCCTGTCTATTCCTGTCGGTGCAAGGCAGCTCCAGGAAGTGCTTCTCCACACCTCTTTAGTTAATTGAGATTATTTACTCAGATATCGGACTCGCCTGGTGGCTGATGGTAAAGCGTCTGCCTACAATGCGGGAGACCAGAGTTCAATCCCTGGGTTGGGAAGATCTCCTGGAGAAGGAAATGGCAACCCACTCCAGTATTCTTGCCTGGAAAATCCCATGGACGGAGGAGACTGTAGGCTACAGTCCATGGGGTCGCAGAGTCGGAAACGACTGAGCGACTTCACTACTCAGATCATCAACTATGAGCCAGGATCTGCTTTGAGGTGTTTTCCCCACTCAGAATACTTAATACACATAACAAACAAAATCAGAATATAAATTTCCACAGAAGGGAGGAAAGTATAAACAAATCGTTTTTTGGGGTTTGGTTTCTTATTCCCCAGATGTTGTTCTAGCATCCTCCTTATAGAACAAATATTGCCATTTAACAGTGGTGATATTTTGAACGACTTTGTAATTGTACAATATACATTTAAGAATATGACAGAAAAAAATTAACCCTTTACTTCAGTAAAGTAAAAGCTTTGGATTTGTTATTGTAAAAGGAATGGCAGGTAATGACTTGAAAGCAGATTATGGAATCAATTTGAAACTGTAGACACAACATTGTACTTGTTATTTCTAGCTAGATTTTTAAAGAGGTTTTGTAATTGGTTTCTTTAGCTCCTTAGCATATGGAGCCATGCAATTATTTTCTTTTATATATTACCTATAGAGAGTGTGGCTTAGTATTGCTATTATCTACTCAGACCCAGTATTCCTATTATCTACTCATACCTCATTGCATGTTCTATCACAGACAGAAATATTTAGGTTTTTGACTTGTAAGGGAGTCACTGACAGTGACACATAAATAAGCTAATTTATTGTTAGTACAGTGCAAATCACCCCCTTTTACCTATGCAAAACAAAATCCTGATGATAAACCCACAGATATTCCCCCTAGGTATCATCTGTATATGTCAGATTTATGTACAAATTTTCAGTTGCCATTATATGCCCATCAGGTCATTTGGAACTAGGCCCACATAGGTGCAGGTATCACACATGTGTGTTCCACATGCTTGCACACATAGGACTGTGTCCTATACAAACTGACTGAAACATTGATAAATATATGTGAAAATTATGTATTCACATCGACCTATATGAAGATAGACAACCCAGACAGAGAGAGAAATGATTCACAAGTGAGTCAAGAGATTGGTGAAAGGATGTGGAGCTTCAGGTGAGAGGAGGGGAGAGGGTGTGGATAAGAGATGGGGATGAGCAAAGTGGTCCAGAATGCCTGCCAGCTGCCCACACATGCACAGGGAAGGCAGCTTTGTACATCTGGGAGGATTTCTTACAGCAAGCTGGTGCCCTGTCCCACCCCAGGAGGAGAAGAAGAGGATGATAGACTTCATGGTATAGAAAAAGTACTCTGTTTTTTCCAGAGGGAGTGCATAAAATTTTTGAAATTAGTTAGAGATAAAATTAACTGATAGTAGCAAAGCCGACTTGACCATCACAAAGAATGAGGACAGTGTCACCTTGTCCTCGGTGTCCACAGTAGCTGCTTGTGAACCGAGTCAACTAAAATTAGATTTATAAATGACTTTTAATCTCACCATCAGGAATTTGCTTCACAAAGCACTAGAAAATTTAGGGAAGTGCTGGAAAAGAGAGACCTGTAGCATCAAGATGGTAAACTTGAAAGATGAGAGAAATTACAATTTGCATGTCAGATTTAGAAAGGAGAAGATAAGGCTAATAAAGAGCAGAAGGAGAAGAAAATGTAGGAGAGAGAACCAGAGAGTAAGGTATGTATTATTAGCTGTGGTGAAAGAAAACTGAAACGAGTACAAGAGAGATCCTGGGAGATGGTGGGAGCAAAAGAAACCCAAGAGAGAAGTGTTATTGAAATAAAGAAAGGAGAACTGATTGCTTAATGCCTAACACAGTTGAAGCATACCAACACAGTGCCAGGCTTGACTTGTTCCGTTGCCCTTTCTGTAGGGAGATTTTCTCACAGACCCTGTACAGGCACTGCCCCATGAATTCAGACACACCACAAGCTGTGTGTTCTGAAGCCAGAAAGAGTTCATGCAAGGCTTGGGCTGCTAGAGAGGTGGGGGTGGAATCCTGACTTAGTTCCTGCTGGCTACGAGATCTGGGCAAGCGACCTAACTTCTCTGTGCCCCATGGTAATTCCTGCCTGGAAGGGTGCAGTGAAGACTGATCACAGAGCAGTAACATGCACGAAATGCTGAGCATGGCACCTCATGGCCTGGGTGGACAGGTGTCATTCTCATGTTCATTACGGGCTACAGAAAGCTCTTCTGGCGTGGTGAGCTGGTCTTCCTGCTCTATCTCATCAGCTTCATTGCCATGAAAAGACCTGCTATGTTTCACATCTCTAGAGATACATTTTCTGTTAATAGAGCATCAGCAGTTAATGCAACATCTCCTTCACTACCTCCTCCTCCTTTGCTGCCTACCACCTCCTCCTACCCACACATATATCCTTCTGGGCATTCTTTTCTCACCATGTTTGCTCCTTGGTGATCTCATCCATTGCCTTTAATGCTTGATTTATATATCTAATCTAGATTCTGAGCTCCAAACTGGAAAGTCTTCACTTAAGTGTGTCACATCAGTCTTAAGCTTAACAGGTCTAAAATGAGATATTCAGATACCTGTTTGTGAAATGATGAATGGATGGGTATTGGATGACCCCAAGAGCCAGAATCCTTCTCACCAGTGGACCCAACCCAGGGTGTTTGTTACATGTCAATAACAGTCAGTGGCATTTTATCACTGTATCAATATCTATGGATCTGTTTTCCCTACTCTTTGAATGACCTACACCTCTTAAAGGTGAAGATTACATCCTGCTCATCTCCAGTTCCCTTAAAAAACCCTTCTGCAATACCTTGCAAAGAGTGAATATGTATTAACCACTGGTTGAATTCAATTTTTGCTGAATGCTGCCCACATTCATCAAAAGTTCAACCTTTTGGTCTAAGAAGCTTCATCCACAGAACAATGGCCCCAGTATACTTCGCCTTCCATGTCAACAAGGCCCAAATGCTGACACTGGAGGCACACTACCCCCTTTCCTACAGTTCTTGCTGTAGCTCTTGTGGTTTGGCACCATTCAACAGCCTGCCTCAGTTCTGGGATCTTGGCAGTTGTATGAAATCATACTAGGTACATCCAAAGCTGAAAGATGAAGGGAATTGACAGCACAAAGAGATACTCACCCACAGGCCATTCTAAGAACCCATTTTATGTTTTTCTCTTCTGCATGAGGGGGGGACCTCCTTAATATACCATCTCCTTCCACCAGTACATAAGGGCATCTTTCGTATGTGCATGCCTAGTTGCTCAGTCACATCTGACTCTTTGTGACCCTGTGGACCACAGCCTGCCAGGGTCCTCTGTCCCTGGGATTTTTCTGGCAAGAACACCAGACTGAGTTGCCATTCCTCCTCCAGGGGATCTCCCCAACCCAGGGATCATCTCTCATACCCTAAAACCCTCAGCAGAGGTCCAACAGGGACAGGGACAGTCTTGGAGACGCAGGTCCTACTTGCTGTGACCCTCCTTGGTGCAGTAGCACTGTGCTACGGATTGAGTGGGCCTCACTTGGGGAAGGTAGTGGGGGCAAAGGATTGACATGTGGGAGTGAGGCTGGGACAGGTTTTCTTTCCATGTTGCAAAAGCTCAAACAGCACTTGTGACAATGACCTGGTACCAACTCCCTGCCAGTGATCCTCAGCATTTCTTCTCCCCTCTCCACCTAAAGATCAGACATTCACTTCACACTCCCAGAGCCATGCAGCATTCTATACAGATTCCAGGGGCTGCCTCTAACTCCATCTTTTTCTCTCCAAGCCAGGAGGGACACTTGATACTTGTGTAGGGACACTCTTGAATGCTACCTGATTAACACTTACATCTTAAAAGACAATTGGCACTAGCCTTCCCACAGTTATCTAAACTGAGGAAAAGCTATTTGGGTCCTGTGGTGAGATGGTACAGAGGAAAAGAAGAAAATCACAGTCCACGGAGATGTTCAGAAAATAGGTATTGACTATGATATGGGGGCTGCGTGCTTGACTCAGATGCAATCATTTGTGATAGAAATTTTGCACTTAAATTTGGTTGTACTAATATTTAAGGGACAACCAAAATATAATTCTCTATTGCCCTTTTCTTAATAGTTAATAATTATTAAGCTCTCATTGCCTGCTTTATGGAGCATACATGGTTCAAATCCTATTCAAATTAATTCTAAAATGCAGTTATAAGCTTGCTTCAGATTTGTATTGAGTATTATTTAAAATATAGATCATTAGTTAGGAATTTAAAATGGCTATAGAGAGATTTTTCTTATAACAGCACTTCTCAAAAGCCAGTTCTAAAGTTCTTGATAAATCATGTTCTCTGAAAAAAATATACCTTAAAAAATGGATTATGGGCTGAGCCACCCCTTTTTCTCTAACCTGCTTACCTGTGTCCTTATTGTGTGAGCCCTGTCCCTTATGGAGACATGCTGCCGAGTCCGAATATTGGGTACTATTTCAGTGGACTGACATTCGCCCTTGACACACTAGTCTTTAGTTCTAGAGCTAGACATCCTGGACACGACCTCTTTCTGGCAGCACCAAGCCAGTAGTTTGACCTCAGTCAAGTCACTTAATGCTCTGAGTCCCAATTTCCTCTTCTGTGAAATGATAATAACAGTTAATACCTGCTCCTGCTTACAGAATTTGTGTCTGCTCCTTAAATCTACCATTCATCCATTCAGTAAATACTTATTGAGAATTTGCCTACTTGTAAGGTATGGGGACAAGGGATGGATGATAGGATATCTGTCCTGGAGGAGCTTTTTGTCAGGTGTTGAATGCATCAAGGAAGATGATATGCATATTTAAAAAATATGCATATTTAAAAAATAACTGTATGAGGTTAGCTATCATTTTTAAAATGGAAAATAAGGACTTCCCTGGTGGTCCAGTGGTTAAGAATCTGTCTACAATGCAGGGGACACAGGTTCAATCCCTGGTCTGGGAAGATCCCATGTGCTGTGGAGCAACTAAGCCTGGGCCACAACTAGAGAGTCAGTGCACCGCAAGAAAGATCCCACATGATGCAATGAAGGTCCTGTTGCATCTGGACCTGACACAGCCATGTAAATAAATGTTTAAAAAAAAAAAAAAAAGGAAAATAATGAGTGTTGATGAGGATGTGGAGACATTGGAACCCTGGTGCCTTGCTGGTGGGAATGTAAAACACTACAGTATGGTGGTTCCTCAAATGTTAAAAATGGAATTTAGCAATTTTACTTCTGGGTGTATACCCAAAGGAAGTGAAATCAATGACTCAACGGAGATTCACAAACTAATGTTCACGTTATTCCCAATAGCCAAAAGGCGGAAACAACCCAAGTGGCCATCAACAAGCGAGTGGATAAGCGAAATATGGTCTATGCAAACAATAGAAGATGTAAAGCCTTCAACAGGAATGAAATCTGATACTGCTAAATCATGAATGAACTTTGAAAACATTGTGTTAAGTGAAATAAGCCAGATAAAAAATAATAAATGGTGTATGGTTCCACTTACCTAGGCAAAATGATAGAAACAGAAAATGGAGTGTGGAATGGAGGTTGCCAGGGCCTGGGAGTAGGAAGGACGTTGTTAGTCTTTGATGGGGACAGAGTTTCAGTTTGGGTTGATGAAAAAGTTCTGCTGGTTGTGCACAACATTGTGAATATATTTTAATTCCACTGAATCATACACTTAAAAATCATTTAAATGGCAAATTTCAGGACTTCCCTGGTGGTCCAGTAGTTAAGACTCCACACTTCCAATGCAGGGGGCTGTGGGTTCTATCCCTGGTTGGGAACTAGAATCCGACAGGCCATGTGGCATGGGCAAAAAATTAAAAAATTAATGGAAAATGTTATGTAATATATATTTTACTGCAATTCTTAAAAATGGGAGGAATTCCCTGGCAGTCCAATGGTTAGGACTCCATCCTTTCACTGCCAAGAACCCTGGTTCATTCCCTGGTTGGGGAACTAAGATCCCACAAGCCGTGTGATACAGCCAAAAAGAAAAACAATTATAATTCCCAAAATACTACATGAATACAGGATTGTTAACTTGAATTAGGATAAATGGGATTGTGTTTGTAATCAATCCCTCTTTCAAAAAGTACAGTATGCATGAAATTACTTTGTCATTATTTATTATGTGATATTGAAAAGTGAGCACCCATCCAGATAAACTTTAATAGTTATTTGTGCCCCATCCTGCTCTAAAAAGAATTTAAGGTAGTTTACCCTAAACACATCAGAGTAATAAGATCAAATCCAGCTAACATCAGACCAAATATAGAAACTGAGATATAAAACAGGAGAAGGAGCTGATGGCACATCAGTAACTGAGCAAGACTTTCAACTGATGGCACATTAGTAGCTGTTAGCCTTCCAGAAGGTAGAGAACTATTTATATTCATCAGACCTTTTATTAATGCTTAAAGAATCACTAATTTCAACATGGTCATCTTATGGATCCATAGTGTTTCATATTGTTACCATTTATAGTTCTGGGAATTTATTAAACAGTTATGGAACACCTAATCAAACAGAAGAAGGATGTGGAACTAAGAGCATGTTTTTGTACGTCTGAAGCCTCAGGACCTATTCTGTGCTGAACAAAACAGGCTCCTGACATTCCCTGCCCTGTTGGCCAACTCAGTCTCCTGCACCTTTCCCTGGGTCCCACCACCACCTGGCACAATGACCATCTCCTGCATTCGTGCTCCCCCTGCCTCCCACGCTCCCCACCCAGACCCTGCCCCAGCAGCCTGGTTCTCACAGGGCCCTGCATGTAGCCAGGACTCCTAGCCCCTACTCCTGTTTCCTCCTTCCTGGGTCACCCTCCTGTCTTGCTGCAAGTCCTCACTTCTTACCCAGAGGACAGTTCAGATCTCACCTCCAGGATCTCTCCAGCCCACGCCGATTCCTTCTCCTTGCCATCCTACTGTGCATGCAGTCACACATTAACTGAAAAGCTTATGACCTTTGCTTTTTTTCTTGTGAGAAATGAGAAGCAAGGTGTGATTAAACCAAAGATCATTTCATATATCTTATTCAAGATGATAATATATACAAATTCAGGAAGTGGCATTGAAACATATTCATTACCATATAGAAAATTAGATAGCCAGTGACAATTTGCTGTATGACTCAGGGAGCTCAACTCTGTGCTCTGTGGCAACCTACACGGGTAGGATGGGCCGGAAGGTGGGAGGGTGGTTCAGGAAGTAGGGGACATATGTATACCTGTGGGCAATTTATGTTGATGTATGGCAGAAGCCAACACAACATTGTAAAACAATTATTCTCCAATTAAAAATAAATTTTTAGAAAAGATGATAAGATATTTAGCAAATGACCTATGAGAGCCAGTAGGGATACTCGAGCTGATCTAATCCATGATGAAATGGAGACCCCAAGAAAGAAAATGGCTTGTTCAAAGCTACCCTGCATATTAGAAGCAGAGATAGACCTGGAAACCTATTTTTCTGAAACTCAGTATTGTTATATCATCATGCTAGTTTCATTTCAATTTGTGTTTTATTTCATAATCAGCAAACAGAATTTTAAATGTGTCCCCAAACGTAGGTCAAGAGGGGCAACATAATGTGTTAGCAAAAACATTGACTTTGCCAAAGCCAAAGACATTGGGCAAGTCCATGCATGGCTCTGGGCCCTTCTTTTTCCACTTGTAAAATAAGGATTAACTGATGGCTTTTTTTGTTTTCTTTGACCATATTGCTCCTCATCCTGAATCTTGTTGTTGTTCAGTCACTCAGTTGTGTCTGACTCATTGCCGCCCCATGGACTGCAGCTTGCCAGGCTTCCCTGTCCTTTACTATCTCCCGGAGTTTGCTCAAACTCATGTCCATTGAGTCAATGATGCCACCCAACCATCAACAATCTCATCTTCTGTCTCCCTCTTCTCCTCCTGTCTTCAATCTTTCGCAGCATCTGAATCATTCTGAATCTTTCGATCTGTATTTACCTTTTGAGCAAGCACCCTAAGAAAATTCTTTTCACATGAATGGAGAGTCTTGAAATCCTGGGAGGAACATTGACAGTTGTGGGCAATTGAAAGCTATTTTAAGGTTTTTAAGACAGAGAATGATGGCATAATGGACTTGGAGCTTTAGGAAGGGCATAAACTGGTGGTCTGTGTAATAGATTGATGGGAATGAGATCTCAGGGGCACAAGTGAGTTGCTAGGATTGTGCCAAAGTATTCAAGATAAGAAGACAGGGGAGTTTGCTCTGTATTGGAGGTACTGGAAATGGAGAATAAGTGGTAATTCCAAGAGGTGTATTCAGAGATGAAAAGACAAGACTTGGTGACAGATTGAATGTAAGCAATAATGGTAGGGAAGAATTTGCAATAACAACTGTGTTTTCAGTTCAGTTCAATTCAGTCGTTCAGTCATGTCCGACTCTTTGCGACCCCATGAATTGCAGCACGCCAGGCCTCCCTGTCCATCACCAACCCCCGGAGTTCACACAAACTCATGTCCATCGAGATGGTGATGCCATCCAGCCATCTCATCCTCTGTTGTCCCCTTCTCCTCCTGCCGCCAATCCCTCCCAGCATCACAGTCTTTTCCAGTGAGTCAACTCTTTGCAGGAGGTGGCCAAAGTATTGGAGTTTCAGCTTCAACATCAGTCCTTCCAAAGAACACCCAGAACTGATCTCCTTTAAAATGGACTGGTTGGATCTCCTTGCAGTCCAAGGGACTTTCAAGAGTCTTCTCCAACACCTCAGTTCAAAAGCATCAATTCTTTGGTGCTCAGCTTTCTTCACAGTCCAACTCTCACATCCATACATGACCACTGGAAAAACCATAGCCTTGACTAGATGGACCTTTGTTGCCAAAGTAATGTCTCGGCTTTTGAATATGCTATCTAGGTTGGTCATAACTTTCCTTCCAAGGAGTAAGTGTCTTTTAACTTCATGGCTGCAATCACCATCTGCAGTGATTTTGGAGCCCCAGAAAATAGAGTCTGACACTGTTTCCACTGTTTCCCCATCTATTTCCCATGAAGTGATGGGACTAGATGCCATGATCTTCGTTTTCTGAATGTTGAGCTTTAAGCCAACTTTTTCACTCTCCTCTTTCACTTTCATCAAGAGGCTTTTTAGTTCCTCTTCACTTTCTGCCATAAGGGTGGTGTCATCTGCATATCTGAGGTTATTGATATTCCTCCCGGCAATCTTGATTCCAGCTTGTGCTTCTTCCAGCCCAGCGTTTCTCATAATGTACTCTGCATATAAGTTAAATAAACAGGGTGATTTTTAGGAACCTTAGAATACGACTTTTCCACCAATATGCATAGGGCTTCCCAGGTGGTTCAGTTGTAAAGAGTCCACCTACCAATGTAGGAGACGCAAGAGATATGGGTTTGGTCTCTGGGTTGGGAAGATCCCTTGAAGGAGAAAATGGCAACCCACTCCAGTATTCTTGCCTAGAAAATTCTATGGACAGAGGAGCTTGATGGGCTACAGTCCATGGGGTCACAAAGAGTCAGACACGACTGAGTGATGGAGCATGTAAGTACCAATACGTATGCTATTTCTGTCTGATGAATTCTGCTTCAACCCGAGGTGTTGAGGTGTCTGTGAGGCATCCAGGTGAAGACATTTGGGCTTGAGCATGACCAAAGATTTGGCAGGAAGATAAAGATGTGGGAGAGTCAACAGCACGAGGGAAGAGGAGAGAAGGAAGTCTAGAAACTTGAGTTCAGATCTTGAGGGAGCAGCAATATTAGACATAAGGAGAAAGACGAAACAAGAAAGGAATAGAGAAGAAACAGGCTGGTAAATGAAACATGAATAATAAAGAGAAACCAAAGGAAAAGAAAGGTTTAAGAAGATGAATATCCATTACATCAGAAGCTTTGGGGTTTGAAAAGGATAAAAACAGATGTTTCATTTTTGCAAAGAGAGTATGAGATGAAAACTAGCTTTTTTTAAGTGAATATCTATAATAGTTTTGATGTGTGTGATATGATAGACTATGAGGAGTAAATGAAATCCTTTGATGGCAAATTGTATTGACAGTTAATGAGCAAAAATATACTTCTAACAGACTGGTTTTCAAAAGAACATTCTTCTATTGGAGAGCTGGGAAATTGAGGAGGGGATGGGGGCAAGGGTTAAAAGAGGGAACAGATTAAGGTGTGTGGGCAAAGAAGAAACTTACTAGGAAATCCTAACATGTACATACTGCATTAATAATCTTGTGTACAAAATAGGGCTGCATTCATCTTTTTAAAAGCTTTCCTTTCCTGTCTCTTGGTTATGGTGTCATCTGAAGCAAAGAGGAGGTGTTATATAGGATGGAATTAGCCATACAAAGTTATGTTTTTATGCTACCTTGAAATGTAGCTTCAGAAAAAAAATAGTCCCTTACCATTTCCTCCTTAATGACCTAGGGATGTGGGTGAAGGGAGATCCATTTTTATGTGTAAATCAAAGCCAGAGAGTACATTTAGTGTAGAATACATTCGTGCAGGCTGATCTGGCATCATCAACCCCATCGTAATTACAGTGTTCCACCCCTGGGTAGATATCCACCAGGACATAAATTGCTCTACATGTTTAAAGTTTTAAAATTACTTGAGTACTCCCAATGTTTTCACCTGCATAATATACACTTGATGACTTTAGATATTAAATCCTTGAGTTTTTTCCTGTGAACAAAGTGATTTGGAATAATAAAGTAGGCAATCATCAGCTAGAATCATTAATTTTCTCCAGTATTATAAAGTTATTTGAAAGGAAAACAAAGGAGAAGAAAAGAAAAAGAATGACTAACAATGGTATGAGAATTTTTTTTTTAACCTGAACTGAAATGAAGCCCACCAGTGTTCAGGGGACTTCCTGTTGTTGGGAGTTTTATCCATTGCACTCAAAAAAGTACTAAAATGAAGCAGTTGAAGTTGGAACATGACCTGACCAGGGATTTTTTTTGCTTCTGAGTTGTGAATATTTTCTTGTGTCAGATGTTAAAGACTCCTAGGGGTCTCTAAGTTCTTATATAAATGTTGAATGATAAGACTTACTTCTGCCCACCACTTAGTTATTTCTGCCTTGTGACTTCATTTAATTGTCAATACATCCTTAAACAGCCTTGCCAAGTTACTTAAGCCCAGTGCTTCACAGGGGCATAAGAGGCTGGCTGCACTCTGGTTTTCTATGAATGTTTAACTGTTGCTGTGGTCCTACTTAATGTCATGGCTCTTAGAAACAGATTGGTATTGAGGCCTGTATTTCTTTCTGACATAGCAATTATCATAATTTCAGGATGATTTACAAAAATCAAAGGAACATTTTACTTAGAGACTGATTCACTTCAGTTCAGTTCAGTCGCTCAGTCGTGTCCGACTCTTTGCGACCCCATGAATCGCAGCACGCCAGGCCTCCCTGTCTATCACCAACTCCCGGAGTTTACTCAAACTCATGTCCATCGAGATGGTGATGCCATCCAGCCATCTCATCCTCTGTCGTCCCCTTCTCCTCCTGTCTCCAATCCCTCCCAGCATCACAGTCTTTTCCAGTGAGTCAACTCTTTGCAGGAGGTGGCCAAAGTATTGGAGTTTCAGCTTCAGCATCAGTCCTTCCAATGAACACCCAGGACTGATCTCCTTTAGAATGGACTGGTTGGATCTCCTTGCAGTCCAAGGAACTCTCAAGAGTCTTCTCCAGCACCACGGTTCAAAAGCATCAATTCTTTGGCACTCAGCTTTCTTCACAGTCCAACTCTCACATCCATACATGACCACTGGAAAAACCATAGCCTTAACTAGACGGACCTTTGTTGGCAAAGTAATGTCTCTGCTTTTTAATATGCTGTCTAGGTTGGTCATAACTTTCCTTCCAAGGAGTAAGTGTCTTTTAATTTCATGGCTGCAGTCACCATCAGCAGTGATTTTGGAGCCCAAAAAAATAAAGTCTGACACTATTTCCACTGTTTCCCCATCTATTTCCCATGAAGTGATGGGACAAGAGACTCATTAGCTACTAATAAATATGATCTTGAAGTAACTTTTTTGGTAGAATTATACTCCTTGAAATTGTATCCTTGGTCAATGGCTGTCCTTTATCAGTTTTGTCTTATAACAAGCATTTATAAATAGATATAAATTTTTCATTTTAAGAAAAAATAATCATTGAGTTACAGTATAGGGTAAACTGTAGGATATCTTTCAAATAGGGTGTATATGTCATTACTGTCAGTAACATTCATTTTAAAGTGTCATGTAAACCATTTTTTAACATTATAAACGCAGTAAGTATTTAAATTTTTATTTTTGCTACACGGGGTCTTCATTGCAGCACTCATCCTTTTCCTAGTTGCAACATGGGGAATGGGGCTTCTCTGTTATATCTGTGGGATTCTCTTACTGCAGAGCATGAACTCTGGAGTGTGCAGGCTCATTCATTGTCATTGGTTGGCTTAGTTCCCCTGTGGCATGTGGGATCTTAGTTCCCCAACCAGGGATCAAACTGGTGTCCTCTGCATTGGAAGGTGGATTCTCAACCACTGGACCACCAACAAGTCCTTACATTTTTTTTCAAATCAAAGATTGAAGAAGGGTGAAGAGTAAAATGTAAAAAATTTTCCTCTATTTTCTTGTCTTCATTATCACTCTAAAGGGAATCACTGTTAAAAATGTTTTAAGCTTCTTGGCATGAATTTTCTAAGCATAGATAATTTTACATATATGTATGTACACACACTCATTTTACACAAATAGTGTGAATTTTATACAACTAGTCATATTCTACACATTGTTGTACATTTGGTTGTTGTTTTTTAATTCACTTAAAACTCTTGGACTGTGTCGTATCAGCATGATTCAGTCAGCTTCATTCTTTTTAAAAACTGCATGGCATTTCATTGCGTGTATGTACCATAATTTAAGTAATTTCCATTTTGTGTCTTGTTGTTGTTGAGGTTCTGTTGTTTTAATTACAAACAATGAACATGTTTAGAAGTGAAAATGCTGAGTTAAGTCACACACACCAGTCAGTGTGTGTTTTAAATCACGATGAGTTATTTTCAAGATATCTTGCACAAATTTATACTTTTGCTAGTATTATCCGAGCATGTTTTCATATCTTCATCTGCCAGTCTTCCTTTGAGGTTTGCAATGTCTGACATACTATAGAAGCTGAAAATTGTTACCTCTTTATACCATGCTTTTGTTGGATTCATATGTACTGAGCATTTTTTTATAAGACTAATAGTCATTTGTATATTTGTGTGAATTTCCTATATCGCATCCTTTGATTATTTGTCCCTATTTGTCATATCTATTCTTATGAAAGGAAAATAAACTATTTTCTAGGGTAGGCTACTGTTTAATAGATAACTCATGAGCAGCTCATAGGAAACCACAAATGTATATATTCTACATGTGAACACTTGTACAAACACTGATTCACTTGGAGGCCCGAAAGAAAGCCCTAAAAAGGAAAGTGTGGCCACACAACCTGAGGAGAGAAAGAAAACAGTCTGGAGATAGACGTGGGGACTGGCCTCACTTTTTCTTTTGTTTTTCTATTGCTGCATTGAAAACCAGCCACAAGCTTAACAGTTCAGCCCACTGTTGCCTCAGGAGCCTGAGCATAGCAAGACTGGCTTTTTGCTGAAGTCACATAGATAAAATCAAGGTGTTGGCCAGTTGCACTTCTTACAAGTTATCTTCTAAGTTTATGCGGTTGTGGCTGAATTCAGTTTCTTGCAACCATAGGACTGAAGTTCTGTTTCCTTGCTGGCTGTTAGCTGGGGGCCATTCAGCTTCCCTGGTGGCTCAGAGGTTAAAGCATCTGCCTGGAATGCGGGAGACCCGGGTTAGATCCCTGGGTCAGGAAGATCCCCTGGAGAAGGAAATGGCAACCCACTCCAGTACTCTTGCCTGGAGAATTTCATGGAGGGAAGAGCCTGGTAGGCTATAGTCCATGAGGTCGCAAAGAGTCGGACATGACTGAGTGACTTCACTTTCACTCAGCTTCTAGAGGCTGCCTGTGATCCTTGGTGCATACCCCACCTCCATCTCCAAATCCAGCAAAGAAGAATGTCCTTTGTGCTATATCCTTCTTGTGCTTCCAGTCTCACTGACTTTTAGATCCAGATCTAGAGTCCACGTGAGTAGGACATGCCCAACCTGATAATCTACCTATCTTAAGGTCAACTGATTTGGAACAAAACAGAATGGCAAAATATCTTCACTTATGTTAGTGTTTGATTGACTAACTGGGAGGAGGTGTATGTACACTAGGGGCCAGGAATCTTGCAGGCCATGTTAGAATTCTGCATACCACACCTCCCACCTGCCTTTCCAATAGAAACAGAAAAAGCTCATGTCTTCTGGCTGTAGGACATCAATCACACAGAAACATGGAATGCCAGAGGAAGGGGGAAGGACAGGCATCCAACCCCATGCACAAAAAAAAGGCATCCCTATAGGTCAAAGATCATGATGTGAGCAATGAAATAGCAGAAGGCTGGAGATAAAATCTAGGAAACCACATGTGCAATGTAGGAATCAGGCAGACCTTCCTGACCAAGAAACCAAACCTGATATTTTCTACTCCAGTGTCTGCCCTCTTGCCCCCCACACTATGGCCCACAAATAGGTCATTCTCTGGCTGCATACATGGATTCTGAGTCCTTTAACTTTGCCGTTTCTTCTCATGCCAGAGTGATCAGAGTGTGGTTTTGTGAGATGTTGGCCTTGGGTGTTCAGCAGAACAGAATGAACTGACTACAACCTAAGTAGGTGAGCCACTGAGGGGAACTGTATTGATGACTGTTATTGTAAAAGAATTCTAAAACACTGCTTCCCCCCACCCCACTCTCTCTCTCTTTCATCTTCCCACCTGCTGCTGATTCAGGCATATTATACGTGACTTGGTTGAGACTGAAGTGACTTACATAAAAGAGATTAAGAACATAATTGATGTAAGTAGATTTGGGGCAAGGGGGATGTTAATCATGTATTCAAACTGTAAAAATTTTGTTGCAGAAAGAAATTCAGGATAGTTGCCTTATGTCTCTAGAATTCCCACCAAAGTTTCAGGTCTTATAATAGCACAACTGGTATGTTGTTTGTTTTTTTTGTTTTTGTTTTGTTTTTTTTTTCAGGAGGAATAAGAGCATTCTATGATTGTTGATTCATGTAACAAAATAACTTCCAAAGGATTGTAGCAACTCATATGATTCTAGTAATGCCCCACTTAGGTTCATCATATGCTTGCCAACAACAGATGTGATAATTTAAACATTTTGATAAATAGAATTGTTTCTCATTGTATTAAGTAGTATTCTTTTTACTTAAGAGTAAAATTTATATTTTCTCTATTTTCCTAAGGTAGTAATCTTGAGAAATAAACTATATGTAAAACTTATAATGGAAAGTTTTTACAATAAAACATCAGAATAAAACCAAATATCCAATAAAAACGGGAATGGTTGATGCTAAATGCAGTATTAGTCAACTGTTACAAAATAATTATTTTTAATAATAAACATCAACATTGAAATAAATGCTTGTAAGATTAAATTAAAAATAGTACTTTTAAAAATTTACAACCAGAGTCTAAAAATACATATAGAAAAACAGACTACAAATTATATATGTACTGTGATTATAACCATACATAATAAGCTTTTAAAAAGCCATAAAAGAAATAAGACAATAGTAATTGCATCAGGTCATAAAATAAGGGGTAAGTTTTTTTTCCTTTTCCATTTGACTTTTGTGGCAAATTTAAAAAATGGATTTGTTCTTCCTGTAAAAATGCCATCATATTATCATTGCCATTAAGCCATCTTATTCTGAAGATAGACCAATGAGGACTATAACATCGAAAGAAAGTATCTGAAGGAATGGCTTGCAGTAAACATGTGTGCCATACTCCCCAATTATTAAAGTTTTGGCCTCTACACTGTCTAATTCAGATCATATCTTATGTGTTCCTGTTTGTAAAACCTACTCTCTTTCCACCTCTGCAGGGATATATCATTCCAATGGATTTTATCTGGCTGAAGCATCTAATTCCAGATGTTCTGCGGAATAACAAGGAGTTTCTCTTTGGGAACATTAGAGAACTTTACGAATTTCACAGCAGGTATATAATGATTCAAATTATCAGAGAAAACGGAAAATAAGAGAAGAATGGAAATCAGTTCAGTTCAGTTCAGTCTCTCAGTCATGTCTGACTTTTTGTGACCCCATGGACTGTAGCACACCAGGCTTCCCTGTCCCTCACCAGCTCCTGGAGCTTGCTCAAACTCATGTCCATTGAGTTGGTGATGCCATCCAACCACCTTATCCTCTGTTGTCCCCTTTTCTTCCTGCCTTCAACTTTCCCAGCATCAGGGTCTTTTCCAATGAGTCAGTTCTTTGCATCAAGTGGCCAAAGTATTGGAGTTCCAGCTTTTCATATTAAAAAGCAGAGACATCACTTTGCTGCCAAAGGTCCATCTAGTCAAAGCTATGATTTTTCCAATAGTCATGTATGTATGAGTGCTGAAGAATTGATGCTTTTGAACTGTGGTGTTGGAGAAGACTCTTGAGAGTCCCTTGGACTGCAAGGAGATCAAACGAGTCAGTCCTAAAGGAAATCAGTCCTGAATACTCATTGGTGCTAAAGCTGAAACTCAGCTTCAGTGGATTGGATTGGGGTGGGATGAGATGAGAAGGTCCCCAAGGAAGAAGGGAAAAGACATTAATGGAGCATGTACTAGAGTCAGGCATCGATGTTGTATTCATTTGTGAGTTCTTTTCCTTATTCATCTATTCACACATCAGCATTTGTTGAGCACCTGTTCTGTGTCAGGCACTGTGTTCCGCATTAGGAGTACAAAGTTGACTAAGACACAAATCCACTTACCTATTATCATAGGGGGGTGCTGGGAACCAGGGTGTTAGAAAATGCTAACCAGTCAAACAACTGTCCTTTTAGCCCATAGCTCCTGTCCTTTTAGCCCAATTGTCCTTTTAGCCCAAGGTGTTGGGTTCTAAAAAATGAGAAAAGGAGGGGACTTTGGAAATCACGTTCCAACTCTTTCATTTTACAGATGACAAAACCACATCTTGTGCTTACTACTTTACCCATTCTAATGGCTCCAGGCTCTCACATCTACTTGACAGGAAGGAAGAGACTGCTTGGTGAATGGAATCACAGTTGTTTCTTAACCCATCTCTTTGTCTATTGGTCAGACACAAAGCTGAAATAAAAATACTATTTCTGTTTCTTTTGCTGGAGAAGTTATACAGCTTCTTTGAACCTCAGGTTTCACACTTATGAAACCCTGTTTTGCAAGGTTTGGTGGAGGATTAAATCAGATACTATTTGCAAAGCACTTAGCTTATGCCTGACTTATAGTCAGCTTTCAATGATAGTAGTAGTAGTAACAGCAGCAACAGTGGTTCTTGTTAATGTCACTATCATGCAGCAGAGATCATCAGTGTATCCAATCTGTCTGGTGCTTAGAATTACCCGAACAGGTATGAGTGGTTTCACAGAATCCTATTAATGGCACAGAATATATATTTTTTTCTTCCAAATCAGCATGTTGAAGATGAGTCAAAAGCGGTAAAGCCTGGAAAACAATATTTTTCTATGCATTTCTTAAGGCATTATGTGATTTTACTTCAAAAAAAAGTTTTGTTAATCCCATATATATAAAAATCAAAACAATATTATACTTTTCTTTCCCTAGGACTTTTCTAAAAGAATTGGAAAAATGCACCGAAAACCCTGAACTTCTGGCACGTTGCTTTCTCAAGAGAGTAAGTCTATGCCCCTAATAAGTCAAAATAACCTTGTGATTAAATAGTGTATTTTCTATATAAATGACAAGGGCAAATGGAAACACAAATGGTCTAAAAACTTGTATGTGCCCTTTGAATGCAAACTGGGAGATCTTTGCAGGACTTCACCCAGCGTGAACTGAGTTCACCCTGCTGGGTGGGAAGGACTGCAAGCCTGGTTTCCTGCAAAGCCTCCTGAAATGGAAGACTGGCCCCCCTGATCCCTGAGGTAGATAATCCTCCTCTGAATGACTAAGCTAACTGTTGTCAACTAAAAAAGAGATACACAAAGTGCGAGTGTGAGTTAAGTTCTATTTGGGGCAAAATGAGGACTGCAGTCCAGGAGGCAGTTCTGAGAAACTGCTCCAAAGTGGTAGCTGGGGAAGGTCAATATAGAAGATTTTGGTGAAACGAGAGTTCAGTGCCATCATGCACTTATTTTACAAAAAGTTTTCTGCTAGTCATGAGGAGCTGATGTCACTGTGAAGGGATTTAGAAGATGCAAGGATTGGGAATTATAAGATAGGTTCCTGAAAATATCTAACTATCTAAAGACGTGTTCCACCAGCTTCCCTGGAGCACAGAGTGCTTCACTCTTCACAACAGCTGCAGTAGCACAGGATTCAGTCTCCATAGAGGGAGGTGACAAATGACCTTGGCAAGTGCCAATTTGTGGTTGACATTGTCTTAGGACAAGAGTCAAACAGCAGGCTTAAATTCTTCGCTAAAGTTGTATTAACACTCTCAAAAGAACTGCGAAACTGAAACTCTCAGAAAATATTTCTTCCACTTTATTTTCTACGGTATCAAGTACAGTGCAGTGCTCAGTTGTGTCTGACTCTTTGCAACCCATGGACTGCCAGGCTCCTCTATCCATGGAATTTTTCAAGAAAGAATACTGGGGCGGGTTGCCATTTCTTTCTCCAGGGAATCTTCCCCACCCAGGGACTGACCCCAGATCTCCTGTGTCTTTCTGCATTGCAGGCAGATTCTTTACTGCTGAGCCACTGGGAAACCTGATCCAGATGCCCTCTACTTTCTAAGTCTTTCGCATTTCTTCTCTCTCTCCCAATCAACGCTTCTTTTCATTCTCTTGCTCTTTTTTTTTTAATGAGCCTGAGACAATAAATTAAACAACTTAAACATTTTTCAGCAGCTCAAAGTAGGACTGATAAGTCTAACAGCAGTATTTGTGATAAACTGAAAGCAAGGAAATGAAGATTCCCCAGGTTTCAAGCTATTAGACACAGTGGAGAAATAGTCTTCAACCCTCAGAGCTTTAACCAACCTAGAAGATCCCTTCCATAGCCCTACCTGGGTTTTCCATCACAGCCTTATCATAGGTTTTTCATCCTGAACCAGAATTAAAGATACATAAAAACTATTTTGGAGGAGATGATGAGATGGCAGCGCAGTAGGTGGCCACAGAGTATATCTCTCTCTGAGCTTGCATCAGGAATACATCTTCAGATGCAGAGGATCTCACAGAGCACCAGCTGAGAGCTGTCTGGAGTCCCTGACCACCAGAAGGGAATACATAGATTGACACAAAACTTGGTAGAATGAAGGAAGGAAGGGAAAAAACAGAAAGAGAGTGAGTAGGACTGGACCTGAACCCATGGGGTGGAGGGACTGAAGCAGGGGTGAAACCCCCGCATTGGAGGAATAGTTTGGGACAAAGGGAAGGCATTTGAGGCTGTTGGAGGATGAAGCAGCTGATCTGTGAAGGTCTGAATGGAGTGAGAACCACACAAACAATCTGTACTGCAGCCCTATGTACCCCAGACAGGGACACAGGTCTTCCAGAATGCACAGTGGCTGGGTAGGGACTGGAGAGCAATCCCAGGACAAGGATTGCTATTGACTGTGGGAGACATCCTGAGGGGATGTGAGGGAGGAGATAGAAGAATGTCCTTGGAGGAAAGCTGGGCAGCTCTGGAGGCAGGGTGATACTGCTGAGTCAAGTGCAGGGAGTAGGACCATCACTGTAGCCTCTCTCTCCCCCCACATACTGATGCTAGCAGCTGATGGAGAAAGACCCCAGAGATAGTGGCCCTTTGAGTGCCTGACACACTGAGCAATAGAGAGGGACCCCAGCCAGGAGGGCCCTTTGAGTGCTTGCTGCACCAAGCACCATAGAAGGACCAGCCAAGGAAGCCCTTTGACCACCAGCTGCCAGAGGCTAGAAAAAGGCTCTAATAGCCTTTTTATATCCTTATATCCTGCACCTGTGGCTGCTGGCTTCCCTATACATCTGGCGCATCCAGGTTTCTTGGGATCCAAGCATCTGTGCCACCTCCACACCTAGTCCTCACTAGGGTAGAGCTGCCAGAGGCTAGGAAAAAAAAAAAACAAACCCTAATACTGTGAAAATCTCATGTACCCATGGCCACCGGCTCCCTTGCACACCTGGCACTGCCAGGTTCCCCACAATGCAGCCAGCTGAGCCACCTCCATACCTGGTCCTCACTGGGGCGGAGTTGCCAGAAGCTAGAAAAAGTCCTAATAGAGCCATATCTCCTGCACCAGCTCCCCCGCATACCTGGTGTTTCCAGGGTCTCTGATCCAAGCAATCACGCCACCTCCATACCCAGTCTTCACTGGGGCAGACCCAAGTCCTCCAGGGCAGCCTCAGGAGCAAACTCCAGTGGATGACCCATATGCAGAGGTGAAGATAAAACCACAGTTGAGCTCCAGGGGCAGAGTGGCTAAGGAAGACCATTGAAAACCTTTCCACCAGCTGTACAAGTTGCGGACTAAATCCACACGATCAACTAGGTAAACTCTGAGTCTTGTTGTTTAGTTGATAAGTCATGTCCAATTCTTTGTGACCCCATGGACTATAGCCCACCAGACTCCTCTGTCCATGGAATTTCCCAGGCAGGAATACTGAGTGGGTAGCCATTTCCTCCTCCATGGGATATTGTTGACCCAGGGATCGAACCCACGTCTCCTGCATTGGCAGGCAGATTCCTTACCACTGAGCCACCAGGGAAGTCCTATGGAATATATAAAAGGACAATGAGTGTTCACACAAAAGAAGAAGCCCTAGCTCTGGCCACTGTGGACTTTGGAGGAAAGCACACACAGGTATAGGGCTAGATTAGAGTCTGTACTGTCCCCACAACAGATCCAGAGAACAGCTGAGTTTTGGAAGAACTCCTAGGGAGGTGGAGGTGGAATTGCCACTCTATATACATTTTCCTCCTTTCCTTTTCACCCTTTCACCTTTCAGCCTTTTTTCTTTTCTTTTTCATATTATTTCATGTTCTTTTTTAAAATTATCCCTTAAATTTTTATTTTTCATAACCTACTTTTTCCATTTTTAAAATGTTTTAATTTTAAATAAATTTATTTTTACCCCAGTCTTGATTGCATTCTTCTTCTTTTATTCCTTTTTTATCCTTTTTTTCTATGTTTTCTCTCTTCTTTTCCCTTTGTAAGTGTGTGAGTTTCTTTGGGTGTTCTTGGCTATTGAGAGTTGGTTTCACCTTGGCTATTGAGTTGGGGTTTTATCTTCTGTGTTATGAGGCCTGTGAAATCTTGGTGCCACAGTAAGGGATCAGGCCTGAACTCCTGAAGTGGGAGACCTGAGTACAGGACTTTGGACCACCAAAGAGAACTCCCAATCCCATAGGACATTAATTGACAAGAGCTCTCCCAAAGGCCTCCATCTCAACACTAAGACCAAGCCTCACCCAAAGGCCAGAAAGCTCCAGTGCCAGACACCTCATGCCAAATCACTAGCAAAAAGAAACACAGCCCTGCCCATTAGCAGAAAGGCTGCCCAAAGCTATTCCAAGCCCATAGACACCCCAAAACACACTGCTGGACTCAGCAGTACCCCTCAGAGAGACAAGATCCAGTTCCATCCACCAGAACACAGGCATAAGTCCTCCCAAAAAGGAAACCTTTACAAAACACTGGTCCAACCTCATTCACAGGAGGCAGACTCCACAGTTAAGAGGAACTACAATCCTCCAGCCTGCAGAAAGGAGAACCCAAACACAGTGAATTAAACAAAATGAAAATACAGAGAAAAATGCAGCAGATGAAGGAATATGGTAAAAAAACAAAACCCGTAAGACCAAACAAATGAAGAGTAAATAAGCAGTCTACTTGAAAAAGAATTCAGAGTAATGATAGTAAAGACAATCCAAAATCTTGGAAACAAAATGGAGGCACAGATAAATAGACTGGAGGCATGGATAGAGAAGATATGAGAAATACTTAATCAAGACCTAGAAGAATTAAAGAATAGACAATCGTCAATAAACAACACAATAATTGAGATTAAAAATACACTAGAAGGAACCAATAGCAAACTATCTGAGGCAGAAAAACAGACAGGTGAGCTGGGAGATAGAATAGTGGAAATAACTGAAGCAGAGCAGAATAAAGAAAAAAGAATAAAAAGAAATAAGGACAGTCTCAGCAACCACTGTGACAACATTAAGTGTACCAACATTAGAATTATAGGGGCCCTAGAAGAAGACAGCAAAAAGAAATGGTATGAGAAAATATTTGAGGAGATTATAGGTTTAGGGCAGGAGGAGAAGGGGGCAACAGAAGATGAGATGGTTGGATGGCATCACCGACTCAATAGATATGAGTCTGGGAAAACTCCAGGATATAGTGAAGAATAGGGAAGCCTGGCATGCTGCAAACCCATGGGGTTGCAAAGAGCAGGACACGACTTAGCAACTGAAAAACAACAATAGTCAAGGACTTCCCTAACATGGGAAAGGAAATAGCTACCCAAATCCAGGAATCTCAGAGAGTCCTATATAGGATGAGATGGTTGGATGGCATCACTGACTTGATGGACATGAGTCTGGGTGAACTCTGGGAGTTGGTGATGGACAGGGAGGCCTGGCGTGCTGCGATTCATGGTGTCACAAAGAGTTGGACACGACTGAGCGACTGAACTGAACTGAAAGAGACAAAAGACCTGTATGCATAAAACTGTAAGACACTGATGAAAGAAATCAAAGACAACACAAACAGATGGATAGATATATCATGTTCCTGAACTGGAAGAATCAATATTGTGAAAATGACTATACTGCCCAAAGCAATCTTTTGGGTAGTATAAAATTGGGTCATGCAAAAAATTGAACTAGATTCAGTGCAATCCCTATCAAATTACCAATGGTATTTTTCACAGAACTAGAACAAACAATTTCACAATTTGTATGGAAACACAAAAGACCCTGAATAGCCAAGGCAATCTTGAGAAAGAAGAATGGAACTGGAGGGATCAACCTGCCTGACTTTAGACTACACTACAAAGCTACAGTCATCAAGGCAGTATGGTACTGGCACAAAAACAGAAATATAGACCAATGGAACATAATAGAAAGCCCAGATATAAATCCATGCACCTACGGGCACTTTATTTTTTTACAAAGGAGGCAAGAATATACAATGAAGAAAAGACAGTCTCATCAGTAAGTGGTTCTGGGGAAACTGGACAGCTTTGTGTTAAAGAATGAAATCAGAATGCTCCCTAACACCATACACAAAAATAAACTCAAAATGGATTAAAGACCTAGGTATAAGACCAGAATAAAAGGTTTAGAGCTAAACATGTTTAGAGGTAAACATAGGCAGAACATTCTGACATAAATCACAGTAAGATCCTCTGTGTCCCACCTCCTAGAGTAATGGAAATAAAAACAAAAATTAACAAATGGAATCTGTTTAAACTTAAAAGATTTTGCACAGCAAAGGAAACTATAAACCAAGTGAAAAAGATAATCCTCAGAATGGGAGAAAATAACAGCAACTGAAACAACTGACATGCAGAAAAACAAACAACACAATCAAAAGTGGGCAGAAGACCTGAACAAATATTTTTCCAAAGAAGACATACCAATGGCTAATAAACACATAAAAAGATGCTCAACCTTGCTCATTAGAGAAATGCAAATCAAAACTACAATGAGTATCACCTCACACTTGTCAGAATTGCCCATCATCAAAAAATCTACAAACACTAAATGCTAGAGAGGGTGTGGGGGAAAAGGGAACCTTCTTGCACTCTTGGTGGGAATACAAATTGATCCAGCCACTTTGAGAACAGTGTGGAGATTCCTTAAAAAACTAGTAATGAAACCTCCATATGACCCAACAATCCCACTACTGGACATATACCCTGAGGAAACCATAATTAAAAAGGACACATGTTCCCCAATGTTCACTGCAGCACTATTTACGACAGCTAAGATATGGAAGAAAACTAGATGTCCATTGACAGATGAATGGATAAAGAAATTTTGGTACATATACACAATGGAATATTACTCACACATAAAAAGGAATGCATTTGACACAGTTCTAATAAGGTAGATGAACCTAGAGCCTGTTATACAGAGTGAAGTAAGTCAGAAAGAGAAAGACAAATATCATATGTTAATGCATATATATGGACTCTAGAAAGATGGTACTGATGAACGTATCTGCAGGGAAGCATGGAGACATAGACATAGAGGACAGACTTGTGGATTCAGGTGGGAAAGGAGAGGTTGGGATGAACTAAGAGGGTAGCATTGAAACATATACATCATCATATGTAAAATCAGATAGCCACTGCAAATTTGCTGTATGTCTCAGGGAGCTCAAATCTGGTGCTCTGTGACAACCTAGACGGGTGGGATGGGGTGAGATGTGGGAAGGAGGTTCAAGAGGCAGGGGTCATAAGTATATCTATGCCTGCTTCATGTTGCTGTATGGCAGAAACCAATATGATATTATAAAGCAATTACCCTCCAATTAAAAATAAATAAAATTTAAAAACTATTTTGTATTCAATCTGATTAATTTCCTTTTTGAATTACTTTTATAGCATTGCTATAGTGTTTTATACCATTTTACAACTTTACACTAATCAAACCACTAATGTGAAATCTAGTTTCAGAATTTAGTAATATTTCATAATTGCTTATATCATTATTGCAAAGATTTATTGAAATTATTGAATGAGAAAAGGACCAAATTCCTGTGGGAAACAAATGGATATTATCAAATAAAAATTGTCCAAATTTTAGGAAATGGTTGGGAAATTGTTAACTGGACATCTTTTCTTAGAAGAATTTCTCTCCTAAAGTTTTACAAAGCTTTTCATACCCAGACCACAAACCTGCATATAATTCTATATGATTTATGATATTGGAGACAAAATACCAGTAGTAAATTCTTATCAAGTACAAAGCTATTACTCTGGGACAAATGAAGTAATTAAAAACTACACCACCCTTATGGCAGAAAGTGAAGAGGAACTCAAAAGCCTCTTGATGAAAGTGAAAGTGGAGAGTGAAAAAGTTGGCTTAAAGCTCAACATTCAGAAAACAAAGATCATGGCATCTGGTCCCACCACTTCATGGGAAATAGATAGGGAAACAGTGGAAACAGTGTCAGACTTTATTTTTTTGGGCTCCAAAATCACTACAGATGGTGACTGCAGCCATGAAATTAAAAGACGCTTACTCCTTGGAAGGAAAGTTATGACCAACTTAGATAGCATATTCAAAAGCAGAGACATTACTTTGCCAACAAAGGTTCGTCTAGTCAAGGCTATGGTTTTTCCTGTGGTCATGTATGGATGTGAGAGTTGGACTGTGAAGAAGGCTGAGTGCCGAAGAATTGATGCTTTTGAACTGTGGTGTTGGAGAAGACTCTTGAGATTCCCTTGGACTACAAGGAGATCCAACCAGTCCATTCTAAAGGAGATCAGTCCTGGGTGTTCTTTGGAGGGAATGATGCTAGAGCTGAAACTCCAGTACTTTGGTCACCTCATGCGAAGAGTTGACTCATTGGAAAAGACTCTGATGCTGGGAGGGATTGGGGGCAGGAGGAGAAGGGGACAACAGAGGATGAGATGGCTGGATGGCATCACCGACTCGATGGACATGAGTTTGAGTGAACTCCGGGAGATGGTGATGGACAAGGAGGCCTGGCGTGCTGTGATTCATGGGGTCGCAAAGAGTCAGACACGACTGAGCGACTGAACTGAACTGAACAGATGAGAAACTGAAGTGAAGGAAGGTTAAGTAACTGACCTCAGACCAAATAAGCAAATAGCTTTGTTTGTAACTAACAAAGCTGAGAACTGAACCTGAGCAACGGTCTTCCCAATTCCTAAGCAATTACATCTCCCTGTATGAATATGAGTTTTGGGGTAGCAATTTTTTAGCCTCCTGATTTATTCTATAAGGAAGTAAGGGAATCAGGCACTTTTGTATGCTGCTGGTTAGTTCCCATGTTTTTGCTAAAGAATTTTGAACTGAAGAGCAAATTTAGGTCAGTAGTGTATTTCAGTGCTGCAAGGCATGTAATGTTCTGTGATACTCAAAGTACAGACACAGAAGCAAAAAGTGAAGGCTTTAGGAGCACAGGTATCAGCTCAGCATCCACCAAGAGAACACAGAAATCCACAAGGAAGTGGCCACATGGTCATCTCTGCCGGAGCAGTCCAGGCTCTGTGGCAAGCACAGCTGCCATGGACTGGGTTCTCCTGATGGAGAGGATGACGCTGGTAAACTGACTCTACAGGCTTGGGTATGCTTTATACCTTGGATATTGGCAAATGTGTGCCCACCTCTCATGGCCTTTGATACAATAAGAATATAGTTCACACAGCACTTGGAATCCCTCTTGATCTCTAGCTATGAGATAGCGGTGTAGCTTTTCATGTCTTGGAAGACCTGTGCTGCAGGTTGAAGGTGATGTCCGAGGCAGGGATTGCCCAGACCACTTAGTTTGTGTTCAAACTTCCACTGCCATATTTTCCTTCTGGGATGTTTCTATCTTTTGGTTATTTCTTAGATTTATTTGCAGGGTTGGCATCATGATGACTGTAAAGTTGGTGCTGGTGGTAAAGAACGCGCTTGCCAATGCAGAAGACATAAAAGACATGGGTTCAATCCCTGGGTCAGGAAGATCCCCTGGAGTAGGGCATGGCAACCTACTCCAGCATTCTTGCCTGGAGAATAACATGGGGGACAGAGGAGCCTGGTGGGCTACAGTCCATAGGATTGCAAAGAGTTGGACATGACAGAAGTGACTTAGCATGCACACATGGGAAGAAAGGAGGGGCCATCAGCCACCAGCACATTTTTGTCCATTTTATTACTCACTGCAAAACCATTTGGGGGAGATATTTATCTGGGTTCCCAGATAAAGAGAAGAGGAGAAAGGATAAAGAGAAAATCCAACTCCTGTTCATGAATTTAGTTATTTATTGGCCAGAGTCCTAGAGCTTCTCTCACAGTACTCCATTCATATCTGTGTTGTTTATAGCCCTCTGTTTACCTCCTTGTCACACACTCACTCCAGCATAAGGTTATTTGTTGTGCCTCCCTAGTTCCTTACACATTGAAAATACCCAGGCCTATTGAGTGAATGAATAAACCATGTCATTATACCTTTTATGGAAAAATGCTAACTGGTTAACTTGTTCTAACTTTTTCTCACCTAGAAAGAAGATCTTCAAATATATTTTAAATACCATAAGAACCTGCCCCGAGCCAGGGCAATCTGGCAAGAATGTCAAGACTGCACCTACTTTGGGGTAACACTGCATTTCTAAGGTCTCCCACAAACTCTTTTCCTGGGACACTGTTCATAGGCACCCAATTTTTAAAGAAATCTAAAAGTATGAACTAGGAAGAGGAATTTGGCATTGGGATTTATGTTTATTAAAGTCTTTCCTATTTTGAAATTACACACTGAAAGTTTCAATGCTGCCCTGGGTCTCTATGGGACAACCTGTAAGGAACAGCTGTAGCCTGGTGAGAAAATGGAGTGCTCTTCTAGGATAGTTTTTTTGTTGTTGTTGTTTGTCTGTTTTAGGATAGGTTTTAAAAATGGAATTAAGTCACACTTGGGGGAATCACTGCGATGATATCAATAAGCCTATCATGTACCCTTAAATAGATTCCCACACCCCCAAGCCCCAACCTGAAGACAGGCTGCCTCCTTTTCAGAAGGCTGCCCCATTGTCTCCCTCCTTATGGACTTACTTTCTAAAAGAAATGAATAGGCATATATGTATACATATAACTGATTGACTTCATTGTACAGCAGAAACTAACACAACATTGTGAAGCAATTATACTCCAATAAAAAGTTATAAAACAAGAAAACAAAATAAAGTGAGTTCTTGAGAGAACAAAACAACGTAAAAGAACAAGCAACACAAAAAGAAATAAACAGCCTGGCATCCCTACTTGCCTTTAAAAATACTAGCCGAGCCTGTCCCCTTTCCTCTGTCTCTCATTTTACAGTCTGTAGCTAAGTGAGTGAACAGCCAAAACAGTACAGAACTGGTCGACCCCGCTGCCCTGTCCTGTCCGTGAAGAAGCCACTTCCCTTGTATTTAAATGCTGCTGCTTCTGTTCTCTCTGTGTTGTTTTGTTTCATGTTGTTTCTGTTTGGCTTTTCAAGGTATGCCAGCGTCAACTGGGTCACAGTCTCCCTCTTTTTAAGTGTCTGAGAGAGCCAAGTCAGAGACTTATAAAGTACCAGATGCTGTTGAAGGTAAGTTGATGAGACAGTACTTCCTATGCTGGGAGAAGAGATATAGGTATGATGGTGCACTTTACCTTACACACATAGAATTGTAACTTCAACTTCCAAGGGTGAAGCTAGGACTATATTTCAGGCTTTTTCTGTCCCCAGGTCTAAATCAGCTTCTTCAATGAGGAGTAAGACCAAGGAATCATAGGGACATGGAAGCCTAGCTAGTCCAATGTGTAGCCAGCACAGGGATCTCTAAGGAGAGCCCAACTCATTGTAGCAGGGGTCCTGGGGAGGAAAGCGGGGGAGGACAAGGCCACTACATGCTTGCAGCTTAGAGAATGGGGAGGCAGACAGGCCACTACTCTTGGTAAGATGTTTACAGGTAAGATACCATCTGCTCCATTTTACAGCTGGGGCAAGGAGCTTCAGGAAAGAGTTGTGATATTCCCTGAAGTCACTGTTAATATGTTACATACATTTAAACAGAGGGGAGAAGGCAACACTGGATTCTTCTCTTCTTCCGCAGCATCTACCTCTGCTTTTAGACGGAGGCTTTTTCTCAAGAGCAGCATAACAGGAGGAATTTGTTCTGTGGAACCCCCTAGTGGTTCTTTCTCGCTCTGAGACCAGCACACCTGCAGGAGAACACTCCTAGGAGCCTCCCCACCGCCCCCCCCCCCCCCCCACCGCCACACACACAGGTCAGGAGCTCTGTCAAGGCTGCTTTCCCACATATAAGCTAGGGGAAAGGTCTGGGCCACTCTTCTGGGCCACTTTTAATTAACCTTTATAAGTAGGTCTTGCCCAGTGGCTACTCTCTGTTAATTTGAAAGCAAGCTGTTTACTGAGTACCTTCCCACATGTATTTCTTAATCCCCACAGTCATATGCCCAGAGGCTCTGGATTGTGAAGAAACGGAGGCTCAGGGCAGTTAAGCTACTACCAGTGTTCTGCCCTCAGGACAAGTTCCCCCTCTCAGCTTGGCATCAGTAGGCCTAGCTTCGGCTACACCGGCTCTGCTGCTGCCAGTGTAGGGGGGCCTCTCAGGCCTCGGTTTCCTTGTCTCTAAAGTGAGGACACTCACCCTCCCGCATAGGTTCAGTGGGTGGCATAGTCGGTCAAGAGCTGGCTCAGGGCTGACCCCCAGGAAGCTTCCATCACATAACCTGCAGCTGTTGTTTCATACCCGGAGTCATCACACCAGCCTGGGAGTGAGGAAGGTGACCCTCTGATTCCCTCCATGAGTGGCATCTATAAGCATGTTTGATAAAGCATTCACTTAGGGCCTTGTGCTTCTCTGACAGCCCCATCTTCACTGTCATCCTAACTTTAAAAGTCCTATCTACTGCTGGGCTCAATGAGGAGGAAGCAGAACCTATGTAGGGGTCTTCACCTCCTGGGCCTGGTGCACCCAGTACTGAAGAGCTCAAGCTTTCCCATAGAAGCAATGTTGATGCAATAGCTAAGTCTGTACCTTCCGTGGAGGTCTGTAGGACATAGTGATTAGAAACACTGACTCAGGAATTAGACATCCTGGGTGTGGTCTGGCTCAGATGATTCCAGGCTACGGTGAAACCAGGCAATTGCTTAACTTCTCTGTACCTCAGGTCCCTCACCTAAAGAATGAAGGTAGTAATTGTACTTTCCTGGTATGCTTTTTGGGAACATTAAGTGAGGTAATGCATGTTAAAAATACTTCGAAGGTTTGTATTTCACTGAGGAAACAAGAGACAAGATCACTATAAAATATTCCTTGGGGGTCTGTGCAAAAACCTTGGGAGGCTACTCAAGATAGACCAGGTATCCCATAGCTAAGCTTCTTCCTGCCTGGAAGAACAAGGTTAAACCATTGGCATGCCCGTGAAGAGAGGAAGAACTTTGGAGTGTTCTCTACTCTGAGGGACAGTGCCTGCGTGCTACGTCACTTCAGTCGTGTCTGACTCTTTGAGGGTAGCCCGCCAGGCTCCTCTGTGCATGGAATTCTTAAGAATATTGGAGTGGGTTGCCATGCCCTCCTCCAGGGTATCTTCCCAGCCCAGGGATCGAACCCACATCAGGAGTGTTCTTTACCACTTCACCTGGGAAGCCCCGCTGCAGTGCTTACCATCAGCTTATTTGGGAGAGCATGGATATTGGACCAACTGCCTCATGCCTTAGGAAGGATCATGGGATCCTGGTGTGCGAAAGCTTTCTAAGTATAAACAAAAAGGAAAAGGAATGATAGGTTATACCATTAAAAACAGACGCATGAAAAAATGGGGAAAATATTGTATTAGCAAGATATGTGACAAATGGTCAGCGTGTTTAATAATAAGCCTATAGAAATTAACAATAAAAAACAAAAAACAAGTATCTATGAAATGCTTAATACTTTCTTCTGAGATGTTATGATATTAAAAGTCATGACAGAGTACATAATGTATGTAATGTCTATGTCATAGCAAGTTGATTAGATAATACTAATACATTATTTGTTAGCACACATTAGGCGTGTGTGCTCAGTCATGTCTGACTCTGCAAACACATGGACTGTAGCCAGCCAGGCTCCTCTGTCCATGGAATTTCCCTAACAAGGATACTGAAGTGGGTTGCCATTTCCTTCTCCAGGGAATCTTCCTGACCCAGGAGTCAAACCCACATCTCTTGTGCCTCCTGCATTGGCAGGCAGATTCTTTACCAGCTGAGTCACCAGGGAAGCCCAACATACATTAAAGATAAATGCATTAAGGAACAATAGAACTCACTTTCATTGAGCTCATGATTTTTTTGTTTGTTTTTGCTATTACTTAATTTTTTTAATTGAAGTATAATCATTTTACAATGTTGTGTTCATTTCTGCTGTACGATGAAGTGAATCCACTCTATCTACACATATGTCCCCTCCCTCTTGGACTTTCCTCCACCCATCCCACCCATCCCACCCATCTAGGTCATCACAGAGCCCTGAGCTGAGCCTCTGATGCCTTATGGCAGGTTCCCACTAGCTATCTATTTTACATATGGTAGTGTATATATGTCAAGGAACAAAACTGGGTCATTTATAGAGATGTGGATGGACCTAGAGTCTCTACAGAGTGAAGAAAGTCAGAAAGAAAAAAACAAATATTGTATATTAACACATATATGAGAAATCTAGAAGATTAGTAGAGATGGGCTCATTATTTCTGTCAAACAGGCTAAGTGATATATGGAAACTATCAAATTTAATGTAGAGAATTTTCCTTGCTTGGATTTTGTTTTAATAAAATATGGTTTGCAAAATGGTACATAATTTGTTTACAGTAAGTTTAGCTTATTGCAAGAAAGATGATCTAGAATAAGTGGTCATGATGGTTTCCTATGTAATCCAACTCATGTCATAAATAGACCACTATGTAAAAAAAAGAATAGGTGAAGGGTATAAACTTTTACTTAGGAGATGAATATGGAATTAAGAAAGTAGCACTGACATACATACACTATCCTGTGTGAAACAGATAGCTAGTGGGAAGCTGCTATATATTAATAACACAGGGAGCCCAGACTGGCACTCTGTGACCACCTGGAGGGGTGGGATGGGAGGGAGGGGAAGGAGGGGATGGAAGGCTATTATAATATACCATAATATATGATCACAGAGCACCAGTCTGAGCTACCTGTGTTTTTAATATATAGCAGCTTCCCACTAGCTATCTGTTTTACACAGGATAATGTCAATGCTACTTTCTCAGTTCCTTATTCATCTCCTAAATAAAAGTTTGTACCCTTTACTAATTATATATATATATATATATGTGTGTGTGTGTGTATATACACACATGTATATATAATGATATTATATTATTGTATTTCATTAATTATATAGTTAAATACATATAATTATGGCTGATTCACATTGTAAAGCAGAAACTAACACAGTTTTCCTCCAATTAAAAAATAAATAAAAGGATGAATAAGGTCTGAAATTCTAATGTAAAATGTAGTGACTATAGTTGGTAAGACTGTATTGCATAATTGAAATGTGACAAGAGTGTAGGATTTAAATGTTCATACTGAAAAAAGAAATGAAATGATAGATGTGTCATTTAACCAGGTGGGGGAATCTTTTCACAGTATATACATGTGTCAGATCACTAAAAGACACGCTGTACCCTGGAGAAGGAAATGGCAATCCACTTCAGTATTCTTGCCTGGGGAATCCCATGGACAGAGGAGCCTGGCGGGCTACAGTCCATAGCATCACAAAGAGTCGGACACAACTAAAGCAACTTAGGACATAAATTCCTGGCTAAGGATGTTTTCAGCTTCCTTAATTTTAGTCATTCAAAGCATCTTGCCACCTTAGCTTCTCTGTTGGCTATAAGTTGCTTCCTCCCTCTGACTGTCACAAAGCACTAGCCTGAAGTGTTTTTTTTTTTTTCCTTCCTTTTCAGAGTTTGTTATTTCTATCTCCTTCATGTCGTAAAAAGTCTCGGTCTTATTCATGGTTGAGTGATGGACATTGTTATTCTCAAAATTTTCATTAAAACTGTATAAATCTCTTTTAAAAAAGACACACTGTAGATACCTAACAATTTTATATGTCAATTATACCTCAGTAAACCTGAAATTAAAAACAAAATAAATAATAGAAAAATGAACAAAGGAACTAGGCAGCTTACAAAAGAATAAAAGCTAATAACAAACATTTTTTTGAGAGTTCTACTTCACTAGTTATTTGAGAAATTCAAATTCAAAACAGCAGTGAGGTGGGATTGCTCTGTTGATTTGGCTGGCAAAACTTTTTGATTAAATAGTAATACTCCAAGTAGGCTAGGGGATGGTGAAAAATTTTTTCGTATATGGCTGATGGGGACATAGTCCTTCTCTAAAGAAGTTGGAAACATGTATCACAACTCTTAACATTAACAATTCAACTTCTAGGTATTTATCCTTAAGAAAAGTGTATAAAGACTGTTATTGTAGTAACAAATTATTTAACATAAATATTTAACAGTAGAGGGGAATTAATCAATTATGATTTAGCTACAGCATGCAATCCTTTCTGCTTGTGCTCAGTCGCTCAGTGGTGTCTGACTCTGTGACTCCAAGAACTGTAGCCTACCAGGCTCCTCTGTCCATGAAAATGCCAGGCAAGATTATCAAAACAGGTTGCCATTTCCTACTCCAGGGGATCTTCCCAACCAGGGGTCAAACCTAAGTCTCTTGTATCTCTTGCATTGGCAGGTGTGTTTTTACCACTAGCGCCACCTGAGAAGCCCATAGTATGCAATACTCTGCCACAATTTAAAAACATGTATAAAAAAAAGTATATTGGTGTGGGAAAATGTTCATAATAAGTTGCTGAAAAAAAGCAGGCTACAAAATAGTGTGTCCAATGTGATTCTATGTTTGTGGAAGGAACTTTGTGCTGAATATTCCATTTACTTTTTCCCTCTTACTTGTGACAAACAGACAAATTTATATGCATCCTCAGTTTAGCATTGGCTGGAGATTGTTTGCACAATAGATTAAGTTAGCATTTGACTTTTTGATTTTCAATAAGGCTTTTGGGTTAATACAGGGGCTGCTGGATTTTGAGTCTCCTGAGGATTTGGAGATGGACCCAAGTGATCTAGAAGGAGGTTCGGCTAAGGTACTGGAAATTAAATATTATTTTATTTACTAACTGCTAATGAAGTGAATGTTAGTCGCTCAGTCGTGTCTGTTCGCGACCGCCATGGACTATCGCCTTCCAGGCTCCTCTGTCCATAGAATTCTCCAGGCAAGAATACTGGAGTGGGTTGCATTCCTTCCTCCAGGGCATCTTCCTGAACTGGGAATCAAACCCTGGTCTCCCACAATGTAGGCATATTCTTTATGGTCTGAGCTACCAGGGAAGCTAATGGTGTTTGTCTATACATGGAAGGACTTATGGTGATTTTGTTTTCTTAGTGTATGATCTTTATTGTGTAAATTTTCTAAAATAATATTCATCCCATAATTCATAGTCAGGAAAAAACAAAAAAACTAAAGACAATTTAAAAGTGGGGATTTGGGTTTTTTTGGGGGGGGATTTGTAATAGCAAGAGTGGTAATATACTTTCTTCCTTCCACATAAAAATGTTTCACAGGAATACAAAAGTAAGTGAAAGTGTGAAATGCATACGTAAAAGCCTGGAAGTAAATATAAAATTCCATGTACTGGGTATTGTAAATAGTGCTGTAATGAACACTGGGGTGCATATGTCCTTTTCAATTATGGTTTTTTTAATGGTATATGCCCAGTAGTGGGATTGTTGGGTCATATGGTAGTTTTATTCCTAATTTTTTAAGAAATCTCCATACTGTTCTCCATCGTGGATGTATCAATTTGGATTCCTGCCAAAAGAGGTGGGATGGGGTGTGAGGGAGGTTCAACAGGGAGGGAACATATGTATACCTATGGCTGATTCATGCTGATGTATGGCAGAAACCATCACAATACTGTAAATTAATTATCCTCCAATTAAAAAATAAATAAATAAATAAAATAAAATCCTACAGTTGTTTTCCTGAATGGTAGGATTATGAATGATTTATATTTACCTCTTTGTACTCCTTAGTAAATCTATATACATTATGCCCAATTCCCTTCCAAATGTGTGTGTGTATGTGTGTGTGTGTGTCTGTGAATTCTAAGACAACCAAGTTTCTCTTGGAAGAAGTGATGGTCACACAGTATGGGAAGAAACTTGTGGTTTGCAAGTGTTTTTTTTTGTTTGTTTGGTTTTCCCCTAGTATGAAATTCTGATATAAAAAGAAAAACATGAGGCCTGTGTCTCAAGGAGTGGTCGTTTCCATGCCCTCCCTGGTCAAAAGGTGTTGTGGGGATGGCTTAAGATTAAAAGAAGCCCAAGTGATAGGTAATACTTTTATAGCCTGGAGCAAGTAGAGCTAGCCTGGGTTACAGTAAAGCATCTGCCCACAATGCAGGAGACCGGGATTCAATCCCTGGGTTGGGAAGATCCCCTGGAGAAGGAAATGGCAACCCACTCCAGTACTCTTGCCTAGAAAATTCTATGGATGGAGGAGCCTGGTGGGCTACAGTCCATGGGGTCGCAAAGAGTTGGACAGACTGAACAACTTCACTTTCACTTTCAATAATGTCAGTAAGAACTTAAAGAGGATTAATAACATTTGTAAGAGTCCTTTATTGACTATGCCAAAGCCTTTGACTGTGTGGATCACAATAAACTGTGGAAAATTCTTCAAGAGATGGGAATACCAGACCACCTGACCTACCTCTTGAGAAACCTATATACAGGTCAGGAAGCAACAGTTAGAACTGGACATGGAACAACAGACTGGTTCCAAATAGGAAAAGTAGTACGTCAAGGCTGTATATTGTCACCCTGCTTATTTAACTTATATGCAGAGTACATCATGAGAAATGCTAGGCTGGAAGAAGCACAAGCTGGAGTCAAGATTGCCAGGAGAAATATCAATAACCTCAGATATGCAGATGACACCATCCTTATGGCAGAGTGAAGAGGGACTGAAAAGCCTCTTGATGAAAGTGAAAGTGGAGAGTGAAAAAGTTGGCTTAAAGCTCAACATTCAGAAAACAAAGATCATGGCATCTGGTCCCATCACTTCATGGCAAATAGATGGAGAAACAGTGGAAACAGTGTCAGACTTTATTTTTCTGGGCTCCAAAATCACTGCAGATGGTGACTGCAGCCATGAAATTAAAAGACACATAATCCTTGGAAGGAAAGTTATGACCAACCTAGATAGCATATTCAAAAGCAGAGACATTACTTTGCCAACAAAGGTCCGTCTAGTCAAGGCTATGCTTTTTCCAGTGGTCATGTATGGATGTGAGAGTTGGACTGTGAAGAAAGCTGAGTGCTGTAGAATTGATGCTTTTGAACTGTGGTGTTGGAGAAGACTCTTGAGATTCCCTTGGACTGCAAGGAGATCCAACCAGTCCATTCTGAAGGAGATCAGTCCTGGGTGTTCATTGGAAGGAATGATGCTAAAGCTGAAACTTCAATACTTTGGCCACCTCATGCGAAGGGTTGACTCACTGGAGAAGACTCTGATGCTGGGAGGGATTGGGGGCAGGAGGAGAAGGGGACGACAGAGGATGAGATGGCTGGCTGGCATCATCGACTTGATGGACATGAGTTTGAGTAAACTCCAGGAATTGGTGATGGACAGGGAGGCCTGGCGTGCTGCGATTCACGGGGTCACAAAGAGTTGGACACGACTGAGCGACTGAACTGGAACTGGAAGAGTCCTACATCACACAAAACTAGCCCCCCATCTTGCTTGTGGGAGAAGGGTTAGTGGGAAGGAGAGAGACTAGGAGCCATTGAGTCTCTGAAAGTAATTTGAGTTTCAAGTATTTAGTAAAGAGGGAGATGCCTGGTGTAAGCACTTTTAATCCTTTGTTAATGACATAAACTCAGGTGAGAGTCTGTTGTTTTTCACCAGGACCTGGAGTGTATTTACCATGAGTAAGAAAATAAGAATCTATGACATGTTGTTCAGTGGAGGCAGCATGCTCCACTCCATTCATCAGCCCTGTCATTCATATCTCTGATTCAAAGATGCTAATCTTCAGTGTTTAAGCAGAGATTTAAAAAACACACAAACCTTTGCTTATGTCTTACAGGAGAGGACAAGAAGAAGCGGGCTGTATGTGGGGAGCAGCAAAGAGCTCTCTAATCTTTCTTGTGGAAATTGTTGTGTTTTTTTAAAAATGCAAAAAAACAAAGTCTTTCTGTTTGTGTTTACCAGAAAACAGATAAATATGCTGTCTAGGTGGCAGGGGAATAAAATATAGAAATCCTAAGCGAAAGACTTTCAAACTGAAACAACCATCCCTAACATGTCCTAAGTGTCACAATAGTAATCATTGGAACGTTCGTTGGTCTCTTAAATTAGCTTTTTCTCCTTAATTCTGGGTCTTCATCCTGTTTGGAAGATACAGATCACATTGGCTTACCTCTTTGGCATCTTTAATAGTGACAGAAAATGGGGAGATTCAGTGTGGCAAATGCTGCCATTGTGGTGTTTACACGTAAATCATTAGTAAACCTCCACATGGCAGCCTATTCTTTGCCTCTTCTAGTTTACAAATATCCTCCTCTGGAATGGTTTTAAGCATGATTTTATCCGTAGGTAAAGACTATCACATTAAATACAGGAATATGATACTCAAGCTGTACTATTCAATAGGCCCTGAGGGATAGGGGAGTAAAAGGGAGAGCAGCCTTTTTGAAGGGCTGCAGTTTTCATGCTTTACAAAAACTCAGGATATCTCTTAAATATCCAGAATATGATGTCCATGATTTTATGAACTTCATTCTTCATTAGTATAGTGTGCAGAAAATGTAGTCAGTGATTTTGCTTGTGTGTGTGTGTGTGTGTGAGATATAGTTAAACCAGCAAATATCCTTAGCCACCTTTGGGAGCAAGGAAATAGGTTGATATAGCTACCTTCTCAGTCACTCCTGCTGGCTAGATCCACAACTCCTTATCTCTGTCCTGTTTTATTTCTTTACTTGGTAGATGGTTTACCTTTTGATTTCCAACAAGGCATTTGGTTTCCACAGAATGGGCCAAAGAGGACCAAGGATTCAACCTTCTTAGCTGACCTACAACAGGCTTTGGCCATGATGGAGGATTTGATCAAGTCCTGTGAGTTGGCCATGGACCTGGCAGCAGTCACTGGATGTCCGGTATGTTCTGTAGCAAGTGTTGGGACATTTTAACCAAAGGCAGACACAATCCTACAAGGGTAGGAAGGTACTGTGGCAAAGTTAGAGAACTGATCTGTGGGGAAGGAATTTGACTCTGGGCAAAGTGACCTAAATTGGTCAGCACACGTGTGCTATGGGATTCCAAGCAGCACCTCTGCATTTTTAGGAATCTTGGGTTGTGATTCTTGGGGTCCCAAATGTTGAAACTGATCCACACTCTGGAAAAAGCAAGAACTCAGGGAGCAGAGCATATTGGGCAGGAGAAAGTGCTAAAGGAGTTATTTATTTTCTCACTCATGGCACCATTAAAATATCAAGAGATTTTCCTTCTTTAGCTTTATTTTCTCTGTGAAAATTATTTTGAAAATGGATCCTGAGTGAACGTCTAACCTCATTTTACATCACAGATCCAAGAAGAGGTCCAACGAGCATATATTGTATATTCCTTAATCCATGTGCTTAAAGAAAAATACCAAAAGAGGGAGTGCTGGGGACTGGGTCATCTCAACTCTGGCATTAGAGTTAATCCCAAGCAGGCCAGACCCAGGCATTCCAGGCAAACTGTCCTCTAAGACTGTGTGATCTCACTGGGACTGGGACATAATTAATATACAGCTTGTTTTTGCTGTGAAGTACTCTAGATTTTGACTCAGATGTATTTGCTGTCATTGTTATAACAAATTATCACAAGCTTGGCAGCTTAGAATAGCACAAATTTATTATCTTATAGTTCTATAGGTCAGAAGTAGAACATAGTCTCACCAGGCTAAAATCAAGGTGTCTGCCTTTCTTTCTGGAGGCCTTTGGAGAGAATATTTCACTGCCTTTTCCAGTTTACAAGGGCCACCCACATTCTTCCACTCATGGTATCTTTCTCCATCTTAAATACCAGCAACAGTGGGTTGAGTTCTTCTCACTTCACATCACTCAGACCATCTCTTCTATTTCTCTTCCCTATTGGAGTATAATTGTTTCACAATGTGTGTTAGTTTCTGCTGTATAGCAAAGTGAAATTAGCTATACGTATACATGTCGTTGTTTAGTTGCTAAGTTGTGTCTTACCCTTTTGCAACCTCATGGACTGTAGCCCATCAGGCTCCTCTGTTAATGGGATTTCCCAGGTAAGAATACTGGAGTGGGTTGCCATTTCCTTTTCCAGGGGATCTTCTTGACCCAGGGATCAAACCGGTGTCTCCTGCTTGGCAGGATTCTTTACCACTGAACCACCTAGGAAGCCCACACATATACATATATCCCCTTTGTGGTGTTTCCTTCCTTTTTAGGTTACCACAGAGCATTGAGTAGAGTTCCCTGAGGTGTTCCGTAGGTTCTCATTAGTTATCTGTTTTATACATAGTATCAACAGTGTATATGTGTCATTCACAATCTCCCAATTCCTCCCCCCCTTTCCCCTTGCTGTCCATACATTTATTCTCTATGTCTGTGTCTCTATCTGCTTTGCAAATAAGATCATCTATACTTCTTCCACTTTTAAGGACTCTTGTGATTACATTGGGCCTAACTGGTTAATCTATGATAATCTCCATATCTCAAATTCAGCCAATTAACAATCTTAATTAACTTGCCATGTAATTTAACGTATTCTCAGTCTCCAGGGATTAGGACACAGGCATCTTTGGGAGGCTATTATTCTGCTTCTCACATGGGGATCAAGTATTCAAAGAATTATATTTCAGATACTTTCCTTCTCTTTTCTCCCCTTTCATTTTTACCTGGATTTAAAATTCTATTTATTGAGGTCTGGATAGATGAAATGACCCTTTTATTTCTTTCCTTGTCAGAAATCAAACCAAGCAAATTAATTAGGACCAAAAAAATTCCTATAATTTTGTATTTCCCTCCCTCCTGGATTTTCTCTGGCCAGCATCTCAGAAATGGCTACACTGGGTTTGCTGAGATCTGGGTAACAATGCTGTTACTGTCCCCTGGGACTCCAAAACACTCTCTGCTTACTACTGATGCATGATTTAAGAGGGTATTCATGAACCATGCGGTGTGGGGCAGAGGGGATTGTTTTCTTGATAACTGTTTCCTTCTTTGGCTAAGGAAAGTCAAGAAAGCAACTTGTTTAATCATTTGGAACATCTTTCTGTTCTTCTTTTTATCTTTGAACACATGTCAGCTAACCATATTACATCCATTTTCCTGAATCAAAAGAATATCCTGAAACCTGTACTCAGGGCAGGAAACTCCCAGCTATTATTCTGAGTGTAAGTAACATACAAAGAGGAAGTTATGAGAAAAGAATGATTAAAATGTGAGTAAATAGCAATCTACTCTGATTTCACTCCAAACTGGTTACCAAATAAGATGAATGAGTTTATAGAATTTTAGAGATTTTTTAACACCAGTGCAAAGTACTTTTCTTCCCCATGTGTCCTCAGAACATACACTCTACGGTTTCTTTCTCACTAAGACTTTAACTTCCTTTACATCTAGTATATTAAGTAATGTATCCTGACAGTTTTATATAATCCTATTGAGTTATGGAAGAGCAGACATTGGATTTTTCAGCTTTCTGATTCAGGAACAGGTCCATGAAAAGAAGAGTTAACTCACCCCAATCATGTGGTTATCAGCTAGGACTATTTCTTTGATCTCTTCGCTCCCTATCCCGGGTGCCAACCTCTCAACATATTCTTTATCTGATTCTGTTTAGAGTTTACTAACAACTCAAGTACTATTAACTCAGATCTAGTGATTTTGAGATTCTTTGCATCAGCTTCATAGAACTTTATTACAAGATACTTACAGCCACGTGTTGTAGGGAGAGATAAATTCAGACCTTAACTTCTTAGTTTCCCTACTTGACATCCAATATTAATTTGATTGTGAAGGAAAGAAATGGAAGTTGGTGGGTGAGTTCATAATTAAAACAACTTAAAAAATATCCTTCTGATATTTACATTTTTTCCCTTTTGTGTACACTCAGTTTTTGGTTTAATTTAATCACAGAAGCTTTAAAAAGTTTTAAAGAAAGTTTGTTTTGTGGAACACTGAGATGTCATTTACTTCTCTCTCCTTGCAAAAAAAGATAAAAAAAAAATTCCCCCTGTTTAATCCAATGCATAAAATATAGATGTATTTTGAGTTCTTTTAAATTCTGACTTGCCAGGAACAAGTTCCAAAGTTGAATAGTAATGGTTGAATGAAATATTTTTATTTTCTGGAACAAATTTATGTTATTCAACAAAGGAATTATTTTTATTACAAATTCACTGTGGGCCAGGGCCAGGTATTTTATTTTCTATTTTAGCTCCTGCTTTCTTTGCCATAGTGTTGGCTGCAGAAATAAGGGTGAGTAAATATTCTTGATGACTCAGCAGAATTGCCTTGGGCTTCTCACAACACCTATGTTAAAGGGTGATTGTGAGGAATAAATGAGAATTAATTAATGTCAGATGGTCTCCTCCATATGAAAAACAATGGCCTAAAAAATCTAGTAAATGCTGCCATTTTCATATGTGGGCATTTTGTAAGTCAGACCTCTGATGTAAGAATTTCAAATGTGACTACATTAAATCATAAGGCACCCAGCACCATGCCTGGGTGGTGGTAGATGCTGAATATAGAACCCAGTGCTGACTTATTTGGGTCTTTAATCAGGCTGGAAAGGAAGGAACCCCTTTGCTTCTGGCAATTGTAATCGCAGGCCCCTGTGTCCCACAGCTTCTGCTTTTCATTGCTGGATCAAGCTTTGTGCTAATTCATTTATCCAGATGTTTCCTGCCTCTTTGCGCAAAAATACATAGCTCTGTCCCTTTAGCTGTTGTTGCCAGGAGTGAAAACCTGACCACTGAAAAGAGGGCTCTTCCCTACATTCACACTCTCAGCCAAATTCTGCATTTGGTTGATATGCCCTGTGCTTTGCTGTGACAAATCGCTTCAGTCATGTCCAACTCTTTGCAACCCCATGGACTGTATGTAGCCCATCAGGCTCCTTTGTCCATGGGATTCTCCAGGCAAGAATACTGGAATGGATTGCCATGTCCTCCTCCAGGGGATCTTCCTGACCCAGAAATCAAACCTATGTCTCTTATATCGCCTGTATTGGCAGGCAACTTCTTCACCCCTAGCACCACCTGGGAAGCCCCTTGGTTGATATAGGCATATTTTAAATTCTTACATCAGAGCTCTTACCTACAAAATGTCCACATGTGAAAATGGTTCAGTTCAGTTCAGTTGCTCAGTTGTGTCTGACTCTTTGCGATCCCATGGACTGCAGCATGCCAGATTTCCCTGTCCATCACCAACTGCCGAAGCTTGCTCAAACTCATGTCTATTGAGTCGGTGATGCCATCCAACCATCTCATCCTCTGTCGTCCCCTTCCCCTCCTGCCCTCAATCTTTCCCAGCATCAGGGTCTTTTCAAATGAGTCAGCTCTTCACATCAGGTGGCCAAAGTATTGGAGTTTCAGCTTCAACATCAGTCCTTCCAATGAACACTCAAGACTGATCTCCTTTAGGATGGACTGATTGGATCTCCTTGCAGACCAAGGGACTCTCAAGAGTCTTCTCCAACACCACAGTTCAAAAGCATCAATTCTTCATCTCTCAGCTTTCTTTATAGTCCAACTCTCACATCCATACATGACTACTGGAAGAACCATAGCTTTGACTAGATGGACCTTTACCAGCAAAGTAATGCCTCTGCTTTTTAATATGCCATCTAGGTTTGTCATAGTTTTCTTCCAAGGAGCAAGTATCTTTTAATTTCATGGCTGCAGTCACCATCTGCAGTGATTTTGGAGCTCCCCAAAATAAAGTTTCTCACTGTTTCCATTGTTTCCCCATCTACTTGCCATGAAGTGATGAGACCAGATATCATGATCTTAGTTTCCTGAGTGTTGAGTTTTAAGCCAATTTTTTCACTTTCCTCTTCACTTTCATCAAGAGGCTCTTTAGTTCTTCTTCACTTTCTGCCATAAAGGTGGTATCATCTACGTATCTGAAGTTATTGATATTTCTCCCAGCAATCTTGATTCCATTTTGTTCTTTATCTAGCCTGGCATTTTGCATGATATACTCTGCATATAAGAAAATGGTAGCATTTACTAGATTATTTTGCCATAATTTTCCATATGGAGGAGACATCTGACATTTCATTAGCTTATTTGTTTTGGGGAGCCCCTGTGTTGTATCTCTGAGCTCACACCCATCAGATTCATCAACACACCAAAGTGAGGGTCACACCATTACATCACTAGTAGAAAAATGGGTTGGGGCTATATTTATTTCCTAAAACTGTCATAGCAAACCACCACAAATTGGGTGGCTGAAAAAACACAAAAATTTTTTCTCTCACAGTTCTGCAGGCAAGAATGCCAAAATCAAGGTGTTGGTAGGCCCATGCTCCCTCTGGAGATTCTAGAAAGAATTGTTTCTTGCTGGTCTTCTGACTTTGTTAACTTAGAGCTGCATCACTCCAGTTTCTGCCTGTCGTCCTGTCTTCTCTTGTGTGTGTCTCTGTTTTCTTTTCTTATAAGGACATCAGTCACTGGATTAGGGCCCACCCTTATCCAGTATGACCTCATTTTAACTAACAACATCTGCAAAGAGCATATTTCCAAATAAAGTCACATTCTGAGATCCTGGGTGGACATGAGTTTTGGGGGAAATACTGTTCAAGGCAGTTTAAGGTCATCACTGAATTGGCTTCCTCACAGTGCTGAGCATTTAGTTTCATGTCCCTCCAGGCCCTCACTAACTGTCAATAAATGATTCAATACTTTTGGGCACAAATATCTACAAGAAGTTGTGCATGTGGTCTCTGATCTTGGGACCAACTCTTGTCTGATTGGAAAGAAAGGATACAAATGGTTGAAAAGATGGCAATAAGTCATCCTTGGTCCTGTTGAGAGCAATCCCCCTACCCTCTTCCCTTTGGAAGTGGGGGGCCTCCACACAGGCATGTGTCCATGATGGTAATATATGGACACCTGTCCTTCATCAGTGCTATACAGAGCATATGCCCTCAGCCACCACAGGATGGGCCTCAAGCATTGAGATGTCTGATCCCATCGCTAGTGTGGTCCTGAGAAAGTTGATGCAAGATTACCTGAGTGATATGCAGCCCATCTCTTCCAAGTCATTCCCCAAAACACAGCAGTTTCCTCTATTAACTCCAGGCTGACAGGCTAACTAGAAAAGGCAACCATATGGCCTCAAGAAGAGTCAGAACAATGACAGGAAAGGGGTCATGGATGTGGGAACTCGACAATTCTAGGACACATAGCAACTCTAGAGGTTTGGCCTGGGAAATCAGCTGGGGTTCTCACCGGTGTGCTCTACCTATACATGCCAGGTATGTCCTCTCTTCTCACTGCTCACTGACTGGTTTCCCCTCATCAGTCTCTTTTCCTCTTCCTCATAGTTTCTGGTGACTTACTTTTTCCATACCTCTTTTTCCTTATTGTTTATTCCAGCTCCAGCCCTCTCATAACACATCTCACAGTTACAATTCCTGCTGCTTACTGCTTCCCCCTCAGATCTCCTCAGTTCTCACAGGGATCAGACTGGCCATCTAGCACATCTTTTTTACACCAGGCCTCTGTGGTCAGGGACTGGCCCATCTCTGGATTCACATCCTTTGCTCAATCACAACCATGGCTGTGGGAGGGATGAGAAGTGTAGAGGTTGTAAAGGACAAAAACACTGCTGCCAAAGGTGGCCTCTTCAACCTCTACAGCCCATGCCTTGGCAGATACCTTAGTTAACATCACCCACCCTCTGCAGGTCATCAGAGAGTATAACTGGGTTTGTTTCCTGCTTCCCCATTCTTCTGGCCTCTTTTAGAATTGCTTTTAAAAGCTGTGATGGTAAAAGGAATCCAGATTGGAAAAGAAGTAAAACTCTCATTGTTTGTAGATGATGTGATCCTCTACATAGAAAACCCTAAAGATACCACCAGAAAATCACTAGAGCTAATCAATAAATATAGTAAAGTTGCAGGATATAAAACTGGTACACAGAAATCCCTTGCATTCCTATATACTAACAATGGAAAAACAGAAAGAGATATTAAGGAAACAATCCCATTCCCCATTGCAACAAAAAGAATAAAATACTTAGGAATAAATTTACTTAAAGAAACAAAAGATTTATATATAGAAAACTATAAAATGCTGATGAAAGAAATCAAAGAGGACACAAATAGATGGAGAAATATACCATGTTCATGGATTAGAAGACTCAATATAGTGAAAATGAGTATACTACCCAAAGGAATCTATAGATTCAGTGCAATCCCTATCAAGCTACCAATGGTATTTTTCATAGAACTAGAACAAACAGTCTCATGATTTGTATGGAAATACAAAAAAACCTTGAATAGCCAAAGCAATGTTGAGAAAGTATAATGGAACTAGAGGAATCAACCTGTCTGACTTCAGACTATACTACATAGCTACAGTCATCAAGACAGTATGGTACTGGCACAGAGACAGAAATATAGATCAATGGAACAAAATAGAAAGTCCAGAGTTAAATCCATGCACCTGTGGACACCTTATGTTTGACAACGATGGTAAAAATATACAATGGAGAAAAGACAGTCTCTTTAACAAATGGTGCTGGAAAAACTGGTCAACCATATGTGAAAAAATGAAACTAGAACACTTTCTAACACCATACACAAAAACAAACTAAAAACGGATTAAAGATCTAAATGTAAGACCAGAAACTATAAAACTCTTAGAGGAAAACATAGGCAGAACACTCTCTGACATTAATCACAGCAAGATCCCTTATGACCCACCTCCCAGGGTAATGGAAATAAAAACAAAAATAAACAAATGGTACATAATTAAACTTAAAATCTTTTGCACAACAAAGGAAACTATAAGCAAGGTGAAAAAACAGCCTTCAGAATGGGAGAAAATAATAGCAAATGAAACAATTGACAAAGAATTACACTTCAAAATATACAAGCAGTTCATGCAACTCAATACAGAAAAATGAACAACCCAGTCAAAAAGTGGGCAAAAGAACTAAACAGACATTTCTCCAAAGAAGACATAAAAATGGCTAATAAGCACATAAAAAGATGCTCAACATCATTCATTATTAGAGAAATGCAAATCAAAACCACAATGACGGATCATCTCACACCGGTCAGAATGGTTGTCATCAAAAAGTCTACAAACAATAAATGCCTGAGAGGGTGTGGAGAAGTGGGAACCCTCTTACACTATTGGTGGGAATGCAAACTGGTGCAGCCACTATGAAGAACAGTGTGGAATTCCTTAAAAAAAAAAAAACTGGGACTAGAACTGCAATACAACCCAGCAATCCCACTGCTGGGCAAACACCCCTAGGAAACCAGAATTGAAAGAGACACATGTACCCCAGTGTTCATTGCGGCACTGTTTACAATAGCTAGGACATGGAAGCAACCTAGATGTCCATCAGCAGACGAATGGATAAGGAAGTTGTGGTACATATACACAATGGAATATTACTCAGCTATAAAAAGAAACTCATTTGAGTCAGTTCTAATGAGCAGGATGAAACTGGAGCCTATTATACAGAGTGAAGTAAGTCAGAAAGAAAAACACAAAGCTGTATATTAATGCATATAAATGGAATTTAGGGCTTCCTGGTGGTGCTAGTGGTAAAGAACCTGCCTGCCAATATAGGAGACACAGAAGATGTGGGTTCAATTCCTGGGTTGGGAAAATCCCCTGGAAAAGGGCATGGCAACCCACTCCAGAATTCTTTCCTGGAAAATCTCATGGACAGAGGAGACTGGATGGCTATAGTCCATAGGGTTGGAAAGAGTTGAATATGACTGAAGCGACTTAGCACTCATGCATTAACTCCACTGAGTGCTTAACTTCGGCAGTGGGATTGTCACTCAGAGAAGCATATCACTATCCCCTATGGAATTTAGAAAGATGGTAATGATGATCCAATGGTGGAAAGTTCTGACAAAACGTGGTCCACTTGAGAAGGGAATGGCAAACCACTTCAGGAATTATTGCCTTGAGAACCCCATGGACAGTATGAAAGGCTAAAAGATAGGACACTGATAGATGAACTTCCCAGGTTGGTAGGTGCCCAGTATGCTACTGGAGATCAGTGGAGAAATAACTCCAGAAAGAATAAAGAGACAGAGCCAAAGAAAAACAACACCCAGTTTTGGATGTGACTGGTGATGGAAGTCAAGTCCGATGCTATAAAGAGCAATAATGCATAGGAACCTGGAACGTTAGGTCCATGAATCAAGGCAAATTCAGTTCAGTTCAGTTCAGTCACTCAGTCGTGTCCAACTCTTTGTGACCCCATGAACTGCAGCACGCCAGGCCTCCCTGTCTATCCCAACTCCCAGAGTCCACCCAAACCCATGTCCATTGAGTCGGTGATGCCATCCAACCAGTTCATCCTCTGTCATCCCCTTCTCCTCCTGCCCTCAATCTTTCCCAGCATTAGGGTCTTTTCAAATGAGTCAGCTCTTTGCATCAGGTGGGCAAAGTATTGGAGTTTCAGCTTCAACATCAGTCCTACCAATGAATACCCAGGACTGATCTGCTTTAGGATGGACTGATTGGATCTCCTTGCAGTCCAAGGGACTCTCAAGAGTCTTCTCCAACACCACAGTTCAAAAGCATCAAGTCTTCGGCTCTCAGCTTTCTTTGTAGTCCAACTCTCAGATCCATACGTGACTACTGGAAAAACCATAGCCTTGACTAGACGGACCTTTGTTGGCAAAGTAATGCCTCTGCTTTATAATATGCTATCTAGATTGGTCATAACTTTCCTTCCAAGGAGTAAGCGTCTTTTAATTTCAAGGCAAATTGGAAGTGGTCAAACAGGAGATGGCAAGAGTGAACATTGACATTTTAGGAATCAGCAAACTAAAATGGACTAGAATGGGTGAATTGAACTCAGATGACCATTGTATCTACTACTGTGGGCAAGAATCCCTTAGAAGAAATGGAGTAGCCATCATAGTCAACAAAAGAGTCTGAAATGCAGTACTTGGATGCAATCCCGAAAATGACAGAATGATCTCTGTTCATTTCCAAGGCAAACCACTCAATATCACAGTAATCCAAGTCTATGCCCCAAAGAGTAATGCTGAAGAAGCTGAAGTATGAAGTATGAAGTATGAAGACCTATAAGACCATCTAGAACTAACACCCAAAAAATATGTCCTTTTCATTATAGGGGACTGGAATGCAAAAGTAGGAAGTCAAGAAATACCAGGGCAAATTTGGCCTTGGAATACAGAATGAAGCAGGGTAAAGGCTAATAACAAAGTTTTGCCAAGAGAACACACTGGTCACAGCAAGCACCCTCTTCCAACAACACAAGTAAAGACCTTACACATGGACATCACCAGATGGTCAATACTGAAATCAGATTGATTATATTATTTGCAGCCAAAGATGGAGAAGCTCTATACAGTCAGCAAAAAAAAAAAAAAAAAGACTGGGAGCTGACTGTGGCTCAGCTCATGAACTCCTTATTGCCAAATTCAGACTTACATTGAAGAAAGTAGGAAAAACCACTAGACCATTTAGGTATGACCTAAATAAAATCTCTTATGGCTATACAGTGGTAGTGAGAAATAGATTCAAGGGATTAGATCTGATAGACAGAGTGCCTGAAGAACTATGGACAGAGGTTCATTGTATAAGAGGCCGTAATCAAGACCATACTGAGGAAAAGAAATGCAAAAAGGCCAAATGGTTGTCTGAGGAGGCCTTACAAATAGCTATGAAAAGAAGAGAAGTGAAAGGCAAAAGAGAAAAGGAAAGATATACCCATTTGAATGCAGAGTTCCAAAGAATAGCAAGGAGAGATAAGAAAGCCTTCCTCAGTGATCAATACAAAGAAATAGAGGAAAACAATAAAATGGGAAAGACTAGAGATCTCTTCAAGAAAATTAGAGATACCAAGGGAATGTTTCATGCCAAGATGGACACAATAAAGGACAGAAATGGTATGGACCTCACAGAAGCAGAAGATATTAAGAAGAGGTGGCAAGAATACACAGAAGAACTATACAAAAAAGATCTTCATGACCCAGATAATAACGATGGTGTGATCACTCATCTAGAGCCAGACATCCAGGAATGTGAAGTCAAGTGAGCCTTAGGAAGCATCACTACAAACAAAGCTAGTGGAGGTTATAGAATTCCAGTTGAGCTATTTCAAATCCTGAAAGATGATGCTGTGAAAGTGCTGCACCCAATATGCCAGTAAATTCGGAAAACTCACAGTGGCCACAGGACTGGAAAAGGTCAGTTCTCATTCCAATCCCAATGAAAGGCAATGCCAAAGAATGTTCAAACTTCTGCACAATTCCACTCATCTCACACACTAGCAAAGTAATGCTCAAAATTCTCCCAAGCCAGGCTTCAACAGTATGTGAACTCTGAGCTTCCAGATGTTCAAGCAGGGTTTAGAAAAGGCAGAGGAACCAGAAATCAAATTGCCAACATCCATAGGATCATCAAAAAAGCAAGAGAATTTCAGAGAACCATCTATTTCTGCTTTATTGACTATGCCAAAACCTTTGACTGTGTGGATCACAACAAACTGGGAAATTCTTCAAGAGATGGGAATACCAGACCACCTGACCTGCCTCCTGAGAAATCTGTATGCAGGTCAAGAAGCAAGAGTTAGAACTGGACATGGAACAATAGACTGGTTCCAAATTGGGAAAGGAGTATGTCAAGGCTGTGTATTGTCAAACTGCTTATTTAGCTTATATGCAAAGTACATCATGAGAAATGCTGTACTGGGTGAAGCACAAGCTGGAATCAAGATTGCCAGGAGAAATATCAATAATCTCAGATACTCAGGTGATACCACCCTTATGGCAGAAAGCGAAGAGGAACTGAAGAGTCTCTTGATGAAAGTGAAAGAGGAGAGTGAAAAAGCTGGCTTAAAACTCAACATTCAAAAAACGAAGATCATGGCATCTGGTCCCATTACTTCATGGCAAATAGATGGAGAAACAATGGAAACAGTGACAGACTTTATTTTTCTGGGCTCCAAAATCACTGCAGATGCTGGCTGCAGCCATGAAATTAAAAGATGCTTGCTCCTTAAAAGAAAAGCTATGGCAAACCTAGAGAGCATATTAAAAAGCAGAGACATTACTTTGTTGAAAAATGTCCATCTAGTCAAAGCTGTGGTTTTATATGGATATGAGAGTTAGACTGTAAAAAAGCTGAAGAAAGAAAGTACTGAAGAACTGATGCTTTTGAACTGTGGTGTTGGAGAGGACTTTTGAGATTCCCTTGAACTGCACAGAGATCAAACCATTCAATCCTAAAGGAAATCAGTCCTGACTATTCATTGGAAGGACTGCTGCTGAAGCTGAAACTTCAATACTTTGGCGACTAGATGCAAAGAACTGACTCATTTGAAAAGACCCTGATGCTGGGAAAGATTGAAGGGGGAGGAGAAAGGGACGACAGAGGATGAGATGGTTGGATGGCATCAGCAACTCAATGGACATGAGTTTGAGGAAACTCTGGGAGTTGGCAATGGACAGGGAGGCCTGGTGTGCTGCAGTCCATGGGGTTGCAAAGCATCAGACACACTGAGCGTCTGTACTGAACTGAACAACAATCCTTATGCAAGGCAGCAAAAAAGACACGATGTAAAACACAGACTTGAACTTTGTGGGGGAAGGTGAGGGCGGGATAATTTGAGAGAATAGCATTGAAACATGTGTATTACCATATGTAAAACAGATGACCAGTGCAAGTTTGAAGCATAAAGCAGGGCACCCATAGGTACTCCGGGGCAACCCAGAGGAATGGGGTGGAGAAGTAGGTGGGACTGGGTTTTAAGATGGGGGAACACATATTTACCCATAGCTGATTCATGTTGATGTATGACAAGTGCCATCACAATATTGTAAAGTAATTAGCCTCCCATTAAAATAAATTAATTTTAAAACAAAAAGCTGTGCCGGGACTTCCCTGGTGGTCCAGTGGGTAGGGCTCTGCACTCCCAGTGCAGGAAGTCCAGGTTCAGTGCAGTGGGCTCAGCATTTGATGCAGTGATCCTTTATGAAGACCCATGGGAGAAATTTCTTTCATATCTTATTAACAAGTTGATATGCTTTTCCTGCGGAGAAGGCGATGGCACCCCACTCCAGTACTCTTGTCTGGAAAATCCCATGGATGGAGGAGCCTGGTAGGCTGCAGTCCATGGTGTCGCGAAGAGTCAGACACGACTGAGCGACTTCACTTTCACTTTTCACTTTCATGCATTGGAGAAGGAAATGGCAACCCACTCCAGTGTTCTTACCTGGAGAATCCCAGGGATGGCGGAGCCTAGTGGGCTGCCGTCTATGGGGTCTCACAGAGTCGGACACGACTGAAGCGACTTAGAAGTGCTTTTCAGCAGCAGCAGCAGTGCTTTTCCTGAACAACTGGTTTGGGTAAGTCTTCAGACATAATGAACTGTATAGCTCTCCATATTTCCTTGTGTACTGCCTGGTAGATCAGAGCCTAGTCTGCAGCAGGTTCACATGGCTTTATTGTATGTGTTTTATGTACATCTTCTTTATCTTATTGTTTTAAGCTCTATTTTTTTCTTCACCCTAATCTCCTTGGTTATTTTCTGTCTGCCTTATTTTACACAGACAGAAAATATATATTTTATAAGAACTGGACATGGAACAACAGACTGGTTCCAAATGGGAAAGGAGTACGTGAAGGCCGCTTATTTAGCTTACATGCAGAGTACATCATGAGAAACACTGGGCTGGATAAAGCACAAGCTGGAATCAAGATTGCTGGGAGAAATATCAGTAACCTCAGATGTGCAGATGATACCACCCTTATGGCAGAAAGTGAACAACTTAAGAGCCTGTTGATAACAGTGAAAGAGGAGAGTGAAAAAGTTGACTTAAAACTCAAATTTCAGCAAACTAAGATCATGGCATCTGGTCCCATCACTTCATGGCAAATAGATGGGGAAACAATGGAAACAGTGACAGACTTTATTTTTCTGGGCTCCAAAATCACTGCAGATGGTGACTGCAGCCATGAAATTAAAAGATGCTTTTTCCTTGGCAGCAAAGTTGTGACCAACCTAGACAGCATATTAAAAAGAAGAGACATTACTTTGCTAACAAACATCCATCTAGTCAAAACTATGGTTTTTCCAATAGTCATGTATGAATGTGAGAGTTGGACTATAAACAAAACTGAGTGCCGAAGAATTGATGCTTTTGAACTGTGGTGTTGGAGAAAACTCTTGAGAGTCCCTTGGACTGCAAGGAGATCAAACTGTCCATCCTAAAGGAAATCAGTCCTGAATATTCATTGCAAGGACTGATGCTGAAGCTGAAACTCCAATACTTTGGCCACCTGATGCGAAGAACTGACTCATTGGAAAAAATCCTGATGCTGGGAAAGATTTAAAGCAGGAGGAGAAGGGGACGACAGAAGATGAGATGGTTGGATGGCATCACTGACTCATGACATGGACATGAGTTTGAGTAAACTCCGGGAATTGGTGATGGACAGGGAGGCCTGGCATGCTGCAGTCCATGGGATTGCAGAGAGTCGGACACAACTGAGCAACTGAACTAATCTAATTTTTGAAATGAAATGGAGTATAAATCAGTTTTTAAATAGAAACTACTGAATACAGTTGTTCCTGTGGCAGATATTAAACACCTTCTTTTGCAAGCCTTGACTAAATATATTTCCTGCACTTTATATGTCTGAGGAAGGAAAGTTATGACCAACCTAGATAGCATATTCAGAAGCAGAGACATTACTTTGCCAACAAAGGTTTGTCTAGTCAAGGCTATGGTTTTTCCTGTGGTCATGTATGGATGTGAGAGTTGGACTGTGAAGAAAGCTGAATGCCGAAGAATTGATGCTTTTGAACTGTGGTGTTGGAGAAGACTCTTGAGAGTCCCTTGGACTGCAAGGAGATCCAACCAGTCCATTCTGAAGGAGATCAGCCCTGGGATTTCTTTGGAAGGAATGATGCTAGAGCTGAAACTCCAGTACTTTGGCCACCTCATGTGAAGAGTTGACTCATTGCAAAAGACTGTGATGCTGGGAGGGATTGAGGGCAGGAGGAGAAGGGGATGACAGAGGATGAGATGGCTGGATGGCATCACTGACTCGATGGACGTGAGTCTCAGTGAACTCCGGGAGTTGGTGATGGATAGGGAGGCCTGGCGTGCTGCGATTCATGGGGTCGCAAAGAGTCGGACACGACTGAGCGACTGATCTGATCTGATCTGATATGTCTGAGTAATATAAATTAAATGGTTATAAAAGAAGACAGCAATCACTGAGGGCTGGAGTGGTTACATTTAAGTGGGTGTAGGAAGTATGTGTATAGAGTGAGTAACTTCTCACAGATCCGTATGAACCCATTACCCACCTGTCTTAGTTCGTGGTCAAGCTGAGTTTGTGCAACCTGCAACAGGAACATCATGCTTTTAGGAGAGAAGGCCTTGTAACTGGGGTTTTTACTCCTCAGTGAGGACTTCACTCACCACATTTACCGCATGTAAATTTTATAAAAGAAAAAGAGGAAAACAGTACTGAAATTATGACACACACACCATGAAACTGATTAGAATTTATTGCCTTGAGGTTTTTATTTAGACTTTCAGATATACAGTCATTTTAAAAAAAAACATAAATACAGTATACTAATGCATATATATGGAATTTAGAAAGATGGTAACAATAACCCGGTGTACGAGACAGCAAAAGAGACACTGATGTATAGAACAGTCTTATGGACTCTGTGGGAGAGGGAGAGGGTGGGAAGATTTGGGAGAATGGCAATGAAACGTAAAATATCATGTAGGAAACGAGTTGCCAGTCCAGGTTCGATGCACGATGCTGGATGCTTGGGGCTGGTACACTGGGATGGCCCAGATGGATGGTATGGGGAGGGAGGAGGGAGGAGGGTTCGGGATGGGGAACACATGTATACCTGTGGTGGATTCATTTTGATATTTGGCAAAACTAATACAATTATGTAAAGTTTAAAAATAAAATAAAATTAGAAAAAAAAAAGGTATTTACAGTTCAATATACATAATATTCTTTTAATGCCTATTTAATGGTACATGATGTTGTTGTTGTTCAGTCACTAAGTCAGACATGACCTCTTTATGACCTCATGGACTGCGGCACACCAGCGTTCCCTGTCCTTCACTATCTCCCCAAATTTGCTCAAACTCTTATCCATTGACTCAGTGATGCCATCCAAGCATTTCATCCTCTGTCATCCCCTTCTCCTCTTGCCCTCAATCTTTCCCAGCATCAGGGTCTTTTCCAGTGATTCAGCTCTTTGCATCAAGTGGCCAGCCAAAGTATTGGAGCTTCAGCTTTAGCACCAGTCCTTTCAATGAAAATTTGTAGTTGATTTCCTTTAGGATTGACTGGTTTTATCCCCTTGCTGTCCAAGGAATTCTCAAGAGTCTTTTCCAACACCACAGTTCAAAGGCATCAATTCTTCAGCACTCAGCCTTCTTTATGGTCCAACTCTCACATCCATCCATGACTACTGGAGAAACCATAGCTTTGACTATGATGTGTCTGCTTTTTAATACACTGTCTAGGTTTGTCATAGCTATTCTTCCAACAAGCAAGCATCTTTGAATTTCATGGCTGCAATCACTGTCTGCATTGATTTTGGAGCCCAAGAAAATGAAATCTGACACTGTTTCCACATTTTCCCCATCTATTTGTGATGAAATGATAGGACCAGATGTCATGATCTTCGTTTTTTGAATGTTGAATTTTAAGCCAGCTTTTTCACTCTCCTCTTTCACCTTCATTAAGAGGCTCTTTAGTTCCTCTTCATTTTCTGCTGTTAAAGTGACATATCTGAGGTTATTGATATTTCTCCTGGCAATCTTGATTCCAGCTTGTGATTCATCCAGCCCAGCATTTCACATGATGTACTCTGCATTTAAGAGTACTATGGGGTCGCACAGAGTCGGACACGACTGAAGCGACTTAGTAGTAGTAGTAGTAATGTACATTATATCTAATAATGACTTTTAAATTGTGAGGATTTATCTTAGCTAGATATAACACAGGGAAATATCTCTGTCTTGGTCTGATTCAAATAATTTTTTCCTTTGGTGTTTTGATTCTGGAAAATAAATTCTTGATTATGTACTTTAGTGATACAGTTTTTTATAAATACCACATTTCTAGCTCACCACACTCCGCTACTTTTAGAGAGAGCTCAGAGAAGGCAGAATCACCTCATTTGGACTTTCAGCCAGACATTTGAGGGTGGAGGGAGAGGCATCATAGTGAGTGTGTGCCTTAGAACCAAAAAGGTTAGACCAAAAACAAACAAAAAAAATTGTCATTTGGGATTAAGTTTACACTGTTCACTCACTCTGAAAAATGCAGTTGTTGTTTAGTCAATAAGTTGTGTCCAACTCTTTTGCGACCCCACAGATTGTAGCCTGCCAGGCTCCTCTGCCCATGGAATTCTCCAGGCCAGAATACTGGACTGGGTTGCCATTTCCTACTCCAGGAGGTCTTCCCAACCCAAGGATCGAACTTGCATCTCCTGCATTGGCAGGCAGATTCTTTACCACTGAGCCACTAGGGAAGCCCAAAATGCAGAGTTGAATGTAATTACCATTTCCTTTACAATGTTATAAAGATTAGGTCATCCTAAGCTTTCTCTTTCAGAACAAATGTCATGTTCTTATGTTCTCATGTTGCTGAGGCAGACGTTAAAATACATCTGAATTAGGATGGAACCCACAGATTACCAAAGATCTATACTGCAGCAAAGATACTGGCTTTCTCAAACATAATTAAAACATTAATATCTTGCCCTTATTAAGTAGTGTCATATCAAAAACAAAGAAAAGGAAATGGAATTCTGCTAGCTAAAATTAATTGTAAGATAAAAATATCAGAGTACCAAAAAAAAAAAAAAGATATCAGAGTACCAATACCTTTAGTTCAAAGTATTTCTAACATGCTTTATGTTAATTACCTTATACTGCTGCACTATTCCTTATTAACTGAATGACACCATGCTGATTGAAACTCATAAAATTGTTGTTTTGGTAAGTGACAGATTAGCCTGAATGACAATTGTAAGATTGTAAACGTCAAATAAGGGTGCTCTGCAATTTGACAGCTTCTGTTTTATCAAGTAATTTAATAGCTCCTTTTTGTGTGTATCTATGTTTCCCAAAGGATGATATTGGAAAATTCGGCAAGTTGTTGATGCATGGTTCTTTCAACGTTTGGACAGTTCACAAAGATCGTTATAAGATGAAGGATTTAATTCGATTCAAGCCCAGCCAGAGGCAAATCTATCTATTTGAACGGGAAATAATGTTCTGTAAGATACAGTTGGAGCCCAGTGACCAGGGCCTGTCCCCTCACTACAGCTTTAAGAAGTCTATGAAGGTAAAGGTGTCCTATTGCACTTGGGAGTCAGCACAACCCTGTGGGGAGAAATACTGTTATCTTTACTTTATAGATAAAGAAACTGAAGCTTAGAGAGGTGAGGTTAACTTGTCAGATGCTACAAACAGAGCGAGAATCCACCCAGGTCTGATTCTAGAGTCAGCGCTTGTAATCAGTCACTAAACAGGCCCAGGGCTGGCTCAGGTTGCCTTTGTACTGGGTAGAGAAAAGGGACCCTATGGCAGCCTATCTGGACAAACTAATTAAAAAGTACCCTCTTTTGTCCAGGCAGAGGATTGACAGTCTTGGAGATTAGAGCACGGGCTGAATTTCATCTTCTCAACCAGGCATCTTTTCATACAAATGTAGGCAACACCTGATCCTGGGGGTCCAGGAACCCATGTCCACACCAACCATTGCCTCTTGCTTGTATGAGAAATATTTCATAGCTAGCGATCACATATACACATACATGCTCTTGTAATTAAAGTTGTTAATTTATTCATAGTGCTTTTTATTTATGTTTCATAGTGGACACTAATTCAGTTACTATTATGTAGAGATTTGTGACATACTCAGGTATTAAAGGAGAGATCACCATTTTGCTTACCGTTGAAGGCTACAGCTGTGCCTGTGGAATGATATCATCTGTGTTGTCCTCTGAAACAGACAAGATAAATGACACAAGCTGTGTTTTATGTTCCTTGGGGTTGTTAACAGAGAACAGTAAAACACTTAGAAGAAAGATGGAAGAAAAGAGATCAAGGGTAGAAAGAATTGGAGTGACAGGGATAATTCTTAAATCGGAAGAGATGGCATAGAGAATTTTCTTCTTTGTTTACAATAGTTGATGACACTTTCAATTCGCCAACTTGGAAGGGGGAGCAACAGAAAGTTTGAAATTGCCAACCAAAATGGACTTGAAAAATACATCCTACAGGTAAAATTCATGCCTTTCCCATAGGTGTCTCTCCTCTTTCCCTATCATGTTCCCATAACTCAGCAACTGTTTTTTATCTCATTCTAAAAGTCATCCAGAGAATAAAAGTCCTGTCCAATTAATGTACGAGGTGATAATAGTCAGTATTTTCTTATCTGTAATTGCAGGCAGCTTCAAAAGAAATCAGAGATTGTTGGTTTTCAGAAATAAGTAAATTATTGATGAAACAACAAAACAATATTAAAGGTAAGTTTACCCTTGCTGACTTCAGTTTGGGGAGTATACTGGTTCCACCTTTGTGTGGAATCCGTGTGGAGGTGTGGAGATTGGGGATATTGTTAAAGAAAATGATTTGCCTAGAAAATAACTGTGGGCACATTTTCATAGTACCTGGAAGCACCTGTGCTTGCTTTAGATGGTATAGGGGTTTTGTAATTGTGTGTATGTCCCTTTTAGACATGATCTCACCTACCCAATTGCCCAGACCCAATTTTCTCAATCAGAAGTCAATAATATGCAGCCCAGAGGAGGGTCCTCAACAGAACTCAGCCAGGCTGGTGCCCTTATCTCAGACTTCCAGCCTCCAGAACTGTAAGAAAGAAACTTCAGTCATTTATAAGCCATCCAGGATATGGTATTTTGTTATAGCAGCCTGAATTAAGACAGAGACTTGATGAAAATCAGTTGACCATAGATATAGACTTCTTGGTTGACAGTCTTTTACTTAAAGCACTTTTGTCATCCCACTATTTTGTAGCCTCCATAGTTTATAATAAGAGTTAAGCTATTAACTTACTAAAAAATATTTGCATGATACAGGTTGCTTTTCTCTTGCTACTTTCTAGATTCTCTCTTTCTCTCTTTTTTTTAATTAAAGGGTCATTGACCTTCAAAGTATGTTTGTTCCAGGTGCACAGCTTAGTAGTTCAGTATTTCTATACACAAAATATTGCCACAATATATGTCAAAAGGTATACTGTCTGGGAATTCACTGGCAATGCAGTGGTTAAGACTCCACACTTCCACTGCAGGGGGCACAGGTCCAATCCCTGTTCATGGGACTAAGATCCTGCATGCCACACAGCATGGGCAAAAAAATAAAAGTATATTGCCTATGTCTTCCTTCAGGAGTTCTATGGCTTCAGGTCTTACATTTAAGTCTTTCGTTTATTTTGAGTTTATTTTTGTACATGGTGTGAGAAAGTAGTTAATTCTGATTCCCTTGCATGTAGCAGTCCAGTTTTCCAACACCATTTGTTGGAAAGGCTGTCTTTTCCCCAGTGTATATTATTGCCTCCTTTGTCATAGATTAATTGTCTACATAAGTGTGGGTTTATTTCTGGGCTCTCTATATTGTTCCATTGATCTGTGTGTCTGTTTTTGTACCACTACTACATATTTTGATTACTGTATCTTTGTAGTATAGTTTGAAATCATAGCTCATGATACCATCAGCTTTGTTCTTTCTCAAGATTGTTTTGGCTATTCAGGTCTTTTGTTACTATACAAATTTAGAATTATTTTGTTTACTTCTGTGAAAAAAATGCCATTGGTATTTTGAGAGGGATTGCATTGAATCTGTAGATTCCCCTGGGAAGCATAGTCATTCTTAACAGTATTGACTTCCAGTCTGTGAGCATGGTATAACTTTCTATTTGCTTGTGTTGTCCTAAATTTCTTTCATCAATGTCTTATAGTTTTCTCTCCTTGGTTAGATTTATTCCTAGGTATTTTATTCTTCTTGATGCAATTGCAAATTAGATTTTTTCTTGATTTCTCTTTCTGATAGGTCATTGTTAGTGTATAGAAATGCAACAGATTTGTGTATATTACCTTTGTATCTTGCAACTTTATGTAACTAGTTGGCTTCCCCTTGATGCTTTTAATTTTGCCGTTTTAATTACAACCTATCTTAGTGTGGATATCTTTGGGTTCATCTTGTTTGGGACTCTCTGTGCTTCTGAACCTGAATGTCTGTTTCCTTCCCCAAGCTAGGGAAGTTTTAAGCTATTATGTCTCCAACTTCTCTCTCTCTTTTTCTAGAACCCCTAGAGTGCAAATATTAATATACTTGATGTTGTCCCAGAGGTCTCTTAAACTATCCCCATTTTTTACAGTTCTTTTTCTTTTCTCTGGCCAGCTTGGGTAATTTCCAGTATTCTGTCTTCCAGTTTGCTGATCCACTCCTCTGTATCATCTAATCTACTGTTGATTCCTTCTAAAGTATATTTAATTTTAGTTTATTGTCTAGCTCTGCTCAGTTCTTTATATTTTCAAACTCTTTAAAAGTTGCTCTCTATGTTCATCTATTTTTTAGCTCATTCAGCAGAGGGCATGGCAACCCACTACAGTATTCTTGTCGGGAGAATCCCCATGGACAGAGGAGCCTGATGGGCTATGGTCCATGGAGTCACAAAGAGTCAGACACAACTGAGCAAACTAAGCACAGCACAGCACAGCATTTTATTAGCGTCACCTTGAGCTCTTTATTGGGTAAATAAGTAATAATTATTGCTTAATAGTTCTTCTAGGGTTTTATTCTTGTTCTTTCATTTGGAACATTTTCCTCTGTCACCTCATTTTGCCTAACTTTCTGTTTTTATTTCTATATATTCTATCAGTTATGTTTCCCAATGTCAGAGATGTGGCCTTATGTAGGAGATGTTCTATGGCGCCCAACTTCTCTTTGATCACCAGAGTGATGTGTTCTAGAACTGCCTCCTCTGTGAGCTGTATGGACTTTTCTGTTGTGATGAGGCTGACTACTATAAGCATACTTATAGCCAGGGCTGGCCCCCATCCCACTTGGCTGCCAGGCTCTGGCTCTTTGAGGATGCTCCTTGCCTGCTGGCAAGGAGTACTAGGTCCTGGTGAAGTTGGCTTTGTGACTCAGGGTTCCCAGGACTAGCACTGGCCCACTAGTGAGTGGGTCTGTGTCCTGGGCCCTCTGGTGGATGAGGCTGGGTCCCTGAATGACTTGGAGATTCATGGGGTCTTAGGGCATCAGGCCTGCTGCTGAGTGGGGCTGTTTCCCAGAACCAATCATCTAGAGGGAAGATGGCACTTGCCAGCACCAGTATCCTCATGGTAGAATGAGTTCCTAAATATGGCTGCTGCCAGCACCTGTATTCCCACGGAGTTCCTAGTTTCTTCCTACCTCTCTGGGAAGTTCTACAAGATTAGCAAGTGGTCTAACCCAGGATTCTTTGAAACTATTTCTTCTGCCCTGGGTCTTAGAGCATGTGAGATTTTGTACATGCTCTTTAAGAGTAGAGTCTCTATTTTCTAGTGCCCTCTAACTCTCCCAAAAGTAATCCCCGCTGGCCTTCAAAGCGTTTGACTCTGGGGGCTCATCTTCCTGGTGCAGGACGGCTGAGCTAGGGAGCTCAATGTGGGGCTTGTATCCCTTGCTCCTTGGGGAGAACTTCTGCAAGTGTGATTATCCTCTTGTTTGTGGGTTGTCTACCGAGTGGGTATGGGTTTTAACTCTACTGCTTTTCTGCCCCTCCTATTTATCTCATTTTAGTTCCTTCTTCATATCTTTAGTTGTAGATAACCTTTTCTGCTAATCTTCAGGTGTTTCTTATCAGTAGTTGCTCTATGCTGCTGCTGCTGCTAAGTTGCTTCAGTCGTGTCCGACTCTGTGCGACCCCATAGATGGCAGCCCACCAGGCTCCCCCGTCCCTGGGATTCTCCAGGCAAGAACACTGGAGTGGGTTGCCATTTCCTTCTCCAATGCATGAAAGTGAAAAGTGAAAGTGAAGTCGCTCAGTCGTGTCCTACTCCTAGTGACCCCATGGACTTCAGCCCTCCAGGCCCCTCCGTCCATGGGATTTTCCAGGCAAGAGTACTGGAGTGGGGTGCCATTGTTGTAATTTTGATGTAGTCATGAAAGGAGGTGATCTTGTGGTCTTCCTAATCTGCCATCTTGGCTATCTCTACTTTCTTTGTCTTTTGACAGTTTGATCATATTATGTATAGGTGGGTGTTCTCTGAGTTTTTATTTCTGGAGTTTTTAGATCACCTTGGACGTGTAGATTAGCATTTTACTTTGAATTTTGGAAGTCTTTAGCCATTACTTCTTCAAGTATTAATTTTTTCAGTCCCTTTTTATGTCCTCTGGGACTCCTGTTAGGTATATGTTGATATGCTTGTTGGTGTCCTACAAGCTTTTAAAGCTCTGTTTATTTTTTTCATTCTTTTCTTTCTATTCTTCAAATTGGGTAGTTTCAATTGACTCATAAGTTCTCTGATTCTTTGCCTGCTCAAATTGGCTATTGAACCATTGAAGTGAATTTTTCACTCCAGTTATTATACTTTTCAATCCAAAATATCTATTTGGTCCTTTTAAAGTATAATTTCTCTCTCTTTATATTCTCTATTTGATGAGAGTTTGTTTTCATACTTTAGTTCTTTATATATGGCTTCCTTTCATTCTAAACATTTTTTTTTTAAGTTGATTTAAAGTCTTGGTCTGGAAAGTGCAATATCTTGGCTTCCTCAGGGACAGTTTCTATTGACTCCTTTTTTTTTTTTTTTTCCCTGTGTATGGGTTATGTTTTCTTATTTCTCTGTATGCATCATAATTTTTCTTTGGAAACTAGACATTTAAAATGCCATAATGTGGCAACTCTGGAAATCAGATTCTCCTCTATCTCCAGTGTTTGCTATTGTTGCAGTCTGTGGTTTATTTAGTGACTTTTATGAAATAATTCTATAAAACCCATATTCATTGTCCTGTGTGGTCACTGAAGTCTGCTTGCTTCATGGTTGGGCAGAAGTTTTCTTAAACACCTGAAATCAATAAACATTCGGTCTTTGCCAAGGAATTCTGTGTGGACTTTTGAGCACAACTTTAATACTCAGTCAGACAGGTGACAATTTCCTTAGCCTTCACTTATTTTTGTACAGAGTCTCAAAATTAGCTGAGGTGAGAGCATAAGGTCTTCTAAGGTTTTTCCTGAGTGTGTGCACAACCCTTGGCATGTGCACAATGGCCTTCTAGAATCTCCAGAATATTTGGAGGTTTTCAAAACCACTATGGATTCTTATGTTTTTCCTTTTACTTTTTGATTATCTTAGTTTTTCCCCAGCTGTTATCCAGTGCCTCAAGCAGCCAAGAAATTAAATAATCACCTCTATATATTTTCTCTATATAAAGAGCCCTGGGGAAAAGGCTTTTCACACTGAGCAAGCTCTTGGTCGGTTAATAAAGACAGCCTTGCAAGTAGGATATTCCAAGGAACCCCCAGACAATCAAATAATGACAGTTTTCTGGGAATGAGACTTTGAAGGGGGTCCCCATTCTGCCCCCTCCTAGAGCTGCCAGCTTGCTAATTTTCACCATGATTACAGGCTGTTGGTTTCCAAGGCTGCCACTAAGAAAAAGGAGTAGAATGGGACTAGGGTAACTAAAACACCACAAACTCACCGGTCATACTGAGATTCATCCAGTCTTCTTGAACTAAGGCTCTCCTGAAGCCTTTGTTTAATTTCCAGTGTTCTGAAAATACTGTGGCTATTTCTGCAAATTTTTTCCATGCTTTCATTGAGGAGCGAATTTTTGGAGGTTTTTTTTTATCCCTACACCATTTTCACAGATGTTATTCACTGTATTCCCTTTAATCGCTAAAAATCATCTTTGAGTAGGCTTTATCCTTCACATGTGTCTTCTCAAGTGATATTGGATAGGAAAATCCAAAACAAGCTTCATCCACTGAGTTGCAATCTTTCTTTCAGGTAATGTTGCCAGGGTTAAGGAATGCTAGTTTCATGGGAAAAACCTATCTCCTATCATTTATACTGGCAACAGTTTTTGTTGTTTAATGAGGAAAATTATATACACGTGGAAAGATAACTTTGTCCTCAGAGACTTAGCAGTAATGAAACCATTTTACACTCTTTCTGTGTCTCCTCTGATCATGAGCTTGTCAGGAGGATGTGTGGGTGGATGTGCATCATAAGATATGGAAAAAATGTAAACTAAGAAGTGTGATTGGAAAACTAGCGCATCAGTTTTCAGTCATGACCAAGAGACCTAAGTTCTTGATTTAAATTGTAAGCCTCTGCCAGGAAATGTAACAAGATCATGAAGTTAATTTTAATTTATATGAAATTAAAAGACACTTACTCCTTGGGAGGAAAGTTATGACCAACCTAGATAGCATATTAAAAAGCAGAAACATTACTTTGCCAACAAAGGTCTGTCTAGTCAAGGCTATGGTTTTTCCAGTGGTCATGTATGAATGTTAGAGTTGGACTGTGAAGAAAGCTGAGCACTGAAGAATTGATGCTTTTGAACTGTGGTGTTGGAGAAGACTCTTGAGAGTCCCTTGGACTGCAAGGAGATCCAACCAGTCCATCCTAAAGGAGATCAGTCCTGGGTGTTCATTGGAAGGACTGATGCTGAAGCTGAAACTCCAGTACTTTGGCCACCTCATGCGAAGAGTTGACTCATTGGAAAAGACTCTGATGCTGGGAGGGATTGGGGACAGGAGGAGAAGGGGACGACAGAGGATGAGATGGCTGGATGGCATCACCGTCTCAATGGACATGAGTTTGAGTGAACTCCGGGAGTTGGTGATGGACACGGGGGCCTGGCATGCTGTGATTCATGGGGTCGCAAAGAGTAGGACATGACTGAGCGACTGAACTGAACTGAACTGAAGATGGGGGGAAAGATATGATTTAATTTTGCCTTTGAACTATTTATAATATGCTAAATACATGTTATGCTAATGGAATATGAGTGCTCTGGAGGCATAATACAGAAAGATATAACAACCCTAGTAGGAAAAGTTACTTATTTTCCCCAGAAACAAACATTCTAATTACAATATTGTTCTAGAAATCCTTACTCTCTAGATCAGTGTTTCACGAAGTGTGGTTTAGGGAAAACTTGCACTAGAATTGCTTGAAGAGCTTGGGTCAAATGCAGGTTTCTGGGTCCTAGCCTAGAACTGTAAAATTAGGATTGCTAGGGTTTATGCTTGGAAATATGCATTGTAGTTTATTAAAGTTTCCGGGAAGAAGCCTTAAACAATTTTTAAAAGAGCTTTATTGAAAAAAATACAGCTTTATTGAGGTATAATTGACATAATAAATTGCACATATTTAAAGTATACAATTTGGTAAATGTTGACACATGTCCACACCTGTAAAAGCATCACCACAATCAAGATAATGAACACCTCTTTCATCCCCCAAATTTTCCTCATGTTTCTTTTTATGACCTTTCTCTTGTACCTCTTTTATCCCTTTACAGCTCTCCAAGTGATCACTGATCTTCTATCACAATAGATTATTTTGAATTTTCTAGAATTCCATAAGGAAACATATAGCATGTACTTTTTCTGGTCTAGTTTCTCCCACTTAGCATAATTACTTTGAGATACATTCGTGTTTCTTTGTGTAGCAGTAGTATATTCCTTTTAATTCCTGTGTAGAGTTCCATTGTTTGGATGTACCCCAGCTTACATACGGAGAAGGCAATGGCAACCCACTCCAGTACTCTTGCCTGGAAAATCCCATGGACGGAGGAGCCTGGTAGGCTGCAGTCCATGGGGTCACTAAGAGTCGGACACTACTGAGCGACTTCACTTTCACTTTTCACTTTCATGCATTGGAGAAGGAAATGGCAACCCGCTCCAGTGTTCTTGCCTGGAGAATCCCAGGGACAGGGGAGCCTGGTGGGCTTCTGTCTATGGGGTCGCACAGAATTGGACATGACTGAATAGACTTAGCAGCAGTAGCAGCAGCAGCAGCTTACATATCCTTTTACCTCTTAATGTATATTTGGCTTCTTTCCACTTTTGAGGTGCTAATGCTGCTTTGAAGATTTGGGTACAAATCGTTTTGCAGACATATGCTTTCATTGCTCTTGGGTAAATAAGAGTGTGATGGTTAGGTCATATGGCAGGTGCGTGTTTAACTTTTTAAAGAAATTGCTAAGCTCTTTTCTAATATGGTTATACCATCTTATACTCCCATAGCAGTATATGAAAGTTCCACTTGCTCCACATCTCACCAACACTTGGTATTGTCAGCCTTTTTTCATTTTAAGCCTTCTAATAGGTGTGTAGTAGCATGTTACTGAGGTTTTAAGTTGCTGTGATTAATGGCTGAGCATCTTTTTGTGTGCTTCCTTGCCATCCATATATCTTCTTTAGTGAAGTCTCTGTTCAAATCTTTTGTTCATTGTTTTCTTACTATTTAGTTTTGAGAGTTTTTAAAAAATATATTCTGGATACAAGTCATTTATTGGATATGTAATTTGCAAATATTTTCCTTCAGCATGTAGCTTAGTTTTTCATTCTCTTAAGAGTATCTATTTAGGAGAAGAGGATTTTAATTTTTATGAAATCCAATATTTTTTAACTTACAGATCATACTGTGGGTGTTATGTGTAATAAATATTTGTTTAAAGATAACAAAGATTCTCTCCTATGTTTTCTCCTAGATGTTTTATAGTTTAAGTTTTACACTTAGGTCTCTGATCCATTCTGAGGAATTTTTATGGTATTTGCTATGAGGTGTCAATCAAAGTTTAGTTTTGTGCACATCAATGATTGTTCTACTACCATTGTTGAAAAGACTCTTTTTCCACCAATTGACTATTTATATATGTGCATCTATTGTTGGATGCTCTATTCTGTTTAATTGCCTTAGTTTTCTATCTTGACATCAATACTGTACTATCCTAGATTTCTGTAGTTTTATAATGTCTAAAATCAGATTGTTTGAGTCTTTCAACATTGTTTTTCCTTTTTAAAGTTGTTTTGGCTATTCTATATCTTTTACATTTCTGTATATATTTTCGAATCAGTTGTCAATTTCTACAAGAAACCTTGCTGGGATTCTGATTGGGATTGTGTAAAATCTATAGATCAATTTGGTGATAACTGATATCTTAACAGTAGTGAGCTTAATCTACAATCTAAATTTTAATTAGATCACCCAATTGTTCTTTGCCCCACAGAAAAACATGTTTGTTGTAAAATCTTGGTATTCATTCAGTTAATACCTCAGAAACAAATTTCTCAAGTCTTCCTCAAGCCCTAGCACTCTATGCTCTAGGTTGTGACAGAAATGTAAAATATAGATAAGAAGCAGAAACAGACACTAGCAAGTAGTTTAGAGTGAAAAAAGCAATCAAACTGAACTGAAACATCAGCCCAGAGGCGTGGTTCCGGCCCCTTTGGTCTTCAGACAGGCAAATAGAGGGTCAATTTCACAAAACTTTCCAGCAGCAGAACCAAGTCCCCTGAGCCTGGCTCACCAAGAAGATCTGATGAAATGTCACTTCAAGTGATGCCAACAGCAAGGGCTCTAGGAATTCAGAGAGGCCTCTGCACCCTGTGACTGAGTAAGCAGAAGTGGGGCCTTGGGCTGGTTCTTGCGAGGAGATGAGACTCTGGGTGGAACATAGACGCAGGGACATCAGGCAATAGGGGAGGGAGGTTCCTCAGGCAGGTGGTCAGATCAGGAAGGTCAGGACCTCAGCCCCATCACTTTATATAGCTCTACACCCTGCTTTATCCCTACACTGTCACATCCCACTCTCTTAACTAAAGGGAAGAGTGTGACCCTTGCGTGGGACCCAGCAGCACAGGTCAAGGAGGGCAGCGGGCACCGTGGTTTGGGACAACTTCTACGTATACTTCCGTTGTGGCCTGACCACCTGTGACTGGGAGGCCTGGGGACACCAGAAGAAGTTCAGGCTCACTGGGGAGGGGCTCTGGCTGCAGGCGGCTTTGCAGGGGAACATGGTGCCTGGTATAAGGTCTCTCCCTGTCCTGGCAGGGACCTGAGCCTAAGGCAGGAAATCCAAGCTGCAGGCCCATCGTAGCACCTGGACAACTGCCCATCACATGGGTAACGAAAGTGGACCCAGGAACCTTTGAAAATTACTGAGCTGCCTCCAAGGGAGCACGTTCATTGATGACCTGGAGCCAGGCTTGAGAGGTTCCTGGATAGAGTGGAAGGAAATGAGGTTGAGAGAGAGGGAGGTAAACCTCCAGTATCAGACTGAGGCGTTAGGCTTTAACACAAGTGTAGGTGGTGAGGGCCACTGGAGGTTGAGACCTGGTGCTGTTCTCACAGGCTGGAACAACACCCAAATGAAGAATGTGATTCTTATCACTGTCCCAGAAACTCATGCTGTTTCCCTCACCAAGTCAGGTAATTTGGGCTCAGGTGGAAAAAATGAGCACTTAATGTGCACATTGTTTATTCCTTTATTCAGCACTAATGGAACTCACTGTAGAAACCTGGATGGACCAAGAGTCAAGGCACACAGGGAATGGCAGGATGGCCAGAGAATGGGAGGGATGCCAGGCCCAGGTAAGCCAGGATTGCAGAAAGGTTTTCCAAATGGCTAAGAAAATAAGACCAAAGCCTACACACTTTAATAAATTTTTATAGTATTCTGTGTGTCTGCTGCTGCTGCTGCTGCTGCTAAGTCGCTTCAGTCATGTCCGACTCTGTGGGACCCCATACACGGCAGCCCACCAGGCTCCCCCATCCCTGGGGCTCTCCAGGCAAGAACACTGGAGTGGGTTGCCATTTCCTGCTCCAATGCACAAAAGTGAAAAGTGAAAGTGAAGTCGTTCAGTCGTGTCCGACTCTTAGCGACCCCATGGACTGCAACCCACCAGGCTCATCCGTCCATGGGATTCTATGTGTCTACATGTGTATAAAATCAACGTGTAAAATCTATTCAAATTGGCTTATGTTTGAGAGTTAAAAAGTGAAAGTGTTAGTAGCTCAGTCACATCTGACTCTTTGCGACCCCATGGACTGTAGCCCACCAGGCTCCTCTGTCCATGAAATGCTCCAGGCAAGAATATTGGCGTGGGTTGCCATTTCCTACTCCAGGGATCTTCCCAACCCAGTAATGGAACCGGTGTCTCCTGCTTTGCAGGTGGATTCTTTACCAGCTGAGCTACTGGGGAAGCTATGTTTGAGAGTGCTGTTTTTTGTTTTTTTTTTAATTTCATACCAAGGAAATCTACGGTTTGAAGCAAGCACTAGGTGTGTACTCATTTTTAAGAGGTGTCCAGTGTTGCAGATAGTTTCTATTGATTCTAAATAATTGTGTGTGTTCAGTCGCTAAGTCATGTCTGACTCTGCAACCCCAGAACTGCAGCATACCAGGCTTCCCTGTCCTTCATTCTCTCTCAGTTTGCTCAAACTCATATCCATTGAGTCAGTGAAGCCATCCAACCATCTCATCCTCTGCCACCCCCTGCAACTACATAATTGCTTTCATTGATTTTGTTCATCACTTAGCTTATTACAAGGGATTTCCAATTAAGTTTTAATTTAGTTTAACTTTTGTAATTAAAAACTATTAGCTCCCTGGCCCCACTGCTAGCCTCGGGCATCTCTCCCAATGCTAGGTTGCTGAGTTGCAGTTGAGTCATACCTGCCATTTTGAAACCTACTGTAAGTGCTTTTGCCTCTGGCTGTCTTCTGTAACTTTTCTATGACCTCCAATTCTACTCCTATTGTCACGTGGCTGCCCTGCCTCCTACTTCGCTGACTAGGCAAGTGTACCCTCTGATGTTAAGTCATTCAGCTTCTCTCTTTCTACCCGGAACTCTCCTGATCATCGTCCTTCCTCTCTGCATTCCTCCTTGTCTGGAGGAGGATACACTCATACTTCTTTCAGGGTTCAGTTCCTTCTGGTGCTCCTTACCCATCTATTCCTGCCCACTTAGAAACTCTCCATCTCTAATTCCTCTCCCTGTTCCAAAGCACTCGGGAGGTACCCAATAAACACTTGCTGAATAAACCCGTAGCCTGGGATTCAGTTCATGTACAGCTTGCTTAGTAGAGGCTCCCCTAAAATAAAGAGAGATGATAGTGATGGGAAGGGGCGAGGGCTCTGGTGGACAGCCGAGTCTCTTTCCCTCCTCTCTGTACTCACTCCCTTAAGGAGTACCCCTATCACAGTATTGAATGTGCTGTATTATAATTTTATGACGTGTTTAGCTTTTTCTCCCCACTAGACCATGAATTTTCTCTAGGGCACAGAGGTTGCCTTATTAGTTTTAGTTTCCCTCAGGCTTCATATTACAGAAGAACCTGGCACTCAGGTAGATGCTCAGTAAATGTTTAGTGAATAAATGAAAGAACTGATTGAATAACTGATCACATCAGGCTAGCAAACTACTCTGTAAGACAAGCTAGGAGGTGATAAGCTTTAACTCATCTCCTCACCTCTCCCATTTCAACATTTGCGGCCAGTTAGGTGTTAAATACGTAATCTGTCAGGTGGAATCCCTTTAACATTCCTTTGTTAAATGTCATCCAGAAATCTGGGGCAAGTCTTAGACCACAGGTGGAGGAGGAATAGGAAGCAGGTCCATAAAGCTTTAGCTGGGGAAAATCTGGTGTGAGGCAATACCACTCCTGCCATAGAGAACCAGTGTAGGGAGCTCATGTGTATTTCTCTAAAGCAAAGGCAATGAAGTGGAATTTGTACCCTGGATTGAAAATATGGAAAGAGCTACCGGTAGCAAGGAAGACTCAGTCACCAACACATGTAGGAGTCAAGGTAAGCTCCAGTGGTAGAGTGGGGCATGAAATCAATAGGGGTGATGCCAGCTGCTTAGAAGCTGAGGAAGATAGTACCCGAATCTCAGCCCTTCCTTAATCATGTGAGTAAGAAGAAAGGTATAAAATCAACTTCCTGCTATTCATTTGCATAGATCCAGTTAGGCCAGAATGAAAATGAGGGCAAATATTTCACATTGAGAAGTAATTTCCTCACTGGAAGAGCTGTCCTCTTAAGGAAATGGTTGTAGGTTAAGAGCATTGCCAGCATGCCACTGCTTTGGAAGAAAGACACCGAATGGGGGCACAGTACATTTTGCTCTATCCAGGATTTATGGATTTCACCTCCTCCCAAAGCTTTCCCTGAAAAGGTTAGGAACACTTGATCAGTCAGTTTTCTGGTAGGCAGAATCGGGCATGGGGTCAAAAAGAAACAAATGTGGAGGCATTTTTATATTTTGTATTTTAATGGCATGATAGATTATGTGTTTATGGGGCTTGAATGTGCTATTTTTGTTGTCATTTTTTCTTTCCTTGACTATTTAAAGATAATCTTTCCCAAAACACCTTCTTTATGCTTTTTCTACTGCCTGTAATCGAAGTATTAGGAATTTAGTATTTGAGACTTTGGTTTTAGATTATCATGTGATGAGTTTGGTGGGACATGAAGGATGTCTTCAGGCATATACTTTATTTGGAAAAGGCCTCTAAAAGGAGTTTTAGTTCAAAATACATTTATTGAGCACCTATAAATTACAAAAAGCCATTAACAAAACATGTACAGCCCACTCCTACTCCAGAACAAGGCTAACTAGTGTATGTTTCTTATTCAGACTTCTAGAGCCTTGGATGCTAATAAGCATGAAATGGCAAATTAACAGGAAGATAGCCACAAATTTAGGAATTGAATATTCCATTTTGGTTAACAAATATTAATGGCAATGGCATTTAATTAGGCAGTCCTTCTCAACTAGGGTGTATATGTGTGTTATAAAATTTTATATTTGAAAAATGAAAAATGACGTATTTCCTTCTTAGTACAGACCAGAAAAAGTAAGCCTTGAGAAAAATTATGGCTGAAGAGAGTTCATAGAATATAATCCGTAAGTTTTCTTTGTAAGATAAAGCCTGTCCCTCCATGTAGCAGAATATCCAGAAGGTATGAAATTTTCGTTTTTCTTTACTGTGGAGACTTTGCATTAACTTATGGGGAAAAAAGCATTTTTAAGAAAAGATAAAACCAGATTTTCATCTCCTAAATAATTGGCTTTATCCTCCAATACTATCTCTGATCAAGTCATATCTTGGCTGCCCACTTAACCGGTGTTCCAGTTTATCAAGTACTGTTAGAAAATTGAGTTTATCCATTTTGTCTAGTCATAAAGTATGTTTTGTTCCTGAGGTGTTTCATGTTCAAGAATCTCTTGAAGAAAACAAAAGATCCTTTGTTTAAGGACAGACAAGTCAACATTGGTACAATCTACAAATGAGCAGATATGAGCCTGTTAATAAAGTTATAACTCCTCCTTTATCCAAAGCATAAAGATGCAAATTGTCCAGCTGCCTTTCTTTGCTTCCTTCTGTCTCTGTCCAGGTAGTTGAGGTCATCAGACCCAAAGACATGAGGTAAGCAGAAGAACAGCTGACATTTAGTTAAGGGTGTTCCAGTCCAGGCTTGGTTGTAGACTGTGCCCATATATATTTATGTATATCTGTGTGTGTGCACACATGCATGCACACACCTTAAATGCCAGGAAGCAGGCTGGTTTCAGGAGGCAGAAAGATATAATGGTAATAACTCTTAGGATGACATGAGCTTTGGTGACTTTTTTACTAGCTAAGTTCACAAAAACCTGTTAGCTCTTCAAACGATTGGCTGTTGCAGCAAAAAACTGAGAGTTACATAGTAAATGTAGTATAGGACACTAATGTGGGGAGGATGTGGAGCAATAGGAACTGTCACTTGTTGCTGATGAGAATACAAAACAGTACAAAGAGCTGGGCAGATTTTCACACAGTTAAAATAATCTTACCATGTGGTCCAGTGATCATACTCCTTGGTACTTATCTAAATATTTACCAAACTATGGTACACCCATACAATGGGATATTATTCAGCAGCAAAAGGAAATGAGCTGTCAAGCCTTAAAATGATCTGGAGGAAACAAATGCATATTGCTAGGTGAAAGAAGCCACTCTGAGAAGGTTATATATACTGTATGATTCCAACTATATGACATTCTGGGAAAGAGAAAATGAGAGACAATGAAAAGATCAGCAGTCACCAGGGGTTCAGTGTAGGGGGTAGGAAATGAGTAGGTGGAATGCAGGAGATTTTTAGGGTACTGAAACTTCTATATGATATAATGGTGGCTGCATGGTGTTACGCATCTGTCAAGACCCACGGAAGGTACAACACAAAGAGTAAACCCTAATGTAAGCTATGGACTTTAGTTAGTAATAGTGTATCAATACTTGTTTATCAATTGTAATGAACGCACTGCACTAACACAGGATGTAAATACTAGGAGAAACTGTGGGGAGAGAATGTGAAGGGTCATATGCAAACATCTGTACTTTCTGTTCAGTTTCTCCATAAGCTTACACCTGCTCTAAAAACAAAACCTACTAGTTTTTAAATTAAAAAAACCTACACACAGTAGTATAATAGAGGCTGTTGAGTCCTCATCCTGATCCTTTTTGTTAGTCAGTTGCAATCTTCAACTGACCAGAGCCATCCATCCAAGAAATATGTGAGAGCTTATGGCCTCTCTCTAGGGCAGCTTTTCTGGCTGATTCAGGGCACAAAAGCTAGCCCTTCTCCCTCCAGATAGGACACTTGTGGTGCCTTCCATGCCCCAGAACTTCTAGGTGATCAGGCTGATGCTAGATCTTGGCTGAACCCTCATCTGCGCTGGGTTCTTCCTTCCTCTATCTTCAGCCCTCAGTGCCTTACACATTTCACCTGAATGCCCTTTCTCCTCAACTCATTTGCACAATCTGCTTCTGGGAAATCTGACCTAAGACAGTACCAGGAGAGGTCCTAGAAAGGATGGGACTCTGGTGTTGGGTCACTGCTGGGAAGATGGCAATGAGGCATCACTGCAGTAGGTGGGATGTTGGGAATCTTGGACCCTAGCCTGTGTAGCTGTTCAATTGCTAAGACCTTCCCTGGTGGTGAACTGGGATCAGACACAGGCAGACAGGGATGCATCAGCAGGTGCAGTGTCTCTCACATTTGAGAGGTTTGGGAAAGATATTAACTATCAGGAATGTGGAACTGGGAGGGTACTGCTAAGCACCAATGGTGCATTAAAGAGAGTGAAGACAGTGGCAGACTCAGAGTAATTGCCAATTTAAAGCACAGTGTGTGAATCAGAAGGCCTCCTTTCTAGTGTTCAGCCCCTCATCACCTACAGCAGAGGGCATACTTGAGAGAAGGATGAATTCTCAGCCTAGGCAAGTCTGGTGCCTGATTATTTGGGGTCCCTAGTGCCAACAGATGAAGCAGGCAAGTTGGGCCCTGATAAGGAAGATGTGCAACCGAAAAACTGGAGAATATCTGGGTGCATGCCCTTGTTCCCCTGGACTGGCAGAAGTGTGCCATTCCCCCTTGATGGAAGATCAGCCGTTCTCCTCCCTGCGAGATTATGCAGAAGTCTCAGATAAGACATAGAGTAAGTCCCCTGATACGAACAGGTTCCATTCTAAGAGTGTGTTATATCCAATTTGTTCATAAGTCCAACAAAGTCAGCCTAGATACCAAACTAACTCAATCAGCTATATAATACTGTACTATAATAGGTTTATAATACTTTATACACAAATAATACATAAGAAACAAACACACAAAAAATAAACCTTATTTATTTGTACCTTGAAAAGTACAGTACAACAGTTGGCATAGAGGGGCTGGCTTTGAGTCAATAAGAGTCACTATGAAGAAGAGTCACTGACTGGAAAAGGGAGAGGAGGTAGGAGATGGTAGAGCTGAAGGATCATCAGCAACAGGAGATGGAAGGCAGACTGCAATTTCACTCATGCCTGACTGATGGCACAGGTTCTGGTTCCTTGCTGGATTCAATTCGATCTACCCTCTTCAAAAAACAATCCAGTGATATCTGGGTACTAGCTTTTTTTCTTCATCGTAGATGACAGAGTAACACTAGATTGCATTCTGAATGGCTGCAATCTTCATGTACCATTCTAGGTTTGGATCCTGTGTCTTAAAAATTAACAGTGCCACCTCAAATAAAGAAAATCCCCTTGGCATTTCCTGCAGTGTGACTCTCTTTGGTTCTTCAGTTACTTCTTCTTTCTCTTGTCTCTCTACTCTTGCAATTACTTTCACTTTTTTTTCATCATTATCACTTGGAGCTTCTTAGCAGTACCAGCTACATGACCCTGCTTTTACACTTGCTTCCAGACATCCTGGGCTTGAAATAAAGCTACTGTCCTACGGTACTCTACACAGCACTGTACAGTAAAGTACACAAAGGTACAACTACTTTCAGAGGCTTTACACATGCAACAATGTACGCCAGATGCATGAACTAACTTACATGATTGGACATGTGAATGCACGTTCACATCTTTGAAAGTTCTCAACTTGAAGGTTCATATGTAGGGGACTTACTGTGCAAGACAATGCTTGCCCTCCTCAGGATACATCCTCATAACCCTTCCCCAACCCCTTCTTGAATGATAACTAGCATCAGATTACATGATCTGACTGGGGAAGAGGCACATAAACATATGGATGTGAGCTCAAAATGTGAGGATCTTTGTGCTGTGCTTTAACAACTCCAGAGAATATCCATTGCAGAGAAGTTACCAAAGAACCAAGCTGACTGGATGACCTAGCCAGGAGGTATCAGCCGGCTTCTTCCTTGGCACCCCAGTACCTGCACAATGGGCTCACGAATGGAGAAGTCTTGGCAGTAGAACAGAAGGCTGTGCATGGTCCCAGCAGCATGGGCTCCCTGTCATCAAGACCAGTCTAGCTGCTGCCAGTGTTGACTGCCAGCAGAGACCCATGCTGAGCCCTTGAGGAGAACAGGTGATTTCCTCAGGCCCTCCAAGCTTGAGAGTACAGTGATTCACCGTGAGTGGGGTTGACACCTGTGCCTGTCCTACTCTCTGTGCGTCAGTTTGCAACATCGAGAATAGAACACTGCTTTGTCTGAGAGACTCATTCTGGCGAAAGAGGAACAGCCATGGGCATGTGACCACAGGACCAGCCTACTGAGCCTTCCACAGGTTCAGACGCTGCTGATCTGATAGAGCCTCTTGAAGGCACCTGTGAGCAGCAGTTTGAACATGAGACTGAGGGGTTGGTATGCTAACCTCAGGATGCAGTACATACCTTAAACCAATAGCCACTTTATGGCACCAGGACCCCAGGAGGCAGAATATATGGATATGGGAGCCAAGAGGTTGAGTGACTTGTGACCTTATTCATTGTCACACCCAAAGTGACCCACATGGGGAATTGTCCTCCCATTCCTTCTACTTCAGCCTCAGTGGGTCTGAAGGTCTTGATTTCCATGGGGGACATTTCCACCCGTGGACATAGTAAGAGTCCTAGTTAAATCTATGTCTGCTGCCTGCTGCTGAAGTTGTCCTTAGGTTGTACTCTTAAGTCATTATCCCCCTCCCACTCATTCTACATCCCTTTCCCTCTCACCTGGCACTTCGCTGGTGGCATACATAGTGGGTGTTCCAGACTCTCGTCTGGCTTTTGCCCTTTTACTTGCCCATTTACAGTGCCAGTGGGGCAGGGAAGTACTGGGACACGTCCCTGTGGATGACGGGAGCACCAGATGTGTTCCTCTCTGCCTGTTAGGTAGCAGGCTGCCCGCCTCCTGATGATCAGGATCAAGGACTTCCTGGAGCATGACAACTGTTTCCTTTGTCTGGTGGGCTTTATATTTTATTCTTATGGGAAAACTCTCACTAAATCTCTGATTAAATGGGCAAGGCTTCAGCTAAGCCCAACTAGACACCTCAGAGGGCAGCTGGTTGCTGAGCTACCTGAGAGTTTCCCAATTATGAAGTTGCTTTGACCCCAGGTCCTAGCAGCCCTGAAAGTCTAAGGCAGCAGGATCAGGCTGCTCTAGAAACTGGCAGGGATTCTGACAACAAAATTTGTTGTTAATCAGTCACTCAGTCGTGTCCAACTCTTTGCAACTACATGGACTGCAGCATGCTAGGCTTCCCTGTCCTTCACTGTCTCCTGGAGTTTGCTCAAACTCATGTCCACAGCAATATATGCACTAAAAAATACATAAATAAATAAAGAGTACTGTGAGAATATGTGGAAACTGAAAGCAACTGAATGCTTCTGAGTGATTCCCTTCCTCTTGGCCAGAGTTCAGTTAGTTCAGTCACTCAGTCCTGTCTGACTGAGACCCCATGGACTGCAGCACACCAGTCTTCCCTGTCCATTACCAACTCCCAGAGCCTACTCAAACTCATGTCCATTGAGTCTGTGATGCCATCCAACCATCTCAGCCTCTGTCATCCCCTTCTCCTCTTGCCTTCAGTCTTTCTCAGTACCAGGGTCCTTTCCAGTGAGTCAGTTCTTTGCATCAGATGGCCAAAGTATTGCAGCTTCAGCTTCAGCATCAGTCTTTTCAATGAATATTCAGGACTGATTTCCTTCAGGATTGACTGGTTGGATCTCCTTGTAGTCCAAGGGAATCTCAAGAGTCTTCTCCAACAGCACATTTCAAAAGCATCAATTCTTCAGTGCTCAAATTTCTTTACAGTCCAACTCTCACATCCATACATGACCACTGGAAAAACCATAGCTTTGACTTGATGGACCTTTGTTGACAAATATTTCTGCTTTTTAATATGTTGTCTAGGTTTTCATAACTTTCCTTCCAAGGAGTAAGCGTCTTTTAATTTCATGCCTGCAGTCACCATCTGCAGTGATTTTGGAGCCCAAGGAAATTAAGTCTGTCACTGTTTCATTGTTTCCCTATCTATTTGCCATGAAGTGATGGGACCGGATGCCATGGTCTTAATTTTTTGAATCTTGAGTTTTAACCCAGCTTTTTCACTCTTCTCTTTCACTTTCATCAAGAGACTCTTCAGTTCCTCTACACTTTCTGCCATAAGGTTGGTGTCATCTGCATATCTGATGTTATTGATATTTCTCCCAGCAATCTTGATTCCAGCTTGTGCTTCCTCTAGTGTGGCATTTCACATTGATGTACTCTGCATATAAATTAAATAAGCAAGGTGACAATATACAACCTTGACATACTCCTTTCCCAGTTTGGAACCAGTTCATTGTTCCATGTCCAGTTCTAACTGTTGCTTCTTGACCTGCATACAGATTTCCCAGGAGGTAGGTAAGGTGGTCTGGTATTCCCATCTCTTTAAGAATTTTCCACTGTTTGTTGTGATCCACACAGTCAAAGACTTTGGTATAGTCAATAAAGCAGAAGTAGATGTTTTTCTGGAATTCTCTTGCTTTTTCTATGATTCAACAGATGTTGACAATTTGATCTCTGGTTCCTCTGCCTTTTCTAAATCTACCTTGAACATCTGGAAAGTTCTCAATTCACATACTGTTGAAGTCTTGCATGGAGAATTTTGAACATTACTTTGCTAGTGTGTGAGATGAGTGCAGTTTTGCAGTAGTTTGAACATTCTTTGGCATTGCCTTTCTTTGGGATTAGAATGAAAACCTGGCCAGAGACAGGTATGAAAAGGACATGGACACTTCAGATAGAGACCACATTGTAGATGTCCAAGCTTATACTCTGGGGCACCAAGCAAAAGATCTTAATCCAACCTAGTACTGGTGCAAGCACCCTGGAGATCTCACCTGTCATGAGCTCTGGAGAGCTATTGGGATGAACTAGGCAGAACAAGACCCCACTGGCTGACTCCTAGAAGGCAGAGAAAGAGCACATTATCAACACTGCACACAGTTAGGGGTCCCAGCACTGAGGACTCACAGACTTCAGCTCCTTCTCTTTGTGTGAATTATTTAACTTATTTGTGCTTGCATTGTTCTCATCAATTATTTTACAAAATGGAAGTGATACTGTATGGTCTTCTGAGAATTAGATGAAGTTCTTAGGCTGGTGCCTAGATTGTATTAGCATATTGAATAGCAATTAGTTACCTACGTTTGTTCCTTCAGGGAAGGGAAGGAAAGCTCGGGAGCTTACGTATTGCTTTAAGGTAGCTCGATTCCAGTACTCTTGCCTGGAAAATCCCATGGATGGAGGAGCCTGGAAGGCTGCGGTCCATGGGGTCCCTGAGGGTCGGACACGACTGAGCGACTTCACTTTCACTTTTCACTTTCATGCATTGGAGAAGGAAATGGCAACCCATTCCAGTATTCTTGCCTGGAGAATCCCAAGGACGGGGGAGCCTGGTGGGCTGCCGTCTATGGGGTCGCACAGAGTCGGACACGACTGAAGTGACTTAGCAGCAGCAGCAGCTCTCTACTCCCCAACCCCCAAGTGAAAATGATATACTTTAACTTATATGATAGAGATAGTTATTTTAAAGGAATAGAGGAATAAAGGAAACTCCAGTTTAAAAAAAAAAGAAACAGTTTACCCCTTTGGAGTCCCTGGAGTAAGAGCCACCCCTGAACTAGCAGGATCTACAGTTGTCCCTTTATGCCACCTAGTGGACAGCAAGGGAAAGCCCTAATTTTATTTTCAAAGTCTGCTAAGTTGCTTCAGTTGTGTCCAACTCTGTGCGACCTCATAGACGGAAGCCCACCAGGCTCCCCTGTCCTGGGGATTCTCCAGGCAAGAACACTGGAGTGGGTTGCCATTTCCTTCTCCAATGCATGAAAGTGAAAAGTGAAAGGGAAGTCACTCAGTCCTGTCTGACTCTTAGCGACCCCATGGACTGCAGCCTACTAGGCTCCTCTATCCATGGAATTTTCCAGGCAAGAATACTGGAGTGGGGTGCCATTGCCTTCTCCGTTTCAAAGTCTACAGTTAACCAAAAACATGTATTCTTTTTTTTAACTTTTTATTTTGTATTGGGGTGAAATTAATGGCTTCCCAGGTGGCACTAGTGGTAAAGAACCTGCCAGCCAATGCGGGAGACAAAAGAGACGCGGGTTTGATCTCTGGTTGGGAAGATCCCCTGGAGGAGGGTGTAACAACCCACTCCAGTATTCTTGCCTGGAGAATCCATCCCATGGACAGAGGAGCCTGGAGGACTATAGTCCATAGGGTCGCAAAGAGGTGGACATGACTGAACTGACTTAGGATGCATGCATAGCCGATTAACAATGTTGTGATAGTTCCAGATGAACAGTGAAGGGACTCAGCCATACATATACATGTATCTGAAGAGGACAGTTTAAACTCACTAATGGGCTCACTTGTTAGTAAATTTCATTTTTTGTGCAAAATAAAAGATCAAGATTTTAAAAACTAGGTGTTAAAACTAAACTCCCTAAATATTTTAGGATTTATGTGGCGTGTGCTATAAAGATCATTCACTGAAGGAAAAGAAAGTACACCTGTCCTTATCAGCATGAATTTTCATGACCCACCTTTTCTATTCTTCCTGTCCTTCTCCAATAACACTCCTTATGCTCATACTGTACGTGGACTGGGAGTGTCCCAGACTCAGGGTAAACCTTCCCAACACACTGCTGGACCTGGGCTGGTACCAGGGTCATTCTGTTCATTTTCCAAGAATACAGCTATCACTTGAAATTTTGCTGTACTCAAACTAAATATTTGTCAAGGGTCTGTGTGTTTGGTTTGGTTTTTCGTGTGTATGTGTGTGTGTGTGTGTGTGCTCCTGCACACATGCACAATCTGCTTCCTGTTAAACCCTTTTTTAACCTTTATAATGTTTCCTCTCTCAGATGTTTATGAAGATGAAGACAATGGCAGACAAATATCCCTAAAACGTGAGTAATAATAGCACACTGGAGTGCCCAGAGCAGTTCTGAGACATTCTCTTTAGTATTACTGTAATTACTATTAACAGTAATCATAAGTGTTATTTATTAAATTCCACATTACTTTATAAACATTTTTGCTAATTCTTACATCAACACTGCAAAATAAATATTATTATTTTAGAAACAAGGAAACTGACGCTCAGAGAGGTTAAGTGGCTTACCCAAGATCACACAGCCAGTGAATGAGGGGCAAAATCAAAACTACACCCAGGTCTGACTGCCTCCAAAGCCCTTGCTCCCACCCCAGGCGATGGGCTCTCATTCATTCGCTGAGGTGCCTGTGACCCGCCAGACCGATTTGGGGTCCCCTCAGTGCTGCCACCTGAGTACTAAGACTTAGTACCCAAGACTCTAAGTACCACAGAGTCCACGGCCAGTGAATCCAGGAGAAAGGGATTAAGTATGGAAATGACAAAGATATAGTAAAAGACTGCCCATGAGCTGCACCTTCCTCCCCTGCACAACTAGGGACTTTGACTGAGGGATGTTCTCCAAGGCTTCTGGGTTCTAAGAATTCTGGGTTCCTTCCAGGAGCCACAGGGGAGGCTGGGTGAATAGGGTGTGGTTCCTACTGTCGGAGCCCAGGGCCCATGAGGAAGAAATGTGAGGGCTCACCCAGGGCAGATGCAGTTTGCCTCAGAAGAAATTCTCCCACCAAGGGTATTGTGAGGAGAATGTGGGTGACAGAAGCCCCCTGCCCGCACCCATCCTGCAGGGCCAGCAGCAGAGAGGGGCCCAGCACCAGATCATCACGTCAGCCCAGGAGCTGCTTACCCTGAGGAATGTCTGGAACTTGTCCTCATGGCTTTTAGTTCCTATATTTCCTTCCAGCCCACTGTCACCCCAGGCTGGCTGCCCATGTTCTATGGCTGATGAGGCTTCAGGGCCCAGCCCCATCCCCAGCAGGTACCTCTGGGGTCCCTCTAGGGTCCCTGGCACCTGGCACTGTCTGGGTCACTCAGACCTCAGCCCCTGGAGACACAGCTCTTCGGATCACACAGGGGTGGTCAAGAATACGGCTGCTCCGCTCCTCCCTAATAACCTTCCAGCAAGACCACCATCCTGTCCTCACTGTCTGCCCCTGTAAGGCACCCAGGCTGGATGATCACCCTAAAGAGGTATCTCTGGGGGTTCCTGTGGATGCCCCAAAGTCACATCAGAAGGAGGGCAGTGGGAGGCACCTTGCAGAGCCAGGTTCTCCTCTGCTCACCCCACCACCTCCCAGGAGCCAGAATTAAACCAGGCTGTGCCCTTGCATCGGGCCAGGTTTCTGGAGGCTTCCCCGCTGCTCCACGTGTTGCTAGCACAGCCCCCACTGCCCTGCTCTGGGAAGGACCTGGGGCCCCAGAACACAGTTAGGGGGGCCTCCAGACAGTAGGTTGGGAGCTCCCACTTTCTGGCTGCCTGCTCCCAGAGGTGCTGTGCTCCACCCCACCCCATCCCAACTGCAGGCTCCTTCCACTCCCTCTCCTCTGCCAGTCCTCTGCCCAGAAGGCCCTCCTCCATGGGCCTCGCCCCAATGCCCTCCCCCTGAATTCTCACTTGAACTAAAAACTCTCTCCTGCACTCAGATTCCTGAGGGATCTGGAACTCAGCTGATGCTCAACCTGGGGCTCCCTCAGGTGGGCTCATTCTGCAGATGCTCACCTCCCTAAGCTGACTTGGCAGCACTGTGGGGACAGGGATCGTGTCTTTTAGAGCATAGGGTAAAGAATAGGAATGTGTAAGGAATTCCCTGGCAGTCCAGTGGTTGGGACTCCAAGCTCTCACTGCCCAGGGCCTGGGTTCAGTCCCTGTTTGGGGGCCTAAGATTTCACAAGCCAAGCTGTGTAATTTAAAAATAAAAAATAAAAAATGTGTAGATTCCAGCTGCATTGTTTACCTGATATCTCAACTGGTAAAGAATCCACCTGCAATGCAGGAGACTGGGGTTCGATCCCCGGGTTGGGAAGATCCCCTGGAGAAAGGAAAGGCTACTCACTTCAGTATTCTGGCCTGGAGAATTCTATGGACTGTATAGTCCGTGGGGTGGTAAAGAATTGGACGTGACTTTCACTCACTTTCATGCAGTGTTTACAGGCCAAGGGAATTTACTCAACCTGGTGATTAATCTCTCTCATCTCAGTTTCTCATCTGTAAAATGGGGCTAAAGTCCATACAGTTGTGTGAGGCTTCACTTCTGATAAATGCCTGACATCCCAGCAGACACAGCAGGCTCAGTATTTGGTGGGAGTGGCTGTTCCCCACAGTGTCTTTAACAGGCCTGGCAGGACAGGTGCACAGTGGTGCTGCTAACTAGTAAATGAATTTCATTGGAGAGAGAGGCAGGATGTACTTACTGTCCCTCTCATTTTCCCTCGGATAGAGCAGTGACATTTGGCAGAGGCTGCCAAGGAGATGGGAAACAAGCAGTTATCAGGGGAGAGAAGGAGGTAAGGATGAGAGGAGGGTGGGAAGGAGCAAAGTCAAGAAGGTCCTCAAGACAAAAAGACAATGACTTCTTGGCGGACAGGGAGGTAGGGCTATGAGTACCATGTGGACACGCCTTCTCAGTCACAGTTAGGGAATTTTGAGCTGGAACAGGTACCCTTCCTCCTGGTCCAGGGGAAGCAGTCCTGTCCTGGGAGAGGAGAGGGAGATGGGGAGAATGGGTTTCCCCGCCATGGTGGGTTGTGGGGGAATGTCCTCCCATGCCCTCCCCCACAGCAGGCCAAATTCTTCACTTTCCCTCCCTAAGGTTGCTCAAGCAGGGAGTTTATCTCCATGGAAACCTCTGTCAATTGTGAAGGTGCAGAAGATTTGGAAAAGGAGAACAGTGTCCTGAGTGTAATTTATTTCCTTCTTACTTCCTTCGTATTCTCCCTCACTGTTCATCAGCTTCTACTGCCCGTTCTTCCTCTCCCCTTTCCCTTTCGTCCTCCTTTATCACGATTCTCACCCATAAGGAACCAGCTTAATCAAGGAAGCTGAGGTCACTGGATCTGCAAAGTGGCTCCCACACCACTCCCCACCCCCTACCTCCCACCCCCAGCCCAGCATGCGCTGCATCACCGGCTCCTTAGCGATGCTCTGGTTTCGGGCCAGAATTAGGGGCTCTTGCTGTGGGACCTGAGTGGCCCCGTGGGAGAGTTGGGGTGGCCCCGCCCTGCCAGCGGGAATCGCCCTGTGGATCTGATCCACCTCCCCAGCACTGCATCACTGTCCCTTCCCTTCCAGCTCTCGGGACTTTTCCGGTTGGACGACAGTTACGAGACCTCCACGTCTGGTCAGGAGAAGGGAGAAAGCATTCGGGGAGAGAAAAAGGGCTGTCAAAAGAAGGACACGTGAGTGGAACGCGGAAAGAAAAGTAAGCCAATTTGTTAGCAGTTGCTCCTCTGACTTTCTTCTTGGAATTTCAGGGCCACGAACAAAACTGAGGAGAGCCTTGAGACGTCTACTGGCTTGCTCGCCCCTGCGGGGAAGGCCAGTTTCCCCCGAGCAGAGGCAGTGCGGGCAGAGGCAGTGCGGGCGCAAGAAGGAAGCCTGAGGCCGCCCTCTGCAGAGAACTGACACTCGTTCCAGACCACTGAGCATCCCCGGCCGATTGTATTCCGGGGAGCCGCTTCTGTGGGCGCGGAGCAGAAGCAGCAAAGGGATCTCACAGCCCACACACAGATCCGCTGTCCTGCCGGGGGCGACTGGACCATCTTCCCGGAGCCTGAGGAGCGGTCCACGTCTGCGCGGGGAGCCTCGGGCTGTTCTACGCGCCGCCTCGCGAGCGCAGGGACTCGGAGCAGACCCCTTGGAGAACCTGCAGATGCCGCCACGCGCCCGCGCTGGGACAGGGCGCAGAGTCCGTGGAAAACCTTGCGCCCTTCTAGACGCGCCTAGAGTGTGGACTCCGCGGAGAACCTCTAACTGCTCCACATGTGCGCCTACAGAGGTTAGGGATCCAGTCCTGGAGAGCTGAGTCCAGGGTTTCTGAATGTTGGCACTTTTGACTTTAGTATAACTGCTGTGGAGGCTCTCGGGCATTGTAGAATGTTTAGGGGCATCTCTGCCCTCTATCCCCTAGATGCCAGAGGCACCTCCCACCCACTCACCGAAATTAAGACAATCAAAAAATGCCTTCAGACGTTGCCAAATTTCTGCTGGGGCGGGAGTGGAGAGCTCGGTTGAGAACCTCTGATCGGAGCCGCTCAAACTCCACAGGGCAGCCCTGCGCTCTTCTCCCTGAATCCCCACAAGAATGTTAACTGTGATATTTGTGTTACTTTGTTCCAGGGTTGTTTCCTCTTAGTGAGGGCTGGCTACAAGTTAACTTCTGAGATATTTACGTTTAGATTTATTAGTTTTTAAGTTAGCTTCATTTATTTTCAGTAATTTATTTTTAGTTAAATTAGTTAATATTCATTTTTGTTTTTAGTTTTATCTTTATTTAATTTCATAGCTTTAAAGCTACCTGTTTATAGCTATTTGGTCTTACTTAGTTCCTTAGTTTTTGAGTTATTTTGTTACTCATTTACGGTTACTTTGTTTTGAGTTATGTATTTCCAAATTAGTTACCTTTAGAATTATTTATTTTAAATTATCTATCTTTGCAATTGTTAATATCTGAGTTATTTTCATGTTTTTATTTTTAATTGTTGGCAATTTGGGGATTATTTATTTTTACAGCTACTTATTTGAATAGTAAATATTCACTTGAAGTTTTTTAATTGCTTTATTTTCAGAATAAAATACCTGTAGTTATTTTAGGGCTTTTCCCCTAGATATTTAGTTTTAGAGTTACCTATATTCACAGTAATTTATTTTCATTTATTTTAGAGTCTGGGTTATTTTTACACTCATTTGGGGGTTTTTAGTTATTAATATGTGGTTTTAAATTATTTTCAGTTGTTGCATCTTGAGCATTATATTTTGAGCTTCTTACTTTCAGAACTTTTGAGATACTTAGTTTTTGAGTTATTTTCAGAGTTACTTATTCTCAGTCGTTTCTTTTCAGTCATGTCTTTGTCATTCAAGTTTTTTTCTATTTTGTATTTTTCATTATTTTGTTTTCAGTTTTATTTACAGAATTATTAGTATTTCTTTAGAATTATTTAATCCATCAGTCAGGATCCATTCAAGAGAAACACTATAGTATACTAGTTATTTTAACAGAAAGAATTTATTTTAACAGAAAGAATTTAATATAAGGAAGTACTATCCAGGTACTGAAAATTTCAATGGGGGAAAAACAGTGATAATCAGATATCATGAAGATTTTAACTTCTCTGCTGGCATCAGGAAAGACCAAGGAGTTATGAAGATGAGTGAGAGGTTCCTGGGTCCAGTTGGGGGAGTCAGATGTGGAAATAGGTGATCACAACACAGTGTGTGACACACAACTCTGCCGCTATGTGATGAGGCCGTGTTTGGAAGATGGTAAACTGCTGCTACTGCAAGGGAAATGCAATTTTGAAATTTTTAGACTTCTTAAAAACCAGAAAAATAATAGAGGCTGAATCTTCTGTGAATGAGATTTGTGTCATCTTTCTATTTGGGTAAATGAAAAGAACTAAAACCTTCAGGTAAATCCTTCAGCCTCCTTTTATGAATACTAGTTGCTCAATACCCATTCCAGTGTTCTTGCCTGGAGAATCCCAAGGATGGGGGAGCCTGGTGGGCTGCCATCTATGGGGTCGCACAAAGTCAGAAACCACTGAAGCAACTTAGCAGCAGCAGCAGTTGCTCAATTAATCATGTCCCCTGTTGCCCACTAGAGGTCTTCATTTCAGCAGGTTGCTTAGGAATGGGAATTCTGTAGCCCCAGTCAAAGTGCTCTGGTATAGGAACTGTAAAATCTGGCCAGAGTCTGTGTCCACAGTAAAGAACAACCAGGCATTATGAAATTATTAGAAAAGTTAGAGATATTCTAAACCAGCATTTCCCAGAGTGTATTTTGCAGAATAGGCAGAAGAATGTTAGAGTTCAATGAGTTAATCCCACAATGAAAAAGAATTATGTAAAAATAAATATACTTTACAAGTAGTACATATTACTGTCTTGGTTGATCCCAACTGGTAAATTAAAGGAGCTGAGAACTCTTTCAGGACCAAAGTCTGTATATTTTTGTTAAACTCATGATTTCCCAAACTTATTTGACCACAGAACCCTTTTCTTTGTGAAATATAACATCCAATATGTATTAGTAAAAGGAAAGACTTTGCTATAACAAAGAGATCCAACAATATATTGACTAAAGAATATTTCCGTCTGTGAAACAGCCTGAGTTGAGCTTGCAGTCTACTCTGCTTCACATGGTCATTTATTGTCCCAGGTTCCTCCTTTCTGGTTTTCTACCATCCCCTAGAGCATTGTCTTTGTCTACACAGTCAAAAGCAAATTTCAAGAATGTCCAGCTTCCATCCTGCAGGAAGGAAAAAGAACTTGGGAGATATGTATAAGCAATGTTTTAAGGCCCAGCCTGCAAGTAGCACACAAAACATTTTCTTATATTCCCGTAGTGAAAGCTATGTTGAATGGCCACACCAAGCTCCAAAAGGGGTTGAGAAGCCACTGCCCAATTACAACTTTACTAATATGTGTCTGTGTAACCCAGCCATCCTGCAGCAGAGGAGAAACTAGAATCCAGGTCTTCCAATTCTCAGGCAAGGATTCTAAGTTACCACACTAGCATTTGCTTATCAGTCAAGTATGAGTTGACTCACTGGAAAAGACTCTGGTACCGGGAAAGATTGAAGGCAAAAGGAAAAGAGGTTGGCAGAGGATGAGATGGTTGAATAGCATCACCGACTCAATGGACATGAACTTGTCCAGGATATAGTGAGGGACGGGGAGGCCTGCATGCTGCAGTCCATGGGGTTGTGAAGAGTTGGACACAACTTACTGACCACAAAAACAGCAACAAGCATTAAGTGTCTCTTGAATTTCAAGTTGACTGTCAAATGAGAATAGAATGCATTTTAAAATATAGTTTCACCAATCCTCTATAAAATATTTGTCAATTGCATCTTTAATCTGGCAGCAGTTTTTACGGATAAGCTTTTCGAATATGGCTATTATTAATAGCAAGAATTGTAGGACCGTGATTGCAGAAATGTAATTAAAAGACATTTGATCCTTAGAAGGAATGATATGACAAATCCAGACAATGTATTAAAAAGCAGAGACATCAATTTGCTGACAAAGGCCTGTATAATCCAGTAGTCATGTGTGGATGTGAGAGTAGGTTCATAAAGAAGGCTGAGCACCAAATAATTGATGCTTTTGAACTGTGGTGCTGGAGAAGACTCTTAAGAGTCCCTTGGACTGCAAGGAGATCAAACCAGTCAATCTTAAAGTAAATCAACCCTGAATACTCATTGGAAGGACTGATACTGAAGCTGAAGCTCAAATACTTTGGCCACCTTATGCAAAGAGCTGACTCAACGGAAATGACCCTGATTCTGGGAAAGATTGAAGGCAAAAGGAGAAGGAGACAGTAGAGAATGAGACGGTTAGATAGCATCATGGACTCAATGGACATGAATTTGTGTAAACTCGGGGAGATAGTGGAGGACAAAGGAGCCTGGCATACTACAGTCCATAGGGTTGCAAAGAGTTGGATACAACTTTAAGACTCAACAACCATAAAATTTTAATTTGCCAAAGACCATATACTGTGGAAATTAACAAAAGGAACAGAGTAGGGAATCTTGAAATGGACCCAGATACATCTCAGAATTTACACTACAAAAAAAAAAAAAAGGACTTCAAATTAGTTCTGAACCAAAAAGATAAATTATGGGTAAAAGTGGTATTTCGACCTCTGGATAGCAATATGGAAAAAACAATAATAAGTTTATCTCAGCCCTTAAAATCATTCATATTGATACCAAAAACTCAACCTTTGTGCACCAATGCCAAATCAGATCTCTAAGACAAGAGTTTGGGGTGAAGTAGAAAAGGATAGCTTTACTGCATTGCCAGTCAAAGGGGGACACAGCAGGCTCATGCCTCTCAAAAACTGTGTGTCCCCAACCCAGAGGAACTTGGTAAGGAGTTTTTTAGCAATGGTTTAAGGACAGAGTTACTGATAAAGATTAGGGTGTGAGCAGGGTCTGCATTCCTTTAGTTTGGCCTCTGGGGGTCTTTTGAAGAGCTTCTCTGGCTCCTTTAATCTGGAATGAGGAATGCTAATATCTTCCGTTTGCTGATATTTTTAGTTCTATAAAGGCTTCCCTGGTGGCTCAGAGGGTAAAGCATCTGTCTGCAATGCAGGAGACCTGGGTTTGATCCCTGGGTTGGGAAGATCCCCTGGAGAAGGAAATGGCAACCCACTCCAGTATTCTTGCCTGGAGAATCCCATGGACAGAGGAGCCTGGTGGGCTACAGTCCACGGGGTCGCAAAGAGTCGGACACGACCGAGTGACTTCACTTTCACTTTCTTTAGTTTTATAAAGAGCTCAAAGCTATTGTTATGTGTATCACTTGAGGTAGAACCAAGACCCTGCCTCAAGGCTATGGTATTGTTTCTTGACTGCTCCTCTCTTGCCTCTGCATCCCCTTTTCCCTGAATAGCAACTGTTTGAAAAGCTTCCATGCCCAGGAGCCCCACAGGGTCTTTCTTGGTTTCACTGTTGTTCAAATGTGTGACTTAAAGAAATCATGAAAATCACAACATTGTAAAAAGAATCTTGAATAGGATAAAGTCTTTCCAGGCAAAAACTGAAGCCAGAAGCTACAAAGGAAAATTTTGACAAACTAAGCTATGCAAGAGGCAAAAACTTATATGTAGAAAAAAGGAAAAATTGAAACTAAAAAGCTAAATGCATTTTCAAAACATGTGGCACAAGACTAAATTCTTTGGTGTATTATATAAAGAGCTTTTACAAATCAATAACAATGGAAAAAGAAATAGGCAAAGGATGTGAATAGGAAAAAAATTTCAAAATCCAGTAAATAAGAGATCAAACAGTGATATATCATTTTTCATCATCAGAGTGCCCAACATTTAAAACTTTGATAATACCCAGTGATGGAGAAGATATAGGAAAACCAGCACCCTCATGCATTGTTGGTAGGAGTATAAATCAGTGCTAGCATTTTAGAAGGCAATTTGTAACAGTTTTAAAAATTTAAAACAAGTATATTATTTGATCCAGCAATTCCTCTTCTAGAAATTTATTTTAATGATTTACTCATACAAATGAACAAAGAATTATATGTGCAGGGTTCATTTTAGGTTTACTTTTAAGAGGAAAACAAGTGGTGAGAAATGGGAAACAACCTAAATATCTGTGGTAGTGTTACATTTTATCTCCAAATTTGAAACAGGAAGGGGGCATAACCTCCAAAAGAATGACATAGCCTGAGGACATGATATAAACTGATCAGAACCAACCAGATCCAAGATGGCAGGTGAGTCGACTTCCTTTTGACTTGAGCCTCAGTGTACGCTCATTGTAACATCAGTACTCTAAATGACGTATCGCAGGTGCCATGATGGCTCCAAGGATGACCTTAAAGGTCAAAAAATTGGCACTTGCCCAATTCCTGGAAATCCCCCTTCCCCCAAATAGCTGGAATACTCATCCCGCTCAGCCTATGAAATAATTCGCTGACAACCCTGTACCCCGGTGCCTCCTCCTCTCTTGCTTTCTGAGATGGTCTATACTCTGTATATGGGGTGTGTTTCCTCCCTGAACAAACCTTCTTTCGGTTTACTGTGGTTTGCTCTTGAATTTTTTCCTGCACTAAGCCAAGAATCCACACTTGGTGACTATCCCAGGGATTCAGACGTAACCTGGGATGTGACCACTTTCCTGCACCTCGCTCTTTTTCTTGCAACAAGTTGAGACTCCTCCCTTCAAAGAGTGCAGAAAATTACCCTCCCTTTAAGTGTGGCTGTACTAGTGACTGTAATAAACAGAATGTGGTGTAAGTGATGTTCGTTGCCTTTCAAGACTGCGTTATAAAAGCCATTTTGCTTTCTTCCTCGTTCTCCCTGTTGGATTCCTTACTGTAGAAGAAGCTAGCTGCCATATGGAGAGGACACAGAAACAGCTCAAAGGAGAGATTTGAGTGGTAGGAACTGAAGCCTCCTGCCAGCAGCCGTGTGTGAGCTACCTGGGAGGTTAGATTCTCCAGCCCTAGTCGAGTCTCTGATGGCTTCAGCTCCAGCTGACGTCTTGGCTGAAACTTCATAAGAGACCCAGACCCAGAAGAACCCACGAAAACCACCCTTAAATTTATTACCAGAGGGCCATGAGATAACAAGTGTTTGCTGTTTTAAGCTCCTAAGTTTCCTTAACAATAAATTAAAAATATATTAAATAATTTAAAAACTGGTTGGTAAAGTATTATACTGACATACAATGGAATTCTATGCAGCTATTAACAATAATACTATGGAGAAAGCTAGAAACAGCACTGTCACCACACTTGCAAGATCAAAAAATCTGGAAAATATATAAATTCACAACTTTTATGAAGAAAGAGCTGAGTTCACAGGGCAGCCATATAACCTGAAGTCCAAGGAAAACAGGCACCTGCACAAAGAGAGAGAACTCCAGCTCTTGCCTACTTGGAGCAGGCAGTGCTACATGTCGGCAAGCAGAGTTCAGCTAAATTTGTTAGTGGCCTAGTGTAAGTTTGCAAGAGAAAATTTAAACCTGCAGATGTAATGAAAATTTGCATTCAGTAGCAGACTTTTCTCCAGTGGTGTCACTGGGCACTCTAACACACACACACACACACACACACACACACACACACTATTAGTGAAAGTCCTGAGAAAGTATCCTTCAGTGCATAGCCCAGGGGAGAGGAATGCTAGCTGCTGCAGGAAATACAGGAAACAATGCTCGGATCCTATTTCTAACAGAACAAAAGCAGATCCAACTGCTCAAGAACAGGTGTGATAAACACAGACTTACAGGCTGGTAAGCCCAACTGCAGCTGGGGAAAGAGAACGGAATGAAAACCGTACCTCTGATCCTGAGAAAGAGGTGGGCATATATGCTGGGGGAAGGATAGAAACAATTCGAAGGTCACACTCCCTCAAAACCCAGGGACAGAGTGCCTGCCTGACTGAGACTTAATCAGAACAGAGCATCTCCTGGCTTAGTGCCCAGCACTAGACTAACAAGCAGTGACTATCAGTAATGGTGGAATCTGCCAGGAGAGCTAAAAAGTGTGGAGAGAGAGAGACTCTGACACATACCAGGAAAGACCTAAAGCTGAGGTGGAGCGCACACTGAGAAAGCATTTGAGCAAAGAAGGCCATACCTTAAACACAGGTAACACTTCAGTAATTTCATGATGTATGTAGTGTACTTAGGGTAACTGTGGCAACCACTGACCCAAGGATCTACACAAAGGAGTGAAGACTGCAAGAAATGGTAATCACATGAGTAAGTTTTTTTTTTAATTTAAAGAATTCTTTTTTAATATTTTATTTATTTTCTAATCTGTCTGAATTGAGTCTTTAATATTTTATTTATTTTTAAATCTATTTGTTTGCAGCGTGCAGATCTTTCGTTGCAGTGCAGGGACTTTCTGGTGGCACTCGGGCTCCAGAGCATACAAGCTTAGCTGTTCTGCAGCTTGTGGGACTTTAGTTTCCCCAATCCAGGATCAAACTCACATCCCCTGAATTGCAAGACAGATTCTCATCTATTGGACTGCCAGGGAACTCCCAGTGAGTAAATATGAAAGCCTTTTATCCCCCCTTATCATTTACCTCTCCTTAAAAGATAATTGATTATTTAAATAAAAATAGAGTAACAATATGTTGTGGGATTCATTACATCTACCAAATTAAAACATATGACAAGACAACAGAAGTGAAGAGGGAAGAAATGGAAGTAAACTGTTGTAAGAGTCTTCTGTGTGAAGTGGTATAAAATCATTTGAAGGTACACTGTGATACCTTAAAGATATATACCCTAAACTCTAAAGCAAACACGAGAGTTTTTGCTTTATGAGATAATATTAGTTACGACATGAGAGTTACAACTGGTAAGTCAACAGATGAGATAACATGGAATTTTAAAAAGTAACTAACCAAGAGTTAATAGAGAAAGAGGAGATATGAAACCAAGAATGGGCAGTAAAAAATAGAAAACAGTCGCCAAGATGATAGATATAAAGGTAATTATATCAGTAATCATATTGTTTGAACACCCCAGTTAAAAGGAGGTTATTGTCAAACTGAATATTTTAAAAAGAAAAGAAAAAGAAAAAAGACCACCCTTGTGACCTACAAGAAACCCACTTTAGCAAACCAAAGCCTATGCCTGAAATGTCTGAAGTTTAAGAAACTGAAACCTAGAGACAACCAATCACACACAGCCAGCTAGACTTTCTCAAAGAACACAACCACTTAAGCTACAGCCAATCAAATAATTTCCTTGCTTTGCTTCTGCCTCTTCTCTAGAAAAGTCTTTCCCCTAGCTTCTATCAGTGGAGCTCTCCCAACTACTTCTGGTTTGACCCTGCCCAATTTGAACTGAGTTTTGCTCAAATAAACTTAAAAAAATTTTTAGTATGCCTCATTTTATCTAACAGTATAAAGACACAAGGGCTTCCCTGGTGGCTCAGATGGTAAAGAATCTGCCTGCAATGCAGGAAACCAGAGTTTGGTCTCTGCATCAGGAATATGCCCTAGAGAACAGAATTGCAACCCACTCCAGTATTCTTGACTGGAGAGTTCCATGGACAGAGGAGCCTGGCAGGCTATAGTCCATAGGGTTGCAAAGAGTCGGACATGACTGAGTGACTAACACACGCACACATAAAGACAGAAATAGATTAGAAGTAAAAGGATGGAAAAAGATATCCCATACTGACACTAATCAAAAGGAAGAGTAACTATTTAATATAAAAACAAATTGAGTCTCGGAACAAAGAATATGACCGAAAATAAAAATCACTTAAAAATAATAAAGTGGTAAATCTGTGGAGAGGACATACCAAGCCTAAGTGTTTACACATCAATGACAGAGCTTCAGAATACACAAAGCAAAAACAGAACTGCAAAGAGGAAATAAACAAATCCACAATCATAATCCAGTATTTTGACTCGAGAAATAGAATATTTCCTGCTGTATCAGTAAAGAAGGAAGTCAGAGTCATCAGCGATTTTAGCCCTCCAGGGCACTGTGGAAGGGGAAAAATACCTGTGATCCCACAGCCATCAGGCTACAGCCACTCCGTGCCAGGAGCTCAAGGGAGTTGTGCGTGCATGTGTGTTCAGTCATTCAGTCTCAATCATGTCTGACTGCAACCCCATGGACTGTAGCTCACCAGGCTCCTCTGTCCATGGGATTTCCCAGGGAAGAATACTGGAGTGGGTTGCCATTCCCTTCTCCAGGGGATCTTCCCAACCCAGGGATCGAACCTGCAACTCGAGTCTCCAGGATTGAGAGGCGGATTCTTTACCACTGAGCCACCAGGGAAGCCCCAAATGACCACCTATAATATTGTTAATGGCTGATTAATGCTTTAAATTTTAAAAGTACTAATTTTTAAACTTTTAAAACTCCTTAGCAAACTTGGGACAGTATTGCAAGGTAATTTTTTAATGTCAAGTTGGTTAGTTAAGCCATCATTCCTCTGATCTACTGCTTGTATGCGTATTCCTCCTGACTGGGATTCACAGCTCTGAGAGACCATCATTGCTTCATCTAATTAATACAGGAAGGAGATAAGAGATGAAAAGGTCATCTTTCCAAGACATTGAATATTATTCATGTTCCAGAAAAACCAACTGGGAGTAGGCATTATCATCCCTATTATACAACAGAAGAAACCTAGGCTCTGAGAGGTTACCTAAGGTTGTACACCTGCTGAGTTGGCAGGGTCAGATTCAAACCCCAGATCTCCCCAGCTCTTTAGACCACACTCTTCCCACTCCCCGCAAGGTGAGGGTGCCAGATAAGGCTACCTTGAGCAGCGAGCAGGGCTGTCTCCGACTTCTTGTGAACACACAGAGACAGACAGCGCTCTACTACTGAGTTTTGACTCCTACTCATTCCTCATGAGTGAGGGATTGGTTTTCTCTCAGCTGAGAAGAGTCTCTGGGTTTATACAGAAGTAGATTCAAGATCTTAGAGAAAAATGGAGACCCAGCTTATGACAGAAGGAAGCAGATACTGACACAGATCCACCTCCTCTTGTGGAAAATAATCTTAGATGCTCTTAATCGGGCTGGGGGACATGCCCCACCCCCACCCCATTTCTTACAAACACTTAAGGCAGAACCGAAAGTGCCTGCTTTCACCGGAGGGCCACTTGTGGTTTCCCGCCCTCAGCTCACTGCTTGGGAGGGCCTCTCAGCTGCTTCTCATAACATAAGTGACTTTGGTTTCTCGGCCACAACTGAGTGAAGGGCAGAAGGAACCTGCCCTGGCAACAGCCTCCCACCATTCAGAAGACCCAGCCGTGCTGAGCGCTGAGCCTAGCAGCTGCTTGGGAAGGCACTGGTGCTCCCTGGCTCCCCAGTCATGTCCTGGCAGATCCCTGCAGTGGTGATGTCCTTCATGGCTCTGGTTGGTGAGTGACACACATGACCTTCCATGGTGACCCCACCACATCTGGTCCTATTAAATGTAAATTCGTTCTAGTTCCAGTGACCAAGGTGGGACAGAGCAGACTGGAAATAGCTGTAGTGACTTTAGTTACTGTGGGTATTTGACTTGGGACTGTCTTTTTATTACTCTACATGTGGAGCACACTTCATTGTTTCCCAAAGGCTTCCATGGTTTGGATTGTTTTCCATGAGTCAGGCAGAGTAGGTGTCAACCCAGGAAGATAGAGACACTGCTTGTGGTTCCCAAATGGGTTCTAGGCATCTGATTAGGGAGAGTTTGTAGAAATCACTCCCATTTAAGAGGTGAAGAACTGAGCCAGGACTTAAAAATGGGGCTTTTGCCACACACTCTGGGGAAAGTATGTCACGCTTTGTTTTTTCTGCCTTTCTCAAATGAAGTGCTACATTTATATTATGTAACAATAAGTTGTGAAGATGAATGAGATGTGGTTGACAAACTGCCCCATCTCAGAAGGATGTAAGCCAGGGCATCAGAGATTTATTTTTCAATTGCAAGGATTTCAGATCAGAGAGACTGTCTAGGAAGCTAAGCTTTTAATGATCCTTTTATGTCCCTATCCCCTGCTTTCACCAGGAGTGTTTTCTCCCTGGGACACAGGGTCCTCTTATGTACTTCATAAAGCTTGCTTGTTGATTCACAATTCCTTATACTACCACTGACTTGAACGTGTAAGGGAACTAGCTCTGTCCACACGGCCCCACTAATGTGCTCAAATGGGGACACACCTGCACTGGAGTGTAACCCAAGTCATCGTGAAAGTTGGGTGAAGAGTCAGGCCAGCTGCCCTAATCCAGGCTGTTTTCCTTTCAGAATTAGAGTTTCACATTCTTTGGGAGGCAAAAATGGAAAGTCATTATTATGATTAACAGAACAAACTAATAAAAAACCATAAGTTCTCTGTGTAGTAGGAGCCCTTAGTGAGCAATGTGTGGGCAAAATTTCAATGGCTGGCAGGTGACTGGGGGATTCAAGAATGCAATGAGTGTGTGATAAATGCCCAGGCAGGTGGAGGGGAAATGCCCACATTGCCCTTTCCTCTCTGAGCTGCACATTCTTAGAGGTGAACACAGGCACTCAGCTAACAAATCGGGGTCCCTGTTCTACACTTATGCACTACGCTCCTACATGCATATATTCAAGAAATACTTGCTTAATTGGGTATGAGCAAAAAGCATTAGACATTTTGCTTGGAGAGACATAGCTTTTAAGTAAGCTTACTGTGTAATCTTTTTCCAGTCACTTTGCTTCCCTGATCTCAAATTCTTCCCCTGTAAAATAAGGGGATTTAAGTTGGTATCAATCAAATTTAGGTTCAGTTGCACACAAGAGACCAGCTCCAAATAGTGAATTAAACAAGATGAATGTTTGTTTCCCTTTTAAGTGAAAATGAGTCAAGAGGAAGTCAGAGCAGGTGTGTGGGGACTCATTCTCATGGACCCACCACCCTATGTATGACCTCCACCTTCAAGACCTCCTCACAGCTCTCATCTGCAGAGCTCTAGCCATCACATACAACTTGCAGGCTGATAGAAGGAGGAAACAGGAAGGCAACAGAGAGGCCCCAGGAATGACTGAGCTCCCTTCGAGCAGCTTTCCCAGAAGGTCCACATGACCCTACCTCTTCTACTGCTTTGGCCTGAACTCAGTCACACATTTCTATCTTTCCCATCTGGAAAAGAGGCTTGGAGATGAATTCCAAGCAGTAAGCACTGAACTTCAACTCATGGTTCTATTTACAAAGGAAAAAGGAGAGACTGAATTTTGAGAGAGTCAGCCAGCAGTCTCCCAACACAGGGCCGGAGTCCCTTGTGTTCAAAGGTTCTCTTTGAGTCTCAAGTCCCCCAGAAAGTTAACAGAGATAGGATTTGCATCTTTTTGCTAAATGCTCTAAGACTAAACGTGAAACTGTGAGCAGAATCTTGCCAAGGGCTGACCCCTACTGCCCCACACATCCAGAAACAGTCTTCCATGCCTCATATTGCTTCTGCTGCCCAGGGAAGTGCCAGAGAAAGTGCTTGGGCATTATACCCAGTTCCCTGCCCCTAGATGTGGCCCCTGGGGCTCCATTTACTCTCCAGCTGTGTTCCTTACAGCTGTGCAAAGTGTAGCTTCCAAAACCCACCAGGCCCACTCCCTGCTGGCCTTCCACCTATCCCTCCTCCCCACACTCTCCCTTGTTCCCTTCATGTTGACCCCCTTGCTGTTCTGCAGACATGCCAGGCTCTGAGGCCCCTGTGCCTTTGCACAAACTCTTCCTCTTGCCTGTAGGATGCCATCTGCTCTCTTGTCTGGCTGAAGAACTTCTTCTATTAGATTCCCCACCTCACCCCATAGCACTCGGAGGGCCTGCTTCAATAATAACCCCTGTCACACTGAGGTGTGTAGTCCATTTTTGTATCTGCCTCACAGGTTTGGAGCCGCTAAGAATAAAGACCTGCCTCCAGTACCTGGCCAGAAGCTTGGCTCAGTGTAATCTCCCATACAGCCGTTGAATTGGGTGTGGCAGGGAAACCAAACTAAGGCTCTCTAGGAAGGCCCAACTGACTGGGAAATACCTAGAGAAGTAGTACTTGTGTGGCCACTGGCTTTCCCAGGGCCCGGTTGACGGGTTATCTCTCAGATCCTCCTGTGAGCTGTAGGGAAATCCAAATCTTCTCACACCACTTGCTACAGCTCACCATCTAGAGGGGTGAAGACTCTAGGGTACTCATTTTCTGAGTCTCTTGAATCCTGGAGAGGAGATGCTCAGGTTCTGGGAGTGAGAGCCTGGCAAATCAATGTGCAGATTTCAGGTTGTGTTCTTTTGAGCAGGAGGAAGGCTCAGAGATTCTGAGTTATGCCCTGCCCTTGCTTCTGCCTACTTCCCTCTTTGTGGGTCTCAGAGAACTTAACTAAACCTCTAGGGGTCAAAGAACCCATTTAAAAACTATGACCCAATTTTGACAAAGATTGGGCATATATGTGTGGTCATAAACATAGATATTGTAAAAACAGAGTATTTTTGCCGAGTGTTATTTCCTTGAGTACCTAACAAACTTATGAAGTTTCTTGGACATATTTCAATGCACAGCAGAGCTACCCCTGTCATATTTCCGTCTTATCATCGGCCCATCTTATATACCTCACACTCCTATGAGGAAAGGAGGAGAGGGGCTAGATTGGAGAAGGCGAATATAAGAACAGTATCTCCCAGAGTTGTTTAGTTGTAACACACTGTCACTTTTTGTCCTGTCACCTACCAGCCCCAGGCATCTGTTCACCACAAAGGCATGTATCATACGGAGACGCCATCACTTCCGGGCACCTCACAGAGATTTCCTGTACACCAAGCACACTTGGCAGGGTGCCATGAGTGTTCTTCTCCTGTTTGGGGTGCTGTGCATTCATGAATAGCCAATGTGTTTTTTCCCTTTATTTGAGCTCATTCATCACTACTGAGAGAGGAGTTCTAATTGTATTATCAGGAAGGTTCCCCCTTTGAAAGTGTGTGCTACTCAGTTAAGGAAATTCTACTCAATTGAAAAGATTTACTTTAGCTCATAAGCATAAGGTAAACACAGTGGGATTTTATCAAGGACCTAATCATCCAGGAGAGCAAAAGGCAGGTGGTTCTCAATCTCCCAGAGTTCTCTGGAGCAATCTTTGCTTTTTACTACAGACATTCCTAGACACCATGTCTGGGAGTGAATTCTATTTCTCCATCATAATACTATGATCCTAATGGGATTCCTATTGGGTTCTTGACCCAGGAAACAGCAACTCAGATTTAGCCCAAATGAATTGTGAAGATAAATCTTCAACAACTGTCAACCTTCATAATAATCTTGAATGGAGAAACCTTGCCCCAGGTTCTACAATATGGGCAGAAAGGCTCCACAGGGAGTGATTTTACAAAGATTTGCAAAGCAAATCTACAACCCAGAAAATCAGTTGATATAACTCTCAAATATTATACATTTCAGTTGTCTAAGTAAAGCTTTTGGAAACAGAAAAGACTCAAGAGACTCTTTAGTAATAGTCTCAAGTAACTTAATGTCATTAATAATGTCTTTTACAAACCAGCTGTGCAGAAATAATTGATAAGTGTTACTACTGGACTTACAGTTAGCCTTTTCTTCTGGAAAATGATCACTGTTTTAGCATGTGGGTCTTTGAAAGCCTCACTAAGGACCACCATGATGCAGGTTTGGTGAACTGGGGTCACTGAAGGGGCACCCTACTCTTCTTCTCTCCTTTGCTTTTGTCTCTTCTCTCACTGTTCTTCCCAGGGATACACACTACCTCCACCCATCCACAGATCCAAGGGCAGGCTTTGCTTCAGACAGGGGCTTGGGTCTAAAGCTCCAAAATTTACTAGTTGGACAATTATGGTCAAGTTAATAGAAATTTCTAAAATTGAGTTTCCTCATCTGAAAAACAGAAAGATTAGTACCTGTCAAAGGGTTTTTGAGAAGAGTTGATGAAAGATAACCCTTGATCTGAGGTCTGCCATGTAGTAAGTGGCTTGTAGATTTATTGCTATTATTATGGGGAAAGTACCAACTTAGAAATATATTGGATGAAAAAGAGAGAGAGTAAAGGAGTTTGTGGATGATTTTTATTAGATATGAAATTCGGGACTCTATAAACACCAGCATAGAACAATCTTTCCATTTTCCCTGTGTTTTTCCAAGTCACTGCCTGACACTGGGCAGCTCCCACTCCAGTGAGTGAAAATACAAAGGGTAAACACCTTGAAACCATAGCACTGAAGAGACAGCACCATCTCTCAGTGCACCTGATCGTAAGCTCTCCTGAGACATCATCACACTCGTCCACTTTCGGGTTTGTTCTGTGCCTGAAGGAGACAAGGACAGAACTTTTCTGGTTGAAAAAGAGCCAGAGGCCTTTGGCCCTGAAGGGTGACCTGGGAGAGAACCTATGACAATAAAGCACATTCTAGGTCTGCTTAATAGTTCAGAAAGGCTTTTACTCAAATCACCTTGTTTGAGCCTTCTAATAATCGTAGGAGGAGGGTGGTCCAGCGGTTAAGAGTCCACTTTGCAATACAGGGGACGTGATTTTGATCCCTGATTGGGAAACCAAGATGGGGTGCCACAACCAAGACCCGAAGAAGCCAAATAAACATATGAATAATGCTAGGAGCTCTACAGTGTTATAACCGCCACTGACACATTCTGTTATTTATTCATTCATTCTGTAACCACTGAATACCTTCAGTGCACAAGCCCTGGTGGTAGGAAAAAAAAAACAACCCACAGCTCCCACCTTGAGGTTGCCTTTAATCTAGTGGGAGAGATGCACAATCTATAAACATATAATCAGGGCCAAGCTTATGGCTAAATATTTGAATGCCATCCCCTTATATCATTACAAGTTGTGATTAGTGCAGTGAGGGCAATGAAAATAACACTATGATGGAGAATTTGGGAACGGGGAGCTGTTCTATGTGGGGAGGGCAGGGAAGACTCTTTAAGGAGCCAACATTTAAGCCAAACTGTGAAGGACACGCACACCAGATATATCAGAGCCTTTATGGGTTAATTTAATTTCTTAGCTGGAAAAGACTGGACCACTCTAAAGGGTTAAGTAAGGGAATGATAGAAATTGGGCTACAATTAGAAAACTGATGGCAAGATAAAAATGGAAGGGAACTGAATCTCTAGTCATTGGAGGCAGTTATGCATAGATTGGCTGAACACATGACAAAATATCCAACAGCAAAATTCACACATTAGATTAGGGTTTGTATTAGATAATCTTTAAGGCCCCTCTCAAGCCTGGGATTATATGATTCTATGAAAACTGTACAAGTCTGAGCAGATCTTTATTCCTGTTATTCAAGCTGCCCCAGCTCTGTCAGATCATCCCAGCAATATCCTACCCAGGAACACACTCTGCCCAGGAACTGTCCAGATTCATGTCTGAAGATGGAAAATGAAGTGACATTGACACTCAGATATCTAGCTAAGCATGCTCTCTGGGGTGTTAGTACCACACCCCGTACAGACAAAAGGAAAGAATATCTCCAGTACGATCATGGATGACAGCCTTGAGTAACTCAGTGAAGCTGTGAGCCATGCCATACAGGACCACCCAAGATGGACGGGTCATGGTGGAGAGTTCTGACAAAACGCGATCCGCTGGAGAAGGGAATGGCAAACCACTTCGATATCCTTGCTTTAAAAACCCCAGTATGATCACAATCCTGTGAAAACATGGGTGCAATCAAAATGTTAAAATTGTGACCTTGTGGAAGAATTTTGAGTGATATTCACTTCACCATTCTATCCTTGTAAATTTTCCCCAGATCTAAAAAATGCATGTTAATTTTAATGAAACATTAAAGTGGGAGTGGGGAGGGACTAACAAATGTGAGTTGTTAGTTGGTATATTAACATTTTTTTTCTAATTTGCAGCGATTTGGTATTATGACAGTCATTACAACAGTCACATGCAAGCAAAAGTGTTTCCAGAAATCACAGGTTATTCTTCACCTACAACAGGACAGGCCACAGTAAAACCTTCTCTCCTCCAACCAACTAACTACGTGCCTCACAAAACTGCAGCAGCAAGATCGACAGATGGTCACGTCACCTCTCAGACAGTTGCCAAAACATCCAGCTCTGAGACCCTAACCACAAACACAACCATAGACGTTCTAGCAACAACTTCCCCAGTAACTACAAAGAGCACCCTACCAACCACTCCAACAACCCACACCCTAGTCACAACCCTGGCCACACCCAACAAGTCACATGTGACTTTTCCAGTCACTGAGGCTAAAGTTGGCCTCAGTGTAGGTCCCAGTTCACCACCAGTCACCGTCAACCCAACAGCTCACACCACTGGAAACAGGCCATCGACTGCCAGCCACACAACTGGGAAAACCACCCAACTCAGTAACCAGACCACCCTTCCAGCAACTTTGTCCACCTCACCACACAACATCACAACCAGTCAGAAACCTACTCAACCCACCCACACCCCAGGCCCAACCACAGCCACATACAACACCACCCAAACGGCCTCGCCTGCCACCATAGCGCCCAGGCCCACCCTCGCACCACAGCCATTGTCACCCAAGACGGGAATTTATCAAGTTCACAATGGAAGCAAGCTGTGTATCAAAGCAGAGATGGGGATACAGCTGACGGTTCAAGACTCCGTGTCGGTAAGTCGGAGCCATAGGACCAAAACAACGGCTTCAAAAAGTTTGAGTGAGAGTGCCTCACTAAAAACGAACATTCCCCTGCATCCTGTATCTTGTAATGAAACAGATACTTGCAAGTTCCTTTCTCCAAGGTCCTCTATTAAGAGAACCTGTTTTAGAATACCTGTAAAAATAGACACTGATACAGTGACTGTATGAACAAAGGAAAGCACACACCGAAATTTTAAGTATGCACATTCCTCACTTTTAGCCAGCATGGGCAGAGTGTGGGGTATGTCCAGCATTGACCCCAGCCTGGCCCTGTCCCTCTGGGTGACATTCAAGCCTCAACAACTTTCCTGTGAAATGAGAGGTTTGCATTCAATGGTTGTTCCAACCACCTGTGACATTAATACGAAAAATCCAGATTAATGAGAAGATTGGTTGGAGGTATTGGGGGTGAGGGGTTAAGATTATTTGACTTACTGAAAGAATCACTATAAAAATTCTTCCTATTTTACACCATTTTTGTGATTGCAAGTAAAACTTCCACATTCAGGTTTTTATTTGAAACAAAAGTTCAGCAAAACATTTCCTGTAGTGTCCAGCATGTTTGACTGAACAAAAATTAAATTTCACATAGTTTATCAAGAATACAGCTGCCACAAATTATCTCTCAAGGAACTCCTCACTGTGAGAGCACTCTTTCATTTAAAAAAAAATCTTAACAGATTGGAAATGAGAGGTGTCTTCCAGGAACTTTGAAATTCCCCAGTGAAAACCCACTAGCCTCGAGTTTCAGATTCCTTTCTAACCTGTGTTTCTGGTCTCCCAACTAAAGCGTTCTCTTCATTGAGCCCATCTATTTTATTTGGTTTAGGTCTTTTCACCTCAGAAATACTTCAACATCGACCCCAATGCAACTCAAGCCTCTGGAAACTGTGGCTCCCGAAAATCCAACCTCCTTTTGAATTTCCAGGGTGGCTTTGTGAATCTCACATTTACCAAGGTGAGGCTGAGATCCTTACATGAACAGGCTCTAGCATTTCTTTCCCTGCCCACCCCCAGCCCTGTCTCTCCCCGCGAGGGCCAGTGGTGCAATCCCACGCTTCACTTTAAATTCCAGAGGAAATAGACATCAAAGCCTTTTGAGATGTTCTCTGATAAGAATGAGGGTCATGGAGATGGAGAGGAGGCAAGTGTCGACATCTTCTGTTTGCTCTCTCCCCTCTTCAGCCTCCTCTGTGCAGCCCAAGAAGGGCTTTGATGCCTCTCGGTGGGGTTGGGGGGGAACTTGGCCTCCGGGGGGGGAACTTGGCCTCAGGGAACCTGACCATAGTGCCCTATGCAAACCATCCAAAGGAGGAAGTTATACCAATGAACAGACCCACAGAAATTTCCAGTGGGCACAATATGCAGTATTACTCTAACACCAAAGTCAAATGTCATAGAAGGCAAAATTCAGGGACTAACCAGGAGCTGGGTTTTCTAGGCTGTATCCTGGAAGGGAGTAGACAACAGAGTACAGAGGAAGAGCATGGTCATGAGGTCAGAGTCTTGACTACCAGTTTGACTCTGTTACTGTTCTGCTTTTGACATCCGGCAGGCAACTTAATCTGTTTGAGTTTTTTGTTTTATTTTTTTATCATTTGAAAAATGGGAGAAAGGAATTAAAGATTACTCCTGTAAAGAGCTTGATCCAATACATAGAAAGTGGATGTGCACTAGCTGGTAGCTATGGTTACAGTGACTGAAATGGGCAAATGTCTTGGGGACACAGTGATGGTCATTCCCCCTCTCAAAGGAGAGACTCTTTCTGATTGCCCCCATGTGTCTTACAGGCCAAGAGGATCCTAGCAGCTGGGACTTGGTGCAGGTCTCTTTCTTACCTGTCTAACTGACCCCTGAAGTTAGAGGGTCTTGGTTAGCAGATCTTAGAGAGCAATGAGCACAGACTTTGGGATCGGACAAATCAAGATTGACTTTTAGTCATAAAACTTACTAGCTGCATGACCTTGGACTAGTTTGGGGCATATTTCCTTGTCTATAGAATGGAACTAGTTATAGCTACTTAGTGGGACCCTTGGAAGAATTAGAAATGGCGTTTGTAAACCAGCCTTAGCTATGCCCCCGGAGAAGGCAAAAAGTCTCAAAGAAAGTAAAAGTTCCACCACTCTTAGCCTTCCGGGGAATTTCTGCATTTGAAAAAAAGTTACTTGGCTGTGCTGAGTCTTAGTTGTGGTATGCGGGATCTTTGGTTCCCCCACCAGGGGTCGAACCAGGTCCCCACCATTGGGAGTGCAGGGTCTTTACCACTGGATTACCAGGGAAGTCCCAGTTTCTGCATTTTAAAAGAGAAGTTGTTTCAGCCAAAGTGGTGGCCACAAATCCCAAGATTACAGGGGCTAAACATAGACCTTGATGTATGTTTAGTCTTAGTTGTAAAGTAGTTGAAGTAGCGAAAAAGTAAAAATATCTTTTGTCTTGAAACAGACAATCTTTATTTTTTATTTTCCCACTTTTGGTGAAGACTTCATTTTCCATTAAATCTGTATGAGGAAAATGTTAGAGTATGTGTGAGGTGACAAGCAGCAGCCTCAATAGTGAGGGGACGAGGACAGGTCAGGAGCTCCGGTCCTCCCCAGAGGGGACAGCCAGGGCTGAGGAGGCTGGTGGCAGGGCTGGCATCTAGCCCTGGGGACTGTCACTGTCTTTTATGGTGAGCATTCATTCTGGATGGTGAGGTGTCCTGAATGGCCACCACTCTACTGTGCCAGTTAAATATTTTACATATCACCTCTATCAGGTGGTAATGACAGACCAGTGTTGCCAGTGTTCAAGAGAAGGCAGAAATCCAGATTTTTAATAAAAGCACATGACTTTTTAAGTTAGCAACACATTTTAAAAAAACTGAACACTGTTGACCCGACGAAACACAGTTGTAGGCCTGTGTTTTGGCCTCAGGACCCTGACACTGTGCCTTCTGCCCTAACAGGTGAACTATGTGAAATGCCTTTAGGCAGGAAAGTCTAGATTCTTCTGCAAGAGAAACACGCTCAACACTGCAGTCACTTTTCACTTGTTGCTACCCTCTACTCCAGTGCTTCTCAACAGCAGCAGTATTAACACTTGGGTTAATACAATGAGTCTTTGCAGTGGGGGCTGTCCTGTGCTTTGTGGGTTGTTGAGTAACATCCCTAGCCGACACCTACTAAATGCCAGTAGCAACACCCAACCCCAGCTATGACAATCCAAAATGTCTCCAGACATCACTAAATGTCCCCCAAGGGGCAAAATCTAGAGAAAAAGAGAGCCTTAAAAAAATAGGAATACATGTTAGTAATAACATTTTTGTTGTTCAGTTGCTCAGTCATGTCAGACTCTTTGCGACCCCATGGACTGTAGCATGCCAGGCTTCCCTCCCTGTCCTTCAGCATATCCTGGAGTTTGCTCAAACTCATGTCCGTTGAGTCAGTGATGCCATCTAACCATCTAGTCCTCTGTCATCCCCTTCTCTTCCTGCCTTCAATCTATCCCAGCATCAGGGTCTTTTCCAATGAGTCAGTTCTTCACATCAGGTGGCCACGGTATTGAGCTTCAGCTTCAGTCCTTCCAGTAAATATTCAGGGTTGATTTCTTTTAGAATGGACTGGTTGGATCTCCTTGCAATCCAAGGAACTCTCAAGAGTCTTCTCCAACACCACAGTTCAAAAGCATCAATGGTGAGCTGAGCTTTGGTGCTCAGCCTTCTTTACGGTTCAACTCTCACATCCATAAATAGATTTTATAAAAGAAAACCAAGTTGTAGGATGATAAATAGATGCTGATTAGCAAGACTGATTTTTCAGCCAGTTTATCAATAATAAGAGTTTACTGAGCACCTACTTTGTCCCCAACACTGAGCTAGACATAACGGGAGAAATAAAAGAAATATAGGTAATAGTTTGAGATTTCAGATCGCATACAATAACTCATAATTTTTAAAATTGAACACTGCCAGCTACAGAAACATAAAGAAAAACCCCTCCTAGGAGGGAAGTTGTTGTTGATGTTGTTCAGTCAAGACTACTTATCTGTATCATGTCTGTGTGACCATGGACAAATCAACAGCTGTCTCTCTGAACCTGTTTTCTCAAGATAGTGCTGCTATGAATTGGGCTGGTGTATGTGAAAGAGCTGAGCAGGATATCTGGCCCATTTAGGGTCAGGACAGGTGGTTTTCCTTTCTCATTTCTGTTTCATTTTTTAAAGAACTGAAACCCTTTCCATGTCAATGTCTCATTTGATTAAGATGACATGCTGAGAGTTGTTCAAACTCTTCAGCTGCAAGATAAATGTATCTCCTCTCACCCTCTACTACCCACAATTTCCTTCCTGCTCAGGATTGTTTGTTTTAAAAACAACACATCTTTCAGTAACTCTGTGTAGAGTTTATGTTTCTGTTCTCAGTACTATCCCTTTCTCACCCACCTGGTTTGAAGGGCAATATGAGCCTTCAGCACTGACTCTGGGACCTGGAAGAAACCAGGCACCCAGAGGGAGGAGCCCCAGGGCGACACAGTGTTAGCCATCGAGGCGTGGACAATGAAGAGTGCCCAACCACCTGGTGTTTCCCCTCAGCCTTTCGGGGCATTAGGAGCTGTCTTAGCTTACAGCTTCCTGAGAACTGTTATCAGCATTTATATGTTAACCCCCTCAGGGGGCACTGTTCAGAACGTCCCAAGTGGGTGGCCCACCATTCCTGTCATGCTTTCCCTTGTGGGATTCCCTCTGCCTGGAATGCCCCTCCCACCCCTAATTCATCCTTTGAGATGAAATATCAATTCATCTTCACCCTAGGAAGTCTCCGCACCTCAATCGCCACCTCCATCCCAGGTAAACTGGGACACTTCCCTCTCTTGGTTTCTGGACCCTCCATATATCCCCTGACCTCCACTAATGCACTTGCCACACATTTTGCCATCTTGAAGGCAAGATTTTTACTTATTCACACTCTTCAGTGCTCAGCCCTGACTTTACATATAGTGTGTGCTTATGCTTAGTCACTCAGTCCTGTCCAACTCTTTGCAACCCTTTGGACTGTAGCCTGCCAGGTTCCTCTGTCCATGGGATTTTTTAGGCAAGAATACTGGAGTGGATTGCACTTCCTCCTCCAGGGGATCTTCCTGACCCAGGGATCAAACCTGTGTCTCCTGCGTTGTGGGCAGATTCTTTATCCTCTGAGCCATCAAGGAGGTCCTTATACACAGTATATCTTTACCAAATGTTTGATGAAAGAATGAATCAATATGGAGTAAATCTAAACTTCACAGAGAACTTTGAGCCAAGGGGTCAAAAAATAAATTAGCACCTCTGTGTAAACAGCCTCTTTAGCTTTTGTGACATTCAGAGTAGAGATTTCTTTCTTTTTTTTTTTTTCCGTTTAATTTTTTATTTTATATTGGAGTATAGTTGACTAACAATGTTGTGTTAGTTTCAAGTGTACAGCAAAAACATTCAGTTGTACACATACATGTATCTATTCTTTTTCAAATTCTTGTCCCATTTAGGTTATTACATAATGAGCAGAATTCCCTCTGCTACACAGTAGATCCTTGTTGGTTATCTGTTTTAAATATAGTAGTGAGTACACGTCAATCCCAAACTTCCTAAATATCACCCCATCAAGGTATGGTAACCATACCTTGAGCAAAAGGGCCCTGATTGATGTTCACATCCTGAACATCTGTGATTGTGAAACTCCCATGATAGAATTTGCAGAAGTTGAGGAGAGGACCCTGGGCATCACAGTCATTGGTATGCTGCCTTCCTGGGCAGGCTTGACAGACTGGCTTTCTCTGGACCCTGTCCTTTGCTAAGGAGGATGTTTAACTTCCTTGAGCTAAAGTCTTTCTGATGAGATATTGCAGAATTCTCTTTTTGATGAGATATTGCAGTGACACTGACAGTGAGGAGACACATTGTCAGCAGCCATTGGTTGAGTAGTGAGATGGTTCTTTAGCAAGTGATTCATTCAAATGGACATGTTGTAGGTGCTATAGTACCATACTTGGCTCTTAGGAGTCCTTGGCCCTCTTTTGTCAATGCTGATAGGTACACACAGGCTTTTTACTTTGTCTTCAAGAATCTGTCATGGTAGATATTTGTCATTCTTTAGCCTCAACCCCAAATGAGAAACCATCTGGCAGAGACAAACCTGATGGGTGACAAAGGAGAAAGCAGACATTATAAATTGAATAATGTGTGGCATATAATTTCCCTTGGGCTTTGGGTTAACACCTGCTTGAAGCTCTCAACCTACCCTGCATCCCCACTGCTCTTCTCTGCATTCACCCCGTCCCCATCACTAAGAGCTGAAGTTTCAGCCAGGTTCTTTAATCCATAGGGCTAGCTAAGCTTAGCTCACCAGCTTGTTCTCTCTTTCTGTTGGTGGTGGATCTGAGCTCTAGAATATAGATAAAAATTATCCTTTGAGCTCAGTGAGAGAGGTTTACTGGGAAGGGAAAATCTTTTTGTTAACAATGCTAGTTAAAATTTGAATGGAGACTTTGTGATCAGTTTTTTACATGATTCCTTCATTTAGTCTTCACATCAACCTAAGATGTGAGGATTACTGTTGCCTATTACTATTGTCCCCATTCTTCTATTGAGTAAGTAAAAAATTAAATGTTTGGAATGTTCACAAAGATTCAACAACTCAAACTAGGTTACATGGGAACAAAGACATATTTTTAAAATAATATTTAAAAATTCTTAGCAACACTTTATTCTCCCAAATAGGAGATTCATCGCTCTAACATTTCATAGCCAACCAATGTATTCAGCAACCTTGTATTTTACTCATGGTATAGCCCAGGAGTCAACAAAGTATGCTTCCCCCCAACCAAATCCAGCCCACAACTGAAAAAATGTATGGTCCACAGGCTGAGAATGGATTTTACATTTTTTATGGTTGGGGGGAAAAATGAAAATTCTATGACACATGGAAATCATATAAAATTCAAATTTTCAGTGTCCATAAATGAAGTTTACTTTTGGAATATGGCCACACTTATTTGAGTATATGTCATCTACAGCTGCTTTTGTGCTAGAATGGTAGAGTTGAGTGGCTGCTACAGAGAACCACGAAGCCTAAAATATTTACCATATGGCTCTTTACAACGGAAAAAAAAAAAAAAAAAAACTTTCCAACCCCTCATATAGAATAAACTTCAGCCCTGTTACCATTCAAATTAGGCCACATTCTGAATTTTCAAAAGAAATGCTTTGCTCCAGTTTAAATGAAAGATAATTTTATTTTCTTTAACACCACTCCACAGAAAAAGTGGGTACCATGATCTAAATAAGACTCATTCAATATTGGCAGCATACATTATATAAAACTTGAAATCTCAAGGAAACTAAACATTCCTCTGATGTTTTGTTTATATAAATTTGCCAAACACATGTTATTCCTTCACCGTGAAGATAGACAGCAGCTTTGTCAACATTTGTCTAATTTTGACTCAGTCAAAACAGAAGGATATAGGCTTAGGGCTCTGTCCTGTTACATCATGAGATGAACTTGCAGTGAGTGTGGGCACTGCCATCTGCTCTGGAGGGCCTCACCATGGGCGCTAACCCCTTAAAGCCCAAGTTCTTCTGGAGCAGGAACAAACCTTCCCATCAGGGCATGCAGTTGGGAGGGCCCATGCTTACTTTAATGCTTCACCTCCCCTCTTGGAACTCTTAATGATTTTTCAAATGTTATTTATTCATTTACTAGCTGTGCTGCATTTTCGTTGCTGTACCAGGGCTTTCTCTAGTTTTGGCAAGCAGGGGCTACCCTATAGTTGCGTTGCTCGGGCTTCTCATTGTGGTGACCTTTCTTGTTGTGGAGCACAGGCTCTAGAGTGCTCGGGCTTCAGTAGTTGCGATGCCTGGGCTCAGTAATTGTGGCTCATGAGCTCAGTAGTCATGGCTCGAAGGCTCCAGCGTGTGGGCTCAGTAGTTGTGGTGCATGGGCTTAGTTGCCCTACAGTATGTGGGATCTTCACAGACCAGGAATTGAACCCACGCCCCCTGCATTGCAAGGTGGATTCTTAACTGCTGGACCACCAGGAAAGTCCCTTAATGATTTTTGATCTTGCATTTTTATTTTGAACTAGGCCCACAAATTATACGGGCTTCCCAAATAGCTCAGTGTTAAAGAATCTGCCTGCCAATGTAGGAGACACTGGAAATGCAAGTACGATTTCTGGGTCAGGAAGATCTCTTGGAAGAGGAAATGGCAACCTGCCCCAGTATTGCCTGGAAAATCCCATGAGCAGAGGAGCCTGGTGGGCTTTAATCCATGGGGTCACAAAGAGTCAGACACTGAGCAACTGAGCATGCACGCACAAATTATATAGCCAGTCTTGCTTCCTATAGATGATTATGTACAGGCAACTACATTTCAGGGAATGTGAAAGGAAGTTCTTACACAACAATTTTTTCTCTGTAATTCCATATCCCATAAAGGAAAACGTTGAGCAAGATCCCATAGACAAGATCTTCCTTTGTCTCACCTACAATGTGAATCAGAGGTAGATTCCTGCCTCCTCTGAGCCTCTTTATTCTCAGTTGTAAAATGGGATAAGAACATTAATGCTGCCTCGAGGGGTTGTTATAAGGATCCAAGAAGGTGAAAAATGCACTTAGGAAACTGTAAAACCTTTAAAGAAATACAAGCCCCCTTTCTTTACAAGGAGGATAGATCTAGGAGTTGCCACAGGAGAGAGAAACTCCAGGAGGTCTCTCATGGAGCTCAGCCTGACACCACCACTGTTCTGCTGCTCCTTAAATCAGTCTCTTGCTACAGCCCAGTTTCCAAAAACAAAGCCCTACATCACTGCCCTGCTTAAAACCCTTCAGTGGATTCTTTCTGTCCTTAGGTTGGGGCAGGGATCTTACAACAGTGACTGTGGCCCTGATGTAGTACAGATCTCTCTTTGGCTAAAAGAGACCCAAATAAAAGAATAATCTGGGACATCCCTAGTAATGCAGTGTTTAGGCCTCTGCTCTTTCACTGCTGAAGGCCTGGGTTCAATCTCTGGTCAGGGAACTAAGATCCCACAAGCCACACTGTGTGGCCAAGAGGTAGAAAAAAAAAATAACCCGAATAAACTGTATCTGAAAGCAACTCAAGAAAGGCCTGGATCACAGTTGTTTTTCTCTAAAACAAATGGATGATCCAAGCACATTGTCCAACTTGCCTTTGAGATCCAAGACTGAGCATCTTGAATGAATCATCTAGGTCTTATTCTTCTCCCAGGATCTAGAGCACTGCCCGGTCTGGGGTGGCTATCAGATCAGATCAGATCAGATCAGTCGCTCAGTCGTGTCTGACTCTTTGTGACCCCATGAATCGCAGCACGCCAGGCCTCCCTGTCCATCACCAACTCCCAGAGTTCACCCAGACTCACATCCATCGAGTCAGCGATGCCATCCAGCCATCTCATCCTTTGTCGTCCCCTTCTCCTCCTGCCCCCAATCCCTCCCAGCATCAGAGTCTTTTCCAATGAGTCAACTCTTCTCATGAGGTGGCCAAAGTACTGGAGTTTCAGCTTTAGCATCATTCCTTCCAAAGAAATCCCAGGGCTGATCTCCTTCAGAATGGACTGGTTGGATCTCCTTGCAGTCCAAGGGACTCTCAAGAGTCTTCTCCAACACCACAGTTCAAAAGCATCAATTCTTCGGCGTTCAGCTTTCTTCACAGTCCAACTCTCACATCCATACATGACCATAGGAAAAAGCATAGCCTTGACTAGACAAACCTTTGTTGGCAAAGTAATGTCTCTGCTTTTGAATATGCTATCTAGGTTGGTCATAACTTTCCTTCCAAGGAGTAAGCGTCTTTTAATTTCATGGCTGCAGTCACCATCTGTAGTGATTTTGGAGCCCAGAAAAATAAAGTCTGACACTGTTTCCACTGTTTCCCCATCTATTTCCCATGAAGTGATGGGACCAGATGCCATGATCTTCATTTTCTGAATGTTGAGCTTTAAGCCAACTTTTTCACTCTCCACTTTCACTTTCATCAAGAGGCTTTTGAGTTCCTCTTCACTTTCTGCCATAAGGGTGGTATCATCTGCATATCTGAGGTTATTGATATTTCTCCCGGCAATCTTGATTCCAGCTTGTGTTTATAAGAGAAGTTAAAGGCTAGCCAGGCAGCTTGGAGTCATATCTTCCCTGCCACCTATTATTAGAGTTGTGACCTTGGGCAAGTCACTGAGCCTTCATCTCTTCTCCTAGTCGTTGTGAGAATTCACTTCACTTCAAGGCAGAGGTGACTTCCACACGAGGTAAGAAGTGCTGGGCACGAGGTGAGAAGCCAGCGTGTGGAGGTGCTTCAGTGAACCATAGGATCCAGAGTTCAGTACATTAATAACAGTGACCTTACTGGAACAATTTGTACTCTGGAACCCTTACTGTGTAAGGAATCATCATTTTCATCCACAAATAATATGTAAATGAACTAGATGTGGTCAAGATTATTATTGTCAAATTCCTTTGATGACTACTAAAAGTAATTCTGTGTCAGATTCTCATTTTGGTTGCTTTACCATTTTTGGCAACTCTTACTTGCAGATGGTTTTCTAACAAATGCTTAAAAGTGGCAACACCATAAATCACCTACTTTAAAAAATAAAAACTCCTTTTCCAATGTACCCTTTCATATCTTAGTTCAATTCCTTTTAACATTTCATACTCTGAGTCTCTCAGGAAGTTATAGGGCTATTCTGTAGGGAGTTTTTTGGTTTGTTTTGTTTTTCCAAAAAGACAATCTCTGGATAAAATGCTTTCTAATTTTGAACCACAGCCTGAGGTCCTCTTCTAGGGACCAGTCAGTAATCTCAGGGTTAACCATTTCTTTCCAGAATCCTTCATGGTTCCATCTAACTGCTTGGAGATATGAACCCATTAATCTGTTTAAAGTAATTGGTAACCTATCCAGGAAAATCCACACACATACACTATTTTGCATACACTATTTTTCCCAGGGGGTTTATGAGTGAAGTCGTTCAGTCATGTCTGACTTTTGCAACCCCATGGACTGCAGCCCACCAGGCTCCTCCATCCATGGGATTCTCCAGGCAGGAATACTGGAGTGGGTTGCCATTTCCTTCTCCAGGGGATCTTCCCGACCCAGGGATCGAACCCAGGTCTCCCACATTGCAGGCAGACGCTTTAACCTCTGAGCCACCAGGGAAGCCCATCAAATCCATAGTCTCGGTTTAAATCCCTACCCTAAGATACTAATTACTAATAACAGCTTAATGTTTGCCCCCCACCCCACAACCCACTCACCTTCCAGATATATTTGCATTTTATCTGGGAAAAACATGGCCTAGCTGAAGGGACTCAGATTTTACCAGGGGAATTTGAATTTCAGGTTCTGGCAACAAGCATGATGTAGAGAAATTTTCAGCCAGGGGCAAGCCATTACTTATTATTTATTTACTGTGTGATGTATTTACTTTTTTGGAAGTTTTCAAGCACAATTATGGTTCCATTACAACATACCCCCAAACTCCCATATCAATGATTTAATAGCTAGAATCCTGCCTAAACAGTCTGTAAACTAGGATCATAAACATAAAAATAGAGATTACCCAAAGATTTACACACTACTGTTTTACAGGGTGAGAAGTCATATTATATCAGTGAGGTGGAAGCCTATTTGACTGTCTCAAATCCAGGTAAGTAGTTGGAGAGGCCTGTTCCACCAGCGATGATGCTGTTTCTGGTTAGTTCATTTTTCATCTCACTGATCTGTGATGCTGCATTTGAGACACAGGCAGGAGATATAATAGCACAGTGTGTGAAGATGACAAGCTCTAGAATTGGACAGCTTGAGTCCAAATACCATTTATTAGCTGTGTGGTTTTGGGCAAATGTTTTCAACTCTATTTCCTCATCTGTAAATGGTGACAGATGAGATATGTCACCTGTCATGACATACCTCATGACATGGCATGTCATGTATGTCAATAGGCAAGTTAGTATGGGAAAGTTAGCATGGGAATTAAACAGGAAAATGCACATCAAGTACTTGCACAGTGCCGGACCCAGTGAGCTGACCCTCAGTGGGTGATGTGATCTCAGACACAGGTGAATGCAGCTGCAGTGGCAGGAGGGGAGGGAACTTCCAGGCTGCCTCACTGACAGCCTGTGGGTGAATCCGCTGAGGGTCACAGTCTGGTCCTTGGCCCCAGAAGCCCTTAGCACACCCTTAGGTAGCAGCTGTCTCTTCAAGGAACCTGGTGTTAAACCAAGGTTGTAAACTGATGTATAAAATCAGAATGCTAATCTGTTCATTTATCATGCTACTGTTTCTTACTGTAACTGCAAGGGGACCAGAGAGTTAGGTCCTCTTGGTCAATGAATTTTCTCCCATTTGGGAAACCAAGTATATTCAGAAAGGTACCTGGTGGAAGTGTAATTAGAACATGTGGAGTTATTATGTGATTTAAATGTTTAACTCCATGTGCCTTAAGCATTCACCTCCTTGAAAAGGGTGTGACCTGCATGAGACAGTGCCAGTCTTTGAGTAGGTCCCTCTCTCCATCAGCACTCAGATGGTTGGAGATGAGCCTCTTCCTTTTCATGCTTCCCTGAATGATGCAACAACCCCTCCCAATGATGGGCCTAGTCCTTCCTTTTGCTCTATTAATGCATTTAGTGTGATGATATGCAAATACTCAACTCGGTAACTTTGCATGTCTCTGCTCTGATTAATTATTAGTAAAGAGTTCATGTGATTTTGACTCAGAGAACAATCTTACTTCTTTGATTTCTGAAGTTTTTGTGGGCACTTTGTGTGTGTGTGTGTGCCCAAACATTGACAATTGTCTGCATCAGCTCTGCCCCCAAATGATTTAAAATAACTGAAGAAAAGATTACCAAAAGTTTTGATTTCAGCATTATCATAATTCAGTGTAAGTGAGATGACTCTCAAATACTGCAAACAGCAGGAAAAAGTCACCAGAGAGCACCTGGGTGAGGTTTCATGAGGCGAAGGTGGCAGAACTCCAGAAAGCCACATTTAAGAAAGGCCATTTAACGCTTCATGGGCCACCAAGCAACAACTGGGGCTCAACAGCTATTTGCCAGGATGCTTACATGTCTCTATTTCACCTTTGTGTTTTCAGCGAAAGTTTACCAAGGACTGAAACATGCAATGATGATGTTTGAGACTGTGGTTGGGCATTCCTTCAAGTGTGTGAGTGAACAGAGCATCCAGCTCTCAACCTACCTTCAGCTGAAAACAATGAATGTCCAGCTTCAAGCCTTTGATTTTGAAGATGACCACTTTGGAAATGGTGAGTTATGTCACAAACATACACTTCTGAGAAAGTGTACCAGGGGTAGTTTTAAGTTATTTTTGTTTGAAGCTTTCAAAGGAACAAGAATCACATGAATATCCTAGCACAGTATGATTCCACCACCAAGCTCTCAGGGTCAAGTTTCTCTGGCCAGCCCTCCCACCATTGTGTAAGTCAATACCAACCTCAAAATCTAGCTAAATCTATTTTTGATAGTTGAGAGGTACTCCTAATGTCATTGAGTTATTATGAGAGAGATGTTTTAGAAACTAAAATTCAATTCTTGCCCATAGGTAGAAATCCTTGTAACACTGTTTTCCTGGTGGGGAGAAAAGGAATTCCTACATGTCTTAACCCACTCATGTCCACTGCCCTCCTGTTGTAGGTTACATTCTCCTTGTCTGACCAAAATACACATTCTGACTCATTTATACACACATGCACATAATCAATCAAAAAGTCAGAAAATGCCATCGGTAACCTCCCTGAGCAAGCTGCTGGGTACTGATAAACTCAAGTGTCTTTGGAGAACAGTTTAAACATCCTGAATATGAGTGATGGCTAAAATTCAAGATTTCGGAATAGATTCTTTCCCACTTACAGAGGGAAAAGAAAAAGATGTGATAATTCTAGAAAGAAATACACTCAGCTGGACCTCCTCTTCTCAAATCCAAGCTGTGCCGCCGAACTAGCGCTTCCTCAAAGTTAGTTTTCATGCAACTTCTGCTTTGGGTTTTTACCACAACAGAGGGAAGCAGGTTGTAGCAAGAAGACCAGGGACAACCCAGGGTGACTTTCCAAAAAAGCCCTTTTCTCCCCACTGAGAAAACAGTGTTACAAGGATTTCTATATATGGGCAGGAATTGACCTTTAGCTTCTAAAACATCTCTTTCATAATATGTCAATGACATATGAGCACCTCTCAACTATCAAAAATTGATTTGGCTAGATAATTAGCTATAAATTAAATTTCTATAAAGTGAGTCTGATTTCTCTGTAAAGTTGAAGATGTGAGGGCAGAAAACTCCTGATATATTAACACTTGGCAAAAGCATTTAGCAAAGGCAGTAGTAAAGTGTTCTTTGCTGTGGATCCCCTGATTTCTGTAGGTTTCATCTGAGTCCTACAATGTCTATCTTCATTCTGGACCTTTAGCACAGTGCAGATTAAAATCTAAGATTAAATATTAAAATTTGCTAGTAGGTATTGCCCCTACATTGTCATCTTGCCTCAAAATACTCAGTTTGAAAAATTCTTTTAAAAATTCGTTACGAAGTCGTGAAACACTTCTGTATTTAATCGTGTGGTCTTAAAAATAATACACACATTTGCTCTCCCTCCCCCTCAGAACATGTGTATAGAAGGAAGTTGAGCAGGTCTGGGAAATCGCTTAGCGGCAGAGGTGAGAAATGAAAACCTTTCAGCAGCACACCTGGCCTGCTATTAGCAGTGCTCACGAGGAGATGTAGAAAGCTATCTTATCATTTTTTCCTCTCCCTCCCTTGCCCTCTCATATAAATTGTCACAAAACCCTGTCCGTTCTACCGCCAGAATATTTCTCTTGTTCATTCCACCATCCCTACTTCAGCTCAGCTCCTTATTCCCAGTCCTTGTGCTCAGATTTCACTAAAGATACTCAAGTGTGAAGTCGTATGTCATCCTGTAAACAATATTTTCTACCAAAGTGTAAGAGAAGATGGGGAAAGGAATCAGTTAAAAAATAAAAGTTACCATACAGTATGGTGTTATGAAAGGCATAAGTACAAAGAGCTGTGGGAGTCAGAGGACAGTGTGACGCGCGTAGCATTGTGGGGAGGAGGTCAGAGAAGCCCTGACCGATGTCTGGCCCTTCACCAGGGGCTGGGAGAAATGGAGAGGAATCCTGCAAGTGTAAACGCTCAGCCTTGTCAAAGAGAATGGTCATCTCAAACAGTAGGCTCCTGCCCCTACTTCTCAAGCTCTTCTCTCTAAACTCTGGGAGGCTGCAAAAGCTCTCTCTGGTGTCAGGAGCCCGGGCTGTCTGGCAGCCCCTTTCAAGAGGCACAGAGTTTAAATAGAATACTTTGGCCACATGAATTGGTGCAGATTTTGACCAAGCAACAAGGCTCCTTGGCTTACCCTGGGTCTAGAGTCAAGACACAATTCTGATCCTGACCTCTAGCCTTAACCAGTATTTCTCAAAGTTGAATCTGCCTCCCAGTCATGTCAGAATCACCTGGGCCCCAGTCTGACCCACAGAATCAGAATCGCTTGGGTGTGGGGCCGGGGGACCTGTGGTGTAATATGCCCCTTAAGTGGCCAGAGGCACTGCAAGTTCCAGGGCTGCAGTGGCCCCTCCCCTTTTCATCTTCACCCATCTGTGCCTCTGAGGCAGCAGGGACAAGCCCAGTACCTCCATCTCTTTCTTCTCTGTGAAGCCGAGGCAGGTGGGGGCAGTATCACTTCCCAGCGTCGTGGCCAGCCTGTAACATCTGTTACTCTGACTTCAATTGCAGCGGATGAATGCATCAGTGACAGAAACAGGAGAGAAATCCCTGTGGCCGTGGGCCTGAGTATCGCAGTACTGCTTGCCGTTTTGCTAACAGCATGCCTGGTGACCAGAAAGAGGCCCAGTAGAGGATATGAACGCATGTAAAGCCCCACCTTCTTCAAAATGTGCAAGGTTAAGGCCTTGGAAATGCTGGCTGCATGTTTAGCCTGAAGTGATGGGATCACATTTTCTAGTTGCCAGCCCAACCCTCCCAATCCGACTGGGACACCAGCTTTCCAACAAAGGCTGTCAAAGCTAGCTACGGGTAGCCCCCACCCCACTTCTTCCCGGGCCATATGGGCTTGAGTTCCATCCACCTGATAATACAGACCTGGCTGGGAGAATTAGGGACAAGAGGCATGGATGTGAGCAGGGTCCTGTGAGAAGGAGAAAGCAAAACACCAAAGGAAAAACTGTGGGAAAGGCATTTTCAAACTGCGCTGATTTTTCTTATAGGCTTCAAAGAGTCTCAAGTGCTAGGCTTTTGTTTTGCTTTATTTTTAAAAAACCAATTCAGTTCAAAGTAAATTCTAAAGTGATTTTAAACTCCTGAATTTTGCCCACCTCCTGATTTACTTAAATTACCAATGGTCTTAATAGACCATCATTTTTAAAAGGACATATTCTACACTGTTAAAATGTATTATTAATAAAAAGAAAAAAAACAATAAAAAAATCCCAACATTTCATTTTTTCAATGTAAAGGATATACCAAAGATCTTGGCAAACAAGAGCCTTAATAAATGTTAGTTCTCCAATTCCTTCACCTTCATTTGTTGTCTACCGCATAACATCTTCTTTCTGCTTTGTCTCTACTTTTCTTTGATTTTAGTCTCTCCTTGTAGATTTACTTGTTAACTTGGGCCATTGTAGGGGGTGGAAGTAGGCAAAGCATCTAAACAACCAGAAATGGCAAGAAGAGGGAGATCTACCCATTGTTGCAGGAAGGGGGACCCCTTCCAGGGCCCGAGAATGGGCTCTTGTCTAACACTCAGAAGTGAATTGTTCAAGGAGACACATGTGCTGACAAAGCAAGAGACTTTGTTCGGAAGAGGCACTTCGTGGAGGGCAGGAGGGTAAAGGAACCTCGGCGAACTAGTCTGCCGTGTGGCTCCTAGTCCTGGGTTTTATGGTGATAGGATTAGTTTCTGGGTTTTCTCTGGCTAATCATTCTGCCTCAGGGTCCTTCCTGGTGGTGCACGTGTTACTCAGCCGAAAGGGATTCCAGTGAGAAGGATTCTGGGAGGTTGGTAGGACATGTGGTGTCTCCTTTGACCTTTCCTGAGTTCTTCCAGTTGGTGGTAGATTGCTAGTTCCTCCATGTCCTTACCATGTCCTCCTGTTGTAAAGTAACTCAAGCAAATGCTTGTTACGGTGCCAGGATGGCAGTTCCAATCAGTATTTCCCCTAAATATATTATTACCCACTTTTCTTTTTTAGCAAACATTTACTGAAAAAAAAAAAAATTGTAAACCAGAAAATTCCTGATTGGGAGTGATTGGCGTCTAGAGGGAAAGTTCTATCAAAATGTGGCTTGGAATGTTATTCGTAGTTTTCTATTATGTTGACTATTTAAATAGCAGAACTGGGGTTGCTATTTCAGAGAAAGGGGAGAATAATGGACTTCTGGATATTTTTAACTGTTTTTACTAACAGAAACTGTTGCTGTGTTTCTACATTTTCCAGAGGTGTCATTCATTAGTTTTAACAGAAAGTTTATGAAAGTTGGCAACCACTCTATAAGCACCACTTATCTGGGACGTGCACAGCTTTCCTTTGAGGTGTTTTAGCTCTCTCCACTTTTCCCAGAAATGATGGGGGTAGGGAGGGTACACTGCAGCTTCAAGAGCTCTCCAAGAGAAGGTCAGGAGTTCCTGTCTCCTCACAATAATAGGAGGTATTGATGCAAACCTGGGACATGAGGACCCAGTGTTCCCCAAAGTGACTTGGGCTGAACAGCAAGGGCTTGGCCTTGGAGAGATGCCATCCGTCTCAATCTCCTCCTTCCAGCAGGCAGCAGCCCGTACCTGTGCAAGACTCCCGTTTCCAGTTCGACCTCAAGTGTACTTGTTAGGTTCTGTACTGCAGAGCACGGGTTGTTTATTCAACATGCCGCTAACCGCCCTGTAGAATGACTGAAGGAAGGTTCTAGCATAGAAATGTCTCCTACAGCAGATGGAAGACAAAGTCCAATTAAAATAAAAAAGAGAGAGGTAAAGCAATTCACTTGAGTTTAATTTCCCTTTCTACCACCTTCAATGAATTATTCAGAGTAATGGCTGCTGCTTAGACTCCTGTGACCTATGATCTTTAAAACTGCTTTGAATTAACATTCTAGTAACACAGAACACAAGTTTTATTTGAATAATTAGTAAATAAATGCCTGGCTGCCTGATGGTCTGACAGTTCTGCCCACTGTTGCAGTGATGTCCCAGGAGGGTCTTCGAGGGGAAGGTACTGCGATTGAGACTGGTAAACAGGGCATCTGGAAATGGCCTCCTCCTCCATCCTCTGGGGCTGCCCCGCCTCCACTTCTTGCTGCCTCCATTGTCTCCTAGAGCTGACAGGTTACTGCTGAGGCTGCTTGTCCTCTTCTGAGCGCAGGAGGCTGCTGTGACTGTGATGGACTCTGGAAGCCTCACAGGGGGCCTCTGATCCTCCCTAGCTGCACTGGTCCCTTGCCTTAGGCTCTCCTGCTTCCTGCTCATCCAGCTGGTTCCAACTCGGTTTCTCCCTTCAGCTGATGGAGAATTGAATTTACCCCCTCTCTCTGCAACCTACCTAGAGATAGTAGAAACCTTCACTAACATGCACCTGGAGATAACCTATCCATTGTTAATTTTGATGTACGCTTGACCCTTGAAGGATGCCAGGGGTTAGGGTTGCCCAACTTCCCACAACTGAAAATCTGTGTGTAAAACAGAGTTGGCCCACCGTTTAGGTGGTTTCCTCCGTACTTGCATCCTCCAACAATCCCCAGAAGAGCAGTACTGTAGTATTTAATATTGAAAATAATCTGCCTATAAGTAGACCTGTGCAGTTCAAACTGGTATCCTTCAAGGGTCAACTGTATTTCCTTCTCAAAAATACTGTTTTACAAACTGGAAGCACGCAGTGGACATGGTTTGGTATCCCTTTTACCTGGTTCCATAAGCATTTCCCTGTGCTGCTAAAGGTGCAACGTGTCATTACTGTGGCTGTTATCCTGAATATTCTATCAATGTTATATGATAACTTACATAACTATTCTGTTATTACTGGGGATTTTTATTGTTTCCAGGTCTTCACAATGATAATGTGAATAAAGAATTATGTATGAATTACATACGAAACAAACATTGATTAACAAATGTGTATCAAGGTGTGCCTGAATTTTGGTTGCTCTTGTGTCTCCTGCATTGGCTGATGGATTCTTTACCACTAGCGACACCTGGGAAGTGCCAGGGCTTGTAAAGGAGAAGTTATAATGAAAGAGTGAGGTGAATAGGACACTGCACGCCTAAGAAAACAAATTGAGCATCGAAGTAACACACTTACATACTAAATGGAAACAGGCAAAAGGCAGAATAGGTAGAGCTGAAAACTGAATTATCTTCATAGAGAAAAAGATGGAGATAATCAGTTAATGCAGATAAAAATTAAGCTTCATTATAGGAAAGATGCTAGGCATTTAGATCATCTAAAGTAAGGATAACTGCTGTCTCTGAGGTACAGAGTTCAAAAATAAAAAGATGATATCTTTTAAAATGTAATATGTTTTCTTAAAAGAAATAATTGAAGTTGGAGATTGAAAGTGCATAATGTATCCCAGGGGGGAGGAAAAAAAGCCTGGTACAGAAAGATTAATGTTATATCCAAAGTGAGCCATAGAACTTTAAAGCTAAAGAATTCTTTAGACATACAAACTCCCCTTTCCCCTGAAAAAATCAAATAACCTATTGGGGGGAAATTTGAAACTGGCCTTAGATTTCTTTGCAATAACATTTAAAGCCAGCAAACAATAGACCAATGTGTACAAGATCCTAAGGAAAAGTGTGGCCCCAAGATATTATTTGAGTAAAAAGTTAATAGGCAGATTTCCTCAAACATGAAGTAATTCAAGGGAAACAGCACCAATGAGCTCTCCTTAAAGATATAGCTTGACAATGAAATGTGGTCAGAGAGAAACCACATTACAAACAAGGATATCAGCAAACATCTCTCGGGAATAGAGAAAGCACAGTTTTGTTTTTTTTTAATATGTTTTATCAATTTGAAGAGTTAAGTTTAAAAAGCATTAAACAGTTATGGATCTGAGATTTTAATTTTTTTCTTCTCTGAAATGCAAGTAACATTACAATGAACAATTTTGCTTAAAACAGATTTTACATGATCCCATTTTATTTTTATTTATTTTTAAATTTATTGTATTTATTTCTATTTATTTTTCTACCCATCTATTATAGTTGTAAAGAAATATGCCTGCAATACTGTTGTCCATGTTTTAGCAATGATAATTTCTGGGTAGTTGGTTTTTGGGAAATTGTTCTTTTTCTCTGCTTTCTAAATCATTTTAATTATTTTTAATGAGCATATATCATTTTTAAAAACTACAGTACTTTTTCTTTAAGCATACACATGAGCACACACAGGCATACACATATATGTGCAGAGGAAACAAATGCCTCAAAGATTTATAGTGATTAATTCAAGTGGAAGAAACACGGTGATTAGCAACTATTTTCTTTGTTAACTTTTCCGTATTTTGAAGATATCTAAACAATGTCCTATTAAACAGTATAAAACTATATGGAAAGTAGATATGAGATGATACCACTCTAATGACAGAAAGTGAAGAGGAACTGAAGAGCCTCTTGATGAGGGTGAGAGAGGAGAGTGAAAAAGCTGACTTGAAGCTCAGCATCTGACAATTTTGTATTTTTTTTCCAAATTATTTTAACTTCTTACATTACATTATTTCTTATATAAGAAATCTATAGATATTTATGTGTACAATATTATATATAACAAAATTATATATAATTTTAACAAGTATGTAACTAACAAAATTATCATATACCCAAAAGGATTCATGGAAAACATTTTCTTGTCCCTCCTCTATTAACAGTTTCTTATGGTAACTATCACCATAATTCTCTAAAAAAATAATTAAAAGCTTATCTTATTTCTTAATTTATCAGCTTTAAACCTCTTGCTATGGAAGATAAGGATTTCATACTCTGAAGCCATCCTTTTTATGATTATATTACTGTTTTTTGTTAAATCAATAAGGTATGCATCATTATAGAGTAAATATTTTTCACTGTCAAATCAAATAGCATACTACAAGCACAGTTCCCATCTTGTATGGATTTCGCTTTTTTCCCCGGAGTCTCTAATTACCATTCCCTTTTCCCTGTCCCTCCTGATTCTTTTTTCTTGGACCTCAGGTGAGAACTGCATTAATGGTGATTATTGGTGCAGAACATAATTTTAGTATTGGCTCATGGAAGGCCTCAAGGGTATATCCTCTCATCTATCCTTGAATAAGATATAGAGCTTTTCATTTTTTTGTATTCAATTCAGTTCCCTTTTTTTCCCAGGACGTTCCATCTTTCTCCAGTCAAGACTGATAACATTTTAAATGAACTGAATAAATGCTCTCTAATGTAATAAAGAAAAAAAAGGGTTTTGACAAATTTGCCAACTTTCACTTTTAAGCTCTCATAAGTAGGTCTATTTTTCAATGTTTTTGCTCACTAAAAACAATGAAAGAGAACTGTAAGTGTGACAAACATGTTTAATAAAGTGGAGAAACATCACATGTTTTCCACAGATCATGTTTATGGTGACACAGTCTATTTTAAGTAAGCACACCCACTTTGCAGAGGACAATATCTGGAAGAAAACAGGACTAAGAATTATTAAATATTTATTAATTGCTGAGAATAGAAGGTTATCTTATTTCATCTCTCAACAACTTTATATATTATTTGCTTCCTTTATAAATGGGTAAATTGCAAGTTTAAATAACCTGCCCAGGAAGTAAAAGTCAAACATAGGTCTGACTCTAAAGCTCATATTCTCCTCACTCCATCGCCTGCTTTCTGGTCTATCCTCACTAAACCTTACTGGCTGTATTGTGTTTGTTTTTCCCCTTAGTGGATGAATGTTCATCTGACTACACAATTGTGCTTCCTGTTATTGCGGCCATCGTGATTGGTCTCCTCGCTGTGGGTTTGATTGTCTATGCAATCCGTTTAAGGCGTGAATATTCTGGATACCAGAGAATCTAATTTGTGCCCAGGAGTAAAGAAAAGCATGGAGTTCAGAGAACCCTTTCATTGTTTCCAGGATGTTGTGGACTTCCCTTGGAGTGTGGATCCTCCCAACCATGTAAACCATCATCTTTCACGCACACACACAAAAATCATTTCTGGTGTAATTTCAAGCAGCATACCAATTTAAAAATATTTTTGTTTGCCTTATGAAAGATCTGGTGAGTTATTTAAGAATATTTCTAGTTTCATTGAAAATATTTTAACCAAAGTCAATTATTGATTGAACCAATAAGTTAAATCATCTTCCTAGAAATAATTTATTTTGTTCTATTCTCTATTGCCACATTATTACTAGGTAAGAAAAGCTACTTGAGAGAAACTGAACACTTGAGATACATTAAATTAATAATGTATGTAAGGTGGTAAATGCTCCATATTATAAACCAAAGAATCAATTGTAATTAATGTTACCTGTGTTCACATGGGAAATTTATTTTATCCTTGATCTTTTCCACTTTCAAAGCTGCTTCTGCTTTGTGTAAAAAATATATTTTCAGTACTTTTACTATGTTTTGTATGATATACATGTGTCTGGCAATTGACTTACTTCCTTTTCCACTTTAAATGTTTTCTAAAAATCCTCAAAAAGAGCGACATATCATAGGTGGTCTAGACATTTGATGTGACACCAAGAGGAATAGATCAGCTTATATTTTCGTCTTGACTCCTGCTCCAGAATCACTAAAGACTAAGAATTAGGTGGCTACAGACAACAGAATTAAATAAGAAGCAAGAAACATTAATAATGGCCCTTTGCTATTGAACACATATATGCCAAACACTAGGCTAAGCAGTTTATATACATCTTATTTAATTTCACAACTTAAATATGAGTAAACTCAGACTTGAGGAATTTCCCAGCTAACAGGTGGCAAAGCCACATAAGTGTCACCTAGCTAACAAGTCAGTCAGTCAGTTCAGTCGCTCAGTCGTGTCTGACTCTTTGCGACCCCATGAATTGCAGCATGCCAGGCCTCCCTGTCCATCACCAACTCCCGGAGTTCACTCAGACTCATGTCCATCGAGTCGGTGATGCCATCTAGCCATCTCATCCTCTGTCGTCCTCTTCTCCTCCTGCCCCCAAACCTTCCCAGCATCAGAGTCTTTTCCAATGAGTCAACTCTTCGCATGAGGTGGCCAAAGTACTGGAGTTTCAGCTTTAGCTTCATTCCTTCCAGAGAACACCCAGGACTGACAAGTAGGAGAGCTTGAACTTGACTTCCTGCTGGTCTGGTACCAAGGTCTCAGTCTTTTCACTACACCAAATTGCCTACAAGAATGATGACACTAAGTGCTGCCTGAAGACTCACATAGGCATGTGCTCCCTTTTATAGAGGAAATGATTTTATCCAGAATGACAAGCAATTAGAATACATGAAAAGAGGACTTAATAGAAAGTGAAATGAGCCTATCTTCAATGCAGTTCTCTACTCCCTCAAAGAAAATTTAGAGGCTCTGTAAAACATTTGTTTTTCATTTTTATGGGACTGTTAAGCTGTGAGTCTAAAGATGAAGAAATGGGGTAAGCTTTTCAAGATATTTTTCTTTGAATGAGAAATCTTAACAGCTAACCAACTTTTCTTTCTTGAACGTAGATCCCCCTCTTGTGGTAACTTGCTTCTTCTGCAGTTTTATGGCCACATTTTCTACTCTAGTTCATTTTATTCTGTAGAGCAGCCAAGAATTTTATTCCTCTTTGTTCTTACTTGGAGAAGGAAATGGCAACCCACTCCAGTACTCTTGCCTGGAAAACCCCATGGATGGAGGAGCCTGGAAGGCTGCAGTCCATGGGGTCTCAAAGAGTCAGACACAACTGAGCGACTTCACTTTCTTTCACTTTTGTTCTTACTACCAAAGAAAGGAACTAAGTCAGAATACTAACAGAAAAGACCACACACCCCTAGCATTCATTAGTAAAGGAATAATTCAAGTCGCCCTGGAGGACACAGTCACTTTCCTGATGTGCTCTCTTATGTCTCAATACTGTTGGCAAAGTCCTAACTTTAGTCTTAATAGAATATTGAAATGTATTAAAAGTTTTGGTAATAAAAACTTATTTTTGAGATTAACTTATGTCATTCATTTCTTATAATTCAGTTTTTGTGCTATTAAAAATTTTGCTTACAACCTTAGTGGAGGTTGTTGCTTCAATCAATAAGTTAAATCATCTTCCTAGCAATAATTTATTTTGTTCTAGTCTCCATTGCCACATTATTACTAGACATGAAAACCTATTTGAGAGAAACTGAATTTCTGAGAAGATAAACCATATTGAAGATACAAATTAAATTTCTCAACTCTCAGTCCAGACTACCTGACTGATTTACTGATTTATTTACCATTTCATTCATTCGTCCAACCAACATTGATTAAGGACTTCCTAAATGCCAGACAGTCTGGAAGGGGCTGTGATAAATAAGAAGAGGTCTTGTATTAGTTATCTACAGCTATGTAACAAATTGCCCTGAAACTTAGCAGATTAAAACAGCAAACTTTTACTATCTCACACAGTCTCTGAGGGTCAGAAGTCTTGGAGCAGCTTAGGTGGGTGGTTCTGGCTCAGTGTCTGTCCACGTGGTAGTACACCTGTTGGCCAGAGCTGCAGTCATCTGAAAGTTCAAATGGAGCTGAAGTTCACTTCAAAGTTCACACCATGTAGCATATCCATAGGCATGCTCACAACATAGCAGCTGGCTTTCCCCAGAGCAATGACGCAAGAGAGAGAGACTGACCACCTAGTCACAGAAGTGACATGCCATCACTTCTGCCATATTCTGTTGTCACACCAACTATCCCTAATATTAATACAATGTAGGAGTGAAGACCAGGAGAGGTAGAAATCAAGGGAGCTTTTCTTGGATGCTGTCTACCCCATGCCCACTGTCAAGGCAGAATTACTGGTTTACTTTGGGGAAGAAAACTCAGGTATAGAAATTCCCATACATACACCAAGAAAAGTTGTAACAGCAAAGAGTAACAGTAGCAGGGCTGTTTCCAGTCTGCTTCCAACTCTGCCCCAGATGGAGTACAGCCCCAGAAGAACAACCTCTCAAGCCCTGGAGCTGGTAGTCTGAACCAGCCGCTGCTCAGGTTGATTTGCCTTTCTACAAAGGTAGGTTGTTGGTCCATGCTCTGCTGCTGCTGCTAAGTCGCTTCAGTCATGTCCGACTCTGTGCGACCTTTTAGACGGCAGCTCACCAGGCTCCGCCGCCCCTGGGATTCTCCATGCAAGAACACTGGAGTGGGTTGCCATTTCCTTCTCCAATACATGAAAGTGAAAAGTGAAAGTGAAGTCTCTCAGTCGTGTCCGACTCTTAGGGACCCCATGGACCACAGCCTACCAGGCTCCTTGGTCCATGGGAGTTTCCAGGCAAGAGTACTGGAATGGGTTGCCATTGCCTTCTCTGTGGTCCATGCTCTATAAAATTCATTTATAGCTTTGCTTCAGGAATTTGTCAACTCCCCTGTGCTCTATTATAATGTAATCCAAAGCAATCTGGACAACACAGATATGCCACGGAATATCACACTGAACCCTACATTGATGATGTCATGCTAATTAGACAGGACAAGCTCAAAGCAATTATTATGCTGGAGGCCTTGGTTAAACACATGTGTTCCAGGAAGTATGAAGATTCAGGGACTGACTACTTCACTGAACAATTTAAAGACCCAGAGGATCAAGGACATACCAGAATGTCCCCTCCAAGATAAAATATAGATATTTTTCATCTTGCACCCTTTCCACAAAGAAGGAAGCACAGAGCCAGCTAGGCCTCTTTAGGTTCTGGTGGCAACATTCCACAGCTAGGAAAACTCCTCCGGTCCATTTACCAAGTGACACAGAAAATGATCGGTTTTGAGTGGGGCCAGGGTAGGAACAGGCATGACAACAACTCCAGGCCACAATGAAATCAGCTCTGCTGCTTGAGCCTTACAATTAGAAAGACCTCATGGTGCCGGAGGTTTCTGCAGTGGGCAAGGGTACAATACGAAATTTTTGGCAAACTCGAGCGGGAGAATCATGACATGGTCCCCAGGCAACTGAAACAAGGCCAAGATCGTGCCATCTGCAACAGAAAAATACATCCCCTTGAAAAGCAGCTCTTGGCATGTTACTGAGTCCTGGTAAGCTTGACCTTGGGACACCAAGCAATCATATATCCAGACCTGATCATTTTTTAGCTGGATTCTGGCAAATTCACTGAGCAATAAGCTGGATGGGCCTAGTAGTAATCAACTGTGGGATAGAAATGGACATCCAGGATCAAGCCCAAGTCGGTTTAGAGAGCAGGGTAAGTAAGAGAATCTCTTTGTTTTAGAGAATACACATTAAAGTAATTAGGAGTAAAAAAAAGAGCATCGTGTCTGCAACTTGCAGATGGGTTTTTAAAATGTGAGTATATGAGTGTGTGTGTGTGTGTGTTTAGGTACATGGAGAGAAAAAGATACAGCAAACATTATAAAACATGAACACGGGATATAGAGGAGAAGGGTGCTATTCTTGCAGCTTTTCTGTAAGTTTGAAGTTACATCAAAACAAAATGTTTAAAACATTATGTGCTTAGGTACCAAATTCAGAATACGCAAAAGGGTACATAGTAAAAAGGTGTCGCTATCTTATTGCTGTCCTGGAGTGAATAACTTTTCCTTCCCAGAGGCTATTGCCACATTCTGGCTTCCCAGGTGGCTCAGTGGTAAAGAATCCACCTGCCAATGCAGGGGATGCAGGTTTGATCCCTGGGTCAGGAAGATCCCCTAGAGAAGAAAATGGCAACTCACTCCGGTGTTCTTGCCTGGGAAATCCCACAGACAGAGGAGCCTGGTGGGCTTCAGTCCACGGGGTCACAAGAGTCAGACACGACATAGCAACTAAAACAACAACAAAAACAACAAATTGCTGCATACAGAGCACCTATTTTTTCTCCTAGTTTTACACAAGTGATAGAATAATAACCACAATTCTTCACATTGTTTTTTTCACTCATCAATCAATCTTAATATATGAGTATATATGGGCTGTTTCATTCTTTTTTAGTGGTTGCATAATAATCCATTAAATGTACATCTATACATTTATTTAACCAGTCTCTTTTAAGCAGTTCATTATTTCCAACAAAGAAACAGTAAGTTTCCTTAATCAGACATTATTTCAAATGTCAATATCTCAGGTGATTTCTAAGAAATAGCTTTGCTAGGTTTGTGAATTTGCAGTTTTGATAACTATTACCAAAGTACTCTGTATAATGGTTGTGTCAATTTTCATTCAATAACGATAACATTCTCATGCCCCTCACTAATTACAATGTGTAATTAAACTTTTTGATATTTGCTGATGTGATATGTATATCATTATAGTTTTAATTTGTATTTCTTTGATTTGGAATAAAGTCAAATGTGTTTTATATTTATTTACATACTTATATTTCCTATTCTGTGTATGGATTTCCCCAGTGACTCAGATGGTAAGGAATCTGTCTGCAATGCAGGAGACCTAGGTTCAATCCCTGGGTTGAGAAGATCCCCATGGGGAAGGGAATGACAACCCACTCCAGTATTCTTGCCTGGAGAATCCTAAGGACAGAGGAGCCTGGCGGGCTACAGTCCATGCGGTCATAAAGAGTAGGACGTGACTGAGTGACTAACCCATGCACATTCTATGAACTCCTCACATTCTTCTCTTTTTCCCTTTATACTTGTAGGTACCCCCCTTAGCTTTACTGAAGTAGAACTGACAAATAAAATTGTGTATATTTAACATGTACAATGAGATGATTTGGTATATGTATACACTGTGAAATTATCACCACATTCAGGTGATAAGCATACTTAAGATCTACTCTCTCAATAAATTTCAAATATACAATATTTTATGATTATAGTCACCAAGCTGTACATTAGATCCACAGAGTTTATTCATCTTTTCTTTTCACTGTTCATCTTTTAACTGAAACTTTGTGCCCTTTGACCAGCATCTCCCCTTTTTTCCCTGTCCCTCAGCTTCTGGTAACCACCATTCTACTCTCTGTTTCTATGTTTGACTTTTTTTTTTTTAATTCCAAATGTAAGTGAGATCATGCAGTATTTATCTGGTTCATATCACTTAACACAATGTCCTCTAGGTTCATCCATGCTGTTGCAAATGACAGAATTTCTTTCTCGTGGTTGAGTTATATTTTATTGCCATGTGTGAGTATGTGTTTGAGTGTATAATCTTTATTCATTCGTCTAGTTGATAAAATAATTAGGTTCCATCTCTGGGCCATGGTGAATGATGCTGCAATAAAGGTGGTAGTGCAAATATATCCTCAAGATACTGATTTTGTTTCCTTCATATATATTTCCAGAAGTGAGATTGCTGAATAATATGGTGGTTCTATTTTTAAATTTCTGGGGAATCTGAGTACAGTTTCCATAATGACTGTCCAATTTACTTTCCCATCAACAGTGTACAAATGTTCCTTTTCTCCACATCTTCACCAACACTTGTTATCTTTTGTCTCTTTGATAATAGCCATCCTAATCGGTGATAACTCATTGTGGTTCTAATTTGTATTTCACTCATGATTCGTGATGCTGCGCACCATTTCATGTAGGTGTTAGGTATTTGTACGTCTTCTTTGGGGAAAATATCTGTTTGGGTCCTTTCACAATTTTTAATTGGATTATTTGTTTTTTGCTATTGAGTTGTATAAGTTCTTTATATATTTTAGATATTAACCCCTGTCAGACGTATGCAAATATTTTTTCCTGTTCAGCAGGATGCCTCTTTATTTGTTGATTGTTTCTTTTGCTGATGAAGCTTTTAGCTTGATGTTTTCCCAGCTTCATTTTTGCCTTTGTTGCCATTGATTTTGGTTTCATATCTAAAAAATCATTGCCAACACTGTCAAGAAGCATTTTCCCTGTGTTTTCTTCTAGTGGTGTAAGGCGGGTCCAGTTTCATTCTTTTGTATATACACATCCAGGTTTCCCAACAGTGTTTACTGAAGGGACTATCCTTTCCCCACTGGATGTAGTTGGTACCCTTGTCAAAGCTTAGTTGATCATATATTCTGGGCTCTCTGTTCTGTCCCCTTGGTCTCTTTGAAAAACTTCTTTGAAGTTTTTCTCTTGCATTATATATCTTTTTTCCTTATTGATTTGTAGGAGTTATTTGCATACTAAGGAAAGTATACCTCCATCTGTGATAAGTTATATAATTATTCCCAGTTTATTTTTTTTTGGTATGTATGCTTTGCTGTGCAGGTTTTCAAAAAGATTATGTATTAAATAGTTGAATTTATCAATTCTTTCTCTGTTATAGTTTCTGAGTATTGTATTACACTTAGAAAAAAAAAAACCTTCCTTAAGATATCCTTTGATATCTTCTAACACTTTTATCCTTTGTGTTAAACCTTTTATCCATTTGGAACTTATTTTGGTGTTAGATGTGAGGAGTGAGTAGAGGGTTTGCCACTTGTCCCAATACCACTCTTGAATTATTGAGTCTTAAAATCTACAATGAACATTGCATTTTAAATGAGTCAGCGCCAAAGTATTGGAGTTTGAGCTTCAACATCAGTCCTTCCAACGAACACCCAGGACTGATGTCCTTTAGGATGGACTGGCTGGATCTCCTTGCAGTCCAAGGGACTCTCAAGAGTCTTTTCCAATACTACAGTCCAAAAGCATCAATTCTTTCAGGCTCAGCTTTCTTTATAGTCTAACTCTCACATCCATACATGACTACTGGAAAAACCACAGCCTTGACCAGATGGACCTTTGTTGACAAAGTAATGTCTCTGCTTTTTAGTATGCTGTCTAGGTTGGTCATAACTTTCCTTCCAAGGAGTAAGCGTCTTAAATTTCATGGCTGCAGTCACCATCTGCAGTGATTTCAGAGCCCTGAAAAATAAAGTCTGCCACTGTTTCCCCATCTATGCCATGAAGTGATGGGACCAGATGCCATGATCTTAGTTTTCTGAATGTTGAGCTTTAAGCCAATTTTTTCACTCTCCTCTTTCACTTTCATCAAGAGGTTCTTTAGTTTTTCTTCACTTTCTGCCATGAGTGGTGTCATCTTCATATCTGAGGTTATTGATATTTCTCCCAGCAATCTTGATTCCAACTTGTGCTTCCTCCAGCCCAGCATTTCTCATAATGTACTCTGCATGTAAGTTAAATAAGCAAGGTGACAATACACAGCCTTGACATACTCCTTTTCCTATTTGGAACCAGTCTGTTGTTTCATGTCCAGTTCTAAGTGTTGCTTTCTGACCTGCATACAGGCTTGGATAGTAGTTTTAAAAATTCATTTATTTCTTTCTTTTAATCTTTACTAATGACTTAATTTTGCTCTGTATTTTTTTCTAACCCTTGAATAGGATGGCTTGCTTTCATTATAATCTTCCTATAATCGTGGATTTTAGCTATCTCAAATAAGCATCTATATGTAGTCTTTTCAGTACTTTTATTTTCTAGATATTCTTCATTTCGGTTCTGACTTCCTCTTTTCAACGATTAAAACACTTTTCTAAAAGTTCGGGTTGTTTTAAATTTTAGCTAATTATCTTATTTTAACCGTTCTCGAGACCACTAGAGAATTTTATCTTGCTCCCACTCCATTTGACTTTTTTCCCTGACTCTGCCTCGCCAGCTTCCGTGCGGTTTTAATAATAAAGGTCAGGAGGAGGGTTCCAGAACCAAGGAACGCCGAGGTCCAAGGGAAGGGACAGCAAGCCGGATTCCAGAGAAACTGAGGACGCAGCTAATCCCTCCACGAACTGGTGCAAAGGGCGGAGAAGCGGGGACCACACCCCCGCGGCGCGAGACCCGACTGGCCAATCGCCGCCCCCAAGCCCTGCTCTGTTCTTTGATTGGTTTTGGTGGAGACGCCCCCACCACGCCTCGGTCTGCCTACTGCTTGGCTTTGACTTGTACGGTGGCCGGCGGAGGACAAGAGGGCTGCGCAGCTGCGACAAGTTTATGTAGGGAGGGGGTCGCAGCTCGTAGCTTAAGGCGTCAGAGAGCTACGCGGCTGAGGGACATGTCGGCGGCCTCTTTGGTGTCGGTGCTGCTCGTGGCGGCGGAGAGGCACCGGTGGCAGCGAGTCCCGCGCTTGCTGCTGCCGCCGAGGTAACGGCGGGTGGAGGGGCGGTGGATCTTTGTCGCGCCCGGAAGTGAATGGACTCGTGCGCGCTGTGAGAGGCGCAGAGGAACCAAGGGTCGAGGGAGAGGAAGGACAGAAGAAAAATTCTAGCCCATCCCGGGAGGATTCCCTTCTTTTTCCCTTCCACACATCCACCCTTCAGCCTTCTGCCCATTTTGGAGGGGGTGGAGCTGGGCCTGCCATCTCCATGCTCCCCTCGCCACAGGGGCAAGAAAAACGCTTGTGCGGCTGCTAACCATTCACACTGGGCTTTCACTGCTTGCAGTCTGCGGCGAGCTTTGTTATAATCCCTCTTCTGGTGAAGTCCGAAGGAGCCAACGATTTGCCCTAGATTGCACTGCAGCTGTGTGTGTTGGTTGCTCAGTCGTGTCCGACTCTCAGTAAGAAATGGCGCCAAGATGCTAAGGGCTCTTGGAGTTCTTCCCCTTCCCTGAGATAAATCAAGTTAACAACAGCAAATTTATCGTCCAGAGGGCTGATAGGTTTTGTCAACAGCTTGGTACATATCAGATATGACTCACTCTAGCTAACCTGACTGCTGATGAGTTTCAGGTTTTAAGCTTTGGCGCTTATGGTAAAGAACCCACCTGCCAATGCATGATCCCTGGTGGGGAATATCCCCTGGAGGAGGGCACTGGCAACCCACTCCAGTATTCTTGCTTGGAGAATCCCATGGACAGAGGAGCCTGGCAGGCTACAGGCCATCGGGTCTCAGAGTTGGACGCGACTGAAGCGACTTAGCACGCACCCACGACAATAACTCTGGCAGTGAAGATACCCCCAGGTTTCCAGACAGCAGGCTTCTTTAACTTCCTTTGCCTTCTCTTCGCACCTCCTCTGCTTCCTCCTCGTTTATCATTCTGGAAAGATAGTATAGTTTAAGGGCACAGACTCGATGCAGTCAGAGTTCTGGGGATTCAGTTTGCTCTTCACTGGGTGTGTGAGTAATCTTGGGCAAGTTACCTACTTCAGTGCATCAGTTTCTTTAGGAGGAGATGATGATACTATCCCTAGAAGAGACAACACTAGTATCTTGGACTATGTTTATTAAATGAATTAACATTAATGTGAAGAGGCTTAAATAGAATAAATAGAATTAGAACTATTTATTCTTAAATATAATCTGATGCATATGAATCAATCCATAGAAGTAGCCTTTGCAGACTCAATGATTTAAGTCTCAAGTTTTTTTGTTTTCTTTTATTGTCCCAAAGTTATTGTATATATGTAGGTTTTCAGTTATTTAATTGTGTAGGACTAGCCCCAGAGTAAAATATGATAGTGAAAGCAATATTAGTGCTCTTCTCTTTCTCCTGATTTTTTCTTAAGTTTCCAGGGCTCTTCAGGATACTATACAGACTCATTTTCTCTTACTTCTCTCTACCTCTCAAATTTTTAGGTATTAGGTATCTATTCTCAAATAGTTGTCACCCTGGAAAATGTTAGAGTTGTTAATGGCATGCAGAACTAAAATCTTATCAGTATATAGGGTGTTTACATGTCTTTTTTTTTTTTAAGAATTGGGATTTCATTCTAAGTGACAGAGGGAAACAACTGGAGGAGGAATTGAGCAGGGAGTGCCATGATCTGATTTATTATTTGTTATTTGTAAAGATTTTATTTCAGTTTTTAAAAAATATTTATTTGGCTGGGCCAGGTCTTCGTTGCATCATGCAGAATCTTTTAGTTGGAGCATGCGGAATCTAGTTCCCTGACCAGGGATCAAACCCAGGCCTATATTGAGAGCGCCAAGGCTTAGCCACTGAACCACCAAGGAAGTCCTTCTTTACATATCTTTTTTTTTTTTTTTTCAGTTGGAGGCTAATTTACAATACTGTGGTGGTTTTTGCCATACATTCACATGAATAAGCCATGGCTATACATTTACATATCTTTTTATGTTATGATTTTGTAGTAACTCAGAAAAGAAATCTAGTCTAGTGTAGAATTTTTTAAATGCGGATAAACTAGTGTAGAAATTCTTGAATCAGGGTACAATAATCTCATGAAGGCAACTTCTTAATGTTTTTTAAAGCATTTTAAATTGTAAATGGTCAAAAATGGAGTAGACCAGTCAGAATGTTGTCGGGATAGAAGATTATAGTTAAAGTGATGTGTGTGAGGTCTACACTGGAAAATGGCAGAAGAAGACTTTAGTTCAGCAATGTCCTTAAAACAGAATCAGAGTCTTAGCTGGATTTATCAAAAAATTGCAATTTTATAGACACTTGTCCCGGAGAAGGCAATGGCACCCCACTCCAGTACTCTTGCCTGGAAAATCCCATGGACAGAAGAGCCTGGTAGGCTGCAGTCCATGGGGTCGCTAGGGTCAGACACGACTAAACAACTTCCCTTTCACTTTTCGCTTTCCTGCATTGAAGAAGGAAATGGCAACCCACTCCAGTGTTCTTGCCTGGAGAATCCCAGGGACGGGGGAGCCTGGTGGGCTGCCGTCTATGGGGTCGCACAGAGTCGGACTCGACTGTAATGACTTAGCAGCAGACACTTGTCCAGGACAGGCCTTGAATCTTATCAGTAAACCTATCTGAAGACTGTGATAGGAAGAGACTTGGATCCTGTCCTCACCACTGAAGCTCAAGAAAGCTGTCAGGTGATTGGAAAGATGTGGGAAGGCAGTAACCTCCTGAGAAATGGTCTTGTGGAACTCAAGTGCCGAAGCTATGGATCTTCCCAGGAGCCCTTTGTGGATGTCAGCTTTTGACTGAGTGTGCATCAGAGGGCAATGAGTGTCTGGTCCTCCACTCTAACAATCTAGCCTCCTGCATCTCTGCTCCAGTGAAAGGCTAGTCCTGTTCAATTACATTTCTATATATACTATTGATACATGTATATGTTACACATGTGAGTTATGCAGTATCTATAATCAGTTCAGTTCAGTTACTCAGTCGTGTCTGACTCTTTGTGACCCCATGGACTGCAGCACGCCAGGCTTCCTTGTCCATCACCAACTCCCAGAGCCTACTCAAACTCATGTCCATCGAGTCGGTGATGCCATCCAGCCATCTCATCCTCTGTCGTCTCCTCCTCCTCCTGCGCCCAATCCCTCCCACCATCAGGGTCTTTTCCAGTGAGTCAACTCTTCGCATGAGGTGGCCAAGGTATTGGAGTTTCAGCTTCAGCATCAGTCCTTCCAGTGAACACCCAGGACTGATTTCCTTTAGGATGGACTCGTTGGATTTCCTTGCAGTCCAAGGGTATTCTTTTTAACCGACAGCTAATAGGCATTGTATGAATCTGGCCTGCTTTCTATCAGTTCTTGGTTGGTTTCAATGTTAAGTTACTGTATCAATAGGTATGGTAGAACTTAAAGTTGTTAGACATTACAACTGGTTAAGATACAAATTATTAGGCTCCCTGCTTCTCCATTTCTTATATATGTAAAAATTGTTTCTTGAGAGAGTGAAAAAATCTTAGATGTTAATTACCATTGTTGGTGGCTCTGCAAAGCTCAACCCCTCCTACAAAATCTTTTTCCTTAGTATTTTTTTTTTTAGTGGGGAGTAATGAAAAAAAGATTGAGAAACACTGATGTAAGTGACTTGCTTGGTGTCACCAGCACTCTTTCTACTGCCTTTGCTCAGCTCGTTCCCTTTATTTCTCTGGGCTTAGCTGTGCAAACCTGTCTTACCAGAGGAGTGAATTAGATCAGTATTTTTCCAACTGTAGTTTGATCAATGTTTTATTTAATAAAATGGAATAGAACAGGAACTACTGAAACATAGGGAAATTTTTCTTTCTTGAAACTTCTGTGTTTGTATTGGATTGTAAAGTTGAACATAGTTTTTACTTTGAGTTCTAGTGAAAAGAGTTCGGGAAAAAAGCTGAACTGGATGATCTTGAAGTACCTTAGCTTTCTAATTGTCTCTAACTCCAGGCTCTCTTGCCAGACTCAGGAGTGAGCAGAGCAGGTTAGGTGGTCTGGTCAAGGACATGGAGTGCCAGGGAAATCAGTCAGAACTGTAATTTTTAATTTCTATATTTGTTTTCTTCCTACAAAGAAAATCTTATTAAATCATGCTGTAGGCTTTAAATTTAACTAAGGTCTTATCTGGACTTGATTTCAAGTTTTAAAAAATTGAGATTCTTCTGAAAAAGCAATGACAGATCTTATATATCCTGTTTAATTGTAATTCCATTTGGATTCATTTTATAGGGGATGGGCTTGGAAGCAAAGAACAAGGAAGTATGCAACAACCACAGGTACTGACAGTGTCTTCTGTTTGGCTTTGTTTCAGATTGTGAAGAAAAGGAAAGGTTTAATTATTTAATGTGTGCATAATAGATTTTTTTATATACTTAACTCACACTGCTGTGTACAGAGGGATAGAGGCAATGGAGCAGAGTGACGAAGAGCTTCACTCATTGTGGAGTGAAGCTAACCTGGGTTCAAATCCTGGAGCTACCATTTCTTTTAGCTGAATTGTTAGCCCAAGTTTGTGTGCCCCACAGACAGTGAGGCCAAATAAACCAAAACATTGAAGTCTGGAGCAGAGAAAGGTTTTCAGCACAACATCTTTAGAAGTCAGGTGAGGGAGATGGGTCTCAGGATATGTGATGAGCTTGTGCACAAGTCTCTGATTGGCTGATGGTGAGGAAACAGGGTGATGTCACAGGGTGATGTCACATTATCAGTCCTTAGGCTCTAGGAGGCCTGGGGTTATGTACTCATGGTCACCAAGTAGTTAACCAGTCCCCCACCTATACTGAGGGACAACTATATTTTGCATTCTCATTCCTTAATTCCCCAGTAATATTTGTATATGGTTTTCATGGTATTTTAAACAGGACAAAACATTTCCAAGGTCCTCATTGCAAACAGAGGAGAAATTGCCTGCAGGGTGATACGGACAGCCAAAAAAATGGGTGTACAGTCTGTGGCTGTTTATAGTGAGGCCGACAGGAATTCCATGCATGTTGACATGGTACGTTTTTAAAAACCAGAAGTCAAATTTTGTAAGTGACTGTTACTTGTTTATTGTGTCAGTATTTTACTTCTTGGTTGACAGTTTATATTTGCTAGTGTTAACAGTGTCTAAGTAGGTAAGTTCAATCTGCTCAGTGATAATTTTTCTTGGTAACCAAACATAACACCAGTGGGACTAAACCATGTGCTTAGTGGTGCAGTTGACTGGTAGGCAAGGTCCTGTTTCATCAAGGGTTGGTTCAGAGAGTGCAGCTGACCCACAGATCCCACTGTCAGTGGCGCACGTCCAGATCCTCGATTTCCCAGAAGGACTGAGGTCAGCCTTCGCAACTGCCACTTACTGGCCAAGGGATCTTGGGCAACTCAATGTTTCTGAGCCTTGACTTAACTGTAAATTATAACTGAAAGGACCTTACTCCCCTGAGGTTTGTGATTGTTATTAGTTACTAACACCAGACAGAACCCAACCATGGATGAACTTAGGTACTGGCCTTCTTTCTGGCTGCAGCAAGACTTCAAAGACTGACAGAAATTCCTGGTGACCTGCTTTACCTGGGTTTTCACACTGCACAGCAGGCCCATGCAGCTCTCTGGCCACTTTCCTCTCAGATTCTATCTAGAACCCATTTTGCTCCATTTCGGCCTCTGAGTCTCCACCTACCATGTGTTCTCACCTGATCCCAATTCACAGAGGACGTAGGACTGAGCTTCCTGCCGCAGAACCCACTCATTGCATCTGGATCTGTCCTCTTCCCATTCAAGGCCAGTTGTCTTCCTGTGCTCTGGAATCCTTCTGTCTCCTACCAAGAATCTTCCAATTTCTCCTTTTCTCACTGTGCACTCTTACTCTAGATTGTATCATCAACTTCTTTGGTAAAAACTTTCAAAAGTGAGTTTCTAGCCCACCCTACCTTTTGAATGTGATTCATGTCTGTCCAGCTCCCCCTGGATGGGCACCAAACCAGTGTGTCTGAAATTGAACTCATCACCTTTCATCTTTTCTGAAGCTGCTTTTCTTACAGACTTCCTTAACCCAGTAGATCGCAGTACCATTGCTTATAAGAATAATAATGCCAGAGATTTGGGGGTTATTTGAATATCTCCCATCCTCATCCCCAGTCTACATCATTCTCCCTCTCCCATCCAGACAATCCCCAGTTGTTGTTAATTCTGCTTCTCAAACATTTCTTTCCACTTCTGTGTGCCCTCTACCACCTGTGCCTTAAGTCAGAACCACTGTCATCTTCACCTGGTCAGATGCTGTACCCTCCTTGTACGTGGTTTGCCTACTTCTACTCTTGACCCCCTCCCACAATATTTTCTACACTCCAGCCAGATTGATAGCTTGAAAAGCAGATTTCCATGTTACTCCTATGCAAGATGGATACTATTCAGTGCTGGTTAACGTGGTTAGAAATTAATTTGCTGATAGAAATATATATTAATGACACCATTTCAAAGGGTGATTAACCAGGAGTGATTAAAATGTCATGTCTTTCACCCAACCCTGCAAACACTCCTCTAGATCTCCGCCCAGAGATACACTCATACATGTGCCCCCGGAGTCATGTACAAGATGTTGCTGGCACCCATTTGCCATTATGGCTTGAATGTCTGTTAAGAGGTACCTGATTAAATGAACTAAGTTACCTCCCTACTGTGGAACTTTATGCAATTGTTTCAAAAAAATGAGGTAGACATGTGTACTAGCAAGGAAAGATGTACTGTTAATGAAAAAAGGAATTGCAGACAGTGACTCTAGAGTTTAACCCTATTTGTGTAAAAGCAAAAACTAAAACTGTTGTATGGTTATATAAATATGTTCAAATAAATAGGAATGTGGAAATGGAAAGATATGTCCCAAACTGATCACAGAGGTAACTTCTGGTCTGCTTCAAGAGATGCTATGATTATGTGACAGTTTTAAGGGACAGTATAAAATAGTTCACAAATGTATAGAAGGAGTATTATCATACTGTAATAATGATAAAACTTCAGGAAACTTTGTAATTTTATTTCTTGCTGTATATATCTGTTGTATATTTTGTCTGTTTTCAAACTGCGTTTTTGGCATTAACTACATTTAAGGTTACTCTTGTTGCTAATAATAATGCTGTGACTAATGCCTCTTCCTTCCTAACCCAGAGCACTTTAATTTCACTCTGTGTGTTTTATTCATAAAAAGTCAAGTTTTGGGTATCTCATGCAAAAGATTCCAAACTGGCTAATTTTGGTAACATAGACATGAGCTGCTGCTGCTTTCTCAGTTCTTGCGTTGTCCTTAGGCAGCCAGCAGTTCTGTACAGTGTACGCATGGCTCCTAGCTGTGTGGTCTGTTAAGCCTGTAATATTCCTTCCACAGGCAGATGAAGCCTATCTCATCGGCCCCGCTCCCTCTCAGCAGAGCTACCTTTCTATGGAAAAAATCATTCAAGTGGCCAAGATCTCTGCCGCACAGGTAATAGAGTCATGAAGAAATCTTCATTGCAAGAGGAATAAGTTTTGTACAGTTTACACAAAGTTATTTATTATTTATAGAACTTGTTCTCTCTTTTTAACTATTCCTCAGGTTTTTACATTTGATTATGGGTTGTTCACTTCATGGGAAATAGATGGGAAAACAGTGGAAACAGTGTCAGACTTTATTTTTGGGGGCTCCAAAATCACTGCAGATGGTGATTGCAGCCATGAAATTAAAAGGCTCTTACTCCTTGGAAGGAAGGTTATGACCAACCTAGATAGCATATTCAAAAGCAGAGACATTACTTTGCCAACAAAGGTCCATCTAGTCAAGGCTATGGTTTTTCCAGTGGTCACGTATGGATGTGAGAGTTGGACTGTGAAGAAAGCTGAGTGCTGAAGAATTGATGCTTTTGAACTGTGGTGTTGGAGAAGACTCTTGAGAGTCCCTTGGACTGCAAGGAGATCCAACCAGTCCATTCTAAAGGAGATAAGTCCTGGGTGTTCATTGGAAGGGCTGATACTGAAGCTGAAACTCCAAAACTTTGGCCATCTCATGCGAAGAGTTGACTCATTGGAAAAGACCCTGATGCTGGGAGGGATTGGGGGCCCGAGAGGAAGGGGATGACAGAGGATGAGATGGCTGGATGGCGTCACTGACTCGATAGACATGAGTTTGAGTGAACTCCGGGAGATGGTGATGGACACGGAGGCCTGGCATGCTGCAATTCATGGGGTTGCAAAGAGTCGGACATGACTGAGCGACTGAACTGAAATGAATGGGGTTGTTATTGTAAACAAGACGTGTCCCTTCTCACTCATCAGCCACTCTACCTTCTTACTGAATCCTGTGCTCTAGATCTTTAGATGTAAAAGCTTTAGATCTTCGGGGAAACAGGTAAAGGGAGGTTTCAATTACATATTTAAGAGGGAGATCCTCTGTCTTCCAAGAAATCCTCTATCTTCTGAGACAGGTCCTAGGAACATCAGATTCTTAGGGAGATTTCTCCCTAAGAAAGAATTAGATGTTGGTCTAAATTATAAGGAAAAGTAGAATCAAAAAAGGAATCTTTTTCCCCTCTTGACTTCCCAGTCTCATTCCAGGGCCCCGCTCCCTGGTTTTTCAACATCTCAGGCTCAAAACTTCACTGCTATTACATCTCTCATCCTTCAAAATAAAACAGGAGCCAACTCGTATTGAATCTTTCTATGAATTGTCTCCAGAAGTTCTTTTTAATCACACAGCCAGTCCTTACAATCTCTTATCTGGATTTTCTGATTCTCATCTGATTTCCTTGCTTCTAAATCCCCTGCCCATCCAATGAGTTGTGCTAGGCAGATTACTGCTAGCACTTGCTTTTACTGTAAGACAGGTGTTTCCTAAACACTTGTTTCATCAATACTGCCTACTCTTTATTTTTTTCTCAATAACTTGCCCCCTGTCTCATCCTATTCCCCAGTGAGTAAATCTCCAGTGCTTACAAGGTCAAGTTCAAACTCTTCAGCCTAGCATTTGAGTGTTTCCAGTATTTATCAAAACTTACCTCTCATCACCAGTTCTTTATTATGGCTACAGTGAACTTTTCTCCATCTTTACACATCATGCTTATTTCCCTGAGCATTTGCTTATATTGTTCTATGTGCCTAAAGTACTCTTTTATTTGCTCAGCAAGCATTATTTGGTCTTCTGCTTTGTGCCAGCTTCTAAGTATGAATGCAGCAATGACTAAGAGTTTATACCCTGTGTCTAAAGCTACACTCTGGTAGTTGAGGCAGAAAATAATGAAACCAGTTCATTTCAGTTCAGCCGTTCAGTCATGTCTGACTCTTTGCGACCCCATGGACCGCAAAATGCCATGCCTCCCTGTCCATCACCAACTCCCAGAGTTTACTCAAGCTCATGACCATCAAGTCAGTGATGCCATCCAACCATATCATCCTCTGTCATCCCCTTCTCCTCCCACCTTCAATCTTTCCTAGCATCAGGGTCTTTTCCAATGAGTCAGTTCTTCGCATCAGGTGGCCAAAGTATTGGAGTTTCAGTTTCAGCATCAGTCATTTCAATGAATATTCAGGACTGATTTCCTTTAGGATGGACTGGTTGGATCTCTTTGCAGTTTAAGGGACTCTCAAGAGTCTTCTCCAACATCACAGTTCAAAGCATCAATTCTTCAGCGCTCAGCTTTCTTTATGGTCCAACTCTCACATCCATACATGACAAAAACTATAGCTTTGACTAGATGGACCTTTGGTGGCAACATAATGTCTCTGCTTTTTAATATGCTGTCTAAGTTGGTCATAACTTTTCTTCTAATAAGCAGGCATCTTTTAATTTCATGGCTGCAGTCACCATCTGCAGTAATTTTGGAGCCCATGAAAATAAAATCTGTCACTGTTTCCATTGTTTCCCCATCTATTTGTCATGAAGTGATGGGACCAGATGCCATGATCTTCGTTTTCTGAATGTTGAGCTTTAAGCCAACTTTTTCACTCTCCTCTTTCACTTTCATCAAGAGGCTTTTTAGTTGCTCTTCACTTTCTGCCATAAGGGTGGTGTCGTTTGCACATCTGAGGTTATTGACATTTCTCCCAGAAATCTTGATTCCAGCTTGTGCTTCATCCAGCCCAGTGTTTCTCATGATGTACTCTGCATATAAGTTAAATAAGCAGGGTGACAATATATTCCTTTTCCTATTTGGAACCAGTCTGTTGATCCATGTCCAGTTCTAACTGTTGCTTCCTGACCTGCGTATAGGTTTCTCAAGAGGTAGGTCAGGTGGTCTGGCATTCCCATCTTTTTTAGAATTTTCCACAGTTTATTGTGATCCACACAGTCAAAGGCTTTGGCATAGTTAATAAAGCACAACTAAATGTTTTTCTGGAACTCTCTTGCTTTTTTGATAATCCAGCAGATGTTGGCAATTTGATCTCTGGTTCCTCTGCCTTTTCTAAATCCAGCTTGAATATCTGGAAGTTCACAGTTCACATACTGTTGAAGCCTGGCTTGGAGAATTTTGAGCATTACTTTACTAGTGTGTAAGATCAGTGCAATTGTGCAGTTTGAGCATTCTTTGGCATTGCCTTTCTTTGGGATTAGAATGAAAACTGACCTTTTCCAGTCCTGTGGCCACTGCTGAGTTTTCCAAATTTGCTGGCATATCAAGTGCAGCACTTTCACAGCATCATCTTTCAGGATTTGAAATAGCTCAACTGAATTCCATCTCCTCCACTAGCTTTGTTCATAGTGATGCCTCCTGAGGCCCACTTGACTTCGCATTCCAGGATGTCTGGCTCTAGGTGAGTGATCACACCTTCATGATTATCTGGGTCATGAAGATCTTTTTTGTATAGTTCTTCTGTGTATTCTTGCCACCTCTTCTTAATATCTTCTGCTTCTGTTAGGTCCATACCATTTCTGTCCTTTATTGTGCCCATCTTTGCATGAAATGTTCCCTTCAGTTCAGTCAATTCAGTCGTTCAGTCATGTCTGACTCTTTGCGACCCCATGAATCGCAGCACACCAGGCCTTCCTGTCCATCACCAACTCCCAGAGTTCACTCAAACTCACGTCCATTGAGTCGGTGATGTCATCCAGCCATCTCATCCTCTGGCGTCCCCTTCTCCTCCTGCCCCCAATCCCTCCCACCATCAGAGTCTTTGCCAATGAGTCAACTCTTCGCATGAGGTGGCCAAAAGACTGGAGTGTCAGCTTCAGCATCATTCTTTCCAATGAACACCCAGGACTGATCTCCTTCAGAATGGACTGGTTGGATCTCCTTGCAGTCCAAGGGACTCTCAAGAGTCTTCTCCAACACCACAGTTCAAAAGCATCAATTCTTCGGCGCTCAGCTTTCTTCACAGTCCAACTCTCACATCCATACATGACCACTGGAAAAACCATAGCCTTGACTAGATGGACCTTTGTTGGCAAAGTAATGTCTCTGCTTTTGAATATGCTATCTAGGTTGGTCATAACTTTCGTATCTCTAATTTTCTTGACACGATCTCTAGTCTTTCCCGTTCTGTTGCCTTCCTCTATTTCTTTGCATTGATCACTGAGGAAGGCTTTCTTATCTCTCCTTGCTATTTTTTGGAACTCTGCATTCAAATGGAATGCATTCAAATGCATTTAGTATCTTTCTTTTTCTCCATTGCTTTTCACTTCTTTTCTTTTCACAGCTATTTGTAAGGCCTTCTCAGACAACCATTTGGTCTTTTTGCGTTTCTTTTTCTTGAGGATGGTCTTGATCCCTGCCTCCTTTACAATGTCACGAACCTCCATCCATAGTTCTTCAGGCACTCTGTCTATCAAATCTAATCCCTTGAGTCTATATCTCACTTCCACACTGTATAATTGTAAGGGATTTGATTTAGATCATACCTGAATGGTCTGTGGTCATACCTGAATGGTTTTCCATACTTTCTGAATTTAAGTCTGAATTTGGCATTAAGGTGTTTATAATCTGAGCCACAGTCAGCTTCTAGTCTTGTTTTTGCTGACTGTATAGAGCTTCTCCATCTTTGGCTGCAAAGAATATAATCAGTCTGATTTCAGTGTTGACCATCTGATGATGTCCATGTGTAGAGTTTTCTCTTGTGTTGTTGGAAGAGGGTGGTTGCTATGATCAGTGCGTTCTCTTGGCAAAAGTCTATTAGTCTTTGGTCTGTTTCATTCTGTACCGTAAGGCCAAATTTGCCTGTTACTGCAGGTGTTTCTTGACTTCCTACTTTTGCGTTCCAGTCCCCTATAATGAAAAGGACTTCTTTTTTGAGTGTTAGTTCTAGAAGGTCTTGTAGGTCTTCATAGAACCATTCAACTTCAGCTTCTTCAGCATTACTGGTCAGGCCATAGACTAGGATTACTGTGATATTGAATGGTTCGCCTTGGAAATGAACAGAGATCATTCTGTCGCTTTTGAGATTGCACCCAAGTACTGCATTTCATACTCTTTTGTTGACTATGATGGCTACTCCATTTCTTCTAAGGGATTCCTGCCCACAGTACTAGATATAATGGTCATCTGAGTTAAATTCACCCTTTCCAGTGAATGAAACAAGTAAAGAACTAATATAAATAAGAATGTTATAAGTGGTAGAAAGAAAATAAAGCTGGATAAGGGGTTACAGACTCGTTAGGAAATGCTTTTAAATATTCATATAAAAGTGCGATCAGCGCCTCTCTGAAGAGGTGCCAGTTGAACAGAGACCTGCCTGAAGAGAAGGAACCAGTCATAAAAGTTCAATCAAATGGGACTGCCAGGACACTGAGATGAGTATAAGGTTGATGTTCAAGGGACAAAAATATTCAATATGGATGGAGGGAAGGCAACTTCCCTGGTGGCTCAGACAGTAAAGCGTCTGCCCACAATGCGGGAGACCCAGGTTCGATCCCTGGGTTGGGAAGACCCCTGGAGAAGGAAATGGCAACCCACTGCAGTATCCTTGCCTGGAGAATCCCATGGACAGAGGAGCCTGGTAGGCTACAGTCTACAGGGGTCGCAGAGAGTCGGACAGTTGAACAGAGACCTGCCTGAAGAGAAGGAACCAACCATAAAAGTTCAGTCAAATGGTACTGCCAGGACACTGAGATGTGAATAAGGTTTATATTCAAGGGACAAAAATATTCGGTGTGGATGGAGGGAAGGCAGTGAAGAGCTGTGTCATTCAGGATCCAGTTAGTAAAATTCCACTAGATATTTCAACAGAGGGGAATTAAGTTAGGGATTAGTTCCACCAGTTGTCTAGAAGGACTAGAAGAGAAAAAAAGTATGATGAAATTACCTAGTGATAAAAACTTACCTCTTTGACTGGGGAAGAGGTTGGAGGAAGGACCTTCTACCTTCTGCAGCTCTTCCTCAGTTCTCTGTGGAGGGGCCCTACCTAGGAGCATGAGGCTAATTCTGAAAATTCCAGGGGAGACTCATCTCGGGAACTGCTGGTGAGGGCTATGGAGGAACAGAGAGCTTCCCTGGCTGCCAGTTGCCCTACAGTGACCCCTGCTGGTAGAACCTGATAGGGAACCAGCTGTCCAGAATGGTAATTGGCAGAGCCTGGTCGCCAAACTCAGTGGAAGGTTGGGTTTGGAGCTGGAAAACCAACAAGACACAAGAGGAAAAGTGGTAGATGATGAAGCTGAGAAGGGTAGAGGCAGCATCTTTTAGACTACTATAGGCCTTATACAGAGCATTAGTAAGGAGTTTACATTTCATTCTAAATAGCTATTAGAGGATTTTAAGCAGAGGAGTGAGGTGATCTGATTTATATTTTAATAAGATCTTTGTGGCTGCTGGTGGGGAATCAGCCAGTGGAAGAGAGCAAAGGTGGAATGAGAACAAAGGCTGCAGTCAGGATAATTAGGAGTCAATTGCTCCAGACTTGCTCTTCACTAGCACCTGAATTCCTGCCTCTAACAAGTCACATTGATGTCTGCCTTTTCCTTTAGCATTTGCTTTCCAGTTCCAGTCATCTTTAGATTTAATTAGCTATTTTCTTGTTTAACAATTTTAATGCACATCACGACTTCTTGACTCCATTGTGCTCCGCTTAAAACAAGAACCCACATTTGAGACTTTTTTCTCTACCTCCCAACATTCCTGTTACCTGGCACAGGGAGTCATTAATTTGAATTAATGAATATATGCAGTTGTTTTGTATTTATGTGTTTCTGCATCAGTGTTCTCTTCTTTAGAATCAGAGTTTCTAGACTGAACAATGTAGGCATTAATTTATAAACACAGATATTTAAAATTTGCTTGTTTCTAAAAGTTTTTAATTATCAGTTGGAGTAAAAGGCCCTTAGGAATCCAGGCACTGTAACGTAATTGTCACTTTGTATCTATTACGTGTTTGAGCTTCCACGATACAGTATTATTACCACCATTTTACAAACGTAAAATCTAATGCGCAAGATACATGATACCCAAAATCATCTAGTCTCACTACTCAAAGTGTGGTCCATGGCATCATTTGGTTGAAATATAGGCTCTTAGGCCTCACTCCTAGCCAGGTATAATTTACATTTTTATGCATAATTTGCATTTTTCCCCCAAGGTCCCCAGGTGCTTTGAAAGCAAAACTTGTCTCATCAATGAAAGAGAAAGAATTAAACAAAAGTTTCCTGACTCTCAGCTCCTATTTAATAGACCTTGTCTGGCATTTTAGGAAAGAGGAAGGTGTTGTTTAATCAGAAGTTTCAAAAATAACTTCTTGTAAGCCAGTCAGCTTCCTTATTTTATCTTTGCTTTCTAATCAAAGAGGTGAAAATCCTTTTCCTTTTTAATGGCAGTTCACTGAGACCATTTTTCAGTGTAAGTAATGACTCTATAGCAAATGTATCATATGTTAATTCTGGGGAGTTTGTCAACGTGGTATCTATCTGGATTAGTATTACGTTAGATGCTGTGAGAACACAAATAGTGTTCAGTTCAGTTCAGTCGCTCAGTCGTGTCTGGCTCTTTGCGACCCCATGAATTGCAGCACACCAGGCCTCCCTGTCCATCACCAACTCCCAGAGTTCACTCAAACTTACGTCCATCGAGTCAGTGATGCCATCCAGCCATCTCATCCTTTGTCGTCCCCTTCTCCTCCTGCCCCCAATCCCTCCCAGCATCAGAGTCTTTTCCAATGTGTCAACTCTTCGCATGAGGTGGCCAGAGTACCGGAGTTTCAGCTTTATCATCATTCCTTCCAAAGAACACCCAGGGGTGATCTCCTTTAGGATGGACTGGTTGGATCTCCTTGCAGTCCAAGGGACTCTCAAGAGTCTTCTCCAACACCACAGTTCAGAAGCATCAATTCTTCAGTGCTCAGCTTTCTTCACAGTCCAACTCTCACATCCATACATGACCACTGGAAAAACCATAGCCTTGACTAGATGGACCTTTGTTGGCAAAGTAATGTCTCTGCTTTTCAATATGCAAATAGTGTTACAGTAACACAAATAATCTTCATACATTTTGCCTGGATATTTAAGATTTGAGGTGAATTGTAAGCATTACAGATAGTGGTTAAGAGTAAAAGCAAGAAATAAGTAATATGGGACTATTACTGGGGCATAGTGATTGGAATTAAGTCAGAAAACTTAGGCCAGAGAAAGCTGCCTGATCAAAAAGGAAGTTTGGTAGGTTACAATTTACAGGGCTCTTTGCTTGCTTGCATTCATGCTAAGTCACATCTAACTCTTTGTGACCCTATGGACTGTAGCTTGCCAGGCTTCTCTGTCCATGGGTTTCTCCAGGCAAGAATACTGGAGTGGGTTGCCATGTCCTCCTCCAGGGGATGTTCCTGACCCTGGGAGCAAACCTGTGTCTCTTACATCTCCTGCATTGGCAGGCAGGTACTTTTCCCCTAGGGCCACCTGGGAAGCCCACAGGGTTCTTCACTAAAAGGCTATTTGCCAATTAGGGGAGCAAACCTTGCCCTCACTTTGGCAAGAATCATATTGATTGTTTTAATAAAAGACATTGAATAACGTGTGCGTAGCGACTGAGCGACTTCACTTTCACTTTTCACTTTCATGCACTGGAGAACGAAATGGCAACCTGCTCCAGTATTCTTGCCTGGAGAATCCCAGGGACAGAGGAGCCTGGTGGGCTGCCGTCTATGGGGTCACACAGAGTCGGACACGACTGAAGCGACTTAGCAGTGATATTGAAAGAAGTTTGCAAAAGATGTAGAATTCTTTTTTTAATTTTTATACAGTTTTTAAAGGATACATTTCACTTGCAGTTATTACAAAGTATTGGCTATATTCCCCGTGTTGTAGAATATATTCTTGTAGCTTACTTTATACGAAATGGTTTATACCGCTTAGTCTCCTCCCCCTATTTTGCCCCTCCGTTTTGCCCTCTGCACTGGTAGTTCTATGTATCTGTGAGTCTGCTTTTTTTTTTCCTGGTCACGCAGCGTAGCTCGCAGCATCTTAGTTTCCTGGCCAGAGATTGAACCTGCGACCCTGGCAGTGAGAGTACTGAGTCCTAACCACTGGAGTGCCCGGGAATTCCCTGTTTCTTTTTTGTTGTCTTCACTAGTTTGTTGTATTTTTTAGATTCCTCATATAAGTGACATCTTATTTGTCTTTCTCTGTCAGATTTATTTTACTTAACATAATGCCTTCCAAGTCCATTCATGTTGCTACAAATGGCAAAATTTCATTCTTTTTTATGGCTGGGTAGTATTCCATTGTGTACATATACCAGATCTTCTTTATCCATTCGTCTATTGATGGGCATTTGGGTTGCTTGCAGATCCTAGCAATTGTAAATAATGCTTCTGTGAACCCAGTAGAATTGCTGGGTTTATGGTAGTTCTCTTTTCAGATTTTTGAGAAGCCTCCATAGTGGCTGCACCAATTTACATTCCCACCAACAGTGCAGAAGTATCCCGTTTTGTCCATATCCTTACCAGCATTTATTATTTCTGTTCTTTTTGATGGTAGCCCTCTGACAGTTGTGAGATGATATCTCATTGTAGTTTTGATTTGCATTTCCCTGTTAATTAGTGATGTTGAGCATCTTTTCATGTGCCTGTTGGCCATCTGCACTTCCTTTTTGGAGAAATGTCCATTGGGTTCTTCTGCCCATTTTTTAATCAGGTTGTTTGTTTTTTTGATGTTGAATTGTATGAATTGTTTATATGTTGCATATTAATCCCTTATCAGTCATATCATTTGCAAACATTTTCTCCCATTCAGTAGATTGTGTTTTAGTTTTGGCAATGGTTTCCTTTGCTGACCAAAAGCTTTTAAGTTTAATGTGGTTCCTTTTGTTTATTTTTGCTTTTATTTCCTATTCTTTAGGAGACTGATCAAAAAAATATATATTGTTGCAATTTATGTCAAAGTGTGTTCTGCCTGTGTTTTCCTCTAGGAGTTTTATAATATCTGGTCTTACATTTAGGTCTTTAATCCATTTTGAGTTTATCTTTGTATATAATGTTAGAGAATGTTCTAATTTTATTCTTTTACATGTGGCTGTATATGTACCACTTATTGAGAGTGGTCTTTTAATAATAAAGAGACTGTCTTTTCTCCATTGTATATTTTTGCCTTCTTTGTTGTAGATTGAACATAGGTATGTGGATTTTTTTTTTCTGGGCTCTATCCTGTTCCATTGATGTATGTCTGTTTTTATACCAGTACCATACTGCTTTGACTACTATAGCTTTGTAGTATAGTCTGAAGTCAGAGAGTGTGGTTCCTCTAGCTCTGTTCTTAAAATTGTTTTGGCTATTTGAAGTCTTTTGTGTTTCCATGTAGAATTCTAAATGTGGCCATTTTGACATAGGCATTTTTATAGACACTATAAAATTTACTGATGAGCTAAATTTCTGGTAATTTGTTCTGTGACATGGCTGTATTGAGAGAATCTAGAAGATATAATGGTAAGCATGCTCATTAGACTGGTCCTCTTGATTGTCAGTTGTCTCAGGTCTCCTGTGGCTGGGAAAGTGGTAGTAGTAGTAAGCTCTGGCTGAAGATTAGAACCACTGAGGAGCCTTTTAAAGAAAATGTTGATGGTAGTACCTTGGGCGGGACCTAAAATTACCTGGAAGAGAGCTTTCTGCCCTCTGATGGAATGTTGATGATTATTTTTTTCTTGAACTGAGTGTTTATGAGAACTATGTTTAAAAAAGCTATATACTTACAATGTGCATTTTTTTGTAAAGGGGCTTCCCTTGTGGCTCAGCTGGTAAAGAATCCGCCTGCAATGTAGGAGACCTAGGTTTGATCCCTGGGTTGGGAAGATCCCCTGGAGAAGGGACCAGCTACCCCCTGTAGTATTCTGGCCTGGAGAATTCCATGGACTGTATAGTCCATGGGGTTTCAAAGAGTCAGACACAACTGAGCGACTTACTTACTTTTTTGTAAGTGTATTATTATTTAGTGAAAAGCTTTTGCCAGGCCTCACCCATCCCCTTGGTTACCTGGATTAGCTCCTAAACACGAATGTTTTGTGAAAGTGCTCCAGTTTCTTTTAATGTGCCACCAGAAATAAATAACTTTATTAGAGACATTTCAAAATCATACACACACAAAAAAAGAATTTGAGGATTATGAATTGTCTGCTCCACCGTGGAAAGCAGACACATCTCAATTTTGCTGAAGACAGAGCCAATAATAACAACAACAACTTTGTATCTATGCATATGCTTGAACAAGCACAGCGCAGAATAGACACTAACTGTAAACATGGAAGGAATTATTTTGGCAGAGATTTAAGGGTAGGAGATGATACTAGTTTTCTGTCTTTTGTGTTAAAGGTGTCTTATTACCAAAGGATGAACAGTCTAAAAAGACTTGCAATCCTGTGTCGCACCAGGGTGAATCGGCAGCTAAACGCTTGCCTGATGGCCAGGAAATTAGCCCACTGGTAGTGGTAGCATTGTTAGATTTCCTTTTTAATCCATTCAAATGCTCGAGGATACTGTGGTTTGTATGTCTTAGTGTTCACCCTAAATGAAATTAGTTAAATTCCTTGAGGCCATTCCCATAATGTGTTTGAACATTATTGTTTGCAAAGAGACAGCTGCTTTTCTTCTTAGTTACAAAGAGAGAGTATTTATCTAGTTAATCAGGGTTCTGTTGAATTAGGTAGGTAGTTCCAAAAGAAGGGAAGCTAGCAGCAAACACAGAAAATGAAATTAAGGAAGCAGTTGTATTTGCAATAACATCAATGAAAATCAAATACTTAGTAAAAAAGTTTAAGACCTATCTACTGAAAACTATGAAACATTTCTGAGAAAAATTAAGACCTATACATACATGTTTATAATAGTATTAATCATAACAGCCAAAAACTGAGAAAAATCCAAATTAATAAAAAACAAAATGTGTGGGCTTCCCTGGTAGCTCAGTGGTAAAGAATCTGCCTGCCAATATAGGAGACACAGGTTCAATCCCTGGTCAAGAAGATCCCACATGCTGGGAAGCAGCTACGCCTGTGTTCCAGAGCCTGGCAGCCGAAACTACTGAGCACGTGGCCACGACTACTGAAGCCCATGTGCCTAGAGCCTGTGCTCAGCAACAAGAGAAACCACTGCAGTGAGAAGTCTGTGCACCGCAACTAGAGAGTAGCCCCTGCTCACCACAAGAGACAAGCCCAGGCAGCAGCGAAGACTCAGTGCAGCCAAAAATTAAATAAAAATAAATAAAATTATTTTTTAATGTGATATAGCCATATAGTCTGTAAACAAAAGTGGTATATATATCCATGTTGTGGTACGCACCAGTACTCTCTATTTTTCTTTTTGCTGGTGAACCACAGAAAATTATAATAAGTTTAAGCCAGACATATAAAATTGTAGACTATATGGTTCCATTATATGAGTCTTCTAAAAGAGGTAAAATTATATAGAAAGAAAGCAAGTCAGTGGTTGCCTGGTTCTATGAGCAAGGATTCATCATTTATGCAAATGGGCATATGGGAATTCTGGTAGAAGTGTCCTGAAGCTGGGGTATAGTCACAGTCCAGTGACAGCACAGTTACATAAATGTGCTTGATTCATCAGACTGTCAATGGGTGAATGTTTCATATTGTAAATTCTACCTTTAAAAAAGCTGTTAAAAAATCAGATAGGACTGGCATGTAGACCTGTTTTACTTTGCCTAACATAAATAATATTTGACATTTCATATAAAATGACTAAAATTGAACTTTGGTTTAAAAGGAACAAAACTCTGAGCTGACATCAAAATGTGATTATTTGTATTCAGTATCTAGCATATTGCTATGTGCTGTTACTAAGATGTGGGTTTTTCTAGTCACAGGAGTTTCCCAGACGTCTAAAGCTTACCCCTTTTATTTTGAAAGGTTCTTTGGACTGTTTTGAAATAGGGTTGGATAAGCTTTTTTTTTTCACATTCTCTTGGTTATAATTATATGTACTTAATTATTATTTTAAAAGGACAGAAATGCCCTCAGGACTATTGAAGTTGGAGAGTTGCCTTACTCCTTGCTAAACCACATAAGCCTGTTCCACTTTTTACTCTCCTCTCTTTTGTCCCTTTTCACTGTCAGCATGTTTCTCTTAGAAATCTTGCTGTCATTCAGTTACTGATTTTCCTCTTCTGTGGGATAAGACAGTCAAGTACATTTCTTAAAACTCTGAGTAAGTTGCAAGTGATTAGGTTAAAATCTAAGAGGGTCCTTTTTCACTGAAGTATATACAGACTTTAATACTGTTTGACTATATGACTTTTTGTTTGATTCTTAGCTTTTTTTCTGGAAAGGCAGCATCAGCAGATAGTGACCTGAAGCTAAATGAGTTAGTATTGTGTAAGGGTGCTCTTTGCAACTTTTGGGCACACGGTTTCGGTTCTAGGTCAGCTTTGTAGAGAGAGCAAACCGCCCCTCACCTGCCTTACCACCCTGAAGTTCTTTACTCCTAACTGCAAATATTCCGTGACATTTCGTATATACCTGAAAGAATTTAAAGCAGGATACTTGTATACTAACGTTCATAGCAGCATTATTCACAGAAACCAAAAGGTGAAAGCAGTCCTCATGTCTATCAACAGATGCGTGGATGAATAAAATGTAGACTATAACTGCAGTGGGCCATTATGCAGCCATAGAAAGGAATGATATTCTAATACTTGAAAATAGGATGCTAAATAAAATAAGCCAGAGACAGACAGACAAATATTGTTTGATTCCCTTTTATCAGGTACAGGAAAGATGGAAAATAAAATAGAGGTTATCAGGGAATGGGAAATTATTATTTAATAGGTATAGAATTTGGGGGTTGATGGATGATGGTGATGGTTGCACAACATTGTGAGTGTACTTAATGCCACTGACTATATACTGAAAGTGGTTAAAATGGTAAATTTGATATATTACCACAATAAAAAGAAATATTGGTTTTTCTGTTTCAGGTAAGGCTTCAGAACTTTAGTATGAAAATTCAATTGTAAGTCAAATATGCTTCAATTAAAAAATATATTAGAAAAATAAAGTTCAGACGTCTCTTTGGAAACATATTCTGATAGAGACCATATGTACCTATCAACAGCATAGGGAGAGGCCTCCCCAGAGGGAGATGCCATCACCCGTATCACGGTCTGCCAGGGGAGCACTAAAAGCTTATCTATTCATTTCTCCCTTCTAGGCTATCCATCCAGGATATGGCTTTCTCTCAGAAAACATGGAATTTGCCGAACTGTGTAAGCAAGAAGGAATTATTTTTGTAGGTCCTCCTTCATCAGCAATTAGAGACATGGGTATAAAGAGGTATGAGTTTATATCTTTTAAATACGGCCATAAGAAGGTTAATTGAAATGGTTTATTTTACCTACAATAGACCTAGGTAATAGGTTAATATATCTTTACGTCATCATAGGCATAACTTATGTGTATGCCACTACAATGCATTACAGAAAATATTCAAGTATCAAGTATAATAATTTTTGTTGGTAATCAATATGTTGATCAGTTTTTGGGGATTAAAAAACAGGATGGAATGAACTACCATATGAAAACTGGATTGAGAAAACTAGTAGATATTTTAACAATTGTATTAATATTAGTTGTCTCAGACTATAGTCCTTTCTTTCCTATGAAGTGTTTTCTTTTTAAAGTTCCATTGTATTTTATAGACTCAGCGGTATTTGTGTTTTTCTTGTATGAAATAATTCATAGCTTTGGAGCATATTGATTTTTTTATTCTAAAGCACATCCAAATCCATCATGGCTGCTGCTGGAGTGCCTGTGGTGGAGGGTTATCACGGGGAGGACCAGTCAGACCAATGCCTGAAAGAGCACGCTAGGACAATCGGTTACCCCGTCATGATTAAAGCCGTCCGTGGCGGAGGAGGAAAAGTAAGGTTGTGCGTGCTTGTATTTTCTGTTTTGGACTAGTCTAAGTTGTTTTACTTATGCTGTAGACATAACTATCTTTCCATCTTAGGGTATGAGGATCGTTAGATCTGAAAAAGAATTTCAAGAGCAGTTAGAATCAGCACGGAGAGAAGCTAAGAAGTCTTTCAATGATGATGCCATGCTGATTGAGAAGTTTGTGGACACACCAAGGTAGCTTCAGCTCTTTTATTCTGACTCAAATTTTAAAATTAAGTTAGAAATGCAAGCACATTATGTAAAATAGAAAGTTCCAAGAGTACGTGAGTACATTAAGTTCCTCAGTCCCACTCGACCTATATTAAGGTATGCATTCCTCCAGGCATTTTCTACAGGAATAGAAACATTTATACATAGACACACAGAATACAAGATACATACAGAAGAACAGTAAATAGAACCTTAGTAATATATGCTAGTATTATATGGTAGACATCTTTCTCTGTCAGTAAATGTAGATATACCTCATTATTTTTATTGGATGTTTATTGGTTCCATGATAAAGATGTAGCATTAATTCATTCATTGCATTTCTTGTTGATGGAATTTAGTCTTTTCAAAGTAAAATTCTTGTAAGAAGTTAAGCTTTATATTACAGAACTCTGTAAGCATGATCTGAGATGTTCAGAAAATGGAAATAGTTACCCAACTTGAATTGTAATTATAAGTGATATGTTAACAAATAATCCTAATAGCTTGCCCTTATTTTGCACTTAACCATGTGCCAGAGTTCAAGTATTTTACATATACTAAGTAGTAATCTTAGTATATTTCTAAGACTCTTTGCAACCCTGTGGATGTCCATGGGGATTCTCCAGGCAAGAATACTGGAGTGGGTTGCCATTCCCTTTTCCAGAGGATCTTCCCAAGCCAGGGTTCGAACCTGGGTCTCCTGCATTGCAGGCGGATCCTTTACCACTGAGCCACCATGGAAACAAGTAGTAATCTTGCTGTCCTTCCATTTGTAATCTAATTCCTGCAACAGTCCCATTAGATAGGCCCTGTTCTCTTTTTTTCAGGTGAATATACTGAGCAGCAGAGTGGTCAGCTGAATTGCCTGAGGTCTCCCAGTTAGGAATTGGTGAAGCTGAGATTTGAACCCAGGCAATTTGACTCTGGAATTCACACTCCCAGTGACCACACTAAACTGCTTCTCTGGCACCACTATAGCAAATACCATGTGCATTTCTAATTTATTTTATTAGAAATTTTATTTTCATATGTATTGCTTAAAATAAGATACTGATTGTAAAAGCTTCTTATTTCATAGATTTTGTGTTAAATATACAGACACACACATATACAAACCTGTAAGTCAAAAGTGACTTTATCAAGAATAAGTCATTTTGTAACAATAACCAGAGAGAGATTTACCTTGAAGATGATGAGCTAAAGCTTCAGTCCCGTCTCTTGTATGGGCATCTTTGAAGATTCTATACCTATTTTTTGTACTTTTCTTAAAGTGGGCTCCCAAATTGTTTTTGTTTCAAGCCTTACAAAGTTTAGAATTGTCCCTGAACATGGCACAGTAAATTAAATTCATTTAGAATGTGGCAGTTTAAAAAAAGTCAGTCTCAAAATATTTTCTTCATGATAGGCATCAGGAAAAGTAATATGAATACATTACAAACTTGAAAAATACAAGAGATGGAAAACAAAATCATTGTAAGTATTAGCATTTCTACATATTTGTCTTCTGTATTTTCTAGTAATAACATTTCAATATCATGATAATCACACTATTTTGTATTCTGCTAAATAATTATCTGTTGAATTAAGGGAGGGCCAGAAGAATGTAGTGCCAATAACTGAGAAAAGTAGAAATCAAAATGTATTATATATCTGATTAGAACTATTGAGCTTTTATTTGAAAGGTTGGGATACATAACAGTCTTCAAAGTGTACTATTTTATCTAAAAACAAAATCAGACTCCTTTCTCACTTTATATTCAGTATATATTCTAGATGGATTAGAAGTATAAATAGGAAAATAAAAACTTTAGAACTCTTAGAAAATATCAAGGCATTCCTACTAGAAACCAGCTACATCGTGTATCTAGCCAGACCCCGGCAATGCCTGAATTGGAGTGACTGGGATTTAATGCACTTCCTGGTTCTCAGACACGGTGTTCCAGAATCTCTGTGTTAGATAAAACAACACAGAAAACGATCATCAGAAAAAGGGAAGTAACAAGAGTGATTTGACAACTGTAGGAATCCTAACAGAACACAGATCCTCAGAGGGAAGAGCCAAGGGAAAATGTTTCCAATTTCTGAAAAGTCAGAAAAGAGCTGTTCTGTGCTCTTGGTGTGGCCTCAAGCGTTCCTTTCGGAACTTGGAGTTCCTGCTCTAGTGTCTCCTTTCCTGGAACAGCTAAAGGATAAGGGGGAGTCAGTGGATGTGGTAAAGTCAGGGACTTGGATCTCTATAATGAAAGGAAGAATACTAGGGGGAAAATAAAATCTCTTGGGCTTTTGATTCTTAATTAATCTCACAGATGAGTTTATTCAAAATAAGGATAGCAAGAATGAGTTTGGTGTTGGTAGCTTACGAGTAAATAAAAACAGGAAAGATCAAGGAGGCAAATCCAAAAGGAAGAAATCAGCTCCTATTATTTTGTCAAGAGAATATGTTGGACAAATTGGGACATTTTTAAATAGAACATTCAGTAGAAGTGATACATCAAGGAAAAAAATATCTTCCAAGTTGTTTAATGAAGTGTTTCATGAAGTGAACAAAAAGGAACAGAAATGAGCCATTGTGCTGCAATAGGACATCGTAAGACTTTCTGGATTTTTAAAAAATTTCTTGTATGTTTGATACATATTCTAAAAGTTCAACCGAGGGCTTCCGTGGTGGCTCAGTGGTAAAGAATTCAATTGCCAGTACAGGAGACGCAGGTTTGATCCTTGAATCAGGAAGATCCCCTGGAATAGGAAATGCGTACCCACTCCAGTATTCTTGCCTGGGAAATCTCATGGACAGAAGAGCTTGGCAGGCTGGAAGAGAGTGAGACACAATTTAGCAACTAAATAATGAAAATTCAACTGAAAAATAATTTCTGTATTACAGTGGTGAATGTGTGAGATGAACTACAGTGTGAATGTATCAAAATCAATCTCCTGGGAAGGATGCTTTCATGTTCACCAAATGGTCTGGGTTACCCTTCTTTTTTTTTAAATGTTAGGTGCATTTACTCTTAATATGATTTCTGATAATTATACTATGTTACACTCAACATTCAGAGAAGGCGATGGCACCCCACTCCAGTACTCTTGCCTGGAAAATCCCATGGACGGAGGGGCCTGGTAGGCTGCAGTCCATGGGGTCGCTGAGAGTCGGATACGACTGAGCGACTTCACGTTCACTTTTCACTTTCATGCATTGGAGAAGGAAATGGCAACCCACTCCAGTGTTCTTGCCTGGAGAATCCCAGGGACGGGGGAGCCTGGTGGGCTGCCGTCTACGGGGTCGTGCAGAGTTGGACACGGCTGAAGCGACTTAGCAGCAGCAGCAACACTCAACATTAAAGTGCCTTTTTTGTTTTTTGATTTAATATTAATATGTTCCAAAAAACTAATGATCCATGTAAATTTATTCCCTAACTATGAATAAGCCTTTGTAATTTTCAGTCTGCTTTAGTTTAAAATCTGACTATAAGAGTTGCTTTTTAAAAATCCTCCAATCATTAAGAAAAATGTTGTCACTGACTTTTTGAGAATACATGACATGTGGCTATAATTTGTAATTTTGATATAGTCAGATTTATCAGTCTTTCCCTTGTCAGCTTGCATTTGCTACTTGCTCCTACTGTGAGGTCATAGATATGGTCTCCAGTGTTTTCTGAGTTTTCTTATTTCTCACTCATTCCATGTATATAATTTTTTTTCTTGAATGTTTAACCTACAAATGGAGACTTTTCATTGGGTTTTTAAATAGGCATGTAGAAGTGCAGGTGTTTGGTGACCACCATGGCAATGCCGTGTACTTGTTTGAAAGAGACTGTAGTGTACAGAGAAGACATCAGAAGATCATTGAAGAGGCCCCAGGGGTAAGGATCTTGTAAAGAAATTTGTCAGCTTTTCTATATTGTAAACCCCAGACTTTCATGTCAGAAATCTGTGAAGCTTGTGTCTCCCCCAAAGTGCTGCTGAACAGCCACTTTCCAGTAGTAGTAATCCGATTTCACTGTGGTGCTGGGGGTGAGGTGCAGGTTGGTGTTCAGAGGGCACACTAGGACTTGGATCCTTCTGGATAGTGTCTAGAAAAGCTGCTCTGATCCACTTTGGACCTGACTTACAGTGAACAGCTACTGTTTCCATGCAGATTTTAAATTGTAATTAACTAGCATATTTGACAGAGAAGTCAATGGCACCCCACTCCAGTATTCTTGCCTGGAAAATCCCATGGATGGAGGAGCCTGGTAGGCTGCAGTCCATGAGGTCGCTAAGAGTTGGACACGACTGAGCGACTTCCCTTTGACTTTTCACTTTCACGCATTGGAGAAGGAAATGGCAACCCACTCCAGTGTTCTTGCCTGGAGAATCCCAGGGATGGGGGAGCCTGGTGGGCTGTCATCTGTGGGGCGCACAGAGTCAGACACAACTGAAGCGACTTAGCAGCAGCAGCAGCAGCATGTTTGAGGAATGGAACGGTCTTGTTAATTGAATGTATTCTTTCTGAAGAAGACTCCTTAACTGCTACTTCAGATGTTCCTAAATACACTAATGGTATTCCCAACTTAAAGGTTTTATTGTATAGGAGAGCTGTTTGCTCTTATTTGGCAACTTTGCCCCTTTAGAATTGTTTTCATCTCTTTGAGACCACCTCTTGATTGGCTCAGCTTGTTTTCTGGATCATGGCCTACTCCTAGAATTACCTATTTTGGGATTTACATTTCTTTGCAACCTACTACTGCTATAGGCCTCTTTTGTGTCCAAAGTTATATATGAGTTTTTTAAAATATGTATTTCTAAAAGATCATGGATCTAAAGTTTCTGGCTAATCAGTTTGTTATTCTCATACTATATTCAGACTTTAATTTCTGTTGCAGAATATATTGTACTGTTTCAAGTTGTTCAGTCACTAAGTCATGTCTGACTCTTTGAGACCCTATGAACTGCTGCACACCAGGCTTCCCTGTCCTTTACTATCTTCCAGAGTTTGCTCAAACTCATGTCTTTTTGAGTCGGTGATGCCATCTAACCACTTCATCCTCTGTCATCTCCTTTAATCTTTCCCATCATCAGGGTCTTTTCCAGTGAGTCCACTCTTTGTATCAGGTGGCTGAAGTATTGGAGCTTCAGCTTCAGCATCAGTCCTTCCAATGAATATTCAGGGTTGGTTTCCTTTAGGATTGACTGGTTTGATCTTGCAGTCCAAGGGACTCTCAAGAGTCTTCTCCAGCATCACAATTTGAAAGCATCAATTCTTTGGCACTTAGCCTTCTTTATGGTCCAAATTTCACATCCTTACATGACTACTAGAAAAACCATAGTTTTGGCTATATGGACCTTTGTCAGCCAAGTAACATCTCTGCTTTTTAATATGCTAAGTTTGTCCTTTCCTTCCAAGGAGCAAGCATCTTTTAATTTCATGGCTGCAGTCACCGTCTGCAGTGATTTTAGAGCCCCCCAAAATAAGATCTGTCACGGCTTCCACTTTTCCCCTTTTATTTGCCATGAAGTGATGGGACTTGATGCCATGATCTTAGTTTTTTGAATGTTGAGTTTTAAGTCAGCTTTTTCACTTTCTTCTTTCACCCTTATCAAAAAGCTCTTTAGTTCTTCATTTTCTGCTGTTAGAGTGATATCATCTGGAAGTCTGAGATTGTTAATATTTCTCCTGATAATCTTGATTCCAGTTTGTGATTCATCCAGCCTGGCATTTCACACAATGTAGTCTGCATATAAATTAAGTAAACAGGGTGACAATATACAGCCTTGATGTACTCCTTTCCCAATTTGGAACCAGTCTGTTGTTCCATGTCTGGTTCTAACTGTTGCTTCTTTACCTTCATACACATTGCTCAGGAGGCAGGTAAGGTGGTCTGGTATTCCCATCTATTGAAGAATTTTCCACAGTTTGTTGTGATCCATACAGTCAAAGGCTTTAGAGTAATCAATGAAGCAGAAGTAGATGTTTTTCTGGAATTCTCTTGCTTTTTCTATTACTCAGTGAATGTTGGCAATTTGATCTCTGGTTCCTCTACCTATTCTAAATCCAACTTGTACATCTGGAAGTTCTCAGTTCACGTACTGCTGAAGCCTAGCTGAAGGATTTTGAGCATAACCTTATTAGCATATGAAATGAGCACTACTGTCTGAAGTAAATGTCAACAATTTCAATAATGCTTATTTTCAAGCAGTGATTGCATAAATAAAAATCTGTTGAGCACCACTGAACAATGTTAAAAAGTTTTGCCTACTTTTGATATACATTTCTTTTTATGAACCTTTTTTTTTTTTTGGCTGTGCCATGCAGGATCTCAGTTCCCCAACCAGGGATTGAACCCATACCTCCTGAAGTGGAAGTGCAGAGTCTTAACCACAGACTACCAGGGAAGTCCTTGAACATTTCTTATTAACTTGCAATCTCAAGGTTTACCTGTATTCCAAAGTAATTTTGGGGCATATGACCCATATTGTTTTATTTATCTTGAAACAAAAAGAGATTGTTCAAAGTTTTAGTATTGATACAAGTAATTTTAAGTGAACACATGGTCATGAAGGTTATTTTGGTGAATTCCCTGGTGGTCTAGTAGTTAGGACTTTGCACTTTCACTTCCATGGGCCCAGGTTCTATCTCTGATCAGAGAGCTAAGATCGCACAAGTCAAAAAGCACAGCCAAAAAGAAAAGATGGTTATTTTGTAGGTACTAAGTAATATCTGCAATTCATAGAAATTACTAATAGAATACTTTGGTATACAGACAGTTGAACTGTGGTATAAGACAGTATTTCATGATGAAATAGATATTTATCCTTATTTTCTCTTTAATGTAGTATTAAATAATACATTAATACTTTAATGTAACATTAATCTTAATGGAAACCTCTAGTAGAACGAAGTACTAATGGAAATTTATTTCAAATATTTTTTCATAGCCTGGTATTAAACCTGAAGTAAGAAAAAAGCTTGGAGAAGCTGCAGTCAGAGCTGCTAAAGCTGTAAATTATGTTGGTGCAGGTATGTTAAGATTTGCTTCTAATAGAGGGAGAGGAAAAATTATTTGTGTTTTGAAAGGCAAATGAAATATATAGTTTTTAAATCACTGACTTTCAAACTTTCGACTATATCCACATTAAGAAATACATTTTACATTTGGATCCAGTATGTGAATGTAAATGTTGGTTTATATACATGTATATTTGGGGGAAAAATCATTTAAACAGTACTTAGCCTAATTATATGTAATGCTATTTGATATTTTCTACCCTATTTTAAAATAAAATCATTAAAATGAAATTATTGCATTTTTTAAAATTAGTAAACTTTAGTTTTTTTAGAGCAGTTTTAGGTTCAGAGAAAAATTGAGCAGCAAGTTCAGAGAGTTCCCATGCCCCCTGTCCCCCTACACACACAGCCTCCTCCTCTAGCAATATCCTGCACCAGAACAGTGCTTTTGTTACAACTAATGAACCTGCGTATACACATCTTTATCACCCAGGGCCCATAGTTTACAGTTTGGGTTCACTCTTGATGTACATTCTGTGACTTTGGAGAAATAGATAATGACTTGCATCCCACATTTATCCACCATTGTAGCGTCTTACAGAATAGTTTCAGTGCCCTAAATAGACTCTTCAGTCTTCTCTGTCTCCAGTCCCTGACAATCACTGATTGTTTTATTGCCTCCATAGTTTTGTCTTTTCCAGAATGAATCATACAGTACATAGCCTTTCCACATTGTTCAGATTGGCTTCTTTCACTTAGTGATATGTATTTAAGTTTCCTCCATATGTTTTCATGGCTTGATAGCTCATTTCTGAATTATAAATAAAGCTACTATAAACAGTTATGTACAGGGTTTTGTGTGAACATAGTTTCAGTTCATCTGGGCAAATACTAAGAAGTATGATTGCTAGATCACAGGGTAAGAATATGTTTGATTTTGTAAGAAACTACCAAACTGTTCAAAAGTGGCTGTGCCATGTTGCATTTACACCAGCTTGTGTGAGAGTGTCTGTTGCCCTGCATCCTTACCAGCATTTGGTGGTGTCAGTGTTCCAGGCTATGGCCATTCTGATAGGTGTGTATCTCAGTGTTTTAATTTGCATTTCCCTGATACTGTATGTGACAAGTTGGGAAGAACTGACGTTTTGATAATGTTGAGTCTTCCTACCCATGAACATTTCTCCATTCATTTAGTTCTTCTCAATAAATGTTTTAAATGTTTAAAATAATAAAACAAAGGAAAATTTCTATAAAAAAAAAAAAGAAGACATTAACATAATGTTTATTTACTGAGTAATCTCCCAGTGGGTCACTAGAAGGAGGACTTTTTTAAAGACACTTCCAAAGCCCACAGTGAAGAAAAAAAAAATGTTATGTTTTTCTCCACGAAGTTAGAGTGAGATGGGATGTCAGAGTGTGAGGTTTCTAGGGACTTGGTACACAGGAGCAGTAATGGTCCAGTCATGTTCTCACTGCTATGACAGCTGAGACTGATTCATAACTTGGGCTTGCCATTTGCTCAAAACCCCAAATATACTTTTCTATTGTTAAATTTCATGTGGCTCCCTAGTTTTGAGAATCATTTGCTGCTGGAAAGTGTGAGATGTTTTCTTCATGAAAAGCAAACTGTTTACCATTCAATGAAGGTAGCCATAAAATTTGATATGATCTTTTGTGAAAGATTTTGATTCCTATTGACTAAATGCTGTTGAAATGTGAGCACTGTATTTTATATTTTAGGAACCGTGGAGTTTATCATGGACTCAAAGCACAATTTCTACTTTATGGAGATGAATACAAGGCTGCAAGTGGAACATCCTGTCACCGAGATGATCACAGGAACTGACTTGGTGGAATGGCAACTTAGGGTGGGAGTATTTTTTCTGTTAAAGATCAGTGTTGAGAATGTGTTCCCTTCTGGACTCTTAAAAGAAGGTGTCACTTTGGATAAGGGTTCAATTCTTTGTGGTTGTCATAAGTATAGGAAAATGGGAAGATAATGGTGATGTTACATTTGATGCACTTTATGGACTCATATTTCTAATGTCACTTACATCCTTCCCCCTTAGACCTGGGGCAGCCAACAGGTAAGCTGCTGTCACTGAGGCTTGCTTGTGACCACATTGTCTCAACACAAAGCCTTGTCTTCTACCTGAAGCCACATTATTCAGGACCAGGCTGTTATTAGAGTTTAGAGGCAGGATAGATGCTTGCCAAGGTGAAATAAGCTAAGGAAGAGTTGAGAATGAAGAGCTAAAGGAACAGTTCAGATTTATAGAGTGGTCTCTGTGCAAGTTCTGACACACTATTGATGGCCCATAAAAGGATGAGTGTGGCCATTTAGAATAAATGTCTAAAAAATGTCAAAGCACTTTGACATTGCTATGACACATCTACTGTATTCTACGGAACTATTACATCTATGGCTTCTCCTCACAGGCCTAAATCAGAGTTTTACAAAGCTTATTGCTTCAAATATTAATGATAATAACTTAGACTGTTTGTTCTCTTTATTAAAAACAGTAGATTTTTACAGTCTATTTTTTAATATAATAATGTTTTTAAGTAGTATGAATGTTCTTAATCTCTGTAGAGTTATTTGTTCTCTATATATCCTGAATCTAGATTATTTTTTCAGTGTTGTGATGCTAAAGTTTTGATTATTTTGATAATTTTATCTTTGCAAAATTTCTGTGGACAATAATATAACATTCCTTTTGCTGGTTATTTGGGGATGATTGGTGGTTTTAATTGAGCCATAAGATTCTTCTGGCCTCTGTAGCCTTAGGAGCTACACATCAGGCTAGTAAGTGTTAGGACGTGCCAGGAAAACTGTGTTGGGTTTAGAAACTTTTGGAAAGAGTGCTTATGTTTTCAGAATTCAAGGAAAATAATTTTTCTTGAGTAGTAACCAGGAGAGTTCAGGATTTTTAAATCATGAAGGAGTAAGTGTTTCTAAGAATGAAGGAAAAGAAAGCTTTTGGATATGAGGGGGAACCAGCAGGCATTTATTTCTGCAAGTCGAGAAACTGTAAGAGCTCTAGAAAGAGAAATAGGCTTTCATTATCTGGGGAAGGTTTCTAGAGCTTAGGGATGCCACTGGACCTTATTTATGCTGTTCAAGACACTTGGGAACCTGGCTTCCAAGCAGAGGTAAAACAGTGGGTCTCACCATGTGGTGAATCAAGAGTTCAAGCTCCAGGACCTCTCTCTCGAGTCACTAGCTTCCTGGAGTGCGTGTGCAGTGATGTGAGCACCCTGGCTGCAGGCTCAGATGGTCAGCAGTGTTAGGAGAGGCTGGTGAAATGTCCAAGGTCCAAGGGATTCCAAAGAGTCAATGTCTAAGCCTGAGTGAACTCAGATGGTATAGATTTCCAAGTATTCAGAAACATGGTTGGGCCAGTCTCTTCTGGGTCCAGATAGAAGCCAACTTCAGAGGGAAACAGATAAAGATAAGTCAGGTTGAAATTGAACTATATAGTCAGAAATAAAATCACATCTTAGAATATGAACATATAGTCGTTCTTTTCCTTTTTTATGCTAAAACAAATAGAATTCCGTACCAAAATATTACAGAGAATTTTATTATAAAGGATAGGAATGAAAAAATAAAAGCTAACACTTACCGAGTATTTACTGTATGCCAGGCATTGTTCTCTGATGCATTAAGAGGTTACAGAAACTTACCCAGAATTGAGTATGCCTGAAACAGAAAAAGTATAGAGACAGAATTTGAACCCAGGCAGTAGGGCTGCAAAGTCTCTGATTCCAAACACTGTGCCTTAAAGGCATGCAGTTTAGTCCATTTTCCTTTCATTTTCACTGTTGTAGTTCCTGATTTTTCTTATTTACAAATTTTGAGAGATGAAACCTTTGCTTGTTTTATACTTACCTATCTAATGCAGTGTGCTGCTGAGTTACTAGAGTTTTTCCCAATATCTTTAGCCATTTCAGTTTGTCATTTTCTCATCTTGGAGGAAAATACAAGGGTAGAGTGAAGAGTGACAGTGTGCCCTCCAGTAGCCTTTTCCAAATTATTCTAGTTGAAGAGAGAGATTTGGTGTATCGGTATATAAGAGCCAAAATAATAATAATTAGAGTAATGATTAACAATGCTGATTATCCTGTTTATAATCTGGTGTCCTGCAATATATGTAAATAACAAAATTTAAAAACATCGTGTTCCCCTGCCTGTTTTGCTTGATCACTTGGTGGTGAAGATGACAAAGATGACAAATGCCATACTTTAGCCATAGCTGTGAATATAGTCCTGAACACCAACTAACAATTTACTATAAGAAAAGATTGACATGGTAACTGAGTGCTAAGATTTTAAGTGAAAACTGAGACTATCTTGCCAGTAAGAAATTTTAGTTTCCATTATATTGATAAAGCACTGATACTGATATTTATAACTTAGTCATCAGTTTGCCTGTTTTCTCTATTTTAAAATTGTAGAGATTTATTGTAATTAATGCAATATTTCCAGGCTGCATCTGTTTTTTAATCTATTTTTGCTTTTGCCTAATACCCAAGTGGGTGGACAAAATGAGAGTTTTTAATTGGCTTCATTATAAAGTCCAAATGTACATTTTACGTAGAAAAAGGCAAGACCATTTATACAGTCTCATGGCTGCTATCAGGTGGATTTTCATAATAAGCACATACTCTTCTTTTACCAGATTGCAGCAGGAGAGAAGATTCCTTTGAGCCAGGAAGAAATAACTCTGCGGGGCCATGCCTTTGAAGCTAGAATATATGCAGAAGATCCTAACAATAACTTCATGCCGGGGGCCGGACCACTAGTGCATCTCTCCACCCCTCGAGCAGACCTTACCACTAGGATTGAAACTGGAGTACGGCAAGGTAAAGTGAAATTAAAGGACAAAGTCTCGGTGGTTAAATTTTTTGGTACATTGTTGGTTTTGGATAGGGTCTTTTTTCCTGTGTCTTGTGGATGTATCTAGGTTTTCAAAATAAAGGATTTCTTTGATTTCTCAGTAATCTTTTCCTTTGGAATAGTCACTTTTAAAGAATAACTAGTATTGGGGCTTCCCTGGTGGTCCAGTGGCTAAGACTTTAAGCTCCCAATGCAGGGGGCTGGGGTTCGATCCCTGGTTGGGGAACTAAATCCTGCATACCGCAACTAAGACCCGTTGCAGCCGATTATGAAGAATAAAATTAAAAATAAAACAGATGGCTAAACATTTATTTTTTTAAAAAAAGAAGAACTAGTATTTTTAAGCAGTACTGCAGTCTTTTTTGAAATGCAGCAGCACTTAGTCAAACCTCAGCAACAAATATTTTCTGGTTTTGTTTATATTTTTATTTTGCCTAGTTCCAAATACAATTTAAGGGGACTGATATCTGCCCAGCCCAAGGCACTCTGCCTTCAAGGTACTAAAAGTCAAACTGAAAAATTAATAAACTTAGTGCAAGCTAAGCAGTAATTTTAAAAAGTTAAAAAATAACAATGCAAGAGCTAGTATAGTTCACATATGATTAATAACCACGGTCATAACAGTTATTTAGCACTTACTATGTACAGGTACTGTTCTAGGGGTTTTTCCTCCAGGGGCTCCTTTACTACCCTATGATCACCTCCATTTTCCAGATGGGGAAACAAGGGCACAGAGAAGTGACTTCTCCAAGGTCACCATTGGAGCCAAGATGTAGACGCGGGCATTCTGGCTCCAGGTCTATGATCTGAGCCACCACCATCTATTGCCACCTTAACTTTAGTTGCCAGAGAAGTTATACAGATGGTGAGTGATAAAATATAGAAATTCTCAGGAATAGCAGGTTATGTTAGGCTGGTGTAATCGGGACATGTTTCTAAGAGGAAGTCTGGAGTGAATTTGAATAGACAGATTTAAAAGCACACAGAAAAGTGAAGAGAAGAGGATTTAACAAAAGGTGTATTTGAAGAACTGAGAGAATATGTGGCTGGAGAAAAGGATTCAGGGTGGTGAGTAATTGGAGATGTGGCTGGAGATATGGAATAAGAGCAAATCGTATAGGGTCTAGAAAGCTAAAACGAGGAATTAGGACTTCTAAACAATAAATTGCAGGTGATACCACTCTAATGGCAGAAAGTGTAGAGGAACTAAAGAGCCTCTTGATGAGGATGAAAACAGAGAATGAAAAAAATGGCTTAAAACTCAACATTCAAAAAACAATCAAAAAACATTCAAACATTCAAAAAACAACAACTCAAAAACTCAACATTCAAAAAACAAAGATCATGGCATCTGGTCCCATCACTTTATGGCAAATAGATGGGGGAAAAAATGGAAACAGTGGCAGATTTTGTTTTGGGGGGCTCCAAAATCACTGTAGATGGTGACTGTAGCCATGAAATTAAAAGATGCTTGCTCTTTGGAAGAAAAGCTATGACAAATCTAGACAGCATATTAAAAAGCAGAGACATCACTTTTCTGACAAAAGTCCATATTAGTCAAAGCTGTGGTTTTTCCAGTATTCATGTATGGATGTCAGATTTGGACCGTAAAGAAGGCTGAATACCGAAGAATTGATGCTTTCAAATTGTGGTGGAGAAGACCCTCGAGAGTCCTTTGGACAGCGAGGAGATCAAACCAATCAATCCTAAAGGAAATCAACCCTTAATATTCATTGGAAGGACTGATGCTGAAGCTGTAATACTTTGGGTACCTAATGTGAGGAGCCAACTCATTGGAAAAGACCGTGATACTGGGAAAGATTGAGGGCAGGAGGAGAAAGGGGTGTCAAATGATGAGATTGTTGGATGACATCACCAACTCAGTGGACATGAGTGTGAGCAAACTCCAGGAGATAGTGAAGGACAGGGAAGCCTGGCATGCTGCAGTCCATGCGGTTGCAGAGTCAGATATGACTTAGTGACTGAACAATAACTACAACAATAAACTGGCAGCATTTTGAGAGCTCTGGATAACCTACAGCAAGTTTGGTAGTCAGTAAATTTTTTAGCGTATCAGTGAAACTTCATAGAGAGAAGAGGGGACTTGCAATAGGAAAGAAAAGGAATTTAAGGCAAGCAAAGCTTGCAGTATAGTTTAATAAAAGTGCTCAAAGGATAACAGATATAATTCTCAGACAGACTCCCTGATTTATCCTGGCCCTGGGAAGGATAATTAGTACAGGAAGCTTTCCCCAACCCTCTTTTGTGTCCCCTTGTGTATTCCTTGGGATTCCCCGTTTATATCATCTCTTGATGATCTTTTGCCCCTTGTCTAATTTCTCCATTAGACTAGGAGTCGTACAAGAGGGACTAGGTCTTCTACGTTATATTTGCAGGACTTTGCTCAAGCTGAGGCCTAGAAGGTGTTCGGTATGTGTTGGTGGATGGATGGATGGGTGGATAAGGGAGTGTAATCTAACCTCTTAATTGTATAGATGAAGACTCTGAGGTTCAGAGGGGTCAAGTGATCTGCCAAAATCACAAAAACATCTTTGAACAATATTCTTTGTAATATACCTCATCTTTTTTACTTGAACCATTTCTAACCAGTGAGATGTGCATAGTTCAGTTTCTTGGTCGCTGAGACTCTGACACAGCTGCTGTTTATTAGCTCTGCCAGGTATGGCAATTTGGCACTTGATTGTCATTCCTCCCAGCAACCATATAGGATAGAGGAATTATTTTCTTTATTTTTCTGATGAGGAAACTGAGGGGGTGGAGGCAAGGAAACAAGGACAGAAGTGATTGTGATATGAGGGTTTTCACTGACTTCCAAAACAAGAAGGAAAAAGAAGATTCAGAAGAAGTTAGGATGGGGCAAGCCAGCCTGTGTGTCGTTGGATGACTCTTTTGGGGCATGGTGCTCTTGATAGCCATACCCTCCTTCAACTTCTGTTTTTAAATCCCTTTGAGCCTCAGTTCCTCGTGAATAAAGTGGTGGTACTGATATCTGTCGTGAGAATAAAGTGTGAAATGTACAGAAAGCCCCAGGAGAATGTCTTGCTTGTCATATTTTCTCTCTTTTAAGTTATAACTTTAGTTTCTGTGGTTTTTCAACTTCAGGAGATGAAGTTTCAATGCATTATGACCCCATGATTGCAAAGCTGGTTGTGTGGGCTGCTGATCGCCAGGCAGCCTTGACGAAACTTAAGTACAGCCTTCGACAGTACAATGTGAGTGAGCTGGAGCCGTGTTAGTGACCGTGATGATCTCTGGATCTCTACAGCCAAGCGTGTCCATTACGACTGGTTGACCTTTGTCCTTGTCAACTTATTTCTACCAATTTCCCATATGTCACAACAAAATTATTTCACATGGGAGTATTTCCCATGGGTCAGAATAGAGTTTGAAGACTTCCTGATTTCAGCTAGAAAGGAAAGATTGCAGGACTAAAACTATTAGCATCAGCGTTAACCTCAGTGGGATCCGATGTGAAATTTCTATTCAACCTGTGGATGAGGCCAGCAACACAAGTGTGGCCAATCCTCTGATGTTATTTTCTGCCAAGGAAAATAATTATGTTCAGTTTTATCCATTTGAAAGAGTTTGTTGCTTTTCTGTAGCTATAAATTTCCTTGCTGCAGTAAGCCCCATACCATGCTGATTTAGTGTCATAGAAGGATTTCTTATTAACCCATGATATTCAGGTGACTATATTTCATGAATTTGATCAAACCTCCGATTTCTGTGGCTCCACCCACACCGGCCTCCTTGTGACTCCTTTGACACACCCAGCATGGAGCCACATGTTCCCTTTCTCCCTCCAGAATTTTCTTGCCCCATGTGATTCCCTCCTCACTGCCCTCTGCCTGGCTCACCATGATCCTTAGAGTCCTTCCCAGGCCTCCCCACAGGACCTTTTGCTGCTGTCTGTTCCTTTAGCCAGCCTTATTTTTTTTTCATATCATCTGACATTATAGTAGATATTTATAGACATTGTTATTTGTCCCTTGATGTAAGCTTTGTGATGGCAAGGACTTTGTTTTGTTCCTCACTGTGTCCCAGTACTGGGGTCAGAGCCTGGCACCTAAAAGGCTCTCAGTAAGTGGCTATTAAATAAATGGATGAATGAGAAAATGAATGAATGAACCTGAGAGCTCAGACAGCCGGTTTTGTCCTAGATCCCATTTATTGGGTGGATTTGGGTTAATTCTATACCTTTTCTTATTTTTATATCAGTGTGTACAAGTTGAATTTTAATGTTCAGAGGAAGCTCTTTTCAGGTCATATAATCCCACCCCCCCGCTGTGTAGCAGTCCTATTCTGTCTGCAGTTTTCCTCGTTCGTGGGAGTGTTCTGAGAAGCAAGTCTTCAGTATCTTGCACATAAATCTCATTTCAGTTTCTTAATGTTTACTTGCTTTCCTAACTTGAGTCAATTAAACATCTCCACACCACCTTCCCAACACCATTTCCTACATCCTGTTTATCATAGTAAATTAATATAGTGTGAAGTGCAAATGCATAATAATGGTGAAATGAATTTGTTTTGTTTTCCCTGAGAGTTAGTCATGGTCGAAAATACTTAGTAGAAAGAAAGAGCTGATGCCATAGAAATGTTTTCCTGAGTATGTTGTTTTCCCCACTCACTGGGGACATGGACATTTTTTCCTCCCTAGATTGTTGGACTGCACACCAACATTGACTTCCTCCTTAGCCTGTCTGGCCACCCGGAATTTGAAGCTGGGAACGTGCACACTGATTTCATCGCTCAACACCGCAAAGAACTGTTGCCCGACCGGAAGACCACAGCCAAGGAGTTTTTATGTCACGCAGCTCTGGCCCTCATCCTCAAGGAGAAAGCTGTGTCTGATGTCTTCAAAATTCAGACACAAGGTATGGAATATTTTTCTATTTCTTCTGCTTTGCAAAATTTTATGAATATCATTGAACATGCTTTTTTTTTTTGGCCATGCTGCATAGCTAATGGGATCTCAATTCTCCAGCCAGGGATTGAACCCAGGCCACAGCAGTGAAGGTCCAGAACCCTAACCACTAGGCAACCAGAAACTCCCAGTTTTCTTTCTTTTATTGCCACTCCTGCCTCCCTTTTCTTCCTTCAGTAACTGACACCATCCTCTGCTAAAGTGTTTCTTAGTATCAAGTAAAGAGCTTTACGTAATATTCATGCACCCAACAGCATGCTTTAACCCATTCAGTGTAACTTAACCCATCACTTAAACAACATAGAGATGGACTTATTTTCAAGAAAACACCAATTCTCCCCACATCTCATGCTGATATGCCTTACAACTTCTTTTTGTTTTGTTTTTTCTAATTCACTTTTTATTTCCTTCCAACTTCTTTTATTCACCACTCCCTGCTTTGTTGTATCCTGCATACCGGCAGCAGCTTTCTTGGTCCTAGAGACAAGACAGTGCTGGAGATGCTCAGATTCCCTTAAGTTACCCATAATTTATTGTTGAGTTATTCTTCTGCTCTCTCTTTTTAAAAAATATTTATTTATTTATTTGGCTGAGTCAGGTTTTCATTGTGGCACATGGGCTCTTTTCTTGTGGTGCATGGACTCTCTAGTTGTGGCACACAGGCTCCAGAGCGTGTGGGCTCAGCAGTTGCTGCAACTGGGCCTAGTTGCTCTGCGACGTGTGGGATCTTTGTTCCCTGACTAGGGATCAAACTTGAGTATCTTGCATTGCAAGGCAGATTCTGAACCACTAGACCACCAGGGAAGTCCCCTTCCTCTCTTTTTCTATTCTGAGATCAAATTTCTGACTAGCTAGATACCTAGGTATTTCATCATATCATAGAATCTGAGTATGCCATAGAATCTGAGACTATGACAGAGATTCATCCTGGCTGCCATATGTATGCATCCCTGCCTCAGCATTCCCACTGAGTTGTTGCCCAGCATCTTCCTAACACCTCAGGAAGCTGGAAATTCATGATGAAAATTCATTAGTCAATTACAGTTTCAGTCAATTCTCCATTAAGAAGTTCTTCCCACTTGGTTGAACAAAATCTGAGCTCTCCCACATTTGCTCCATAATATTTCCTCAGGCTACCTCTGATCTTTGAAGCAAACAGGAAAAAAAACCCCTGAATCCATTTATCCCTTCATTATTATTAGGATTATTATATTATTATAGGATCCTATTATTGGGATCTTTTTCTAGATTCATTCAAGAAAGTGATATTAAGGGCTCCCCCCAGGCGCTTCCCTGGTGTCTCAGGCGGTAAAGCATCTGTCTACAATGTGGGAGACCTGGGTTCGTACCCTGGGTCAGGAAGATCCCCTGGAGAAGGAAATGGCAATCCACTCCAGTACTATTGCCTGGAAAATCCCATGGACAGAGGAGCCTGGTAGGCTACAGTCCATGGGGTTGCAAAGAGTCGGACACGACTGAGCAACTTCACTTTCACTTTGGTGGCTGAGCGGTAAAGAACCTGCCTGCCAATTCAGGAGACGCAGGTTCAATCCTTGGTCCAAGAAGATCCCACATGCTGTGAAACAGCTAAGCCTGTGCACCACAGCTATTGAGCCTGTGCTCTGGAGTCTGGGAGCCGCAGCTACTGAGCCCATGTGTTGCCACTACTGAAGCCCCTGCAGCCTAGAGCCCTGTGCTCCACAAGAGGAGCCACTGCGGTGAGAAGCCCACCCACCGCAACTAGACAAGAACAGCCCACACAGCAGTAAAGACCCAGCGCAGCCATACATGAATTAATAAGTAACATTTTAAGTTATATTGAAAGCTTAAAACATATAGCTACATTTGGAGATTTGTGCTCTGTCCTCATTTTGTCCTTTTACATTAAATAAACGCATCTACCTGTACCCCATCTGGTATTCCTCAGCCTGGACTTAGCTTTTTTGGAATGGAGTGTCCTCTTACTCTCACTTTCCTTTTTAAATTAAAATTTATAAGCAGCCCAGAGAGGAGTTTCAGAATAAATTGCTTCAATTTAGCTACTCCATAGCTCCTGGAAATTGTCTAACAGAGGGTGAACACACAAGTCTCTAGAGGAAGACCAGTAACAGAGAAGAGCGGAAGAGGCCAGGTGAAAGAAAACTAGTGAGTAGTGAGGATCCGGGCGACCTGGAATGCATTTGCCCTGTCAGAATTGTGACCACTGTGCAGTTTATGCTGCCAGAGGTGGAAAGTTGAGGTTGTAAATATTCTGATTTTTCAAGAAAAACTGGGATTTTTTTCATGTAAAATTTCCTGAGATGTGAATAAAGTGTCTAAATTTAAAGCATTGCATAGAATAAAGAAAACATATTTGAGCTGTCAGTATAGGACCTCTGTTTTATGTTTTCTTTTGTTAGTAGGCTTGATGTTCATAAATTTGTTGTTGAATTTTAAATTTTTTCTAGATCAATACTCTCCTTTTGCATCCAGCAGTGGAAGAAGACTGAATATCTGTTACTCTAGAAACATGACTCTTAGGGATGGTAAAAACAGTAAGTAATGTTTTATTAAAAAAGAAATGTGCTTCATAGAAATAGATCACATTTACTGAAAAAAAAAAAGAATTCAGCCTGGCCATGATCAATTACATTTTTTAAGATCCTTAGCCTAAACATTAGAAGGAAGCATGCCAAAATAATAGAATTGGCTCTGGGTGGTAGAGTTAATGATATTTATTTTTCTTTTTCACACTTGTTTTATATTTGGTAAATATTTTAAAAATAGGTCCTAAAACATACATAGGAAAATGAAATATATACAAAACATTAGTGAGATTAGCATTGGATGCTAGGATTTGAGGCACTTTTTTCCCTCCTCTTCTTTGTACTTTCATGGCTCTGCCATTTTTTTCTGTGAGTCTGTATGACTTCTAAAGAAGAAAATAACCAAACTTCTCCAGGGGAGGAGGATTGCCCACCCCACTGCTCACCAGGCAGCATTAACGAGGGGGAGTTACTGTTAGACCCGCTTATTGCTGATGAAACTGAGATAGGGGAGGAGCAGTTACTCAAGGCTATTAAGTAGCAGAACCAAGACTGACACCCAGTCTTTCTGGCCTTGCCCCCTGTGCTGTTTCCACCACTTTTCCAGTAGAAAATTGATTTTTGATTGCCAACTAATTGATGGGCCCGGTATGGGGCCTGATTTATTGTAACTGACGTCTGAAAGAGATGACACTTAAGCCAGAAGATGGTTTGTAAACTTATGGCTTGAACAGTGTTCCAGAGGAACCAGAATCCTATGACAACAACTGGCTGTATTTCTTTTGTTGAAGGACAGTTTACCTGGGAAGTCAGAGGGGTGCAGAGCCAGAGCTGGGAGGGATGGATAACCTTGAATGTGAGGTTCATTGAACTGTGGGAGCTCCATTGTCAGAATGTGCCTACCAACTATAACAGAGATCATCACAGCACCCTCCTCCCTGGACAGAGTAGGATTTTCTTTACCTCAACTCTGGGTAGATACCAGTCACTCATTAATAAGTAGCTCTTTAGGCATTTTTTCATTCTGAACCTAGATGGTCATTGCCCTATTTGCATTGAGTACATGGAAAGAACATTTGCAAAGATCCCTTATAAAGTAGCCTTCTGGGAGTGGTTAACCTATCCATTTTATGCTGTTGTAGTTATTTCATCCTAAAAAACAGCGAAATCTGGGAGTATCTTGCCCTAGACTCCTCTGTGCTGAACACAAGTATCAGCAGCAAAGTTTCAGTGGCCTCTTCAACCTGAATTAAACAGAAAAATCACATGTATGATTATAATTCATAGGAGCCAATGGTATTACTTGGTGTAAATTTTTACTAAGCAGTATTTTGAATTATGTTGCATTTCAATTTTAAAATAAATATATAATTGAGAAATCAATATAAATGATGTTCACTACATCCTTTTTGTAGTATTTTTCAATGATAATCCAGGTCTGAATATAACGGCTTTCAGAAATATTATATTGAGTCTCTCATATATGCTAATCAGTAGTGACCATGGTTGAATAAGAGAGTGCTCCAAACAGGAAGTCTAAGGGCCCAAAATCATTTGTGAATCTAAAGGAGAACCAACTCCTAATGATCTCAGTAAAAACAACCCAGCATTTTATATATTTAAAGCTTGAAAAATAATCTTCCTTTGTTATAGCCATGTTTCACAGAACCCTGCCCTACCCTCAATAACAGTAGCTAAGATTTATTGAGTGTTTGATATATATCAGGCCCTTTGTTAAGCACTTTCCATGGATTATTTCATTTGCATTTTCAGAATAGGCCATTGAGGTCAGTGTTATTATTAGCGTCAACTTTATAAATTGGGAACCAAAGCTTAGAGAGATTAATAGTTTTCTTGAAGTCATACTAAAAGTAATTGGTAGAGCCAGAATTTGAACCCACTGTCTAGGGTACATGTGCTTATCTAACACTGCACCATGCTAAATGTATATACCTTATATAAACATATAAGAGGATATTAAACACATATCAAATTTACAAGAGGATATTTAAGGTTCTCTTGTGGGGGTTAAGTATCTAGAGGAGAGAGGAACAAATTCAGTTACTCTATAATGTATAAAATAGTTTTCCCGGCAGTGTCTTTACTATGATTCTTTTGGCATTCCTGTCAGTTAAACACTTTTCGTATCTTATAAATTAAAAGTAAACTGATCTGGTGTAATTGAATATATTTTCTCTTAAGAAAGTGTAAAGATATTGATAAGATATAGGGAGGAAAAGTTTCATTCATTCATACACTCAGTACAAAGTTTTTGAAAACAAAATATTCTGAGTAATGTGAAGAAGTAAAAAAAGATGTTAAGACATTTACCATTTGGCAAAGGAGAAGTTATATATGTTGACAATATGGATGGTGTAGGGCTTAATAATGCAGGCCCAGGAGTCAGATTCTATGGGTTGAATTCTGCTCCCCTCTTGTCTATGACCCTTGGAAAGTCACACTCTCTAAGCATCTCGTGTCCTCAGCTATAAGTGGAGATACTCATGGCAGTTGCTTCCTTGGGTTGTTGTGTATATTAAATGAAACAATACATATAAAGCATTTTAGCTTGTTGACTGACCTAGAGCAAGCAGTCAACAGTAGCTATCATCATCAAAATCATTATTATTAAATTATCTCCTCGTTACTATGGAAAGAGCAAAGTAGACATGTATGTCACATGTTAATTTTTAAAAACTGGTTGCTGAACAATGTGTATAGCAATATGTTATTTTTATAAAAGAAAAATATAAGTTTATGCATTCAAAAAGGTCTAAAAGGATTCACACATTAAAGTGTTTAATAATACATCTGGGCAATAAAGGGGACTTTCACTTTTTATATACCTCAGTATTTAACTTTTGTGAATATTTTTTGCAATTATTAAAAACAACTGATAAAGAGAAAAATCACTGTCATTTAAAATTGGATGAGGGGAGAATCATAATGGCACTTTATATGCAGAAGTCTAAATGTTCACAGGAGAGAGGATTTGTTCCACCTAAACAGACTCTTCCCAAGGACAGTGAGTGAGTATGATGTGAATGATGGATGGAGTCTCAGGTGGTGTGGCTGGGGATCAGCAAAGTGGGAAGGAGGCGCATTAGCAAAGAGACACAATTGTGGAGAAGGCCAGAGGCACGTATGGAGAATATGAATGGTGCAGTTTCCCATTTGTTTGTAACACAGGGCTATATAGAAGGATGGTGGGCAACAGGACTGGGAGTTTGGTGCCTTCCATACCAAGCCAAGTACTTTGAGTTTGGGGGGGCCATGCTGGGCCGCATCAGCTGGAATGGTTGAGACAGGAAGCAGGAAATTTAGGGAGGCCCTCTTAAGTCAGCCAGGCCAGAAGCCATGGGCCTGAACCAGAGTAGAGTGATGGGAATGGACAGGAAGAAATGTAGAGCACAGGTCTTCAGGGGCAAGAACTTGGCAGCTTTGTGGTGGCTATTGGAGGTGAAAAGCAAAGGATGGAGGATAAGGCAAGAATGACAAGTTATAAACCTGGATGATGAGAAAAACAGTGTCAGTCATGGAGTTGACAGGTCAGGAGGGAAGGCAGGTGAAAGGGGAGATGATTTGTTGGCCCCATTAGGTTTATTTTAAGATGTCAGTGGAGGATCCTGCTGGGAATGACTAACCAGAGTTTTGGAGCAGGAAGGTCAGGCTGGAAACAGACTTGAGCTGGGAGCCTCAGAGTGCTGGTTAATGTTTCAGGTGTAGGTGAAATGACTTTGGTCTGCATGCTCTACCCCACAAAATTTCCAGCTCCTAGGGTAGTCTTTAGGGTGCAGTCGATGGGGTCGCTAGGAGTTGGACACGACTAAGCGACTTCACTTTCACTTTTCACTGTCATGCATTGGAGAAGGAAAGGGCAACCCACTCCAGTGTTCTTGCCTGGAGAATCCCAGGGACGGGGGAACCTGGTGGGCTGCCGTCTATGGGGTCGCACAGAGTCGGACACGACTGAAGCGATGCAGCAGCAGCAGCAGCAGCAGCAGCAGCAGCAGCAGCAGCATAGTCTTTAACCTATTCTCTAGTCATATAATGATATAAGTATATTTTGCATTATATTTGTATAGTCTGATACAGTTTATAAAGTGCTTTCACATTCATTTAATCATTTACATTTTCATACCCAGTGAATGGGTCAGAATGGATCAGAAAAGCAGGATTTTATTTTATTTTTTATTTTTTTAAATTTATTTATTTAAATTGGAGGCTAACTACTTTATAGTATTATAGTGATTTATACATTGACATGAATCAGCCATGGGTGTACATGTGTTCCCCATCCTGAACCCCCCTCCCACCTCCATCCCCATCCCATCCCTCAGGGTCATCCCAGTGCACCAGCCCTGAGCACCCTGTCTCATGCATTGAACCTGGACTGGCGATCTGTTTCACAATATGATAATATACATGTTTCAATGCTGTTCTCTCAGATCATCCCACTGTCGCCTTCTCCCATAGAGTCCAAAAGACTGTTCAATACATCTGTGTCTCTTTTTCTGTCTTGCATATAGGGTTATCTTTACCATCTCTCTAAATTCCATATATATGCGTTAGTATACTGTATTGGTGTTTTTCTTTCTGGCTTACTTCACTCTCTATAATAGGCTCCAGTTTCATCCACCTCATTAGAACTGATTCAAATGTATTCTTTTTAATGGCTGAGTAATATTCCATTCTGTATAGGTACCACAGGTTTCTTATCTGTTTGTCTGCTGATGGACATCTAGGTTGCTTTCATGTCTTGGCTATTATAAACAATGCTGGGATGAACATTGGGGTACACGTGTCTCTTTCAGTTCTGGTTTCCTTGGTGTGTATGCCCAGCAATGGGATTGCTGGATCATATGGCAGTTCTATTTCCAGTTTTTTAAGGAATTTCCACACTGTTCTCCATAGTGGCTGTACTAGTTTGCATTCCCACCAACAGTGTGAGAGGGTTCCCTTTTCTCCACACCCTCTCCAGCATTTATTGTTTGTAGACTTTTGGATAGCAGCCATTCCAACTGGTGTGAGATGGTACCTCATTGTGGTTTTGATTTGCATTTCTCTGATAATGAGTGATGGTGAGCATCTTTTCATGTGTTTGTTAGCCATCTGTATATCTTCTTTGGAGAAATGTCTGTTTAGTTCTTTGGCCCATTTTTTGATTGAGTCGTTTATTTTTCTGGAATTGAGCTTCCGGAGTTACTTATATATTTTTGAGATTAATTCTTTGTCAGTTGTTTTGTTTGCTATTATTTTCTCCCATTCTGAAGGCTGTCTTTTCACTTTGCTTATGGTTTCCTTTGTTGTGCAAAAGCTTTTAAGTTTAATTAGATCTCATTTATTTTTGCTTTTATTTCTATTACTCTGAGAGGTGGGTTATAGAGGATCCTGCTGTGATTCATGTCAGAGTGTGTTTTGCCTATGTTTTCCTCTAGGAGTTTTATAATTTCTGGTCTTACGTTTAGATCTTTAATCCCTTTTGAGTTTATTTTTGTGTATGGTGTTAGAAAGTGTTCTAGTTTCATTTTTTTACAAGTGGCTGACCAGTTTTCCTAGCACCACTTGTTAAAGAGATTGTCTTTTCTCCATTGTATATTCTTGCCTCCTTTGTCAAAGGTAAGGTGTCCATAGGTGCATGGATTTATCTCTGGGCTTTCTATTTTGTTCTATTGATCTATATTTCTGTCTTTGTACCAGTACCATACTGTCTTGATGACTGTAGCTTTGTAGTAGAGCCTGAAGTCAGGCAGGTTGATTCCTCCAGTTCCATTCTTCTTTCTCAAGATTGCTTTGGCAATTTGAGGTTCTTTGTATTTTCATACAAATTGTGAAATTATTTGTTCTAGTTCTGTGAAAAATACCGTTGGTAGCTTGAGAGGGATTGCATTGAATCTATAGATTGCTTTAGGTAGTATACTTATTTTCCAATCCATGAACATGGTTTATTTCTCCATCTATTTGTGTCCTCTTTGATTTCTTTCATCAGTGTTTTATAGTTTTCTATATATAGGTCTTTTGTTTCTTTAGGTAGATATATTCCTAAGTATTTTATTCTTTTCATTGCAATGGTGAATGGAATTGTTTCCTTAATTTCTCCTTCTGTTTTCTCAGTGTTAGTGTATAGGAGTGCAAGGGATTTCTCTGTGTTAATTTTATATCCTGCAACTTTACTATATTTATTGATTAGCTCTAGTAATTTTCTGGTGGTATCTTTAGGGTTTTCTATGTAGAGGATCATGTCATCTGCAAACAGTGAGAGTTTTACTTCTTCTTTTCCAATCTGGATTCCTTTTATTTCTTTTTCTGCTCTGATTGCTGTGGCCAAAACTATGTTGAATAGTTAGTGGTGAGAGTGGGTACCCTTGCCTTGTTCCTGACTTTAGGGGAAATGTTTTCAATTTTTCACCATTGAGGATAATGTTTGCTGTGGGTTTATCATATATAGCTTTTAAGAAAAGCAGGATTTTAAATGTCTTAGGATCACAGAGATGATCGTACCATGGATGGCAGATTTGGGCCTTAAGCCAGAACTTCTCTTTCCCAATTAATTACGTTTTCTACTATGACACTACAGCCTTTCTTTTTGAGGGGGAAATATCTGAAATATCCTATAACTGTAAAAGAGTTAGAACTTCAGTTTTAAAAAAGAAAAGTCTGAAATTCACCTTTATTGAAACCTGTCTGATTTTTTCATTTTTTAAAATTTTATTGTCAGGGAGTTAAAAGATGTTGATATCCCTAAAAACTAGTTTTCCTTAGGTTGAAAGTGAGGTTCTCAGAACCTCAGTTACTGAATAAATGTATGTCTTCTAACTGTTCTTCAATTTCCCCACTTTTTCCATAAAGATGTAGCCATAGCTGTAACATATAACCGTGATGGATCATATAGCATGCAGGTAAGCCTCCTTGGTTTTGTTCTACAGCTCAGAGCTGAATCTGATTTCTCTCATACTGAGTAGAGCATGTTTTCACTCTGTACTTTATTTGAAGCTGTTGATTATCATGACTATAGTTAGGAGAATGTCATGAGCTTTTATTTCAGACCAATTTGGAAAAATTATTCCCTATATAGTTTCTGATTATTTACTCAGTTTGGCTGTAATTTCCTTAAGAATAAAAACTTGGTTAAAAAAATAATGATAATAATATTTGATATAAGACATCTAAAAAGCCCCTAAATTATGTGAATGTATTTATATCTAAAGCAGCAGTTCTCAAATGTTTGGTTTCAAGACCTCTGTACACTCTTAAAAGTTATTGAGATTCCCCAAAGAGTTTTTGTTTGTATTAGTTACATCTATTAATATTTACCATTTAGAAAATTACATCGAGAAAAAAATGTGTTATTGTTTTAATGTATGTTTTTAAAATGTACATAATATGTGATTTGTCATTTTAACCATTTTTAAGCATACAATTTCATGGCATTAAATCATTCACATTGTTGTGCAACCATCACCACCATCCATCTGCAGAACTGTTCTCCTGCAGAACTGAAATTCTGTCCCAATTAAAAGGGTCCACTCCCCCTCCTCCACCCACCCTTCCTGGGCCCTGGCAATCACCATTCTACTTTGTCTCTGCAAATTGAACTGCTCTAGGTACCTCGTATAAGTGGAATCATTCAGCACTTACTCCTTTTGTAACTAGCTAATTTCACTTAGCATGTCTTTGAGGCCCTTCCATTGTTGTAGTATCCATCCAAATTCCCTTCCTTTTTAAGGCTGAATAATATTCCATTGCATGTATGTACTACACTTTATTTATCCAATCTAAATACATAGATGAGTAGTGGACACTTGGGTTGCCTCCATCTTTTGCCTATTATAAATAATGCTTCTGTGAACATCTGTATACAAGTATCTCTTCGAGACCCTGTTTTCAATTCTTTTAGGCATGTACCCAAATAAGTAGAATTCCTGTATCATATGGTAATTCTCTTTTTAATTTTGGGGGGAACTACCATACTCTTCCATAGTGTCCATACCATTCTACATTCCCATCGGCAGTGCACAAAAAAATCCAATTTCTCTACATCCCTCCTTGCCAACACTTATATTCTAGCTACTTTGTTTTGTTGTTGTTGTTGTTTTTATTAAAAACAAAAAACCCCTAAGGTATGGAAGTAGTATCTTACTATGGTTTTGATTTGTATTTCCATAATGACTAATGATATTAAGCATCTTTTCATTGCTAATTGCCTACTTATCTTCTTTAGAGAAATATCTATTCAAGTTATTTGCCTTTCTGAAAAAAATCTGGCTGGGTTCTTGTTGTTGAGTTGCAGGATAAACTGAGAAAAGATTATCACCAAGCACACATTCCATTAGCCATCAGAGTAATATCATTATCATGTGTCCTAGAATCTCTAGAAAATTCCACTATATACTTGTAAGAGAATGAGAGTAGAAAAAAGACAATATTATGTTATTAAGAAATTGTTTGACTTTGTGGAACTCCTTAAGGGGCTTGGGGGACCCCAAGGGATCCACAGGTCATACTTTGAGGCTCTTTAGTCAAAATTTTTGTGATAGACCTCAGTTTTAAAAAATCCATTACATTGGCAAAATAAAATGCCAAAGGATTAAAAAACAATGTGAGAACTCAACCAAATTCCTATAGTGAGTATAAAATTCAGAAAATAGAATAAATCATTTTTCCTATGAGCTAAGAGATTTCAAATCCAACAAAATGAATTTATCAATGATGCTCTTTAGATTCCCCAACACTTTGAGACACATTGATTTCCTTTCTCTGTGATTCAGACAAATGATGGGAAATCAACTTAAGTATATGGGTTGCAATTAATATTGGTAACCTCTGGTTTAGGGACCCCTTCTTATCCCTTGGTAAATGGTAAAGTAAATTGCAGATTTGTTCTGGTCTGCTCATGGAACTACCTTCACAAATTTAGAATGAGCTTCTATACGTCTTTAAACAAAACTGTTCCCAATCTAACCTTTATATCCTGAGAATTCCACAGACGTTCAAATGGCTGTCTTAGTAGGTTACAAAGCAGAGTGAAATGTCATATTTAACTTAGGATAGATGAGAACCATGTATAAATACTGCAGTGTGACCTATTTCACTTTAACCTATATAATATATTTGAAAAGAATAGCCACAGGACTCTGACTCTTAACAGGGGAATTGAAAAATAAAGATTTAAATGAATTTTATGTGTATAGGGGAAATTTTTTCTTGTGTATATAAATGAGAAAACATCCTTTAGAACAGCATGATTTCATGTCCTTTTGTCAGCTACTTTGAAAAGATTAAGTGTGAAATCTGTTCTTTGGTACTCTGTCTCTCAGAGTAAGAAAACTGTGCTCAATCTCCAGCTAACTTATCTTCTTAAATCATAACTTAAAACCCATAAATTCAATCTCCGTGTTGGTGAGATAAAAGAAATCAATCTAATTATGAGATTCTGGCGTTATTCATCACTAACTTTTGCACAGTAAAACTCAATTTACTTTGGATACTCAGAAATGAGTATTAACATATAATATACTCAACTGAATTTTAATAATTTTTCTTACTTTGATTTGTATTTCTATCTCACTTTCTTATTATTATTCTTAAAGGAACTTTTATCCGTAGCATTATGGTGCTACTGTAGATATGTTACATAACTATTTTTTTTTTCTTTTAATTATCTTACTGCTGTTTCTTTCTAGACTATTTTGTTTATGAATCTTAGGAAATTTCCTGCATGATTTAAAAAAATGTTTTTACCTGTTTCCTTTTGAAACTATTAACAGTAAAGAATTGATTTTGATTTTAATTCTGTAAGGTTGTTCATTTACTTTAAGGATCTTAATTTTTTGTTTTTTCAGATTGAAGATAAAACTTTCCATGTCCTTGGTGATCTTTGCAGTGAGGGAGACTGCACTTATCTGAAATCTTCTGTTAATGGAGTTGCTAGTAAAATTAAGCTAATTATCCTGAAAAACACTATTTACCTATTTTCCATGGTAATGTCTTTTTAGTGTTTTATAATAACACTATTGGAGTTTGGGAGACAATTGCTTGACCAGAAGTATTCCACTGAGAAATTAGAAAGATCCTGTTTTGGAACTTCCCTGGCAGTCCAGTGGTTAAGACTCTGTGCTTCCAATGCAGGGGGCATGGTTTTAATCTCTAGTCAGAGATCCTGCATGCCACACAGTGCCCTCAGAGGGATGAGGGCGAGCAGCACACCCTGTTTCCTTCTCTCACTGCTGTGACTTTGTGTCTATCCCCCTTTCAGTCTGAATCTTTGTCACGTTTCTACCTCTCTATTTCTCCATTCACCACATCTGTTCTCACAGATTCTCACTGACAGACACATATCCATTTCTTCCTTTAATTCTCAAATACTCTAAACACTTCCCCCAACCACTGTCCTCCTGGCACTGGGAATTGTGGAGACTTGGGAGGAGGTGACCATTGTGGGAGGAGTCTGTGGACCAGATATTCCTTACAGGGGAGGTGCGTGTGGGTTAGTGGTGGTCTCTTGGCAGTTGAAGGATGGTTGAGGTAGGCTTGGCATGGATATGATTAGGAGCTTGTTAGGAGACCTTAGCGTTCTGTGTGGGCGAAGAAAGGAAGTGGATTATCAAATTTCCTGTGACCTCTTCAGAGCCTTCTCACACTTGAGAACCATCTTCCAGACCAGAGTACTTTGTGATGAGATGCCTTCAGTATTCCAGTAATTAAACTGTATATTTGGAGTCAAGGATGATCTCCTTTTGCCAGGCATTGCTTCCATAGTCTGTGTGCTATAACAGTATAATGGCAGAGGCAGTAGAATGGATTGGTGAAGAGCATGAGTTCTGGTTCGTGACATTGTACAGGAGGCAGTGATCAAGAATATCCCCAAGAAAAAGAAATGCAAAAAGGCAAAATGGTTGTCTGAGGAGGACTTACAAATAGCTATGAAAAGAAGAGAAGCAAAAAGCAAAGGAGAAAAGGAAAGATATACCCATTTGAATGCAGAGTTCCAAAGAATAGCAAGGAGAGATAAGAAAGCCTTCATCAGTGATCAATGCAAAGAAATAGAGGAAAACGATAGAATGGGAAGGACTAGAGATCTCTTCAAGAACATTAGAGATACCAAGGGAACATTTCATGCAAAGATGGGCACAATAAAGGACAGAAATGGTCTGGGCCTCACAGAAGCAGAAAATATTAAGAGGAGGTGGCAAGAATACACAGAAGAACTATACAAAAAGATCTTCACAACTCAGATAATCATGATGGTGTGATCACTCACCTAGAGCCAGACATCCAGGAATGTGAAGTCAAATGGGCCTTAGGAAGCATCACTACGAACAAAGCTAGTGGAGGTGATGGAATTCCAGTTGAGCTGTTTCAAATCCTAAAAGATGATGCTGTGAAAGTGCCACACTCAATATGTCAGCAAATTTGGGAAAACTCAGCAGTGGCCACAGGACTGGAAAAGGTCAGTTTTCATTCCAATCCCAAACAGAGGTAATGCCAAAGAATGCTCAAACTACCACACAATTGCACTCATCTCACACGCTAGCAAAGTGATGCTCAAAATTCTCCAAGCCAGGCTTCAACAGTACGTGATCTCTGAACTTCCAGATGTTCAAGCTGGATTTGGAAAAGGCAGAGGAATCAGAGATCAAATTGCCAACATCCGCTGGATCATCAAAAAAGCAAGAGAGTTCAAAAAAAACATCTACTTCTGCTTTATTGACTACGCCAAAGCCTTTGACTGTGTGTATCACAACAAACTGTGGAAATTTTTAAAGAGATGGGAATACCAGATCACCTGACCTGCCTCCTGAGAAACCTGTATACAAGTCAGGAAGCAACAGTTAGAACTGGACATGGAACAACAGACTGGTTCCAAATAGGAAAAGGAGTACATCAAGGCTGTGTATTGTCACCCTGCTTATTTAACTTCTATGCAGAGTACATCATGAGAAATGCCAGGCTGGATGAAGCACAAGCTGGAATCAAGATTGCCAAGAGAAATATCAATAACCTCAGATAGGCAAATGACACCACCCTTATGGCAGAAAGCAAAGAAGAACTAAAGAGCCTCTTGATGAAAGTGAAAGAGGAGAGTGAAAAAGTTGGCTTAAAATTTAACATTCAGAAAACTAAGATCATGGCATCTGGTCCCATCACTTCAAGGCAAATAGATGGGGAAACAGTGGAAACAGTGACAGACTTTATTTTTTGAGCTCCAAAATCACTGCAGATGGTGTCTGTAGCCATGAAATTAAAAGATGCTTGCTCCTTGGAAGAAAAGTTATGACCAACCTAGACAGTATATAAAAAGCAGAGACATTACTTTGCCAACAAATATCCGTCTAGTCAAAGGTATGATTTTTCCAGTAGTCTTGTATGGATGTGAGAGTTGGGACTGTAAAGAAAGCTGAGTGCTGAAGAATTGATGCTTTTGAACTGTGGTGTTGGAGAAGACTCTTGAGAGTCCCCTGGGCTGCAAGGAGATCCAACCAGTCCATCCTAAAGGAAATCAGTCCTGAATATTCATAGGAAGGACTGATGCTGAAGCTGAAGCTGCAATACTTTGGCCACCTGATGCGAAGCGGTGACTCATTTGAATAAGAGCCTGATGCTGGTAAAGATTGAAGGCAGAGAAGAAGGGGACAACAGAGGATGAGATGGTTGGATGGAATCACTGACTCATTGGACATCAGTTTGAGTAAACTCCTGAAGTTGGTGATGGACAGGGAGGCCTGGCATGCTGCAGTCCATGGGGTTGCAAAGAGTCGGACACGACTGAGTGACTGAACTGAACTGAACTGATGAGTTCTGATGTGTGAAGCTGTTTGCTTTCAAATCCTGGCCCTACCAGCATCTGCTTGACCTTGAGCAAGTTAAACTCTCTAGGTTTTAGTTCTCCTATTTATAAACAGGAATAAGTAACAATACCCACCTCATAACGTTATTGAGACCATCAAGGACATTTTATATATTTCTTAAGAAGAGTTCCTGGCTTAGACTAAGGAACTGAGAGTGGAGATGCTACTAAAATGGCTTGTAGACAGTGGCTGTCTTTTACCAACAGTTAGGTACTTAATTCTTTTAATCCCCTCTGTGGTATGTATGCCATTACTTCTTTATAGTAGAAATCAAGACTGAAAGGGGTTTAGTAATTTGCTCAGACGCTCAGTTGGTAAAGAATCCACCTGCAATGCAGGAGATCCTGGTTTGATTCATGGGTCAGGAAGATATGCTGGAGAAGGGATAGGCTACCTGCTCCAGTATTCTTGGGCTTCCCTTGTGGCTCAGCTGGTAAAGAATCCGCCTGCAATGTGGGAGACCTAGGTTTGATCCCTGGCTTGGGAAGATCCCCTGGAGAAGGGAAAGGGTACCCACTCCAGTTTCTGGCCTGGAGAATTCCTTGGAGGGTCGCAAAGAGTTGGACATGACTGACCGACTTTCACAAAGCTAGTTAGAATCCTGGTATTAAATAAGACTCATATTTAACAAATAGCTTGAAAATAATCATCACCTCAGGCCTATTCATAAAACTACAGTGATAATATCTTAATTTCATTTCTAATTTATGTTATAAATATACATCCTATATATATATATCCTATAAATATCATTTCTACTTATAGGATGGAAGTATTCAGATTGGCATTCCGGTTCCCCGATACTTGTCTTCAGCAAGCTCAGGAGAAACCCAAGGGGGTGCTGTAGCTCCTATGACTGGAACTGTTGAAAAGGTATTGACGTGAATGTATGTAGAATGATGTCCAGTAAGTCCCCATAAATGTCTTTGTTGAACTTTGTTTCATATATCCTTCTCCCCCTCTCTAAATCTTGTTCATTGGAAAGTATCCATTTCCAGAAAACAAGAAGATCTATCAAAGATTCAAGTTCTATATTACAGTCTTCAGTGAATCATAAATTTACCTAATTTATGATAAGGACTTTTCTTTGAAGTGAGAATTCCATCAAAGTAGTTGACTAAAATGGAACATTCACCAAGCATTATCCCAAATTTGAAAGGTATTGGTGAAGAACAACGTGTCTGGTGTTGAATGCAGTATATATTCAGATATGAGATCCATACTGGTGATGACTTCCAGTGGTGGTAGACCAGTGGTCTCCTTTTATTTACTTGCGTACAATAGAGTGCCCTCAACTGCATTTAAGTCATGAAAATCCTTGGTACCAACAAATAGAAGAAGAAAACAACTACTTAAATAGTGTGAATGATTTCACCTACCACTCGTGTGTGGAAATGTTTGCCCCAGAAGGGCAGTGGGCTGGGGAACTTGCACTTGCCTTTCACTCATTCAGTCTCAGTTCCCAACAGGCCCCTCGTCATATGGGCATCCCTGCACAGGTTTACGATTAAAGATGCACTTTTCCCCTCATAACTGGCCTAAACCCAGATTGTTGATTTCATCGAATGCCACTAAACTATCACTCAACATTGGGTGATCGAGGGGCTTTGAGACGTGTTTCTCATTTTTCACAATTTGGCCTGAACGCATTGACTTCAGAATCTAATTCTACTGTGTGATGTTTCTAAAAACTACTTAAAACCATGTTAACCGAGAAGATAGTAAAACCATACGGCATATATGATTTAATTTATACTTGAAAAAAGGAAAATAGAGATTTTTTTCTGGGTTGCCAACCAGTTTAATTCTTTTAACAACCTAAAAACTAGAAAGCCAGGCAAGACCCTGCACTCTGCCTGTCGTGAAGACATTTAAGTGTAGTACAGGCATACCGTAGAGATACTACAGTATCTCTACTTGTGAGGTTCTCTACCACCAAGTACAGTACAGCAAGTCACATGAATTTCTTGGTTTCCCGGTGCATATAAAAGTTATGATTACACTGTAGTCTGTCAAGTGTGCAATAGCATCATGTCTAGAAAAAAAACAACATACATACCATAATTAAAAAATACTTAGATGTATGCGTAGCTGAATCACTTTGCTATACACCTGAAACTAACACAACGTTGTAAATCAACTATATGCCAATATAAAATAAAATTCTTAAAAAATCTTTATTGCTGAGAAATGCTAACCATCATCACTGCTCTCAGTGAGTTATAATCTTTTTACTGGTGGAGGAATACTGAAATATTGCAAGAATTACCAAAATGTGGCACTGAGGCACAAAGTGAGCAAATGCTGTTGGGAAAATGGCACCCAGAGACGTGCTTGATGAAGTTGCCACAAACCTTTAATCTCTTAAAAAAAGGAAAAAAAAAAAAAGGCATTATGTGCAAAGCACAATAAAGCGACGTGGGCCTATAGTCCTTCCCTGTTGGTGATATGTCTTGTCTGTCTGTTCATGAGAAAACAAAAAGACTTGAAATATGTAGAATGTATTCACTGATTCAAGGAAAACTAGATGGGGCGGGGGTGGTGAAGGTGGGGAACTAAGGAGTGACCCCACTATGACAGTGCCTGCAATGCCAGGCGGACCTGTGGGTCTCTGACTGGGGCCAGTGTGTTTGTCTTTGGCAGACAAGACAAGCACATAGACACATACTTCTCTGTACGTTTGTACCAACTCTGCGCACCACAGATCAGGTGTATAACTTGCCCAGTTGTCAGATCGCATGTAGACCATCACAAGGGACCTCTCTTTTTAGATATTAACCTGTCGCTCTGAATCTCTAGGTGTTTGTGAAAGCTGGAGACAGAGTAAAAGCTGGAGACTCTCTGATGGTTATGATTGCCATGAAAATGGAAGTAAGTGAAATCATGGGTTCACTTGCCAAGTAAATTTTGGGAGCTGTCGGTCCCAATTTTTCTTTTGTCTTATTTTGTAAGTTAAGACCATTTTAAATATCAGGGGGAAAAAAATCCTTCCCTAGTCCAGTTGAATTGGGGTTTCCTGTAGGGGAGCCCAAGGATCAGTAGTTTTTAAAAGCTTCCCAGCTGAGAGTCTACTGTGAAGCTTGGGCTGAGAATTACTAGCTAATCCAGAGCTTCCCAATTATTGACCTTGAATGGTTTACAGGTGTATCAAGGTAATGACGCCTCTCAACCCCCAAGTGCACCATAAACATGTTTTGATTTTCTCAGTGTGCTGCGATGTGAGAAAGGTCAGGAAGCACTGATACATGACAAAACATCAAAGCAGCTGACTTCATTTCTCACTCTTCCTGTGTCTTGACTTGGTGTGTGCTCAACCCTCGTTAGTATCACAGCCATTGTCTGCCATGCCTTGTGTCTCTACAGCATACCATAAAGGCGCCAAAGGATGGCACAATCAAGAAGGTATTCTACAAAGAAGGTTCTCAGGCCAACAGACACGCTCCTTTAGTCGAGTTTGAGGAGGAAGACTCTGACGAAAGGGAAGCAGATTAAACTCCATCAAATAAACAGCCAGTTAAGCAACATGTTCAATACAGTATCCACACCAAAAAGAGAAAGTGCCTTCCTGCTTTTCTCGGGATCTGACGACTAGCACTTTTACTAAATGATTGTATGATTCTGCTTAAAACCCTTTCATGTTTAAAAATCATGTACTTGGGTCACAAATACAATAAATTCTCTCAAAATATTTCATACTAATTAAAGTATACTTTTTAAATTGGGAGACAGTATGGTTTCTTTCTGCCTCAAATATTATACCATGCATTGTTTTTAGGCAGGTGGGCAGCAACTTGATCAAAAGAGAACTGAGAGAGAAAAGGTCACTTAACTAAATGAGTTATCTCCCAGGCACAGTCATGACAAAAATGAACATTAACATATTTCAGAGACAGATGCCATAGCACTAAACTCAACCTAAGAGTTTTTGCCAAAGAGTAACTTCTTAGGCAGTTTAAAGGCTTGGATGTTATTTGTTTCTTGTTTTTGTGATTGGAAAGTTTCTATCCAGACCGCCTTTGTCTTTATTGTACTTGCTAAGCTTGTACAAATGTATATCCACACACTTAAGCTTTTGTGTATATGTATTTTATGCACGTATATATAATATCTAAATTGTACACTAGAATATAATTTTTCTAGAAACACACTTTCAAGCCTCTTCATTTTCAGGTATCTACTGAAGTGTTAAATATTTGTTGAATTGAGTTCTAGCTGCACACATGAGACTGCATTCAATGTTGTAGAGACTGCAATGAGATTTTAAAATATGGTCTTTGTACTCTAAGATGCTGATGACTTAATTGGGAAAATAAGACATAATCATGTGAAACGTTATGTGGAAAACAATCAAATCCAAAATTAAGTAATTCCATTGTCAAGAGAGTGGTGAGAAATGTACTAGATACTGACTTTGGAAATGCTGAGTTCCCAAGGACATCTGATCACACAGCAGTTAGAACATCCATTTTTCCAACAAGGCAGCAAGAAACTCAACACACTAAGATGTGGGTCTGGGTGAAGGCTGATGGCTTATGATGTGCAGAATACAGGTCTTCAGGAGTTGGGGGAAGAGACTTCAGTGGGCAGGTGTGCACAGGGTAGGTTTCTTTAAGGAAGGAGAACCCAAGGGCAGTAGCAGGAGTGCATGGAAATTATACACTAGAAAGGAAGGAGCAGAGCCTACACTGTTGAAAATGAGCAAGTTGGGTTCTATATTCGGGAGCAAATCTGCCCAACTGGAGAGGGAAGTGCTTGGATGGGTGAGTAGGGACAATAAGAGAGAAAGTATGAAATTTAGTTTGGGACCAGAAGGTAACTGGCATGGAATGGCAGGTTTAGATTTTATCTTGCAAGTTGTAGTTACACTGAATTATTTTTCAGCAGGGAAAATTTTATCTGGCTTATTAGAGTCTGTTTAAAAAAAAAACTTTGATATTATTTCATAAGGGTGAACATTTGTATACCTTATGACCTAACATCCCAGTTCAGAAATGTACAAACACACTTGTGCACCAAGAATGTTGATAGCCACGTTACCCGTAATAGCAAAGCTTTGGAAAGGATCCGAGTTGGTTGGCAGGAGAAGGAATAAATCACTGTGGTATGGCACACAGTGGAATACTATGTAACAGCAAAATAAACAAGAGCATCAGCATGGATGAAATTCGAATTCATAATAGTGAAATAGCATGTACCAGGAGATAGACACATGGTACTATCTTTACAGACTTGCAAAATCAACTAGATTCGTGTATATATATATATATATATATATATATAATAAAGCTTTTTTTATTAAGGTATGGCTGGTTGATAATGTGTTAGTTTCAGGTATACAGCAAAGTGGTTCAGTTTGATATCTATTATTTTCAGATTCTTTTCCGTTATAGGTTATTACAGATTATTGAATATAGTTCCCTGTACTATACAGTAAGTCCTTGTTGCTTATCTATTTTATGTATAGTAGTTTATATCTGTTAATCCCATGCTCCTAGTTTACCTCTCCCCCACCATTTCCCCTTTAATAAAACATTCTTTAAAAAGTAGAATTAAAAATTAAAGACAGTGATCAGCTCCAGGTAATTAAGCAAGGGGTTGACATGTATGAAGTATGTTCAGGTAGACGCAGGTTACGGTTTAGTGTTCTCGTTGTACAGCTGGATGTTTGGTGATCAATACATATACATTACATATTCAAATAATATTTTAGAAAATTTATTCTGGCAGTAATTTGCAAGTTGGATGGAAGAGGAAAGGACTAGAGGCTGGAAAACCAGTTAGGAAGAGGTGCTTACAGATAGATAGTCATGAGGAAGTAAAGGAAGAGACCATCAAAACCAGGGCTTTTTTTGGTGATGGCACAGAGCTCTCAGCAATGAAAGCGTCGAGTCCTAATCATTGGAGCACCAGGGACTATCCTAAACCAGTGCTTTTAACTATACTTTTAGCAACACAGCCTTTTCCCTTGTGTAAACAAAACTTCCTCTTTTGACCGGAGGGAAGAGCGAAGGTGCTTTGGTAGCAATTTGGGGTTGCTGTATGACCCTCTTCATACCTTCAGGAGCACAAGATAAAGTTATTCTCTATTTCATGGTGGAGGAGCTCTGTGGATCACAAGTAATGATGTGTAGAGAAGGAATTGGAAGCCAGCTACCCCAGTTATCCATATATTGGGGACTTTCTTTGAGATCATCGCTGTGGTGCTGTGTGAGCGGTTCCTTTGCACATAACTACATCTATTTCTTCTAAAACACTTAGGGCATTTGCTGTATACCTGGGCCTCTGAAAGCAAAGATGGTAAGAAATGGTTTTTGCCCTTGCCTCAATTAACGGGAAACAAGATCCAGCTGTATCCAGTAATGTACTGTAATTGATGGTGAGTGGTATAATATGCTTGGGCACCAGGTGCCCTCAGCGGGGAGGGTCAAGCGACTGGAGTAATAAATTCTGCTTTGGGTCAGGACGCTGAGGGAGCAGCAGTGACATTTGAACCAGCCTTTGGAGGAAAGCCATTTGCCAGACGCAGAAAGAAGGTAAGCCCAGGCCATTGCAGGCAAAGGAACTAGCAGGGCTAATAATAACAGCGAGGTGTGAAAGTGCGCACTGCTTGGGGCTCAGAGAGATCTAGCGGGGGCTGGGCCGTGGGGGGCGTGGCCGAGCGGGGCTGCCCGTCCGGGATGGGCTTTATTCTGAACGCAGTTGGGAGCCCTGGAGATTTTCAAACAGACAGGTTTTTCAGAGTTATTTCTGGCCACAGTCTGGAATATAGATTGGAAAGTGGAAAGAGGCTGGAGACAGTGAGTCCGAAAGAGGCACCAAATATGGAAGCCTGGCCAGGGGGTCCATGTTCATGTCTCCTTGACTTCAAAGCAGTTCTTTTTTGGATAAGATCCATTTATAGGCATGGATCAAAACCTGAGCCATATTGTTAGTTGGAAGAAAGCTTGTTTGCTACCTTATCTTTGACGATAACATTCTGGATGCAGTGTGTTTTAGGACTATAATAACCAAGAAAACAAAATTTCAGAGCCCTGATGGTTGCCTTTTAACCATTGAGGAAGACACATAGTGTTGTAGACAAAACAGCTTTGGAGTTACAGTTCCTGCATTCAGGTCCTAGCCTGACCACTTACTGTAGTGTCTTGGGCATGTCCTTCACCTTCTCGGAGCTCTGCCTGTGAATGAGGGTAGTAGCACTACCTCCCAGAGTTGTGAAGATTAAATGAGAAAATATAGAGGCTGACTATAGCACTGTGCTTGAAACATCATTTATACTCACCTGGCAGTTATTAGTAATTTCTAACTTCAGTTACTGCGTAAGAGCAATTAAGAAACTGCACTAAATTAAGCCCAGCTGATTATTCTTGCCAGCAAAATTCCCAGGACCTGTGGTGGGGGAAAAAATCCTGCCTGGTCATGCATCACTCTATCCCCTCTCTCCACTCCCTCAGCCCTAGCCTGCTCCAGGGTCAGCCAGGCACCTGTCGACCTCAGGCAGACTGGTGCTGTCAGGGGAAGCCTCCATCAGCCCCTCCCTCTACAACAGTCAGCTGCCAGGCTGGCATGTCCCAGAGCCTGTCTGCCTGCTAACGGGACTACAGTGCTTCCAGAAGCAGCTTGCCTCTTGCGCAAAGGCTGGGCCTGGACCTGCTCCACCATCCACATCAGTTGTCACTCATGTTTGTGGCTGGTACTTGGAGGGGAAATCTTGGTATCTGGATAAAGCCTGTTTGAGTGGGCATTACCATTCCACTGGTCAGCATTGTAGAGAGGGCTCTTACTTAATTCAACTCTTTTTCCCCCACTATCACTGGCTTCTCTTCTCTTGCACAAGTACCATTTTTGACTCCCCAATGGTTCCCTTAGGAATATTGGGTGTTGGAATGTGCAACTATGTTCTGCCTACACATAGAACTTCTGCTGTTGCCGTTAAAATATTTACCGTGTTGATAGTAATACTTTACATTTCTGTTGCACCTTTCATCAGAGGATCTCAAAAAGCACTCCTAGATATTCACACTAAGCTTCAAAATACCCAGGAAAAGGAAAATGTGATTTAAACTGCATGGTGAGACTGGAGGAGATGGCTGTCCCCAAGTGCTTTGCTCCAAGCCCAGAGTAGGGAGTCTTGGGTCATTAGTCCCTTTCTGCTAATGACACCCTGCTCCCTGAGGGCTGGCCCCAGGGAGCTGCAGCCTTGGGGTTAGTAGTCTAACTACTAATTCAGAGTCTGGGTAGACTCAGAGTCTGAGTCTCAGAGTATAAGTTAGACTGTACTCAGTATAGGGCATCCCAGGAGGCCCTGCTCACAACTCTCAAAGTCTCTGGCTGGGTGGGAGCTGTCTTGCCTATCCACCCCCACACCCTGTGAGTAACCCTGGAGACACTATTTCTTCTGCGAGTGCCTTGACCGTTAGCAGATATCATAGCCCTGATACCGATGATTACCCTGTCAGCCTGACATTTGTCTCCCCATCTGCTGGATCCCAGGAAGCAGAATGCCTTGGTGCCTCTGATTCGGACTCAGTCTCCTGCACTGCGTTGCCTTCCCTGAAGCCTCCAACCACAGCCTGTATGTAACTTCCTCCCTCCCAAGATGGCTAACATTCTCTGTTCTTACCACTGCTGGTTAGCATTTTCCTAAACCCTTTGATTACATTTGAAATAACTCTCATTCCACATACACCACTCCCACCACCAGAAAATAATTTTCAAAATCACTAACAACAATAAAGGTAACCTGGGATGTCTCTGTCTTCCCAGTTGTTTTTATTCCTTTTTCATTACCTCCTATATCATAAAAGCCATATGGTTTTCTCCATTACTGAAAGCAGCCTTCGTGTTAATTTTCAGGCAGACTGGCACCTGCCTGTTTGTTCCTGTTACATATTTGGCCACACACAGAGCTTCCTTTTTTGATGTCTCCATCTAAACAGACTTCTCATCCACAGTTGCCCTCGACCTTCCCTGCTCCTCTCGCAGAACTGACCCTTGCTGAGGTCATTCCATGCTATCGTATATTTAAGATAAGCCACACATGTTTAGTTCCTCAGCCATGTAAATATTATTAGTCTGTTCTCAAATAAATATTTAATTTTGGAATGTCTACTTTTGCTTTATTGACTACGACAAAGCCTTTGACTGTGTGGATCACAACAAACTGTGGAAAAATCTATATGCGGGTCAAGAAGCAACAGTTAGAACTGGACATGGAACAACAGACTGGTTCCAAATCGGGAAAGGAGTACATCAAGGCTGTGTATTGTCACCCTGCCTATTTAACTTATATGCAGAGTACATCATGAGAAATGCCAGGCTGGATGAAGCACAAGCTGGAATCAAGACTGCCAGGAGAAATATCAATAACCTCAGATAGGCAGATGACACCACCCTTATGGCAGAAAGCAAAGAAGAACTAAAGAGCCTCTTGATGAAAGTGAAAGAGGAGAGTGAAAAAGTTGGCTTAAAATTCAACATTCAGAAAACGAAGATCATGGCATCTGGTCCAAATAGATGGGGAGACAATGGAAACAGTGACGGACTTTATTTAGGGGGCTTCAAAATCACTGCAGATGGTGACCTCAGCCATGAAATTAAAAGACGCTTGCTTCTTGGAAGAAAAGTTATGACCAACCTAGACAGCATAGAAAAAGCAGAGACATTACTTTGCCAACAAAGGTCTGTCTAGTCAAAGCTATGGCTTTTCCAGTAGTCATGTATGGATGTGCGAGTTGGACTATAAAGAAAGCTGAGTGCCAAAGAATTGATGCTTTTGAACTGTGGTGTTGGAGAAGACTCTTGAGAGTTCCTTGGACTGCAAGGAGATCCAACCAGTCCATCCTAAAGGAAATCAGTCCAGAATATTCATGGGAAGGACTGATACTGAAGCTGAAACTCCAATACTTTGACCACTTGATGTGAAGAACTGACTCATTTGAAAAGACCCTGATGCTGGGAAAGATTGGAAGTGGGAGAAGGGGACAACAGAGGATGAGATGGTTGGACGGCATCACTGACTTGATGGACATAAGTTTGAGTAGGCTTCAGGAGTCAGTGATGGACAGGGAGGCCTGGTGTGCTGCAGTCTATGGGATTGCAAAGAGTCGGACATGACTGAGCGACTGAACTGAACTGGATATATTCCCATGCTTCAAAATCCAAAAATATATATAAAAATATATACAGTGAAAATCTCCTTCCCTACCACACAGCCGCATCACCTCTGGCAGTAGTAACCACTACTTTTTTCTTTTTTGGCTGCACTACTCGCCTTGTGGGGTCAAACCCATGCCCTGGGTAGTGAAAGAGTAGATCCTAACCAGTAGACCACCAGGAAATTCCCTAGTTAACCACTATTGTTTGTTGTGTATCCTTTATTACCTGAAAACTGAGTTCACCTCCAAAGATACAACCAAGCCAAACACTGGGAGGAGGAAGGACTTATTACTTTCAGCAAGTAAGGAGAACACAGGGATCTCTCCCAAAGCAGTGTCCCAAACAACAAAATTGGGGAAAATTGTTTTTTTTTTTTTGGATGTGGACCATTTTTAAAGTCTTTGCTGAATTTGTTACAATATCACTTCAGTTTTATGTTTTGGTTTTTTTGGCTGTGAGCCATGTGGGATCTTAGTTCCCTGACCAGGGCTGGAACCTGCAACCCCTGCATTAGAAGGTAAAGTGTTAACCACTGGATCTCCAGGGAAGTCCCTGGGGAATTTTTAAGCTAACAGTGTTCTACATAGGCATGAAGGGGCTTTTGTGGTATATGCATATTCACGAAGGGGCTGGAGCGGGGGGAATTCAGCGTAGAACTGGAGCAAAGATTGACAGGCCAAGCTTTAGTTAATTGAAGTCATGAGGGTCAGAAAAGGTCAATATCATCATTCCCTAGATTCCAACTAGTCTGGGATCACCTGGGTGGGGACCAGAGTTCCTGCAAACAACTCAAAGATATGTATCAGATTGTTAGGTACACTCCCTTGAGGAGCACTCTACTGACTACTGTTTCTTGACTGCTTTCCCTTTGTTCCTCTCTTCTACAGTAAAAGTCAAGTTCTGCACTTAGCTTTTTTATTTAGTAATGTGTGTTAGAGAGCCTTCCTTAACAAAATATAGGGAGTTTCCTTATTTTGTTTTACAGCTGCATGGCATTCCATTTGTTCCACCCAATGGATATAATTTATTCAGCTAGACACTTATTGGTGGGCATCTAGGTTGTTTTCAGCATTTTAGTATTATTAAGAAATGCTGCAGTGAATAATGTGACAATATCTTTTTTTCCCATACTCAATTATATCTGTTAGGATAAATTCCCTGAAGTGAATTGCTGGGTCAAAGACTAATAATGAAGTATTGAAAAATTAAGTTAAAAACACCAAATAGTTGAAGGTATTTTTACTGTGCCCACAGTAACAACTCACATTTATGAAGCCCATTTTGGGATGTACTGACATTTCATCACCAAGAGGTATCACCACGATTTTGTTGTTGTTCAGTCACTCAGTCATGTCCAACTCTTTGCAACCCCATGGACTGCAGCATGCCAGGCTTCCCTATCCTTCACCATCTCCTGGAGCTTGCTCAAACTCATGTTCGATGAGTTGGTGATACCAACCAACCATCTCATCCTCTGTCATCCCCTTCTTCTCCTGCCTTCAATCTTTCCCAGCATCAGGGTCTTTTCTGATGAGTTGACTCTTTGATCAGGTGGCCAAAGCATTGGAGTTTCGGCTTCAGCATCAGTCCTTCCAATGAATATTCAGGGTTGGTTTCCTTTAGAATTGACTGGTTTTATCTCCTTGCAACCCAAGGGACTCTCAAAAGTCTTCTCCAACACCACAGTTCAAAAGCATCAATTTTTTGGTGCTCAATCTTCTTTATGGTCCAACTCTCACATCACCATTATTATCCTCATAAAAATTTGAAGGGACTGAGATAATGAGAAACTTCGACACAATCATATTTTCAATAGTTGTTGGGACCAAAACTGAAACCAAGACTTTTCATTCCAAAATTCTGTGCTAACTATATAATGCTATCTCCTGGGGGAGTGGGGTGGGGTAACAGTTTTATTCATCAAGAATTTACATTCCTCTTATTACCACACCAAACTGGGATCTGCTCACCAATTTGCAGTAAAGTTAATCTACTGACACTGGGTTGCAGTGAAGGAAAGCTCAGCATTTATTGTAAAGGTGCCAATATAAAGCTCCCTAAAGGGTTTCCTCCTCCTGAGAAATCTATATGAAGGTCAAGAAGCAACAGTTAGAACTGGACATGGAACAACAGACTAGTTCCAAATCGGAAAAGGAGTACATCAAGGCTGTGTATTGTCACCCTGCCTATTTAACTTATATGCAGAGTACATCATGAGAAATGCCAGGCTGGATGAAGCACAAGCTGGAATCAAGATTGCCAGGAGAAATATCAATAACCTCAGATAGGCAGATGACACCACCCTTATGGCAGAAAGCAAAGAAGAACTATAGAGCCTCTTGATGAAAGTGAAAGAGGAGAGTGAAAAAGTTGGCTTAAAATTCAACATTCAGAAAACTAAGATCATGGCATCTGGTCCCTTCACTTCAAGGCAAATAGCTGGGGAGACAATGGAAACAGTGACAGACTGTTATTTTGGGGGCTCCAAAATCACTGCAGATGGTGACTATAACCATGAAATTAAAAGACGCTTGCTTCTTGGAAGAAAAGTTATGACCAACCTAGACAGCATAGAAAAAGCAGAGACATTACTTTGCCAACAAAGGTCTGTCTAGTCAAAGCTATGGCTTTTCCAGTAGTCATGTATGGATGTGAGAGTTGGACTATAAAGAAAGCTGAGTGCCAAAGAATTGATGCTTTTGAACTGTGGTGTTGGAGAAGACTCTTGAGAGTCCCTTGGACTGCAAGGAGATCCAACCAGTCCATCCTAAAGGAAATCAGTCCAGAATATTCATGGGAAGGACTGATACTGAAGCTGAAACTCCAATACTTTGGCCACCTGATGTGAAGAACTGACTCGTTGGAAAAGCCCCTGATGCTGGGAAAGGTTGAAGGGGGAGGAGAACGGGACGACAGAGGATGAGATGGTTGGATGGCATCACCAACCCGATGGACATGAGTTTGAGTAAATTCTGGGAGTTGGTGATGGACAAGGAGTCCTGGCCTGCTGCAGTCCATGGGGTCACAAAGAGTCAGACATGACTGAGCAACTGAACTGACTTTCACATCTGTAAAATAACTCAGGAAATGTGCCTCATACACTATTATCTAGGTACTCCAGAGAGGAGCTAAAGCAGAGAATATGGGAGGGGGTCTTTCCCCCAAAGTACCCATAGGGTCTTGCTCAGTTACACTCTTACCTATTTTCTGAAAACCTTTCCTCCTTGGCTGAATATCTTTTCATGCTTTCAGATCTCCACCCAGAGAACTTAATGGTACCAGGGCCCTCATGTTTGCTTGACCAGAGGATCCCAGTCATACAACTGGCGAGATGCCTTTAAAAACTCAGTGTAACTTAAGGTGGAATTGGAACTTTGGAAATAAAAACTGTTCTATTCAGAATGGGGGTTAACATTAAAATATCCTCCAAACAAACCGATCCTCTGATGGCCTCATTTCTAGAATAAGATTATCCACTTGAAGCCTTAATAGAAATACCATGTTTCAACATTGACAAAGAATTTGTTAATTTCCCAGTTGAAAACTGTGGGATTGGACAGTAGATGGAGGCAATGAGTTCCTCAATTCTCAGAGATTTATAATACTTGAAAGGACTTGGAAACATCTGATATTTGGGAAAAAAATGTAGGTAGATTCAGTAACAGATTAGGTCTTCTAAGCAGAAGGGTAGGTTTTCACCCTCTTCCTGGAGAATGTGAAAACAGATTAAGGGAAAACATAGGACTCACCAAGGCCAGCATTTCACTTATAAAACTGAAAGAATTAAAATTTAAGACAATTTCTTTAACTCTTAACTTTTAAAAATGTTTATTTCTTGTATATTTTTGCCTAATTTTATTATTTGCTAATGTAATTCTCAATCCCTGGGTCAGGAAGATTCTCTGGAGGGGAAAACGTCAACCCATGCCAGTATCCTCACCTGAAAGATCCCATGGACAGAGGAGCCTGGTGGGCCACGGTCCATGGGGTTGCAAAGAATCAGATACGACTGAACACAAACACCTACCTATGGGCAAAAATATTTGTCCCTTCCTCCAACAGCATAACATACACATGAGCCCAGAAATTTGATTTTGTTATTAAAACAAAAGTGGTTTGATCTCTTAGAGACACTAAGAGAACCCGCAGAAAAATATATCAATACCTTAATTATTTTTTGATTCACAGTGAGAAATGTATCTGTCACAAATCAGAATACATGTATTGATTTGAGTGGTGTGTTTCTCCTGGTGCGAAAAACACTTGTAAGCCAAATTATAATGTTGAGGCTTCTTGTTGAGCAAGAACCCAGAAGAAAGGAGTTTGTTGCATGGTAAAGGACCTGACAATGTGATGCATCTCTCTCCACAAAAGCAATGCATACTGTTGGCTCCAAAGCCCCAAAAAGTTGAAGACAAGCTACCAATCTTCTCCCCTGGGATTTCCCACTTTAAAATTTTTCATTTGCTCATTCCTATTTTTTTTTAAATATATTCTTGCTTTGGATTTGTTAATACCACCATTAGCCTATTTTCCCTAAACTTTCCTGATAAGAATCACTTGGAGCACTTGACAAGAATAGATTTCTGAATAAATTTCTAAGGGGAAGGACTGGCCTTCTGCATAGTTAACAAAGGCCCCAGGAAGGTTTGGGAGTGACAAGTTAGTCCAGCGCATCTGTGTAATGTTCCCACAAGCCACTGCAGATCCTGATCCCACTGGGCTAGACAGGGCCCGAGATTCTCCATTCTTAACAGACTCCCAGGCACCTAGCCAGGGAATTGCATTTTGAATAGCATGCCTCAGTGGTTCTCAGAAAGCATGCCAGGCCAGCAGAGTGGACAACAGCTGAGGACCTCTTAGAAATACAAAGTCTCAGCCCCATCCTACACCTACAGAATCAGAAACTCTGAGAAGGGGACCCAGCCATGTGTTTTAACAAGGTCTCCAGGTAAGAGTTTGATACACCTTAAAATTCAGTAAGCACAGATCTAAAGATATGTTTAGCTGCTTTTTACTGTTTCTGATCAGGAAACTATTTCATTTGAGATGAACCTTTGTGTGTTTCTCAGTTTCTTCATCTGTGTACATTTAGATAGTTTAACTCCATTTGAGGTGGTGACTTGCTAGCACCATTGTAAAGGGTTCAGGAAATATTGGCAAGAAAGTCATCATGGAGTATTTGAGGGGAGTTTGTTCCTTCTTATTTTTACATTTAATTTTTTAAGGATCACTGAAGAAAGCATTTTGTATTAATACAAGGTAATGGGTTGTGCATGCATGCTTACTCAGTTGTGTCTGACTCATTGTGACCCCAGGGACTGTAGCCCACCAGGCTCCTCTGTCCATGGGATTCTCCAGGCAAGAACACTGGAGTGGTTGCCATTTCATTCTCCAGTGGATCTTCCTGATCCAGGAATCAAACCAGCATCTTCTGCATTAGCAGGTGGATTCTGTTACAACTGAGCCACCTTAGATTGTCAATACAAATGCATAAAGGGACCAAATACTCAGACAACACCTGTAAGTGAAGTAATGAGTTCAGGGAGGAGGTCATCAGGCCTCAGAAAGTAGTTGTTCTGCAGCTGTACCCAGTTGGTGCCAGGTCAGGTGGGAATGTGGGCCCAGAAGTGGGCACATCTTTGAACTGCTTACCAGAAGTCAGAAAGCCGACTTTTTACATGATATCTCTTTATTTTTTCAAAATGTTAGCAAACTATTCACGTTTATGATAAATATTCTGTGTGCCTAACAAGAGAGGTGTCTGTTAGCAGCTCTACCTCAGAGAGACTAGTTCTGGAGGTAATAGGCTGGCCTTGTCCTCCCTGTGCATCACTGAGATGTACTGAGTATGTCTCAGAAAGAAGAGAGAGCCAAGTGAGATCTATTCCCAGCTCTGAGGGGGCCACAGCTGTGAAACGCCAACCCACACCGCGTACCATGCTCCTGTGAAAGGCCAGTCAATTCTCTTCTCTAAGTAACTCTCGGAGTAGCCAAGGGGTAGTGCTCACAGAACTATCCGGCACATTCTAAATGGGGAAACGGCACAGTTTTACACTGTGTAACCTGTCTGGAAGCTAACAATACCTAATAGTCAGGATAGTGGTCTACGGGCAGATTCAGATTTTGTGGGTCCTGAAGCTTATATTACTTTGCCAACAAAGGTCCGTTTAGTCAAGGCTATGGTTTTTCCAGTGGTCATGTATAGATGCGAGAGTTGGACTGTGAAGAAAGCTGAGTGCCAAAGAATTGATGCTTTTGAACTGTGGTATTGGAGAAGACCCTTGGACAGCAAGGAGATCCAACCAAAGGAGATCAGCCCTGGGTATTCTTTGGAAGGAATGATGCCAAAGCTGAAACTCCAGTATTTTGGCTACCTCATGTGAAGAGTTGACTCATTGGAAAAGACTCTGATGCTGGGAGGGATTGGGGGCAGGGGGAAAAGGGGACGACAGAGGATGAGATGGCTGGATGGCATCACCGACTCGATGGACGTGAGTTTGAGTGAACTCCAGGAGATGGTGATGCACACGGAGGCCTGGCGTGCTGCGATTCATGGGGTCGCAAAGAGTTGGATACAACTGAGAGACTGAACTGAACTGAAGCTTATACAATTTGTGGGGACTCTAAGGAAAAAAAGGTGAAACGAGGAATACAAAATTAGCTATGAAAGTACACAGAGGTCTTAACCAAAGGTGGGAAAATGTTTACTTTTGCAAACTTTACCAAAAAACCAAATGCCCAGGGCATTGGAAGCGGAGGCCCTGCAGTTTCCCAAGTGTCCTTACACATCTGCCTCTGTCCTGGTGGCCACTGGCTGCAAGCAGGGGTTGGGGTCAGGGATGCAGGTGTGGGTGTTCTAGGGTGCTGGTAATGTTGGTTCTTAACCTGGCTTGGGGGTTCATTTCACAACAGTTTGTTAAGCAGTGCACTTATGTTTTTGTATTCTTATGCATATTTCATAATTTAAAAAATCATTTGAACCTTTTCTAAGTCAGCAAAAATATTCATTGGGTGAAGCAGGTCATCACAAATATTTGTTGAATGAATGCACAAATGAATTCATTTTCGAATCTATTCAGCCAATATATACGTCAAACACCTAATGTGTAAGGATCCCTGCTAGGTATTATGTTATTAAATACTTTATAGTATTTAATACTTAAGTAAAAGAAGTAAAACTTAAAAAAGAAATTATATTTTATTTCACCATGTTTAAAAGTTAACCTGATTCTTTTATTATATTTTATATACAAATAAAAATATAAAAATATAAATATTGTTTTATGTATTTATAAGTACTCTTGCCTGGAAAATCCCATGGGCAGAGGAGCCTGGTAGGCTGCCGTCTATGGGGTCGCTAAGAGTAGGACATGACTGAGCGACTTCACTTTCACTTTTCACTTCATGCATTGGAGAAGGAAATGGCAACCCACTCCAGTGTTCTTGCCTGGAGAATCCCAGGGATGGGGGAGCCTGGTGGGCTGCTGTCTATGGGGTTGCACAGAGTCGGACACGACTGAAGCGACTTAGCAGCAGCAAGCTGGATACATACTTTAAAAAGAAGAAAACAGGGACTTCCCTGGTGGTTCAGTGGCTAAGACTCTGTTCTCCTAATACAGAGGGTTTGAGCCTCATCAGGGAACTAGATATCACATGCTGCAATTAAAAACCCTGGATGCTGGATCTAAAACCTGGTGCAGCCAAATAAAGAAATAAGAAGAAAATGTATTTAAATTTAATACTCTTTTTAGTTTTAAAAAAATAAAAGAAAATTATTTATTTAGCATATTCTAAAGGCCAGGAATATATTTTTTAAATCATGCATAATTCCCCCACACTAGCATAGTCACTATTATTATTTTACTGTATTTCCTTTCAGCCTTCTATTTACAGGTACACTGTTTACATAATCAAAATCATTATGTTCATAAAATTTCAACACTGATTGTTTTTACTTACACATCATAAGCATCTTCCATGTTGTTACATGGTCTTCATAATTCTAACTTTAAAAACTTGTTAATTATTCCTTAGTTATCCTGGTAATCAAATAGGATATAATTTATATAACCATTTTCCTCATCTTAGACATTCAGCTTATTTAAAATTTTTGCTATTATAAAATGAAGTAGAACTTACTTTGATGTACAAAACTTTCTTTTTTCCTATTAGGATCATATGCTTAAGGATATACATCTCTCACTTATTTTTTCCTATAAATTCATATATTTGTCCACACTAAAAAAGAACTAGAACTAATGTGGAAGTGAAAAGGAAACAGGTGGACAGATGGTACAAAAGGGAAAATCCCTTGTGCATAGGTTTTCAAAACTCTTTATCTTGAGTTAATCCAAGACAAACCTTCCATTTTTGTATTAAAATTCATAGGATCTTTCTCCTATCAAGGATGTTCTCTTACTTTTATTTGGTGACCATGAATAGCATGCCAAAACTGACAGATTCTCTCTAGAGAATTAATTTCTCAGGTTGTCAGAAACTGTGATAACTATCAAGAGAGAATTTTAGTAGCCAGGTGTTTCAGATTTGCATTTGCTCATGTCATATATAACATTTTCATTTCAATTTAATTCAAGAGATTGAGGATCTATATTGTCTCAATTTCCCGTACCAAAAATCTGGACAGGTGTTGTGATGACTTTTTTCTGATTTGAATATAGTTACATGGAAAGTCATAAAAAGCTCTCATTACACGTTTAATTAATTATCTTTACTGTGAAATCTGGGCGTAAGTATTGGCAAAGCACTCAGAAGCAGGCATAAACAAAACACAGTCCCTCTGCTCAAGGAGTCTGTAAATTATTAGGAAATCAAGAACATAAACCTGAGTTAATTAACTTTCTAAGTAAAGTTTATGTTCTTAAAAAATTGTGTAGACACTCCAGGGAAATGTAAAGACAACACATTTACTTGATGATATTAAGGAATTATTGTTGCTTTTTTAGATGAGTTACTGGTATTGTGTTTCCCCCCCCCTAAAGACCGCTTCTTTTAGAGATACTAAAATACAAATGAAATAATAATATCTGAGATTTGCATCAAAATGATGCAGGCCATGGTATAAGTAGGGTTGGATGATGCAAGGCTGGACTTGAGATGATAATTGTAGAATTTGGGTGATGCGTGCATATACCATTTGGTGTACTTTGTATATATTTGAAAACTTTTACAGTAAAAAATTATACCTTATTTAGTCTTTCTTTGAGTGGGATATCAAAACACTATTTTTAATATATGTTTTGATATATATGTGACTGGAACCTCAATAACCCAACATACCATTTGACACCCTCTCCACCTTCATACCCCAGGCCAGCCTGCCTGCCTTTTCCCCCTGGGCCTCGACCAGACGCCTGTGATCAGGTCTCAGTATCTGCCCTGCGTTACTTAGAGACAGCTACCTGGGAGGGAGATTGAAAAGGTAGTTTGGTTAGTGAGAAACCTGACTCCTGCCTGAAGTTTAAAATCTATATTTATTTTGGAATAAACCAGAAATGATTCATCTTATGAGTTTCCTCAAGGCCAGTGGAATCCTAAATTCTCTTGGGTGAGTCTGTTCATTCTGAGCTCTAATTGAAACCACAACGTGGAAACTGGTTGACTTTTCTTTTATATACAGTATCTGTTAGAAGCAGTAACATCTGCCACCATCTCAATTCTTGTCTTCCTTGACATTGGGATTGATTTAATCAATAGAGTATATAACTAAACAAACAACAAAAACTAAACTAAACAACAACAAAAATCTAAATCAAAAAGCTTCCTGTAAAACAAATGGAAAATTACAAAATAAAAATCTTAATTTTCTGCAGTTTTACAAGCAAGGTGAAAGTGATTTGCTTTTCTTTTGAATTGTTTTGAACTGGAATTGAAATTTGAGTATAAACTTGGTACACTCTCAGAAACTGTTTCTTTTCTTGTATTTCCTCTTTGTTGAAGTTGTTCCCCTTAATTCATTGAATTATATGAATGTGATCATTTAAGTCACTGTTACTAAACAGAAAATCAGATGCCACTATTATTTGATTTTAGATTCATATTATACATGAAGATCCCATCAATGAGAAGGAAGTATATTTTTAACATTTTGAAAGGTCAATTTCTAATATCTATTCTAATATCTATTGCTATCTAGTTTAATGGTTCCCAAGTTCTTTACTCTTTCATTTTTTAATTTAATTTTTTTTGTTCAACTTTTTGGCCACAAAGTGCAGCTTGCAGGATCTTAGCTTCCCCAAACCCAGGTCAAGGCAGTGAAAGCCCAGAATTCTAACCAATAGGCCACCAGAGAACTCCCCACAAATATACAATGAACTCTTTTTTTCAGTTGTACCAGGCAGCATATGAGATCTTAGTTCCCTGACCAGGGACCCTACCCTTTTACAATCTCCTTATCATGGCAAATAGATGGGGAAACAGTGGAAACACTGTCAGACTTTATTTTTTGGGGCTCCAAAATCACTGCAGATTGTGACTGCAGCCATGAAATTAAAAGACGCTTACTCCTTGGAAGGAAAGTTATGACCAACCTAGATAGCATATTTAAAAGCAGAGACATTACTTTGCCAACAAAGGTTCATCTAGTCAAGGCTATGGTTTTTCCTGTGGTCATGTATGGATGTGAGAGTTGGACTGTGAAGAAGGCTGAGCACTGAAGATTTGATGCTTTTGAACTGTGGTGTTGGAGAAGACTCTTGAGAGTCCCTTGTACTGCAAGGAGATCCAACCAGTCCATTCTGAAGGAGATCAGCCCTGGGATTTCTTTGGAGGGAATGATGTTGAAGCTGAAACTCCAGTACTTTGGCCACCTCATGCGAAGAGTTGACTCATTGGAAAAGACTCTGATGCTGGGAGGGATTGAGGGCAGGAGGAGAAGGGGACGACAGAGGATGAGATGGCTGGATGGCATCACTGACTCGATGGATGTGAGTCTGAGTGAATTCTGGGAGTTGGTGATGAACAGGGAGGCCTGGCGTGCTGCAATTCATGGGGTCGCAAAGACTCGGACACGACTGAGTGACTGAACTGAACTGAACTGAATTATTTCTATCAACAAAGACTTTTGGTATTAAACCATTTTTTCCCCTATCAACATGCATTTTTAAAGAAGTCATAAAGTAATTTCTCCACTTTTTTTTAAGCAATGAAAGAACATAGGCAGTTCATAATGAGCTTGGAGTAACATGTATTACTACTTTGAACTAAAACAGTTCCAGCTAAAATGAAAGAATTTCAATCATTTTAGCAGTAGAAAGCTTTTCTTTAGCTAAACCATTTCTGTTAGACTTTTTTACATGTTGAAAATGGTCTGTGTTGTGATCTGTATTGCTATCTTTCCAAACATTAGTTGGGGTAATAGCTCTAATTCTAGAACTATATCATTCAAGACTCCTATAAAAGTAAATTGGTAGCAAAAACCAAATAATGTATGATTCTTTCAGATGATTTTTCTCCTCATTGCTAAGCATTATTACACATAACATTGTGGGAATTAGTAAATAATTTTCTACTTGCATGTGTACGTGCTGAATTGCTTCAGCTGTGTCCAACTCTGCAAACCTATGGATGGTAGCTTACCAGGCTCCTCTGTCCATGAGAGTTTCTAGGTAAGAATACTGGAGTGGGCTACCATGTCTTTCTCCAGGGGATGTTCCCAGACCAGGGTTCGAACCTACATCTCTTATGTCTTGTGCACTAGCAAGTGGGTTCTTTACCACTGGCACCGCCTGAGAAGCCCTTTTATTTGTATACTTGCTCCCATTCTTTCTTTTCTGTGTTTTCTTGCTGTAAGACCAATCCCTGGCTGTTGCCAGAGATCAGAGGCATCCCGAGGCTGACAAGTAGACATGTGCCCACCAGGCAGGCAGGTGGTGAAACAAGTGGCTTATATGGAAGCCCTTCCTATCCCTGCCAGGTATAGTTGATTTATAATATTATATTAGTTTCAGGTGGACAACATGGTGAATCAAAGTTATTTATAGATTATACTCCATTTAAATTTATTACAAAATATTGACTATATTCCTTCGCTAATATATATATAATACATACAATATTATATGTATGCATATAATATATAATTAATATATTTAATATGTATAAATATATATGTATAAATAATATATCCTTGTATCTTATTTATATTATACATAGTAGTTTGTACTTCTTAATCCCCTACTCCTATCTTGCCCCTCCCCACTTCCCTTTCCCCACTGGTAACCATTAGTTTGTTCTCAATATCTGTAAGTCTGTTTCTTTTTTTGTTAGATGCACATTCATCTGTTTTATTTTCTAGATTCCACATGTAAGTGATATAGTATTTGTCTTTCTCTGTCTGGCTTACTTCACTAAGCATAATACCTTCCAGATGTCCCTCCATGTTGTTGCAAATGGCAAAACTTCTCTTTTTATAGCTGAGTGGTATTCCAGTGTATGTATATGTGTGTACTCTCACATCTTCTTTATCCATTCATCTGTTGATGCACACTTAGGTTGCTTCCATATATTGGCTATTGTAGATACTGCTGCTGTGAAAACTGGGGTGCATGTATCTTTTGGAATTAGTATTTTTGTCCTCTTTGGATATGTACCCAGCAGTGTAATTGCTGGATCATGTGGCAGTTCTGTTTTCTGTTTCTGAGGAACCTCCATACGGCTTTCCTTAGTGGTTGCCCCAATTTATAGTCCCATCAACAGCGTAGAAGTGTCCCTTTCTCCACATCCTCACCAACATTTGTTATTTGTGGTCTTTTTCTCACTGATTTTTCACACAATACTCTGAGGTAGATATTTTAGAGATGAGGGAATTGGATCTTGTATTAAGGAAAATGCTGACATTGCCTTCATAATAAGTGATAGAGTCTGGTTCAAGCTCAAATCCAGGTAACTCAAAGCCCACACTCTCTGCTTCACACAGCCTCCCTTTACCCATAATCCTGTTGGGTTACCTGGATGCAGTGCTTGTAAACCTGCCCAAAGACTCTTTCTTCAAGTCTCATAGTTTCCACATTGCCTGATCCTAGGTTCCTGGGGTGGATGGGCAATGATGCTGGAACTGTTTAGTTCTTTCTTTATAGTACTTCATACTGTGGCTGACATGTAGGTGTTCAATGAATGCTGAGAACAATTACATATCCTGAAATTTTGAACAAAGCTCAGATTTGAAGTTGAGAGGAAAGCAAGAATTGATCTAATCCAAACTTGCCAGTCAGAGGAACTGAGGGCCAAAGGAGACAGGTATGATTTGCTCAGTCATATGCAGACAGACTAGAACACCATTGTCTTAGTCTGTGACTTTTTCATGTCATCCCATAGGTCTATTTCAAATATTTCAAAGCTGATGCCACTCCTCAATTTGTATGTTAAATAGAGAGAACTACAGGGACTCTCTTAATGGTCCAGTGGCTAAGACTCCATGCTTCCTGAGTAGGGGACCCAGATTTGATCCCTGGTCAGGGAACTAGATCCCACATGCACAGCTGAGAGTCTGCATGCCACAACTTAAAGATCCTGCACGCTGCAATGAAGATCAAAGATCACATGTGCCCCAACTAAGATCCAGTACAGCCAAGTAAATACATAAAAATAAATACTTAAAAAAAGAAATACAAATGTAAAGAGGAAAAAAAAATGGATTAGAACTTCATATAAATAAAATATTCCAATTGCAGGTCACTTAATAACTATTATTCATGATTTCTTTTGAGAAATCATCCATCTCAAAGACTGGAATCAAATCTTTGGCACTTCTCAGCCACAAGATCAACCAAACAAATGAAACACCTGACTCAGAGGGTAGAGGACTGAGAACCTGGGCTCTGGGCCATCCACTTCACCCAAGGTATGTGGCCCTGTCACATGCACCCAGTCCAAGCTAGGCGTTCTCTTTCACATTTCACAGCTTGCTGTTACTCTGTACGGCTGTATCCTATCGATCAGGAATGAAAATAATCCCTTCCTGTCTCCTAACCCCTCCCTGGTGATTCTTTCCAGCCAGACCTGATCTGCCAAGTGTGCTGTCACCAGCCAACGCCTTCTGAGAGCTCACCAGTCAGGCCGGACCCTGGACCTCTGTGCTTGCTTCCCCTCCATTCAACCCTCACCCTTGCACCCTTCTTCCCCATCAGACTATCAACCAAATCAGGGGACCTCTTCAAATTCTCTAAAATTCATTACTCAGTTGATCTGCAGCCACATTTTCCTGTCTTTTGCTTGTGGTCAATTAAGGGTGGCCAGGTCACATTTCATTTCTAAAGAACTTTGCCCTGTCATCTCCTGTCCCAAATGTCCTAAAGGGTGTTTCCAGGTTTCCCCCAACAGATTAACCTATTTGGGTTTCATCTTTAGATTCCTTCATTGACGTCCTCTTTCTGTATATTTATTTTCAAAATGATAATTTCATAATATTAACAGTTTTTGTTTTTTTTTTTCTTTTTCACAGTGCTATAGGGCTAACCTGACCTTGATATTAACTTTTTAAAAGTTTTACAACATTTGCACAGAAACTTTCTCTTTCACCAAACTCTTCTCTCATCACCCATCCCAAATAATTTCTTTGAAAAGAATGACATATCTTGAAGGGAGCAGAGAAAATGGCATTTACTTACTGTGTAGCCCTGAGAAAAACACCTCAAAATTCTAAAGTGCTTGTGAAAGGCATTTCAGTATTTAATATGTCTTCTTTTGATTGAAAAATACAGAAATTACATTTAATAGGATGACATGTTTAAGGATCAGGCATATTATTGTTGCTTGGTAGACATTTATAAATGTGTAGAGGTGATTTTCCTATTTTGCTATGCACACTGAAAAACATTTATCCCAGATATAGGTGCATATTTAAAGAATAAGTCTTGGAACTTCTTGGCCAACCAGTGGTTAAGATTCTGAGCTTCCGATTCAGGGAGTGTGGGTTTGATCCCTGGGTGGGGAACTAAGATCCCACATGCCTATGGCATGAAATAAAAACAAACAAACAAACAAACAAAACAAAGGAAGAATTCTTATCACCCACCTTGCCAATGTTTTTCTAAAATATTTATTAATTTATGGCTGCACTGGGTCTTCACTGCTGCACATGGGCTTTGTCTAGTTGCAGAAAGCAGGGACTACACACTAGTTGGGGTCCATGGGCTTTCCATTGCTGTGGCTTCTCTTGTTGTCTCTTGCCATTTTTTTTCCCCCTCCAATTGAATTATGTTAGCTTCCCAAATGCTACATATTGTTGTGCTCATGTGTGCTCAGTCACTCAATTGTGTCTGACTCCTTGTGACCCTATGGACTGTAGCCTTGTAGGCTCCTCTCTCCATGGGATCTTTCAGGCAAGAATATTGGTGTGGGTTGCCATGCCTTCCTCCAAGGGATCTTCCTACCCAGGGCTTGAATCTGAGTCTCATCTCCTGCATTGTAGGCATATTCTTTAATGCTGAGCCATGAGGGAACCCATTTTTGTACTATTGTTGATTATATATTGATATTCCAGGTTTACTTTGGTTTTCATCTATTTCCTGGAAGTAAGGTCACTGATTACTCCTATTTGTTGGGCATCTTCTCCAGGCCAGCCACTGTCTAGGCCAGTGCTGACTGATACAGTAGCCATTCAGCATATGTCCAAAGCCATTCAGCTTTGGACCAGAGCACTTCAAATGTGACTGGTCCAAACTAAGATGACTTTAAGTGTAACATACACATCAGATGTTAAAGACTTACCATGGAAAAAAGTAAAATATTTCAATATTTGGAGTACATGTTGAAATGCTGATACCTTAGATATCTTGGGTTAAATATTGAACAATGAAACAGCTAAAAATCTGTTTCTTTTCACTTTAAAAGTTTTTCAATACTAGGAAAACTTAAATGTCATATGTATCTCACATTTGTGGCTTGCATTATATTTGTCAGACACTGCAGTGCTCGCATAAGTGCTTCATACATGTCACAATGCATGCATGAGTGAATGAATGAGACAAGCTCTACTTTCCTGACCTTTCAGGACAGTTCACAATAGACCACCAGAAAGGAAGCAAACAAACTTAGGGGTTGATAGAATCTCATAATTCAACCCAGTCTTTTCATTTTGAGAATAACAAGTCCCAAAGAAATTTGCATGACATGCACTATTCACTGAATAAAGACAGAAAAGCAAGGTTTTGATTCAATACCAGCTTTTCCTCTGTCATTATCAGCAGAGAATGCCTTGGTGAGGATACCAAAAGTACCCAGGAATAAATGCCTGGGATTCTAGGGGATCATCTAGCCTACTACCTGCAGAACTGTTTCAGTCATTAAGATCTCAACGAATTTACTCTTTGCAACTGATCAGAGTTGTTCCAGACAGACACCTGGTCTGAGCCATAGTCTCATGAAGGAGGGACCAAGCTGAGCCAGGCAGGGAGGTCCAGGACGGACATCTTGGGACAGTAGGGCATTGTGACCTCATCAGTGATGGTCTCAGACGCTTTCCCATTGCTGGCCCTCCAGTCTCAGCTGTTACTGCAAGTCCATTCCTCTACCATGAGTGTGGAGCAGCTAAAATCAACAGATCCACATGTTCCTTGAGGTGACAGACTGGCTCTGGTGAATATTCCCATTTTCCTATTTAGAGGGTGACCCACTGGAATACTGCTTTTGTTAGTTCTCTTCTGTGAGGAGGACAATGGTACCCAGTTTCCTAGGGACACTCCTTGAGGTTTATTCCCTTGTCCTAATTAAGGATTCCTCTTCAAATGGTTCAGAATGTGGGGGAGAGGCTCAGGCAGTCATTTCTTTGACATCCCTGGTAACATTTGTCAGTGACAAGAGAACCCCAAACCTTTCAGCTCTTCCCCTACTCTGGTGAGTTTGGTGTGAATTTGGGACCATGGTTCTCACACTAGACAGCCCTGCCCCGAGGCCTAGTCCTATCTGCTTTACCCTTTAAAAAATTATAATTCTGGACTGATAAAATCTAAATGTTATGTTTTACTTAAACTAAAATAGATTGCCTTGGTCAGTCTCATTTACTCTTAACATATTTATAAATAGGCAAGCTTGAATTCAATAAGCACATTTATGTAAATGTTGGGCAAAACTGAGTCCACTTAAGTGTGGGAGGGTGCTGGCTGTGCGTCCCAGACTAGTGCCTTTGAACTGTAACTGTGTCTACATAGTTACCCTGCAAGCTTAATTTTAGCTAGATGAACTACCAGAAATGTTAGCAATCTGTCTTTTCAGATTACTTATGCTCTTTCTTTTTGCTGAAAGATAGATTTTGAAAGTATGAAATCCTTGGTTTTACATGTTTCTTTAAACAGACTTGCAACAATTTTACCAGAAAATATAATGTCTTAACATGAATTTTAAACTTAAAGGCAACGATTATTTTAAAATAGTTGCATGTTTTACCTTGAAAATTGTATTATATACAAATACTGAATATTACTTTGTCTATATAGCTATAGGTATACAGTGACTATATGTGTGTATGCACTCTATACATACACAGAGGTGTGTGACATAAATATATGTGTATCTGTATATCAACATCTTTTTTTATATCTATGTGTAAATACAGATTTCTAGTGGGGGAGAGGCAGGATGATAGTGAATTCCACCTTATTTCCTGCTATATTGAGATTGTCACTGCACAAAATAATCTTTACAAATGCTGTACTTAAAAAACATCAACTTCTTAGCTTAAATACTTGAAACCTCATGACAAAAGAGTGATATGAACATGTTAATTAACATTCTTTAGTTAATTAAATCATGTAATTTATGCTTTATCTTTAGGAATTTTCCATTTAAAAATAATCAGGACAATTTTAACAAGTATGTTTCTCTCACTCAACCACAATGACTGAGTAATAATTCTCCGTTTCACATTCAGTACTGTAACTTGGAAGTGCAGTAATGGGTACAGTTGCTACTACATTTACCATCTGACCATATGGTATAACATACATCTGCCAAGGAGTAAAGACATCCCATTACAATAACAAACAATATAGGCACAGTCTTAAGGCAGATCAAAACATCAGTCAGGTATCATCCTTCTTTTAATTTATCCAGTGTTACCCTGGAGTATGTATATATGTGTGTATGTGTGTATATATATATATTCTATATTCAAGGCACTCATTTTGACACTGAAAACTCAGAGATCTATGCTGCTGGGTCTCTGGCCTAGAGCAGTGCACAGTCTGGCAGGGGAGGTCATGGAGGCAAACATTATCATATATGATGTCATAAGCATAATAGAAGTGTATATAAACTGTCACAGAAGTACAGAAGGAGAAACATACCTACCTGGTGGAATGCAAGGAATGAGGTCAGGAGCTTATCACAGAGAAGATGGTCTCTGAGTTGAGCATGGAGGTTTTAGGTAGGAAATAGCAGTGAAATAGTTAAGAGAATAGAGTCTGTTGCCAGACTGCACACATGCTAAGTCGCTTCAGTTTTGTCTGACTATATGCAACCCTATGAACTGCAGCTGCCAGGCTCCTCTGTCCATGAGATTCTCCAGACAAGAATATTGGATTGGGTTGCCATGCCCTCCTCCAGGGGATCTTCCCAATCCAGGGATTGAACCCATATCTCCTATGTCTCCCATATTAGTAGGCAGGTTCTTTAACCACCAGTGCCACCTGTCTGGGTTTAAATCTCAGCTTTACTACTTATTGGCTGAAGAACATTTGGCATGTTACTCAACCTCTCTGTGAGTGGGTATAATCTTTGGGCACAGTTTATAGGGTTGAAGGAAATGGCAACCCACTCCAGTATTTTTGCCTAGAGAATCCTGTGGACAGAGGAGCCTGGTGGGCTACTGTCCATGGGGTTGCACAGAGTCAGACATGATTGAAGTGACTTAGCATGCATGCATGCATAGGGTTGAAGTGAGGATTATGTGACTTAGGCTGTGTATGGGTTTAACACAGTGCCTTGAATATGGAAAGCCCTCAGTCAGTGTTAGCCTGCTACCCAGGGATAGCAGAATGAGAGATGGCAGGCTTGGGTTGTTAAAACAAATATGAGGTGCATTTGTGTGGAAGGGGGTGGAAAATTGCAAGGTTAGTGGACAAATTATGGGGAGAGAGCCTTGGATGCCACACCAAAGGGGCTCACATTTATGGAGCCCAATGAGAATGTTAAGGATGAAATTCAGATTTGTGTTATAGCAAGAGAAGTCTGGAATGGTAGGGGAAGAGTAGAAGCCAGAACTTGAGTTAAGAGGCTACTGATGAGAAGAGATACAATAGAGGCTTGGGTATAGGAGGATAGAAGATAGAGTGCAGATTCAAAATTATTTAGGAAGTGAAACTGATGAAGTCTGGTGAGCAATTAGATTAGTGGGATGAAGTAGGAGGAGTCCTGAATGACTTAAATTTCTGACTTGGCTGATCTGAGAAAAAGACAGGAGGAAAAGCAGATTTGTGGATAAGGTTTTAGATCTGTCAAGATTGACAGGCTGGTGAAGTAATCAAAATTAGTGTGCAGGCCTGCTGCTCAGGACCTAGAAGTTAAGATTTACGACTCCTGAAGATATAGATAATAGTTGACATTGTGGAACTGTGAGTGAGAGCATGACACAGCTCATACACAGGAAGAGATTCAGGGATAGTTCTGAAAAGCCTACCATTTAAGATCCAAAGAGAGCTGAGCCAGCAAAGGAGAGTGGCACAGAGGAAGGAGGAAACATAGTAAAAAGTGGAATCATGGAACATAATGGAGAGGAAATCTAAGGCAAAAGTGTTCAAATGCAGTAGAGAGGTCAGAAGAACCGTTTGTTGGAGGTGCTCTTGTTTAATTGACAAGTCATATCTGACTCTTTTGCGACCCCATGGGCTGTAGCCTTCCAGGCTCCTCCATCCATAGGATTTTTCTGGCAAGAATATCAGACTGGGTTGCCATTTCCTTCTCCAGGGGATATTCCTGACCCAGGGACTGAACCTGCGTCTCCTGCATTGGCAGGTGGATTCTTTACTGCTGAACCACCAGGGAAGCCCTTGCTGGAGTTGGCAGTCAGGAAAAAGAGCTTAAGAAAACCCATGAGCTGTTACCTTAGTGAAGTATAAGTTTGTGGAAAGAGAGACAGTGAATCCTCATTAAGACCCTGCTGCTGCTGCTGCTGCTAAGTCGCTTAAGTCGTGTCCGACTCTGTGCGACCCCATAGACGGCAGCCCACCAGGCTCCCCCGTCCCTGGGATTCTCCAGGCAAGAACACTGGAGTGGGTTGTCATTTCCTTCTCCACATTAAGACCCTAGATGTTACTTGATATCTCAGGTCAAATGCTAGGTGAATTCCTGGAAGGAGAACATCTATGGCTGTGGTCCAGCTTCAGGCTTGTTGCATTAAGTAGATCTGGTCTGTCTTTACTGAATATTTTCCCAGGGTTTAGCAAGGAGTCTGGGACATTAATATGTGCACACTGAAGGCTGGTGAAAACAACGGATATGTGCTTATTGGTAGCCAGGGATGGGTCTTAGTCCTGGGAGCTTCTGATACATGGCTGCTCCAGGAAGTGTCAGGAGGCCCCCGCCCCGGAACAGCCAAAGAAGTTTTGATAAGAATTTCAAAGCCCTGAAGTCACTGGGTTGATCTGGCAGCCTAAGCTAGTATTAGAGGGGAAAAGGATGTTGTTGAGTACAGTGATAACAGGTGAGATTGATAACACTTCCACTCAGGTTGGTTCTGTCCTGCAATACAGATTTTTTGGCTTCAGTCTTAGATGTGATTTTTTGATGTTTGCTTTATTACCTGTTTTCTTATTTCCTTCCTTTGTGAAAGCGTCTCATCTCTTTAACTGGATAGTCAATTTTTTAAGGTCAGGGACCACTCCAAAGAATCTTTTGTACTCCCTGTGACATTTGATCCCCGGCAGAAAATCCAGGTACCCTCAGACTCATGAGACTTAAAACCAAGATCGTATCAACCCTTGTTAAAAAAAAAAAAAAAGTTCTTTATTTTCCAAACTTATCCTAGGAAGGTTGAACTAAGCGCATATTTAGAGCAAGGCACTCTATCCGACACCAGAATGGCATGAATGAGGCCCTGAAACCTCAGTCCTCCTCGCCTGGAATCCTAGGGCCATCCCACTGGTCTTCCTGTGGACACAGGTCAGGGAAGAGTCTGGGCCATTCTAAAGGGCATTCTGGCTCCCACATGGGAGACCATGGTTTCCTCCGGTATGTCCACGTGGGGGACCCGAAGCAGTCCAGATACTGGTCTGGGAGAAGAAAACACTTGGGGGTGGAGGTGTTTTTACTATTTTCTCCACCCCTACACCTTCACCCCCACCCCCCGCCTTTTGGTATTGATGGGAAGGGGTGGTTTGGGTCGGATCTAGCGCGTCAGTCCTAGCCCTTCCAAGTGGTCCCCAGCTGCTCAAGTCTTCGGCCACCGCTCTTCCCCTCCTCCAGTCGGTGGAGACCCGGCCCGGCAGTCGGACGGCGTAAGGAGCGCGTAGGCAGCGTAGGTGGTGTCCCCCGGCCCCCCACACGCCGGGGGCCGCCGGACGCGGCGGGAGGATGTCTGCGCGCGCGGTGCGTGCGTCGCCCCCTGCCCCGCCCGCGCCCCCCCCCCCCACCCAGGGGGACCCCCGCACCCGGGGGAAGCCCCGCGCGGGGCGCCCGCCGCCCGCCCCAGTCCCTCCGCCTCCCGGAGGCCCGGGGCTGCCTCCTCGGGCCGCGCCGGGGCCGCCCCGCACTGCGCATGAGCGGGAGCCGGGCGAGCCCGTGAGAGGAGCCGCTGCCGCCGCCGCCGTCCATTCGCTGCGGAGCCGGAGGAGGAGGGGAGAGGCCTGGAGGACACCAACATGGTGAGGCACTGCGGCCGCCCGCCCCGCCGGCTGGGGGCCGGCGCAGCCGCGCACCCCCGCCCCAGCGCCCTCCGCCCCGCGGCGACCCCGCCGCCCCGAGCTTCGGCCTGCGGCCTCCGTCCCGCTCCCCGGCGGGGCTCTCTTCCCTGCCTCTCCCTTCCTCCTTCGCCCCTTCCCGCCCGGGCGCCGCCGCTACGCGAGAGCCGAGGAGGCGGAGCGGAGCCGGGCCTAGTCGGGAGCCCCGGGGAGTTTGGGACGTGGGGAGCGGCCCCCGGTGCCCCTCACTGGGCCCGACGCGGCGGGAGCAGGCGTTGGGGCGGGGGGAGGGGATGGGGCAACGGCCAGGTCCCTGCCCGGCCCCCACGCCGGCTCCATTGTGTCTGGCCGGGGACCGGGGTCAGGGGTTCCGGGTAGGAGGCTCCCCCCGCCCGGAGCCGGGGCTTCCCCCTCCGCCTCGCCGGGGAGAAGGAAAGACTTTGTCGGCGCTCCTCTCCCTCCTCCGCTCCGGCTCCAGCACCCCTCAAGTCTCCAGGCAGTTTTGCTTGGGGCGGGGTAACAGCCCTCTTCTTTCTCCATCACCTCTCGCTGTGTCCCGTGCTCTTGGAAAATGGGAGTTTCACTGGCCAGTTGGTGGAGGTTATATTTACCTCTTCTGAGAACATGGGAGACCGCTGAGCTGGGGGGACGTGGGGGGAGGGGGAAGTACGGAAGTGTAACCTGTTCTCATTTCATAAAATTAGGAGAAACAGACTTGCTACCTTTTGAGCACATGTTTTGTTTCCTTGAGGTGGGAGGAGTAATTGCTTTATTATGCCAGTTAAAGACTATTTGTGATTTTTAAAAAACAGTTTGTCAAGTTAGTCCCCTCTGCTTTTTTGTTTGGAAAATGTCCTACAAGCTTCAAGACGTGGTGTTCAAGTTATGTGTTTACAGTTTGGTAATAATGTACCTGACTCTTGGACTTTTTGTTTTTCAGAAGCGATGTTTGGCATTGTAGTCTGAGCATGAGTTGAATTCCACGCAGGTTACTGTATGAATAGACAGTAAAAGTGATATTATTGTCCTTTTGCTCATGGGGAACATAAAGGCCTCTTTGAGAAGGGTGTATGTGTGTCTGCTCCAGTGTCTTTGTTTTTGGTTGGTCTTATTTCTGCTGAATGACACTTGGCTCGTCTCAGCCTCCAACTTAGAATTTTGGTGTCGTGTATGAATATGTGGTTTCGTTTACCATGTACTCAAGATCTAGGTTCTGCGGTAAGTTCCATGAAAGCTGACCATTTGTATTTGTAAGAAAACTTGCCATAAAGTACTGGTTAACGTTTAGATTGACGTTACATTGTTCAAAGATCCAGCAGGGGTAAACTAAACAGTTTCCAATTTCTTAAGTATTTTGACGGTCATAGATGTTACTCCTAAAGTTTCCAGACGCTTGGCTTACAGGAGTAAGCTTGAAGTAATGAAATGTAATTCCCTGGTAAACACCCAGTGAGCCCATCGAAATGCGTTCTGTTCATAATAGCCTCCAATTACCATTATCCTCTGGAATCCAAGGTGTTGATAATGCTCATTACCTGTTCATGAATTCAGGATTCACCTGATTCAAATGAGAGTTCAACTTGTATTGGGACTTGTAAGCATTTGTCCTTTTATTGCCATTGAAGTAGCTAGTTTTGGAACTTAGCCATAACTCATTTAATTACACTAGTAATGGGAAGATATTACTAATTTAAAACTTTTTTGTGGCTGAACTCAGATCATGTCACCAGGATTGTCTTGGTATGCTTTTGTTAGTTTGGAAGCTAAATCACCACAGGCCCAAAAAGAATTTAGGCCATAAGAATTTTCTAGTTTTTCATTGTAAGTTTATTATACTTACAATTATTTCTTGATACAATTTTGGGGCTAATGTTTCTTAGTGTGTGTAACGCAGTCCATCTCTAGAGCACATGTTATATTGTCACTTCTGGGATTCGGGGTCAGACTTAAATGATGGAATATCTGAATTTTTTTTTAATATCTATTTTGTGTAAGAAAAAAATTTGTTCATTTAACCTACCTGACACCCACATAGAGGCCAAAAATAGCTCCAAAACTAGACAATATTTTGTTACTCCTGAAAATCTTTTAAAAAAGTGTTTGACTTCTGGCTTGTTTTCTTATTCGTAAGAGGACAGGATTTGATAAAGGTACATTCAGCTAAAATGTTTGATTTTAATGATTTTTCTTAGATGTGTGAGAAGTTGTAGACTGTGTAATCTACTAGATTTTTATAGACTCACAGCATCATGAAATTTTTACACCTGAAATATATCTTCAGAGATCATCTAATTGACTCCTCTTCCCTTTTACAGAAGAAGAAATTGAGGATCAAAGAGGTTTTGAGGTTCAAGTTTGCAAAATTATTAATTGCAGAACTGAAACTAATTTTTCCTGGTTTTACTATGTTCCCCAGTACTTGTGGTACATATAGTCTTAGCTCACATGAAATCTAATGAAGTGGTTGAAAATTGATTTGAAGTTAATTTATTCATTTAAACAGAGGGAAACCCAAGTGTTATTAATGAAAATGTTAAATAACAAAATTCAGATGAGTGGTTAGTGCTGTTAATTTACTATGTCTTTAATGTTTTTTTTATGTGTGGACTTTGAGATTTAAGATTATATTTTCAACAAATGTCAGAGTTTGTAAGTCTAGATTAATGTAGGCCTGTTCAAGGTTGTCTTCCTATTTCACATTGTTTTGCATATACATAAGTAGATTAAGGGAGGGCCTTAATTAATTTTAATAATTATTTCTTAAATGCCTACTGTATGCCAGGCACTGTTCTGGGCACTGGGGATGTGGATACACACGCATAGACACACAAACACATATGTATATATATGTATAGACACACACACACATATATATATATATATATTTTTTTTTTTTTTTCCCTTGAGATAAAAATCCCTGCCCTGATGAGGGTTGCATTTTTACTAGGGAGAGACAAATAATAAGCATAGTATATATATTTTTTCTTCCTTACTGTGTTAGAAAGTGTAAAGTGCTTTGGGAGAAAAGCAGTGTTGGATGGGGGGAATTGGGCGTGTTGGGGCACAGTAGAACTGGGGGTGCAAAACAATGTTTGCACCACTGATGAAGTTGATTTTGAGCTGACTGGGAGATGAAGGAGTAAGCCACCCAGAAATGTGGTCAGTGAGTTTGAGGAGCAGTGAGTCCAGTGTGGCTGGAGCATTGTGGTTGGGGGAGAGGGGCATGTTGGGCATTGGAGCAGATGAGTTGTGAGTGGTAAGGAGTGGAGACGGGCATGGGTGGACATTGGAAGGATGTTGTGTTTTTACTCCAAGAGAAATAGGAAGCCAGTGAAGGATTCTGAATGGTATGATAGACCTTGTTTCTACTGTCTCATAGTGTCCTGTTACAGATAATTACGTCCCAAGCAGTTTTTAAAGACAAGAAGAAATGCAGCTTCTGTGTGTCGTTTTGAATTCTGAGTAAGGTGACTGCCCAATATTTAATAAATAGTAGTTGAACATCAAGTTTACCTAGCCATGCTAGTTAATAAAAACAGCAGAGTACAATCTCTTTTGTAGATTGTTTTTGAGTATGTAGTAGTTGGCATGTCATGTAATGACTATGCAAAAAAACTGGGCCTTTGGGGAGAAGGAAGGACATTAGTGTTTATTGAGAACATACCCTCTCCTAGTCAAACAATTCACAGCTGTTTTTTATCTCCATTCCAATTTGTGAGATAGATATTGCTACCTCCTTGTATCATGTCTGAAAAAGGACGTTCAGCGTTTCTAAAGAGATGACCAAGGTAAAGAGTTAGTATGTGAGAGAGCAAGGGATTAGAATCCTGGTCTCTGGTTACACACTTCGTCTACCCCTCCTCTTTTTTTTTTTTTTTTAAAACCCTGCAAGCAGCCTTTCCGTATGAGTGTGGAATTTTTGATTGATTTCACTCTGGTTTCTTCCTTATATTGAATAGTGACCTAGTTGTTTCCGTATCAAATCAGATGATCTGATGTAAACATTTAAGTAACTGAAAAATTAGAACTCTTTTGGTACATATGGTAAAAAAGTTGAAAGTAAAATTAACTCGTGGTGGTGGGACTTTTTTTTTTAAGTTTTAAAAGAGCTGAGCTTATTTGAGTCAAGTGGCTCTTTTGATTATGACTTCATAGGTTGAATAAAGCATAATGAAAATCTGTGAGAAAGCCCCCTTTTAAATTTGAGTGTATGTTGCTCAAGTTGTGATAGTATTAGCCATGACATTTGATGAAGAGAGATAGTTCCAAATAGGATTCAATTGCTTTGTGGACACAAACAAGCTCTTGAATAACCTGCTGACTATCTAGTTTACCTAGTCACTTTAGATGTATATCCCCACCTAAGAAAAAGCCAAAACAAAAGGGGAAAATGCCACTGAAGTGTCTTTCATCATTTTGTTGAATCCATTTTATATAATTCAGTTCAGTTCAGATAATTAGTACCCAGTAAAAGTGATTAGACTGCTTATTTGCATTGTAAAATTTTAAGAGAGATTTTACTTTAAACAGTTTTTTGCTAAAGAATTCTGTTTCAATCCACTTTTGAATCCCTTAACACTGAATAGCGTTCAGCAACAGAGTTTAAGTTGAAGTACATGGCCGATTCCTTTGTAATACTAAGATATTTGTATTTCAGCAAACAGAGCACTTATTTACTATTCAAGGATTTTAATATTTCTAGGTTTAGAAATTGAGTAGACACCAAATTTTAGAATTAGGAGATTTCATTTTTCAAGGATCATTTATTCTCTTTGTGAAACAAATATCCATGATGGTTGAATGCTAGTCATTATTATGACTTCTTTAACTGTGAGACTTTAAAAATCTCATTTAATTCTTTGTTGTTTTGTTTTCACCTTACTAATTTCTTTGTTAATATGAGATTTCATTAGAAAAGATGTTTGTGGAGAGAAAGATCAAATTTAAATTAGCTGCCTTGCCTGCTTGTTAGATGTTCAGGCTTTAAGTTTGAGATATGAGTTGAAATATGACTAACGGAGGTACTTTAAGGAGGTTATTTCTGTCCTATTATCAAAGGTAATCAGGAATAACTTTTTAATAGTCAGAGCAGTCTTCTCTAAACCAGAATCAAAACATTTATTAATTTACAGTGGTAAGCATCTTTTGAAAAATAATTCTGAGGATGCGAAGGAGAAAAATAAACTTTGACCAGTGGAACATTTTTTTAAAACCTTTGAGGAAAATCCTTTAAAAACTACAAAATCAGTCTGGATCTTACAAGTATACTTCTGAAATATTTTTTCAGGTGAATTACCATTATATAAAACATCATTAGGTACAGTGATTACATAGTATAGTACGTTATTCCACTTTTGACTTAGAGCTAGTGCAGCATCTCTCTAAGAGTTCATTTTAACTGTCATCCAAGTGCAGGAAGTATACAGATGAATGATGAGAGCCACAGGCCTTAAGTAACTGTTCTAAACTGCAGATTATAATTTATGTGAATACTGAGGCTTTGGGGTTTTGTTTTGCTTAATATTTGAAATTGTACACATTTGATTGTATTTTCTGGCTATAATCTGTACATGTTTTGTTTCTTCTCTGAGTTTCGAACTTTCTATTGGAAAAGGAAACCCTGACTTTCCCTAATTTTCGCCTTTCTATAGTTAAAGCTATAGATTGTGGCCACGTTTTTAAAAATAGACTATGACAGGACAGTAAACACATTTTTCTTAGAAATAGTCTATCCACCTCTTCTCCCCTATCCCTCTTCCCCAAAAAACCTAAAAGGAAGTTCTCCCCTTAAATTAGTCTTTTGGTTAGTAAGGGAATGCTTAATGTGCAATTTTTGGTCAGAATGAAAATTTTATACATTTGAAACGAAAAAGGCCAGTTGATTAGTTATTTAACTTTCCATAAAAATAGGTGAAGAAATATTGCTCACAATCCCCTCTCCCCGCAGCGCACACAGTAATTGCTCAGTGGTTGCACTTTTGCCCTTTTTGTTTTCTCTCTCACTTGACGACAGTGTAAAATAAATGGAAAAACTGCATGTCTTGAAGCTAGGCACCAGGGTTTCGTTTCTGGTTCTGCTACGTTTTGGGTAAGTCTTTCTTTAGATAAAAGGAGCTCTGAGGTTTGATCTCCACATTGGTTAGAAAAAAAAAGAATCAATGATAGGCAGCTTGGACAATTGATTATTTAACAATTAAATATCTAGCACAGAGCTGGCACACAGTAGGAGCTCAAATGTTAGCTTTCAGTTTTCTGATTATGGTAGTTGTTATTCTTTATTACTATCTTACTTACACAAACTTATTTTTTTCTCTGGAGTGTATTCTTTGTGGACTTGTAAGGAGTCCTTACTATGTTCTGGTTACAGTTCTAAGAGTTTAACTCTAATCAGTTCAGATAACCTTCACACCCTGTTTACAAATGAAGAAACTGAAGCACATAGAGATTAAGTAATGATCCTAAAGTCACACAGCAATTAAGAGGCACAGGTGGGATTAAAATCCTGCCAGTCTGATTTGACAGTCTGCGTTCTTTACCTCTCTGTTGCAGGTAGAAGGGAAGAGAATTTCTAGTGACTCCTACCTAGATTCTTAGCCTGGCTTTCTGATAGAACTTTGCCCCTAGGTGAAAGTCTTCTCTGGGAATAGAAAGTAGCCTGGTTAGTTGAATTGATTTTTCTTGAACTTTTGATTTCAGACCTACAACCTGTGAGAAGGCCTTTTTATAGATGAGTGGTTTGGGATGTTGGTAACATTTGGCTATATCTGCTGGATACTATGTATCATATATAGAAAGTATGACTTTCTGGACTTAAACCAGCACTTCTAAATTTCAGATGAAGTTAAATTGTTAATTATATGGTAAACACATGAGAACCACATCCAGAGCTTTTAATGAAAATTATGGATGATCATTACAGTGTTTGAATTTTTAAAACATTGTCTTTTGTGAGGTAAGACTCATCAAATCCTGAAATAACTAGAATTGAGTTAGAAAATTAATTCTTTTAAAAATATAAAGGCCTTGGTATCTGTTTTTCTGGAGTTTAGACTGAATTTGAAACTTAAAGGGTACGAGATTGAAATTTAAGGGTGAGATTCTATTCAGAATAATAGGAATAATAAAATCTTAATTTTTTGTTTTAAAAATGCCACCCGTTAAAATTATTTTTATTTTGAAATTGTTACCTAGAAAATAATTTTCCATGTTCAGTGTTTTTCTTGATGGAAGTACTTTTGTAACTTTATTATCATTTTTTGTTTTAAAGCTTTTTTTGAGTCCCTATTCTTCTATTGCAATAGACTGTCAAGTTCATTCACTTGGCTGTATACTTGGCTATGTCCAAAGTATTTGTCTTGATTTTTTCCCCCCCAGATAAACTGTTATTTTAAATGTAAATTCCAAAGTTCTTGAGTGGAAAAAAAATTGGAAACATCTGCTAAATTTAAGTATTAAACTATATACTGATAACCACATTTTTTTAAATTTTGGAAAGATGAGAAAGTAGATGCTTTTTACTGTTCAGATTATAGTATTTCTAACTTTAGTAATCTTTGATATAATTGTTATTAGCTTTCTATTACAAGACACAGTGTTTCTCTGTTTTTCTCCCTACCTCTCTTCCTTCCTGTCTCTTTCCCCTTTGTTTTGCTAGAATTAGAAATAATTAGGGTCAGTTCAGTTCAGTCGCTCAGTCGTGTCCAACTCTTTGCAACCCCATGGACTGTAGCACGCCAGGCTTCCCTGTCTGTCACCAACTCCCGGAGCCTACTCAAACTCATGTCCATCACGTTGGTGATGCTATACAACCATCTCATCCTCTGTTGTCCCCTTCTCCTCCTCTCTTCGATCTTTCCCAGCATCAGGGTCTTTTCCAGTGAGTTGGTTCTTTGCATCAGGTGGTCAAAGTATTGGAGTTTCAGCTTCAGCATCAGTCCGTCCAGTGAATATTCTGGACTGATTTCCTTTAGGATGGACTGGTTGGATCTCCTTGCAGTCCAAGGGACTCTCAAAAGTCTTCTCCAACACCACAGTTCAAAAGCATCAATTCTTTGGTGCTAAGTTTTCTTTATAGTCCAACTCTCACATCCATACATGACTACTGGAAAAACCATAGCTTTGACTAGACGGATATTAGACGGATATTAGTTGGTGAAGTAATGTCTCTGCTTTTTATATGCTGCCTAGGTTGGTCATAGCTTTTCTTCCAAGGAGCGTCTTTTAATTTCATGGCTGCAGTCACCCATCTGCAGTGATTTTGGAGCCCCAAAAATAAAGTCTGTCACTGTTTCCGTTGTTTCCCCATCTTTTTGCCATGAAGTGATGGGACCGGATGCCATAATAATTAGGGTATATTCTGTACTTTATACATTTTACGTACTTTGCCAGTATTGAATTTCCTTGAAAATTTGATAATCTCTAGATAGTTTTCACACTTGAGTCCTAAAGATTGTATTGCTTAATCTTGTTAAATGACCACCCTAGTTTGTTCCTTTTAAGTAAGTCTTAAATAGCATGTACTACATTTGAGTGCTGAATCATTGCAGTTGTCATATGTTTTTGCTCTTAGGAAGATACCCACTGGGTTTATAGTAGAAATAGAGACTCTCCATCTGTTTTTTCTTCCACCTCAGTTTTCTGTCCACTTTCTCATCCCTTATAAAATACTTCTTTGCTGTCTAAATACCCTTTTCCTCTTTCTCAAGTTGATAGAAATTTAAATCTTTGGTCTGTACCCTCAAAATCAGAACTGCTTGCCTGGTGCCCCCTTGTGGCCTGGGCAAAGGGGATGGGTGTGCTGTAGCTCTCCTAAATAGGCCTGGGGAAAGGGCGGATGTGTGTAGCCCACTCCAGCTTCCTCGAGGCAGCCTTTCCCTAGTAAGAGAGCAGGTGGTAAGATTTATTCTAGGCACAGAGAGCTGACAGAGGAAAGGTCAGAGTGCATTAAAAGTACAAAAAAAGGGAGGGTGCTCGTCAGACTTTGCACAATGGAATTGCTCATTACGACTTGGCCTAGCAGAAATTTGTACTGTCGGTTCTCAGTGAGGTATCACTCATTAGCCTCTGTGGTGTTGCAAATGGGTAGCTGCAGCCCTTTTTCTTAAAATATATTGCCCCATATACTGGAAATGTAAACCCATTAAAATAATTTCTGTTTGCATATACATGGACATTATTTATACTTTTATTTCAAGTAAGATATGAGATGGAGTTAATTCACTTATATAATTGTTATTAGTTTTTATGGATATGACTGTTTTTTATCTTTGTCCCCTCAATTTTCTAATATCTTGCTTTCTGACAGGAAGTCATTAGTACAGTGAACAACTTTTTGACTGGCAGAAGTGACTTAAGCTGTGTTTTTCCTTCCTCTCTTCAAAACTCATTCAAGCCTCAGGAAATACCATGGGATTTAATACTGTATGATACACCCCTGCCGCCCCCCAATAATGTTGATTGCTTTGCTGCCTCTTAACTTCTAGGAAAATGGAAATGTTTAATTAAAAAGTTATTTCCAGATTGTGGCCTGTAGTTGTTATCCTTCTAGGTTAATCTCCAGCACTTTGTGCAACATTATACAGTGGTCAGTGATGATCATAATGACCCTCAGGTACTTCCCTGTTCTTCAGAGGATTAAAACGTATGTCGTATACTACATCTCTTAGATACTGTATCACTTACATGTATTATATCTCTTAGAAAGGGTATATTCATGTTAAAAATAGCTTTCAGTAGCAAAAGTTGAAATCAGAGTGGTTTCCTTTCAGTTCAACAGTATATTAAGACAGGTATCTTCCTTGTCATTTAATTTCATTGTGGGTTTTTTGCAGTTGAATAACATCTTTAGATAGTTTTCAAGTTGGGACTCCTAGACATTTGAGAGATGTGTCAAATAAATGGGATATGAGTTATCTGGTGTCCAGAAGTGGTAGATTTATTTATGAAATAACAGGAGGCTAGTAAATTTATAGTTTCTCAATTTTAATGGAGAATGGAGGTTGAGATTTTAATGTGTAATCCTAAGCAATAACACATTTACAGAGAGAGAAGAATATGGCTGACAGATTAGACTCCAGGGTATTAAAGATGGGGTTGGTTTTCATATTTGATTTTTGCACAGCCTTATTTTTACTCTGTGAAAGGTGGAAATATTTATATCTTCATTAGTCTTTTTCCTGAAAACCTCAAAAGGTTTATAAATATGTACAGCAAGCAGTGTGGTTTATAGAAAGATTAGTAAAACTCAGATTCATGAGATCTTTCTGTTCTTGACCCATTTCTACTAATAACCTGGGTGATTTTCTTTTAACAAATTCCTTAACATTTGGGGTCTGTTCTCTCATCTGTACAATCGGGATTGAGGTTTGTGATCTGTCTGTCTGGGCCAGATCAAAAATGCTTGGGTTCTCAGATGTGTTGCTTAAACCACAGGACACTGTATCTATTAATGTGTGTCCTACTCCATGCTTTTTTCTCTTCATTGGCAATAATAGCTCAGGAAGAACCCAAGTATTTTGCTGAGAGATGGTATTAGGACTTGCGAGAGGGAAGAGTAATAGCGGGGAGGCTGAAATTACAGAGGAGACAGCTTGCATGAGGAGACAAAGAATGTGGCCCTTGAAACTGGGAGAGAGTGGAGGGCCTAACTGCCCTACTTTATTTTGCTTAGGACTCAGGGCAGGTGAGAAATGAGTATGTGTCAACACAAGGCCAGTGAGAAGGTTATTACAGTAGAGTCTGGCTAGAGAGAATGTCTGCTAGGCTCAGGCCATGGGAAAGGTAATTTCTTTCATGGTGAAAGGAGGAGAATTCTATTAAAGATTACCTTGGTTGGGAGGATGCACGGTACTTGTTCATATTTCACTGCTTCTGGTTTGATTGAAAATATGAAGAAATTCTGTTGATAATTATCTTGGTTCCTGACCCTTGTAAGGAGAAATGTAGAGTACCTCATATTTTGTTGCTTGTCACATTTGGTAAAAATAGCAAGAAAACCGGGGTTGGGGGGTGAATAGGGTGGTTGGGGAGAATTGTACCCCATATCCTTTATAATGTGTTTTAGGACTGCAACAAATATTTGTTAATCTCATTGTTCCTCAGGGTCACTTGAATGTTCTGACTGGCTTAAGTAATATCATCTTCCCCACCACTCCTTAAGCATCCTTTGGAGCTTTGTGCTTGGTTAAGGTTTTGAGAGTTAGCTCTGCTTCCCTCCTAGAGCCTTTGTACATGCTCACAGGACCCACTTTTAGGAGAAATGCAGGGTGGGTGAATTTCTTTTGCCTCTGTCCTAGTTTCTTTTCCAAAATGACAGCGATTTTGTGTTTTAGATTTTTTTAAAATTTGCCTTATTAATAGATCAAAACATTAAGCTAAATGTTTTATTATTTTATGAGGCATGTGTATTGCTAAAAATGATTTAGTCAGCAGTATAGAAATACTTAGTCTTTTGTGATGTTACAGAGTTTCAGTTTATTTTCTGGTTTCAATAGAACAAGTTGAAATCATCGCAGAAGGATAAAGTTCGTCAGTTTATGATCTTCACACAATCTAGTGAAAAAACAGCAGTAAGTTGTCTGTCTCAAAATGACTGGAAGTTAGATGTTGCAACAGACAATTTTTTTCAAAATCCTGAACTTTATATACGAGAGAGTGTAAAAGGATCATTGGACAGGAAGAAGTTAGAACAACTATACAGTAGATACAAAGGTGAGTGTTTGTGACTTTAAATATTTTTGAACCAGGTTTTCCAGAGTTACATGCTTCTTGAGAGAAATCAAATAATACAGAGGACATTAATCGGGTAGATGTGTCTAACAGAGCTCTTTAGATCTTAGAATTAATTTAAGAAATCTGAAAAATTATTTCCCTCTTTTCACTAAAATTTCTTCTTAGTGTCTTTATTTCCTTCCCTTTTATTTGCCTCCTTTTTTCCTCCTCTGTTACCCAGTTTGAGAATGGGGACTGGGGGGACTAGGTTTTTTCCCTCATTTTCATAAAACTCAGCTAAGCCAATTTTAAGGAAACCTGCCTAATAATTTTAATAACTTTTAAATAATTATAAAGTAATATATACTTTTAAAAAGTTAAACAATACATAATAGATTTAATAAAGAAAAAGTCAATAGTTTCTATGTCTTTTACTTATTTATTCTCCTGAGAGAACCAATATTTAATAGCCTGGTGTTCAACTTTCTGTGTCTTTTATACAGAAATATATATATATATATAGAATTATTTCAAAGTTTTTCCAAAGGTGGGATTATATTAATATTTTATACATAGCTCTTGCCCCAAAGTCAAAAGATGTGCACGTTTTTTTTGACAAAGTTTATGAGTACTTCTTTCTCCTTGTATTTGTGTCTAAATTTTTGCTGTCTGACAAGTAAATTTTGATAGTTGGGGATTTTCTTTAATTTGAATAGCAGATGTTTGTCTTGTGATTAGAATTGAATCACACAGTTTGGTTTTTCTGGTGTTATCTAAGAAGTGATTTCTATAGTGAAATTAAACTTTAAGGAGAAAAGAATTTCTGTATAGAATACTGTTTAGAGTTCCTTTGTAAAATGTGGATATGTTCAGTAAAAATCCTTTTTCCCCTGTATAGGAATGTCAGATTTTCTGGTTCTGTGTAAGTATGGGACTTTTTTCATATGAATAAATGAGACTTTTAAAAAACCAGGTCCTATCTAGTGCCTATCCTGCTGTTTAAGAATGCTGTTTCAGGGGTAAAGTGGCTTTAAATATTACAGGGGAAAATAACAGTTAAAACTATTTCTTCATATTTTTGGTCTGTTGTGATCATTTTAAAATATGGAACAGAAAGCATTCCGTTTCTCAGTTTTAGGAATAGCATAGAAAGTATGGCACTAATTTCATATTGTACTGGTGTTTTTAAAGATCCTCAAGATGAAAATAAAATTGGAATAGATGGTATACAGCAGTTCTGTGATGACCTGGCCCTCGATCCAGCCAGCATCAGTGTGTTGATCATCGCGTGGAAGTTCAGAGCAGCAACACAGTGCGAGTTCTCCAAACAGGAGTTCATGGATGGCATGACAGAATTAGGGTGCGTGTATAATCTTCATATGAAATTAGGTGCAGTGCTGTAAGAGTTACTGTGGAACTGATATCTCTGCCTCAGACATTGCTGTAAATAGAAATGGGCTAATATGCTAGTTCCTTCCCATGTCAAGTTATCTGTGTAGTTAGTACAACCTGTTCTGTTCTGTTTGCTTTATGCTTTTATCATTTGTTTCTAAGGGAGGTTCACTAGTATTAAAATTACTGTGCTTTAATATTTTATGTGGGTAAGTGAAGTGAGCAAGTTTTAAGTTATTTCCTAATGTGAGGTGGTGAACTCTGAATTTGTAAACAAGCTCCTAGAATTTAAAAATCTTGGAAGTTACTAATTACTTTTTGTTCTACACAAACCTTGACAACTGGTTAGCTAAATGTCTTGTTAATAAATAGATTGAAAAGTCATAGGTAGAGGTTTTACCTGTGGCCACTAGTTGTCTACATTTAATGAGGCTCTGAAAGTATTCAGTCTGTGATCAGTGACAGGCTGTCCTTAATGTTTTTAGTGAGTGCTTTTGAATAATAAAAGCTGAACGTTTGTTGAACATTCATTTCAGGAACTATGCTAAGTAAGTACTTCACCTACCACTTCACACCAGTTTTGTGATTGTAGTAGTGGTTATACCCGCATTTAAGAAATGAGGAAATAGAAGTAGAGAGAAACTAGAGAGTTAGGTAGTATTAAAGTATCAGAATGAAAAAAAAAAAAAAAAAGTATCAGAATGAATTCAGTCATTCTGATTCTTGAGAGCCTGAAGGACATTGTAATCAGTCAGGGTCCAGACCGGACACACAAACCATACCAGTGATTTGAACAGGGTAAATTTTAGAAATTGTTATATTGTGTAAATGGGGTAAAAGAAAATTCTAAGTATAACAAAGGTGGTAACTGTAAGAAGCTGTCACCACCCCTGGAGCTGAGGGAAGGAAACAAGGAACGAACTTGGAAGCTTAAGAGGATCCCCACAAGGCTAAGATTCTGACTCCAGAAGACGGTGCCTGGCTACTTCTGGAGCATGCTGCCTGCTTCTCGGAGAAGAAGCTAGCTCTAAGGGTCACTTGCTGAGAACCGTGCAAGTTGCACTGCTAGGACCTCCCAGTACACTGAAACCCTCGCTCTCTGCAGAAAAGACTGGGCTAAGAAAAATTCCTTCCTCCGCTTCCAGCCTTTCATCGCCCTCTATTGGTAGAACCTAGTGGTGAGCCAGCTGACAAGAAAAAAAATGAAGTCTCACAATTTGTAGTCCACTGCAAACAGTCACAAAGTAGGGCAAAGAAGGGTGAATTTAAAGCTAAGAAACAGTAAATTAATATCTGGTCTCGACACGGTTTTATAGCCAAAGCCAGCCTTATCCTGAACTTGCTGGAATTTTCTATACTAGGACCGGTTTGGAGTTTTCTATACTAGGACCGGTTTCACTGGAACTCTTTTTTTCCCTCATTCAAAAGTGAGTTCATGTAAAATGTAATGAACTTCCAAAGCAGAATTTTAATTTACAAACTAATAATCTGGGAGGTGTTACAAAGACCATGAAAGGAAAACAAAAGCAAAAATGATTTGAAGGAAAAAAAGTATAGTGATTGGTTTGTGGAATCTATAACAGATAGAAGATTTCTACCTTAAGGAAAGTAGGACTTGGTACTTGAATCCATTTAAGCTCCTTGGAAATTGAATGGTTTCAGATACAGAAAAAAGCTTAATACTGATTTGAGATAACTTCAGTTGGAGATGGTACTTTGAATATAATGAGAAGTTTTCAAGAGGAATGCCTGTTTCCTCACCTAGCCAAGAGACCGTACTTTCAATTTGTTTGGAAGCTAGACCTGTGGATTGTTTCCATGTAAGGAATACTGCTACAGTTTAAACTGATGATTGCAGAGCTGATTGCTATACATTCTCATCTGTTCATTACAGCTGACTTCTACCATTTGGGTGTATTGATTGTCCCATGAATACATAATTAAAAGTCATAGCCCATTTCTCTTAAAAATAGTGATTATTGCTAACCTTTAATCGCTCTAGAACTTTTCTTCTTCCAGCTAATCCCATACTTGTTTATATAATTTAAAAAGATATTTTAATGGATTTTTAAAAAGAGTTCTATGAAATAAACTGTTAGAGGAATAAATAAGTTTTTGATTTATAAAGAAAAAGCTTATCTTTTATAAACTTAATTTTGTATAGATGTGACAGCATAGAAAAACTAAAGGCCCAGATACCCAAGATGGAGCAAGAATTGAAAGAACCGGGACGATTTAAGGATTTCTACCAGTTTACTTTTAATTTTGCGAAGAATCCAGGACAAAAAGGTTTAGGTAAGAATTTTTAAAAATTATATTTGGTGTTTCAAATACATTCATCTACATTGACCATGTCACTTTTGTTTTGTAATTGAAAGTTCTGTTTTGAGCATAAAGTTATTATCAGCTACTGAAAAACAATGAGAAACAATGAACTTCTAGTTAATCAGAAAATACCCTGCCTATTCAATAATAGGGTTACTCTAGGTACTATATATGAACCACTGATTTTTTTTTAAGAACTACAATACAGGAAATATTAAAATTCCACTGACATAGGTATGTATGTTTGCTTGTTTATTTTTCAGAAGATACTGTAGGATCTTAGGATCATAAGTTTTTCACTGTGTATCTGTTGAAATAGCATTTTAAAATTTCTGAGTCTTAGAATGTGACTCTATTCTTTTTTGTAAATTTATTCTTTTTGATTTGAAGTATTTGGAAACTGTAAGAAAGAATAAAAAGGTGATTTTTATTTATCATCTTGTCCCAAAATAGCCACTGTTAACAGTTTAGATCAGTCAGTTTATACTGTAGAAATAACCACACATTTGCTCTGGGGATGATGGCTAAGGAAGTGGAAGTAAAAGCTTCAGTGCAGATCATTCAGAGAAGGTAGACAGTAGCACATAATACAAAATAGGGTTTTAGATAAAAGGAGAAATGAGTAAAAGCAGGAATGGCTGGGAAGTGCTTCCTGGGCAAGAGGGAATGTGAACTCAAGGATTTGATATTTGGCTGGGTAAGTGAAGATGAAAGATGTTCCAGGGAGAGGGTAGTTATAAATGAAGGTCTCAGACTTTAGAAATAAGCTTGGCTTCTTTGTAGAAGAGAGAAAATGATTTGATTTTAGTGCAAATGCTTGTTTGGAGCATAAATTGGTGAGACACAATAAGACTCATTTAATAAGACTTCTTTTAAAAACAGGACAGAAGGGCTTAAATTGGAATCTGTGGGCTGTGGGGATGCACTGAAGATCATGATGGTGGCGCAGTGTGCTAAGTACTTTACATACACTGCCTCATTTCATGTTTAACAACTTTATGAGTTACTCATTCTTTCATTCAGTAATTCACCAGCTACCATGTGCCACTCATAGAGTGCTAGAGACTTATCCTTTTTTGGCAGATGAAGAAATGGAGGCACAGCACGTTAAATGATGGAAGTGAGTTTGTTTGTTGATTTTGAAGACAAGGTAATTGAAGATAAGGTAATAGGAGAGGCTAATAGGGGCCTCTTGTACTAATCATTCTTTATATTTTAGATTAGCGAGAAAAAATGAGAAAAGGATTATGGAATTAGACCGAGGAAGTGACTGAAAGCTTTCCAGGTAGCGCTAGTGGTGAAGAACCCGCGTGCCAATATAGGAGAGGTGCAAGTTTGATCCCTGGGTTGGGAAGATTTCCTGCAGGAGGGTACTACAACCCACTCCAGTATTCTTGTCTGGAGAATCCCATGGATAGGGGAGCCAGGCTGGCTACGGTCCATAGAGTCACAAAGACTCGCACATGACCGAAGCGACCTAGCATGCACACACAGGACGTGACTGAAAGCTAGCGGAAGGGATGAATGTACAATATTTGTACTGGAGAATTGACCCAAAGAGGGACTAAATGTGAATGAATACAAAATATCTATTAAGCAAAATTTGGAATGATGAAGTCGTCTTTTCAGTTAATTTCGGTTGGATTTTATTCTTCCAGGAAAAGTCCTCATTTTGCAGACAAAATAAGCTGGGATACCCAGTGTTAATTTCTCTGTCTTGTATCTGTGGCCACCTGTTAACTGGATTGTTTTTTCTAGTCTCCTTTTCTCTTCCCACAAATAAAAATCGATTGAAGCATTTGCATTTACATGTATGTACTGAAATAATTATTTCTGTTGTGTTTAAAAATGTAGCACAATATTTTGATACGAATAGAGAAAATATTGTGACTATCAGATGTTGATTTAAATGGGGCTGACATATTGCTTAGTTATATCTCTGCCTCTCACTAGAGCACAGTATAAATGATATTTTTGGGTGACTATGTAGTTTTGATATTGAATCTTAGTTTTTATTGTATTTGGCAAAGATAAAATTGACATTTTATAGCTGTTTTATAGCATATTAATTTTATATTAATATGGTATATTGGAATTTTAGATTACAGGAAAAGTTGAGAAAAGTATACTGAAGAATTAGATTTTAAAATTGTTTTATTCTGTAGTAAGTATTGAGCTTAAGAAAAAAGTAACATTGTTTAATGGGTGTAGAGTTTGTTTTCTAAGGTGAAGAGTTCTGGAGATTCATTGCACAATAGTGGGAATGTAACTCACATTACTGAACTATACACTGAAAAATGCTTAAGATTATAAATTTTATGTGTATCTAGCCCCACTCCAGTACTCTTGCCTGGAAAATCCCATGGATGGAGGAACCTGATAGGCTGCAGTCCATGGGGTCACTAAGAGTTGGACACTACTGAGTGACTTCACTTTCACTTTTCATTTTCACGCATTGGAGAAGGAAACGGCAACCCACTCCAGTGTTCTTGCCTGGAGAATCCCAGGGACGGGGGAGCCTGGTGGGCTGCCGTCTCTGGGGTTGCACAGAGTCAGACATGACTGAAGCAACTTAGCAGCAGCCACAATTTAAAAGTTGTTTTAAAAAAGCTCCAAATTGTAGAATGTACAGCACAAAGTGAGCCCTAATGTAAACTGATACACTTTTGCTAATAATATTGGCTCATCATTTGTAAGAAATATACTAAAGACTTCCCTGGTATCTCAGCTGGTAAAGAATCTGCCTGCAGTGCAGGAGACCCTGGTTCAATTCCTGGGTCTGGAAGGTCCTGTAGAGACGAGATAGGCAACCTACTCCAGTATTCTTGGACTTCTTTGGTGGCTCATATGTTAAAGAATCGGCCTGCAATGAAGGCGACCTTCCTTCCATCCCTGGGTTGGGAAGATCCCCTGGAGGAGGGCATGGCGACCCATTCCAGTATTCTTGCCTGGAGAATCCCTATGGACAGAGGAACCTGGAGGGCTATGGTCCATAGGGTTGCAAAGAGTTGGACATGACTGAAGGACTAAGCACAGCACAAAGCAATATCTTAAAAATGGGGGAAGGTAGTAGCATGGCACTAGTGATAAAGAACCCTGTTGACAGGAGACAAGAGACTTATGTTCAGTTCCTGGATTGGAAGATTCCCTGGAGGAGGAAGTGGCAGCCCTCTCCAGTATTTTTGCCTAGAGAATCCCATGGACAGAGGAGCCTGACTGGCTACAGTCCATAGGGTCCCAAAGGGTTGGACATGACTGAAATGACATAGTGTACATGCGTGGGATAAAGATATATGGGAATTCTGTACTTTTTGCTCAATTCCATAAACCTAAAACTAAAAAGTCTTAATTAAAAAAAAATAATAAAAGACAAATCATAATTTCTCTTTTTGTTTTTGCACTGATGTTGGGTGTCAGGAAATGTAATGACTTGCTTAGTTGAAGTTAATTAAAAAGAAAGTTTTCTTGACAGCGTTTCTAAGGGTTTACAGGGCTCTTAAATTATAATATTTGGCAGAAAGGAATTAGGAGATGGTAGGAGAAGAGTTGAGGCCCAAAACAAATTGGCAGAGAGCGACAGTGACAGCATTGTGGTTTATTTATAAATAGCTGGGCTAGCTATAATGAGAGCTGGTGTTTCCCATATTTTCTCATTTTCTGTAACCTTATTTCTTATGACACCAGGATAGGATACTTCCTTTGTCACCTTCTGCTTCAGTCACCTGCCATTTCTGGTAGTCTTCTGAATCTTAAATTTGAAAGGGATTTCATAAGTTCTGTGTTAAATCTAACCTATGCAATGTAGCATCTGTACCTGATGCTCATTTAGCTTTTATGTTTGAACATACAGGGTGGGAATTGAACACATGTCATTTTAGAAAGTGGTTCATTCTTATCACAGAATACTCTTGTTGTTTTTCCTTATGACATCTTTGTCCTTACAACTTTTACAACTGTTTTTATTTGTCCTCTGCAGCAGCACAAAGGAAGGCTAACCCTTTCAAGATTTTTCTCATTTATCCTTTCTCATTTTTTTCAAGTCAGCATTCCAAACTATTCTTCATTTGAGAAGACCTTTGTTATTCCTGTTGCTGTCACCCCTAGATAACATTTCCAGTTTCTTGGTTTCTCTCAAAATAGAATTCTTAAAGCAGAATATAACACTCCAGAAGGTGGCTATTTAATGTAGAACACCATGGGTCTGTTATTTTTTGGAAGACTGTTCATTCTATTAATTTGTCGAAAAATTGTTTTTGTGTTTATCATCCTGAACTTATTAAACTTATTAAACCTGAACTTTATTTTCTTATAAACTGTTGCCAGTTCACCTAGAATTTAGAAATTTTTAACATTTATTAAACATTTAATATTTGGAAATAATTTTATAGAGTTTTTTAATGTGTATTTTTATTTACACAATCCCATTTGGTTCTTATAACAACACTTTGAGCTAAGTAAAACCAACCTCTTTGTCATTAAGATAAGGAAACTCCTGGTCAGAGAGGCTGACTTTTAAGGTCACATAACTTTAGAGTTGTTAGAATTGGGACTGAACCTCACATCTTCTGACTCCACATTTTATGTTCTTTTTATTGTATTATGTTGTGAACTGAACTTAGATATTTCTAGGTAAATTAAGACTTTGTGAAAAGGATTTTAAATCACCATTCATCCTCCCTAGTGAGTTGGCAACATTTTGTTTCCCTTTAGGGGATTCAGTCTCAATTCATGTCCATTTTTGTCTGGCACTCAGCTGATCATCTTTTATGAAACAGCACATAGCCCTTGTTGATTCTCTGTGAAAGAGTGTCACTGGGATTACCTCTGTTTGCATTTTTTATTTTATTATAAGGGCTTAAGGCTTCATTCTGCAAGTATCTGTTTTAGGTAATACTATTACTAGGACTTTCTTGTATCTCTTTCCCTCTGTGTTACCCTTCTGTTTATTCTAATTGCTGTTGTTGCTTCTTGTTACATTATTGAGTTTCTTTTCTTTCCCATACTGCTTCAGAATATATAATAATAGTTTTAAAAATAACTCAAACAATAGTAATAGAACATATTATTTACCAGATTGTTCTAATACTTTATGTGTATTCTCTCATTTAATTCTTACAACAATCTCATGAGGGTAGATACTATTATCTTTATTTTAAACTGAATTACAGAGAAATGAGCTTAGTTGCCCAGGGCTGCTTAATTAGGGGAAGAGTTGAGATTTAAGATGCTAAACTACTACATTAAACCACTTTTGTCTAGCTGAACTGTTCTCTCTGTCATTCAGACATTTCTGACTAAAGGGCAGCTTTTCTTTTTTTTTAATGTCTGCGCTGTGCAGCTTATGGGATTTTAGTTTCCTAATCAGGGACTGAACCCAGGGCCCAGACAGACAGAGTGCTGGGTCCTAGCCAGAGGGCCACCAGGGAAGTCCCTGAAGGGCAGGCAGTTTTTCACAGGCTTGTGGCAATTGACATTTTATTCCTGTAAAATTTAATCTTCTGTGTTTCAGCTCCTAATAAAAATGTATTAATATTTGAGTATTCCTGTTTCATCCAAAAACATTTATTGACTGCTTACTCTGAGAGCATGGAGTTAGGAGCATCTTTGTCTGTCTGGGTGAGTTTGCAAAGTCTTCACAAAGATTATAATATTTGATCCTTGAAGAATGAATATATTATTTCAAAACCAAAAGAAAAAGAAGCTATCTTGAATGTGGAAAGATTAGCAAGTTCAATTTCTTGGAGGTGAGAGACAGAGCACCTTTGAGAAACTGCAAGTGAGTCCATTTGACTAGAATTGTAGATTTTATCTGAAGGCAGTGGGAAACATTGCAGATTTTTTAGAAGTTAATAGATTTTATTTCTTGAATTGCTTTAGATTTACAGCAAAATTGAGCAGAAGATACAGAGATTTCCCAGTTATCCTATTCTCCCACACATACATACCTTTTCCCATTATCAAATCCCCACCAGAGAGGTACGTTTGTTACAGTTGTACCTACATTGACACATCATTATCATCCAAACTTTAATTTTACAGTAGGGTTCACTCTTTTTCTTTCTAAAAATTTTATTGAAATATAGTTGATTTACATGTTGTGTTTCAGGTGTACAGCGAAGTGATTCAGATATATATGTGTGTGTGTTTATACACATACACCTTTTTTCATTATAGATTATTATAAGATATTGAATATATTTCCCTGTGCTATACACTAGGTCCTCATTGGTTCTCTACTCCATGTATAATAGTGTGTATATTTTAATCCCGAACTCCTAATTTATTCCTACCCTAGGGTTCACTCTTGGTATTGTATGTTCTATGAATTTGGACAAATGTATAAGGACATGTATCTACCATTATAACATCATACAGAAAAGTTTCATTCTTCCTGAAATAATTCTGTGCTCTTCCATTCATCCTTTCCTCCCGCCTAACTGCTGGCAACCACCGATCTTTTTTCTATCTCCAAAGTTTTGCCTTTTTTAGTTGGAATCATACAGTGTGTAGCCTTTGCACATTGCCTTCTTTCACTTAATAGCATTATTATGAATTTGTTTTCTTCCATATCTTTTTGTGGTTTGATAGCACATTTCATTTTAGCACCAAACAATTTTCCTTCATCTGGATGTACCACAGTTTGTATGTGTGCCTACTAAAGGATATGTTGGTTGCCTCCAAGTTTTGGCAGTTATGAATAAGCTTATGTAAACATTCATGTACAGGGTTTTGTGTGGATACAAGTTTTCAGTTCATTTGGGAAAATACCAGGAATGTGATTGCTGGATCATATGGTAAGCGTATGTTTTGTAAGAAACTGTCAAACTATTCCAAAGTGGCTGTACTATTTTGCATTCTCACCAGCAGTGACTGAGAGTTCCTTTTGCTTCATATCCTCGCCAGCATTTGATATCATCAGTGTTTTGGATTTTGAGCATTCCAAAACGTGTGTAGTGGTGTCTCGTTGTTTTAATCATTGAAGACTTTTAACATGGAAGTGAAACCAAATTTGTGTGCCTGCAAGGTCCATCTGAAAGCAGTGTGGTCCTTTAAAAGGAATAGAGGCAGAACTATAGGAAGAGAAATTGCTTATGAAGCTAGAAACAAAAAGGACCCTGGCATAGGCCCTGAAAGTGGGAATGGAGAAGAGAGAGAGATTTAAAAGGTACTTAGAAGCCAAAATGAGAAAGCTTTGTTTGAAATTGTGATGAGGAAGTTAGTATTAACCCCCATTTGGGGGTGTTTGGAGATGTGCAAGTGGTATTTTTGGTATTGTTATAATGACAGGGTTTCTTTCAGAATTAGGGGGCTGCTCAAGGACCTGCAGTGCATAGGACTGTTCCTTACAGTGAAAAATGGCGTTTCACTGAGAAACACTGTAGAGTGATAACATTCATTGAAAGAGAAGGAAATGGTAGATCTGTAGAAAGAGTTGAGTTTGAGTCCTATTGAATTTGAGTTGTTTGTGGATATCCAGTTGAAGATACCCTTAGGCAGTTAGATGTAAGAATCAAGAATATATAGAGAGAAGTTTCAGATTTTAGGACTTGATAGAGATGGTTGAGCATACAACTTGAAAGAAGGTAAAGGTTTGAAAAATATGAGAGAAGTAGAAGTGGTTATTACTGACATTCAGTGCTACAGAATATCAACATTTAATGGATGAAGGAAGGAAGAGGAGAAGTAAAAGAAAATAAAGCCAGAAAGGACAGAGGAAAATCAGTAGAGTAATACTGTTAAAGCTAAAAGAAGCGACAGTTCCATCCCAGAGATGTGCTCAATTTTGTCAAATATGGCAGAGAGCCCAGTAAATTAAGGACATTAAGGTTTATTTGGCAACCAGAAGGGCTTGGTGACCCTTTAGAGATTACTTTCAGTGGGGTGAGTGACGAAGGTGGACACTAGTTTATAGAATTAAAGTGTCTGAGGGGTAAAGAAATTGGACAATGAATGTAGATTACAGAAAGTTCTCTTCTTTTACAACCTGAGGCATTTATAATTGTCTCAGGGTTTACAATTACTTGAATATTTCATTGTTTCTCATTATTATTTTCTAAAAAGGAAAAACGCTAACACAGTAATAAGCTTAGTTTTCATAAATTTAATGCATTTGAAGTGAAGAAGGATATCATTAAGCATGCTAATAACAGCAAATCCTACTAGACAGGCTAATAGCAGCAATTTTACTGCACGTTATCTCTCTGCTTTGATTGGTATGCTGTATGTTTGATTGGTAAGGAAAATAATAAAAGTAAAGAACCTGGAAGGAGTATTTGGTGTAGAGCATTAAAGATTGCAAAGATTAAAAAGGATTTGTGATTAGGGACTGATGTCCTGTTTCTAGTTCTCATAAAACATGGGGATCTGAACTTGACTTTCAGACATGTTTTCGTGAGCACATTAAAAATAAAAGTAGAAGACTCCATGCACTGTTTCAAGATAATTTGTGAAGGGAAGGAGAAAGAGGGTAGCTAGTAAGGGGATGGAGAAATAGAAGAAAGAAAGTTTTTTTTAAAGATAGTTGATAACTTGAGTATGTTCCTTTGTGGAGGGGGAAGCCAGAAGACAGGGCAAAGTTGAGGATACAAGGAGAGAAGAAAACTAATCTGTAAACTAAAAGGCAGGATGGCATATTGGATCCAGAGTAATGGTGTTAGGGGCTTAACCTTGGATAGGAGAAAAGAAGAGGCACCTTTTCCATTGAGTTTGAGGGAAGACATAACGATGGATTTGGAGGTGAGTGCATATTTGTAACTAGAACCGTAGGAAGCTTGTTCATTCCCCAGTTTCCGAATGCCTGCTGTGTATTTCAGTGCTAGTTTGGGGATATGTAGTCCCTGTCCTTGAAGAGCGTAGGATCTAGTGAAGATGGGAGATTTTTTGCCTTATGTCCTATTATGTTTTTCTTTCAGGTAGGATGTGAGCCTGTTTTTGGAGTCTTAGTCTCTCATGATTCTTCAGATTCTTCAGAGTAGTTTGGAGATCATATCAAAAAGAACTTTTAAGTTACTTGGAATGGAATTTTTCCTGACCTGGAAATGTAAATTTACTCATAAAAGCTTGATATAACTACTTTAGTTCTTCTTTTAAGACAGATACATATTTTGTCATGCAGTAATACTGCTTCTTTACTCTTCTCTGCTCCAGTTAAATAGTCATTTATATCCTCTTCATCAAACTTTTAAAAAGACAGACTTAGTTTATTATTAATTTAAAATTTTTAATCAGTATTCTTAATGGTCTCCTTGAGGTCAGGATCAGTGAGCCAACAACTTGGAATGTAAGATTAATTAGGATTATGGATAGCAACTCATTGCGTTACAGCTTATACATGTACATTGGTGATTTTCATCTTGGGGCAGTTTTGCATCCCAGGGGATCTTTGGCAATATGTGGAGATGTTTTTGGTTGTCACCACTGGGGATAGGAAACTGCTCCTGGCATCTAGTGGGTAGAGGCCAGGGATGCTGCTAATGCTGTAATGCATAAGACAGCCTCCCGCAACAAAAATGATCTGGTCCAAAATGTCAAAAGGGCTGAGGTCTGGTATACATTAACATTTCAATACTTATGACATAATCAAACATGCTTACCTACATTATCTCATTTAAACTTCAGAAACCCCTAATGAGGTAAGTGATACCCTTCTTGCCCTGAATGAACCATGCATTGGTGGTGGAAGCAGGATATAAAGCTTGGACTTAAATCTATAGGAAATTTTTATTATGTAAGTATTTAGGACACAAGGCTTTTTTTTTTTTTTTTAATTAAGGCTATCTTTATCTTACTTGGTGTTTTTTTTCAGGGACAAATATTCCTGGCATTTGAAGTACATAATTTATTTTTAATATTACAGATCTAGAAATGGCCATTGCCTACTGGAATTTAGTGCTTAATGGAAGATTTAAATTCTTAGACTTATGGAATAAATTTTTGTTGGTAAGTTCATGTTTTCTGCGGTTTGGTGTTTTCTAAATTTTTGCTTTGTTTGAAGATAAATTAACATTTTAAAGGATGCCTAACTCATTTCAGAGCATGTAATGGACGTAGAATGAGAAATTTGATTTCCAGAATTTTATTACATAGGTTATTTTGAATTCTTGTATTCAGCATCTTCTGGACTGTTTTTTTTGAAACCCTTTTTAGTGAATTGGATGCTTCTTGTTATTTTTTTTTTTTTCCTTAATAGGAACATCATAAACGATCAATACCAAAAGATACTTGGAATCTTCTTTTAGACTTCAGTACAATGATTGCAGATGACATGTCTAATTATGATGAAGAAGGTAATGAATATTTTGCTCTACCAATTCTTTAAAAATATCTTTAATCATACACCCTGGAACTTCTTGTCTACTTCTGTTTTTCTTAGGTTTCTCTTTTCTGAGCTTTTATTTGTGCTCTTCTGAATGTAGAAAATGCCTTCATCCTCTTTTACCAATCTGTATTATTTCCTTAAATACCAACTCTGTATTCATGTTTTCCAGAAAGGCATGAGTGATTTTCATTCATGTTTTAGATTTTCAGTCTACTTTAGGAACTTACTCTTTTCTTAATGTACTTTTATAGTGCCTATATATATATATATTTTTATTGTCTGTTTTGTCTGTGAGCTTGATTGTAAACTCCTTGAGTTTTGTGACTTAGGCCACATGGAAATGGACTTTATTTTCCTACTGTAGCACTATTGGCATTCAGTAATATTCACTGATTGAATACTTTTCTGATGTTTCTTCATGTATTTAGAAAGGTAACTCTACCATCCACTACCAGGATATTTTTGTTTTCTGGAACTGGTAGTAGTTTACATTGATCTCTTCACACGTACTTACCTGCTTCCCCTTGAGAATTAGCAAGATGTATTTTGATATTTTTGAATAGACAGTATTTTTTGAAAAATCTTTAGTAACGTTGGTCTCCTTAAAAGTGTCCTGAACTATTTAACCTAACCACAGATAATGTTATTTCCTTATCTTTGTTTTCATTGTCATGTATTGTTTTCTTTAAGAATTGAGAAATGACTAATTATTGATGATTGTGCTTTCTGTTACGCCTTATCAAAAGTGGAGAACTTGCTGATTTGGAAGTTGCCATAGAAGCATGTATAGAGCATGCATATATATAATTTAAAATCCTTTAGTAATTTATTATCATGAAATAGGTTAGTGTCTGATCCTTGCTTTTAATTTCCTTTGTAAGATTGCCCTAAAATGCAGAAAAAGGTTAACTCCAACTTAATATGCTTTCAGCAGTGGCAGTGTGTCATCATATCAAGGCTGGATTTGACCAGATTACTTCAGTGGCCTTCAGAAAACCATATATTACTGATTACCAAGAGTGTTATTTTTTATCATTCAGAGAATGATCAAGTGTTGGAGTAATAGAAAAGAGAAAATGCAAGGAATATTCTAGGTTGAAACTTTAAAGAACTAGAAATTTGGAGGTCTTATCAGTGTGGATATTTATAATGATATGCTTTAACAATTGTAGGGAAGATATTTAAGAAAAAATAAGGATTCTGCTAAATACTAGCCTTATTTCTGCTTTTGTTTCTTTCCTTTCTCACATATCCCCCCCACAGGAGCATGGCCTGTTCTTATTGATGACTTTGTGGAATTTGCACGCCCTCAAATTGCTGGGACAAAAAGTACAACAGTGTAGCACTGAAGGAACCTTCTAGAATGTACATAGTCTGTACAATAAATACAACGGAAAATTGCACAGTCAATTTCTGCTGGCTGGACTGAACTGAAGATCAATCCTCACAATTCAGACTGAGGGTTGAGACAAAACTTTAAGGATACATCTTGGACCATATCGTATTTCATTCTTCTAATGGTGGTTTGGGCTTGTCTTCTAGTCTGGGCCGCTCTAAACATTTATTATTCCAACATTGTGGATTTCATCTTATATCTGTGGACCATCCTAGTTTATTCTCCCATAAGTCTTAGAAGCTTTATGGTGATTATTTTGAAGTTTCCATTCTTGCATAAAGCACAATGCTGTCTTCATCAGAAAACAAGTTTGGCATAAGAATTAAACATATGAACGTCACAGTTTATAAAAACTTCTTAAATATATGCTTTGGGCTAGTTGCAAAGACTATGCTGATAGCACTTCCAGTGAGAGTGATATATTTAAGTGTACCGGATCTGGAATGGTGTTTTGGTATGGGGGGATTTTTTTTTTTTTTTTTTCTGGCAAATTACATGTATTGTTAATGTGAGTAGAGTATCTGATGAAAAAAAGTCAAAATAACCAACGTGAAAAAATTTTAGGATAATTTGGTGTGCCTACCCAAAATTTTATTGTGTTTTAGACCCTCGATTTCAAAAGGTTCCACAGAACTAGTCTGCACTTATTTTACCCATGTTTATATATAGTTGTCTTACAGGGGCTTTTATTTAGAAAAACATCTGCATAATGTTAGATTCTACTCCCGTCTACATTATGCACCTCATAATTGGATTTCATTATGATTTTGAAATGCTTATATGCCTGTTAAGTAAGTTAAACTATTTAATTTGTTTGAATGTTTTAGATTGCTACATAATACAATATTCTAAATTTAGGCATGAGGGTTTATTTTTGTTTCTTTTTGTTTTGTCAGCACACTATGGAACACAAATGAAATTCTCTTAATTTATAAGAAGAAGTAGGAATTAAATTTTGAAAATGGTTGTAATGAGCCATGAAGTTCAATTCTTATAGGTACTGCTCTTTCAGACAAATAGTCCATTTTTGATGACTTCTTATTTTGTTGAAATTGTTTTAACTGCTAATCACTGTGGTTGCCAAATACTTGAGGAGCAAGGATTTTCAAGCAAGCATGCACTTGATGCAAAATACAAATCTGGCTTCTATTTTCATAAATTATTTAGTTTCTACTATGTTTTATTTCACTCAGATTAGCTCAGTTTTCACATCAAAGCAGAACTGTATCTTGTATCTATTTTTTTTTTATTACAAGACCTGTGAACTGCTTTCATGCTGAAAATGCTCATTTCTCTGTTCACTTCTTGACATGTGAAGAAGGGTTTATTGCTTTTTTAAACATTTCTTTAAGGCTGGTTTAAAAAATGTAAAACTTCAGAGACTGGATGACTGGTTTTTAGCAGGAGTAGATTTTGCTTGGTGTATCCAGGCACTCTGTAAGGTCTAATGTTGAAATTATCAAAGGAATGTACTTCAGAAAAGCAGTACATTATAATGTAGATGCGGAAATGATTTTAAGAAATGGATATATTAAAACTACTTTTTATTTACATGATTTTGAAATTGACTAGAAAGCTCTTCCCATAGATATTAATATTCTAATCATAACTTTAATTCAAAAATATGATTCTATCAAAAGAAAATTTTGACAGTTTTATTCAGGTTACTAGAATTGGTTATTTAAAAAAAAAAGAAAAAAGAAGAATCCTGCTGCTTTCAGTATTTCCTGATTTCATATTTGTAAATATTAAGAGGAACTTCAATTATGAAATATTTTAAAAAGATATATATATATATATATATGTACTATTTTGTTTCCTGTCTTAAAGATTTTGAGTTACGGTATTGTTTTTGAATTGATTAATTAATTCCAGTATGCTGTGTTTTGAAATGAGATCCGATTAGCTTTTTTTCCCCAATAGAACTTGTTTTTCATATAAGTCTGATATTGGTTCGTGGCCTAGTGCCTTGGGTTTTACAGACTTTTCCTTTTAAATGCAAGACCTTTTCAACAAAATAGTGTTTGTCATCAGTTTGGTACTAAACATTTATAATTACTGTGTAATTATAAACAAAACAATACATAAAGCTTTGAATATAATTATGTAGCATAAAAGTTAAGGTTGTTAACTCTATGATGGCATCTTAGAATTAAACAATACTATTACTAGGGCCTGAAAGAGAAGACTGATTTAATGTGGTGTGATTTTTCTGAGGATAAATGTCTGGTTACGTAGGGAATATTTTGTACTAAGAATGCTTACACATAATGGCCATGTGTGTGTGAGTGTGTGTGAAAGAGTGAGATTGACAGGTTGAAAGGGACACACATGCTCACACACACACAACTTGAATTGCTTTAATTAATTAGTGTTTCAGCCTTCATTTTGGTTAACTCCCCATGCTGATTCTTTTGTTTTAAACTGAACCACAGGTACAGTTTCCTTTTTGCCAAATGTCAAAACAGGTACACATTTTAAAATGTAATGCTTTTTAAATAGTAAAGTGTATAAAATTAGAAGTGCCCACATATAAAAATACTTGAGATCAAGGTTATCTTTAGTGACTATCATCTGCATATCTCTGTAAGTTCAATTGTGTTTCTTACATCCCTGTCATATTACCAACAGAGGCAATAAAAGCTTCAGTGAAATTGCCATGACTAAATCTTTTCACATATTATTTCAGTGTAATACTTTTAAAGACTAAAATATACCGGAAAACTTTTCTAGAAAGGATAATTATTAATGGAAAGAGCATTGTAATGGCAAGTTTTTGGGAGAAAAGACATGCCAAGTCTTGTTTACTATATTTGAAATGTTTACAACTATACTGGGCTGCTTTATTTAACAGTACTGTAGTTGTGTAATATGGCTTTGTAAGTATATGTTCTTCATTAGACTTTTAAAAAGTTTTAATGAGTGAAAGAGAGTTAATAAAATAACATGGGAAATCTTTTATATAATACCCTTACTGGGAAATTCTTATTTAAGCAAGGTATACTATTTTTTTTTCCTCAGAAAGATTTAAGTGAATGAAGTGTTCATCTGTTTTTTATTTGATGATAATCAAGAGGTTTGAGTAGTTGTAGACAGTTTAACGTGCACTTTGCTTAGATTTTTTTAAAACATGTTACTATGAAGACTACGTATTGTAAACCTTCTGTAACTTTTACATATGAATGACAGAAGAAAGTTAAACCTAATGAAAGAATTTTGGAATAAAGGAAAGTGGTGCTGGGGAAATTTATTATAGTTCACAAAGTATGCCTTTGTAAACCTGAATCAACTTTCAGCAAGAATTAATTTATGGAGTTCTAAATGTTAAATTGTATATATTTAATAGAAAATACTTATTTGACACCTCAGCAGTTTTCTTTAAATGTTACTTTATACTTTTAACAACATGATTTATATTGCATACATAGATGTTTTGATAAGATTTTATCAAATTTGATAATGTAATGATAAAATGTTTTTAAAATGTGAACTATTTAACATTTATCTTAATAACTGAGCACACAATACCCGATTGTGATTTCTACATAATGTGATAATTAGGGTTCAAATTATGGTTCATCATTTAATTGATTATAAACAAGTATATTTCTGAACTCTACTTGCCTCCATTTTTACAATCATATAGCAATAATTTCTATTTTTATTTTATAGAAATGTGGTGAAGTTATGATACCTTTACCTTTGATTTCACAAGGGGAAGTGGTTTATATTTTATAGTTTTACATTTGAAAATTCCTAATAGTACAAATCCCCTTTTCCAGGTTTACCCTTACTCTTTGTCGCCATTTTGGTTGAATATTTGTTTGATTTGTATTTGATTCTGGAGGCGGATAGTTCTGTTTTTTTTTTTTAAACTCAATACAGTTATATAAATGGTTTTACCAGAGCATTCTTGCTATCTATTTTCTTTACTGCCTGTTGGGTAATTGGCATTTCTTGCTGACAAATTCATTTATTTGACAACTTTCCACTAGGCTCAGTGTTTTGTGTTAATGTGGCTTTTGACTTCTCTTTCATCTTTTTTTAATCTGCCATAAATAAGGAAATTATGACTTTAAAAAAGTGCACAGCTGTTGTAGTAGATGGAATTCCTAAAAAGTAATGTCTTTATGGGAGTTTTAAAGACAGATACTTGGTGAATCATTTTATGTTTTAAAAATTGAGTTTCTAAAACATTTTTTTAATCTAAGTATATCCAAGTTTTTCTTAAAAGTATTGCTTATTTATATTCACCTTATCTTTTCTGTTTGTGCTATACAGAAATCAGTATAGCTTATAACTTTTAAAGCATTGTTTTTCAAGAAACGCCTTGAGGCTGCTGTATTTCATGAGGTCGGAAGCTTTCTACTTTATCTCTTGTATCTTATTGGCATTGCATATGAGATTTGGTCTGGGGAAAAATGTTTGGTTAAAAAGGTGTTTTTCTGTTTTTAATAACTGGCTTAGAGGGAACATTTTACAGTGGAATAGGAAGAGATAGAGTCAGATTGAAATTAAAGCAGGCTTGATTATGGAAAGTAGCACTGCTTTGAAGAGAAGAATCCATCAAATAAGTTTAAAGTGAAGAATAGTTTAGAACCAAAAATAGTAAAAACAAAGCTTGATTTAAAACAAAAAGTTTGGAAACAGAGGCAACATGTGAATGGCTTAATGAGCAAAGCAAAGAAAAACAAACGGATAATATTCATTTTATATTTAGTATATATATTTAGGCACACATTTACTATAACTATTAATTTTATTTCAGGTTATGAAATAAAACTTTGGATCTAATGGAAAACTTGGGCAATGCCAAATGAGATTTTTGCAAAAAGGAGTACTGTAGGGCATAAGCTAGGGGCTAAGGAGAAATGCTAAGGTAAGCTCTAGACAGCGCTCTTGTTACGTAGTTACATGACACAGAGGTAAAAGAGCAATATTTGACCAGTAAGATTTAGAGATGTGTGTACATGAAATCTTTTGAAAATACTTGTGTTTTCAGTATTCTTAATCCTGAGAGTGTGTTGGAATTCACTGTACTGAAATTACATGTAATGAAAGCCAGAGCTTTAAAATAGTCATTCATAAGACTGTTGTAATGGTACTCAATAGCAACAGCTTTATTGAGGTATAATTTATACACCATGAAATCCAACCATTGTAAGTGTACAATTCAGTAAATTTTAGTAAATTCATTAAAAATTTTAGTAAATTCATAGTGTTCTGAAACCATCACAATCCAGTTTTAGAAAATTTCCATCAGCCTTAATAGAAGTTCCTCTCATGCTCCTTTGCGCAAGACCTAGGCAGTCACACTGATCTGTTCTATAAATTTCCCCTGTCCAGAAATTACAGGTGACTAGAATCATACAATCTGAAGTCTTTTGTTTCTGGCTTCTTTCCTTTGGCATAATGTTTTTGAGCTTCATCCATGTTAGGGTATATACCTGTACTTAATTCTTTTGGTTGCTATGTAGTATTCCATTATGTAGATATACTACATTTTGTTTATTCATTCGCCAATTGCTGGACGTTTGGATTGTTTACGTTTTTGTTATTATGAATAATCTGTGAATATTCCCCATAATGACATTCCCCATGTCATTATGTGGACATATATTTTAATTTCTTTCAGGTAGATTCCTAGGAGTGTAATTGTTGGATTGTTTCAAAATTTTACGTTTGACTTTCTAAACTGCCCAACTTTTCCGAAGTGGCTGTACCATTTAAACATATTCCTAACACAATATGTAGGGTTACAGTTTTTCTAAATCCTTGTGAATATATTTATTTTTATTATTGTCATCCTGGTAGATCTGTATTTTAAGTGTACAAGTTATATATATCTAGCTATCCTAATTTGTTTGTCTTTTGGATGTGCAATTTAGTTGAGTATAAGGTGGCCTGAGGGATTATAAAATTACTCGCTGTGTACATATATTTGGTTGAAGGCAGTATTTTCTGCAAATCAGTGAGGGTAGTTACTGTACTCTTCAGTGGGGGTTCCAGTCCCTTAGTGAACTCCAGTGAGGAAATGAACTGTGTAGGTTAAGAGTGATGCTGATGGCTGTTGCATTGTGCTATTTTGTGTACAGTGCTTGATGTAAGTTCCCAGTTAGCCTGTGACTGGTGGTAATACTTAAAATGTTGTATAAATAATTGCACAGACATGTCAGTCTCATTATTAATTTTCCCAGAGCTCTTTTGTTCTGGGAATGAATTTTTTCAGTTTGTAAAACTTTAGATGATATTGTTTAGTTGCTTCCAGCCACTTTTGCTCTTAGACACAGTAGACATTGGAGTAGTGTTTATTTGTAATAGAAAACTTCAGGATATACAACAGTAGATTAGTATAATGAACCTACTTCAACACAATCAATTCATGTGGCTAATCTTGATTTATTTATATGGTACCCATCTTCCCAACCCTGATTTATTCTGAAGCAAGTCCCAGGTAGCAAATAATTTCATTTGTAAATATTTCAGTATGTATGTCTGATACATAAAGCTCCTAAAGATAACCAAAACACTATTATCATGCTTAAATGTTAACCATTTCTTAGTAATTATCTAGTCAGCATTTTAAATTGTCTCATAATTTATTTTTCCAGTTCAAGTCTGGTTTCAAAATAAGGTCCATATATTCTGTATATCTATAAATTTCTTTTAACTGATGGGTCCCCATACCTGCCTCTCTTCAGCTTGAAATTCATTTGTTTGAAAATGTATTGGTTGCTTTATATTTTAAAATTTCTATGAAATTTATGTTTAAGGTAACCTTTGATGTACTTCATCAAAAAATATTATAACTTGAAAATATTTTGGAAATTAATGAAGTGTGGTATAGAAAGCTATAATAATTATATCAATAGACATTCCCTTAACTTTAAAAATATAATGGGACTTGTATTCAGAATATATAAAGAACTATAGTTAACAATAAAGATAACCCAATTTACAAATGAACAAATAATTTGAATAGGTCTTTCTCCAGAACATATATACAGATGAAAAAATATTCAACATCATTAGTCATTAGGGAAATGCAAACCAAAACCACAGTGAGTTATCACTTCACACCCTCAAGAATTACTTTAGTGAAAAGGACAAGTGTTGAAGAGCATGCGGATGAATTGAAACCTTTGTACATGGGTGGGAATGTTAACACGGTGCAGCAGCTGTGGAACACAGTTTGGCTGCTCCTCAGAAAGTTAAACATAGAGTTAGCATATGACTCAGCAGTTCTACTCCTAGAAATAGAATTGAAAACATTTTCACATTCCATCCCCTGGTAACCACTATTTTACTTAGTGTGTCTTATGAATTTGATCGTTTTAGGTACTTCATAGGGCTTCCCTGGTGGCTCATCTGGTAAGGAATTCACCTGCAATGCAGGAGACCTGGGTTCGATCCCTGGGTTGGGAAGATCCCCTGGAGAAGGGAACGGCTACCCACTCCAGTATTCTGGCCTGGAGAATTCCATGGACTGTATAGTCCATGGGGTCTCAAAGAGTCGGACATGACAGAGCGACTTTCACTTCACTTCAGGTACTTCATATAAATGGAGTCTTTATCACAGTATTTATCTTTTTGTGGTTGGCTTATTTCACTTAGCATAATATCCTCAAGCATCATCCTCACTGCAGCATGTGACAGGAATTCATTCCATTGTAAGTATATATCACATTTTACTTTGTTTCTCCATTTATCTGTCAGTGGACATTTGGCTATTAATTGTGCTGCTGTGAACGTAAGTGTGCAAATATCTGAGACCCTCCTTTCACTTCTTTTGGATAAATACCCAGAAGTGCTATAACTGGATCCTGTGCCATTTCTTGTTTACATTTTTTGAGAAACGTCTAGGCTGTTTTCCACAGCAGTTGCACCGTTTTAGTCTTACCAGCAGTGCACAAGGGCTCCAGATTCTTCACATCTTCATTAACACTTCCTGCCTCCTTCCTTCCCTCCCGCCTTCCTTTCTTTCCCCCTTTCTTGTATTTGTCATCCTAATGAATTGAGGTAATACCTCATTGTGGTTTTTAATTACATTTCTCTGGTTAGTGATATTGAGCATCTTTTCACATGCTTGTTGGCCATTTATATATCATCTTTGGAAAAATGACTAAGTCCTTTGCCCATTTTTGAATTGATTATTTATTTTTTTGTTGTTGTCAGAGTTCTTTTGATATTCTAGGTGTTAAACATTTGCTCAAATGTTATTAAGTGTCTCTATTGGTTTTCTGTCTGGATGATCTATCCATTGATGACAATGGAATATGGAAGTCGCCTACTTTTATTATGCTCTTGTCTATTTCTCCCTTTGAATTTCTTCTTTTGTTTTGCTTTATATTAAAACAATATGTGTGTGTATGGAATTTTGGATTTTCAACATGAAGGATAATATCTGCAAATATAATTTTGGTTCTTTCCAATTTAGATGCTTTTCATTTCATTCTCTGTCTTAATTGCTGTGGCTAGGACTTTAGATACCTTGTAGAAGTGACAGGAGTGGGCATCCTTATCTTGTTCCTGATCTTAGAGGAAAAGCTTTGCATCTTTCACCATTGAAGTATAATGTAGCAGTGGAGTTTTCATATATGATCTTTAAATCTTTTATTATGCTGAGGTAGTTTCCTTCTATTCCGAGTTTGTTGATTTTTTTTTTTGTCGGTGGTGGTGGGGTAATAGGAAAGGTTATTCAGTTCAGTCGCTCAGTTGTGTCCGACTCTTTGCAACCCCATGAACCACAGCACACCAGGCCTCCCTGTCCATCACCAACTCCCGGAGTCCACCCAAACCCAGGTCCATCGAGTTGGTGATGCCATCCAACCATCTCATCCTCTGTTGTCTCCTCCTCCTCCTGCCCTCAATCTTTCCCAGCATCAGGTGGCCAAAGTATTGGAGTTTCAGCTTCAACATCTGTCCTTCCAATGAACACCCAGGACTGATCTCCTTTAGGATGGACTGGTTGGATCTCCTTGCAGTCCAAGGGACTCTCAAGAGTCTTCTCCAGCACCACAGTTCAAAAGCATCAATTCTTCTGTGCTCAGCTTTCTTTATAGTCCAACTCTTACATCCATACATGACCACTGGAAAAATCATAGCCTTGACTAGATGGACCTTTGTTGGCAAAGTAATGTCTCTGCTTTTGAATATGCTGTCTAGGTTGGGCATAACTTTCCTTCCAAGGAGTAAAGCGTCTTTTAATTTCATGGCTGCAGTCACCATCTGCAGTGATTTTGGAGCCCAGAAAAATAAAGTCAGCCACTGTTTCCCCATCTATTTGAAAGGGTATTGAGTCTTATCAAATGCTTTTCTGCATCAGTTAGTATGATCATGTGGTTTTTGTCCTTCACTCTGTTACTGTGGCGTATCAGAATGATTGATTTTCATATATTGAACCATCTTTGCATTCCAGGAACAACTCCCACTTTGTCATGTTGTACAGTACCTACTGGAACTCTCCACAGAATGTAATCAGAGAACGTTACACCTCTTCTCTTTAAGGCTCTTTGTTGTTGGGTGTCTGGTGCAGCAGTATGGCCTTACCTAATACTACATGCACTAAATGTGAAGGTTTTCCAAGGGAAATAAGAAAAAGTAATGAATTGGATTCTCAGATACTTTTTATTTCCAGATTCATTAATAACCAAATCTGTAACTTGCTTAGAGACGTGAGAAGAAAGTTTAGCTCACTGGATCACAACCTTTATCTAAGTTTTTTAGTTTATTTATTTTTAAGGTAACTACCTAGTCCTACTTCTGGGGATTCTGCAGAGCTGGAGCTCCAAAACAAAAGGAGCCACCCATGTGATCGAGATTAGCAGAGAACAACAGTAGTTGAAAGTCCCTGAAGCATGAATGAACTTGGCAAGTTTGAGGAATGGAAGGTAAGGCAGTGAGGTGGCCGAGGAGTAGAGACAGGGCCATGAGATGAGAGGCAGGCAGGAGCCACATTGCGTATGATTTTGTGAGCTAGCACAAGGAGTGCAATGAGATACCTTTGGAGATTTTAAAACAGGAAAGAAAAAACCTTGCTTTTTAAAGGTGACTGGCTGCTGTTTTGAGAATGATTCCCAGTGAGTTAGGAGGTTGGTGTCTGGACAAGGTGTGATGCTGGTTTGAACTAGTGTGACAATGGTAGGAGAAAGGTGGGCAAACTAAGGATATATGTTAAAGGTGGGGTCAGATAATTTAATGATGGGTTGTATTTTGGGAGGGAAGGAAAAACTGTCTAATTGAAATGGTTGTATAGATGATGCTGTCATGTAGCATAATGGGAGACCATTGGATTAGAAATCTGGGAAAATCAAGTATTCTGTTAGACATGAATGTTTCTTACTCTCTCAAACAAGTAAAAATAAGTAATGTTCCAAAGGATAGCCAGATACTTGAACATTTTGGGGCAGGATAATCCTGCATTGGATCTTGGAGCTGTACATTTTACCCCAGGAAATGAAAAACTGCCTCTCTAGTTTGACAGTCTAAACTGCACACATATTTTTAAATGCTGGGTAGGGTAGTTCTGGGGGCTTCCCCGGTGGCTCAGCAGTAAAGAATCCGTCTGCAATACAGGAGACACAGAAGATACTGGTTCCATCCCTGGGTTAGGAAGATCCCCTGGAGAAGGTCATAGCAATCTACTCCAGTATTCTTGCTCGGAGAATCCCATGGACAGAGGAACCTGGCAGGCTACAGCCCAAAGAGTGACAGGGCTGAAGTGACTCAGCACACGCGCATGGTTCTGCTTCAGGTTGTACCTCTAGTATACCGTTGCAAGTGTAAGGGGTCTTTACATCCTTATGTGTGTTTTCTCAGGCAGTGGACACGAAAAAGTACAACTTATGCCATCAGTTTAGTTCAGTTGCTCAGTTGTGTCCAACTCTTTGCAACTCGATGGACTGCAGCACGCCAGGCCTCCCTGTCCATCACCAACTCCTGGAGCTTGCTTAATCTGTCCAGCGAGTCATTGATGGCATCCAACCATCTCATCCTCTGTCGTCCCCTTCTCTTCCTGCCTTCAATCTTTCCCAGCATCAGGGTCTTTTCCAGTGAGTCAGTTCTTCACATCAGGAGGCCAAAGTATTGGAGTTTCAGTTTCAGCATCAGTCCTTAGAATGAATATTCAGGACTGATTTCCTTCAGGATTGAAAGTATTATAAAAATAAAATACTTTTATATTTAAAAAATATAAAAATACTTTTTATAGTACTTTCAATCCTAAAGGAAATCAGTCCTGAATATTCATTGGAATTGGAAAGCATTATAAAATACTTTTACAAAACTTAATTTCTTTAACATAATTGTTTAAAGCAAAACGTGTTTAGTTGGGTTTATAAATGTAAATAAACTACATGACAGTAGTACAAAGGATTGAAGAGTCAATGGACTTTTATTGTAAGATTCTTATAAATGAGATGAGAGAATATTCACTGCAAGGATGCTAATTAAGTTGTGTCCAATTCTTTGTGACCCCTATGAACTGTAGCCTGCCAGGCTTCTCTGTCCCATGGGATTTTCCAGGCTTGAATACCGGAGTGGGTTGCCATCTCCTCCTCCAGGGGATCTTCCCAATCCAGTGTTTGAACCCAAATCTCCTGTGGCTCTTGCATTGCAGGCAGATTCTTTACCACTGAGCAATGTAAGGATGTTTAGTAAATCCTAGGAATTGCCACTGAAAACAGGTATAACCATAAACCTAAAAAGAGACGGAATGCTAAAAAATAACCAGAATGAAGGCAGGAAAGAAAGAAGCACGAGACAATAGAAAACAGCAAGATGTAAAGTTTAAATACAAATATATTAATGATTATATTAATTAGAAGAGACTTGGAATAGACAAAAAGCAAGACCCAAGTAGATGCTTTATACAAGTCATGCATTAAATATAAAGATAGAAGGACTAAAAGTAAAATGATATATCATGTAAACAAGCATAAAAAAGGTAGTGTGGCTATGTTAATACAAAGTATAAAAGGACATTTCACTTTGATAAAAGATCAGTTCATCAGAATAGAATCCTAAATGTGTACGCACCTAATAACAGACCTTCAAAATGTATGAAGCAAAAAAATGACAGAAATGGGCAAATTCACAATTAATTACAGTTGGAGATTTTACTACTCATTCAGTAATTGATAAAACTGTCTAAAAGCCACACACACACAGATACTGATTTGAAAATCACAGTTGATGTTTATGGAACATGCAGTAACTGTAGAATACAAATTCTATAGCTCATACACATTCTATAGTGCAGTTGGTAGAATCTCAACTGGCAATACGTTGGATGTGTAGATCAGTTTAGGAAGAACTGAAATCTTGACAATACTCAGTTTTAAGAGTTTAGGTTCTTAGTTTTATTTTTGGCAGTGCTGGGGTCTTCATTGCTGCATTCGGGCTTTATCTAGTTGTGCTGTGCAGGCTTCTCATTGTGGTGGCTTCTCTAGTTGCAGAGCACGGGCTCTAGGGCTCATGGACTCAGTAGTTATGGCACATGGGCTTAGCTGCCCCTTGGCATGTGTTCTTCCTGGACTAGGGATTAAACCTGTGTCCCCTGCATTGACAAGTGTACTCAACTGAACCACCAGGGAAGTCCTGTTTCCATAAGCTTGGCTATTGTGAATGATGCTGTGATTAACAAGGAAGTGCATTTATCATGTTAAAATCCTGTTTTTATTTCCTTTGGGTATATATGTCCAGAGGTAGAACTGCTGGATCATATGTTAGATCTATTTTTAAATTTTTTGAGGAACCTCCATACTGTTTTCCATAGTGGTTAAACCAGTTTACATCTTCACCAACAGTGAATGAGGGTTTCCTTTTTATCACAGGCTCACTGGCATCTCTCTTGTATTCTTGATGATAGTTATTCTAAGAGGTGTGAGGTGTTATCTCACTGTGGTTTTGATTTACACTTCCCCGATGATTAGTGGGATGTTATCTTCATGTGCTTGTTGACTGTTTTGAGTCCTTTTTGGGAAAATGTGTATTAATTCTGCCCATTTAATTACATTTTGTTGTTGTATGAATTCAGTATGTTTTGGATATTAATCCCTTAACTGATGCACGGTTTGCAATTTTTGTCTCCCATTCTGTAAGTTGTCTTTTCATTTTGTTCTTTTTGCTGTGCAGAAGCTTTTGGGTTAGATGTACTCGCACGTATTGATTTTTGCTTTTATGGATTGTACTTCTGGTGTCATGTCCAAAAAATTGCTGCCAAGACTAATATCGATGAACATTTTCCCTGTGTTTTCTTCTAGGAGTTTTATGGTATCAGGTCTGATGTTTAAGTCTTTGATCTATTTTCAATTGTTGTCATTGTTCTTTTGGCCACACAACAGGCAGGACGTTAGTTCTCCAACCAGGGATCAAACCTGTGCCCCCTGCAGTGGAAGTGAAATCTTAACCCTGGCATCTCAGGAAAGTCTCTCTAGTTTGTTTTTTTTTTTTTTTTTTGAGTGATGTGAGATATGGGACCAATTTCATTGCTCTGAATGTGTTTCTCCAATTTTCCCAGCACGATTTGTGAAGAGTATCCTTTCCACATTTGGTGTGCTTAGTTCCCTTGTGTATGCTAGGATTTAATTCTGGGCACTCTATTCTGTTCTGCTCTAGCTAGTACAGTAGAAGTGGTGAGAATGGGCATCCTTGTCTTTTTCCTGATCTTAGGGTAGACACTTGTAATTTTTCTTCACTGGGTATAATGTTAGCTGTGGGTTTATCATACGTAGCCTTAATTAAGTTTCTTTGATACCCAATCTGTTAAAGTTTCCTCCCACCACTGCCTCCCCTAGCCCCGGCATCAGGATTACTGATCTTTTCTTTCATTATCCATATCTGGTTTTACTATCAAGGTACTCTGGCTTTATAGAGTAAGTTTGAAAGTGTTCCCCATTCCTTGATATTTTGAAATTTTGAGGACGATGGGTGTTAAAATCTTCACATGTCTGGTAAAAATCTCTAAAGCCATCTGGTCCTGGAGTTTTCTGTGTTGGGAGATTCTGATTACTGATCCAATTTACTTACTTTTGGTCTATTCAGATTTTCTGTTTCTTCCTGCTTGAGTCTTCGTAGGTTTTATGTTTCTAGAAATATATCTTATCTAGGTTATGTAATTTTTGGCATATAATTGTTCAAGTAGTCTTAAGATCCTATGTATTTCTCTAGTATCAGATGTCACATCTCCTTTTTCATTTCTAACTTTAGTGAAGTCTTTTTCTAAGTGTAGCTAAAGACTTGTTAATTTTCTTTATATCTTTTCAGAAAAGCAGCCTGTAGTTTGGTTGGTTCTTTTCTGTTGTTTTTCTGGTCTCTATTTCATTTACTTTCAATCTAATCTTTGTACTATTTTCTTCTGCTTAATTTGGGCTTGATTTGTTCTTTTTCTGGTTATCTTTAGGTTATTTGAGATATTTTTGATTTCTTAATATGTACTTAATGCTTGATATGTTGTATTTCCATTTTCATTGTTTTGAGATAATTTTATTTGGCTTTTGGATATTAGTTTCCCAACCAGGGATTAAACCTACACACTCATCTGTGAAAGCAGAGAGTCCTAACCACTGGGCCACCAGGAAATTCCTAAAGATAATTTTAAATTTCCCTTTTGATTTCTTCTTTGACCCATTGTGCTGTTTAGTGTCCACATATTTGTAGATCTTTTTGTTGATTTCTAGTTTCATATCATTTTGGTCAGAAAAGATAGCTGGTATGATTTCAGTTTTCTTAAATTTGGTAAAATTTGTGTTCTATTTTATCATCTATCCTGGAGTGTTCCATGTGTACCTGAAAACAATGTGTATTCTGCTGCTGTTGCATAGAGTGTTATGCACATGACTGTTAAGTCCATTTATCCTAATTCCAACATTTTCTTATTGTTTTTCTGTCTGGACAATTTATTCATTGCTGATGGTAGGATACTGATCTTCCCTACTATTATTCTACTGTTGTCTACTCCCTTCAGGTGTTAGTATTTGCTTAATACGTTTGGTTACTTGGGTGTTGGGAGCATATATATTACTGATTGCTCTAACTTCTTGATGTATGGGCTCTTTTTATCATTATAGAATAACCTTTGACTTTCATTACCACTTTTGGCTTGAAGTCTCTTTTGTTTGATACAAGTATGGCTTCACCATCTTTTGGTTTCCATTTGCTTGGAATATCATTTTCCATTCTTTTACCTTGAGCGTATGTGTGTCTTTAGAGCTGAAATAAGTCTCCTGTAAGCAGCATATAGTTCTCTTTTTTTTTAAACCCATCCAGTCTGTTCCTCTTGATTGATAAGTTCCACCCATTTACATTTAGGGAGATTATTGATATGTAAAGATTTACCACTGCCATTTTTTTTTTTTTTTTTGCCTTCTGGTTATTTTCTCGTTTTCTTTTTCACTTTTGTAAGTTGGTGATTTTCCATGGTGATTTGTTTACTCTCTTTTATGTTGTGTGTCTGCTGTAGCTTTTTGTAGTTATCATGAGATTTACATAAAATATTTCATAGAAACAGTAGTCCTTTTTTTTTGCTGATAGCAATTTATTTCCATTTGTCTGTTTCATCCTTTACTCTTCCCCTTTTGTATTTTTGATTTCTCAGATTATCTTTTTTTATGCTGTGACTTTAAGTTTTAGTAGCTATAGTAATTTTTAATGTCCTCCTTTAACTTTTGTAATTGTTTCATGTACTATTCTAAAAATTTTAGTTTTTCAATTCTATCACCTTAATCACTTTTGTGTACTTCTTTGCCTTTTAATTTCATCTTGAAGAGCTCTGATCAACATTTCTTTTAAGGCAGGTATAGTGGTGGTAAACTCCTTGAGGTTTTGTTTGTCTGGGAAAGCTATTATTTCTCCTTCCTACCTGAAGGTTAACTTTGCTGGATAGGGTATTTTCTTTTTATTAACTGGAGTATAGTTGATTTGCAGTGTTGTCAGGTTCTGCTCTACAGCAGAGGGAATCAGTTATACATATATCTGACCTTTTTTTTTAAAAAAATATTAGACTGCGTTGGGTCTTGTTGCATCATGTGGGATCTTTTGTTATGGTGCATGGATGCTAGTTATGGTGTGGGCTTCAGAATTCAAGAGCTCAGTGGTTGTGCACGGGCTTACTTGCTCTGCGGTCTGTGAGATCTTCCCATACCAGGGACTGAACCCAAAGCCCCTGCATGCCAGATTCTTAACCACTAGACTGCCACAGAAGTCTCATATCCACTCTCTTTTAGATGATTTTCCCAAATAAGTCATTACAGAGAAATGAGTAGAGTTCCCTGTGCTATACATTAGGTCTTTATGATCTATGTATAGTAGTGCATGTATGTCATTCTGCATTGGGTGGTATTGACTGAATTTTTATCTTTCAATACTTTGAATATGTCATCTCACTCTCTCCTGGTGTGTAGAATTTCTGTTGATAAATCTGCTGATTGCATTATAGGGGTTCCTTTGTAGGTTATGGATTTCGTTTTTTTCCAATGGCTGCTTTTAAAATTCTTTATAATTGATGTTTGAGTCTTAATGTATCTTGGAGGTCTTTTTTTTCCATAGAAATAAGATGTTCTATTAGCTTCATGGACCAGTATATCCAGTTCCCCAGGTTTAGGAAGTGCTCAGCTATATTTTGTTGAACATGTGCTCAGCTCTTTTCTCTCTTCTCCTTATGGTATACCCACTAATGCTATGTTGGCTCTTCTAATGGAGTCTGTAAATTCTCATGGGGTTTCATTTCAAAAAAGTATTCTCTCTTCTTTTCCACCTGAAACACTTCTATATTGTTGTTATTGAGCTCATTCTTCCATCTGACCTGCCCTATATCCAATGCATTCTTCATCTCTTTTAAGTTCTTGAGCCCTGGAATTTTTTTTTTTTAGAATTTCAATCCCTTTGGTATAGTACTCCTTCTACTCATTGACTTTATTCCTGAGATCATTGTATTACCTTTCTCAGTTTTCTTATAGCTTGTTGAATTTCTTCATAACTATTTTGAATTCTTTATCTTTTAGATCACAATATTCTGTGTCTTGGGTTCAGTTCCTGTAAAAACTTTGTGAAATTGTAATACCATGATTCTTTTCAATAGTATTTGATGAAAAGTGCCTTTGCTGCTGCATTTGAAGTAGAGAACACCTTTCTTATTTAGGTAAGACTTTGATTCAACAGGTTGGCAATTAGGAACCTTCATTTTTTTCAGAATGTTGCACTCTAGCACAAGTTTTTGATTTGTCTTCTCAAAGCGTGCTCACCACTAAGGGGTTGGGAGTGTGCACGTAAAGAAAGAATAAGTTGGCAGTGAGAAATATAGGGGAGAAAAGGGCAGTGGCAGAGTTGGGTGAGGCATATCATTGGCACTTGGGGCTGCCTAAAGCCTGGTATAGGGATCCTTGAATATATTTGTGGGTGGTCCTCTTGCCAGAATCCTGGGGTAGACAGCAGAAAATACATCCTTTCAGTTCTCTGCTTTCTTATTTTAATATTATTAGTAGTTGATTTACAATGTTGTATTTCAGCAGTGATTCAGTTATACCTAAAATATACGCTCATTCTTTTTCAGATTTTTCACATTGGTTATCACAGAATATTGAGTAGAATCCCCTGTGCCATACATGGTAGGTCCATGTTGATCATTTACAGTAGTGTGTGTTATGTTCATCTAAGCTCCTGATTTATCCACTTCAACATTTCTGTGGTAACCACAGGATTGTTTTTGATCTCTTTAAGTCTGCTAGTCTGCTTCTGTTTTGTAAATATGTTCATTTGTATCATTTTACAAAATTAGAGTCCACTTGTAATATCATATTTGTCTTTGTCTGACTTCAGTTAGTACAATAGTCTGTAGGTCCATCCATTGCTGCAAATGGCATGATTTCATTGTTTTCTAAATGGCTAAATAATATTCCATTGTATATATGTACCACATCTTCTTTATTCCTCTGTCAACGGACATTTAGGTTTTTACCGTCTTTTCCCTTTCCCTCTCCTCAGTCACTGTAACCTCTACTCAGAGCAGTGGGTCCCTCCAGCATGTGTGACCACGGAGACCCCCACTATCTTTGCCCTCCATCTCCATTGCCAGAATGGCATGCTAGCCCACCATTGCCACTAATGTCCTGGGGCTTCTGCCTCCTCTGAGGTCCCAATCCACCCCCTTTTGGATGTAAGGTAGATGGATCTCTCTCGGGTCACCTGGTGTACTGTGCAGATACTTTTTCTGGGTTATGGATGTCCAATTAGTTGTAAATCAAAGGGGAGAGGAAATGCTATGAGTCTGAAGCACCCCTCCTGATTTGCTAAAAGTTTGATTTTACATCTATGCTTATGAGAGATACTGTGGTTTAGTTGCCAAGTTGTGTCTGACTCTTCATGACCCCATGGGCTGTAGCCCACCAGGCTCCTCTGTTCATGGGGTTTTTCCATGCAAGAATATTGGAATAGGTTGCCATTTCCTTGTCCAGGGGATCTTCTCCACCCATGAGAGATATTTGGTCTACAGGTTTTTTCGATGATGTCTATATTGTCTTTATCTGATATCAGTATTAGGGGTAATGCTGGGCTCAAAGAATGAGTGTAAAATGTATTTCCTCTCCTGTCTTCTAAGAGAATTGGTATAATTACTTCCTTAAATGTTTGGTAGAATTCACCAGTGAGTGCATCTGGCCTTGTTGCTGTTTTGCAAGGTTATTAACAATAAATCCACTTTCTTTAGGAGATATAGGCCTTTTCAGATGGTTTCTCTCTCCTTGTTTGAGCATTGGACAATTGTGTTTTTAAAGGAATTGGTCAGTTTATTCTAGGTGGTCACAGAGTTGTTCATAATATTCCTTTATTATCCTTTTAATGATCCTTGGGATCTGTAGTGATGTCCTCTTTCATTTCTGGTATTAGTTATTTGTGTCCTCTTTTTTCCCTAAGTTATCCTGGCTAGAGATTTATCAATTTTATTGCTCTTTTCAAAGAACCATAGTTTGGTTTCATTCATTTTCTCTATTGCTATCTGTTTTCAACTTCAGTAATTTCTGCGCTAGTTCTCTTTTCTTCTGCTGACTTTGGTTTTAACTTGTTCTTCTCTTTCTGGTTTCCTAAGATGGAAGTTATTCTAGATTTTTGTGTTTTCCCTAATGTATACACTTAAATGTTATAAATTTCCTTCTAAGCACTACTTCTGCTGCATCCCACCAATTTTGCTAAGTTGTGTTTTCATTTAGTTCAAAATACTCAGTTGAAATTTCTCTTGATTTCTTCTTTGACCCCTGTGTTACTTAGAAGTGTTGCTTAATCTCCATGTGTTTTAGGATTTTCCAGTCATCTTGTAACTTATTTCTAGTTTAATTCTGTTAAGTTCTGAGAGCAGATATTGCATAATTTGTTCTTTTAAAGGGATCTTTTAAAGGGGTGTGTTTTTTGTCCCAGATGTGGTCTATCTTGGTGAATATTTATGAGCTTGAGAAGACTTTGTATTCTGTTGTTGGATAAAACAGTCTACAGATGTCCATTTTATTCAGTTGATTGACTTTTAATTCAGCTATATCCTTAACTGATTTTTGCCTGCTGGATCTGTCCACTTCTGATCAAGGTTGTTGAAATTTCTAACTCTGACAGTGAATTTATCTATTTCCATTAGTTTTTGCCTCATATAGTTTGATGCTGTTTTTGGGCACATACACATTAACCCCTTCTTGATGAACTAACCCCTTTATCATTATTTAATGCCCTTATTACTGATGTTTCTTTCTTTGAAGTCTGCTCTTCTTGAAAATTATTTTTAGCATTAATTTGATTAGCATTAGTGTGGTATATTTTCTTTCTATCCTTTGAATATATATCTCTTTATATTTAAAATGGGTTTCTGGTAGATAACATACTGTTTGTCAGAGTGGATCTAAAACCAAGACCAATCTATTTTTAAACTGGTACATTCCAATGACATTCAAAGTGATTACTGATACAGTGGTTAATATTAATACCTCTCATATTCATTACTATTTTCTAATTGTTGCCCTTGGTTCTCTCTTTTTCTGCGTTTTGTAGTTTTAATAGCATATTCTAAGATTAGCATATTAGTTATACTTTTTTCCCCCACCTTTTTTAGTGGATGCCATAGAATTTGTATATACTTTTATAGCTAATCCAAGTCAACTATGAAATAACACATCACAGTTAGTATACATTATAGTAACAAAATAATCCTAAGTCCTCCTTTGTACAACTGCTGTTATTCACTTCATTTATATATAAGCATATACATTAGCACACATAATCAAATACATTGTTGGTGTTTGGAAGAAACCGTTTTCCTGTTAAAGTTTTAATTTTACCATCACTTATTCCTTCTTCACTGCTCTTCCTTTATACAGACTGAGTTTTTGACCTATATTACACTCATTCTCTAAATGTTTCATGCATGGTGAATGAATTCCATCAGTTTTTGTTTCAGAAAATCTTTATTTTCTTCTTAAACTCTGGCTTTCTTCAGATTAGATTGGTGATCTCTGAATTTCCTGGATCTGTGGTTTGGTCTCTGCCATTAATTTGGGGTAAAATCTGTCGTTTCAAATTCTCTCTTTTCCTTTCTGTTTCTTCTACTGATATTACTGTGTGTACATATGTTATACCTTTTGTAATTGTCCCAAGTGTATTGGTTTTTTTTTTTTTTTTCAGTCTTTGCTTACCTCTCCAATATTGGGGTAGCAGTTTGCCCTCTATTCTCCAGTCTCTCATGAATCCAAGAAGAGTTACTGATTTTTCAATCTGTTCAACTTTTGCTGTCAGGATGGAGTGGCGACTTTCTTTAAATGTAGAACCAGAAACAAAGTCTTGGATGCGCACATGGAACTTTCGCCAAGATATATCCCATGCTAGCTTTTACTACAGTCCCAAGGTTTGAAATCATAGAGTATGTTCTTTGACTATAACAGAATTATAAATTAAAAATAATATATACCCCAAGTACTTGGAAATTAAAAATTTCTTATAAATTTAATCACTAAAAGACATAGAAAGCTTAGATTACATAAGTCACTTATAAAGCTAGCATACAGGTTAAAGACTAAAGTAGTAAAAAAAAAAAAAAGTGATATACAATATAAAAAGTTAAATGTGATATCAAAAACTGAAATGTAACTGGGGGAAAGTAAAAATGTAATTTTAGAATGTGTTCAAACTTAAGTTGTTAGCAATGACAAAGACTTGTTATACGTAAACTTCATGGTAACCACACAGGAAAACATATAATAGATATACAAAGGATAAATAAATCTAAGCACACCACAAAAGAAAACCATCAAATCACACAGGAAGAGAAAGGAACAGAAGAACTGCAATACAGCCTGAAAACAATGCACAAATGGCCAATGAGTATATACCTACCAGTATGCAGAGCAGCTGAATGGATAAAAACCAATCCAAGACCAAGCTATATGCTGCCTACAAGTAATGCACTTAAGATAATCAGACACACACTGACTGGAAGTGAAAGTGAAAGGACTGAAAAGATTCCTTGTAAATAGAAATCAAATGAAAGTTGTTTTGGCTATATTTACATGAGACAAACAGGCTATAATAAATGACAAGGACATTACATAAAGGGGTTAATCCAACAAAAGGATATAATATTTGTAAGCATTTATAAACCCAACATAGAAGCACTTAAATATATAAAGCAAATATTAAGACTTAACAGAAATAGATAGCAATACAGTAATAGTAGGATACTTCAGTGTCCCATTTTCATCAATAAATACATCATTCAGAGAAAAATCAATTAAAAAACCCCACCATTGTCTTTAAATGACATGTTAAACCAGATGAACTTAGACGTATACAGACTATTTCATCTAAAAGAAACAAAATATACATTGTTCTCAAGTGCACAGGAACATTCTCCAAGACAGATTTTAGGCCACAAATCAAGTCTTAATAAATTTGAGAAGAATGAAATCATATCAAGGTTGTTTTTTTTTTGAGTACATGGCATGAAACTAAAAATCAATTACATAACAAACCTGGAAAATTTGCAAATATGTAGATTAAACAACATGCTACTGGACAATCAAAGGATCAAAGAAGAAATCAAGAGAAATAAAGGATAAAAAAAGGATACTTTAAAGCAAACAAAAATGCAAATATAACACCAAAACTTAATGGAATACAGTTATTAGAAGGAAGTTCATAGTGAGAAGTGCCTAGAAAGGAACTAGAAAAAGATGAATAAAGAACACTCTTAATTAGTAGATGGAAGGAAATGGATTTAAAAGACAACAGAGAAGATCAAGAGCTGGATCTCTGAAAAGTAAACAAAATTGACAAACCTTTATCTAAACTCATCAAGAAAAAGGAAGGACTCAAAATGAGATGTTAGAGATGTTACAAGTGATACCACAAAAATACAAAGGATCATGAGATTATGAATGCTGCTGCCGCTGCTAAGTCGCTTCAGTCGTGTCTGACTCCGTGTGACCCCATAGACAGCAGCCCACCAGGTTCCCCTGTTCCTGGGATTCTCCAGGCAAGAACGCTGAAGTGGGTTGCCATTTCCTTCTCCAATGCATGAAAGTGAAAGGGAAGTTGCTCAGTCTTGTCCGACTCTTAGAGACCCCATGGACTGCAGCCTATCAGGCTCCTCTGTCCATGGGATTTTCCAGGCACGAGTACTGGAGTGGGTTTCATTACCTTCTCCAGAATGAATGACTGTATGCCAACAAACTGACTAGCCTAGAAGAAATGGATAAATTCCTAGAAACATATAGAAAACCTGAGTAGATTAATTACTAGTTAGAGGAGATTAAATCAGCAATCCAAAACCTCCCAACAAAAACTCTAGGACCAGATGACTTCACTAGTGAATTATACCAAAATTAATACCAAAGAATTAATACCAAATCTTACTCATCCAAAAAAATAGGAAAAGAGGAAGTGCTTCCAATTTTACAAGGTTTGCATCACCCTGGTACCAAAACCAGAAAAGGACACTGCAAGAAGAAAAATTACAGGCCAATATCCCTCATGAACATAGATACAAAATCCCTCAACAAAATACCAGCAAACAACTCAAGAATACATTAAAAGGATCAGAAACCATGATCAAGTAGGATTTATTAAAAGGATCCAAGGATGGTTCAATATCTGCAAATCAATGAATGTAATATACTATATTGACAAAATGGGGGATAAAAATCATACAACAATCTTGATAGAAGAAAAAGCTGTTGACAAAATTTATTCATTTATGGTAAAATTCTCAACAAAGCAGGTACAGAGAAAATTCACCTCAGCATAAAAAAGGCCATTTGTCATGTCCACAGATAACATGCTCAACACTGAAAAGCTAAAAGCTTTTCCTCTAAGATCAGGAATAAGACAAGAATGTCCCCTCTTGCCACTTTTATTCAACATAGTATTGAAAGTCCTAAGCAGAGCAATTATTTAAGCAAGAAAAAGAAATAAAAGGCATCCAAATCAGAAATAAGTATACCTTTGCAGATGACATATATACAGAAAACCCTAAAAATGCCACCAAAGACCATTAAAAAAAAAAAAATCCCAAGAAAACTGAACTCATAGATTAGAGAAGACTGGTTACAGGTGGGGGCTTAAGAGTTGGGTGAAATGAATGAAGGGGGTCAAAACGGGGTACAAACTTTCAGTTAACAAGTAAGTCATGAGGATGTAATGACAGTATGGTGACTAAATACTGTATTGCAAGTTTTAAAGTGCTAAGAGATCTTAACAGTTCTCATCACAAGAAAACATTTGGTAACTATCTTTGGTGAGGGATGTTAACTATGCTGATTAACCACTTCACAATGTATACAAATATAAAATGATGCTGTACACCTGAAACTAATGTTGTCGTCAATTATACCTCAATTAAAAAAAAAAAAGAAACCAAAGAATGTATGGAAAATAACCCAGGAAGGAGAAATTATTTCAGACATATGGAGGTAAAGTCTCATGAACTAAATTGAAATATTTAAAATGGATCAACTCCTAGAATTATATAAAATGTATAGGAATAATTCTCACTAGCTGTAAAAAGTGTATTAGAAACAGTAGTCAAAAGACCTGTCCTCTCAAAAAACCTCAGGTCTAAATGTTTTTATTCTATCAAATTCTACCAAACTTTCAATAGCTGTTTTATGTAAGTTGTTGCAGAACCCAGAAAATGGGGAAGTGGGGAAGCTCCCCATCTAATAAAAAATCCACACCAAGAGAATAAAAATTATAAGCCCATTTTGTTTATGTACACAGATGCAAAATCCTAAATAAAGCAATAGTTAAATGAATCCAACATAGCACTAAAAATAACAGATCATGAGCAAGCAGAATTTGTGCTAATAATGCAAGGATTACTTAATATCAGAAAAATTCATCAATATACTTCTCTACATGAGTAAAACATTTCATGATAATTTTAACTGAACCAGAACAATCACTTCATGAAGTTCAACACCTGTGTATAATTGTTATGGGTTAACCTTAGATGCATTCCCTTTAAGGTAAGAAACAAGATTAAGCTATCCTTATTACCACAAATGTTTTAACACAGAACTGGAAATCCTAACACTATTAAGAAAAAGTGTAGCGAATGGAAGGAAAAAAAAAAGTATATCCTCCAAATATTTAAAAATCAAAACACTTCTAAATAATCCAGGGGTCTAAAAAGAAATCGTAAAGGAAATAAAATATTGATTTTGAATAACAACAAAAATAAAATCTGTGGGATGCATCTAAAGCAGTAGAGGGAAATGTATAGTTTTAATGTCTTAATTATTAAAATAATTATCTAAGCTTCCAAAATTTAGCCAAAACAGAAGAGCAAATTAAAACCAAAATAGAAAGGAATAAAAACGAGAGCATGAAGCAATAGAAATAAATGGATAAAATTTAAAAAGCCAATGGTTGTTGAAATAATAAACTTGATTAAATCGCTAGAATGATTTGTCAGGTAAAAAAAAAAAATCAGGAAAGAAGCTACCAATATAAAAAAGAAAAGCAGAAACATAATACAGATCCCACAGTCATTAAAAAGATATTAAAAATATTCTGAATTATGTCAGAAATATTGGAAATTACATAAAATGGACAAATTCCTTAAAAGATACATCATCAAAATTTTCACAAAGAAACAGAATAATCCTGTATCTGTCATGATCCACAATATCCTCACTGAAATGCCCCCAAACCCCTCTTACTCTTGGTCCAGATGACTTCAGTGGTAAATTCTTCAAAATATTAAGAGTTAAAAATAACATCAACCTTATAAACTCTTCCAACAAAGGGGAGGAAGGGACACTTCCCAAACTTTTTTGAGGCCAGTGTAATAACCCTAATACCAAAACATGACAGGGATGTTTTAAGAAAATGAAATTACAGATCCATATCCTTCCATAAGCACAGATACAAAAGCCCTTAACACATTACTATATCAAACAGCAATATATAAAAGGGTAATACATCATAACCAAGTGAAATTTATCTCAGAGATACAAAGTTGGTTTAACATTGAAAATCAACGAGGATAGTTCACCATATTACCAAACTAAAACATAAAGAATCACATAATCATCTTGAAAAATGGAGGAAAAAAATGGAAAAATTTTGAAATTCAACACCTCGGAGAAGGCGATGGCACCCCACTCCAGTACTCTTGCCTGGAAAATCCCATGGACGGAGGAGCCTGGTAGGCTGCAGTCCATGGGGTTGCTAAGAGTTGGACATGACTGAGCGACTTCACTTTCACTTTTCACTTTTCTGCATTGGAGAAGGAAATGGCAACCCACTCCAGTGTTCTTGCCTGAAGAATCCCAGGGACAGGGGAGCCTGGTGGGCTGCCGTCTATCGGGTCGCACAGAGATGGATATGGGGTCACACAGAGATGGACACGACTGAAGCGACTTAGCAGCAGCAGCAGCATTCATGGTTCTCAGCATATCTATTAAACATTGTACAGGAAATTCTAGCCAGTGCAACAAGAGATAAAAAGACATGAAAATTGAAACAATTCTTAGATGACATATTGTGTATCAAAATCAAAAAGGTTCTACACAAAAGAAAAGTTGAATTTAGCAAGGTTGTTAAGTTACAAAGTCAAAGGCACAAAATTAACTGCATTTATGTAGAACAGTAATGAGTAACTGGAAGATTAATTAAATAATTCTACTTACCGCAGCACCAGAAACCTTAAAAATTTTAGGAGTTTAACAAAAGTTTGCCAGATTTCTACACTGAAGACTACAAAACCTTCCTAAAAGACCTAAGACAAATGGAGAGATAACATGCTCATGAAATACAAGAGTCAATATTAAGATGTCAGTGCTTTCAAAAATGATCTATAAATTCAGAGCAATCAAAACCATATCAGGATTTTTAATTCATTAGCTGGTTCCAAAATTTATATAGAAATGCAAAGAACCTAGATAGGATAGCCAAACTTACCACCAGATCTCAAAGTTAGGCAGAAAGCTATGGCAATCAAGAGTGTGCTACTGGTATGAGGATAAATGAATACAGTCCAGAAGTAGACCTATATTTATACAATTTTATATATTTTTCAGTTTTTTGGCCACACTGTGCAGCTTGTGGGATTTTAGTTCTTAGGCCAGGGATTGAACCCATGCCTCCTGCAGTGGAGGCATGGAGCTCTAACCACTGGACTGCCAGAGAATTCCCCAGTCAGTTAATTTTAAAGAGGCACCAAATGAATTCAATGGAGATTGAGAACATTTTCAACCAATTCAGCTAAACCAAACATATTTTTACGGAGTTAGGAGGAAGGAAGATCTTCAATCCTTACATAAATGAATTTAAGATGGATTGTGAATTTAAATGTTAGACTGCTTTCAGAAGGGAACATAATTACCTTTATGAACTTGGGGTTGATAATATTTTGGATAAGACACAAAAAACACATAATCAAAAAGGAAAAAAAAAGAACTTCATAAAAATAAAACACTCCTGGCTCCTCAAATCACCAGTAAGAAAATATACAGGCAGAGCAGTGTAGAGAAAAATGCAAGTAATACATCTGACAAAGAACTGACATCCTTATGGAAAGGATTCCAACCATTCCGTAATGAGACCAGCAGCCTATTGAAAAAAATGGCCAAAGACATCGAGAGATATTTCAGAAAAATATAAATTGCTAGTAAACATATAAAAAGGAGTTAAATGTCATGTTATGCAAATTAAAATCATAGGCTATAATAAAACTGAAACTCACATTATTGCACACAAGTGCACATAAAATGGCACCCACAATCACTTGGGAAAAATTTCTGACAGTGTCTCATAAAATTAAACATTGACCTACCTGCTGCTAAGTCGCTTCAGTCGTGTCCGACTCTGTGCGACCCCAGAGACAGCAGCCCACCAGGCTCCCCCGTCCCTTGGATTCTCCAGGCAAGAACACTGGAGTGGGATGCCATTTCCTTCTCCAGTGCATGAAAGTGAAAAGTGAAGTGAAGTCGCTCAGTCGTGTCCAACTCCTAGCGACCCCATGGACTGCAGCCTACCAGGCTCCTCCGTCCATGGGATTTTCCAGGCAAGAGTACTGGAGTGGGGTGCCATTGCCTTCTCCAATAGACCTACCTATGACCCAGCAATTCTACTTGTTATTTAATAGGAATAAAAACATGTCCATGAAGAATGTTTATAATAACTTTATTTATGATCACCCCGAACTAGAAATAACTCAAATGTCCATAAATCAGAGAAAGGATAAATTGTGAGATGTTCACAAAAAGGAACACTGCTGAGTAGCAAAAAAATACTCCAAACTATGGATATATGCAACAAGATGTATGAATATCACTGACATGCTAAACAAAGTAACATACAAAAGTGAAAATGTACAATTCCATTTATATGAAATTCAAGAACAGGTACAGTTAGTCTATGTGAACAGAAAACAACGAAAAAAATGGTTGCCAAGGGCAGAAAGGGAGAGAAGTTTCCTGCACACTTGAGATGATGGAAGGGTTCTCTATCTGGGTTAGGATTACAGAGATACACACATTTGTCAAAAGTGATAAAATGTAATCCTAAAATCAATGCACTTCACCGTCCACAGATTTTACTTGAATACAGACCATTTTACCTTAAAATCTGCTACTTCCAAAAACAGGTGTTCACAGATACGTGAACTCACTTCAATTTACTGAGTTGGCCAAAAAGTTTCTTCAGTTTTCTATGTAAAAATAAGACACATTTTTCATCTTCACCAAGAACTTTATTGAACAACATATTCACCATTCCGTTCTACTACCTTCTGTCACCTTCCAAGCAACTTCAAAATTCCATCTTCCCGAAACTTATCTTTTTGAGGAAAGAACTGTTCCAGGTAACTTTTACAGTCTTCCAGAGAGTTAAAAATTTTTCCATTAAGAGAATTTTGTAAAGATGGAAATAAATGGACATCATAGTTAGAATATCTGGTGAATACAGCAGATGAATCAGAACTTCCCAGCTGAGCAGTAACAGCTTTTGTCCAGTCATCGAAGTCAGTCAGTCTTGTGTCATCCTGATGGAAGATCATACATTTTCTGTTGACTGATTCTGAATCCTTTTTGTTGAGGGCTCCTTTCAGTTGGTCTAATTGGGAGCAGTGGGTGTTGGAATTGTTTAGCTTTCTGGAAAAAGCTCACAACAGAGGACTTCGTTCCAATCCCACCATGAGCATTCCAATCCCACCATCACTGTCTATGGATGAAGACTGGCCTTTGGTGTGGTCGGTGGTGGTTCATTGTGCTTGCCCCATGGTCTCTTCTGTTCCGCATTATTGTACAGTATCCACTTTTCACTGCCCATCATAATTTGTTTTAAAAATGAAACGTTTTTGTTATGTCTCAGTAGAGAATTACATGCAGAAATATGGTCAAGAAGGTTTTTATTTTTCACTTGACTTATGTGGAACCCAAACACCAAAGCAATGAACATAACCAAGCTGGTGCAAATGATTTGCAACTCTTGATTTGGATATTTTTAGTATGTTGGCTATCTTCTGCATGGTATATAACGCTGATCACAGTACCTTCTTCATATACCACACTTATCTTTTTTTTTTTGCATTTCAGATGCATTTTTGTCTTTCTTAAAATAATAAAGCATAATAAATAAAAAGCTGAAAATATTGTTTTATTCCATCTTCAATATTAAAATGGTTACACAAAAATCCATGAATTGATTTTTTAAAATGCACATTTATATGACAACTGTCACAGTACAATCTAACAAAATTGTTTCAAATGAAGTTAAAGACAACTAATTTAAGCACTACCAAAGCCAACTTAGGAAAAAACTGAATGAACCTTTTGGCCAACCAAATACAACAGCTTTGTTTTTGAGTCAAAATAAATACTCTTCAAAATAAAACTTCAATTGTTTTTGAATTCACTACATGTTCTGGTGAAATACTGCCCATAAAATTTTACTTTCTTGCCCTATGTCTTAATCATCAGGAACATGATTCATTATGTTGTACAATAAACATTAAAGGCTGAATATCCTAAAGATAGTCTGAGTCCTCAACTCCTTTTAAAACAGAGGCCTAGATAAATTGACTTGTCCAGGATCATGTTCTATCTCATTTCAGAAATAAAATATATATTGTCTTCCCTTGCAAATACTAACACATGTACAAAAACAATAGCTTACCTTTTTAATAAACAGCAAGGAAATAATGTGTTTACAATGATTGAGCATCATTAGGACAGTGGAATATTTCAGATATAAATACAGTATATTTTAATGAACGCATTTCTTTTTCTTTGAAATTTTTAAATTTTTTGGCTACACCATGCAGCACATGGGATCTTAGATCCCTGACCAGGCATCAAGCCTGTGCTCCCTGCATTGGAAACATTGGAGTCTTAACCAATGACTGCTAAGGAAGTCCCAGAAAGCACATATTTTCTATTCATTGAAGGCATTTCCAAATTTACACTGGCTGGTTTTTCACGAATGATCCATTTATAGTTGAAGTGTGTTGATCTTTACAGTCGGTACATTTCAATCAGACAGCTTTCAGAAACTGTACTGATAATCTATACAACTTGGGTAACAAAAGAACTGGATTTCTGAAAACTGCAGTTAGTGAAAGGCATATAATAACATTTCTTTACTGGAGAATAAATGCAGTAAAATTTAACTAAAAAATCTTGGCAGTGCTGGTTTTGATGAGCAGAGAGAGGTTTAAAATGCATTTAAATAATGGAAAAAGACTGACTTATATAGGAAAATTTTTATTTAATATAATTTCATAAACTTTAAAAAATTACTGAGAGCTGCACAACAAGTATGCTACATTTACTGACAATGAAGATAACAAGTTCTATTAGATAGCCACAGTGTCTGAGGTCCAGAATTTTAAACTGTTATGATAGTATTTCCAACTATTTATTATTCATAAAAATCTAACAATCACCATTATTACAAACGTATCATTAGTTATGATCTTTTGAAGTAATATCATTCAGGTTATCTCAAACAGCACTTGAATAATGTTCTGTTTTTATGAAAACAGAAGTCATTTTAGATAGAAATAAAAGTATCTCTAAAGGAGGGCCAAAAATAACAAAACGTTTCATATAACTCTTTGGTGTGTTAGTTTTATTAACACCTGCTTATACCCTAAATTGATCTTTAAAGCAAAAACACAGACATGGGATGATTTTTTCCTTTTCTCCAGCCCCCAAAACTTTTCATAGTAGTGTATTTTAAAAAACTTTTGGTATAAATTGTAAATATTTTAGTGGTTGTGACTCCTGCCTATTAGATAGGAGTCTCAAGCTTATCACAAAAGGCCAATTTCACAATCTTGTGCAGTAGAAATGACCCTGGCTGGAGAAAGGTATTCCCTAACTAGCTGATTTGCCTCTGTTTAATCTCCTACTCAGGACAGTGCCAGAGTCTGGATCAGGTCTGGGAAGCTGCTGGACATCAGAGAGATTAAGACCCAAGGAGGAGGTTAGTTAAGAGAAATTCAAACTTAATTCTCCCCTTTTTCCTTCTCAACTCCACAGCAAGCCTGGGTAGCTATAGTTCCCCTGGCCCACACTCATTCCTTCCACTGTGAGCCTAATTAATGCTTGTTGAAAGTCGAGGCAGGATTGCTGAGTCACCTAAAGCAGCTGATGGGCAATTTTGGAAACTGACTTGGCGATTGCTACTATCTTCAGGGCTACAGCCTTCAGGCTAGGTAAACACAAGCAAGCGAGGCAAATAGATTTGAGACCAGTAACTAGCAATAACACATGTAGCATCGTACCTGGTTTTGTAGGATAACAGTAAGTTAATTATCAACATCGTACTTTCCAAATAATTTTAAAGAGATATGCAAGGAGGAAAACTTACAAATACTCATTATGCAGTAACAGTTTTACAAAATGACTATCTAGCACACAGAAGTATTGGAAGTTTGCAGACAACACTGTTACTTTCTTAACAGAAAATCCTTTTCTTACAAGAATTCCTTTAAAGGGAGTAGGTTTTGAACAACAGAGTAGGATAAGCATGTCAGTGGATGCTATTTTTCAGATACAAAGTTCCTAAATAACTTCAAATGGTGAATGCAGAAAATTATATCAATCATACTTTGAGCACCAAATAGGCTGGCTGAGTTCATGCCTTGCCTGATGGCTTTGCAGTCCTTCCCTAGTATTAGTAGTCAGTAAAATTGATGGCAAATAAACACCAAAGTAGATGCAATGCCTGGCTACCAAATGTCATTTTGTTATATGAACATTTTACAAGACATTCTAAGAGCAAGTTTGGCATTGTCATCCACTAATACGCTACTGAAAAATTTCTGCAATATTTCCTCTTCTGAAACATGAACTGGTGAGGGTACATACTAAATTTTTATTATCCCTTTATAGTATTTCCAGAATAACAGCATTTTCCTAAATCCAATCTAAGGTAAAGATGGACTATTTGCAAAAATTAATATTTAGGCTGAAATTTATAACCTAATATATCCTTGCATTATTGAAGCAGACAAATGTTATATTGGCAAGAAAATAGCTTACCAGTAAACAAAGGTGAAGTCTTAATTGTATGATTCTTTCCCTACCAGCCCAATTCTAGAAGTCTTATATTCATGAAATGGGAAAGGAGTGGAAGGGTTGTGCAAAAAATAAATGTACAGAAAGGAATTACCACATTCAGAAAATTTTGGCAACCGTTCCCATACAATTTTAAATGTATATGTACTCAATCATATGCTTAGGAACAGTTCTTAAATAATCATTTCCAAATTTTAAAACAACATTACTTTTTATCAAAACAAATGACAGCACTGGATCACATTAAATTCAGGATGAAAATCAAGTACGGAACTGCAGTGAATTAATGGCAGTCATACAAACCTGATTAATCATTTATAGCACTTAAATTTATTGTAGCCATTACCCCATATAATTTAGCATTTTTGAGTTTATTTCATTTACATTCTATAGCCATACCTTATAATGGGACACTGGGCAGACTTGACTTTACTGTGGTAGGCTGCTGTAACTTAGATAACATACTAACCTAAAAATAACAGGATTCTCAGCTGAAATTCTTTATTCTAAGAGCTAGCTTATTGAAAGGCAAGAGCAATTCTAAGCTAGACACAAAAAGAGGCTCTTCTCATTTTACTGATTTAATTATCCTAAAATTTTGATTCATATAATTAAAAGTATTTGCAATATTTAAATACTTTCCAAACTTTTTTATTGATATAGCTGGACTTCACAACAGCACTGTAAAATACTACAAACAAAGCCTTCAGATAGACAAGAAAAAACAAATTGACATATATTTACCAAATTAAAGCATGCAAAAGATCCAATGATAAACACATTAAATAATATGCTAATGTATCTAATTTACCCACTATAGGTTCTTTACATTTTCATGAAAATAGTAAACATTAATTAGAAATTTGGTGAATGGACTTGATTTATATATGATATGATATACCTTTTGCATGTATATGGTTAACTTAACTGGTTGTGTTACAGTACACTGAGAGAAAGTTTGGGACTGATATATATTTATCAATACTACCCATAGTGCAAGTAAATAACAGTTGGAAATGCATTCTCCTAATCTGTTCTGTGAACTTAGAAAGCACTAAAGAATTAACAAACATGGGTCACTGAGAGACCAAAATTCCTTAATATTCACATTAACTTTTCCCATGAAAAGCTTCAAATATAACTCTAATAAAAAAATAGAGTTTTCAAGGCAAACTTTTCAGCATAATTTACAGAAGCAGATTTAAATAGAAGACTCAATAACCAAGCTAATACTAAAAAATACAATTAACTAGGAATTAGCTCCCTTTTCTACCTTGATATTAAAATATAGTGGCCTTAGCAAAAGGCTGAAATGCCATTAGGAGTCCCATAACCACATGGGGACAACCCAGATAAAGAGATGAAAAATGGCTCTTTATTCACAAATTTTTAAGAGGGTGGCTGACACGGGTGCATGGTAACGCTTTTTGTTTGTTTGCCATTGTAACTATGAGTGGGCATGAACTAGTATCAGGGATTTCAGAAAGTAATTCCACAGAGGTAGTGTGGCCGTTACCAGGATGCTCACACTCAAATTAGGAAAGGAGTTGAAATGGCTCCCACAAAGTACTACTGCCCCTTTAGCAAGTAGATGAGTCCATTGTGGAGAGGGTCAAGATGCTCCTGTCGTTGGTATAGAAAGGATCCGATGCACTCCATGATCTAAAGTAACAATAAGAGAAAAGTTTGGCTCACCAGGACCTATGTATCACTTGAGAAAAAAATTAACTCTAAAACTTAGGAGCAAAATTCAGTTTGAGTATTAAACTAAGCACTGATTGATTCATTTTTAAAAGCTAAAGAGAAGTTCTTTTTACTAGCACTGAATGACCAAACATTCTATTTATATTATATAAAAATTTGGGAAAATAATGCTCTAGTCATCATATAAAAATATTAGCCAAAATTCACTAGTATTAAAACAATTTCTATAGGTAGTAAAGCATGAGACACTCTTAAAATCTTACCAATTCAGTAAGAAACAAGTATGTTATTAAGAGTTATGCACATTTGGTTTTACTGAAAAGCAACTAGGCTGTATTTGACATAACAAAAGCAAACAAACAAAAAGCCCAGTTACCAAAAGCTTTAGAATGAAGTAACAGTATGTTCATATTATATTATTATTTCTTTTCAGCTATAAATTCTATTCTAAACATTTTAGCATAATTAGCTTGAACAAAGTAAATATTCAACAGGTATCAAAGACACCTGGAAATCACTAAGATTTTCACTTAACTAAGAACAAATAATCCTCTGCTGGTCTGTAAAAAGTTAACTACTGTCTGTCTGAATGAAAAGACCATAAGCAATTCATTATACAGTAATTTATTTGCAGCTGTACCAATTTCAGCTAAAAAACTTAAGACTGAAAATAGCCTGCCATGCTTAAAATAGCCTAACCTATTTCAAGGACAGTTTAGAATTACCAAGTTAAAGGTGGCTGTTCTTAGAAGACTTAAAAGCACTTAACAATAAATACATTTTATGCAACTTTTTCCAGGGTTCCCACTTTCCTTAAATAAAGATGTTAGAGGAAAAGAGTAGCATTTAAAATGGCCCAAATTCACTTTTCTACAAAAATCTGTTTCCTAGAGACTCTAAAGTTTGTATGCAGTTCCAATTTAAATCGATTAAGTGAGCATAATCACAATGAAGTTTATAATCTAGAAAACTTTACAAAGTTGGCGAAGAGGAAGACAAACAAGCAACAACTACCAGTGATTTACAGGTTCTCTAATTTTACTAGTTTCCAGAAAACTTAAACAGTATCTATCCTCCTTTAAGAAGGGCTTGTTCACTACTGTCTCTCTAGTACCTAGAACTATGCCTGGTACATAGTAGGTACTCAGTATTTGTAAAATAAATGAATGAAATGAGACTGTGAACATTTCTTAGTATTCAGGCAAGGACAAGTATGCTCAGACACAGATGACAAAACATAACCATAAATAACACTCCTAAACCAATATTTTATACTAGTTTTTCCTGTTTTTCAACCACTGCTTACATAGAAAATCCTCTTAGGTAAGCTGTCTTTCATTTTGGATCTTTTCAAATCACATATGTGCATTTATATTGTTAAATATCATATTTGACAGAACATTAAACACTGAGTTATATATTAACTATTAACTCCTTTCTATTTAAAAGACAATTTTGATTAGGATAAGTAACTGTTGGTAAATTACATACAGAAAAGCATTTATTGCTGAACCACAGCCCTTCAGAGTACAACATGGCATATCTTTTATAGAGCACCATGATGCTACCTTTGAAACATAGCTTGCAATATGGCATATTTGTTTGACATCAATTAATAAAATGTAAGTAGAATAAAGGATGGTAAAACTTTATTAGTTTTATTAGAAATGTGTTATATGAAAGCACTAATTGTATTCCTCAAGTGATTACCATTATCTCTTATGTTTAAAGTTAATGGAACAAATATCCAAGGGATTCTACATCTTGTAATAGACGTAATCTTGTCCTTTCAAATTAGACATGAGAGAGAGATGTAGAATAGAAGCTGTTCCAAAATCAAAACCGAATGCCAAATGTACCTCACTAAAGCAATTACATGTAAAAAACAAAAACAAATAACTTTTCAAAGTTTAAATATAATGTTAATGGATCTGTGGTAATTTTCATATAGCCCTTAGAAAGGCACGAAGTGGTTTTGCATATTATATAATTTTATCCACTAAAAAAAAATAGAACAAATCTCAAAAGACTTTTTGGATTATTCAGAGATAACGACAGTAGTAACCAATAACATAACTGGAGATGCTGAACAAAACTGGAAAGCTATTTATAGTCTGTCAAATAAGATATTCACTACTGTTAAACATTTTATTAGCAAAAAAGAAAAAAAAAACTCTTACAAAAGAAAAAAGTGAGATACAACTTTAAGTGAAAAAAAGTACAGATGAGAACAGACACCTTCAATAGACCATGCAGAAAGAAACCCCATATAATCCCTCGGGCAGGCTCAAAAGGGATAATGTAGCAAAAAAATGGCTATGTTAAGAGTAATGGGGCATATTACCTTAATAGCCGATATCCAGAAAGTGGGAATATATGTAGAACAGAAAAATATTCTGGGCTCATTTAAAACTAATTCTAGTCTGTTTTAGTAGTTAGTGAAGATGTTTATTGTCATTAAACAGAAATTTCACGCTGAAAAGATATATAAAAAATTCTATCCAAGTTCTATAGTAGTCTCTTAGTCTAATTCCCACCTTAGTTCTGTGCAGTAAACCTGTCTTAACAAGTAAAATAATATATATCAGTCTCTCTGGAACTTCCTTTGGGAGACTCACTGGCCTGGGTACATGACAGAACTATTTCTTATAATGCATTTTATAATACAATTTTGTAAGTCATACATGTCCCAATAAATTCAGCTGCTCATAGTAATTCTTATATATGGAATAAAATTACTATAAAATAATGTCACAGTGTTATGGAAATATTCTTATCACATTATAATCAACAAATGGGGACTGAAACCATATACATATTAAAAGAATTCTATTTATAAATTCAACTGTACCATAAAGAAATGGCCATAACTAAAGGCAAAGTGGGAGTGAACAAGTTCGCCAGTAAAAGTTACCTGAATTCTAAGGTACAAGAATAATGTACCTTATAATAATAATATATAATAATTAAGAATATAATAATAAGAATAATGTCATGCTCTTCACTTTTAAAACATAAACCCAACCAAATATTAAAAATTCTTTTATCAACAGATAAAAGCAGCGTTGCCGCTACCCTTGATTTCCTGCTCATGGGGTCTTTCCAAACTTTTCTCCAGTGTGGCACATATAGAAAGTGATGCTACTTCATGTGGCACTCTGTGGACAGTGGAATCACCATCCATCTGTGCCACCTCTAACACACCATGTGCACGAGTGCACTGCTGCTCTCACTTTGGAACTTTATAATATCATCCACTTAAAGAACACCCAAGTGTGAAACAATTTTCTATTTCTTAATATTCCCTAAATAATACTATGTCTCTTGGAGAAATGTAGAAAGAACTGAATCAATTTCACTTTTAAATAATTTAAGTGGTAAAAATGGTATTTTTGTTATGATTCAAAAGTACAAGTCTAATTCAAGAAATACATTTGGGAAGGGACAAAAAACAATAAAATTCTTCTAAACCATAATTTAAAGACCCGTTCTAACTTATAAACTTTTAATTAGACCATAAAGAGCAGTAAAAACTTAAAACTACAACTTATTTTAAAACCTCATTACACAGATAAAAAGGTGTAGGAGAGCAGAAATACAGCCTTTTTTATGTTTATAAATATCCCAAAGTCTCAAGTGACTTACTAGACAATATACATGAAGAATAAGAAAAGCAAAATCTCTTGATTTTCCTATTATGTGCAGATTATTTTATAAATACAAAAAGCAAACAAACAAAATACAGGAAATAAAATAGTATAGGTATAACAAAAAAGAGAAAGTTATAAAAACAAGAGTACCATATACACACTCCTATTCACCACATTTGAGAAAGAGTGTAAAGCAAAAATTTTTTGTTCATTAGATGAAAAGTCTCTTCAAAGGTGCTTTATCTTCCTTTGGTAGTGAAAGAACCCCCTATCTTAAAGCCACAAAGTGAAATAGCATCAAAGAGTGCTAATAAAGAGCACACTTCCTGCTTCAACTGGTAAAGGCAGGAGCTGACTGATTAGATTATCTAGAGATGTAGGTTCAACCTGTTCCAGTTTATAGTATACTCATCTGCAGCAAAGGCTACTTAGAGAAATTTCACACCTGCTGACATGGGATGGACTACATCTTCCTATTACTCGCTCCAGCATTCTTCCAACAGATGCACACGCTGTTTCTCCTTCTGAGAAACAGCACATGGAGTCCAAGCACTTGATACTTGAATTTGTTTCAGTAAGCTGAAGGAGGTGAAGCAGAAAAATATTAGTTACTGATAGATCTGGACTTCCAAAAAGCATTAAAAAAAAAAAAAAATAACAAGCGCTTTAAAACCAAAAGTAATGTATACATATTTTATATAATATGGAAAGGTATGGAAGACTTTAAGAGTGATTAAAAGGCATTATGTCTTAAATTAGAGGTTGAGTAAAATGGTTATATAAAACAAGTAGCTGAATCTTGTATAAATCTGGAAAGTTTGTGGATTTAAAAAAATGTTAAAAAAATTATCTTTTGGCCCCATCACACGGCACGTGGGATCTTAGCTCCCCAACCAGGGATGGAACCCACATCCCCTGCCTGCACTGGAAGCACAGAGTCTTAACCACTGGACTGCCAGGGAAGTCCCGAGATTGTGGATTTCAGTATCTTAATATATTATGATCAATATACATCAACCACTCAGAAACTTACTGAAGTTTAATTCTTTGAACTTTTTAGGTGAAACTGCTCCTGCAACTTCAATTAAAAATATCCAGTAACTGAGAAAAGCAGAGTTTAAATTATTTTGAAGATTGGGAAATAACCAGGCAGGACTGAATTCCAATCTTCAGCAATAACACCAACAGCAGCAAACACCTTACAAAGTGTTTACTATGTGCTAAGTTCTAAACATCATATAGATATATATACATACACCATAAATAATTCTTGGAAAAAAGCATCATTTGCCTTAAGTTGCTAAGCAACTATTAAGTGCTAATCATGTCCATAATAAGCTCATCTTGTTTTTTTAAAAATTAACTGATGATAGATTATTAAAGTCGATTAAATAAGTTGTACTATTTAGATTTAAAACTGAATTTCTGTAAGTATGCAAACTTTATACTGAGGAGGAATAAACAACCTGGCAAGATTACTTAAAGCCACAGTGCTAATAATTTCAATCCTGTTAGAGTAAGGGGGAAAAATGGTATAACCACATAGCCCAATGATTCCCAACCTGGTTTTGACACAGTCAAGGGTACTCCTAAATTTCTCAAGGATTATCATTTTAAACAAACTTATTTTCATTTATTTTACATGTATAACATACTGCATAACAAATCTTTCAAAAATAGAGGAAGGAAAACAACAAAAATAGATTCATTGGAGTGCTGCAGTTCACAAAGGTTGGGAGTCACCAAGTGTCGAGTACACGCATGGCAACAGGGTACATTCATGGATGGCACAATGGACAGAAGACACAAGCATGATGGAACATAAATAACCTGCATTCTGAACCTAAGCAACTGGTAAAAGAAAGTAGTTAGTTGCTCAGTCGTGTCTGACTCTTTGCGATCCCATGAGTAGCCCAGCAGGCTCCTCTGTCCATGGAATTCTCCAGGCAAGAATACTGGAGTGGGTTGCCGATTCCTTCTCCAGGGGATCATCCTGACCCAGGGACTGAACCTGAGTCTCCTGCATTGCAGGTAGATTTCTTCACCATTTGAACCACCAGGGAAACAACTGGTTAGGTCCAGCGAAAACCCTGCTCATAATAACCCTGTCAAATACCAGGCAACGTGAGACAACTTGGTTCCTTTTTGGCAATGAACTGACTGCATCAATGTCCTAGGATCTGCTGAACACTGAGGAATAGCCAAATTTCAACTTGTTCTTTCATTATAATGCTCTTGATTTAGGACTCTTTACAGTACTACTTCTTAACTGTGTTTTTTGAGATATTTACAGACATCACATGAAAAAAGTTTTGTGTTAAGTTTGAGAAACCCTAGTTCAAGGAATGTCTAAACACTTTTGTGAGTAAAGGACTGCCAAGAAGTCATGTTTGTATGGTCAGTCTCCAGGGGGAGAGTTAGACGTAGTGCAAATTTGTTTTTTTTTGGTGAACTTCCCTTCTTCCCCTCCCCCCAGGGAACATTAATTAATCAATACCAGGAGGAATATTAATATTCAGTGGAAGATTTTAGGAAATCTTGGTTTAGGTAACAGGATTTAACTAGTTTCCTAGTTTCGTTCTTGGGTCACTGGGCTGTAGCCTCCTCTGTCTCAAAACCAGCCTCTGTAGGAAGCAGAACTTTACAACTCCCACATGCTCAGCGAGAAACTACACCTCAGACAGGCCTGTAAAGCCCTTTATAACCTGACCTAAGGCTGCCTTTCCTACTCTACCTTTAAATGCTCCTTGTGTCCACACAGCCAACCAGGCAGTGTTCCTTGCCTGAGAACATGGGTCAGGGCCTTTTACCAATTAGGGGCAGCATGCTGACTCCTAACACCAAGATCAGTTTAAATACTGTCATTTCTATAAAATCTTCCCACCTGTCTAACTCTCAGTAACCTATTTCTCTCTAGATTCTACTCCATTGGTTGGTTGTATCATTTAAATGGCAGAAGCACTTAAATTCACCTTGTATTTCATTGAGCAAGGCACTGCACTGGTTTTTATAGGGGACAATCTACTGAGTTAAGGATAAAGAAAAGAAAGGGTGGGAGGTAAGTCAGAAACAAGTAATAATGGCTTATTACTTAATTATATTATAATTAAGTTATATTAATTAATTATAATTATTAATTATATATTATATATAATATATATTATTAATATAACTTAATTATAATTAAGTTATATTAATGGAATGCTTACTGTGTGCCAGTTACTAGGTAAGAAGCTTCTCGTGGATTATCTCATTTATAACTGCTTTTGGGATAGGCACCAGACTTAAACACATTTTACAGATGAGGAAACAGAGAAGTTAAAAATATATTCAAGCTCACCCAGCTGGGGCTTGAATCTTGGGTTTCTTTGAATCCAGGGCCCAAAGCTCTTTACCACGCCGTTATACTGCCTTCTTATAATTATGGTATAAGGCAGACTACAAACATCAAAAAAGGGGAAGGGAAGCTCAAAACCAGCTGTTGTTGTTGGTATTAGTGGGAGAGTATTTTGATGAAAAAAGATGGCATCTGAAATGCATACTGAAGACTGGATGGGATTTCAATAGCTGAAGATGGGAGAGAAAGAGCATTCCAGACTAAGCAAAAAGAATGAGTAACTATGTGGGCAGAAAAGCATGATGTGTATTCAGCACATCTTTAGCCTAAGTGTTGAAAGAGCAGCTGTTACTCGTGCCCCCTGGCAAAAAGACCAGTGTGCCTCAAAGTGTGATCTATGGATCATTGTTGGTCTGAAAACAGTTACTGGCCCATGAGAACACAAATGCATCTGATCTGTGAGATTAAGAGATTAGACAATTTTACTGCAATCTGACAAGAATATTTTTGTAACTGTTCAATCTAATAATTTCAAAATTGGGGCTTATTTTATATATCTTTTAAATTTCATTTCCTAGTAATTCATTTTTATTGTATTTTACAAAAGTATTGGTCTGTGGTGAACTAGAAATGAACAACAAAACAAGAAAACAATCTGGTCCTTCACCAGATTTATCTGGAGAGCACTGAACTAGACTAGAAACTCGAACAAGGAGTTTGTCTGGTTCTTCTTAATTTAACAGCATATGCTTCACTAACTGCTGGGGTTCAACCAACTGACAGGGATTCACTAAAGATGACATCCATAAGGTCAACAGCATTTTGAGTGTCCACATATTAATACATGCAGAACAGTGCTTAGGTCTGGATCTGACTTCAGGTAATTATCTTTCTTTGCACTCATCACCTTTTACTTTAAAACCTGAGGACAGGTATTAAATTATGGGCAACTTAACACAGAGTAAACATCTTAAAATGTCAAACATATATAAAGAAATGATTTCTCAGATCACCCTTTGATCACACTAAGTAAAATACATTTCTTTTTCTTCCCTAAGGGGGAAAACCCGCACCTGCTTTGAAAATGCTGGTTAAGTGCATTTCTGTAAAGCTATCTACTGGAAACACTATACTGTTCTCTAGCAAGCCTCCAAGTTCTACCACTTTCCCATATATACATCTTTGATCTCGTATCATAGCTTCCAGTATAACTGAGAGTGCAGCATTTAGGTCTCATTTCATTCAAAGTAAGGAGAGAGGGTCATTACCTTAAAAAAAAAAAAGACTATTAATAAATACTAGAAAAGAAATAAAGCAAAATAATGGGAGTGAGACCCTACTTAGTGGACTAAAAAGTTACCTTTTAACTTACCAGAAATTTTGATTTATTGGTAAGACTCACTCTCCACGACACTTCTCAGAAACCACCACATAACTCAGAGCTAAAAGGGCTGCCAAGCAAAACAGCTATGGAGAGCCAACATGGGTACGTAAGGCTAGTGGAACTTTTCATCTTTACAGAACTTCCCTTCTGAAATAAATTCTAGCTTACTGCTTTTATATCCAATATTTTCACATCACTGATGGCAAACATTTAGAATTTTCTCCTGTTGCTTCTACAAAAATCTTTCTTGAATCTTCTAAGTTTTGGAAAACTGTCATAACATTTCTAAGTTTTTTAGTCACTCCCATGCCATTTTACCTATCAAATCAAATAAAGTTTTATCAAACTATTAACCACATTTGTTCTTTGTTCTTTTGGTCTTAAAATTGTTTTATATATTTCATAATCAAAGTGAATATCTTGCTTAGCCTTATAGGAGGTATTTGGAAAGAAGCCTTAAACTATAATGATGGTGAGAAAAAAAGGCTCCTGTTTAGGAAATGTTTTTCTTTTAAATCAAGAAAGTCATCTAATATTACCAATTTCCAAATTTGGTTAAGAATAGTAAAACCCCTTAAAACCAGTATCAGCTTCAAGTCCTTATTGAGAGCTGGAAGAGGTAGCTGTTTAACGATGGTATTTAAATAACTGCTTCTCTTATTCAAGGCCTTTTTCTCCAAAACATGCTGCAAGTCATATTTACCTTCCCTAGACTCCCTCCCTTTTTTCCTTCTCCCCAAATAAAATAAACAATTTTGAAAGATAGTTATAAGCAAAATACCTCTATACTGACTTTTAGGGATCCTTAGAAAGGAGATTTCCATATGTGTTGCCTAAATTTAAGTATGAAAATAAACATACATTATTAGGCAAGCTTATTGTAATAAATTTGGCTTATTCCTTGTTTCAAAAAGACTGAGACTCTTTTAATAATGTGATTACCAAAAAACAAAACAAAACAAAAAACCAACCCAATATCTGACTAGGAATTTGTAGTTTAGATGAATAAGAGTTTTATCAAACTATTTCACAGATATCTGTGAAATAGTTTGATAAAACTCTTTATTTTAATGGAGATGGTGAATCTGAATAGCAATTATTAACTAATCAGCTGAGCTGATGTTAAAAAATCAGTTTTCTAAGTATCAGTCATACACAGCATATCATTACTATTTGGTAGAAATAATATCAATACTAATATCTTTCTTCATTTTGACCTCCAGATGAAAAAGCTGTTCAGTAAGTCAGCACAGATTTGAAAATAACATTAGTTTGTAAAGTGTCACACTTATCAGATATGCCTTATTATTATCAGCCTTTTAAATGTTTGATTCTGTTTACAAAATTTTACTCATTCAGAAAACTGAACCTTTTAGTGGCAAATAACTGAATATAGGCCATTTAGGTTTTCTGTTCTTCTGTAGTTAGCTGCTTTGTTAAATGAAGTAGTATTTCTATGTTATCTTTGTCACACAAGGAGAGGAAGGTGACTTGTAGTTGGTTGAAACTGCTTAAAATGGTGGTGGTGGTGGCAGATTTCAGGTCTGGGATTTAAGTACCCTGATCCACAATGAGAAGGTTTAGTAGCCCTAGCATCCTGTTGATATCTCTATGGTAGCTTCTAGGTGCAAGCTGGAAAAGGGCATCCAGAGTAGAGCCAAGAATCCAGAGAGAAAGAAATGACAGAACAATGAAGGCCTAAGAGGCAGGTGACATAGAGGGAGATAACTAGGAGAATCTATGGCCCATGGTAACATTTAAGGCTCAGCATAACTCTCTGTCTGATTTGGTAAGGCTAACCAAATTTTGATTAGAGAAACAAATGCCATTTCAAGAAAGAAAATATAGATGAGAGGGATTATTTAACACTTATTTTTAAAAGTGATTTTTACCTCAAAATATATGCCAAAGACAGAAATACTCAAAATACTTTTATTCAACCAATTTAAGTTTAGTGATGAGCAGAAAAAACCTGCAGATCAGGGTTACACCTCCAGCACTTTTACTAAAATCATATCCATGGTCTAAGGGTTCTTCTGCTTTCTTATTTATAGGAAGAGAGACCATATGTCACAGGATGATAGAAGAATTCACTTATCATTCCTTTGGAAAAGTAATCGTAACAAGGCCCCTATTATTTAATAGGGGCATTCTAGGAACCCAATTCTCAACCATACTGTACATTTTAATGGATATATTAAAGCAAAGCAGCTCCAGATACATGTCTTTTGAAATATCCACTTGAGCTTGAACCTTTGGGGAACTTTTATCACAGAGGACATAATTTCACAGTATTAGCATAGTCAGGACCCAAAAGGATTCTCTGCTGTAGGAAATAACTAGGACATAATCTAAATCCCAGCCAGCATCCCCTTTTAACCAGTGCGCCCTTCAGCTGAGTTTTCCTTTCAGCCAATGAGTGCATGTTCTAAAAACTAAAAATCTTTCTATATTTATCAAAATACAAGATAAATATGTTGTAAAGATAATCACATGAAATATCCCTGAACAAAATAAAAATTTGAATTCTTTTGGATTTCTTTTCAACTAATAATAATAATGACTGACAGTTGACTAATCTCCAGCATTTTCCATTTTGGGCAATTCATTAAAAGAATCTAATTTTAAAAACACTTTTCAATATAATTCACATTTTTTCCAAATTACTGTACCTGTTCCACTGTCTGATTTACAATCTTCAAGTAGCTTTGTTTTAAAGTTTCTCCATTTATGAAGGTTATCTCAGATGACACAATAGCACCTTCTTGACCAGTAATTACAATATCCAAAGTGGCAAACAGTCCAAGTAAAAATATAATTACTAGTGGTAAGAATTTTTATCTTCCTTGGTTACTACCAATTAAAATAGTTTGCATATCCCAATCAGATCTAGAAGTAGTTGGTAGGATTTATATCTCAAGAGGGGAGTTAATCAAGTCTTTATTTAAATTCACACTTTTCTATTACAAAGATGTAACTATGACAGCTAATGAAAATTAAGAACTGAGAGTTTGGTGAGTATCAGTCAACAGAAAATTATTCAGTACCAGGTCTAAGCACTCAGTCATTTGACCATTCAACTCAAGGGGGAGACTTAGATAAGTAATGTGGTGTCTAACTACATTAACATGGATAAAATGACACACAGCTACAAAGTGGGAAAAGTGATTTCAGAAATAAGAGAAATAGCGTGACATATTTTCAAAAGAAGTGAAAAGGAATAAATTTTTCACTATAAGACAATAAGACAGAATCTGAAGTAAAGTAAGATTTAACTTAACTCCAAAGGAAGATTAATGAAATATTCGGGTACAGACATATAGAAAAATGTAAAGATCACAAAAAAAGGAAAACAGGTAAACAAAAACAACATATGAGAAACAGTGAAGGAATGAGTAAAGTAAAAACTGGAATGTGAGGCCAGTCCTCCCACAGCGTGCCCCAAGCTTAAGCGTGTAGCGGACACCCCAGGAAGGCCCAGTGCAGTACTACCTAGTGCGTGCAACAACTGTCCTGCTGGCTGCAAGCCTCAGCTAGCAGGTGCCCACTGTCCTCCCCTCTGTGCTTGCTTTCAGCAAATTCATATGCTGAGCTGACTGAACCCTTATCTTCTTCCATCTGGAAGGACAGAAAAGGAACAAGTCTCGTATTACAGAACAATACTCTCACTGTATATAAGTTTAGAATCAAAACAGCAAGTCAGGGTCCACAATCTGTGAGGCACAAATGAAAGTTCACACAACACCACATTCATTTACTGTCACAAAAGAGAGCTAATAGGAGCTTCTTAAGGAGCATACAACAGACCACACAAAATAAAGCCATGGTTATCCAGGGTACAAAGTTAAATTAAAACCAGGTTTCCGTCAGTAAAATTCAAGTTCTTCTATTAAATTCCTTTCCACTAACAATTAGGGTTCTTATTGCAAAGGTATGTCTTATTTCATATTTCTCATGCTCCTTCTCAGAAGACTTCTCTAACTTCAGCAGAGTGGAAGGGTCAATCATATAGCCTTTCAAATGTTAGACATATGGGTAAGGGGGAAGCTTGACTTGATTTAGTAAACAATTAAATCCTTAATTTAAAATATCTTTAGTGAGTATTAACTAACTTAAAACAATTTCTATTCTTTGCCTTTTCTATTTCACAGGGGCCATGCCTCATGGCTTGTGGGATCTTAATTTCCCAACAAGGGATTGAATCCAGGCACTCAGTAGTGAAAGTGTGGAGCCCTAACCATTGCACTGCCAGGGAATTCCCTCTATATTTTAAGTATTAGAGACCTTCTAAGGAATATGTGCCCATGGCCAAGCTAATTTAAAAATTTTAACCTTTCTTTAAAAAAAAAAAAAAAAAGACCTCAATAAAACATACTTTTCCCTCATTTCTATGTGTTTTCTCAGTCTTAGGGCTAATGAATAATTATTTCTATAAAAAATGCTATAGTAAATTTCTTATATACATAATAAAGTAGAATTTCTTGGTTTCAAGAGTACAGTAAGTTTATGTAAAGACAGCTTATTATTATAGCTTTGCTTTTTATAAGGGAGTGGAAATATTAAAAATGAGTTTTCTTTTATTTAAAAAAATTATTAATAGCTTTGCGTTAATGGTTCTTAAGAAGTATCAATACTAACCTTATAAAAGATTTGAAAACTCTTAAAGACATTCAATACATGTATAATTTTCCTGTCACAATAGTAAACAAGTTATCCTGAACCACACCCAGGAATACTGTTCAACACGGTTCAAAAACAAGATGCATTTAAATTCACAGGGTGCACCAGCAGACAGATATTTGTGGGCACTTTTTCTTCATGAAGCTATGAGCAAATGCCCATCCAGTGGTCATTCACCACTCATGTAAGCAACTGTTATTTCTGCCTGACTTTTGGTTGATTATATTTCTTTTTGTTTTTTGCTGATGCTGACAGTAAGTGAATAAGACTATAGTATATAAAATGGTCATCTGATAGGTGAAGAACCTTGAAGCTCAGAGTTGACTAATCTGATTAGAATACAGAGGGTGCAGTGCCAAGGGCATGCTGGGCTAGCACTCAGGCCTACCGACTACCCAACAGGGTCTGCCATTGTTACACGACCTGACTGGAGAGTGACTTGTAGGAAATACAACGTGACTAATGTACCTGTGTCCATTGTATTCTTTCACAGATGAATGAATGTTAAGCTTACTATTTTATTACACTATTAAGGAGTGGGATATCTTTAATTTACAATTTCTGTGCTTCATTCTTTTTTTGTCTATCACTGCTCAAAAAATGTTGCTTGATTTGAGCCACCGTATGTGAAAATATAATTTAATAAAAATATTAAGATTATTCACAATGCAAAAGTTAATCCTCACAAATCTGCTTACCAGAGTGTTCTTTTAAATAATGAGTTCTCCTATTGCCTTAAGGTTCATAATCAGATGTTCAAAAATGTGATAAGTACACAGTTTTCAGAAGGCACATATAGATAAAAATGATATACATATTTGGCTTAACCAAAGTTGGAGGTAAATCTTCCAAGTTCGTTTTCATTTTAGTTCTCGTTTTAAACATGAAATTTAGTTGACTACCACTTAAACTCCCATTTATATATCATCTACATATTTGTAATTCAAAGTAGAATGTTTCAAAAACCCTCATACTAATAGGAATAATAAAATCAAAAGGTTTGGTAAAATTTGGAAGAGTTCAAAATTACAGGGTTACATAAGTTATTTAAGCAGGGCTTTGTCAAAGTCATTCATTTGATCAAGTGAACACAGATTAGAAATCTACAGAATAAAAAAGAATTTAAAAAATACATATGATTAAAAATCCAGGGTGAGAAGCTGAAAGGTGCCAAAACTAAAAACAAAGAAAAAAATTGTAGTTATATTACTTTTCCTCTTCAAACGAGATTGGAATTGAAGTTAATATATAACTTTGGTATCTTAATATGAAAAGTTCTAGGATTCAAACTTTCATTCTGTTCCATCAAAAGACATCTTGGGATTACTAATTATTTTTTGCAGAAACTGACAGAATGAATCTGTCGGTAGAGATAAAGATGTATATGAGATACAAAATCTATTATTCAATTTATAGATGCACTAAACAGTAGCAAGGATATGAACCATTTCAGCAGCATTACAGTGCACAAAGACAAATAGGCATGTGTATTTACAACACATATTAAGGCAAGATAAAAAATAGGCAACTCTCACTTCTAAGTAACTGAAACTTAAAACTTTAAATTTTATGATGAATTTCTGTAGCTTAAATTACTCAACATGCAGGAGCATTCTTAAATACGAGTATGACAAGCAGAAGCATTAGAATTGTGTTAGGAAAGTAGTTAAGGTATAAAACATATAACAAAGTACAGATCTCTGTCCTGTTATGCTGAATTTTCATCTCAAAGAAATGGATATTTTTTAGGTTTTAACACACATAATGGTAAAGGTCAAATTAGAGACAGAGCTGTGCTAACAAAAATGCCCCACTCTTAATTCATGCCTCTGCCCATCTTTTGAATATAAATTGACCTTTAGCATGCAGAAGAGTTAACGAGGTTCTACTCCTCCTACTCTACCTAAGTTTGCTCAGCTGATTCCTTGCCCTCGACAATGGCTGCAGTGCGATGAACTCGTCACTGAAAGCGACTGTGTTGGAGTACATCTATAAGTGGACAGAAAAGGGATGGGACATACAACAAGTCAGTGAGCTGTATTTATCATCTAAGAGACAGACACAGGACAAGCTTTGTAAAGACATTTGTTCCTACAAGAGCAGGAAGTATCATACATGCTACACATACATGACTGACATTTGTAGGGCTGTTGGCTTTGCTATCCCAAGAATTTACTCTTATTACCACATTGCTATTCTGCAGGAAAAACTCAAAATCGATGCTGCCAACTCTTCTTGTGATATAATTTTTCTTGCTACTATTTGGATGATAGCAAAATGAAGTAAGGAACTGACAGCTTTCTAACAATTTTATCATTTGAAATTAGAGGTGACAGTACAAGTCTGAAACAATAAAAATTACTGACTATAGCAAAAGAATAACATCACACATGGGATTTGAAGGACCATATACTGTCTTAACAAAAACAGAAAAATCCCCCATAGGCTAGGAAAAATCCCTGAGTGAAAGTAGAGATTTCCTCTTTATTTTTATATGTTCATTTTTTACGAAAGTACAATTGATTTACAATGTTGGACCAATCTCTGCTGTATAGCAAAGGGACACAGTTTTACACATATATACATTCTTCTCCTCTTTAGATCAGACCCCAGTTGAACATCCAGTCAAATCATTTAAAAGAAATTTAGTGGGGGTAAAAAGGGAGATTATACAGGCTTTCAGACATAGAAAAATGATTGATTTCTTAACTCCATTTTTTAAATCAATTAAAACCCATGGTAAAAGAACCAAAATATAAAGCACTTTTAACTTTTTCTTGTTTAAGGGTCCATCTTAAGGTATCAAATACTTCCTGTGTAATCCTTTAAAAAGAGGCCTATAAAAATAATAAGGACTAACATTATCATCCTGTATTATCATTAAGAAATCTCTTTGAAAGATATAAGTATGTAAATACTCTGCCTAAAGAAAATTTCCAAGTATAAATGTAAATAATTCTGATTTACTTTTATAAAAATTTAAGTTTCTAAGTGATGTCATTAATCTATTTTGATGAAATATAACTTTAGGCAAGCAGACAAGACAAAAATGTTCTTCATAATGGTCTAGAAAAAGTATAATAGTCAATGTATTAAAACTAGTATTCTATTACCAAGAATATCTCTGAAGCTTAGAAAAAAGGCAAACCTTTCTGATATACATTTAAGTAATATCTTGCACAGTGGAAAAGTTTGCCCATATTCAGATACAGATAAATGCATAGGCAGACAGAGTAATCAGATTATGCAAAATTTTTCAGCCCCAGCTGAAGATCAGTATTAGAACAGCATCCAAATCATTCTTATAATTATGTTCTTATTGAGGACTTACTACATACAGACCCAGGTGCTTCATATTAACTGTCTCTAACAATCATGTAGGGTAGTAATTATTATTCTGATTTTATATAGGAAGAAACTGAGGCTTAAGGAAGTGACTTAAGAATATACATTCTATGGTTAAAACAGTATTTGAATTAAGTCTGTCAGGCTTCAGATGCCTGCACTGCTTCAAAGGTGTTAAAATGTATACTGGCTAGAATTGAGGGACCAAAGCATATAAATGCTAAAGAAATGTTAATATGATCAATTGAAATTAAAACCATATACTATTTAAGAAGCCTAACTAATCTCTAAATACTTAGGAAGCACTTATTCTATTTGTAGCATTAACACACAACTAAATTTCCAAAATTTAAACAAAAATTTGCTTTGCATACAACAAACATGCAAAAACAACAACCCCCATCCCCCATTAAACAATTAATAAGCTTGGTGTTTACAGGGGCATAGAAGTTGATTAGAATGTGTTCCTGAGGATATATATTCAATGCCATGGTACAGTTAACAGAACAAACTAGTATTTCCAGGTTATGTACAAGTCAAATTACAAAGATGGTACATTCCACTAAATAGCTTTTATTTCTTGAGCATCCACTTTATCTGAATATTAATTATTTCATTTAATCTTCATTACAAATGCAATGAAATAGACACTTCTGTCATAATTTTACCCATGAGGAAACTGAGACTTAAAGTCAGAGCTACCCAGTGGTAGAAAGAGGATTTTGAACTCACAACGATCAGGTACTTAAGAACATATTCTTAAACACTATGTAAACACTGTTAATACCCGTTGTAGTTTAAATACTTTAGTGAGTATTCAATGAGAGAAAATATTTTGTAAAAATCCATTATGTAGAAGTTATTTCGGTTAAAGAACTATTTCTTTCTTCTGCTGACAACAATATAACCTAAAGAAGTACTACTGAAATTCTAATGATTCTAAAGACATGAATATATATCCCAATTATATATATTTGATAGAATGCTGTGATATTACTTAAGATATATTTATACTATTATTTGGATATGACTTGATAGTTTTATATTTCTAATCTACTTCTATAAAATTTTTAAAATTATAATTTTTCAGGAGTCAAAAACAATACAATTTTAACAGTATCACATTTAACAACATTTATATTGCAAAATACTTGATACAGGAATAGTTAATTTACTATTTTCTAACAGGAGCAAATTATAATGACAACTATTCATTAAACACTCCTAATTCAAAAGGTACTGTATATAAAATGTGGTTACCTGTGCCTTTTCGATATTTGTAGGATGGAACTGTCGGTCAAATACTTTTTTCACAATATCAAGAAATAAGCATGTAAAAACCATGAGGATTATGGCAAACCAAGCAGAACCACTTGATAGGAGCTGAATAAATACAAAGTACATATTCTGGGAACTCAAAAATGGCCTGCAAAGAAAGTGGGATTAATAAAAGAAGAAACTGACAAGACAGATTCTTAAATCAAGACATTAAGTAAACCACTATATTCAAAGGTTACAATTTTAGGTATACAGCGGTAAAATGTTCAAAATTTCAAATCAATGTAATTTAATTAACTAATAAAATGTGATATACTTTCATTGTCAAAAATAAAATCCAATTTAATTCGCTTGAATGACAACCATAGTTTTTATAATTAGGAAGTGGCAAGTAGTTGACTTATTCTATCCCAGTGGTAGGAAATCCAAAGAATTATGTAGTAATACAGACTTAAGAGGTTAAAAAAGCAAGAAAAAGTATGTAATAAAATGTTTTCTACTAAGCAACTATAAGGTTGATAACCAAAATTTTAGGTTGAAAAGCTCTAGTTAGAGGATCTTCTTTATACACTTATTTTAAAATAAATGTACTCACAAATATTACTAGTTCTACACAGTAATAGGTTTTGTCAAGATACCATTTTTGGGGTTTTGTACATATCACTTCAAAGCAGTATGGGGAAATACAGGAAAAAATGAAGAAATAAAGAGGAATAAAAGCAAATGATAGTCATGAGCATCCTTTTATAATCCTAATGAAAGTTAATGTTTAGCCAATCCAAGTTTTTTACCCGCTTTTTGTAATATTTTGCAGACACAGTAGGCAATGTAATATAAATACTCTAATTCAGGGACTTCAGTTGTCCATGACTTATCAAAGAATTTTAGGATTCTTTAGGATAAGCATTCATTTCTGATCTATCAGAGAAGCTGAATACCTGATTTTAGCAATGAAGATACAGCACACTATTTACTTTTCAGAGATAAAGTTACCTTTTTCATGAAACTTTAATGGTTCTATGTGCCTTATTTTATTATATACATTAGTAACAATTTAGAGGTATCAATACTATGGTTAGCATAAAGAACAATAATTTTCAAGTAAATCCTATTTTTAACCTTTGTGATCTTAAACAGTTCAGTATCCAAATAGAAAAAAAGGGATAGTAAGATTATTGTGATGAATCAATGTAATATCTCAGGTAAAACACTAGAATGCAGTAATTGTTAGCTTCTTTTTTCTTCCTTATTAGTAAGATCAACTGAAAGAACTAAATTTCTTATCAGGATAGGCTCTTAAAACTATTCTGAGCAGAATTTGTTCAAACCTATCATAATAAATATTAGAGTTGAATCAATATAATTAAAATACAATATAGTAACTCACCAGAGAATCCCTCCATAAAACAAAGAAAACACAAAATAGAATAAAATAGATCCCCACGTAACAAGATGATTGATCCAGGTCCAAAAATGAGTTTCCAAAGCCATCTAAAAAAATAAATTAAAAAATCCTTAATGTAAATTAATAAATCTTTAACTTCTCAGATAAAACCCAAGAATAAGTGACTAAAAAGTTCCTATGGCAAAGTCCCTCAGAAGACAAATATTAATGAAAAGCTCCTAGTATGAAATTGAACGATTTCAAGTTTATACTATTTTTCTTCTGTGAGGAAGCAGCATTAAAATTTCATGAGTACTTTATCAATTCCATGGGCTAAACCAGCTTGTGTTATCTTGCATTACATATAGAGAAGCACAATTTCACAGGTGGGTATTGAGGAGTTAACTTTCCTCTGACTAGAAAAATCAGCTGAGGCTTTCCAAAATAATGAATTAAAAAATGAATTCATAATGAATTTGACAAAAATTAAAATGAATTATCAAACTAGCCATCCATGAAATTATGCATGACTAAAAAGAAAAACTATATCACAAAATAAATGAAGAAAATTAGAATTATATAGACAAAACGTGTCCATACTTCTAATTTCTGTATCATACCTTTGCTGTGACGGTAATAACCATGACTGTGAAGACCAAGGTGCCAAATGTCCAATTTCCAAACATCTAAAACATAAAGAATAAACTAGTATTGTATTACATGTTAAAATGATGCTGAAACAGAAGTGATGCAAAGAATAACCACATTCTTTACTGAAAATCACTTGCATCATTTATGTCAGGTACATTTGAAATCTGCCTAGATTAGTAAAGTTGAAGGAGAATGAGAAGAAATACAATAAAGCATTATTATGTTTATTACATAAATGATCCTTTGGATAACATTATCAGACTGGAAACTCAAAGACAGGCTTGAAGTTGTGTGGCACAGATAGTTTTTAGTGACAATTATACACTGGCTGGAAGAAGCACAAGCTGGAATCAAGACTGCCCGGAGAAATATCAATAACCTCAGATATGCAGATGACACCACCCTTATGGCAGAAAGTGAAGAGGAACTAAAAAGACTCTTGATGAAAGTGAAAGAGGAGAGTGAAAAAGTTGTCTTAAAGCTCAACATTCAGAAAACGAAGATCATGGCATCTGGTCCCATCACTTCATGGGAAATAGATGGGGAAACAGTGGAACCAGTGTCAGACTTTATATTTTTTGGCTCCAAAACCACTGCAGATGGTGATTGCAACCATGAAATTAAAAGACGCTTACTCCTTGTAAGGAAAGTTATGACTAACCTAGATAGTATATTGAAAAGCAGAGATATTACTTTGCCAACAAAGGTCCGTCTAGTCAAGGCTATGGTTTTTCCAGTAGTCATGTATGAATGTGAGAGTTGGACTGTGAAGAAGGCTGAGCGCTGAAGAATTGATGCTTTTGAACTGTGGTGTTGGAGAAGACTCTTGGGAGTCCCTTGGACTGCAAGGAGATCCAACCAGTCCATCCTAAAGGAGATCAGTCTTGGGTGTTCATTGGAAGGACTGATGCTGAAGCTGAAACTCCAATACTTTGTCCACCTCATGCGAAGAGTTGACTCATTGGAGGTGGACAAAGACCCTGATGCTGGGAGGGATTGGGGGCAGGAGGAGAAGGGGATGCCAGAGGATGAGATGGCTGGATGGTATCACCGACTTGATGGACGTTGAGTTTGAGTGAACTCTGGGAGTTGGTGATGGACAGGGAGGCCTGGTGTGCTGTGATTCATGGGGTTGCAAAGAGTCGGACACGACTGAGCTACTGAATTGAACCGAATTGATACAGCTGTTAGTAACTGCTTTACTCCTGTCACACAGTAAATATGATAATAAACCCTGTTCAACTATAATTATTTTCTGAAACCACTCCAGCCAAAAGTCACAAGAGAATACCTGCCACTGTATTTTGGACACATAATAGAAAGATCAAGTAAAAAGAAATTTATACACAAAACCAACACTTGAAAGGAAAGATAACGGCTAGTGGAATGACTCAAAGGATTCCATGTAAAAATACAGTTAATGCCAGTCAGATAGTATTGCCCTGGGCTTTTTAGCCAAAACTGACTGCTGCTGCTGCTAAGTCACTTCAGTCGTTTCTGATTCTGTGCTACCCCATAGACAGCAGCCCACCAGGCTCCCCCGTCCCTGGGATTCTCCAGGCAAGAACACTGGAGTGGGTTGCCATGTCCTTCTCCAATGCAGGAAAGTGAAAAGTGAAAGTGAAGTCGCTCAGTCGTGTCCGACCCTCAGCGACCCCATGGACTGCAGCCTACCAGGCTCCTCTGCACATGGGATTTTCCAGGCAAGAGTACTGGAGTGGGGTGCCACTGCCTTCTCCTATTAAAAATGCAGATTTGCAGATTCCCCAAAGAATATCAGGATTTAATTTCCACAAATAAGAGCATAACCAGAATTTTACGTCAATTTAGGTCACCAAATAGTCATAATCTTTACCATTGGTTTTAAAAAAACTATTTAAAAGACCAGTCATTTAAAAACAAATGGGTTCCAATGGCAAAAAAAACTTATCTAAATAATTCAAAATAAATGACAAACTCAGTGCTTAAGACCCTGAATAGCCAAAATAATTTGAGAAAAGAATAATGGAGCTGGAGGAATCATACTCCCTGACTTCAGACTATACTACAAAGCTAATGTAATCAAAACAGTATGATACTGGCACAAAAACAGACATATAGATCAGTGGAACAGACACACAGATCAGTGGAACAGGACAGAAAGCCTGGAAATAAACCTACGCACCAATGGTCTAATTAATCTATGACAAAGGAGGCAAATATATACAATGGAGAAAAGACAACCTCTTCAATTAGTGGTGCTGGGAAATTGGACAGTTACATGTAAAATAATGAAATTAGAACATTCCCTGCTGCTGCTGCTGCTGCTAAGTCGCTTCAGTCATGTCCGACTCTGTGTGACCCCATAGACGGCAGCCCACCAGGCTCCCCCGTACCTGGGATTCTCCAGGCAAGAACACTGGAGTGGGTTGCTATTTCCTTCTCCAATGCATGAAAGTGAAAGTGAAAGTGAAGTTGCTCAGTCAGGTCTGACTCTTAGCGACCCCATGGACTGCAGCCTACCAGGCTCCTCCGTCCATGGGATTTTCCAGGCAAGAGTACTGGAGTGGGGTGCCACTGCCTTCTCCGAACATTCCCTAACACCATATAAAAAAATAAAATCTAAAGAAAGTAAAGACCTAAACGTAAAATTCCTAGAAGAAAACATAGGCAGAACACTTTGACATAAAATGCAGAAATACATTTTTGGATCTGTCTCCTAAAGTAATGGAAATAAAAACAAAAATAAACAAATGGGACCTAACTAAACTTAAAAGCTTTTGCCAGCAAAGGAAACCATCCACAAAACAGACAGACAAGTTATGAACTGGGAGAAAATATCTGCAAATGATGCTACAGATGAGGGATTAATTTCCAAAATATACAAACAGCTCATGCAGCTTAATTATAAAAAAAATAAATAAATGGGCAGAAGACCTAGTAGACATTTCTCTAAAGAAAACACACAGATGGTCAACAGGCATATTAAAAATTGTTCAATATTACTAATTATAGGAGAAATGCAAATCCAAATTTCATTAATGAGGAATCCCCTAACAGTGCCAGACTAGCCATTATTAAAAAGTCTACAGAAGGATTTCCTTAGTGGTCCACTGGTTATAAACATGCCTTGCAATGCAGGGGATGTGGGTTCAATCCCCCGTCCAGGAAATAAGATCCCACATACCTAGGGGCAACTAAGCCTGCATGCTGCAACCAGAGCCTGGCGATCTAGAGCCCATGCTCCGCAATGAGAGAAAGCCCACATAGTGCAACAAAGAGCCACCATGCCAGAACTTTCCTACACTGTTGGTGGGAATTTAATTAATGCTGCCACTATGGAGAATAATGGTCCTTAAAAAGCTAAAAACAGTTACCATATGATTCTGCAATCCCAATCCTAGGCTTATAACCAGAGAAAACTACTTTGAAAAGACACATGAACCCCAATGTCCATAGCAGCACTATTTACAATAGCCTAAAACACAGAAGCAACCTAAATGTCCACTGACATATGAATGAATAAATAAGTGGGGTATATACACAATGGAATATTACTTAGCCATAAAAAATAATGAAATAACGCCATTTTTGGTAACATGGATTCACCCAGAGATTACTATATTAAATGAAGTAAGTCAGACAAATATCATATGATGTTACATACACAGAATCTAAAAAAAAAAAGATATAAATGAAATTGTTTATAAAACAGAAACAGATTCACAGACACAGAAAACAAACTTATGTTACCAAAGGGGATAGCAGGGTTGGGTGGGGAGAGAAGATAAATTAGAAGTTTGGGATTAACATATACACCCTGCTATATATAAAACAGGTAAACAGTAAGGACCTACTGTATAGCACAGGGATCTTGTAATAACCTATAATGGGAATCTGAAAAAGAATATATATATGTATACATACAACTGAATCACTATGCTATACATGTGAAACTAACAACACTATAAGTTAACTATACTTCAATTAAAAAACAAATAGCTTAAAAGGTAAAAAAGTAACCAATAAATAATGGTTCTTACAATCAACAATGAAACATTAATGTCCCTTTATTTGAGGGTATTCTGCCAACAAAGGTCCGTCTAGTCAAGGCTATGGTTTTTCCTGTGGTCATGTATGGATGTGAGAGTTGGACTGTGAAGAAGGCTGAGCGCCAAAGAATTGATGCTTTTGAACTGTGGTGTTGGAGAAGACTCTTTAGAGTCCCTTGGACTGCAAGGAGATCCAACCAGTCCATTCTAAAGGAGATCAGCCCTGGGATTTCTTTGGAAGGAATGATGCTAAAGCTGAAACTCCAGTACTTTGGCCACCTCATGCGAAGAGTTGACTCACTGGAAAAGACTCTGATGCTGGGAGGGATTGGGGGCAGGAGGAGAAGGGGACGACAGACGATGAGATGGCTGGATGGCATCATTGACTCGATGGACGTGAGTCTGAGTGAACTCCGGGAGTTGGTGATGGACAGGGAGGCCTGGCGTGCTGTGATTCATGGGGTCGCAAAGAGTCGGACACGACTGAGCGACTGATCTGATCTGATCTGGGGAGCTTATTTGTCAAGAGGAAAATAATGGAAAAGTCATATTGACTTTTCCTGCTTTCATCATCTCTAGAAATGACTTAGAATACTGAAAAAACATTGTATCTCACTCAATTTGGCTCTCAAGAATGCTAGCTCCTCTTTCAGTGATATGGAAACAGTTAATTAATGCAGTCAGGCCACCTGGGCCTGGAAATGGTAACAACCACACATATCTACCTCTCAGTATCTGGTTTTACTGGGCCCAGATTGGGGCTAATTATGTGTATCTTCCTTTGAAGCAGAGAATAATTTAAAATTCGAGCATTTAAGGACCTAGAGGGAGCTGTAGAAAACAAATTCACATTCTCTTTTTTGGGTAAATTAGCAAACTAGTTTATTTCAACTGCAGCAATAACTTAAGACTATTTCTCTGTGATTTCCCCTTGAATTTAGTTTAACTGGCGATGAGGTGAGTGGCAGAGAGGATTTGGGGATCTAGCTAGAGAGAAGCTGAGTTGGGCTTATTTGGCTTGTGTTAAATAGAACCTATTTATGTCACTCACAATCATTTTCACATATACTTATGTTTGAAATTATAGTTTTATGTTTTTTTCACTTAAAGAGGGCCTGCCAAAATGAGTAAGGTTTAGACTACTAAACCTGGATCTGTTCCTGCTCAGAAGAGACAAATGCTCAAAACATTTTCTAACACAATGTTTTGGGTTTTTAAGTCACTTCTTTTAACTTAATTTGTTACCTAATTATTTAATAAAGCCAACCATATATTTCAAATTAAAGAAGATGATTCATTATTCACTTGTAAAGCCAATCAAGATATAATAACGGAGAATCTATAATAATGGTACATACCAAGTACCATTCTAGACCTTGGGGAATGAAGCAGTAATAATGTAACATTCCTGACCTCATGGAGCTTGCCTAGTAGAAAAGGCAGAAAATAAACTTACAGGAAGTGACAGAAAGTGGGAGGGACAGGATTTTACTGGAGTGGTCTAGAAAGTCTGAGTCAAGCCAGTGATAGTTCAGGAGACCTGAAGGAATTAAGGGATTCAGCCACATGACCACATGAGGGAAAAGAATCTAGGCAGAGAAACAGCAAGTGCAGAAGTCCTAATACAGGAATAAATTAGTCTGAAGGAGCAAGAAAACCAGTGTGGCTGGCGTAGAGTGACTAAAAGGGAAGGTGGTAGGAAATACAGTCCAAGAGGTAGTCCAAAATTTTTTTCATTTTTATAAGCTCATTTGGGCTGCTGTGCAGAGAATGGATAGTAGGAAGGGAAAGAATGGAAGCAGGAAGAAGGCAGCTACTATGGTCCCTAAAAGACTGAAAAGGAATAGCTGGTAATGAAGCCAAAGTAACTTATTGAGACTAAGAGAAGATACTGTGGCAGGCAGGAAGGCTTCATAAATTGTACCCAGTGGTTGAGTTCATAAGGGCTGAGGCACGCTCTTGGATTTAGCAATAAAATGGGTGCTGCTGACCATAAAGAACATGGTTTGGATGAGAGTGCTTTGGGGGAAAGTCCCACAGGAGTACATTCAAGGGAGAAGAGGAGGCCAGGAAGTAGAAATAGTAAAAAAAAAAAAAAATATAACTTCTTCCAATTTTGTAACAGGTTTAACTTAACTATACATTGATCTATAAGACAATTACCTTCTATAGAGTTAATCAGTTGTTCAGTTCTCCAGTACAAACTATCTCTTTATTATTCATTTTAAACATTGACCAATTGTTGGATGATACCATAAGAAGCAATGTATATTTTTCTGTTCTCTGTATATGAATAATTTCCTATTGATTGGAGTATTAATAGTGCTTTAAATATTCTCATGAATAAGAGAATATGCAGGAAAATTATGCAATGAACTAGATAATCAAAGACATTTCAATCATACAAGCTTTAATTAAAATAAATCTATATCTACTGTTAGGAATTAAATTGCATATGTGTCTTTAATGACCTGATTGGCAATTACAGTGGTTAAATCATTTGAATTAAAATAAAGATACTGACTTCTCTGTGGAATACAAATATAAAATAGTATATTTCTATCTTAACACAGAGCTCTTATCATTTGATGATTAGGTTTCAACAGCTGATGACATGTATAGTATAAAAGAGTAATTAAAATCATTAACACTTAAAAAAAAAAGTTCTGTAGTAAAAAATACAAAAAGGTTTTTCTTTCTCAAAATTACAACCTAGGCTCAACCCTGAAGAATAGACAGTCATAAGAGAAAGAGGCAACAGCATTCTAGAGAGGAAACAGAAATGGCTTTGAACACTAGAAATGAATGTTGCATGTTCTGAGGGAGCCAGCAAGGGCAGTTACACAGTTAAAGAGAGAGTTTGTGGGAGAAGTAGGCTAGATGGGATTGGGTAGGACAAGGTCTTCAGTAAAAAGACTTGATAGCAATCATAACAATACTCTGAAGGTTGAGTACTTCTGTATGCTAGCCACTATGCCTAATACCCTACATATATCATTTATTCCTCACAGCAAACCTATAAGGTAGTAATTAAGCTCCTAATTTTGAAGGAGGAAACTGAGTCTCAGAGAGGTTAACTAACTCATCCCAAATCACTCAAATGATAACTTCAGGTGCTAGGATGTAAATCCAATCTGACCGACTGTAACATATGCCCCTTTCCCACTGTTATCTACTAGTACTGGTGGCAGGGAGTGGTAGATTAATTTCTAGTGGCATATATCTGAGTGACAGAACTGGTAGACTAAAAGGGGAAGGAACTTAATGATATACAATTTGAGTTAAAAAAAATGGTAGTTAACTTATGGTAAAAAGAAAAAAAAAACTTTTATACCAAAGGGCCAACAACAATTTACCTTTCATTAAGATTTTTTCTTTCATATAAAGCATGCTCAAGATTTAATTTTAAAATAAAGTCACTAAAAACTAGAAGCAAATCAAAACTGTAATATTCTTAAATAATTTATGCCATATAATAGGCTCCAAAATCACTGCAGATGGTGACTGCAGCCATGAAATTAAAAGACGCTTACTTCTTGGAAGGAAAGTTATGACCAACCTAGACAGCATATTGAAAAGCAGAGACATTACTTTGTCAACAAAGGTCCATCTAGTCACGGCTATGGTTTTTCCAGTGGTCATGTATGGATGTGAGGGTTGGACTGTGAAGAAAGCTGAGCGTGGAAGAATTGATGCCTTTGAACTCTCAAGAGTCCCTTGGACTGCAAGGAGATCCAACCAGTCCATCCTAAAGGAGATCAGTCCTGGATGTTCATTGGTAAGACTGATGTTGAAGCTGAAACTCCAATACTTTGGCCACCTGATGGGAACAGCTGATTCATCTGAAAAGACCCTGATGCTGGGAAAGATTGAGGGCAGGAAAAGAAGGGGATGACAGAAGATGAGATGGTTGGATGGCATCACCGACTCAATGGACATTGGTTTGGGTGAACTCCGGGAGTTGGTGATGGACAGGGAGGCCTGGCATGCTGCGGTTCATGGGGTCGCAAAGAGTCAGGACTGAACGACTGAACTGAATATTACGTAGCTATGAAAAAATATTTTTGAAGCATTTTTAATAAGAAAAATCACTAAGGCAATACTAAGGGGAAAATGATGATAAGGTTATTGAGAAATAAGAGGATATAAATTCTGAGGTTAATGAAAAAATAATAGAAATATGTAAAAATGATAGGAATAATTACAGTACAAGGAGAACAGGTGGGTTTTTTTTTTTTGTATATTTTTCGGATATAGTATTTCAAAATCAGAAGAAAAAGTAACTAGCACAAAAGAGATCTCTTTAACTTCTTTTTTATCCAATGACATCTTCCTTTTTTCTTAACTTTTCCCCCTGTTTATTCTGTCCCATTTTTGGCCCAGTATTTTAGGTGGAAATGGGCATGCTCATCCATATATTTATATATTTGATGACTGAACTTCCCTGGTGATTCATTGGTTAGGAATCTGCCTGCCAATGCAGGGACACAGGTTCGATTCCCAGTCCAAAAAGATCCCACATGCAAAGACTCAACTAAGCTCATGGGCCACAACTGTTACTAAGACCACACTGTAGAGCCCCTGCTCCGCAACAAGAGAAGCTACCACAATGAGAAGCCATTGCACTGCAGCTAGAGAGTAGCCCCTGCTCACTGCAAAGCCTGTGAGCAGCAACCAAGACCTAGCACAGGCAAATATATATATATATATATATATATATATATATTTGATGGTCCTTGCACAGGTGGTAATACTGCACAGAAGTGTACCAGGCTAATAATTGTTTCTCAACAGAATTTAGGATCATGGCAAAGCATACAGGCTTTGACATTATACATATTTATACTGTATAATATAGAATATTATATATCAGTTATATAATATTGAATTATACTTTTGTAATTTATTTACTATGTGACTTGAGGCAAGTTTCTTAACCTGAGATTACTTTTCTAATACGAAAAAAGTAACATATATTTTCCTCATATAGGACTGTTGTTACAATTTAGTAAGTTAATACATGGAATACACCTGGCACAGAGAAAAAAATTCAATAAAATTCAATTACTTGGGGGAAATGCTGTTAACATTCATGCTACACAAACTAGATTCCAAACCTGGCTAAGCATGTCCTCACAAGTGGCAATAATATGTATGTTCCTATTCTACATCCTAAAGGGATTTGCATGGTTAAAGCCTAAAATTGAAATTCATTTCCTTTATGCCCTTGAATATTGTGTTATTTCAATTGCTCATTTCCGGTATCTCTCACAAGATTCTAAGCTCTATAACCGAGTGTGTTAGTTTCTCTCATAAATCTAGGCACTAGTATAGTACACGGGAATGGCTGCTGCTGCTGCTGCTGCTAAGTCGCTTCAGTGGTGTCCGACTCTGTGTGACCCCACAGACAGCAGCCCACCAGGCTTCCCCGTCCCTGGGATTCTCCAGGCAAGAACACTGGAGTGGGTTGCTATTTCCTTCTCCAATGCATGAAAGTGAAAAGTGAAAGTGAAGTCGCTCCGTTGTGTCCGACTCTAGCGACCTCATGGACTGCAGCCTACCAGGCTCCTCCGTCTATGGGATTTTCTAGGCAAAAGTACTGGAGTGGGGTGCCATTGCCTTCTCTGACATGGGAATGGCTAGTCCTCAATAAATGTTTGTTGCACAGATAAAACGTCATATTCTCCCAACAGCAAATATATTTTGGAGTTCTTAAGTATTGCCAGCAGAAAACAGAAACTAAAGGTAACAAGTGAAAAGAAGAGAAGTGAAAAGCAAAGGAGAAAAGGAAAGATATAAACATCTGAATGCAGAGTTCCAAAGAATAGCAAGAAGAGATAAGAAAGCCTTCCTCAGTGATCAATGCAAGGAAATAGAGGAAAACAACAGAATGGGAAAAACTAGAGATCTCTTCAAGAAAACTAGAGATACCAAGGGAACATTTCATGCAAAGATGGGCTCGATAAAGGACAGAAATGGTATGGACCTAACAGAAGCAGAAGATATTAAGAGGAGGTGGCAAGAATACACAGAAGAACTATACAAAAAAGATCTTACAACCCAGATAATCACTATGGTGTGATCACTCACCTAGAGCCAGACATCCTGCAATGTGAAGTCAAGTGGGCCTTAGAAAGCATCACTACGAACAAAGCTAGTGGAGGTGATGTAATTCCAGTTGAGCTATTTCAAATCCTAAAAGATGATGCTGTGACAGTGCTCACTCAATATGCCAGCAAATTGGGAAAACTCAGCAGTGGCCACAGGTCTGGAAAAGGTCAGTTTTCATTCCAATCCCAAAGAAAGGCAATGCCAAAGAATGCTCAAACTACCGCACAATTGCACTCATCTCACACACTAGTAAAGTAATGCTCAAAATTCCCGAAGCCAGGCTTCAGCAATATGTGAACCGTGAACTTTCAGTATGTTCAAGCTGGTTTTAGAAAAGGCAGAAGAACCAGAGATCAAATTGCCAACATCTGCTGGATCATCGAAAAAGCAAGAGAGTTCCAGAGAAACATCTATTTCTGCTTCATTGACTATGCCAAAGCCTTTGACTGTGTGGATCACAATAAACTGTGGAAAATTCTTCAAGAGATGGGAATACCAGACCACCTGACCTGACTCTTGAGAAACCTATATGCAAGTCAGGAAGCACAGTTAGAACAGGACATGGAACAACAGACTGGTTCCAAATAGGAAAAGGAGTATGTCAAGGCTGTATATTGTCACCCTGCTTATTTAACTTCTATGCAGAGTACATCATGAGAAACTCGGGGCTGGAAGAAGCACAAGCTGCAATCAAGATTGTCGCGAGAAATATCAATAACCTCAGATATGCAGATGACACTACCCTATGGCAGAAAGAGAAGAGGAACTAAAAAGCCTCTTGATGACAGTGAAAGAGGAGAGTGAAAAAGTTGCCTTAAAGCTCAGCATTCAGAAAACGAAGATCATGGCATGTGGTCCCATCACTTCATGGGAAATAGATGGGGAAACAGTGGCAGACTTTTGTTTTTTGGGCTCCAAAGTCACTGCAGTTGGTGACTACAGCCATGAAATTAAAAGACGCTTACTCCTTGGAAGGAAAGTTATGACCAACCTAGATAGCATATTCAAAAGCAGAGACATTACTTTGCCAACAAAGGTCCATCTAGTCAAGGCTATGGTTTTTCCAGTGGTCACGTATGGATGTGAGAGTTGGACTGTGAAGAAGGCTGAGCGCTGAAGAATTGATGCTTTTGAACTGTGGTGTTGGAGAAGACTCTTGAGAGTCCCTTGGACTGCAAGGAGATCCAACCAGTCCATTCTGAAGGAGATTAGTCCTGGGTGTTTTTTGGGAGGACCGATGCTGAGGCTGAAACTCCAGTACTTTGGCCACCTCACGCGAAGAGTTGACTCATTGGAAAAGACTGATGCTGGGAGGGATTGGAGGCAGGAGGAGAGGGAGACGACAGAGGATGAGATGGCTGGATGGGATCACTGACTCGATGGATGTGAGTCTGAGTGAACTCTGGGAGTTGATGATGGACAGGGAGGCCTGGTGTGCTGCGATTCATGGGGTTGCAAAGAGTCGGACACGACTGAGCGACTGAACTGAACTGAAAGGTGACAAGTATTTTCAGTCTATCACAGGACTACAGTTGTTATTTCTTTCCTTCCTAACCTATCTAGTTAAGCCTAGAGAGAGAGGCCTAGTTCTGCAAAGAATCTCTCAACATGAGCATTCCAGTCAGGACACAGAAGCAACAAACTGTGTGGCACTCCTTTCCAATTTTAAATTTCAGAAATATGGCCATTCTAAACTGTAACTTGACATCTTCAGGATTGCTGGTGTGCACTAAAGAGTACAGCAGCACTTTTTAAGCTTACCAAAAAAAAAATATACATCCATTTAAAAGCAAAACCCTAGACATTGTCTCTATTTCTCATTTGAAAAAGCCAATAGAATTACTGTGAGGATTAATGGAAATGCAGCATGTAAAGCACTGAGCACAATATTAAGTACTAAATAAACAGTAGCTATTATTAAAACACAATCCTGAAGTGAACAGCATGCAATGGAATGAATATATCCCCTTATATGAATTAATTTTTGAACCCGCAAAACTACTTAGGTAATTTGAGTTTCACATTAAAATTACACTGCACTGCCTTTCTGTTTTAATTTTCATTTGTATGAAATTTGATTAAAAATAAGTTAAAACCTTTTAATAATTACATTTTAATATATACAACTTTATAACTTAAATGTAATTTTACTTTATTTTTTATGACAGAAAGTTATCAAAAGCCAAACTACATTAATTATTAAAAACATTGGGTAAAAAACTGTATATTTTACCTGGCCATTTCCAAGCAGAGATGTATCTTTCCCTATGAGAAAATAGGATCCAAAAAAGAAAATAAAGGCATGACTGAAACCCAAGGTGGTCCAATAAAGAAATGTTTTCATGCTTAATTGACGGTTTTTACTTATGTCTCTGCAAATTTAAAAAAAAGAGAAAAAAAAACCATCAGGACTTATTATTTATCTACTAAATAATTATTACCATTTGATAATTAAAAAACAAGATGGCTTTTTAATTTAAAATTGCTTACAAATTTTAGAAGAACAAAACCTAATTTACAAACCACTGCTTGTAAATCATACAGCTGTGTAATAGCTTATAATTCTCATATTCAAATACAATTTCTCATTTGATAAGGAAATATGATATGGGCATAATTCTTCAGTTTAATTGTGTAAAGTTGCTATTTCTTTGCTATTACTTTTTTTGGGGCCCTAATGTGTGCCTTATGGGATCTTAGTTTCCTGACCAGGGATTGAACCTGGCCCCCTGGTAGTGAAAGCCCAGAATCCTAACCACTGGACTGCCTGGGAATTCCCTCTTTGTCAAATTCTGTTATATTCTGTTATAACTCAGCCATGACTATTTCTTTATGGTGGAGTCATGTGAGCTAGGTTTAGCACCGAGGTTCCTAACTGAGTTCACAATCTATCAACAGCTATTATGAGAAGAAAAGTCTGTGCCAATCTTGGGTCAGGGCTTCAGTAGCTCAGCTGCTAAAGAATCTGCCTGCAATGAAGGAGACCCTGGTTCAATTCATAGGCTGGGAAGATCCCCTGGAGAAGGAACAGGCTACCGACTCCAGTATTCCTGGGCTTCCCTGGTGGCTCAGATGATAAAGAATCTTCCTGCAACGCGGGAGACCTGGGTTCAATCCCTGGGTTGGGAAGATACCCTGGAGCAGGGCATGGCAACCCACTCCAGTATTCTGGCCTGGAGAATCCCCATGGACAGAGAAGCCTGGCGGGCTATAGTCCATGGGGTTGCAAAAAGTCAGACACGACTAAACAACTATGCACAATCTTGGGTCAAGCCTAGCCCTAGATATCCTGGGAAATCAAGGTAAGTTACTGCCATTTCTGGATAACTGAATATCTCTATAAGCGTAAAGGTCAAGTAAATATGGTAATCATAAGTTAGTCCTGAAAACCCAGGGGGCCTGGGATGGGATTTAATGGCCTCAACTCTATATTTTGCATCAATTACTACCCATAAATTTGGCAGGGTTAGAACACGAACTATTTTTTAGGAACTCTAGAGACAACTAAGTAATGAATAACTTTTGTGTGTACCCATGAAACAGAGTATTATTGGTTTAAAACAGTAAGTGCAAATTATGCAACTGCTCAATGCATTCCTAGGACCAAACTATTCATTCCTAAAAACATTGGAAAAATCATTCAAATATTCTCTTCAATGTTCAACACCTATAAATCATACGAGAACTTAAGTACTTCCTTTAGTAAGATATTAATCACCAAGAAACTGCCTGATATACTTGCTTATTTTTAAGATACTTTTAAAAATGGATAACTATTGAAATATAATGTACTACTTGTTGCAAGAGGTGGTATGGACATTTAATATTGGAAAACACTTACCGATAGAGGGTGGGTTTGTTCTGTAATACATGAGGGTCTATATGTTGTTCCAACAGACTATATATCAGAATAGGCAGGGATGTAAAACAAATATTGTATAAAGTCAGGTACACGCTGTCATATAGTGTCTAGAAAGAGAAATTTGTAGGAATTTGTAGACTCTAGACTACATTACTATTATACTTATTCATATAATTACAAAGAAGCATCATAAAAATTACATATTTTCAGTTTACACTGAATCCATTTTAGTATGATGGACAGGGAAGCCTGGTGTGCTGCGATTCATGGGGTCACAAAGAGTCGGACACGAATGAGCGACTAAACTGAACTGGTTTCTTATATAAACATAATGTTTCTACATTTATATTCTTTGTGGAAATTGGAATATTTTGTTATGTCACGTGATTCTGCTATTACAGTCAGATGGATCTATATTTCAAGACATTCTAATTTGACCACTGGGATGTAATTTTACACAATTCTCTTACATGTGTCCTAGGCTTGTTATTATTCCTTTGATACGCTACACATATAGTTTTGCTTTCATAGCTTTGTCTTCCAACCTAAGTCCTACACTTTCTTTAATCCATGATCCATGAAACTTAAAAAACACTGGCTCAAATTCCTGATGATAGCTGCTTCTTCTAAACAGTTATATGTACTACTGTTGGTACTAAGTGCTTAGCACTTTGCCTATTCTTCACATATAGCTTTTACTAACATTGATACTGTCTCTCAGATTGTACTATAAATTCCCTGAAAACCTAATCAAAATAGGTTAAGTCTTCTTGTCACATGCTCTCACAGCATTCTCTATTTCATCCAAGTAAAACATTTTTACTAGCAATCAATGTCCAAGCAGATGTCTCAAATTTAGAGTTCCAGCTTGTAAACAAAGGAGAAAACGGTGATTAAGGGTAGGAAAAAACTCATTTAAAAAACCCCCAAAAACCTAAGATAATTAAAACTTTCAATAAATTAGAACAAATGTCTTGATCAATTAGAGATGCTGAGTATGATATGTGAGAAGGGTGCTCAAGTAGTCAGAAGCAATAGGTCCAAGCATGGTTTAGTTATTAACTATGTAATCCTGGGCAAGTTACTTAATCCCTATGGATTTCAGTTTCCTTCTCTGTGTGACATGTGTACAAAGAAAAGACCCATCAAGTGTTCATTATAGCTACTGTTAACCTATGACAAAGTTTTCCCTGTGAGCATATAGTCATATAGCTTCAGAACCCTTTTCAATATAGCACTCTTGGAACCTCCATTTAATTATTTACCTTCTGAGATGAAACCTATATGTCATCCCTGGACTCAATCACTATGTTTCTTTCAAATCTTAAAAAAATTCTATGAGTCAAAAAATAAATAATGATGTAATCTTCCAACAATTATGGGGCCTGGCTTGATATGAATTTTATAGAAGTACTATACATAAGTTGAAAATAGCAAAGTCCTCTCATAAGCTATTAAGAGTAATAATATCTATTTTTTAAAAAAAGCATCCACAGTTAAAATATTTTTTTGGTATTCACACTCACTTCAAGCTGAAAATCAGAAAAAAGAAATACTGACGCTAAGCTAATTAAATATACTATAAGAAAAGTTATGTCTAGTTAGTTATCTGTAGGACTAGGAAAAATAGAAAAGGTCCCTCCAAGTATTTAACAAAACCTGAACACATATACTCTACTCTTTATCTAAAAGGATAAAACAAAAGACTCTATTTACTTACTTGTTGAGAAAACAAACAGTAGAACTGATATAAAAATTGGGGTGTAATAAAGCACACATTCTGAAAAACAAGATTAAATGGAAATAATTGAAATATTTAAGTCTAAATGAGAAATGATTTATAAAAATGACTTTTATTAAAGAGTCCAGAAAATAATCTCAGTTGATATGGTAAGTAGATCTGCCCATAAGAACTTGTCCATACAAAAATAGGAAAATAAGAATCCCATTTTATTAAAAAATGCCTAAAAGTAGTCTATGAAGCACTGCAAATGTCAGAATGAAAATACCTTTGACTCCTATCATTGCCAAACAATATGATAATTTTGAATTTATAACTATTATTCAATACTTTTCATACAAAATACAATTAGGAAGGTTTACTTAAACTTTAGGGCTAAAATTACTTTAAAATGCAAAAATATTTAAAATACAATAAATGGAGTGATCAAAATCTCTTTCCATTACAAAAGCCTTGAAAGTGAAAGTGAAGTCGTTCAGTCGTGTCCGACTCTGCGACCCCGTGGACTGTAGCCCACCAGGCTCCTCCGTCCATGGGATTCTCCAGGCAAGAATACTGGAGTGGGGTGCCATTGCCTTCTCCAGGGGATCTTCCCAACCCAGGGATCAAACCCGGATCTCCCGCATTGCTGGCAGACGCTTTAACCGCTGAGCTACCAGGGAAGCCCAGGTCACAGCAAAAGTTGTTATAATAAGCTAAGAAAAAACTGCCAACATCGTCTATTAGCATTATACAGTCTACCTGTGTTCTTTCATTGGGCTGCAGCTACTAATTATAGAAATGCATGCAACACAGAACACTCTGATGTAGTAAATGTCTTGGTATTCAGAGGCGCTTAACATTGGTTCCAAATAATCCCATCTTTGCCCAAAGGGTCAAGAGATAGAACAATATTTCAACATAATTGGCTTCCTTGTAATTCTATGCATTTTATTTTATACATCTAAAATCCCTATACTGAGTAGTTTATACTACTAGACTACCAGTCATTCATGGCCCAAAAAAGATTAAGAACTTCTGCTTAAAATCACAATATTGGAGATAAAATTAAAACTTACTACTGGTTCCGGACAAAATAACAATAAAGAAATCAAACCATTCATGTTCTAATTTACATGGAATAAAATAAGTATGAATTTTGATGTGTCCTGACAAATTCATACATCCATGTAACTGCCACCACAATCAAGTTAAAGAACTTTTCTGTCAAGCAAAGTTCTCCCATATACTTTTCTAGTCAATTCTATCACTCACACTCTTGGCCTCAGGCAACCACTGATTTGCTTTCTGTGAGTACACATTAGATTTATGATAAAATAATAAAAGTATATGCCATAGACTATTGTTTTGACTTATAGAAAAAAATTTCAGACTAATTTGTATGGTAATATTAATAACATTCCTTAAACTGAAACCTCAAATACTGTTATCAATTAACTCTAACATATCTCCATGAAACTCACCTTATAAAAAAAATACTGTACAAGGGTAGCTATTCTAATGTAATAAAAATGACCATGAACAAAAAGCAATTTGGAGAGAAATTTAAATCTAGCTATTGCATAGTCACTGTTTCTTGCAGCTTGTCTTCCTTCTTTACCCATGATTCCTGTAATACAGGGGACAAAAAGGTTAGTTCACTGATAATTGGTAAATGTAAATTTTAAGATATGCCTGAAAATACCTTAATTATCTGTAGCAGCTGAACCTGGATTTAGGATCACTATATCCTAAATTATAGTAGACAATAGATTCCCAAAAGGTTGCTCTATTTATATCAAATATGTAATTAATACAAAGCTATAACATATACTAGGCATGTAACATCAATCTTCAAAGAATTAGAATAAAATTGATATAAAATATTAAAAGTTCAGGATCTAAGAACATTTTTTTATTCTAATGAAGAGAATGCCATAAAACAGCTTTCATATCTCTATTTCCAAGGACAAAAAATATGCTGAATCAAGTCAAAATAACCATGTTTAACAGTTTTAAAACTCTCACACAAAACTCTGTGCTTTTTAAAAGAAAAATGTACAATATTACTTGAAATCAGTACATAATTTTATCTCACAAATATGAGCACTTTTTTTGAGGTTACTATAGTTCATTAGGTTTCAAAAGTTATTTCCAAGTTTGTTTTTTCAATGTGAAACCAGGATTGAAAAAATTATTTTTTCAAAATTAAAATTTTCTATTTTTGTCATAAAAGGATGAAAATGTTCCAAAATGTAAAGACAATCATCTGTATTCACAGCTCCTAGAGTAAACCACTATTTCTGGTCTATATACTCTTAGAAGTTTTTCTTATGCATATTTCATGTATGTTCACTTAACATACATACAAATAAGTACATAAAGATGGGATTATTTGTTTTGTAATCTGCTTTCATCACTTTCTACATTATGGACATTGTTTACTTACTACATATGGACATATGTGCTTGCTAACATAGTCATTTATTTTCTTAAAAGGAATTCCTGGAGGCCTAGTCACTAGGTCAAAGGGCACACATTTTATTTTTGCTATGCACAGGCTTTCACTAGGTACAGCAAGTGGGAGTTACTGTTTGCTGTGGTGCATAGGCTTTTTATTACAATGGCTTCTCTCATTGCACAGCACAGGATCTAGGAGCATGGGCTTCATAAGCTGGAGCATGTGGGCTCAATTAGTTGTGGCTCTCGTGCCCTAGAGCATGAGAGTTTCACTAGTCGTGGCACGAGAGATCAGCAGTTTTGGTGCACAGGCTTAGTTGTTCTGTATCATGTGGAATCTTCCTGGACTACGGATTGAAACCACATCCCCTACACTGGCAGGCAGATTCTTATCCACTGTACCACCAGGGAAGTCCAAAGGGCACACATTTAAAATTGTTATATATAATAATGCATGGTGTACCAATTTACGTGCCCACTAACATCATTTAAGGGCATTTGTTAATCTACATGCTTGTGTGCTCAGTTGTGTCCAACTCTTTATGACCCCATGGACTGTAGTCTACCAGGCTCCTCTATCCATGGAGTTTTCCAGGCAAGAAAACTGGAGAGGGTTGCCGTTTCCTACTCCAGGGTATCTTCCTGATCCAGGGATTGAACCCCCATCTCTTGCATCTCCTGCATTGGCAGGGGAGTTCTTTAACCACAGTGCCACCTGGGAAGTCTATACCCTTGTCCATTTCAGGGTTTTTTTTTTTTTTTGCCAATCTGACAGGCAATTTTAACTTACTTTTTGATTATTACGGAGATTTCTACTAGAGTGTTTTTCTTATTCTCCTTAAATTAAGACCTCACATAATAGGAATACTAAGACTATCATCTATTTTACAAATATTCTTTACTAGTTTGTCTTTAAAATTTTTTAATATAAGTATTTACTTCTGCCACACATGTTGATCTTTTTCCTTTTCAGTTCCTTGCTTTCTTTGGTTTTGTACTTAAAAGATCCTTCCATACTTCAAATAACAGGATTATTCACTAAAGTCTATTATTTTTTATGGCCTTCAAAAATTATTTAAATCCTAATCCATCTGGAATTTGTTTTGCTATAAGCAATGGAAAGGGACTCACTTTTTCCCCCCAAATAACTAGTTATATCAGTGTTTTATTAAATCAAATAATTTGTTTCCTTACTTATTTGAAACATCTCCTTTGTTACATACTCAATTTCCAGATGTGCCGAACTGATTCTGTTCACTGGTCTGGCTGTTATCATATTATTGATAAAATCAAACTGTTACAAGTATTGTAGCTTTATATACTCTAACATATGATATAATAAGTTATAAAATTATCATGAAGATTTCTGGGAAACAACAGTATAAACAATATAAAGAAAGTGAAGTTTACAAAATGAAGAGTTAATTATCCCAAAGAGGAAGAAGCTGATTTGAGGGATACACTGGAAATATGGGACCTGATCAGTATTCATCACACAGTCAACTCCAGAGCAAGGACTATCTTCTTTTCTAACTCTATAAACTTTTATCCTTCAACAAAAACCCATACTCCTCTCTTTTGCTTCCTCAATAAAATTACTGAGGAAGACAGGTCAAAATACGGTTTAAGTGGGAAATGAATGGTAATATAAATATAATAAAATGATTTTAGTATTCTGAATTTAATAAAAATTTTAGGCAAAAATAGAAAAAAATTAGCATAAAGGTTATTAAATTAGAAAGTTACTTGAAATTTTATAGTTTGGTATAATTTCCTGTCTCTAAAATTATCTTTAAAATACATTCCAAAATCTTTAGACTAATGTATAAAGTAAATAATAATATTCTAAAATAAGAATAATTATATATATCATGAACTTAGAATTTAAAAATGATAAAAATACTGCGTAAAAGTATTTAAAAAGGTACAAAATTGCATGTAAAACTAAACTAACTTTACTGGGAAGAAGAACTGGCGAAGATAAAATTCACTAGTGGTATTTATTTCCTTGAAAATTTGCAATTAAAACATCTTGCGGCTTCCCTGGTGGTCCAGGTGGCTAAGATGCCACATTCCCAAAACAAAGGGCCTGGGTTCAATCCCTGGTCAGGTAACTAGATCCCCCATGCTGCAATTACGACCCAGGGCAGCCAAATGAATATTTTAAAAAAATCCTAAATATTGGGCTTAATAATGATAGGTTTCTGACAGAAATACGATGTGATATATTACACCACTGCATTTAGTTTTCATTCGTATATGTGACATTGTACTTTATTCTACAAAAGATTTATCATCAAATAATTATAATTTTAGAAGTTCAAAGAAAAAATATCAATCACCTATGCCAACATGTGCTTCTTGTATCATGCTTACATCGTTAGCACCATCGCCAATAGCCAATGTTATTGGCTTCTCAGGTGAGATTTTTATCAGTCTTATTACCTGAAAGACATACAACTCATTAATTATAATAAAATTTCAATTTTCTTGTATTTATATAAAATTACTTATCTGAAATGATCTGCTTTAAGAACAATAAAAAATTAGTTTTACATTGGACAGTAATATGCACTGGGGTTCACTGTTTGAGGAATGTCTCCATTAAGACGTTAGGAATGTCTTTCAGAAATGACAACAAAACAGAATGTGGTCTTTGGATTTTATGATGGGATGTAAGAATCTGTTAAACACAGCTTAAATTTATAAAAAGCTTAATAATTGTGTAAAAAATTAACTACAATTAATTGAACTTTGTCAGGCAATTTTTTTCTCTCAAGAAATTATTTTCATTTGATACAGAGGAAAGATATTTATTTTCTCTTGTAATAAAGTTTCTTAAAAATTTAAAAAGCCATCAAAATTAAATTCAATGAAATCTAAAGAAAGGTTTCTTTGGAATACTTGAATGTACTTTTCTAAAGGATTTAGGCATTAGGTCTGTTTGGTCTCCAGTTTAATGTCCACAGACTGGGGTATAAGGGTTATAATAATAAAACAGGCACTGTAATAAAACCCCATGAAGCCAAAAAAAAAAAAAAAAACAACACCTGGATGTACAGTTTATTAGCTCTACATGTGAAATAATATGTTTAGATGTATATTTCAAAGCATATACTTGTGACGGTTTCAGTTACAAAAAATATTTGTATAGGTTTTCACTTGAATCATAGCTGAACATTAAATATTTCCTAACTACAGACCGCGCAGAACCACATCGGCTGCAACGGACCGCGCAGCCGAGAGGAGCTACCCCACGCCCAAAGTCAGGGGCAGCGGCTGAGAGGAGCTACCCCACACCCGAGGTCAGGGGCGGCGACCAAGAAGAGCTACCCCACGCCCGAGCTCAGGGGCGGTGGCCGAGAGGAGCTACCCCACATCCCAGGTCAGGGTCGGCGGCCGAGAGGAGCAACCCCACGTCCAAGGAGCAGTGGCTGCATGGATGCTGGAGGGCTGAGAGGAGCTACTCCATGTTCAAGGTCAAGAGGGGCGACTTCGTCCAAGGTAAGCAGCAGTGGCTGCGCTTTGCTAGAGCAGCCGTGAAGAGATACCCCACATCCAAAGTAACAGAAACCCCAAGTAAGATGGTAGGTGTTAAGAGAGGGCATCAGAGGGCAGACACACTGAAACCATAATCACAGAAAACTAGCCAATCTGATCACAGGGACCACCAGCTCAATGAAACTAAGACATGCTGTATGGGGCTACCCAAGACGGACGGCTCATAGTGGAGAGGTCTGACAGAATTGGTCCACTGGAGAAGGGAATGGCAAACCACTTCAGTATTCTTGCCTTGAGAACCCCATGAACAGTATGAAAAGGCAAAATGATAGGATACTCAAAGAGGAACTCCCCAGGTCAGTAGGTACCCAATATGCTACTGGAGATCAGTGGAGAAACAATTCCAGAAAGAATGAAGGGATGGAGCCAAAGCAAAAACAATACCCAGCTGTGGATGTGACTGGTGATAGAAGCAAGGTCCAATGCTGTAAAGAGCAATATTGCATAGGAACCTGGAATGTCAGGTCCATGAATCAAGGCAAATTGGAAGTGGCCAAACAGGAGATGGCAAGAGTGAATGTCGACATTCTAGGAATCAACGAACTGAAATGGACTAGAATGGGTGAATTTAACTCAGATGACCATTATATCTACTACTATGGGAAGGAATCCCTTAGAAGAAATGGAGTAGCCATCATGGTCAACAAGAGTCTGAAATGCAGTACTTGGATGCAATCTCAAAAACGACAGAATGATCTCTGTCCGTTTCCAAGGCAAACCATTCAGTATCATGGTAATCCAAGCCTATGCCCCAACCAGTAATGTTGAAGTAGCTGAATGGTTCTATGAAGACCTATAAGAACTTTTAGAACTAACACCCAAAGAAGATGTCCTTTTCATTATAGGGGACTGGAATGCAAAAGTAGGAAGTCAAGAAACACCTGGAGTAACAGGCAAATTTGGCCTTGGAATACAGAATGAAGCAGGGCAAAGGCTAATAAGAGTTTTGCCAAGAGAACGCACTGGTCATAGCAAACACCCTCTTCCAACAACACAAGAGAAGACTCTACACATAGACATCACCAGATGGCCAACAATGAAATCAGATTGATTATATTCTTTCAAGCCAAAGATGGAGAAGCTCTATACAGTCAGCAAAAACAAGACTGGGAGCTGACTGTGGCTCAGATCATGCACTCCTTATTGGCAAAGTCAGACTTAAATTGAAGAAAGTAGTGAAAACCACTAGACCATTCAGGTATGACCTAAATCAAATCCCTTATGATTATACAGTGGAAGTGAGAAGTAGATTTAAGGGACTAGATCTGATAGACAGAGTGTCTGATGAACTATGGACGGAGGTTCGTGACATTGTACAGGAGAAAGGGATCACGACCATCTCCATGGAAAAGAAATGCAAAACAGGAAAATGGCTGTCTGAGGAGGCCTTACAAATAGCTGTGAAAAGAACAGAAGTGAAAAGCAAAGGAGAAAAGGAAAGATATAAGCATCTGAATGCAGAGTTCCAAAGAATAGCAAGGAGATAAGAAAGCCTTCCTCAGCAATCAATGCAAAGAAATAGAGGAAAACAACAGAATGGGAAAAACTAGAGCTCTCTTCAAGAAAGTTAGCGATACCAAGGGAACATTTCATGCAAAGATGGGCTCCATAAAGGACAGAAATGGTATGGACCTAACAGAAGCAAAAGATATTAAGAAGAGGTGGCAAGAATACACTGAAGAACTGTACTAAAAAGATCTTTACGACCCAGATAATCACGATGGTGTGATTATTCACCTAGAGCCAGACATCCTGGAATGTGAAGTCAAGTGTGCCTTAGAAAGCATCACTACGAACAAAGCTAGTGGAGGTGATGAAATTCCAGTTGAGCTATTTCAAATCCTGAAAGATGATGCTGTGAAAGTGCTGCACTCAATATGCCAGCAAATTTGGAAAACTCAGCAGTGGCCACAGGACTGGAAAAGGTGTTTTCATTCCAATCCCAAAGAAAGGCAATGCCAAAGAATGCTCAAACTACCACACAATTGCACTCATCTCACACGCTAGTAAAGTGATGCTCAAAATTCTCCAAGCCAGGCTTCAGCAATATGTGAACCGTGAACTTCCAGATGTTCAAGCTGGTTTTAGAAAAGGCAGAGGAACCAGAGATCAAATTGCCAACATCTGCTGGATCACCGAAAAAGCAAGAGTTCCAGAGAAACATCTATTTCTGCTTTATTGACTATGCCAAAGCCTTTGACTGTGTGCATCACTATAAACTGTGGAAAATTCACAGTTTTACAGACCACCTGACCTGCCTCTTGAGAAACCTATATGCAAGTCAGGAAGCAACAGTTAGAACTGGACATGGAACAACAGACTGGTTCCAAATAGGAAAAGGAGTACGTCAAGGCTGTGTATTGTCACCCTGCTTATTTAATTTATATGCAGAGTACATCATGAGAAACGCTGGGCTGGAAGAAGCACAAGCTGGAATCAAGATTGCTGGGAGAAATATCAATAGCCTCAGATATGCAGATGACACCACCCTTATGGCAGAAAGTGAAGAGGAACTAAAAAGCCTCTTGATAAAAGTGAAAGAGGAGAGTAAAAAGTTGGCTTAAAGCTCAACATTCAGAAAACTAAGATCATAGCATCTGGTCCCATCATTTCATGGCAAATAGACGGGGAAACAGTGGAAACAGTGTCTGACTTTGTTTTTTTGGGGCTCCAAAGTCACTGCAGATGATGACTGCAGCCATGAAATTAAAAGACGCTTACTCCTTGGAAGGAAAGTTATGACCAATCTAGATAGCATATTCAAAAGCAGAGATATTACTTTGCCAACAAAGGTCCATCTAGTCAAGGCTATGGTTTTTCCAGTGGTCATGTATGAATATGAGAGTTGGACTGTGAAGAAAGCTGAGCACTGAAGAACTGATGATTTTGAACTGTGGTGCTGGAGAAGACTCTTGAGAGTCCCTTGGACTGCAAGGAGATCTAACCAGTCCATCCCAAAGGAGACCAGTCCTGGGTGTTCATTGGAAGGACTGATGCTGAGGCTGAAACTCCAATCCTTTGGACACTTCATGCGAAGAGTTGACTCATTGGAAAAGACTCTGATTATGAGAGGGATTGAGGGCAGGAGGAGAAGGGGATGACAGAGGATGAGATGGCTGGATGGCATCACCAACTTGATGCACATGAGTTTGGGTGAACTCCAGGGGTTGGTGATGGACAGGGAGGCCTGGTGTGCTGCAATTCATGGGGTCGCAAAGAGTCGGACACAACTGAGCGACTGAACTGAACTGAACTACAGCTTCATATCACAATTAATTGGCTTTTTAACTCCTTATTAAAGTTCTACTTAGCACTTAACATTCATTTTTAACAAAGAGAATTATCAATTCATGAGAATGCAAGAATAAGCAAAGATCAACAGAATGACCTAGAGGTGCAGATGAACTGAAGTCTTATAGGCTCCTTCACCAGTTAAGTAACGAACTCAAATTTGTGTTATTGTAGTTCAAATTTGTGTCTCAGGAATATCACAAACTGCTCTCTATCACATGGTCATTTCTAGGTTACAATGATCTATTTCTATGTTATTATGAATAACTGAAACTTCAATATTTACTGTGAAATTTCCAAAGGCCTAATGTATATGGTTAAAATTCATATTACGAGAAGTAACTGACTCCTGGTTAAGATTCATATACCGTATATCACCAAATGGAACTATGTGAGGCATTAATGTTAAAGAATACTTTTAAATCAAAATATCTCAATGGGACTTGTTATGAAATAAACGTACCTTTGCTTTCTGTAGCGGTGCCATACGACAGCACATTACAGCTGAACAATGTCTACAAACGTCCATAAATAGCTTTTCATGCTCCCTGAGTGCAAGAGACAAACTGGTCCCGTCTACCACCAGACCATGCTGAATGACATGATCCTCTCTAATCCTAAAAAAAAGAAAATGATATCCTCTGTAAGACATGTATAAAGCCATAGTATTTACATTTATTTAGTAAACAAAATATTCTTACTGAAAATTGGATAATTCACCCATAGACTTCACCGGTACAAAACTGACATGTCAGGGAATAGAGTTCTACCATTTGACAGTTAAGATTAAGTAGAATTGAGAGTGATTGATATGAAGAGTAAAATAGATGATATTCAATTTTACAATGAATTGATATATATGAACTCCGGGAGTTGGTGATGGACAGGGAGGCCTGGCGTGCTGCGATTCATGGGGTCGCAAAGAGTCAGACACGACTGAGCGACTGATCCGATCTGATACACACACAGAAACTATATTTTTTAAAATGTGAATTGTGACACATAATCTGAGGATATTCTCTCAAACTGTATAAAAAATCTTAGAAAAATAAAAATATAACTAGTTATATATTTAGCAAGTTCTAATTTTAAAAAATTTAATGAAATCAAGAATGTTCAGGAAAATTTACAAGCTAGATTCACTGTATATTTAAGTAGCAAGGCAAGGAATGAAGAAACCATCAATTGTCTCTTGATATTTAACCCTACAATGGAGTGTAATGCCAGGTATTACAATGGTGGAACATGGATAACACCTCTCTTGTGGGCATACATGATACTGAGGACTATTTCAAAACATGGTCTAATTATTGGCAGTTGAGAGGACTATTTGTGACAAGAAAGAGAAAACAAGTATGTTATCATAATCAGTATGTTATTGCATCAGTATGTAAATAAAGTATATTATTGAGCACACTATTTTGTTCAGCTGCTTCACCCCACTCCGCCTTTGGTAATAAGAACTTCTCAGTGAAAGAAGCAGTGTATAGATTTACATTCTGGAGCAAGCTTATGCAGTTGAAGGCCAGCACTCAGAGTAGCACTGTGTTCAATTCAGCAAAAGGAAAATACTACAGTTCACTACTGGGTTCATAGTATAGCAGGACTGCTACTGAGAAACATCCATACATTTTCATTTTATTTTTTTTTCTCAGTTTTATTGAGATATTATTGACATATATGTAAGTTTAAGGTATACAACATGATCTGATACACATATATACTGCAAAAATGATTACTACAATAGGGTTAATACCTCCATCTTTTCATGTAAAAACTTTTTTTTGGTCTGTAGTGATAAGATTTGAGAGCTACTCTCTTTACAATTTTCAAATATATAATATAGTACTGTTAATTACAGCCACCATACTGTACATTAGATCCCCAGAACTTATTCATCTTATATATAAGCTGGAAGTTTGTACCTCAGATTATCACCTCCCCATCTCCCCCACAGCCCAGCTCCTGGCAATCACCATTCTATCACTGTTTTTTTTAGATTTCACATATAAGTATGTGTTTCTCTCTGTCTGACTTATTTTACTCAGCATAATGTTGTCAAGATTCATCCATGTTATCACAAAAAGCAAGATTTCCTTCTTTTTTATGGGTGAATAATATTCCTTCATGTGTGGAAGGAACATCACATTTTCACTGTCCATACACACATTAATGGATATTTAGGTTGTTGCCATTCTTGGCTATGGTGAATAATGTTGCAGTGAACACAAGTGTGGATCTCTCTGAGACAGTGACTTCATTTCCTTTGTATAAATACTCAGGAGTGGAACTGCTGTATTACATGGTAGTTCTATATAAAATTTTTTCCATACCATTTTCCATAGCAGCTATTCCCTCAATTTTTAAATGATAAGCAAGAAGACTATTAAATGAGCGACAAGTTATGAAAACTAAACATACTGATGATTTTCAGTCTCCTAATACTTAAATTTTTTCTGTAAGTTAAAATGATGTCTTCATAATATGCCTAGTAACTAGTGTTGCACTGTATAGTAAGTGGAAAGCAATGAACATTTTACAATATAAACTTAAAAAAATGTATACTTCCTTTATCAATTCTCCAATACCTGAAATCAGCATCTAAAATGACTATTTTTCCTCTCTGTTGGCTGAACTTACTTGGCAACCCCTGCTATCTACAGACATTCAGTGTAAGCACTGCCTGAGCACATGGTCTCAGAAGCAGAAGTAGCCAAGAGTAGGACAGATCAGATCAGTTTTCCTTGGGAACATTCCCAAGGCACACTAAGTTAGGTTTTTCTCTGGACAGGGTTCATAAATCAGCATACACAATCCATGGTGTAACATTTATGCAATATGGAAAAGCACCTCATAGTTCTGGCACACAGTAAGGTAGCATCTGCTTACTTCTGTAGCCTCATGTTTCAATATTTCCCACATCCTCTCCCATCTATTCCATTCCCTGGCCATAGTTAGCTACAATTGATAGTATCAATTGCCTGAATGAGCCTCTCAGCTCTGGGAATTTGCATACATGGGCCACTTTGCTTCTTGGTGTTATTTTCTGACAAGTTTACATCTCAAAACAGGAGACAACACAGTCATGAGTTCCAATGTACAGAGTTCTAATGTACAGAGCTGTTTCAAGGATAAACTTGGGCTAAGTTTCCCTCTTTGGTCCACAGACAGTTCTCTGTTCTTGCCTTTGTTACAATTCAGTTGTGATGGTTGTGACAATATATTTACTTCTTTTTTTCTGACACATTTTAAGTATTCTGGGAATAAACAACACACCTTATATGACTGTCCCAAATGCCTACATAGGAGACAATCAATGTGTTTTTGAAGGATTAGATACATACACTAAAGCTTTCAAAGGTATGGAATTCTTTTGCTATATCTAAGATTTTTAGAACAGATACTTCCTGAAAGTCTGTAAATCAAAATCCTATTGACTTATATGGTTAACTCAGAAAACATATTTCAGGAATTCCCTGGTGGTCCAGTGGTTAGGACTCTGTGCTCTCACTGCAGAGATCTGGGTTCAATCTCTGGTTGGGGAACTAATATCCCACAAGCTTTGAGACTCAGCAAAAGAAAAAAAGAAAAGGAAGAAAATATATTCCACTAAAATGGTATCTCTGAAACATACATTTCACGTACCAAGCCTAAAATTAATTTTAAGGTATAATATTCACTTTATAATACAAAATATAATACACTTTTGTACAAAAAGGGAAATGAACAATACCCATGATCTTAACAGACTCACCAGCACATATATAGAAGACTTAAAAATATTTGAAAATACAAATAACAATTATCTTCAGATGGCTGTATTATATTACTATTCATCATATCTTATTTTCAGTGCTTTTAAAATGAGTATTTATTACTTTTATAATCAGGAGTAATATTTAAGAAGCAAATGATTCTGAACAATTAGTTTGTATATTTTAGGGAGTTTTGAACATTATGCCCTTAAATGTTTAAGTAGCCACAATAGTGTTGGCATTGCTTCAAAACCAGTGTCATTAACCTAAATCAACCACCTTTTTGAGCTCAAGCAAAGACCTTTCTGAAAGTTGTACTGTCTCTTTAAAACGAATTGCCAGTCCAGGTTCTATGCATGATACTGTATGCTTGGGGCTGGTGCACTGGGATGACCCAGAGGGATGGTACGGGGAGGGAGGAGGGAGGGGGGTTCAGGATGGGGAACACGTATATACCTATGGTGGATTCATGTTGATGTATGGCAAAACCAAAACAATATTGTAAAGTAATTAACCTCCAATTAAAATAAATAAATTTATATTAAAAAAATAAAACATTCCTTAAATAAGCTTTTCTCTGATAAAATCCAAAATTTAGTATCACATCAATCCCTGCATAACAAACATAAATAAAGCACTGAATGTACAGTGACAACTGTGGCCATCATCTTTTCATATTTGTTTTTCTGCATTAATATCACAAGACTGCAAAGACAAATACCAGTAGGACATCTCAGATACCTACATACAAGTAACCCTCATGCTTACACTGAAGCACTCCTATTTAAGGTAAAAAGAAAAAAAAACAAACAAACAAACTGGGGATCCCCTGGTGGCTTAGTGGTGAAGAATCTGCCTGCCAATGGAGGAGACACGGTGGGGGCGGGGGGGGGGGAGGGGGAGAGGTTGATCAATGATCTGGGAAGATTCCACAGGCTGCAGCTCAACTAAGCCTGTGCACCACAACTACTGAGCCTGTGCTCTGAAGTCCAGGAGCCACAACTACTGAAGCTCACATGCCCTTGAGCCCATGCTCTGAAGCAAAGAAGCCACTGCATTGAGAAGCCTGCTCACTGCTAGAGAAAAGCCTGCACAGAAATAAAGACATGCAGCATGGCCATAAATAAATAAAATTTAAAGAAATTGTGTTAAATGAGGGCTCCTAAAAAAAGTTCTACCTAAAGAAGCAGATATAGAGAAAAACAGAACAAATTAAGAGCATATATACTCATGAAAGTATCTTTGAACAGTAAAATGCATGTGCATTTCCCAGTCTGGTCATGTGAACTGTATCACTGGTTGGTAAATGTTTTCTATACAGCACCAGAAGTAAATATTTCAATTTTAAGCTTTGCAGGCCATGAGACTAAATTGAAGATATCATATAGGTTCTTACATTACCAAAGAAGAAACAAATTTTGATAAAAATTTTAAGTAAAAAAATCTAATAATAATCATTAAATATAATTTTAAAAATAATAGAACAGAAATCTTTTTCTTGTTAGGGGAAGAACATTTTAATTGGGGTTCAAAGTTCATGTCCTCTATCAAAGTCAGCTGGCACATGTCCATCTGTTAATGCTGATCTGTAATGAGATTTTACATTACAAAAGAACCATCGGTAATGAGATTTTTAGTTCATATCTGATTATATCTGAAACAGGCAGTATATTAAACCATATCGTCACTGAATAATAAACATAATGCGTTGCCATCTAACTTGATAATAAAATAATCAACACTCTACTGTGCTTTAAGAGTATGATATTAAAAGTCCATTTTTCTTTTTATGTTGGACATGACAGTTAAATACTGACAATAAAAATATACCAAACTGCCATACAGCAGTGTGGCACAGAAAACAATGAGCTATAACTGTGTCACTGTGATTTGCAGTGTATCAAACAGCAATGAGAAATGATAAAAGTGCTCTGTCCCAATTACTCAATTGTGCTGTTGGAGCACAAAAGCCTTTGCTGATGTGTAAATGAACCAATGTGGCTCTGTTCCAATAAAATTTAAGTACATTAAATTTTTAATTTCATGTAATTTTCACACTATGAAATATTACTCTTCTTTGACTTCTTTTTCATCCATTAAAAAATGTGACTACCCATTTACCTTCAGTCATCATGTTCTGAGATTGCACCACCCCAATAAAGGAAAAGAATCCACCTGCCAATGCAGGAGACACAGGAGACCCAGGTTCCATCCTTGGATCAGGAAGATCCCCTGGAGGAGGAAATGGCAACCCACTCCAGTATTCTTGCCTGGGAAATCCCAAGGACAGAGGAGCCTGGCGGGCTACAGTCCAGGGGGCTGCAAAGAGTTGGACACAACTGAGCACACAGGCATGCAATAAAGAATTAACAATAAGGAAAAAAAATGTGAAAGTTATTTTGAGCACATGGGCTGTAAAAAAGGGCAGTGGGCCATATTTGGGTCCATCGGGCAATAGCTTCCTGACCCCTGAACTCCATGATGCAGGTAACTATATTCTTACCTTCTGGCAAGCTGCCCCAATTTTTCAGCACATTCACTGTCTGATTTCTGGTTTAAAAGTTCAAGGATGTTCATGGTTCTGTGAAAATGTCCACATGACAAACTCACACTAACAGCTGTTTCATGTTTATCTCCAGTAAGTACCCATACTTTGATACCAGCCATTCTCAATGCTTCAATAGTTTCTCGAACTTTATCTTGTAGTCTGAAAACAAAAGAAACACAGAGAATACTTTTTTGACCAAATTTTAAGTGTAAACCACATAGTACAAGTAGGGTAATTCTGAACTCCTTAACCTAGGAATGCTACAGTATAGTAAAACAACCGACTTTTTTTCCCACTAGGGAAAAAACAAGAATAACCCAGATCAGTGATCACCTGGCTAATACAAAATCTACAACTCTATGCTGACACATGTGTCACAACGGGCATTCCTGAGTTGTGGGGCATTTGAGGTGACAGATACGAATCACCTGGGTCAATACTGCCTTGATGAGAACATGTATGCATTCTTACAATTGTTAAGTTTCCTTCCTCTTCATTTTGGTGACAGATACTACTACTGTAAACGTATTTGGTTTTTTGAAGCTCACCGGGTATTAATATGCTGGAGCACTATGTAAGCTTAAATATAAAACCTACAACTTTGTATTTTAAGACTGTACTTTGAAGTTGATTTTTATAAAACCAACTAACTATACAGTCTTCACAAACTTATTTCTTAAAAGTCTTAAATTTCAAATTAGGAGATTTTCTTTTTGATAAGAAAATCTCTTAAATCAGTAGTTCAAAAATCAGACTGCAGACAATAAAGTTCTACATAACCTCAGAGAATCTCAGAAATCTCACAAGGACCACTGAAAAGTAAATGAAACACTAGATCTTAAAAAAAATGCAAACACCTTAGATCTAGGTCGTAGAAAAAAACCTAACAATATACTTAATTTGTAGAATTCAATAATTCAAGAAAGTGAAACATACATGGAGAGAGAGGCTAGGGAACAAAGGCAATGAATAAACAGATGGCATGGAATTCACAGGCTAACAGAGAAGAAAGTCTTCAAATAAGTAACTGTAATATACTGTCACAAGGACAACAGCAGAAACTACCTACAAAACATGAAGGCTTCCCAAAGAAGAGAATTTTTAATAGTATTAGGACTCAGGAAAGATCTTCCTAGAGTGCGGGTAATATATGAACTATAATTTATGAATGGGTATTCATAGATGGATAAGAGAAAAATGATCCAGGCAGAAGGCACAGCTTTACAAAGTGTAAAAGGCAAAAATAGAACAGTTTTAGTTAAAACAGTCTTCACTGTTGTTCAGAAAACAAGACAGTTTGGTACTGCTGAAATGTAAAGCAGAAGGTGGCAATGGCAGGAGGTGAGGCTGGAGAATTAAGCAAGAGCTTAAAATCTTTGAATGGCACACGGAGTAGTTGTCTAAAAACTCAAAACTATACATGGCTGGATTCTATCAAGTATTTCAGATAGCTGACTAGGACAAAAATTATATGTATGGACTGGGAAAAATTAAAGCTTTAACTTTTTATTTTAAATACATTAAGTCACTATAAAATGTTAAAAGTGGAGTTTGTCATGTATTACAAATATTTGGTTAGAAAAATTCTTATGAGAAAAATTTCATTGACTATTTATCTGATACTTACTTGTCTTCTACTGCTGTAGCTCCCAGTAATATCAGGTCTTTCTCTATGAACTGGAAGACACCTGCCAATTTCTCTTCCCGTTGCTGCAAGGCAGTCCTGGCTTCAAATAAACGTCTATTTATTTCCTCATACTCTTTAGATGTAAATTGCCTATAGGCCATACAAAGAGTTCTTAGCCCTTTCTAAAAGAGAAAAATTAAAGACAAAATTGAACGAAAATAACTAATGGGGAATCAAAAAGTTATTGAAATAAACTGAGGATACCATTACCAAAAATTAACTATCAAATTTAAAAATTATCATCATCTAGTGACAGGAAACTGTTACAAAACCACAGTCATCTGAATTGTGGGATACATATTATCATAGCTCTTTCAATTTCTGATGGGTTCTTAAAAAGTTGCTCATAATAATTAAGGTCACTGAATTGTACAACATTACAGAGCCTAGACATGCTCATAAACATGATCTATCTGTAATTTTAGAACCGTTTTTTACCAGGAAAGTAAAAAGTTCTACAAAGGTACCTTCAGGCCAATCAAAAGAGGCAGCACTAGGTTCTACTCTCTTGTTTTAACCACTAAAAATTTACTTTTATCTACTTAAAAAAATTTTTTTAAGCAAAGGGGACTATAATTTCCTGAGGCTTCATGGTATGACAAATTCACAATTCAAATAAAGAAGACTGTAAGGTGGTCATTATCAACCAACCAATACTTTTCTAGAGTCACAGAATGAATGATTTTTAATTGTATCATTGTATCTTCACTGGTGATTTGGAATTATACAAAACTTAGGAATACATGTTTGATTATCTGATTGTACCAAGGATCAATTTTTCTTATGGTATTAATATCTGAAAGTTGGTATCTAACTCTGAAAGCTTATAAAAGTTCTTTTTCTTACATTTTCCTCACAAAAACCCAAAATAAAGATTCTAATAAAAGGACTCAGAAAGGAAAGGTTTTAAAATACTATATGACACTACTTCAGTTCAGTTCAGTTGTTCAGTCGTGTCCGACTTTTTGCGACCCCATGAATCGCAGCACGCCAGGCCTCCCTGTCCATCACCAACTCCGGAATTCACTCAGACTCACATCCATCGAGTCAGTGATGCCATCCAGCCATCTCATCCTCTGTCGTCCCCTTCTCCTCCTGACCCCAATCCCTCCCAGCATCAGAGTCTTTTCCAGTGAGTCAACTCTTCGCACGAGGTGGCCAAAGTAGTGAAGTTTCAGCTTTAGCATCATTCCTTCCAAAGACATCCCAGGGCTGATCTCCTTTAGAATGGACTGGTTGGATCTCCCTGCAGTCCAAGGGACTCCCAAGAGTCTTCTCCAACACCACAGTTCAAAAGTATCAAGTCTTCGGCGCTCAGCCTTCTTCACAGTCCAACTCTCACATCCGTACATGACTACTGGAAAAACCATAGCCTTGACTAGACGGACCTTTGTTGGCAAAGTAATGTCTCTGCTTTTGAATATGCTATCTAGGTTGGACATAACTTTCCTTCCAAGGAGTAAGCATCTTTGAATTTCATGGCTGCAGTAACCATCTGCAGTGATTTTGAAGCCCAAAAATATAAAGTCTGACACTGTTTCTCCATCTATTTCCCATGAAGTGATGGGACCACATGCCATGATCTTCGTTTTCTGAATGTTGAGCTTTAAGGCAACTTTTTCACTCTCCACTTTCACTTTCATCAAGAGGCTTTTGAGTTCCTCTTTCCTTTCTGCCATAAGGGTGGTGTCATCTGCATATGTGAGGTTATTGATATTTCTCCCGGCAATCTTGATTGCAGCTTGTGCTTCTTCCAGTCCAGTGTTTCTCATGATGTACTCTGCATATAAGTTAAACAAGCAGGGTGACAATATACAGCCTTGACGTACTCCTTTTCCTATTTGGAACCAGTCTGTTGTTCCATGTCCAGTTCTAACTGTTGCTTCCCGACCTGCATACAGATTTCTCAAGAGGCAGGTCACTACTTAGTAGATTTCTAAATATTGGCTTTCCTTGATTTACATATGACCTATATTTATAAACACCTGTTTCTCTTAAATAAGTCAAGAGACTATCAGAGTTATAAACAAATGAAATTAATTCATTCCGCAACAAGTATTTGTTGAGTCCCAGCTTAGTGAAAGCATTGTTCTAGATATTAAAATGACAGAAAAGTAGAATATCTTTGTTCTTACAGATGTTACAGTGTGGTAGATGAACTAGACCATAAACAATTAGAAAATAAGTAATGGGAGAGAAGAAACTGTAAAGAGGCAGATGTATAGAGATAAGTATGGAGCAAACATTTACAGAAATGCAGAAATGAGAGATCATGAAGCTCTAAGACTGAGATAGAACTGCTTAATAAGTTTCCTCTTCACATGAACTGTAGCACTTTATTTTTGTAAGATTCTCCTACATTCTTTTATTAAGAGGGACATAAGTCACATACCATAATTCACTTTAAAGAGTACAATTAGCTGGTCCTTAGTGTACTCATGAAGTCATGCAATCATGACTATCTGATTCCAGAACATTTTCATCACCTTCAAAAGGAATTCCATACTCATTAGCAGACGCTTCCCTTTTCCCCCTTACTCCAGCTCCCGGCAACTACTAATCTGATTTCTGGCTCTATGAATTGGCTTATTCTGGATTTTCATATAAACAGAATATGTGGCCTTTTGTGACTAGCTTCTTTCACTTAACAAAGGAACATCATTTCTTTTAATGGCCAATTAACACTCCATTATACAGATAGGACACTGTTTAATCCATTCATCAGTTGACAGACATTTGGGTTTTTCCATGTTTTTAGCTATTAGGAATAAAGCTGCTACAAACATTTGTGTCCAAGTTTTTGTTAGATGTATATTTTCAATTCTATGGATGTATACCTTGACTCATATAGTAACTCTATATTATTCTGTGTTGCACGAGTAACTGTAAAACTATTTCTAAAGTTGGCCATATCATTTATATTTCCATAGCATGTATGAGGGTTCCAGTTCTACACATTCTTGAGATTTTTTTGTATAACCCCCTCCGTTTTTTTGGCTGTGCTGTGTGGGAATCTTAATTCCCTGACCAGGAATAAAAATCTGTGCCCCCTGCAGTGGAAGCAAGAGTCTTAATAACTGGACCACTAGGAAAATCCCTCCTTTTATAATGCAGCAATTTGAGGGGTCCTTAAAGCCATAAGTACTCTGGCTGTAATAGGTTCAAACAGAAGATATATGTTTGCAGGTTAAAAGGTCAGTATTTAACCAAAGAATGAGGAACCAACACATAATGTAACAGAACTACAGAATTACTGTAATTTTTGATAAAATACTAATGCAAATATCTTTCATATATATTTTTAATGGTTTTTAAATCAGAGAAATTTCCACTTACCAAAGCAAATTCATCTACATGAATTTTGGTTTTTTCTATTTCTCCACCTATACATTCAGGGAGAATTGATGATTCAGCGCCTTTAACAAATAAAAGCTTCTCACCTAAAAAGAAAAATGAACATTTAAAAAATTGTATTAGATACAATATTCAGTTCAGTTCAGTTCAGTCGCTCAGTCATGTCCGACTCTTGCGATCCCATAAATTGCAGCACGCCAGGCCTCCCTGTCCATTACCTACTCCCGGAGTTCACTCAGACTCACGTCCATCGATTCAGTGATGCCATCCAGCCATCTCATCCTCTGGCATCCCCTTCTCCTCCTGCCCCTAATCCCTCCCAGCATCAGAGTCTTTTCCAATGAGTCAACTCTTCGCATGAGGTGGAGTTTCAGCTTCAGCATCATTCCTTCCAAGAACACCCAGGACTGATCTCCTTTAGAATGGACTGGTTGGATCTCCTTGCAGTCCAAGGGACTCCCAAGAGTCTTCTCCAACACCACAGTTCAAAAGCATCAATTCTTCAGCGCTCAGCCTTCTTCACAGTCCAACTCTCACATCCGTACATGACCACTGGAAAAACCATAGCCTTGACTAGATGGACCTTTGTTGGCAAAGTAATGTCTCTGCTTTTGAATATGCTATCTAGGTTGGTCATAACTTTCCTTCCAAGGAGTAAGCATCTTTGAATTTCATGGCTGCAGTAACCATCTGCAGTGATTTTGGAGCCCAGAAAAATAAAGTCTGACATTGCTTCCACTGTTTCCCCATCTATTTCCCATGAAGTGATGGGACCACATGCCATGATCTTCGTTTTCTGAACGTTGAGCTTTAATCCAACTTTTTCACTCTCCTCTTTCACTTTCATCAAGAGGCTTTTTAGATCCTCTTCACTTTCTGCCATAAGGGTGGTGTCATCTGCATATGTGAGGTTATTGATATTTTTCCCGGCAATCTTGATTCCAGCTTGTGCTTCTTCCAGTCCAGCGTTTCTCATGATGTACTCAGCATATAAGTTAAATAAACAGGGTGACAATATACAGCCTTGACGTACTCCTTTGCCTATTTGGAACCAGTTTGTTGTTCCATGTCCCGTTCTAACTGTTGCTTCCTAACCTGCATACAGGTTTCTCAAGAGGCAGGTCAGGTGGTCTGGTATTCCCATCTCTTTCAGAATTTTCCACAGTTTATAGTGATGCACACAGTCAAAGGCTTTGGCATAGTCAATAAAGCAGAAATAGATGTTTTTCTGGAACTCTCTTGCTTTTTCCACGATCCAGCGGATGTTGGCAATTTGATCTCTGGTTCCTCTGCCTTTTCTAAAACCAGCTTGAACATCAGGAAGTTCACGGTTCACATATTGCTGAAGTCTGGCTTGGAGAATTTTGAGCATTACTTTACTAGTGTGTGAGATGAGTGCAATTGTGTGGTAGTTTGAGCATTCTTTGGCATTGCCTTTCTTTGGGATTGGAATGAAAACTGACCTTTTCCAGTCCTGTGGCCACTGACAAGTCTTCCAAATTTGCTGGCATATTCAGTGCAGCACTTTCACAGCATCATCTTTCAGGATTTGAAATAGCTCAACTGGAATTTCATCAACTCCACTAGCTTTGTTCGTAGTGATGCTTTCTAAGGCCCACTTGACTTCACATTCCAGGGTGTCTGGCTCTAGGTGAATGATCACACCATCGTGATTATCTGGGTCGTGAAGATCTTTTTTGGACAGTTCTTCTGTGTATTCTTGCCACCTTTTCCTAATATCTTCTGCTTCTGTTAGGTCCATACCATTTCTGTCCTTTATGGAGCCCATCTTTGCATGAAATGTTCCCTTAGTATCTCTGATTTTCTTGAAGAGATCCCTAGTCTTTCCCATTCTGTTGTTTTCTGCTATTTCTTTGCACTGATCGCTGAGGAAGGCTTTCTTATCTCTTCTTGCTATTCTTTGGAACTCTGCATTCAGATGCTTATATCTTTCCTTTTCTCCTTTGCTTTTCGCTTCTCTTCTTTTCACAGCTATTTGTAAGGCCTCCTCAGACAGCCATTTTGCTTTTTTGCATTTCTTTTCCATGGGGATGGTCTTGATCCCTGTCTCCTGTACAATGTCATGAACCTCATTCCATAGTTCATCAGGCACTCTCTCTATCAGATCTAGGCCCTTAAATCTATTTCTCACTTCCACTGTATAATCATAAGGGATTTGATGGTCTAGTGGTTTTCACTACTTTCTTCAATTTCAGTCTGAATTTGGTAATAAGGAGTTCATGATCTGAGCCACAGTCAGCTCCTGGTCTTGTTTTTGTTGACTGTATAGAGCTTCTCCATCTGTGTCTTGAAAGAATATAATCAATCTGATTTCAGTGTTGACCATCTGGTGATGTCCATGTGTAGAGTCTTCTCTTGTGCTGTTGGAAGAGGGTGTTTGCTATGACCAGTGCATTTTCTTAGCAAAACTCTATTAGTCTTTGCCCGGCTTCATTCCCTATTCTAAGGCCAAATTTGCCTGTTACTCCAGGTGTTTCTTGACTTCCTACTTTTGCATTCCAGTCCCCTATAATGAAAAGAACATCTTTTTTGGGTGTTAGTTCCAAAAGGTCTTGTAGGTCTTCATAGAACCGTTCAACTTCAGTTTCTTCAGCGTTACTGGTTGGGGCATAGACTTGGGTTACTGTGATACTGAATGGTTTGCCTTGGAAACGAACAGAGATCATTCTGTCGTTTTTGAGATTGCATCCAAGTACTGCATTTTGGACTCTTTTGTTGACCATGATGGCTACTCCATTTCTTCTGAGGGGATTCCTGTCCGCAGTAGTAGATATAATGGTCATCTGAGTTAAATTCACCCATTCCAGTCCATTTCAGTTCGTTGATTCCTAGAATGTCGACATTCACTCTTGCCATCTGCTGTTTGACCACTTCCAATTTGCCTTGATTCATGGACCTGACATTCCAGGTTCCTATGCAATATTGCTCTTTACAGCATTGGACCTTGCTTCTATCACCAGTCACATCCACAACTGGGTATTGGTTTTTGCTTTGGCTCCATCGCTTTATTCTTTCCAGAGTTATTTCTCCACTGATCTCCAGTAGCATATTGGGCACCTACTGACCTGGGGAGTTTCTCTTTCAGTATCCTATCATTTTGCCTTTTCATACTGTTCATGGGGTCCACTGGAGAAGGGAATGGCAAACCACTTCAAATACAATATTAAATAAGTACAAATTCATAAAAGTTTAGATTTGTTACCTGAAGGTGCTTGAACAATTACACTCATTCTTCTACGATCTGGATCAAATTCCAAAATATGAAGCAGCTTGTATCTAAGTGAAAAAAAATAAGAAAGACAAAATCTTTACTTTTTTGAATAATATTAAGTGACTATTAGTCTAGTCAAGGCTATGGTTTTTCCAGTGGTCATGTATGGATGTGAGAGTTGGACTGTGAAGAAAGCTGAGTGCTGAAGAATTGATGCTTTTGAACTGTGGTGTTGGAGAAGACTCTTGAGAGTCCCTTGGACTGCAAGGAGATCCAACCAGTCCATTCAAAGGAGATCAGCCCTGGGATTTCTTTGGAAGGAATGATGCTAAAGCTGAAACTCCAGTACTTTGGCCACCTCATGTGAAGAGTTGACTCATTGGAAAAACTCTGATGCTGGGAGGGATTGGGGGCAGGAGGAGAAGGGGACGACAGAGGATGAGATGGCTGGATGGCATCACTGACTCAATGGACGTGAGTGTGAGTGAACTCCGGGAGATGGTGACAGACAGGGAGGCCTGGCGTGCTGCCATTCATGGGGTCGCAAAGAGTCGGACATGACTGAGCGACTGAACTGAAGTGACTATTTGGAAAGAACCCCCATAAGAGATAAAATGGTTAATTCAGAACAAGAAATTAATCTCAACTATATTTTTTAAGATGATGGATCATGAGTCAATTAACAATACAAGATAGAAAAAGAAGGAACAGACTTTTATTAAGTATTGGATTGGAGAAAAAGTTCATTCAGGTTTTGCCAAAAGATCTCATGGGAAAACCTGAATGACCATTTTGGTCAGTCTAATACTTAACGGAATGCCACATACTTTACATACCTTCTATCATTTAACACCCATGAAAACCAAAGGATGTAGGTCTTATCTCACTTTACAGATGAAGACTATTATACTCAGAAAGGCATATTCATTTGCCTAAGCCAAATAAGCATATGAGTGGCAGAGCAAGGATTGGAATGCATATCTGCCCAGCTTCATGTTTCCTCACTAAAAAGGGTGAGTGATTCTAAACCCTTTTTTCTGACCAAACACATCTGAGAAATATAAGCCCTCACATTAGTAACAGAGGCTCATTATAGCAGTGATTCTAAACCCAGGACAGGACAGCTGCGGGGCGGGGCAGCGGGGGGCACGGGACGGGACAGGGAAGATCTCTCTAGGGAGCTGCAGAAGAATTTGGTGTCTGATGGTCAAGTGTGGAAGTTGATAAAATGAGCTAGACAGGGTCCCAGATAGAAGTGGTCAAAGACTGGGCACTATTTAGTTCAGAAAAGCATAGTTTGGACAAGCAGGGCTGGAGCTGAGATGTGATCAGAACTGATAAAAACCACAAAAGATATATGAATATGATAAGAATGGACTACTTTATCCAACAGTAGAAGTATTGGAAATGATACAACAGTTCCTTAATGTTTGAAAGATAAAAATCATTGGAAAGATAAAGAAATTTTTGTTTAGTGAGTAGAAACATAAAACTCATTACCTTTACATGTAAAAATAAACACATAAGTAAATTCAAGAACCGTTAAGCTAAAGTACAGATGAAAGATTCAGACAATTATATTATTATTGTGATGAGATACAATGTAATACTGACATCATTCTAGAGCAGGCCTTAGTAAACCTTTAAGGTGCCGGATAGCAAATACTTTAGGCTTTGAACATCATATATGATCTCTGTTGCATTTTTGTTTCTGAAAACATTTTAAAAATGCAATTTAGTCTACAGGCTATACAAAAACAAGCTGTAGGCCAGATCTGGCTTCTGGGTCACTTTACCGATTCCTGTTCTATAGTATTCAATACATAGAAAATTACATATAGAAAAAAATTACCGTTCCAGTTTTCCAAGAGTTTTAACTTCCATAATTTCTCCAGAATTACCAACAAACACGATGCCAAATCTAGGAAATAAAAGAAGAAAGAAATATAAGATATAAAGGATGAGAGGTGGACCATAAAGAAGGCAGGCACAGTGCCAAAGAACTGATGCTTTCAAACTGGTGCTAGAGAAGACTCTTCAACAGTCCCTTGGACAGCAAGGAGATCAAACCAGTCAGTCCTAAAGCAAATCAACCTTAAATACTCATTCGAAGGACTGATGCTGAAGCTGAAGCTCCAGTAGTTTGGCTGCCTGATGCAAACAGCTACTCACTGGAAAAGGCCCTGATGCTGGGAAAGATTGAAGGCAGAACAAGAGGGCAACAGAGTATGAGATGGTTGGATGGCATCACTGAGTCAGTGGACATAAACTTGGGCAAACTCTAGGAGATGGTGAGAGACAGAAGGCCTGGCATGCTGCAGTCCATGGGGTTGCAAAGAGTTGGACATGACTGGGCAACTGAACAACATTTCATATTTTACGATATGACTTGAGTAAAAACATTTAAAATATAAGTTTAAGATGTATTAAAGTATTTCCTTTGAGAATATATAGCATTATTTTTAAGAACTTAAAGGATTAGAGTTGGTACAAAACAATACACACACAAGTATTTCTCACAACATATTTCATAGCAATCAGACAGTAGCTAGTGGTGCCTGGACCTACTACAACACTACTTCTGCTGTCAGAGTAAAACTTGCCATCAGAAGACTGAAGCAATGAAAGGACCAGTAGAAGTGCCATTATTTGATAACACTGCTAGCCTATAGTAAATGTGTTAAAATTTATGTAACAAAATTACTTTGGCTTGTTGTTAACTTTGGGTATGGGTATTCCGCGATGGCTCAGCAGGTAAAGAATCTGCCTGCCAATGCAGGAGATGCAGGTTCGGTCCCTGGGTTGGGAAGATCCCTCGGAGGAGGAAATGGCAAACTATTCCAGTATTTTTTCCTGGGAAAGCCCACAGACAGAGGAATCTGGCAGGCTACAGTCTGTAGGGTCACAAAGTCAGACAGGACTGAGCACACATGCGGAATGCAGTAGACTTTTAAAGAGATCTCTTCAAAATACGACTTAATGCAAGCTTGACAACAAAATTAATGACATTTCACATTCTTATGTAGAATATTTTTATGTGCTTTTTTGTCTGAGAATTTAAAAGTATTTTCTTGTATTTTCACACTTTTATTTAAAAGGTATTTTTCTGAAGATTTGAAAATTATACTTAAACTACCTTGCAGCAGCTTCCACGAGAGCCTTTTCATCTGGTGAAGATGCATAGTACTCCAACTGGGCAGGTGCAAAGCTGGACTGCCAGGGACCATCACCAATGCTATCAGTCTGAACACTGCTAATCTGCACAGTGTGACAGAGACTGACTGCTTTAAAGAAGAGATCATGTTCTTTAATCTGCAGAAACATAATTAATATTCACAATAAAAATACCAATACCAAATAACATGTAGGAAACCAGAAACAAAATTCTAAAAAATGCCATTAAATACAGTTTGTAACTTGATAAAGATGTAGAACAAGAGTGCTATAATCTTGAATTGCATAAGTAATAGCTAGCTGGCTGCTTCTGACTCCAAAGAGTTAAGACGTCATGTTTGCTTATGACCCTTTAACATCTGACTATCTTTTCAGTAGACATAACCAAATTGCAAGTAAAGGTAAAAACTATTTTGTGGCAGAACTGAGATGGAAAAGGTATTAAATAAATTTAAGCTCTGTTCCTTAACAAAGTCTTATTTACTTCAAGGCAGAAGCGCGTTCCTTAACTTAGTCTCATTTAAACACCTAGAGAACTAAAGTAGATACATAATAAGTGACAATTTAAGTTTGCTTATGACTATAAATTCTCAATGCTGAACCAAAGTATAAACATTTCAAATGTGTATTTCTTGCCCCACTAACATTTAAAACATTTTCTCCTACAACCCACCAACTACAAAGAATTACTATTTCAAATGAAATTCCTATTTATTAACTTAAAAATTGCTTACTAGTTCAGTTCCATTTTCAGGACTGGTTCTAAAGGAGGAACCGGCTGCAAGATGGGATAAATTGTTAACATGGGATAAACTAGTAAGATAAGATAAGTTTCCTTCTGAAGAGTCTGGTGTTGGTCCTTCAGATACAAGTCTACCATTGATTTCTTGGTATTTTGTACCATTAATTGAACATTCCCGAAACTGCATCTCGTTTTCTGTCAGTGTACCAGTTTTGTCTGTAAACACATACTCCACCTAGAGATAGAAAAGAAAACAAACTTTTCTGTTCAGGGTCTTATATTAGACAAAAAAAAAAAAAAAAGCTGCCCTCTGTCTCCTGATGTTGTTTACCTATTAACATTGATATACTCATGTTGAGAGTACAAATAATTAATGATGCAGGGTAACACAAAACATTTAAAATTTATAGACTTTTCTAAGTCTGTGGCATCTTTAGAGTTACGTTCATCTATAGAGGGGACTGATAGTTTTTGTTTAATCAACAGCAGAAATAGTTCCTGGTCAGGGAACTATATTCCACATGCCGCAACTGAAAGATCTTATCTTGAATGCCCCCACATGCTAAAACCAAGACCCATCAGCCAAATAAATAAATTCAAATAACACACAAAAACCAGCTGCAATACTTCTGATGGCCACTTCTACAAGTATACTTTAGGTCTTTTTCATAAAGTGCCGTATTTATTGTAGTACTTATTTATTGTATTTACCATATTTATTGTATTTCTTAATAATTTAGCAAGTACTGTTGTCATTAGGTTCCTCCCTTTTCATTTTAAATGTATTACTGACAAAGTTTATGTTATACCCCAATCCCATTTTCCCATAAACCCTGTGGTTTTTAGTAAGTAATTTTACACAGCACAGTGATTTTTAGTAATGGATATGTCACATTACAGCAGAACTGATGAACTAAGATCCTGCAAACCACAGGGCACAGCCAAACAAACACACTGTTCTGATATACTATAATATTAGAAATTTAAAATATTATCATAGAAATAAACCAAAAGATAGGTGGAAAGATAAAAGTGCATGACTTCTCCCAGAAACCGTATTATAAAAACACGGAAATGAAAATTCAAAGAGAATTAGGAAATTAGGATAAATGGTCTGACACCCAAATTAATAAATTTCAGAAATAAAATTCCACAAAACAGAAACAGACTTGTTACTAAAGAAATAAGGAAAATTCCTCGAAGTGAAGGACATGTTTCTAGATTAAGAGGACTTGGAGTTCTTTGCCCAAAGGGAGTAAAAAAAGACACCAAGGTGTATCATCATAAAATTTCAGATTCATTGCACAAAGAGAAGATTGTAAACATTAACGTTTCCAGAAACAAAACAACAGATCACATAGAAAAACTGAGACTCAGAATAGGATTGGATTTCTCATAGAAACACTGGAAGCCAGGAAAAAAATGGAGAACTGCTTTTGAAAATATTGAGGAAAAATAATTCCCAACCTAAATTATTAATCAAGTGTAAGAAGGGAATAAAGATATTTTTAGACATGCAAAAACTCAAAATATATCCATCTTATGCATCCTTTCCGAAGAAGTTATTAGAAGATGTGGTCCACCAAAATAAGAGAATAAGCAACAGGTGGGAAGACATGGGAAGCAGAGGGCAGGAAATTTAAAACAGATGGGAGACAAGGGAAGTTCTAGGGTGATGGAAAAGGAAGTCCAGGGTGACAGCTGAGAAGCTGGTCCAGAAAGAAGTCCAAATTGAAGCAGAAAAATGAAAGGCTTCAAAAGAGAAAGCGAGCAACAGAATAAAAAAGAGAAAGGAAATCCTAGATTACCTGCTGTGTTTGCATATGTGAGAGATGGTTCATACACTCATCAGATTTGTTTGTGGTAAATGAAAATTAAGAGAATGGAAAAATAGAACAATTAAGTCTAACAAAACCAAAATACATAGGAAAAATGTAATTATAGTACTACACAGCACACAGAGAGAACTAGGAGTTAATAAACTATAACAAAACAGTTCTAATAATGTCAGTAAGTGAATATTTATTAAATCCCAAATTGTGATTTAACAATATTGGGGAGCTATGGAGAGGCAAAGTGGGTATATATCTGGAGATGTGTGTAGAAGGAATAGTGTAAGGGTTATATCTTTATATTTCATAGTAAATAATGTTGCAACTTTAAAAATCCAGAAAGAATACCATATAAAAATACAATGCTAAATAATGAAGAACAGTTTAAGATTTCAAAATGGGAAACAAGAAACAAGGTGTGGAGCAAAGAAAGTGGGGCTGTTTTTTAGTATAAGTTTTGTAATATTTAGTTTTATTAGTTTTTGTACATTTATTGTTTTGATAAAAATAACAAATTAGAAAAACAAAAGGATCATTTTTACCTGTCCAAGTTCTTCATTCAGATCAGAAGTATTGACTTGAGCTTTCTCATCTGATTCTTCATGATAGAGATCAAGATCCCAGCCAATAAAAAATGATCCAAGAAATTTTTGCAGTTCCACTGTCACGTACAATGAAATTGGAATGATGAAATTGTAGAGTACCAAAAAAGCAAGGAAGTCTGAAATAAATTTCAGAATCTGTGGGAAAAAAATGATTTTTGGTAAGAAAAAATATGAGAATTTCTTTATCATCACTGAAGAAAATAATCGGTTTCACATTTAAATAGACTATTAACTATATTCTGAAACAGAATAGCCTCATGAATTGAAATTCATTTATTGAATTGTCCTTTCAACACATTTATTGTTCTTTAGAATCTTAAAGAGAAAGGAAAAAAGATTAAAACCAAATTACTTAATTTGTTACTTTCTGTGCCTATGCGCAAGCCTGTGCCCAGCTGCTCAGTCAGGTCTGACTCTGCAACACCATGGACTGTAGCCCGCCAAACTCCACTGTCCCTGTAATTTTCTAGACAAGAATGGGTTGCCATTCTTGTCAGTCAGGGGATCTTCCTGACCCAGGGATTGAACCCACGTATCCTGCATCACAGGCAGAGATTCTTAACCACTGAGCCACTGGGGAAGCCCAGTGAATTACTCTGATAGAAATGAAAATTAATTAATTTACTCTTTAGTTATAATCTATAATATACAGTAAATGGAATGAAAATTTCAATATCTAGTACTGAAGTGGAATGCCAATACAGATAATCTAAATTTCTGTGATCTTCTTTAACCATTCAAATTATGTCATAGGGAATATAATTGCTTATGTCCTAAAATGTAAAAAGCATACCAGTACAAACATGTTGGCTACTCTTCACATGCAATATCCTTTGATATCCTTCAACAATAATACTTTTAGGGGATGACACTGATAACTCCTATCAGAAGTCACTACAAAGCATTAAAAGATATAAAATTTCCAAAGAATAAAATTTTCTTTATAACAGAGTCAAGAACATCATAAAATACCTTACTACTATTTCTTTGATGTTCTGTTTTTTGGTTATACCAAGGTTCATCCCATTTTTCTTCAGCTTGCCATGTATATTTCAAGATAGTACTGATGATGGCTTCAGAAATAAGGATTATTAGATAAATTATCAAAAATGTATTCATTGACCTGAAATGAAAAAAAGAGAATATAAAATGTATCAATAACATGTTACTATACTCATTTGTTTGGAAATTATTATTGATATTAAATAAGACACTAAATATATAAGATATTATGATAGCTATCTAAATGACACAATTTATGACCATTCAATTAAATCTATTTACTAGAAATAAAAGAACAGATACATACGATTACAAACATATTTACTATAGTTAAGCTACTGTTCAAAATGCTTATAGTAAATGACAGTTTTGGCCAGTTATTTTACTGTAAATAATTATCAAAAGATTTTCTACATTTTCAGGACCTATCTTACTTTATGTGCAAACATAACTAATATTTGTATAGCACTGATATTTTATAGAACTTCTGTCACAACCACTAACTTGTCTTATGTTAAACAAAAAACAACCTTGTCTAATATTTATAAAAACCTGTGAGGAAGAGATTGCATCCTTTTTAAAGATGGTGACCAAAACTAAAAAATCGTTCTGTAGATTTCCCAAAATCATACAAGTCATGAATTGACTTTAAAATCCCTCTTCTTTTCACTGGGCAAGCTTAATATTTTATCTCTAAAGTCCTTCATCAACATTCTGTTCTTTTCAGCACATGGATTTTATATGGATTTTGTTAGGTGTACACCTAGGTACTTCTTTGGGAGTGGTGACTGCAAATGGTATAATTTAAATTTCAATTTCTGTCACTGGTGTTTCTTTTTCAATATCATTATTTAGTGCTGTGACAGTTAATTTTGTGTGTTGATTTGACCAGGCTAACCAGAGAGCTGGTAAAACATTGTTTCTGGATGTGTTTGTGAGGGTGTCTCTGGAAGAGATAGTTAGTTCAATAGACTTAGTAAAGACATACGCCCTCACCAATATAGCAACTAGTCGCTCAGTCATGTCTGACTTTTTGCAAGCCCATAGACTGTAGTCTGCCAGGCTCCTCTGTCCATGTCCATGGAATTCTCCAGGCAAAAATACTGGAGTGGGTAACCATTCCCTTCTCCAGGGTATCTTCCTGACCTAGTGATCGAACATGGGTCTCCTGCACTGCAGGCAGACTCTTTACTGTCTGAGCCACCAGGAAAGCCCCAAAATAGGCAGGCATCATCCAATTCATTGAGGGCTCAAATGGAACAACAACAACAATAAGAAAAGGCGAAGGAAGGAGAAATTCTGTCTCTTCTTGATTAGGGACCTCAGAGCTGCTGGTTCTTAGGACTTTGGATTTGGGCTAAATTATGCCACCAAGTTTCCTGGGTCTCTATCTTGCATTTGGCCGACTGAGACTTCACGGGCTCCACAACCACGTGAACCAATTCCTATAATAAATCTCCCCTTATATGTAACTTAGGTATAAACTACTGGCTTAGTTTCTCTAGAGAATCCTAATACAAGTACTATACATTTTCTTCTCAGCACTGCTATAGCTACATTCTACAAAATGTGATTGTTGTATTTGTATTAATTTCTAGGTATTTACAAATTTTTTCTTTGAAATTTCCTATTTGACCCACAGATTACTTATAAGTGCTTCAGCTGCTCCTTATCTGCCAATACTTGGAACCTTCAGTTTCCATTTTTACCACTTCAATAAGTGCGTCTTGGTATCTCTTTGTAGTTCTACTTTGTATCTCTTGTGACTAATGATATACACTTTTTCATGTGCCTGTTGGCCACATGTATATTCTCCTTTGTGAAGTATCTGTTCATATCTTACCTATTTTTTTCACTGGGCTGTTTTTATTATAAACATATAGAAGTTTTTAATATATCATTATATATTCTGAATACAAGTTCTTTGTAAGATAGATCTTGTGAATATCTTCTCCCAGTTTGTGGCTTATTTGTTCATTTCCTTAATTGTGTAGTCTGATGAAAAGTTTTTAACTTTGAGGAAGTCCAGTTTATCAATTTTTCCTTTTATTTATGCTATTTGTGTCCTAAAAAGTACTTAGTTATCTCCAGGTTGTGAAGATATCTTCCAAAGTTTTCTTCTAAAAGTTTCATAGTTTTAGCTTTTATGTTTAGATCTATGATCCATCCTAAAAATTTTTTTGGTGTACAGTGTAAGGCAGGAGTTGAAGTTTATTATTTTTTTTCCCATTTGAATATCCAATTGTTGTTACATCATTTGTTGAAAAGACTTTTTCCTCACTGAATTCACTTAATGCTTTAGTTGAAAATCACTATTTCTCAACTCTCTATATTTTAACCTACTGAACTATCTTTTCATGCTAAAATCATACAAAATTTACTGTAGCTTTATACTGTCTTGAAATGAGGCAATGCAAATCTTTTTAAGTTTTCTCTCTTCTACCACTTCTTTTCCCTTTGATCCCTCGATCTAGGTATGCTGCTGCTGCTAAGTCACTTCAGTTGTGTCCGATCTGGGTACAGATTTACCTATTTTAATATTTGCAAAGAAGCAACTTTTGGCTCTTAATTTTGTCTATTGCTTGTTTTTTATTCTGTTGTTTAAAGCCTACATTTTAAATATTTCTTCTCTTTATTTTCAGATCGGGTTTAATTGCTTCTTTTTATCCAGTCATTTGGGTAGAATTTATGTGCCTGTTTTGGAGTTCATTCCCTTAAATGATTTTTGCCTTTTTAGCTGCTCCTTCAGCTTTGAACTTTGTCCTCTAACGTCTATACACGATAAAGCTCAGGCTCTCTCATAGCCTGTGCAGCAGCACAGTAAGTAAAAAGGGCCCTCAGGTAAAAAGCTGCACTCCCCCTTGTTGCTGCTGTCATTTTTCAGGAGTAGACTCCTTGCCAGTTTCTGTTTTTGATCACTTTCCAATGCTTTCAAATACTTGTTTATTAATATTCTGTCCAGATTTTATAATTCTTTTCTGTAGGAGGTTTAGTCCGCTCAAGTGGTTCCATTATTATTCAACAGTTTTTATTTTAAAATCATTATTTTAGCATCTACAATATGCCAAATATTGTGCAAAATGCTACATGTATACATAAATGTTAGAAAGCATCCATTCCTCTTTGACATTGATCTTAATATTTGGAGGGGTGGTTTCCTGGTGGTCCTCAGTAGTTAGGACTCTGAGCTTTCAGTGTTGTGAGCCCAGGTTCGATCCCTGGTTGGAGAACTAATATTCCACATGCTGTATGGCATGGCCAAAATATATACATATACCTATTGCATCTCCTCAAAATATATACATATATATATATATATTTGCAGGCAAGGGACACAAAAGCAAAAAGGGACTATATCAAACTAAAAAGCTTTTGCACAGTGAAGGAAACTATCAATAAAACAAAAAAGCAGCCCACCCAATGAGAGAAAACTCTACAAATAATATATCTGACAAGAGGTTAATATCCAAAATATATAAAAATTCACACAACCTAACATCAGAAAAACAATCAGATTAAAAAACTGGCAAAAGATCTAATTGGACATTTTCCCAAATGATCAGGGAAATGCAAATCAAAACCACGAGATACACCTCATATCTGTCCGAATGACTATCATCAAAAATACAATGAATGACAAGTACTGGTAAGGATGTGGAAAAAAGGGAACTCTAATACACCAATTAGAAAACAGTGAGAGACTTAATTTTGGGGGGCTCCAAAATCACTGAAGATGGTGGCTGCAGCCATGAAATTAAAAGACACTTGCTCCTTGGAAGAAAAGCTATGACCAACCTAGACAGCATGTTAAAAAGCAGACATTACTTTGCCAACAAAGGTCCATCTAGTCAAAGCTATGGTTTCCAGCAGTCATGTATGGATGTGAGAGTTGGACTGTAAAAAAAGCTGAGTGCCAAAGAATTGATGCTTTTGAACTGTGGTGTTGGAGAAGACTCTTGAGAGTCCCCTGGACTGCAAGGAGATCCAACCAGTCCATCGTAAAGGAAATCAGTCCAGAATATTCATTGTAAGGACTGATGCGGAAACTCCAATACTTTGGCCACCTGATAAGAACTGACTCACTGGAAAAGACCCTGATGCTGGGAAAGACTGAAGACAGGAGGAGAAGGGGATGACGGAGGATGAGATGGTTGGATGGCATCACTGATTCGATGGACATGAGTTTGAGTAAGCTCCGGGAGTTGGTGATGGACAGGGAAGCCTGGCGTGCTACAGTCCATGGCGTTGCAAAGAGTCGGACACGACTGAGCAACTGAACTGAACTGAATACACGAATGGTGAGACTGTAAATTGGTGCAGCCACTATGGAAAACAATATGGAGCTTCCTCAAAAAAGGTAAAAACAGAACTGCCATATGGTCCAGCAACTTCACTTTTGTGTATTTACTCAAAGAAAACAAAAGCACTAGTTTGAAAAGATATACGCACCCAATGTTCACTGTAGCATTATCTACAATAGCCAAGATATGGAAGCAACCTCAGTGTCCACCAATAGACGAATGGATAAAAAAGATGTGGTATATATACACACAGTGGAATATTACTCAGCCATAAAAAAATGAAATATTGCCATCAGTGACACGGATGAATCTAAAGTGTATTATACTAAGTCAGACAGAGAAAGACAAATATCATATGATCTTACTTTTATGTGGAATCTAAAAAAACAAAATGAAAACAGACTCATAGATATAAATAGGTGGTTGGCCTGACAGGATTGGGGGAATGGGTAAAATTGGTGAAAGGGATTAAGAAGTACAAACCTTTGGTTATAAAATAAATGATATGAGGATGTAATATCTGTATAAGGGATATGGTCAATAATATTGCAATAACTTTGTATGGGGACAGACGATTACTAGTCTCATTGTATCATTTCATAATTGATACAAATGTCAAATCACCACATACTACACCTGAAACTAATATTATTCATCAACTGTATGTCAATAAATCAGAATTGAATAAAAATGAGAAACTCTCCCTATCCTCAAGGATACCATCTTTTGTTGACTTTAAACATATACCACGTATTTTATACATATATAATATCCATATCAACAGTCCTATTTATGTGTAAATAAAATAGTTTTCTTACTTTTCTACTGCAGATCGTTTTTGCGATTTGCTCTTGTAATTTAATGCCATCTTAGTTTCCATTCCAGTATATACAGCAACACCTGAAAAACAAAACAGACTTAAACTAATCTTCCACCATGTTTCACAAAAGGAATGTACTCACTAGCATGAAAGCAACTTAAAAAATGTATCAACTGACAGTTGTTAGAATTCGGCTTTCAAGTCCTGGAGGTTTTTGGGAAACTCCAGTCATTCAGCCTGCTGATTGAGAAAGCCATATAGATTCTGTTCCTGAATGATAACTGAGACATTTGAATGAAAGCGGTATTACTTGAGTTGGAACTGATGGGGCAAAGAATTTGGAAAGATAAAGATAGCAGAGAATGCCATTACAGATACAGCAAATAGTGCACTAACTATAAGGCAAAGACAGAAATGGAAAAGCACTTTCTATTAGGTTCCAACAATGGATTGGGGTCAGTTTGAAAGGCCTTGAATGCCAGGATCTGGAGTCTAGACATAATCTCATAAGCAATGGAAAGATAATATGGTCATCTGTCACAGTAAATGAAGTAAATACAAGGAAACTGCTATTCTAAAAACATGTGCCTATGAGAAAGACTCTGAGATGAGAGAGAACGACAGTAATAATGGGACTAAAACTGGGAAGAGCAGTCTTGAAATTAGGTAAGAGCAGTCTCATTAAAAAAAAAACAACAAAAAAACTTTGGAGTTAGAGCTTTGTTTGAATGCTAGCTCTGCCACTTAGTTCTGCAACCTTGAGCAAGTTATTTAATCTTTCCGAGTCTCAATTTCTCCATCTTTAAATGGGAAAAAATAACCTCATTAAAACTGTTGCAAGGTTGTGTGACAAATTAGCAAAATACCTAGAAACAGAAAGACGATCAATAGATGTTTATGCCTATTCCTAAGCAGTATGATGTGAGGAACAATATTCATCATGCTCTCTTCCTAAAGATCTGTGCTGGAATTTTCACTATTAGAATTATTCCTTAAAGGCAGAGATTACAACTCAAATGATAAAGGGCACCAAAACTATAGAAATGTGAGAAATCAGACAGAATGGTACAACACAGAGAGGCGGTGCTTAGGAAAACAGCAGCAAATTCATCTAAAGGAATACACATATTTATGTGTAAATAAATATGTGTAAATAAATTTAAATTCATCTAAATTTCCTAAAGTTTAAGACTGTGAAAGGTATTACTGCTAGAGAGGTGTTAAAATACAGCATTATATGAGAGAGCCTAAAAGTCCTGGAGGTTTCTTTGGACTTTTTAAACCATAAAACTTTATTATGGTTTCCTTTTTTAAATTGTGGCAGAATACACGTAACGTACAATTTACCATTTTAATTCAGAGGTACTTAGTTACATTCACAATGTTGTGCAACCATCCTCACTAAGAATATTTAACGCCCCCCTCCTCCCAAAAAAATCCCTGAACCCATTAGGCAATCATTTCCCATTCCCCTACCCAGCTCCTGGGAACCACTAATCTAGTTTCTATTTCTATGAATTTACTTATTTTGGGCTTTTAATATAAATGGAATCATACAACATGTGGCCTTTTCTGTTTGATTTCACTCAGTATAATGTTTTCAAAGTTTATGTTGCAGCATTTATCAGTACTGCATTTCATAGAGGGGAATAATATTCCATTAGTTGGACAGCCTACATTTGTTTATCCACTCATTAGTCGATAGACATTTGGGCAGTTCCTACCCTTTGAGCTATTGTAAACAGTGCTGCTATGAACATTCTCATACAAGCCTTTGAGCACCTGTCTTCAGTTCTTTAAGGTATATATCTAGAAGTAGAATTGCCAGGTGATATGTTTATAATTCTATGTTTAACTTATTGAGGAACTGCCAAACTATTTTCCACAGCAGCTGGAACATTCTACTCCTACCAGCAATGTATGAGAGTTCCAATCTCTCCATATTTTGGTCACACTCATTACTCTCCTTTTTAAAAAATTATGGATTTCTTTATCAGAGAGCCTAACACTGAGAGATAAGATATAGTACAGTTAAAAGAAAACAAAAGAATGAGAAAGAAGAGCTCAAAAGCTAATGGCCATTCCTTAAAGGTGAGGAGCTAGTTGACAGCTAAAGGTTATCATTAACTTCACAATTTACCTAGAGTTGAGTCAGAGCATAGTGAATTGAGATCTCCAATGCAAGAACACTATTTATTTATCCTTTTAATCCAGTCAGTGTATGTAAAAACAGCATCTGATACACAGTCACAGATCATTAAGAATTTGCTGAAGGAATAAATGAGCTAGCAGTTTTAACAATCCAATCTAACTATAATGGAATAATACAAGTGGTTTATTGTACCATGGTGCCAGATTATATAGTTCCCAACACCATTAATACAAATGCCAGAATTATCTTCTTAGCACGAAGTATTCACAAAGAAAATATAACAGCAAGGTTCCAATCTATTATTCAAAAGTCAGAATTAAGAAAAAATATAACACAAAATTATATTAACACAATCTTTGAAAGAAAATTATCACAGACAAATTATCTAACCAAAATAACACAAATGCTGTGCTTTCAAAAATACTTCATATAAAGCATCAAAACAAATCTATTATTAAAATTTTTCAATATATACAAACCAAAAATTTCTTTTGTGTTTTTTAATCTGGCTCCACGAAGCAAGAGACTCTCTGGCCCCAGAGGTCTAGGGGGAAAAATAACCAAAAGCATTAAATTTATTAAAAATTCAAGTAAAATTTAAATGGCATCTTTAGCAGACAGAAGGGACTCAAAGCTATACTTACAACAATGCTTTCTCATAAAACCAAAATCTCAGCTAGTATAAAGCTGTCTAGGTCAATCATGATGTTAGTTACTGTAACAACAAATATCTGCTTTAGCATTTCAGTCATTTTAAGGTCAATGACTCAGAAATAAGATTATGCCTGTAGATATCATCAGAAAGCCACTACTTTTAGAAGTTTAGACATAAAACAAAATTAAGTGATGTTAAGTGGTAACTTAAAAATGTTTTACAGAAGATGAAATTTTAAAATTTTGACCAAAATCAATAAACAGTTTTCAAAGGGAAAATACAAAATTAAAATGCAATGTAAACAGGTTGCGTGAAGAAAAAAAGCAATGTAAACACAAATTGTATTATGATTTGTGTATTACTGCATGTTTTCTGCACAATTAAAATTATACTAGGTTACAAATGATAGCATAGTAAGTGAGTTAGTATTTTTTTTAGGCAAGATGAACACTGCAACTTGACTACTTGCATTGCATACTTCTTGAAGCATGGGGTTCTTCTTGCTGTATGAATTTCTCTCCATAATGGAGATATAAAACGAGAAGAAATAACTAGAAAGGAAAATTGTATTTTCTTAGTGATAGCAAATGATAACTCTGTTATGGATGGACTAAAAAGCTTTAATTTTGTTGATATTCCTTATCATAAGGCTTTTCTGAAATATACATACAAGGTTATCTGAATTAAACAAAATCTGAACCAATTCTGAAGAGGTCTATAAACCCAAACACTAAAAAAAAATCCAATGAATATAGGGGTCCGGTGTTTGGCTATGTATAACAAGTATGGTTTTATTAGATCATATATTTGGAACACAATGAATGGATATTCCAAAATCAATTATTCAGGAGACTTATTACAGTTCTTTTTCATTTGGTTCCAACAATGAATAGAAAAACTTTGAGCTCAAGTTGGCATATAAAATTAGGATATAATGGTAGAAAGCCTCAAATTAAAAAATTCATTAGTTCACTCTGGTTGCTTCAGCAAAGAACAAGGCTCCCTTAAAAAACAAACAAAAAAAACAAAACATTCTCCTTGCTAACATAATTGCTCTTTTCCTTTACCAGCCACAATATCTTAATGCGAGTCATACTATGTATCCACACAAGCATTCCATTATGTCACTATAGAAATCAAAATAAAACCCAGTCACTGTTGTTCAGCAGGGGTCCCTAAATTTACAAAGACCTTGTCACAGAGTTCACTGAACGTGCCCCTATGTTAACTTATATTAAAAATGTGAATTCATCCTAATGCATATTTTTGGTGGCTTGTCTTGAGGATTTTATTAAAACAAATTCTCAGTTCTTTATATTAGTATCTTATTTTATGCAGCCAGTATAAACTGAACATCTCCAGAAAATAGGTGGAATGCTAATGAGACGTTCAAGGGTTGATTCCAAGATTTATTCTAAATTCAGCTTTGTGGTCATGCGTAACAATGTAATCTCACCCTATCATAAAATCTTTGAAATGACAAGAAGTTTTTCATGTAGGTACCAGAAATTAACCTGAATATTGAGGGAAAACAAACCAAAACAACCAAGCAACCAAACAGAAGAGTAAAGAAGTTCTAGATTGCCCAGTACTCTAGTTTGTGAGGAATGATTTTGAAGTGAAGACCTAATTTTCCTAAACGGGGAGGAAACAATTCCCTCCCCGAAACAATTTTCACTTAAAAGTGATTGGATAATGCAAATTTATTCTTACCTTACAATTTCTTCCATTTGTTGAGTTATTGTCATTCGTCCCATGAATCTATCAAAGAATTCATCATGTTACAAAAAAACGAATATTACATTTATGACATCAATAGGTGGAAAATTTCAAGAAAGTTTTGGTACTATTCTTATACATGAAACAAAACCAGTCTTTTGCATGTATGAATGATCCAATATTCATACTAGAAATTACAAAGGTAAATCAGTCACTAAGCTTTAAAAAATTAGTATTGTTAGATTCTCAGGGAGTGATCAGTGGTGCTGTTTTCCCTCTCATGCTCTTCTGCTTCATCCCGTTCCATCTGTGGAGGAGCAGTGTAAAGCCTTCCCCCACCATGCAGTGTGCTCCCTGCCATCCCCTGCATGATTTTCCTGGGCTTTGCAGATGATGTACAAATATGTGCTGGTGCCATAAGCTGTTGTTGCTGCCCACAGCTGTCTCACTAGCTCGCATGGTTTATTTCACCCACTTTTGCCATCAAAATTGTAGCAGGAATTAATGGCCTAGAGGCTGGCCAGTTGCTAGTCATTTCTGCTTCCATCATTGTCTTCAACCTCCTAGTGGAGCTGGAAGGCGATTACTGGGACGATTATGTCTTTTCCTTTAACTTTATGCCTTTTTTCCTACCGTCATGGGGCTGCTCTACCATAACGAGTAGCAGAGAGCCTCTGGCTAGTGACAGTGCACCAGAATGAGAATGACGACAGTGCCTCCATGGAGTGTGACAACATGACCCTCATCCACTTGCTACTTAAAGTCTTTGGGCCCATGAGTGAGAGAAACCTCACCCTGCTTCTGCTGCTGCTACAGGTCATGGGTGATGCTGTCACCTTCTCCATTCTGACCAGCTGTCCAACTCCTTCGTGTCAAGAGTCCCCTGATCCACTGAGCTTTGATTCACAGCTTCCAGGGTTTCTAACTCTGGCTTGACCCCTTCTGGACCAGGACTGCTTCCCAGCCCAGGCCTCTCCTATCCTTCATTCTCCAACAGATTGTGACCTCAGTATCTCGTTCCCCTTGTGACTACTGACATTCTGGGCCTTTCTTGCCCTCTAAAAACTACTGCTTGGACTCTGCCTATGGCTTCCTTGAATTTGCCACTCTCCTTCTCCGTTCTGTTTTGCAGCCTCCTAAGGCAGAATACTGTAATTTTTATGCAATTATCCACAACTCTGACACTCAAAGAGTATGTTGGGCCTGGGAATAGAACCCTGGTTGGGGATAGGCATACAAGTTCAAAGATGACTTGACATTTGGCTATAAATCATGTATTCTGATTAAGAGCAGACCTGGGGGGTCAGGTGCTCCCAGTGGTGACAATAAAATGTTGTATTTCTTATTTTAAAAAGCTTTTTTAAACTTTTTCCCCATTTTTCAAATAAGGCAAAACCACTCAAAGCATTACACATTTGACCTCATTATTAATCTTATGCTTTCTTAATGCTGCATCATTTTCTAGTTTTCAACAATCTTTTTATAATTCATCCTTTTCTGAGACTTAGAAATAACAGCAATATAGAACTCAAAGCACTGAATTCTTCACAGTTAAATCTATCTTATAATTTAAATGCACAGAACTTCCAATTTTTATAGTTAAGTGGAAAATTCCACATTGTTTTTGTTTTTGATGAAAATGTAACGTTTTTATACCACACAGAGAAAATTCCATTATAAATATATGGATCCAGAACAAAGATATGTAAGAGATCTGAAAAAGCCAATGACTAATGATTACATCTTAAGCCAACAAATGCAGAGAATGACAAAAAGCTGAGGTCAATTTTTACAATGTGGTTGTGATTTTTACTCTTACCCGTTTTTGAGTAAAAATGAGTAGTTTTCTCATGGAAGTTTTTAATAATGAAAGTTGTTTCCATTTCATAGATGGCAATAATTAGCATATAGCTCACTGAAAGATGACTTACAGTGTTAAAATGAGTTAGTTCCTAACAAACACAAAGACATGGCCCTTCATGGAGCACACATATACATATGCCTGAGTGCATATATATACACACACACCATTAAATTATTTTCTTCTAAGGAAATAACTTTATTTCCCTCATAGCTACTATTGTTATAATGTTTACTGCTATTGTTATAAAGCCAGTTCACACCAAAGTAGAAGATAATAAGGAGAAACATGTGAATAAAAGCACAGCTTTTAATACTTCAGCTTAGAATTCTGCCAAATTCTGCTTTTAGCTTTGCCCGCATTTAATTGATTTCCCGCCTTGCTCCCCCCAATGATGTTTTCAAACAGCTATTTCATTGCATGTTTATGACTGTAAAAAATGAGATCTGTAAACAGACTTAAGATGAATATGGTGACTATCACATCATACCTGTACAAGTCCGCTTCTGGTTGCTGACATTCTACCACAGCTATAAGAGTGTCCAAATTGGCAACTGTTTGTAATACTGCTGTTTCTGGAACTGCCACATGTGTCTGAAAAAAAGAAAAGTTAAAGCCCATAGTTTTGAGATCTAAATGGGACCTTAGACATCATTTATTTCAAATCTCTTTTACAAATGAAATCATAGCATTCTGTACTTGAGATCACTAAGCTAGATGGCAGATGAGAAGAGAAAGAAGAATGTAAAGTAACAAGCAGTGAAACGAGCTACTGTGACTATCGGTCTACAAAGGGCATTTGCATACAAGGAAATTAAGTCTGTAAGTGTGTTAATAGTCATCACTGCTCAAAGTTTACTGCAAATACATTTAATAGGTAGAAAAAAGTGAATCAAGTAAAATCTTTGATTGTACTTTGAAAATTGAGAAAAATTTAAATGTGCCCACTATTTAAAAAAGCACCAGTATATTAAAAGATTATAGTTTCTCCAAAGCACTTTTTACTTTTCTTAACTTGCTTAAACCATGTGAGGCTAACCTTGAAGTAAAATGTATACTTTCATGAAGTAATTAATAGTAATTTAAAACATTTCTCCTTTATCAGGTCAAACTTTATTACCTTAACCAAAGGAAAATATCACTATAATCCAGAGATGTTTTGTTCACTAAGAGCTACACTCAAACATACACATGTACAAACCTTCAGGTTAGTTTCTCCATCCAAACTAGCAGTTGTAACGTGACAAGAACCATCAAGTCGATCTGAGGACAGAAGCACCAAATCTGCAGGGAAAATTTCATTTTTGGCTACTCGAACAATATCACCCACCTATGAAGAATTTGGGGGAAAAGTGAATATACAGATTTTAAAAGGCAGGACTTATTTTTATTGCGTTCTAAACAAGTGGTCTACTGTAATATTTTAATGTAGGAAAGCAGACTTTAACTAAAATATAATCAGATTAGAATTTTTCCTTTTAATATATAATTGATTTCTATTATTTATTAAATGCATACCCGAATGTTTTTTGATCTAGTTGTTACAAGGCCACCACTTCGAACAACATAAACAGGAGCTCCATTTACTTCATTATCTGAGATATGTCTTAGCCAATCTTCATAACCCTGTAAGCATCAAAAGAATAAAAAAAGCCCCTCTTAGTATAATTAGAAGATGTGTGTGTGTGTGTGTTGGTTGCTCAGTTGTGTAATTAGAAGATGTGTGTGTGTGTGTTGGTCGCTCAGTTGTGTCCGACTTGCCCGCCAGGTGTCTCTGTCCATGGAATTCTCCAGGCAAGAATACTTGAGTGGATTGCCATTCCCTTCCCCAGAGATACTTTTTATCAAATGAGAAAGGGAAACATAATTTCCCCCAAACATTTCATTCATTAGAACCATGTTAGACTACTTTGGCATTCATTACTACTAGAAACACTCTCTTTACTTGGTTTTCATCACACACATGTTCCTGGTTTTCACAGTACCTCTTCAGTTACTTCTTCTCAGTTTACTATGGGAGGCTCCTTCTATATCATCTTAACGGGCCCTTTTTTCACCCTTCTCTTACTTCCTACTACCAGATTTCTTCATCCCTGTGTCTTCAAAAAATTCTGAAATTTCTATTTCCAGCCTGTATTTCCAGACTCTAATAAACTTAAATATCCAAATGCATTCTTAATATTTCCACTTTGATGTCTCATAAATAACATTAAACATTTCAAAACTAAACTGATGATGTTATCCTTAAAATCTGCTGCATTTCCAATGTCTCCCATCTTGACAAATGACTCACTTTGGAAAGAGACATGTTGTAAGTTATTATTATTATATTAAACTCACTCCTTTGGCAGATATATTATAAACTCACCAACATATTTTCAACTTAGTTACAGCATCATATTCCAACTAAATCCACTCTTTATTTGACTAAATTTATACTGGGAAACCAAGGAAAGAAGTATTTCAACATTTAACACTTTCTTAAAAATATTCAAGAGGTTCATTCACTCATCTATTCATCTATCAAATATTTATTTCATGTCAAATATGTGCATAACCTTGTTCTGGTCACTGGTAACAAACTGATAATATAAAACAAAGTATCTGCCCTCAGAGAACTAAACATTCAAATGAAGGTGACAGACAACCTAAAACAAGCATTTATTCAACAGAATAGGTAGTGAATGAGAAATGATATAAGCAAAAAGACCAGAGTAGTGAATGAGACAGTGACACAGGTCAGGAAACGTTTAAGGTGTCCAAGAGGAAATAGTTGTATTTGCAAGCACAAACTGTTTTATGTGTGTGTCTGGAGTTCAGAGCATAGTTGCAGGATACATGTAAATTTAGACCCACTAGACTTGATGAAATCACCAAAGAAGAAATTATATATAAAAAAGAAGTCCAAGGGACAAATATTTGTTACTTTGATGCAATAAATGACATCTAAAAAACCAAATGAATATGTAATTGTATTAAGTGATCTGGATGCTTACTGACTTACACAAATCCTAGTCTCCAACAGTGGAGAAGGCAATGGCACCCCACTCCAGTACTCTTGCCTGGAAAATCCCATGGACGGAGGAGCCTGGAAGGCTGCAGTCCATGGGGTCGCTAAGAGTCGGACATGACTGAGCGACTTAACTTTCACTTTTCACCTTCATGCATTGGAGAAGGAAATGGCAACCCACTCCAGTGTTCTTGCCTGGAGAATCCCAGGGACGGGGGGAGCCTGGTAGGCTGCCATCTCTGGGGTCGCACAGAGTCAGACACGACTGAAGTGACTTAGCAGCAGCAGCAGTCTCCAACAGACCAGTGAATAAAGGGAAATCAAACTTACAGCTGCTGCTGCTGCTGCTAAGTCGCTTCAGTCGTGTCCAACTCTGTGCGACCCCACAGACAGCAGCCCACCAGGCTCCAGCATCCCTGGGATTCTCCAGGCAAGAACACTGGAGTGGGTTGCCATTTCCTTCTCCAATGCGTGAAGGTGAAAAGTGAAAGCGAAGTCGCTCAGTCTTGTCAGACTCTTCGAGACCCCATGGACCACAGCCTACCAGGCTTCTCCATCCATGGGATTCTCCAGGCAAGAGTACTGGAGTGGGGTGCCATTGCCTTCTCCAGTAGCGTGCTATTCAGACACACTAGATTAACTGTTAATTTATAGACTTCCATTACCTTTATCAAATAAGTAATAAATAAACTACATCTCAGAATTATAAAATGTTTGCCAATTTTGTTTCTATGTCAATTTAAACCTTATCCTTAAATCTTACAAAATGAAAACATCAAACTGGCACATGGAAATTCAAATTAACTCTTTCAAGAGGAAGGGAGCAGATATTTTGAGAAGTGGTAACTATATAAACATGACGTTTCTAGGGATTTTTTAAATTTCTTGTCATGTTTATCCAATAATACTGTTTTTCTACACCTAGATTTTAATATCAAATCAGATCTAGTTGAAGCTATTCCCTTAGAGTACAACTTTACATAAAAATCAATTTCACAGAGAAAGTTGTAAAAAGTAGGAAAGCACTATACAATTTTTATTCAAAAATTTCATGCCAGAAGTACATGCTTCACTCCTAAACATATCCCCTTCCTTTGAATTATATATCCTTTAAATACTACCAAACTCTACAAAGATGACTGTAACAATCTGTTTCACACATAACTTGGTTTGTACATACAAAATGCTTGCTTTTGGATACTTCTTAGGTATGTTAAAGGAACAACATACTTTAATAATTGTAATCATCCCATCAGTCACCAAGTACCTGATAAGAGTGGCTTACCTCAATTTAATTTTTACCATATGCAGAATCAAACAAATTTGCTGCTTTTTTTCTTTTATAATTTTGTTTATTTTTTTGGCTGTGCTAGGTCTTTCACTGCTGTGTGGGCTTTTCTCTAGTTGCAGGGAACAGGGGCTCCTCTCCAGTGCATGGGCTTCTCACTGCAGTGGCTTCTCCTATTGCAGAGCACAAGCTCTAGGGCAGTCAGGCTTCAGTAGTTGTGATTCCTGGGCTCTAGAGCACAGGCTTAGAATTTGTGATACACAAGCTTAGTTGCCCATGGCATGTGGGACCTTCCTGGATCAGGGATTGACCCCATGTCTCCTGATTTGACAGGTGGATTCTTTATCTCTGAGCCACCAGGAAAGCCCTAAATTTGCTTTCTTATGAAAATTACTTTCGCAACAATAAATCTTACTTTGGAGGAGAAAACTTCTGAATGACTTGGGAAGAAAGCAAGCAACATAAAATATTTCATACCTGCTTTATGGCAGTAACTGTTATTACAAAGAACAACGGAAGTCCACTGGTAACTGGACTGGTAGGTGTATCAATCATAAGCTGCATTAAAAAAGAAAGAATGCAGAGTATTATATTTTATATTGTACATATCACTATTAACATGTAGAATCTTATAATTATTGGGAAATCTGAAAACATTATACAAAATATGTATCATAGTTCAGATGAAAAAGTAACTTGAGAGAGATTATGCAGTGAATGTAGTTTACTTCACAGTTTCACAAGTATACTCTGTTAGCCATTATATGGGGTTAGTAGACTATCTAAATCTATTGCATACCCACAAATACTGCTAGAGTGGACTCAGTTTCTCTGCTTTCTTAACACATAGAGTACTTAAGGTCTTCCTCAGTATTTGTCTTGGAGGGGAGCTACAGCTATTCAGAATTTCAATTCACATTTCTTTGCCCATCCAGAGAAATGCTAAAAAAAAAAAAAATCTGTCAATTTTTATTCTGGGATCCAGAATAAACTCACACTGGAGAGAAAACAAGAAATGGGACTAGGGAAACGGTTTCCTTCTACAAGTGATTTTGTTACAGCTAGTAGAGCCAGAGGGGTACAACTTGGAAAACAAACGATGCTGCAATTATCTAAATCATACAACTGATGTTTCAATAAACTGCTTTAGAAGAAATATTTGCAGTAATTATATTTGGTTATTTAGAACATGGGTCTAATAATTTATTAATATTGGTTTACTCTGGTTAGGCCAATTAAGTTTGTTCTATTCCACAGACAGGCTGAATTCCTGATCTTAGGCAGTAATTTCACAAATGCATGTTACTTGTATGTAATAAGTGTAAATTTCTCATTTTTTTGACTAAACAAGCTGATGGTCTACTGATTAAAAAACAAACAAACAAAAAAAAACCCAGAAGTTCCTTTTCCGCTCACAAAGGGAAGCAATTAAAGAAAAGCTTCCTCAAGCTTTAAGGTGACTACTTCACAAGTTTTTTTTCTTTTGAAGGTCCAGGTTCTATGGAGAGAAAAGTTCAGAGTTTATAAAAAAAATTCAGTGCCACACTGAAAGAGACTGCTAACGTATCATCAGAAAAGAAAAACCTCTTTGAAGGAAAATGACAATCACTAATTCTAAATCTTGGTTTATACTCAAGTTTCATACTGTTCTCTTGATATTCTGATATTAGGGGAAAAAAAGCACAATGTGAAAAACTAAAAACTAAAGAGCTTACAATGATTTAAGTTAAGAAAATGGCCTCCTGGATAAAAATCTATATTCATGGAGATTCTTAGAAATTATAATAAAAACTTTTAAAAGTAAAATCTATAAATTAAAAAAAAAGAAAAACCAAAGGAAGATTAATTTTGTACAAAGATGGTTCCACAGGCAGAAATGTACCAAAAACAAGTGCTGTATATTAAAAGCCAAAGTTTATTTTCTGAGGCAGAACATTTGAAAGGATGATGCTATTTTCTTGGCTTTAATTATGATTATCAGCACTATTACACATAAGTGATAAAACAAAATACAACGGATCTTAAAATTCACTGGCTATTTTTCAGATATCTGGATGTGATTTACATTACTGTATTCACTGAATACAATGGGGAAGCTCTGCAGAAAAAAAAATGGGTCCCATAGTCACATGGTTTAGAATGCAATGTTAACTTTTCCTTGAAGATATATGTTTAGCATTCATGTCTATCAACTTAACAATTTATGGAGTGATAAAGCTTACCTGAACCAAAAATATAATAAGAAAATAAAAGTTTGCCACTCTTCTGAATTGTTCAAATAAATTTTTTGGAACAAAATTCCACACAGTATACTAAAAAACAAAAAACAAAAAACAAAAAGATAAGTTAATATTTTAAAATAATATGTATTTTATACAAATAATAAGAAAACTTGTACACATCAGATATATCAAGCCCTTACACAAATTCATGTAACTTGATGCTATAAAAACTATCTGGTTTTTAGAGTTTCAGGGCTTTTATTCTACTTTTTACCTTTTACTATTTATTGGCAATTTTAGTATAACTTTAAAAGAGAGATAAAGGAACCTATCAATTTTGCTATTAAATTCCTAGTTTTTTTAGAAGTTGGAGATGGCAGATCTAAAATAATATTTTAATAATTTATTTTTGGTTTTGATTAGACAAAACTAAACCTAATGTTGAAAGATGAATTAAGGGACTTCCCTGGTGGTCCAATGGCTAATACTCCAAGTTTTCAATGCAAGAGACCTGTGTTGGATTTCTGGTCAGGGAATTAGAACCCATATGCTGCAACTAAGAGTTCATGTGCCAGAACTAGGACCCAGGGCAGCCAAATAAATAAAAATAAATTTAAAGATGAATTAGGAGTTGATAAAAATGCTAACACTGGATTCAGTTTACTTTATAAATATTCTCTTTAGGTTTCGTCAGAAACAAAGGAGACAGTATAATTCTTCAAGTACTCCTTGGTACGCATGGGATATGAAATGTGAAAAAGATTAAAAATTACTTTAGTTAAGTGATCACTGGTATAGCCATGAAGAAAATCTCATAAAGGACGTGAAAATCTGTCACAATGTCTATTTTTACAGTGAGATAGTAGAGTATAATGGTTATAAACATTGATGGTAAAAGGTTAACAACTGCTGTGGTCTAAATCCTAATTCATGGTCACTGAAGGACCTTGGATCTATCTCTCTATACTTCATTCTATGCTCTATAAAATGAGGACAGTTATAACAAGCATACTGTATAAGTTGTTACAAAGATTAAATGAGCTGATATATTTATATAGTGCTAAGGACAGAACCTCGGAGAAAGCAATGGCACCCCACTCCAGTATTCTTGCCTGGAAAATCCCATGGACGGAGGAGCCTGGTGGGCTGCAGTCCATGGGGTCGCTAAGAGTCAGACGTGACTGAGTGACTTCACTTTCACTTTACACTTTCATGCACTGGAGAAGGAAACGGCAACCCACTCCAGTGTTCTTGCCTGGAGAATCCCAGGAACGGAGGACCCTGGTGGGCTGCCGTCTATGGGGTCGCAGAGTCGGACACGACTGAAGTGACTTAGCAGCAGCAGCAAGGACAGAACCTAGCTCATACTAACCGCTGTGTGTCTGTTGCTATATTATTAATCAGCTTATAAGCCTATAATGCTACATTATGGGGGTAGGGTAACACCATATAAATTTTACTTGTGCCACTCACTACACACAACACCATTACAAATAAAATAGGGAAACATTTTACAGTATTGTTACTTTGCCCAATGTCCATTCACCTAGCAGAATGTAAGATCCCCGGGGCTAGGAACATAGTGTTATTTACTGCTCTATCTTCAGCACTTACACTATAGCACACAGATAGCAAAACGCTAGCAGAATACATAAATAGGCAAATAAACACTGATGGGAAAAAACTTTTTTTCCGTAACTCTCCTGGTGTCAGGTAATGAATGAAGCCTTACTGGTTATTGACTAATTGAAGATTTTCTGTGGTACAATGGAAGATGGTTCTAATTTCTGTAGGTCAGAAATTCACTTCTTAATCAATTTTTTCTTCTCTTTTTTCTGGCCCTGGTGTATGGCTTACAGGATCTTGGTTTCCCAACCAGGGGTTGAACCTTTGTTCTCGGCAGTGAAAGTGAGAAGTCCTAACTACTGGACTGTCAGGGAATTCCCTTAATCAGTTTTTTGAGACCTGAAACATTCACTTATGAACAATTTTATAAATATGCCTAGGTTCCCAGAAGAACCCATGAAAGCCTATTTGACTCAAGGGTGTATGAAGAATAGGACAATACCTAACAGCCTTTCTTAGGTGAATTATATTTTCAGTCCTAATCTGGGATACCTGAAACATTTTCTTGTGGTTGTAGTGTCACCAGTGGTTCTAGAATCTGAGATTGGGAACCATGTTCACGACTCTAGAGCGAAGAGAGGCAGATACTTCCTGGAACCAAAAGAGGTCACTGCTCAATGTGTGTACGTGAGACAATGGGTCAAACCACTACCAGCTGATCTTAACTGGAGTAAAAAGACAGTTGTCCCTACAAGGGTCACAGTATTTCCAACAACTTTCTTAATCACCAGAGCAACTGTATAAAACTTTATAAGAACTAACTTGACAATGTTCTAAGTTTACATCAATCTATTTGATTCATAATAGTGATAATACATTTTATCTCTCAGAATTTTGAAAAGAGCAACTAAATATGTAAGTTAGCAATAAGATAATTAATTTCAGGATGTTTTCTTTGGCTAGGTCAATAATACAATGGAAAACTGAGAAGAAACAAAAACTTCTCATGAGCTAGCTTATAAATGTTGGGAATTGTTGTTTTCAGGTAAACATTAGTAGACTGAGTCTAAATTCTGTGCTGGTCCTGTCATACACAGAGAAGGCACTCAAGTAGAATAATATTTAAACACATGAAAATCTTCTAAGGAAAATAATAATTCATTATGCTTTAAAATTATTTTAATTATGTAATAACAGTTAAGAAAAATGAACTAGAAGCGTATCTTCTCTACAATTACCTATATGACTTTACCACTGCCCTTCAAAGGTCTGACATTAGTTAAGAAAATGAAACCATGGTCATAAAATTAAATCTTTCGGAAGGAAATTTAAATTTATGATAAGACGTTACTATATAGTGAATTAAATTGAACAAAGGCATATTTTCCATCTACAATGTGCAAGGCACCTACATAATAAGAGAAACAAAGATAACAAGTTTAAATAGAGAGGATTAAGAACAATATTTATATCAATAGCTATATTCCAAGATAAAGTAAAAGAAGGAATATACAAAGAATTCAACAAGCAAGAAAAATTTAATGAAGGAGGTCACAATCAACATGGGCTTTAAGAGAGGAACCACTCACAGCTGAAAATAGGGGGCAAACAGAGAACATTTCAGGAAGGAAAGAAAGAATGAACAAAGGCAGAGAAGAGGGAAGTTCCTCATGGCTTTGTGGGAGAGAAGATAATGCAGTCTGAAAAGAGTCTAGGGAAATAATAGGAGAGTAGAAAGGTAGTAAAAGGGAACATTGAGAAGCCAGGCTCAACTATGGTCAAAAAAACCCCCAGACACTGCCTATATAAATATCTGGGCTTCCCTGATGGCTCAGCAGTAAAGAATCTGCTTGCCACTGCAGGAGATGCGGATTCAGTCCCTGCGTCCAGAAGATCCCCTGGAGGAGACCACGGCAATCCACTCCAGTATTCTTGCCTGGGAAATCCCATGGGCAGAGAAGCCTGGCGGGCTATAGTCCATAGGGTCTCAAAGAATCGGACGTGACTGAACATGCACACACACATAAAATGTCTACATTCTTGAAATATGGTTAAAAAACATGAAATCTACTTTCTCTGCAAAAATATACAACTTATATTCTTAAAAACTGAGGTTATCAAAACAAAATCATAGCAAAGGCAAGGTGGTAGGGAAGTTAAACATGAGTTTATGGAATAGCAGGTAATCTGGTTTGGAAGTTTTAAAAAACATTAGTGGAATAATAATAGAGGAGTAATGAGAAAGACAGTCTTCATGTACGTGAAAAAAGGCAACATTTATTTAAAAGTCTACATTTCTGAAACCTGGTCAAAAACACCAAACCTAATACTACTACATTTGACTGAATATCAAAACATTCATATATTTAATCTCAAAAGTTTTCCAGGAAACTCTGTTTCAAGTATCAACAGACTGTGAACTCCTCAGTTCAGTTGCTCAGTCCTGTCTGACTCTTTGTGACCCCATGGACTGCAGCACGCCAGGCCTCCCTTTCCATCACCAACTCCTGGAGTTCACTCAAACTCATGTCCATGGAGTCACTGATGCCATCCAGCCATCTCATCCTCTGTCGTCCTCTTCGCCCCCACCCCCGCCACCTTCGATCTTTCCCAGCGTCAGGGTCTTTTCAAATGAGTAAGTTCTTCGCATCAGGTGGCCAAAGTATTGGAGTTTCAGCTTCAACATCAGTTCTTCCAATGAATATTCAGGACTGATTTCCTTTAGGATGGACTGGTTGGATCTCCTTGCTATCCAAGGGACTCTCAAGAGTCTTCTCCAACACCACAGTCCAAAAGCATCCATTCTTTGGCACTCAGCTTTCTTTATAGTCCAACTCTCACATCCATACATGACTATTGGAAAAATCATGGCCTTGACTAGACAATTACTTTGTTGGCAAAGTAATGTCTCTGCTTCTTAATATGCTGTCTAGGTTGGTCCTAACTTTTCTTCCAAAGAGTAAGTGTCTTTTAATTTCATGGCTGCAGTCACCATCTGCAGTGATTCTGGAGCCCAAAAAATAAAGTCTGCCACTGTTTCCCCATCTATTTGCCATGAAGTGATGGGATCGAATGCCATGATCTTAGAGCTCTGCATGTTGAGCTTTAAGCCAACTTTTTCACTCTCCTCAAGAGGCTCTTTAGTTCTTCACTTTCTGCCATAAGGGTGATGTCATCTGCATATCTGAGGTTACTGATAGTCCTTACAGCAATCTTGATTCCAACTTGTGCTTCTTCCAGCCCAGCGTTTCTCATGATGTTCTCTGCATATAAGTTGAATAAGCAGGGTGATAACATACAGGCTTGATGTACTCCTTTTCCTATTTGGAACTATTCTGTTGTCCCACGTCCAGTTTTAACTGTTGCTTCTTGACCCGTGTACAGATATCTCAAGAGGCACATCAGGTTGTCTGGTATTCCCATCTCTTTAAGAATTTTCCACAGTTTGTTGTGATCCACACAAAGGCTTTGGCATAGTCAATAAATCAGAAATAGATGCTTTTCTGGAACTCTCTTGCTTTTTTGATGATCCAACAGATGTTGGCAATTTGATTTCTGGTTCCTCTGCCTTTTCTAAAACCAGCTTGAACATCTGGAAGTTCACAGTGCAAGTATTGTTGAAGCCTGGCTTGGAGAATTTTGAGCATCACTTTGCTAGCGTGTGAGATGTGCAACTGTGTAGTAATTTGAGCGTTCTTTGGCATTGCCTTTCTTTGGGACTGGAATGAAAACTGACCTTTTCCAGTCCTGTGGCCACTGCTGAGTTTTCCAAATTTGCTGGCATACTGAGTGCAGCACTTTCACAGCATCATCTTTTAGGATTTGATAATAACTCAGCTGTAATTCTATCACCTCCACTAGCTTTGTTCGTAGTGATGCTTCCTAAGGCCCACTTGACTTCACACTCTAGGATGTCTGGCTCTAAGTGAGTGATCACACCATCATGATTATCTGGGTCATGAAGAACTTTTTGTATAGTTCTTCTGTGTATTCTTGCCACCTCTTCTTAATATCTTCTGCTACTGTTAGGTCCATACCATTTCTGTCCTTTATTGAGCCCATCTTTGCATGAAATGGTCCCTTGGTATCTCTAATTTTCTTGAAGAGATCTCTAGTCTTTGCCATTCTATTGTTTTCCTCTATTTCTTTGTATTGATCACTGAGGAAGGCTTTCTTATCTCTCCCTGCTATTCTTGGGAACTCTGCATTCAAATTGGTATTTTTCCTTTTCTCCTTTGCTTTTCGCTTCTCTTCTTTTCACAGCTATTTGTAAGGCCTCCTCAGACAGCCATTTTGCTTTTTTGCATTTCTTTTTCTTGGGGATGGTCTTGATCCCTGTCTCCTGTACAATGTCACGAACTCTCCGTCCATAGTTCATCAGGTACTCTGTCTATCAAGTCTAGTCCCTTATCTATTTCTCACTTTCACTGTATAATTGTTAGGTATTTCATTTAGGTCATACCTGAATGGTCTCCCTACTTTCTTCAATTTAAGTGAACTCCTAGCAGATAAGACAATTTAAGTGAACTCCTAGCAGATAAGAATTATGAAAACTAGATTAAAACAACTATTTAAAACCTTGGAATGTGTCCAAAATATAGATAGAAACATGAAGAGAGTTTAACTTAAAAAAAATTACAAATGGAAGGTGTATGAATTATAAGCAACGGCTTCTTAGCCTGTAGATACTATCCAACTCACATAGCTATGGTAGTCAAAGAGTAGGGAAAAGTACTCCCTTATCAACAAAATACGACAAAGATTTAGAGCTCAGGGCTAGAAAAGCAACTGGAAACTTAAGGGGAAAATACTAGTAGTGAAACCCTCCAAGGAAAATGACCCAAATTCAGAACATAAACTATCCAAACCTATGGTGATAACTAATATGCACTAAAAAGGAAATGAACACAGATTCTGACACTTGTAGCAACAAAGATCGTTCTCAACAGTACTGTGTTAAGTGAAAAGAAATCAGACACAAGACTCCTACAGTGCATTGTTCATGACATTCTAGAAAGACAAAACTATAACTACAGAAAGCAGATCAGTTGCAATTGTTGGAGGTGAAGAGAAGGGAGAATGGCCACTAACTTTTTGGAGTGACAAACGTATTCTGTATCTTAATGATGGTGGTCATATGCTATACATTTGTCAAAATTCATCAAATTAGTGAATTTTATTGTATATAAGTTATCAGTTCAGTTCAGTCGCTCAGTCGTGTCCAACTCTTTGCGACCCCATGAATTGCAGCACTCCAGGCCTTCCTGTCCATCACCAACTCCCAGAGTTCACTCAGACTCACGTCCATCGAGACAGTGATGCCATCCAGCCATCTCATCCTCTGTCGTCCCCTTCTCCTGCCCCCAATCCCTCCCAGCATCAGAGTCTTTTCCAATGAGTCAACTCTTCGCATGAGGTGGCCAAAGTACTGGAGTTTCAGCTTTAGCATCATTCCCTCCAAAGAAATCCCAGGGCTGATCTCCTTCAGAATGGACTGGTTGGATCTCCTTGCAGTCCAAGGGACTCTCAAGAGTCTTCTCCAACACCACAGTTCAAAAGCATCAATTCTTTGGCGCTCAGCCTTCTTCACAGTCCAATTCTCACATCCATACATGACCACTGGAAAAACCATAGCCTTGACTAGACGGACCTTTGTTGGCAAAGTAATGTCTCTGCTTTTGAATATGCTATCTAGGTTGGTCATAACTTTCCTTCCAAGGAGTAAGCATCTTTGAATTTCATGGCTGCAGTCACCATCTGCAGTGATTTTGGAGCCCCCAAAAATAAAGTCTGCCACTGTTTCCACTGTTTCCCCATCTATTTCCCATGAAGTGATGGGACCAGATGCCATGATCTTAGTTTTCTGAATGTTGAGCTTTAAGCCAACTTTTTCACTCTCCTCTTTCACTTTCATCAAGAGGCTTTTTAGATCCTCTTCACTTTCTGCCATAAGGGTGGTGTCATCTGCATATCTGAGGTTATTGATATTTCTCCCGGCAATCTTGATTCCAGTTTGTGTTTCTTCCAGTCCAGCATTTCTCATGATGTACTCTGCATATAAATTAAATAAGCAGGGTGATAATATACAGCCTTGACCTACTCCTTTTCCTATTTGGAACCAGTCTGTGGTTCCATGTACAGTTCTAACTGTTGCTTCCTGACCTGCATACATATTTCTCAAGAGGCAGGTCAGGTGGTCTGGTATTCCCATCTCTCTCAAAATTTTCCACAGTTTATTGTGATCCACACAGTCAAAGGCTTTGCCATAGTCAATAAAGCAGAAATAGATGTTTTTCTGGAACTCTCTTGCTTTTTCCATGATCCAGTGGATGTTGGCAATTTGATCTCTGGTTCCTCTGCCTTTTCTAAAATCAGCTTGAACATCAGGAAGTTCACGGTTCACATATTGCTGAAGCCTGGCTTGGAGAATTTTGAGCATTACTTTACTAGGGTATTATACCTAGTGTTTAAAAAATTTTGTTTTCAAGAAGGACTTTTATTTCTTCCATCACTTACTAAGAAATATGTCATTTATCTAAAGCTCCTCTATTATCCTGACTTCCCTGGTAGCTCAGATGGTAAAGAATTTGCCTGCAATGCAGGAGACTTGGGTTTGATTCCTAGGTCGAGAAGATCCCCTGGAAAAGGAAATGGCAACCCACTCCAGCACTTTTGCCTAGGAAATTCCATGGACAGAGGAGCCTGGTAGGCTATAGTCCCTGGGCTCACAAAGAGTGGACACGACTGAGTGACTAACAAAAACACACATGCTCAAAGATGCCTGTGAACTGTGGTGTTGGAGGACTCCTGAGAGTCCCTTGAACAGCAAGGAGATCAAGCCAGTCAATCTTAAGGGAAATAAACCCTGCTGATTTGGGAGGACTGATGCTGAAGCTGAAACTCCAGTATTTTGGTCATTTGCTGTGAACAGTTGACTCATTGGAAAAGTTCCCGATGCTGGGAAAGATTGAGGACAGAAGGCAAAGAGGGTGTCAGAGGATGAGACAGATGGATGGCATCACCAATGCAATCGACATGAACCTGGGCAAACTTTGGGAGATGGTGAGGGACAGAGAGGCCTAGAGTGCTGCACTCCATGGAGTAGCGAAGAGTCAGACACGACTGGGTGACTGAACAACAACAATGCTTAAAGAACTTTACCCTCAGTTTCTGACTCACATCCTCTATAACTGCATTGTCCAGTGAGGTAGCCACTAGTCACATGTGGCTACTGACAATTTAAAATAAATCAAAATTAAAAATTAACTTCCTCAATTACATACTATATTTCAAGGTCTAAACAGCCCTATGTGGCTAATGGTTATCATATTAGACAGCAAGGAAAACATATCCGTCATGACAGATGATAGCATTATTCTATAATCTTCAGCTTCAAAATAGACTAAGACAGCTTCAAAATGCCACAGGAAAAAAAAATGAAACAAGGAAGAATATGTAAGAATGAGTAGGTTCTTTTGTACTATAAAATGTTTATAGAAGAATGATAAAATTAGAGGAAGTCAGGCTTTAAAGTCACACAGAACTGAGTTCAAACTCCTAACATCCCTGGGTAAATTATTTTCCAGCACTTCAGTTGGAGAAACTGATATAAAATGAGTATAACAAACACTCATTAAACATATATTAAAGTTGTTGTAAGGATTAAATAGTACAAGAAGTACCTAATACAGTGCCTGGCATATGGTATAGAAGTAAGTTCCTTAGTTCAATTGCTTCCTTAGTTCCCTTAGTTTAATTCCTTCCTTAGTTTAAACTAAGGGTACCTTTTGGAATACTGGCTATCTGACATTAGGAACCAGCAACTCTTTTTATTTTACAGTTTACAATTTTGGTTAAGATACATCTACCAACCACCATTTCCCTGTATTTTTAAGGATATAAATGTATACTACACAAACAAATCACTTTTTAAAGCAGTACATAACCACAGTTTTAATAATAGAAGTGTTAATTCTTACCTTAGATGAAATGATCCGGTTATCTATAAATTTCTGAGGTGTATAATGGCCATACTGAGGAAACCTGTTGGCTATGTAAATAGTTCTTGTGTCACTTTGATGTGGTGGGTCAAAACCCTAAAAGCAAAGCAAAAGAAAAATAATTGTCAGAAAAGTTAGTTGTCATGATTCTTTACTGGTGGTACTTTTTAATTGATCCTATTATACCTATCACTTGCCTTGAACTGTATATAGGGTTAATGTATTTAAGCCATTTCTTTTTCTTTCAAAAAAAGTGAGAGTTCACTCTTGTCCGACTCTTTGCGATCCCATGGACTATACACTCCATGGAATTCTCCAGGCCAGAATACTGGAGTGGGTAGTCTTTCCCTTCTCCAGGGGATCTTTCTAACCCAGGGATCAAACCCAGGTCTCCTGCATTGCAGGAGGATTTTTTACCAGCTGGGCCAACAGGGAAGCCCCTTTCAAAGTAAACAGGTACATTTTCTTTAGATATAAACTAACTAGGCAATAACCTCTGGTAATGAAAAACAGTCCATTCTTTGTCAGAGATGCAACCACAAGAAAAGAATAATCATACAGAAGATCTACAGAAGTTCGTGAAGGCTTCTTTCCTTCTCTTTCATTCCTGGGGTTCCTTGCTATTCTCTTTCCTAGTTCCTTGCTTTTCTCTTTTCCTAGTCTTTTTCTGATTCCTAGTCAGTGATGCAGAAGCCCAGCGTAGCTAAGGCCTAGTCAGCACCTACCATGTCTGATGACAAAGGCTTACATTTTATTTTACACCCAGATCAACTTGGTTTCAAAGAGCTTTGTTCCCAGAGAACTTAAAAATGCACTGTATAGCCCAGATTCAGTCCATACAAGCATTTCTTCATGCTAGTTACATTATCAATCGACTCTCTCACATGTGGGTATATTAATATGTTATAATTCTGGCTTCAAATTTAGAAGACATTCAATTAAGGTACATTTAGTAATCATCTCCAGTGGAAAGGTTTGCCTTGGTGACAAGAATACTGATATTTCATTCCTACAATATTACACTCTTTTCCAAAGTGGCAAGTAAATCTTTTTATTTTTAAAAAATTTATTTTTTAATTGAAGGATAATTGCTGTACAGAATTTTGTTGTTTCTGTCAAAACTCAACGTGAATCAGCCACAGGTATACATATGTCCCTTCCCTCTTGAACCTACCTCCCATCTCCCTTCCCATCCCACCCCTCTAGGTTGATACAGAGCCCCTATCTGAGTTTCCTGAGACATACAGCAAATTCCCATTAGCTATCTATTCTACATATGGTAATGTAAGTTTCCATGTTACTGTCTCCATATATCTCACCCTCTTCTCCCCTCTCTCCATGTTCATAACTCTGGTCTCTATTTCTCCATTGATGCCCTGCAAACAAATTCTTTGGTACCATCTTTCTAGATTCTGAATATATGTGTTAGTATATGATATTTATCTTTCTCTGACTTACTTTACCTGTATAATAGGCTCCAGGTTCATCCACCTCTTTAGAACTTACTCAAATGCATTCCTTTTTATGGCTGAGTAATATTCCACTGTCTATATGTACAACAATTTCTTATCCATTCATCTGTTGATGGACATCTAGGTTGCTTCCATGTTCTAGCTATTGTAAATAGTGCTGCAATGAACAATGGGACAGATGTGTCTTTTTCAATTTTGGCTTCCTTGGGGGTTATATGGTGGTTTTATTCCTAGATTTTTAAGGAATCTACATACCATCCTTCCATAGTAGCTGTATCAATTTACATTCCCACCAATAGTGAAAGATGGTTCCCTTTCTCCACACCCTCCTCGGCATTTATTGTTTGTAGACTTTTTGATGAGGGTCATTGTGACTGGTGTGAGGTGAAATCTCACTGTATCTTTGATTTGCATTTCTCTACGAATGAGTGATACTCAGCATCTTTTCATGTGTTTGTTAGCCATCTGTATGTCTTCTTTGGAAAAATGTTTGTTTAGATCTTTATCCCACTTTTTGATTGGGCTGTTTGTTTTTCTGGTATTGAGTTGTATGAGCTGCTTGTATACTTTGGAAATTAATCCTTTGTCAGTTGTTTCATTTGCTGTTATTTTCTCCCATTCTGAGGGTTGTGTTTCACCTTGCTTATAGTTTCTTTTGCTGTGCAAAGCTTTCAAGTTTAATCAGGTCCCACTTGTTTACTTTTGTTTTTATTTCCATTATTCTAGGAGGTAGGTTATAGAGGGTCTTGGTTTGATTTATGTCATCGAGTGTTCTGCCTATGTTTTCCTCTAAGAGTTTTATAGTTTCTGGTCTTACACTTAGGTCTTTATTCCATTTTTATTTTATCTTTGTGTATGGTGTTAGGAAGTGTTCTAATTTCATTCTTTTACATGTAGCTGTCCAGTTTTCCCAGCACGACTTATTGAAGAGGCTGTCTTTGCCCCATTGTACATTCTTGCCTCCTTTGTCAAAAATAAGATACCCAGAGGTACATGGGTTTATTTCTGGGTTTTCTATCTTGTTCCGTTGGTCTATATTTCCGTTTTTGCAGAATGGCAAGTAAATCTTCAAAACTTCTTTGATCGGGGAACCCTTGACAGGTTGAAGTGAAAGTCATTCAGTCATGTCCGACTCTTTGGAACCCCATGGACTGTAGCCCACCAGGCTCCTCTGTCCATGAAATTTTCCAGGCAAGAATACTGGAGTGGGTTACCCTTTCCTTCTCCAGGGATCTTCCCGACCCAGAGATCAAACCCAGGTCTCCTAGCATTGCAGGCAGTCTTTACTGTCTGAGCCATAGTGAAGCGCTCACAGGTTGAAAGCAATCACCAAATGCAGGACCTTTTTTGTTTCTAACAGCAATGATTCAAATTTTCTTAGATTTACATGTTTTTCATGATGGTCAAGGGCTATTTACTAGTACTATGAAGTTATTAAGAGATCAATTAAACTTGGTATTCATAAACTACAATGATCCACTTTTATAATTTAAGTGCTCTTAAGCTAGTAATCTACTAAATAATATGGCTGCCTTTCCATGCTTGGCATTCCTGTAAAATTTCCATTAAGTACAGACAAACATAGGATAGTGGAGATTCCCATATTACCTAGGGGAATATTTTGTTTAGTACATTAGAATAGTAGTAGTGCTATGTTTGGGTTTCAATGGCTGTTGTTCATGGTTTTAAACAATCTACTTTGTGATCTTAGAAACAGTTAGCACACAATGGTGCAAATTATATGTATTTGTATGCACCATTAAGAAATGAAGTTTTATTTTATCTGTTATGCTATTTAAAGTGATGACCACACTTTGTGGATGTGAATGTGCCATTATGTATCTGATTTCAAAATCAGTTTAAGGATAAAATGTGGCACATATTTATTTTCCTCATCAATTTTCTTTTAAACATTTCATAACTGTGCCCTATAATAATTCATGGGAGAAAAAGGCAGGTTTCAAAATCAGAGTTGGAACTCACTGGTCTATCTGGAATATCATAATCATTTAAAGATGTATACCATTTATTCAACCAACAACTATCTACTGAGATTAAGCACTATGTTAAGCCGTGAAGGATAATATGACTTATTAAATATGCAAACAAATCATAATATGCTCCAACACAGTAAATAGATGAACAGTCTGAATGCTACTGCTGTAGCCTATGACTGTGTTTCTCAAAGAGGGTCCACCAGAAGTTTGTCTATACAGTACATAAGACAAGAAGAGACACACACAGGTAACTGCAGTGCTAGACTCCATGGAACATACTTATTCTGTATCCACTCTGTAATCATGTTAACCTAGATCCTAAGTTATACACCATGCATGTAAAGCTTCTGAGATAAAAGAAAAAAGAGCAAATCTGAGCAAATTTATATAAAGATATAAATCTTTAAGATGTCAAGACAACTGAGACTGAGAACCACGGATACAAAATTCTTTTTGCTAAATCCAAAGATTATTACTATGTACATCTAAAGTTAAACAAAAAACAAAGAATCTAAGACCTTACCCCAAAATATACAATGATATTAGTACTACAACCTCTCATATTTCGTAGTATGAATATACTATATATAAATGCATGCTCTTTACAGGAAGCAAATGCTCATCATTCTCCATTCCTCTCTACTGAATGAACCAGTGATCACACACAAATGCTGGAACTCCTGAGATTTCTACAATTACTTCAGGAAGATATATTGAAATGTCCCAAAAATCAGTTTTAAATTAAACTGAATTTTAAATTCAGTATCACCATATTTCAGGAAATCATATAAGATGACAATACCAAAAGGAAAATAATGATAGCACGTCTTTCCTTATTCCCAAAGAGGCTATAATACCCACTTAAGCATTCTGAATTGTTTCTCCAGTGATTAATTCAAATGACCTTATCCAATTTTGTTATAATCAGTGGCATGTATATACATGTGGGTGTATTTTTTTTACACACACCAAATACTTAGATTTTATATTTGTGACTACAGTCTAAGGATAGCTAGGCGTTCCTCGGAGAAGGCAATGGCACCCCACTCCAGTACTCTTGCCTGGAAAATCCCATGGACGGAGGAGCCTGGTAGGCTGCAGTCCACGGGGTCGCTAAGTGTCAGACACGAATGAGCGACTTCACTTTCACGCATTGGAGAAGGAAATGGCAACCCACTCCAGTGTTCTTGCCTGGAGAATCCCAGAGACAGTGGAGTCTGGTGGGCTGCCGTCTATGGGGTCGCATAGAGTCGGACACGACTGAAGCGACTTAGCAGCAGCAGCAGGCGTTCCTCATGGAAATTAAACCTGTAACTTCAATACATGAACATCATCTTCTCTGCCACAAATTCACATAGGCATGAACTAAATAAAATAAATAAATAAAACTGTCCAAAAATGAGAAAGGTGACTTAGAGCAGGGCGTCAGGCCTGTGTCTCTGAAATTATATGCAAATTTGTGTATACACGCATTAAAATTTTTTTTTTTTTAATTCTGGCCACACTGCAGGATCTCAGTTCCCTGATCAGGGATTGAACCTGGTTCACAGCAGTGAAAGCGCAGAATCCTAACCACTAGACCACCAGGGAACAAGTATTTTTCTGATGACACAATAGTTTTCAACAGATTTTGATGACATAAAGAAAGCTAGAACCACTTTAAGGTCTTGTTTTTATACTTAGCTGCCCCGCTCAATATTCCGTATTTTAAAAATGACACAGAGGATTTTATTTCAATAACGCCTCTAATTTCTTTAACAGAAATCAAAACAAATACCTTTTATCAGAATTAATTATATAACTATACTGTTAGTGTGAAGTTCAAGCATAGTTTCATACTATTTCTAGCAAGCATTATCAGCAATTCTATGGTACTGCACAATCTGAACTCCCTAATCACTAGGTTAAGGCCACACACATCAGGGTCCAGAAGCCTCTGGCAAATTACTTTCTGTTGTCCACCCAGACTATACACCCTGAACCTTGGATGGCTTGCTCCTTTCTTCTCTGACTTCATCTTGTCCTGAGTAAAGGAACTGAGATACAGTGATGCTATTCTAGCCATCCTGATTTTTGCACCTGCTAAAAAGTAGAGTACAGTTGACTCTTGAACAACTCAGCAGTTAGGGGAGCCAACCCTCCATGCAGTCAAAACTCTGAGTATAACTTCAGAATTGGCCTTCTGCATGCTCTGAATCAGCCCTTCGGTACTGCAGTATTAACTGTTGAAAGATTCACATATAAGAGGACCTGCACAGTTCAAACCCGTGTTGTTCAAGAGTCAACTGTATAGGATTTTGGAAGCACACAAATTTAATTTTTATTTAAAAATTAAAACTCTCATATTCTAAGAAAGTATGAAATTAAAAACCTCTTTTTTGTCTGGATTTGTGAGCATATGTAAAAACCACAAGTATTTTTAAGTGGATGAATACTTAAGATGGAAAAAAGCCCCACAACGGCATTCAAGGAAAAAATGGAAAACACATGGGACTGATTTGAAAGAGATTTCTTTTGTAACAGCAAACTCATGAAGTCTAGAAAAACCAAACCAGAAAACAGCTTATAATTTTTAGAAGCTGGTCTTTGGCAAAAAGTGGTACTTGGAAATGAATCATAACATATTTTGATACCAAATATACCAACCTCTGTACTATTCTTAAAAATCTCAAAAATTTTATAAAAAATACAAGCATTACAAATAAGAGCTAAGAAAAAACTAAAACTACAGTCCTGTAATTAAATGTCACACTTCCTTAACAAAACTAAGAGAATATTTTTAGAGCTTAGTGATCAAATCTGTACATGTAATCATTCTTATATGTGATCTGTCTCCTCCAAAATACAAAGAAAAAGCTACAAAACAAATAAAAAGTCCATGAAAAATAACATAAAAAGAAGCTCCAGAATCAAAACTTCAATGGCACTGGTTATTAAAAGAAATGATCAAAAGCTTTATTTCAGTCACACACTTTGTATGACAGAAAGTGATTTCTGTTGCCTACATGTTCCAATGTAACGATGCTTCTGGGGAATAATGATTTAATGTACCTTACCAAATCTACAAAATTAATAGTGAATTACCGTTTCCTGGATATGGGCTTTAAATAAAAAACATCTATGTTGTGTTGTGCTCAGTTGCTCAGTAGTATCCAACTCTTCCAAACCCATGGACTGCAGCCCACCAGGTTTCTCTGTTCACGGGATTTCCCAGGCAAGAATACTGGAGTGTGTTGCCATTTTCTTCTCCAGGGGATCTTTCTAACTCAGGGATCGAATCTGTCTCCTGCACTGGCAGTCGGATTCTTTACCACTGAGCCTCCTGGGAAGCCCAAAATACATCTATATGAAGGTATTATAATTTTACACTGTTAACAGCCCAAATCAAGGTGAGAGGAAATAACTTAAAATGCCTATGATGTAAACACAATAATTTAATTTCAACTTTTTGAATCATGTTACATAATTTTCATTTTAGGATTTAAGGTAGTCTGCCATCCATCAGACCAGTCTGGGCTTCCAAGAACTGCTCCTACTGCAGAGGTAGGTTGGAACTAGCTTTCCAGCTACAGGATTCAAAATATAGAGTAATCTTTGGCATCACTGACACGATGGACATGAGTTTGAGTAAGCTCTGGGAGTTAGTGATGGACAGGGAAGCCTGGCATGCTGCAGTCCATGGGGTTGCAAAGAATTGGATGTGATAGTAACTGAACTGAGCTTAACTTTAAAATTCTTAAATCATTTACAAATACTTTACTATAAGAAGTTCATCTCTTACAGGAAGCTTATCTCTTCTGTTACTCCCCAGCCCTAATTCCCTATTCCAGCATACACCTGTAGCAGCCCCGTGGCAATAATATGGCAACTCCTCAGAAAAGTGAACACAGAATATCCACATGATCCAACAATTCTACTTCTGTGTAAAAACTCAAATAGATATTTGTAAACTCATGTTCATGGCAACATTATTCACAATAGCCAAAAGGTGGAAACAACCAAGTGCCCATTGACATAAAAATGAATAAACAAAATGTGGTATGTACAATGGGATATTATTCAGCCTTAAAAAGGAAGGAGATTTGGACACATGCTATAAATGGAAGAACCTTGAAGACATTATGCTAAGTGAAATTAAGCCTGTGACAAAAGGACAAAACTGTATGATTCCTCTTACATAAGGAGTAAAAGTTGACAAATTCATACTTTGTCAGGCATTTATTCAAGGTGTGGAGGGGAGAGTAAAAGGGCATTTGTGTTTAATGGGTATAAAGTTTGCAAAGATCAAACAGTTCAGGAGACAGACAGTGGCGATGGCTGCATAACAATGTCACAATTGGATATTTTAAGTACATTTATTTTTTATTTATTTATTTTTTTTTAACTGAGGAAACCGAGGCGGGGCTGGAAATCCTTGCTGCCTGAGGTATCGCGCCTGCGCCAGGCGGGGTGGAGTGGAAAGACTCGGCAACCCTGAACTCACTTCCTTAAGTACATTTAAAAATGGATAAAATGGCAAATTTTAAGTATATTTACTACAATTAAAAATGTATCAATTTCACCCATTTGGGACTTAACCACAGATTTTCTGGATTAGAAGTTTCCTATTTGGCCATAATTTAACTGTGATAGTCTCTTACTTGCAAAACTGGTGATTTCTGTGTATAGAATCACAGAGATATTTCTGATAAAAATTAATCTGTGAAGTAGTTTTAGCTTAGATCAAATTTTAAAATTACAGATTTCACTGAGAGAATTTAAGGTTTCTGTAACCAAGAACCCTAAATTAATTTTCTTGATCTACCTATACCTACACCTACAATTGAACACTGGCTGGATAACAAGTGAAACTACTAAATTTAACTGTGGTGTCCAAATTGGAGACAGAGGAATGAACAAATTTCTACTAAGATTTCTCAAACACTTTTAAAGGCTCCTCTTTCTCTACTCACAATCATAAACAACAATGGCAATGAAGACGGCTTCCTGGGTCCTCCTCAGTACATCAGAAGCAGTGGGTTTACAATTCTGAGGCCACAGACAAGAATACTTAATCCTTTACAAAGTACCTTCAAAATTTAATATCTTAAAATATGTGCCAATCTACAAAGACAACCATAAAATTCTAAACAATAACAACATTAAAAAGAATGGCATCTGTTAAAAAGAATGAAATCTTTTAAAATCTACAGATGGGTTTTAAGGGCATTATGCTCAGTGAAAAAAGTCAGTCAGAAAAGACAAAATATTGTATGATCTCACTAATACGTGGAATGTAACACCAAAAACAAAAAAGCCCAAGCTCATAAATACAGAAATAACAGAAAACAGATGAGTGGCTGCCAGGGTGGGGCTTGGGGAGTGGGTAAAATGGGTGAAGGAAGTAAAAGGTACAAACTTCTAGTTATAAAATAAGTTACAGGATGTAATGTGCAGCATGGAATTATAGTTAATAATGTTGTATACGCAAAAGTTGCTATGAGTGTAGATTTTAAAAGTTCTCATAAGGAAAAATTCTGTAACTCTTGTGTGGTGATGGATGCTAACTAGACTTCCTGTGGTGATTATTTCGCCATGTATAAAAATTAGCAATAAAGTATGGGGTTTAATTAATAGCAATGTATTAATACTGGTTTATTAGCATAAGAAATGTAGCATAGTAATGTAAGATGTTAACAATAAGAGAAACTGGGTGAGAAAAATGTATAGGAATTCTCTATTATTTCATAAACTTTCTGAAAATCTAAAACTATTTTTTTTTAAAAAGCTATTTTTTTAAGAAGTTAAAAGCACAGTCCTCAAAAACAAGGACATATATAAGTTAGAGCAAAGACGCACAAACAAACAAACAGACATGTGCATGATACACTGACCCGGTATTTCTCATTTTGCCCCAGATCACTGAAAACTTCATCTACAGGAAATACTATGAGGGAACTCATGGTCTAAGGCATTATATAAAGACTGATAACAGTATCTCTAATTACTTAGGACTTGACTTTCACTGTCTCATAATAAATTCCTAAGCTGTTTTGTTTTTAATTCTGCAAATATATGCTGGAAAAATAGTTGATCAAACACTGGTAGGTAAGCACTGCCTCCCTTTAATGCTGCATAGGAGTTGGATCCACAGTCTCCTGTAAATCTAAGTTTAGAGGCCGGTTCCTCTACAATATTTAAATTTCAATAGAAAAACCCAAAATTAGAGAACAACTTCCCTGTCTTCAATACTAAAAAATCAAGTTCACCCTCAATCTTTGTTCGAATTTTCTGAACTAATGAAGAGCATAGTGGAGAAGTGAGATAAGGAAGGATATTTATATCCCTTTTGTTGCTCAGGAGATGCAATAGTGAAGAAACAACTTCCTAGGTAAAATACGATTAAGACTTGAACTGAATGTCTACAATTCAAGCTTTAAAGTTCAATTACACTCACTGCAAAAAATCTTACGAGACCAATATGTACCCAAGTATCTATTGAGGAAAAATGCTTGATACTATGCTAGGCACTGTACTAAGTTGCCAAACTGCCAATTTCAGACTTAAATTTAAGAAAGTAGGGAAAACCACCATACCATTCAGGTATGACCTAAATCAAATCTCTTACGATTACAGTGGAAGTGACAAGTAGTCAAGGGATTAGATCTGATAGACAGGGTGCCTGAAGAACTATGGATAGAGGTTCATAACATTGTACAGGAGGCAGGGATCAAGACCCAAGAAAAAGAAATGCAAAAAGGGAAAATGGTTGTCTGAGGAGGCTTTACAAATAGCTGTCAAAAGAAGAGAAGAGAAAGGCAAAGGAGAGAAGGAAAGATAGACCCATTTGAATGCAGAGTTCCAAAGAACATAAAAAAGCCTTCCTCAGGGATCAATGCAAAGCAATAGAGGAAAACAATAAAATGGGAAAGACTAGACATCTCTTCAAGAAAATTAAAGATACCAAGGGAACATTTCATGCAAAGATGGGCACAATAAAGGATAGAAATGGTATGGACCTAACAGAAGCAGAAAATATTAAGAAGAGGTGTCAGGAATACACAGAAAAACTATACAAAAAAGATCTTCACGACCCAGATAATCACAATGCTGTGATCACTCACCTAGAGACAGACATCCTGGAGTGTGACGTCAAGTGGGCCTTAAAAAGCATCACTATGAACAAAGCTAGTGGAGGTGATGGAATTTCAGTTGAGCTGTTATCAAATCCTAAAAGATCATGCTGTGAAAGTGCTACACTCAATATGCCAGCAAATTTGGAAAACTCAGCAGTGGCCACAGGACTGGAAAAGGTCAGTTTTCATTCCAATCCTAAAGAGAGGCAAAGCCAAAGAATGCTCAAACTACCACACAATTGCACTCATCTCACACAGTAGCAAAGTCATGCTCAAAATTCTCCAAGCCAGGCTTCAATAGTACATGAACCGTGAACTTCCACATATTCAAGCTGGTTTTAGAAAAGGCAGAGGAACCAGATATCAAATTGCCAACATCTGTTGGATCATCAAAAGAGCAAGAGAGTTCCAGAAAACCATTTACTTCTGATTTACTAACTATGCCAAAGCCTTTGACTGTGTGGATCACAACAAACTGGAAAATTCTGAAAGAGATCGGAATACCAGATACCTGTCGTGCCTCTTGAAAAATCTGTACACAGGTCAAGAAGCAACAGTTAGAACTGAACATGGAACCACAGACTGGTTCCAAATAGGAAAAGGAGTACGTCAAGGCTGTATATTATCACCCTGCTTATTCAACTTATATGCAGAGAACATCATGAGAAATGTTGGGCTGGAGGAAGCATAACCTAGAATCAAGATTGCTGGGAGAAATATCAATAACCTCAGATATGCAGATGACACCACCCCTATGGCAGAAAGTGAAGAAGAACTAAAGAGCTTCTTGATGGAAGTGAAAGAGGAGAGTGAAAAAATTGGCTTAAACCTCAACATTTAAAAAACTAAGATCATGGCATCCAGTTCCATCGCTTCATGGCAAATAGATGGGGAAACAGTGAAACAGTGACAGACCATTTTTGGGGCTCCAAAATCACTACAGATGGTGACTGCAGCTATGAAATTAAAGTCATTTGCTCCCTGGAAGAAAAGTTAGGACCAACCTAGACAGCACATTAAAAAGCAGAGACATTACTTTGACAACAAAGGTCCATTTAGTCAAGGCTATGGTTTTTCCAGTAGTCATGTATGGATGTGATAGTTGGACCATAAAGAAAGTTGTGCACTGAAGAATTGATGCTTTTGAACTGTGGTGTTGGAGAAGACTCTTGAGAGTCCCTTGGACTGCAAGCAGATCCAACCAGTCCATCCTAAAGGAAATCAGTCCTGAATATTCATTGGAAGGACTGATACTGAAGCTGAAACTCCAATACTTTGGCCACCTGATGCGAAGAACTGACTCACTTGAAAAGACCCTGATGCTGGGAAAGATTGAAGGCAGGAGGAGAAGGGGACGGCAGGATGAGATGGTTGGATGGCATCACCGACTCAATGGACATGAGTTTGAGTAAACTCTGGGAGTTGGTGATAGACAGGGAGGCCTGGCGTGCTGCGGTTCATGGGGTCACAAAGAGTCAGATACAACTGAGCGACTGAACTGACTGACTGATTCGACCATTCTGAAATATCAAGCAACTTAGTATTTCATTTGTTAAGTGACCCTATAATTTAATTTAAAAAATTCATTATAAATACTATGAGCATTGACTATGTGCTAGGTAATATGCTTGGTACTATGAAAATACCAAAATGAGACGTCAGGACCCTTGCCCTGAATAAAACATCATTAAAAAAAAAAATGCCTTTAATAAACACAAAGAGTGAAATGAAAATCAGATAAAATGAGTAAAAATTTTTTTTTTAATTTTATTTTATTTTTAAACTTTACATAATTGTATTAGTTTTGCCAAGTATCAAAATGAATCCGCCACAGGCATACATGTGTTCCCCATCCTGAACCCTCCTCCCTCCTCCCTCCCCACACCATCCCTCTGGGTCGTCCCAGTGCACCAGCCCCAAGCATCCAGTATCGCGCATCGAACCTGGACTGGCAACTCGTTTCTTACATGATATTCTACATGTTTCAATGTCACTCTCCCAAATCTTCCCACCTTCTCCCTCTCCCACAGAGTCCATAAGACTGTTCTATACATCAGTGTCTCTTTTGCTGTCTCGTACACCAGGTTATTGTTACCATCTTTCTAAATTCCATATATATGCGTTAGTATACTGTATTTCTGTTTTTCCTTCTGGCTTACTTCACTCTGCATAATAGGCTCCAGTTTCATCCACCAAAATGAGTAAAATTTTGACTGAAATAGCAGTAAGTCACTAGATGACTTGCTTTTTTTCCTACAGAAAATTATCAAACACATTCTTCTGAATAGTTAAATAACAACTTTAAATATATAAAAATAAACTATGGCATAATTTCATTACAAATGTAATAAAAGTTACTAATAAAAAAGGACAACTATCCTATCTCTTTTCAGCATTTCCAATTTCTACATCAACATCACGAGGTTCTCAAATATCAAAACAATTTTGTGGTTCCTAAGGTATAAGGTGAAAAAAGGCATTTAAAACTGAAAACCTTTCTAAAAAATTTGCCACAATGTTCAAAATCAATTAAAATGTATTTCATTTGATATTAGATAACATATGCAAGAGGAGATATATATTAGGGTACAAGCAAGGCCTAGCTTCTTCTAGTACCTAGAATATTATGTCAACTTGAAAATGGCCACATTGGCTAAACTACAGGAACTCTTGATTGCTTCTCTCCTTTTCCTCTCAGACCTGTCTCCTCCATCTCCAGAATACCACTGCTACCTACAATTTCTTTCCCCAACTCATTCTCTCCTCTTGCCTCCCTCTTGGTTAGATTTAAAAATGGAAGGAATGGGAAAGAGATATATAGGGAAAACTGCTGCTCCTGCTAATTCTCTTCCACCCTCGTATATGCCCGGCAAAAACTCTGGGTTATGTCCTGCCTCTAGCACTAATTAGTTAGTAACCTTGGAAAAGTACATACTTTGAACTCTTCTTCTACTTCACAAGATAGATTAAAAAAAAATTTTTTTTTCCTCTTTAAAACGACTTAGCTAGGCTTAAAATAAGGTAATCTTTTCTGATCAGGGGCTGAGCCTTTGGTACTCTGGCTCTGGAAATAGGCAGTCTGAAGTTCAATCCCCTTTTGTACCGAGGTCCAAGAGTCAGGTTCAACTGAAAGGAGGCTAAAAACAGCTGTGTACTTTTAAATATGTGTAAAATCTCCAAAGAGGTAACAGAATAATACTTTTTTTTTTAAGAACAAAATACTACAAGACAAATCAGGCAAATATGCATCAAGAACAAATGGAAATGAAAGAGGTCCAATAATAAATTTGGGGCGGGGTGGGGGAGAGTCATTTAAATTAAAAATTCAGAAGACAAGGATAAACTCTAGACTGGAGTGCAGCCCATGGCTTTTCCTCCCTGGCCCTGGAGCCTCCCTTCCTGCTAGGAGCTGCTGCTGAGGCCTGGGGTGGGAAGACAGGTGAGGGGAAGGGCGAGGTGAGGGGAGAGAAGTGAGGCAGGCCAGGCGGGAGACCAGAGGCCTAGCCCATGGACACAGGAGAAAACTGGTGACTGCAAACTAGAGCTGAGAATTCACACTGAAAGCAGCACAGAGAGAAAACATATGAGAAACATAAACAAGAAGGCAAGAGCCACAGAGCATAGATAAAGATCAAGCAAGAGTTCGAGAATGAGAAAACTGAAGTCGGATAAGCAACATTTAAAGGGGAAAAAAAGCTGTAAAATTTTCTGAACTGTAGAAACGACAGCTTTCAAATTGAAAGCACACACAAGAGTAGAGCAGGAGAAACAAAAATCATATGAAACAATGTGAGCACAGCATAGTAAAACTGCAAAATAGAGGACAACGAGGTAATCTTCAAAACGATGTTACAGAGATTATCAGCAAAGTAATGACTATTAGATTAAAAGCACACTTTACACCACCAATAAATGTCTGAAAGCAAAGGAATAAGTAGTATCTTCAATATGCTGAGTGATGGGTTCGATCCCTGGTTGAGGAAGTTCTGCATGCCGCACAGTGTGGCCAAAAATAACAATAATAATAATGTGCTGTGTGAAAGTAACTGTTAATCTAGAATTCTGAATCTACCTAAATTAGTATTCAATAATAATTAGGAATAAAGACATTTTGAAGCCATAAAAACTAAGGGAGTTTACCACACATGAAGCCTTGCTTAAAAATAACTAAAGAATGTATGTCAGCAAGAATAAAAGTAAATACATAGGCAAGAGGTGATATTCAAGAAATAACGGTGGGCTTCCCTGATGGCTCAGTGATAAAGAATCCACCTGCCAACGCAGGAGACTTGGGTGAGATCCCTGGTCTGGGATGATCCCACGACATGCCACGGAGCAACTAAGCAAGCCGGCGTGCCACAACTACTGAGCCTGTGCTCCAGAGCTGGGGAGCCACAGCTGCTGAAGCCTGCACTCCACAAGAGAAGCTGCCACATCACACCTAGACAGCGGCCCCTGCTCACCACAACCAGAAGACCCAGCACAGCCAACGTGCAAGTAAATAAACTTTAAATTAAATAATGATGAATAAAAAAAATCACTGTAGTAAATCAAAATGAATAACAGGTAAAAAGCTAGAGAATGTTTTGAGTTTAAATGTTTTGCGTTTCCACAAACATTATGGAAGAAAGTATTTGTGAAATCATGTATCTGCTAAGGGTCTTATATCCAGAACATATGTATATAACTCTTATAACTAAAAGAAAACTTAAAAATGTGTTAAAAGATCTGAATAAGCATTTCATCAAGAAAAGCCTCACAAAATACAAACAAATCAGTTAATAGAGACATGAAAAGATGTTTGAAATCATCATTTAGTTCAGTCGCTCAGTCGTGTCCTTAGGCAAATATAAATCAAAACCATGAGTTACACTTATGTTCATGACCACAGCTAGAATCAAAGACAAAAACAAGTATTGGCAATGATATAAAGACATTGGAACCCTTATATTATACATGACTGGTAGGAATGTAAAACAGAGCAATCACTTTGGAAACATTTGGCAATTCCTGACAAAGTTACCACATGACCCAGTAATTCCACTCTTTACATATTTATCCAAGAGAAATGAAAATACACATCCACAAAAAACTTGCACATGAATGGAAAAGGAAGCATTACTTCTAACAGCCAAAAGGCAGAAACCAACTAAATGTCCATTAATTGATGAATGAATACAATCTCTGGTATATCTATACAATGCAATTTTAGCAATAAAAGGAAATGAAGTATGAATATATGCTACAACACAGATGAACCTTGAACACATTATGCTAGCTGAAAAGACCATCACAAAATACCACATACTGCATGATGCCATTTACACAAAATGTCCAGAGGTGGCAAAACCATAGAGACAGAAAGTAGATTAGTGATTGATCACAGCTGGGGGCTAGTGGGGCTAGTGGCTTGCGGGGGGGAATGGAGAAAGAGAGTGGACAGGGAATCTCTTTTAGGGAGTATAAAAATGTTCTAAAATCAGAGTGTGGTGGGGCTGCACAACTCTATGCATATACTGAGAAACTGAACTGTGCACTTTAATGAGAAAATTATATGTGGCTATCTCTCAATAAAGCTGGTAAAAGAAAAACAAAGTTAAACTATTAAGTAATAGTAATGTGGAAGGTAAGAGGGAACACAAGTCAAAATCTTGTAAATCCCTATATTATTTGTAAGTAGAGAGAGATAATAAAAGGATAAAAATACAATCTACAGCTTCTACATAATCAAAGAGAAAAATATTAATAGAACTTAACAAATTCAATGCAAAGCCAATCAAAATCCTAGAAAGATTTTCCACAGAATTAGACAAACTGATGACACAAATAAAAAATAGCATATGGAAGAGTAGAGAGCCAAAGCAATTCTAGGGGTGGGAAAAGGATTGGGGATTTTGCCTGGTCAGATATCATAAAACACTACATTAAGATATTGTACTATATTATTCATGCACCACCAGATCAATAGATGAGTGAAACCAAATAGAGAGCCTAAAAAGAGAACACAACACAAAGGGAATACTGGTATATGACAGAGAAGGCAATATGACAGAGAAGGCAAACAACAGAGATTAGTGGAGAAAAGATGGCCCATTCAATAAACAGTACTGGGACAAACAACTTTCTATATGGGAGAAAATAAATTTCTCTACTTTATTCCACATAGGGCTTCCCTGGTGGCTCAGACGGTAAAGCGTCTGCTCGCAATGCGGGAGAGACCCGGGTTCGATCCCTGGGTCAGGAAGATCCCCTGGAGAAGGAAATGGCAACCCACTCAAGTACTCTTGCCTAGAAAATTCCATGGATGGAGGAGCCTGGTGGGCTACAGTCCATGGGGTCACAAACAGTCGGACACGACTGAGTGACTTCACTTTCACTATTCCATATACAAAAATAAATCCCAGGCATATTCAAGACCTAAATGTTGTAAAACTAGATTTTTAGACAACTCTAAGAAAATGCCAGAAAGACAGCTTTATGACCCTAGGAAGGAATTCCTAAATAAGTAATAAAAAGTAGAAATCATTCACCTAATAATAAGTTTACCTACAAATAAATTTAAAATATCAAAAAAGACATCAAGTTAAATACAAAGTGCAGGCTGGAAGATATTCACAACATACACAAAAAAGAATTGGCATCCAGACTACAAAGGAAACTAATAAGGAGAAAACAAACCACTCAACAGAAAAATGGGTAATCTATTCATATGAATGAAATAAAGGGGGCTTCCTTGGTGGTTCAGTGGTCAAGAATCTGCCCGCCAGTGCAGGAGACACGGTTCAATCCCTGACCTGGGAAGATCCGACATGGAGCAGAGCAACTAAGCCAGTGTGCCATAACTATTAAGCCTGCGCTCTAGAGCCCAGAGCTGAAATTACTGAGCCCACATGCTGCAACCTCTGAAACCTGCACCCCAGAGCCTGTGCTCCACAAGAGAAGCCACTGCAATGAGAAGACTGAACATTACAACGAACAGTAGCCCCCCTAGCTTGGCTCAACTAGAGAAAAAGCCCATGCAGTAACAAAGTCCCAGAACAGCCAAAAATAAATAAATTTTTTAAAAAAGAGAAGAAATACAGGACATCTTAATCTCACTAGCAATCAGGAAAATGCAAATTAAGCAAAATGAGATACCTTTCACACTCACCAGATTGGTTAAGTTCTTTCAAGTCTGACAGTACAAAGTGTTGACCAAGATGTAGGGAAAGGGGAACATGGTTTTGGAAAATAATTAGCAACATTTAGTAACAGTCATAAAGTGCACACCCCATGGCCCAGCAATTCCACTTCTAGGTATGCCAATTTAAAAAAACACACAAGCAAGAATGGCCATTGCAACATTTTTTTAAACAGGAAAAAAACAGACAGAAATTCAAATATCCATTAGTCCTAGAAGAATGGATAGGGCAGTGGTTGCTTCATTTTGGTTGTTACAGAGTCTGGCAATATGCTATCACAGAGTACATGTTCAGAAAATGTTTGAGTGAATGAATAAATGAGAAAGAGTGTTACCTAAAAGTATGGATGCAGGTTGAGAAAGTTTTTGTTACATGGAGAACTAAAACAAAATAGGCAAAAATCCTTCCCTTCATGATATAAATGAGATAAGTAAAGTACAAAATATGTTAAATAGTCATAAGTGCTAAGAGAAACAAACAAAAAAGGCAGGGAAGGGGGCTAGGGAAGTATGGACGTGGCAATTTACAATTTAATACTGAAAAGGCCTCAATGATAACATCTAAACAAAGACTTGAAGGGAATGAAAGTGAAAGTGAAGTCGCTCAGTCGTGTCCCACTCTTTGTGACCCCGTGGACTGTAGCCCACCAGGCTCCTCCATCCATGGGATTCTGCGGGCAAGAATACTGGAGTGGGTTGCCATTTCCTTCTCCAGGGGAAGGGAATGAAGGTGCCACCAAATTAACTGGGGCGAAGTACATTCTAGCCAGAGGTGACAGCCAGGGCAACAATCTTAAGACTGAATGAAATCCGTCCTGCACTTCTGATGAACAGCAAGGTGTATGTGGATAAAGCAAAGTGGGTGAAGAATGATGGGAGATGAGAAGTGGTCTGGGCAGGGACTTGGATACAGATCTAGCAGAAACTTTGGCTGTTACTCTGAGCAAGAAGGCAAGTTCTTAGAAGGACAGGAATTACATGACCTAACCTGTGTTTTAATAAGATCACTCTGGCTGCTATGTTGAAAACAGACTGTAGGGATAAAGAGGATAGTTAATAATGATAGTGGCAATCACAAGGTTCTTTGGAGCATTTGGGCAAGGTCCCTACTTCAGTACAGCTAGGATAATTGGGATTCCACTAATGCTTGACCAGGCTTCCCTGGTAGCTCAGCTGGTAAAGAATTGGACTGCAATGTGGGAGACCCCGGTTTGATCCCTGGGTTGGGAAGATACTCTGGAGAAGGGAAAGACTATCCACTCAGTATCCTGGCCTGGAGAACTCCATGGACTGTATATTTCATGGACCCACAGGGTTGCAAAGAGTCAGACATGACTGAGCGACTTTCACTTTACTTCACTAATGCTTGACCTCTTTAACCAAATGAAAAACTGAGTATCTGAGGATATATGTCTGAACACAGAGATAAAATAAGCAAATATTCTAAGATTTAGGATCTTAAACATTAATATTTTCTTGGCTGCACTTTGCAGCATGCAGAACTTCCCAGACCAGGGACTGAACTGCAGCCCCTGCAGTGGAAGGACGCAGTCTTAACCACTGGACCACGAGGGAAGCCTCAAAACATTAACTTTTGAGGTTAAAATTTACTTAGCCACACCAAAATAACACCACCATAGGCCTTGCTTCCTTGGCCTACTCCTCTTTCATTCCTTGAGAGAAAGGCAAAGAACACAGGTACTTCCAAACTGATGTGGAAAGAAACCTGATATTCAGTCAACCAACATTTGGTGGGTGGGTACCTCCAATGGGCCAGCTGCTGTCTTGAGTGCAAGGGTTCTAAAGATAAAATATAGCCCATCCCAAGATATTTACAGACTAGTCTACTGCTTAAGATATCTAGACTTACATAATGTGCTATAAGGAAAAATGAGCTCACTTTTAATGTTATACGGCATTACATTTATGTAGTTTTTAAATTTCCAGTAACCATTTTTTAAAAAGTAAAAAGGAACAGGCAAAATGAACTACAGTATTTTACTTTACTAAATAAATCTAAAATATTTTTCAACATGTAACCAATATAAAAAGTTGAGCTATTTTACATGCTTTTTTTTACACTGTTTTTAAAATCCTATGTGTATTTTATACTTAAGCATATTTCAGTCTGAACTAGCCACATTTCAGAGTCCTGGACAGCATAGTTATATAGGAAAGACCTATTTTTTAGAAAACTGAAAACATTTTGACACAGGTACAGGGCAAAGTAAATTAGTAGAGGGAGGCATTAATGTGTTCACAGCTTAAAGAAAAAGTAAGAGTAAACAGACTACAGATAATTGATGCGGAGAGCAGGATGAAAGAACACAAATGGACTGGTGAGTCTGGAAAAGAGGACTGTCATACTTTTCTTTGTGACAAGTGTAAAGAGAACAGAGGAATAAACAAGTTTGGTGAATGTGAATAGGCTTTTAGGCTTACCATTTTTCTCAGTGAATCAGAAGACAATCTTACTAGCCTCCTTCTGCCACTGCAGATATAAACCTGAAGGGACTACATTTATAGAACAATTTAAGAAACTGTATCCTAGTACAACAACATTAAGTCGTATTTTTAAAAATTACAGTGAGTTTCCAGCTTTCCTCTGGACTGGTCAATCTTGAATTTTGTCACTTTATCTCAAAACACAGAAGCAATAATATGGATTAATTTTTTATCTTCTCACCTATTCATTTATTCAAAAAACATGTACCCAGTGTCTACTCTTATGTCAAGTCCTGTGTGAGACATGAAATACAGAGATAAATAAGGCCCTCACTGACCAACATCTGTGTCCCCAGTATTTAGCTTATTATGTATGCACACAGCAAGTGCTTTAAAAATATAGCATTACATTGTACTGTAAAGAAATATTACATGTCAATTAAAATATGAATTGACAAAGACTTTCATTTAAATCTAACATAGTGTTGTACAATAAAATTTTCTGTGATAATGAATATGTTCTATTCTGAACTGTCCAATACAGTAGCTAATAGCCATGTGGAATTTTAATTTAATTAATTAATTTTGTTGTTGATAATTCACTTTAATTAATTAAAATTTTAATAGCCACTGTGGTTAATGGCTACCATAAAAATCTAAATATGAAACTACAACGGGTTACTGGCACTTATCATAATCGAGGTGTTGCCATCTCTAATGAGTTAACACATGTGATGCTAGAATAATACTCATTGTACCAGAAAGACATCATAAGAAAACTTTCTTAGTGTAAAATAACTAGGATTGTGAGCTCAAAAACGAAGAATGAAAAAGGAAAGGATAGTTCAATCTTTTCAGTCTACTTTCCCAAAGAAAAACATCAACTTTCTGACAACCTCCTCTATTTTTCTCATTGTGTCAAGAAGTGAAAATAGTTTGTGGAGATAAGCAGTCAAGTTGTGTTTAATTTAACAAGGAATTAATAGAAAATACAAGTTGTTTCTGTAACAAAATGACAATAAACTTTTTTTTTGGCACAACAACTTAAGAGGCCAGAAATCAGGATTCATACAATAAATAATGTTTTTAATTTCAAAAATCCTGTCTTTGTGATCTGCTTATTAACCTCTCCAAAGCTGTCCTATTTATCTGAACTTTGTGTGTGTGTGTCCTCCTCTTGCGACCCTATGGACTGCAGCCGGACAGGTTCCTCTGTTCAGTGGATTATCCAGGCAAGAGTATTGGAGCAGGTTGCTGTGCCCGTCTAGTGACTCTATTGCTGAAAAACTCAACCCATTGAGCAAATCAAAGTATACTTTAAACTAGCCTACGAACTGAAGAATTCTGGTGCAGTAACTAGGAAGGCAGTTTATGACTGGGATAGTAAAATATACTTATTACTCTGTGTATTCACTATCCTTTACATATAATTTAAGTGACTGTACAAACTTAATCAAAGAGACAAACTCCTACATAGGCACAGGTCTGATTACATACTTGGAAGATCTGATAACTTAAAAGTAAAACCAGTGAAGTGAGTGACTAATATCAGAGATAGCATTTTTTATGCACGGCAACTTGTTCAACTTGTTAATCACTCCATAAGGCATTTCTTGTAAATTAACCACACAAGACTTTTTGCCCCTCCTGTTAGCTGTGTTTGGCTGAAGCCATTTTTTAAAAAAATTAACAAATTGCCTATTCTGAAGATGAGAATACAATCAGGATTTTATCCAAGTTAACAAAAAATACCTAACACTGAGAAGTGGTGTCTTAATCCACTAAGAAAAACTAGAAAAAACCACTGGCATACAAAAACACCATCAGGTAAACAAGATTTCTATACATGAAGATGGGCAAATCAAAAGCATGAAGTCAGACTTGAAATAATTAACTTCTAGAGTCAAGTTACCCAGCTGCGGCTTATTGCAATAAAGCCAAACTATTACAACAATTTGGTATTATAACGACATCATTAGCTTGGTTGTCTAATAAGGAATATATCTGGGATATCTGAATTCACAATTACCTAAAAATAGAGAGCTAACATGTGCTTGAGGGAGTGGCAGGCAGTTCTAGTTTTATTTATAAGGTATTTTTTTGAGAATGATGCCCCCTGCCAAATGAATTAACAGAAGGCTGACTCTAAAACAGCATACTTCTTAAACATAAAAATGCTCTTCTAGAGTAGGTAAAAGGAGGTATCAATGTTTTTAGTCCCCCCAAATCTTTACAGTCCCACAAAAACCGTTTCTGCTTCATTGTCTTTTAAATTAGTAAATGAAAACACCGAATTGTAGCAGCATTTAATTACTAATGCGATTTAGAAATTAACCAGCAACTAGGAACAGACATCATGGAGGTAATCGTAGACTTCTTCAGCCGGGAGCAATTTCACTCCTAACTGTCAACGTTGCCTTACCGTTGTATTTTGGGGTCTGTAGTTGCCAGCAAGCAAGAAAGTTTTCTTTGTGAATTAATTCGGAGAAAGGTGGCGCTTTTTATATGCCTTAAATCACACTTTTCTAAAATTCTTTTTTTTCTCCAGATGTTTCAGTAAAACTGAAAAGTTAACCATTGGTTCCAAATCGGTCGCGTTCACATTGCCTCGAGAACGGAAAAAAGTAAGGTTCCCATTCCAAAAGTTTCACCTGGGGTGGGGTGAGGACAAGGCAGGAAGAAAACCGTCCTTCATAATTCTCTCACTTAGCTTCGCAACTAGACGGGGTTTTAGAATATTCCTTCTTACCCAGGCTTCGGGTAAAATTTCTTTGAGAGGAGTTAGACTAGACAAGTTATGCTTCTCCTTGATAATCCACGCAACCTTGAAAACAGCGAGGAGATGGGGCTGGAGACAGATCCTCGCCGTCCCCTTCACTCAAACCAGTCCCAAACTGTTAAAGGCAGGAAACACGAGCCTCTTCTCTCTCCCCAACACCTACTCTCTTTCCGTCCCCCCACCCGAGTTCCTCAGCCGAGACGCCGACCCCGCTCCGCATCCACTTTTGGTCTCGGAGCGGCGAGAAAGAGGGAGTAACCGAGAAGCGCGACCAGGAAGCGGCAGCCTCCCGCCGCCGGCCTCGGGGCCCCGGGCTCGGCGATGAGACGTGTACGGGGCTGCGCGGGGCACTACCGGCTCCCGGACCCGCCTCCAATGCGGCCTAGCCCGGAGCTCGCGCTCCGGCCTCGCGGCTCTGCGCCGCCGGCCCTTCCCCGCCACCCGGGCCCGAGAAGCCGCGCGAGAGCGAGCGTCCGAGAGGTGAGAGGCGGAGGTACCTACCAGCTGCTGCCGGACCCAGCGCCACATGCCCCTTCCGTCGCCGTTCCCGTCCCGCGAGACGCGGGGGGCGAGGGGCTCCAGGTGGAGGCTGACGAGCCAGAGGGGAAAGCAGGAGAGCCCCTCCGGCTGAAGTTCCGCTCGCCGCGGCCGCCTCACTCCCCGCGCTGGGGCCCCATCTCCCGCGCCGGCTCCGAGGTCCTACAGGCGCGGTCCCGGCGCCGCCCCCACCCGGCGCAGCTGAGTCGGCTGCCGCGCCGCAGCCACCTTCATTATTGACCGTTGTCACCCGCAGTACCGCCACAACTCCGCCCCCGCCCCGGCTCCCGGCCACCTGGGCGGGCCGCGCCCGGACGTGACGAAAGAGGCTGCGCGGACCAAGGGCCGGGGCTCAGCAGTGTGGGTGGAAGGCGGCGCGCGTGGAGGGGGGCGGGCTCTCGATCGCCGCGTCGGCGCCACCCCCCCACCCCCCCTTCATTTAGCGGGTTGGATTAATTTAAACGGCTGTGTCTGGTATACCAAGGCCGCAGCTTTTGGCAGGCTCCTCTGTTGCAGACCTCCTGTTGCAGGTCTGCTTCTGGCTCTCTACTTTCTTTGGTTCCTTCAGCAGCCCAACACGCACACGTATCATCAGGAGTGTAGTGACTGAAAGTTCATCCCCAGAGGTCTCCACTTCGGTTCAATTAAATTGTCCGAAGTGTTTGTCTCAACACATCGCAGCTCTCGTTAGCAAACGAGCGAGCTGGGGCTAGGGGAATGTTGATGACTTAAGTAATTTTGAAAGGGGATGCAACTCCCCTGTGCCTGGTCGGGTGTAGACCAGTGTTTCCGGAGGAATAGACAAGATATGCTGTTTTGCAGTGCTAAATTGAACAGGTTAGGGGGAAAACACTTTCTGTGGGAACGTAGTTGTTTACTGTTAACTGCCGAAATGCGGTTAAGAATACCGTGTAAGTAGCAAGACCTAAGTAAGATGAGGGTATGAAAGAATAGAAGTAAGAAGGAATATATTGTAAAGACAACTGGAATAAAAATTTGACTTGGAAGGCTGAAATGAAGCGCCGGGTCTCGCTTTATTCAAAGCAAGCTCCTATACATCTTGAGTGTTATGTATGCGTATCGTGTACAGTATTTTGCTGAATTAAAGCACACTTCAACACAAACGAGTTAAAAAGAATTTTTTTATTAAGCAAAAACAAATTTAAATGAAATTAGCAAAACTGGGCAGTTTTTTCTTATATATATATATAAAATTTTTTAGTTTCAGTTGTTGTTTATCCTCTAAGTTGTATCCGACCCTTTTGCGATCCCATGGGCTGTCCATGGGGTTTACCAGGCAAGAATACTGGAGTGGGTTGCCATTTCCTTCTGCAGGGGATCTTCCCAGTCCAGGAATTCAACCCGTAGCTCAGGCTTTGTCTCCTACATTGCAGGCGAATCCTTTACCGCTGAGCCACCGGGGAAGCCTTAATTTCAGTAGACATTCCTTATTATATAATGATTATCCAGCACCACAAATAGAGCCTTTTCTTAGGGGTATTAATGATCTGTAAAACCAGAAGTGGAATTTTACATTATATGTATAGTCTGACTACAAAGAGAAAACGTAATCTCACTTCTGTTCTTATGACTAAATCTTTCTTTATGACCCTAAAAGGAAGTTTGCGATACGTTTACTTGTTTGTTACAGTGATCAAACGTTACTACCATTTATGGAACACTTGTGTGTCCCAAGCCCTATAATAAGCTCTTTACTTGCATGGCCTGTTTTCAGTCAGTTCAATTCAGTCGCTTAGTCGTGTCCGACTCTTTGCGACCCCGTGAATCGCGGCACTCCAGGCCTCCCTGTCCATCACCAACTCCCGGAGTTGGTGGACTCATGTCCATTGAGTCGGTGATGCCATCCAGCCATCTCATCTTCTGTCGTCCCCTTCTCCTCCTGCCCCCAATCCCTCCCAGCATCACGGTCTTTTCCAATGAGTCAGCTCTTCGCATGAGGTGGCCAAAATATTGGAGTTTCAGCTTCAGCATCAGTCCTTCCAATGAACACCCAGGACTAATCTTTAGGATGGACTGCTTGGATCTCCTTGCAGTTCAAGGGACTCTTAAGAGTCTTCTCCAACACCACAGTTCAAAAACATCAATTCTTCAGCGCTCAGCTTTCTTCACAGTCCAACTCTCACATCCATAATGACCACTGGAAAAACTGTAGCCTTGACTAGATGGACCTTTGTTGGCAAAGTAATATCTCTGCTTTTCAATATGCTATCTAGGTTGGTCATAACTTTCCTTCCAAGGAGTAGGTGTCTTTTAATTTCATGGCTGCAGTCACCATCTGCAGTGATTTTGGAGCCCCCAAAAATCTATCCTTTGAAGTTGATACTATTATTTCCATTGTGTGGATGCAGAAATGGAGGTTCAGTTTAAGTAACTTGCTCAGGTTAAGTCAGCAGAGCTGGGATTCAAATTCCCAGATGCAACAAAAACTCATGCTCTTATTGTAAAGAAACAAAAATATGAATGTATCTACTTTTATCATCTGCAAGTGGTCTGATTAAAATTAGTCCTGGAAATTTTTATTTATATGCCACTAAAGTTTGTCAAGACGAGAAATAGAAAGCTAAAGGACATTTTGTGTATTATTATTTAACTGTGTCCCAATTTTCAAAAGGCAGAGTGGGAGGAGTTGAAGCTGATTCTAAATTCTATGGTGGAATACGGTAAGATGTTATTTCAAGGTAACTGTGTAAAGATAATAATTGTAGCTCAAACTGTCAGTAACAGAATGAGTATTCATGGCAGTGTTTTGGTCTAAGGATTTTTCAAGAGCAATATTATATGCCTCATATTGATCTAAGAAGTATTAAGTTTTTATACTGTAGATTGTAATTCTTTATTGGCAATGAAATCAGTTTAATGTGTCATGATCAGTGTCTTTAAAAAATAGGATATAAAACATTGGAATATATTGCTTAGTGTAGATAATATGTATTTGTAAAATTTGTAAAATTTTGTTTCAGGTGTTTATGTATATGTGCATATGTGTATGTGTATATACACCTACACACCAGATCATGGTATAAAAGAATGTCGTCCTATTGGTTGTGGTTGGAAAGTTTTGAAAACATTGAGATTGGAATACACAGGACTTAAGGCAAGCACCAACTGCAAAGGAAAGGAAAAAAAATGTATTTGCAGTCAGTGGTCATTCATTCATTCCATAGCTATTTCCTCAATGTATTGGACACCAAATGTATGCATAACAATTGCCTAATATTAGGAGGAGACACAAGTGCATACGACTTTTAAGATGAGCCCCTTCTTTCTGGGGAGAGTTTACAATCCCCTTGGAACGAGAAGTTGCAGAGAGGAATCAGTTAAATAACAGTCCAAGGCAGTATGAGATTAAGTTCTAAAGAACTATACCAATAATAGTCACTAATTTCAGAAAATTGATGTGGGCAATATCAATTGAAGAGAGTTCAAAAGAACAGAGATTAATTTGAACTGAACTTGAAATGGGAGGATGAAGGTGGGAGACAAAGGCTTCCCAGCAGCAAGAACCACGGAAAGCTAAAGATGTTTGAGGTACAACTACTGTGGAGGAATAAGAGATGGGGTTGGATAAGTAGGGAAGGCATAATCTTAGGAGAGTTTCTGGCTAGTCACAGTTTACCAGAAATTGGGCAATCACTGGAATTTTCTGAACAATGAAATGACAGAATGAAATCAGAGTGTTATGTTCATAGACATTATGTGTGATAGGGTGAAGAGAGAAAAAACATCGATAGGAAATTATTGCTAGAATGAAGCATCAAGTTCACAAATGCTGGACTGGCAGAGACCCATATTATAGGAAGTTGTGCTCTGGTGTCAGACAAAGAAACTTGAACTTAAGCCATTTCAAGTGAGGTGAAAGGCCTTCCAAGGGAATAATAGCATCACACAACTGAATTCAGTCACTCAATTAATGGTAAGTATGGTTCCTTTTTTTGAGGAAACTTGTTTATATAATTCTGTGTTAAATATACCTGTGAGATGTGTTTATTCCCAGGGAGTAAAAAAATCTCCTGGTTTTCTGTAATAGAGATTCTTAGGTATAATAAGGACAAAGAAGGATATTTTTCTTGATCAGAACATCTTGGACCATCAGTAGGAAGCACAGACTGTGAGCTTGTTAGGGTCATGATTCCTGGCTCATTTGTTTTGGAATGCATAGTGTGTAAAAGGTACTCAATAGGTGTTTGTCAAATTAATTAATACCAATAACTGAGTAGTTAGGGAAGAAAACATCTGGTTCCGAAATATCAAAGTGGAAGAGTGAAGTATACCGGATGACTTCAGGATATCATAAGCTATACAGTAGGAGTACCGGTTACTGTCCTTTAGAGTCAGGGCACTCTGTGTGGCATGCCTCTCAGGACCCTTCAAGGTTCAGTCTGAGTGGAGGAAAGTGAGCCTTGACAATCTGTTGCTTTAATTATTTTCCCACAGATGAAACCATCAGTTGGGCTCTAAAATCTGGTCTCATTTTTCAAAGGACAGCTTTATGTTTTCCCAAAATTATAAATCTAATATATTATAAATTATTATGCTTAAAAAGCAATTTCCTTCTGGTTAACTCTCATTCTAGAATTTCCAGACCAGACTTCAGGGCAGCTTTTTCCAGTAGTGACCAGGCTTGTGTATTTTATCAACTGGTAAAGAAATTCATCAGGAACAATTGTACATTACATCTTTGAAACTTTTCCTGAAAATTTCTCAAACAGATGTCAGGACTAAGTTGTATGAACACAGTTTAATTTCTGGTTATTTATGCTTACAAATAACTCAAAAGCCACTGAAACTCAGAGCCATTGTGAGAGTTAGGGTCTATAAAAATGATCCCTTCTTGAAAAGTCAAAGTATGTAAAGCATAAATATATTCTGAACTGTACACTTAAAAATGGTTAAGATAATAAATTTAAATGTGTATTTTACCACGATAAAAAAAAAAAAACTGGGGGAAAAAAAGACTGCATAGGGAGATGTTTGTTAACAGTTACCTCATTGATTTTTCTAGGTTAAACCATCACAGTTGTGTTCAATAGCAAAATCTTGGCATTTACCCTTTTATCTATATTAGAAATAAATCCAAAATTCTTTTCTGAGGAAAATCTTGGCTTAGCCCACAAATGTTTCCTCAGTTCCCATCTGTTTCCTTAACTTTTATAAAACCACATGAAACCCATCCCCAGTTCTGCTGAGTACTAATGGAAGTGAATATACCCTAAATTGCCAACATTCCTTTCTGACTTGCAAATTTGTCAGAAATGCTCAGCTGGGAGAAGAAAAGTTAATGGAGGATTTCGTGAGGACTATGTACTTTCTTCTGGTGATGTCTATTTTATCTTCAGATAAAAGAAAAATGATCAGAAATCTGTCTTTACATAGTCTTATTTTGGCTCCTGCTATGGTGACTTTTACTGAACTGCAGTTTAGGATCTTGTGAACAGCTTAAGTCCAGAGAAGGTAGGAGAAGCAGCCTCAGGAAGCCCGTGACTGCTTTTGCTGTGGAGGTGCAGCTGGGAACACCGCTCACTCATCACACTGTTTTATTGAGAGCCTGCAGAAACTCCTCACCACAGATGACTCTGCTTCTCTTGAGCAACTAGTTTGTTTTGTAAGCTTCTGAGCATTTTGAATTATGTAATTGAACAAGCTTCCTTCTGTCATTTTGTTGCTATTTTAAAATTTCAGAGAATTATTTATGGCAAGTGCCTAGACTCTACAGCACACATTTCGTGAATTACTCTTACCCTGGATTTCTTGTTTTGTCTAATTTTAGTTTCCCTTTGGCTAGTTATTTCATCTCCTTTGTATCTTCTATATTTTGAAGATGTTCAATTGTTTCTGAATAGAAGGAATAAAAGAAAATAAGATATTCATATTATAAATCATAAAGATTAGTTTTAAGATAACAATAAGCCCCAAATAATCTAATCTGAAGATTGTGATTTCCTTTACTGCCACAATTACGTATGTTTTCACTACTTTATGGTGAGTAGAGATGTTAATTTGTGTGAGTCGGCGATTAACTGTAAGGAAACAAACCAATGAGTAAAAGTTGAAATCAGGTTTGGTAGTATGTGAAAGGAGGGGAAAAAATGTGATCAGGAAGAAAACATGCTGAGTCAAACAAAGAACTATGTTAAGGTTGCAAGAAGTAGAATGGGTTGAAAGTTGAGTATTAAGAAATACTACTCCAAGAGATTTCTGTATGGGAAACAGAAAGAAAGTGGCTGCTTGTTTGAAGGGTTTTTGGTAATATTAATAGCATACTATTAAGGAAGGGTCTGGGCTTCCCGGGTGGCACTAGTGGTAAAGAACCTGCCTGCCAATGCAGGAGACGCAAGAGAAGCAGGTTTGATCCCTGGGTTGTGACGATCCCCTGGAGAAGGAAATGACAACCCACTCTAGTATTCTTCCCTGGAAAATTCCATGGACAGAGGAGCCTGGCGGGCTACAGTCCATAGGGCCAGAAAGAGTTGGATAACTGAGTACATACATACACACACAAGGAAGGGTCTGGTTGATTTCACAGAAATAACAGCAAGGAAATAGCAGAGAGCAGGTGAGCGTGGAGTGGGGCATAATCCTGGATAACATATAAAGCCTGTTACTGCCTTAGTTCTCAGGGAAAAAGGGCTCTGGGGTGGACTGAAGATAGTGGCTGGGTTGGTTTGGATTAGGGGACATAGGACGCTGGGGCAGAATACAACCAGTAGGAGACGTCATACCTCTCTGGGAGTCAGGTGAGAAGATTTCAAGCGAAGACAGCTGAGATCAGGCAGTGGCCCTGTAAGAACCCAGAGTAGGAAATTCTCTGGTAACCTAGGGCCTGGCACATATTATATTATGTGTTCAGAATTTTTTTTTTACAATAAATATGCATGCGTACTCAGTCGCATACAACTTGTTGTGACCCCGCCAGGCTTCTCTGTCCGTGGAATTTTCCAGGCAAGAATACTGGAGTGGGTTGCCATTTCCTCCTCCAGGGGATCTTCCTGATCCAAGGATGGAACCTGGGTCTCCTGTGTCCCTGGTTTCAAACCCATGTCTCCTGTGTCTCCTGCATTGGCAGGCATATTCTTTACCACTGTACCACCTGGGAAGCCCCAGTTACATAAATAAAGCTGTACCAAATTGAGCTGTGTGTCTGTGTTACCGTGTTTGCCCACTTGCCTGTGGTTAATATTCTGACATGGCCCTCACAGCAAGGCCATTTGTTGTGCACATATGACAGGACCTGGATGCATCAGCCTTTCACAGTGACTCCTGCGGAGAAGAGGAAAGAGATGAATGGGGCTGTGGTCTCAGACAATTTTGGGTGGTTTCACATGCTCCATGTACTTCTGTTTGCAAGTCTCTTCTGATATCCTGAAGAGAAGAAAGCTTCTTACTTGACTAATTCTTCTTCATCATTTAAGTCTCAGCTTAAAAATTAGTGTTCAGAGAAGCTCAGGTTCCCTTATAGAGCTAGGTTAAGACATTTATAAGCACTCAAAAGATCCCAGTGGCTGCCACCCCCCACACAAGCTAAATACAAACTCAAACACACACACAAAAGTGTGAAACATTTACCTGTTTTGGAAATAACATACAACAAAATGTGTACATATCCTGAATAACTTCTTTCTAGATTTTCTTCTGATTGAAATTATCCCCCTCTGTCTCTCATACATGCTGCCCTATTCTCTCTTTACTCCTTTTTTTCCCCCCTTGAGGCTCTCCTTGTGCCCCAGACAAATGCTGAGTCAACAGTCAAGGTAATTCTGCACTCTTCTCATTAAGCATGTCCAGTGTCCTATACCTTCCCAAATATTTTGTACACTGGTAATCATGTAATTTTTTGCTGAAATCACTTTAATGTTTGTCTTCCCTATGACACTATTCTCCTGTGGGGCAGGGTCTGTTTGTTCAAACATTTGTTTACTCTACCAACTATCCTGCCAAGTGTAAACAATTTTGGGACTTCCCGGGTGGCTGAGCGGTAAAGAATCTGCCTACAATGCAGGAGATGCGGCAGGAGCCCCAGGTTTGATCCCTGGATCAGGAAGATCCCCTAGAGAAGGAAAAGGCAACCCACTCCAGTTTTCTTGCCTGGAGAATCCCATGGACAGAGGAGGAGGAGACTACAGTCCATAGCATCCCAAAGAGTCAGACATGACTGAAGCAACTTAACACACACACTCACACATGCAGTCATTGTGCTAGGTGTCTGGGTTAATGTTCCCAGACACCTTACACTTCAGGAGTTCATTGTTTAAGTCCTGGTTAAGTCCTGTTAAGTCCGTCTTAAAATTAAGTTATTAAAGTAACACAATTTCATACCTGTCATCTTAAATATAGTAAAAATATTGTATGTGAAAGTATTAAAAGTTACTGGTACATAGAGTAAAAAAGGTCTATAAGAAGATAAAATTTAAAAATTTCTTAGTTCTGTCACCTCCAACTTCAAACTTGCTTTTTCACTGATCAGATCCTCAAAGTTTCATCTGGGATGTGGTAACTTTTTTAGATGGAGCGATGTTTTATGCATATGTATCATATGCATACTTAGGGACTTTGCATGAAGAAGCATTCTGTCTGTTGAAAAGGAGACTGCACTTCTACACAATGCAGGGCTGATGGTTTGTCAGTGTGTATGCGTATTTATGCATGTATATGTGTGCATCTGGGTGCCAGGAGGGGAGGAGATGAAATGTGTGCATGTTTTATTACTTAGCTTATTTAATTTTTATCCAGAGTTACTGATGAGTGTAAAGTCATAGACTCAACCCTCAGAGGTGGTTGTTAGCTTTACCAAAAGAAAAGTTTATCTCAGGACTATAGTTTGTATTTCCAGCCTCCAAAATAGGGCAGGAGAAAGCAGATAACTCAGTGAAATCACCAACATGACCATAAATTCAATTCATATAATGGCAGATCAATAATACCATTTCTTTTTTGAAGTCAGATCATCATTGTAAAGGGAAATTACTGTTAGATGTATCACCCTGTGACTTTCCACTGTCCTATGAAAAAAAAGAGGAACCATAATAGAAAAGGTAAACAACTTTTAAACACATACATGTATATGTTTTCCTCTGTATTATTACATGTCTTTTTATTAATGTACTTGTACAGAAAGATATAAATCTAATTTAACCTTGAATAATATAATAATGCATGTGAATTCTAATGAATAATCCTTAGTCCAACTCTGTAATTAATGATAGCTTTAATGAATGTGAGTGCTCCAGCAAGGTTCCTTTAGAATTCTGAATGGCATCTTATTTTTACTTTATTGTTTTGAAATGCCAGACAAGAAAATGCAACTTTTCTCCTGTGTTAATTAATTAAATAGTAAATTGGGAGAGATGCCAGCTTTTAGATTGCATCCATCAGTTTTAGCTCCCTCTGTTGTGTTTTATCAAGTTGCTATTTAAATGCTGGTACAGTACTGCATTTGTAGTTTCGATATTGTCCCCATTATCTTTCCTAGAGTGAATACTTCATTACTGACCCCTAAACATGCTCTCATGCACCTCAGCAGGGTAGGTGTCCTGGCCTGGTACCAGAAAGAACCTCTTCTATTTTGAGGTCAGATCATGGACACATTGAGGTTCTGAGGGTCTTAATTGTTCTCCTAGGGGCTCTTTGTAGAACATGTAGATGGAATTTGTCTCCAGTTGGAACCTGGGAGTCTCTTCTTCCTGGATTTTCCTTCTTCCTTTTGCCCTATCTGCTGTTTCCCAGAATCTCCATTCTCAGCCTCTCCCTGCCCCTTGAGTCAGAGTCTAAGAAGATGCATCACTGAATCCAACTTGGGAGAAGGACAGAAAGTACTTGCATTCTTCAAAGTTGGGGATTTGCTGCTATTGCTCATTGGTTTTAATATAACTTTGATGCTTTATTAATTTTACTATTAATATTTATTTAATAATAATAACCACAAGTGAGCAAATACAGCCTACTCTATAATTCTTCTTTATTTATCTCTCTCAAATTTCTATTGATTAGATGTTAAACTGAGAGTAAAAGTATGCTTATTTAGAGGAAATTTGGCTCCTTATAGGCAGATGCAGTTTAACTGCGATGCAATAATCATACTATTTGACACTTTACATTCTTATAACTAATAGAGAAGTTTTCTTCATAACATATTTAATTATTACTAAGTGGGGGAGATCTCAATATGGTGCTCAGAGAAAATAACTGTGGAGTAAAAGACATCTTTTGTGAGTGTACTCTGCTGAGGGTCTCAATGTCTATGTTACAATACTTCTTTGTATTTTTTTCTCCAACAATATCATCTCTGTGGATAAGAGATATTCTATATCTTGCTCTCATCTCTTTCTCCCCAATTAGTTTCAGCTTCCTTCTCTGCAAGCAGTTGCCTTTATTTCATCATTCAGATAGAGTGAGGCCTTTGAAAGCTAGCGAGTCAACGGAAGTCAGAAAATTATATATCATACATTTAATAATATCATTTATTTAATAATTGTGTACAATCTGATTACCGTGGGTACAGTTTTTATTTATGTATTTGTGGCTGTGCTAGGTCTTTGTTGCGTGCATGAGCTTTCTCTAGCCATGGTGATCAGGGGCTACTTTCTATTTGTGGTGTTCAGGTTCTCATTGTGGTGGCTTCTCTCTTTGCAGAGCACAGGCTCTAGAGTGTGCAGGCTTCAGTATTTGCAGCACATGGGCTCAGTAGTTGTGGCTTGTAGGCTGTAGAGTATGGGCTCAGTAGTTGTGGTGCATGGACTTAGTTGCTTAGAGGCATGTGGAATCTTCCTGGACCAGGAATCAAACCTATGTCCTCTGCACTGGCAGGCGGATTCTTAACCACTAGACCATCAGGGAAGTCCTGTGAATATAATTCTGTTTAAAAACAGTACATGACAGCAACCTTTATTCTCTCAGGATTATCTGAGTGGAAAAATCCCTTGAAGGGTATAAAAGAACTTGTGGTATAATTTTGATTTATCAGTAATGCAAATTAGCTTTGATCTTACCATCAAAATGTCAGGGAAAATTGACTCAAAATTGGAAGTAAAATCCTCAGTTCTGGTCCTTGGCTGCTTAGGTGGTTGATGCCCTCAGATAGTTCCCTCATAGCAATAGTGAAGATTGCCATCTTATGGAGTAAAAAAATTAATCTGGCCTTTACTTTCATACCTGAAATAAAACTAAGAGGAAAATTATGTCAGTTTTAGTTTTAGCTAAGTTCAATAGAATTTCACTTCACCTCACCTACATTTCCCAAACCACTAGACCACTAAATGTTCACTGGAGATTTAAGGTCATTGTAAAATTAGATGGCATTTTGGTAATTAGCTGATTTAATGTTCAGTGCCAAGACACAATTGAGGCTCAAAATCCACAAAACTCAAATCCATTAAATTATCCTGTTTTGAAAGTCTACCTTAGGAAAAATAAGCAGATGGTTTTAAAATAGCTATTTCATTTTGTATAACCACAGTCTGAAGAAATGTTAAATTGTATAGGCTGAGAAAGATTTCAGAAGACTCTCAAGATGTGAGCTGATATATTTCATTAGGGAAAGCATTACCTGGTTGTTAATTTAGCCAAAAATATGATTTATCTCTAATATAAACTCCCAGATATGAAAAAATATACCATTGGATTTTAAATGATCAATAACTGTTAATATTCAAGTTGCTTCAAGGATGCTTAGATTTGATTTGACTATTTTCTCACTTTATATTGTTTCTTCTCTGGGTTTATAGACAATAATTTTTCAGATGCAATTATATTAAAAAATTTAATTTTCTTTTGCATTATTTGACAGACTAGGTGTATTCCCAGATTATGAAATGTTTTTAGGAGTTATTGGGCTTCCCAGGTGGTGCAATGGTAAAGAATCTGCCTGCCAATACAGGAGATGCTGGAGACCTGGATTTGGTCCCTGGGTTGGGAAGACCCCCTGGAGTAGGAAATGGCAACCCACTCCAGTATTCTTGCCTGGAAAATTCCATGGACAGAGGAGCCTGACAGACTACAGCCCATGAGGTCACAAAGAGTCAATGTTCTGACTCTTTGTGACTGAACATGTACCTCACAGCTGCTGCATTATTGTTTTTCTTAAACTGTTCACTATTTTTCCTATTATTTCCCACAATCTTACAACATGAGTACAGTAATTGTTTAGTAGCTAGAAAAGCTGTGATTATGCAATATTTGCTTGACCCTGATTGATCTTTTAATCCACTGTATCCAATTTAATTCACACAACTTGGTATTTAACCTAATCAAAAATTTTCAGTTACAAAAGTCACATTTTATATACTTTTAAACTATGTCTACTTTTATATATATATAATTTTATATATTATAAAACTTATTATATAAATATATTATAAAACTTAATATTATAAAACTTATATATAATTTTAATATCCAAAATCCAAATACCAATTGTTGAAAACTCTTGGCATTATATTTTACTTCTCTACCTATGCATCTCATCTATTATGTCTTTCTCTCCATTTCTGACAAAAAGCGAGCCTCCAATTTAGCATACATAAATGTCCAGGTCATTATCCAACCTCATCCTTAGTATCAAAGGAAATTCCAATGCTATTATTACAGCCCTATGTTTCTTTCAGTGGGCTTCCCTCGCAGCTTCAGTAGGTAAAGAATCTGCCTGGATTCGATCCCTGGGTTGGGAAGATCCCTCGGAGAAGGAAATGTCAGCCCACTCCATTATTCTTGCCTAGAGAATCCCCATGGACAGAGGAGCCTGGCAGGCTACAGTTTATGGGTTGCAAAGAGTCAGACACGACTGAAGCGACTTAGCACATGTTATCTTTTAAAGACTGTTACTTAGCACCCATATGGGGATCAAGAAATCTGCCAACTACAAAGTTCACTTTTACTTAACAAAATGCAATAAGCCTTCCAGGACTGGATATTTCCTCATCCCTGTGCCAACGCAGGAAAACTGACTAGGGGGAAAGCAGAAATCCTCTGGACATGGTGAGAGAAGCAGTAAACTTTATCCATATGCAGTATTTGGAAAGAGAATAAGAGGGAAGACCTTTGGAAGGTATACATATGTGGCATCTGGGCAGGGCCAAGATTTCTTGCTGAGGTCCCAGTCTGGCTCTTTTTCTGGGACAGCAGCCTGTGCCTATCTCTTCCTGGTCTGTTCAAGTTTACAGTGGGGCTTCTGGCACTGTCTGAACCCCATGGGACCAGTGGAGGTGTCAGCCTGCAGCAGCACTAAGCAGCCTCTCCCCAAAACAGCAGCAGGGGTGAGATACCTGCCCGTGCTCCTCACTGCGCTCTGAGGAACACCTGGGGCCCACACAGCTCTCTGGTGACAGTTAACCCTGGGACTTACATTAGCAGTTATGAAGGGATGCAACCTGCCCCATGATCACTTCTTCACAGGTTCAAGATGGCTGCAGGCAGGATCTGAGCTCAGAGAGTTATAGAAACACACCTGAAGCCAGAGCTAGTCCTCACTGTTCCACACAGGGAGGTCAGAATTGGTGAGGAGCAGTAATAGTAGGAGCTACTGTGGTTGCTGAGGACTGGAGCAAGGAGCAGTGGGAATCCTCTGGGACCCTGCTGGAAGGCAGAAGGGACTTGGCAGGGGAGGGCTGAATCACTAGCAAGTACCCTGGAGAGGCCCTGAGCTGGTGATGATTGTATGATCCTCATTTCTTTGCTTTATTTTTTTTCCCCTGGGAACCTGAGAAGTATCTGTTAAAACAAAAAGTCTCCCAAGTTTTGGGAAGTTTTGCTGTTTTTAGGATTACACTCTGAGACTAAATCATCCCAGCCATATACAGTCACAAAAATACTCCCACAATGTTGAGTTGCCTTCTTATCCTTTGTGAGAGACCATCAAATATGCACAAGAGCAGCCATCATTTCAACATATATAAATTGAAGGCCTACTATGTGCTAGGAGCTGTATTTGCTATAGAGATCAAGGGAGGTGAGGCAAGTGAGGCCTGTTTCAGCTGAAGACAGGAAAGAAAGTTAACTTCTGGATGTCATTCCTGTGCATCCACCGTTCTGTTTACATCCTGTAGCTGACCTGGAGTGCACTGTGCTCACTAGTAAGGGTGTAGATAGGAGCAGAAAAGGGTTGTTTGACACTTTACCAATGCAGAGGGGATTACCTGGGGAAGCCTTGGAGAATTTAACTGTTCAATAGAGTCTGCTCTAAATGTCACAGATTAGAAAATGTTTCATCAGTAATTTGAAGTTGATTGGACTGGGGATGTTCAATTAGCAAACCTCTCAAAAGATTGATATATGAGATCAGAACAGTACTTTTATTAATTTACAATGAGAAATAAAACCTTTAGGGATCGGGGAGCCCATTGTTTAATTTTTCTTCCTCTCGTTATCCTCCCCTGTAAGAAGCCAAACAATCAGCAGAAATGTTGAGGAGCAAAGGCTTAGGAGAGGAGGCTTAGGAGAGGAGGTATTTGTGAGAGACTTATGGCATTATCCTGGAGAAGGAAATGGCAATCCACTCCAGTACTATTGCCTGGAAAATCCCATGGACAGAGGAGCCTGGTAGGCTACAGTCCATGGGGTCGCAAAGAGTCGGACACGACTGAGCGACTTCACTTTATGGCATTATGTTAAGATGGCCCGGTGTGTGCATTTCTGCTCTAAGAAAATACCTACTGGGCACCAGATACTATGAAGAAGCTGGCTGGATTTTCATTCCTCAAAACACAAATTGACTGGGCTCGGTCAATGTTTATACTGTGAATCTCCTTTTCCTCTATTTTTGGGGCAGATCTAGTCTCCCTACCATTCTTACCTTTATTAATTGTGTAGCAGGCTATTTTGTTTCTTTAAGGTGCATCTCAGTGTAGATCTTTGTTGTAAAACCCAGAGGGCAATCTTATTTCTCATTCTTAAAGAGTACCTCCTCATGGAATGTACTACTACTTGTGAGTGATTACTAAACTTTTAGCTATTAACTATTTTGACATCATTTCCAGTTTTACATTAGTTTCAGAAATGGGAGAAATAGCATGGAAATAGAGTGTATCATTAACAAGCTAGGTTTAAAATTAGGGTTTCCTAATTCCTAATCTGGCTTCCTTGGTAGCTCAGTGATAAAAATCCACCTGCCAATACAGGAGACCCAGGTTTGATCCTTGGGTTGAGAAGCTCCTCTGGAGAAATAAATGACAACCCACTACAGTATTCTTGCCTGGGAAATCCCATGAACAGAATGACCTAGGGGGCTACAGTCTATGGAATGGTGAAGAAAGAGTTGGACACAATTTAGCGACTAAATAACAACAATGCCTAATCTCTTGATAAATTCACTAGTTTTTGAAAGCTAATTACATGTTATTATTAATTTTTAATTGGCATGCTTATTATTTAATTGGGCACTAAGGTACAAGTTAAAGAAAGAAAAGTCTATTGTATACTAAGAAAAACAGTTTATCAAATTTCCTAGAAGTCATTGTGCATTCTACAGCTTGGAGATTAAGTAGGTGGCTCAGTGGGTAAAGAATCAGCCTGCATTGCAGGAGACACAGGAGACCTGGGTTTGATCCCTGGGTCAGGAAGATCCCCTGGAGGAGGAAATGGCGACCCATCCTAGTATTTTTGCTGGGATAATCCCATGGACAGAGGAACGGGCTACAGTTGATGGGGTCACAAAGAGTTGGACACCACTGAGTATGTACACACTCACAAAATCAGTTTGGGAGATATAAAATGTTTTGTAAAATCATTGTCAACTGGGCATTCTCTCACTGTGATTGTGTCTCTCTGGGTTAAGAAGATTGCTAAGATCAGCATACTATTCAAAACGAATAAGAAAAATCTTTGTCAGTTTTAAATCAGCTCAAGCCGATTTGGTTGCTTGACACTGAGAACCTGCGAGCCAGGTCCGGGCAGCTACTCTGTAAATGTTGTCTCTGGAGCTGCTTCTCTTCATGCTTGCTTCTGCAGATTAGGCCACAGCCACTGTTTGGCTTGGAAAGTCACCTTCCCAGGGGAGCAAGGAGTACACCGACTTGTAACTGGATGGCCACAGGGGCTGGCTGTTAAATCCACTGGGTTTTCCAATGGAAAAACAAAATGGGAAGAAATGTTATGATGTATTCAGACACTCAGGGAATCTTCCTTCCTGAGACAGCACCCTCTGCTCCCATTACAAAAAAGGAAATTGAAACCAGAACTATTTATATCCACTCCTAGTAAGCCAATTTATGAAAACAGAAAATTCACCAGATTCTGAAATCCTCTGCTCCTATTACATAGTTACGTTGTTCAGGCATGCCTTTTAATAGTTAAGAAAAATCGCTCTTCTACCCTAGGAAACATAGTTAGTATACAAATAGATAGGCAAAAAAATGTTATTCCTTGATAGTAATCCAAAGAATGCAAGTGAAAGTGATGTAAAAATAACATTTTACATTTACTAAAATAGCAAAATAAAAGTATGACAATTGTCAATGTTGAAGTGAAAGTATGTACTCATTCTTGATGGCACTATAAATTAATACCATCCTTTTGGAAAGGAATATGGAAACAAAGAACAACAGATATAAGTATAATCACATCCTTTGTTCTATCAATTCTACTTTGAGGAATTTTATCACAAACTAATTTAAAAGAAATAAAAAAGGTATATACATGAATACATTCATTACCTCTTTATCCATAATAATAAGACATTGGTACAGAATAAATAATCAACATTAAGGGTATAGATTAAAATTTTGGTTAATCACTTTCACAAACTAGGTATCACGTTCCTTCATCTACCATAATTGAAAACGAGCACCTATTTCATGATACAAATGTGTACTACAGACACTACTGACATAGTCCAGCAGCTGACAGTGGCAAGAAATGATGAATTCTGCAACCTCATGTCAAACATAAAATTTAGTTACTAAAATTTTAATGAATGTACAGTTTCAATAGTCAAGGATACTATTACCTCAAAATAACCTAACAGTAGTGAGGGAAAGTTTCTTTTTTATAGTATCACTGCCAAAAACTAGGAAGAAATAAGAGTATCACTATGTAGGTATTGCTCAACGAAGGCTATTTGCATCTCAAGAAGACAACCAGACATGTACCTTCTGATGGAAGTTTATAAACGTCTGTGAGGTGGTTTTGTCCTTCACCAAAAAAAAAAAAAAAAAAGATCTAAATATGATCAAGTCTCAGATTTTAGTTTATAGAAGATAAAATGTGGCAGATGGCAGTATGACTAGATGAATATGTTTAAAAGAGTCCATGGATATTCAGTCAGCAAAATCTAGACAGTGAGGATATCTGTAGGCCTGTGACCTTTTCCTTCAATAATAAAATTGCAAGGTTTTTTTTTTAAAGAGAGAGATCCAGGGGAAACATAGATTAAAGAAAAAAGTTCTCAAAATATATATCAATCCATAACAATATATGGACCCTTCGTATCAAGATTTTGAACAAACTGTTTTTTAAAAAGTTTTCATAGTGTGATAAGGGAAATGTGAACATTGGGTATTAGTAGTATTAAGGAATTTTTCCTGACTTTGGAGGGAGCAAAGTATTACAGCTTTTTAAAAAGAGAAGTCCTAAAAATATGAAAATAAAAAGGAAAGTCCTTTTAAAATGATGCAATATTGAAATATATAGAGAATGAATGATATCTTGAATTTGCCTCAGAACAACCTGGAGTTTCTTCAAATAGAGCTCATATCAATTTTTTAAATGCAACTAAAGCCTACAGAATGTTGCACATGTGCTCCAGACCTTTTCATGTACAAATTTATTTATTCCTTCAAGGAATTTATCTTTTTTCACCAGAGCCTATTTAGAGCTTATTTCTGCTTCACAGATTTTCGCCTAGCTTCTGACACTACTTCAAGACCATATGAACTATTTGCCATCATTTACTTCTTTAAAAAAAAAATCAAATACAAATTCCACTATTAACATGTATTCTTACCCATGGCATCTCATCATAAAACGAAAGTCATAGAATCTGAGGCAGATTAAACCTAGAAGTACTTAACAGATGCACATGATGGATTATGCATGGAGCATGATAGAAACAGGTTAAAAATAAATTCTCTGTCTTGAGAAATTAGACCATCTAAAAGGGGAGAAAGTTGTATGGAAATAATTATAAAAACCAATAACATTTATTGATGTCATACTATGGGCATGGTACTAGCTAAATGCTTTATGTGCATTTGATTTTAATCCTCACAATGACTATGAGGTAGGTATTATTATTATTATTCCTAAAATACAAATTTAAAAACTAAAATGTACAAAGTTTATGTAACTTGTTGAGGGTCATACAAATAGTAGAAGGGCCTGGAACCCAGGTCTCTGTGAAGCAAAAGCCCCCACTAGCACAGTCACACAAAACTATCTGTAGTCTACTCAGCTGAGTCTACCTCAGTAGACTCTGGTAGCTGTAGTCTACTCAGTTGAGATTAACTCCAAGCGTTCATGGTACACAGCGGTATACAGTGAACAGCCCTATACAGACACTGCTATCTGCCACATGAATATGATGATAGTTAATTTTATGTGTCAACTTGACTGGGTCATAGGATGACCAGATATTTGGTCAAATTTTGTTCTGGGTGTTTTTCTAAGGGTGTTTTTAGATGAGATTAACATTTTGATTGGTAATCAGATTGCGCTCCACAATGTGGGTGGGCCTCATCCAACCAGCTGAAAGCCTGAATGGAACAAAAAACAGTGACCCTCCTCCAGGGAAGAGGGAGTTCTCCAGCAGATGGCCTTTGGATTTTATCTGCACAGTCAGTTCTCCTGGGCCTCTGCCTGCTGGCCCACCCTGTAGATTTGGACTTGCCAGTCTCCATAATCACATGAGCCAATTACTTATAATAAATTTCTTTCTCTCCTTCTCTCTGTGTATATATTTAGTCCTGTTTCTCTGGAGAAGACTGACTAATGCAAATGTATTTCAAAGAAGCAGTGTTTAAATTACCACTAAATTTTGCAACACTGACATAGTAATTTTATATGAAAATGGCCTTTTCTTCCCATGAATCATATTCCTGAAAAAAATGTGCTTCTAAAAGTCATAAACAGATGATCCTACCTGCTATATTTGATTCCCTCTTAGAAAAAAGACCAAAGGAAACAAGTATTAGTTGTCATCACCAGTCTATTTCCAAACCATTCTATTGATATAAATGTTTACCTTATATCTGTATTATACAACTACTTTACAGAAAAAAATTATTAACTTGTTCAATACATTTTGGTAGTGCCTTGCTAGGCACTGAAAAACCAAAGAAAAAATTGTCCCTGACTTCAAGTAACTAACAATCTTAGTTTGAGCCAGATAAGCTAAAGTCTAGGCTCCAAAATCACTACAAATGGTGACTGCAGCCATGAAATAAAAACACACTTGCTCCTTGGAAGAAAAGCTATGACAAAACTAGACAGCATATTAAAAAGCAGAGACATTACTTTGCCAATAAAGGTCTGTATAGTCAAAGCTATGGTTTTTCCAGTAGTCATGTATGGATGTGATAGTTGGACCATAAAGAAAGTTGTGCACTGAAGAATTGATGCTTTTGAACTGTGGTGTTGGAGAAGACTCTTGAGAGTCCCTTGGACTGCAAGGAGATCAAACCAGTCAATCCTAAGGAAATAAACCCTGAATATTATTTGGAAGGACTGATGCTGAAGCTGAAGCTCAATACTTTGGCAACCTGATGAGAAGAACTGACTCATTAGAAAAAACTCTGATGCTGGGAAAGACTGAAGGCAGGAGAAGAAGGGGACAGCAGAGGATGAGATGGTTGGATGGCATCACTGACTCAATGGACATGAGTTTGAACAAGCTCTGGGAGTTGGTGATGGACAGGGAAGCATGGCATGCTGCAGTCCATGGGATCACAAAGAGTCAGACATGATTGATCTACTGACTTGAACTGATCTGAAGCTGAAGTCATTAGGCTTCCCTAATGGCTCAGTGGTAAAGAATTCGCCTGCAATGAGGAAGATACAGAAGACCTGGATTCAATCTGTGGGTTGAGAATATCCCCTGGAGGAGGGCATGGCAACCCACTCCACTATTCTTGCCAGGAGAATCCTATGGACAGAGGAGCCTGGTGGGCTACAGTCCATGTGGTTGCAAAGAGCTGGACACAACTGAAGTGACTGAGCACAAGCTAAAGCCACTACAATATCATGATACCTGCTGTATTGGAGGCATGTGAACTGCAATGGGTATAGAGAAGTGCTGTCTAATCTCCAAGAGAGTCAGGGAGACACCCCAGAATAATAGCTTTAATATTTAAAAAATGTATTGTGATGATTTTCCTTTCAGATCTTCATTTAAGACAAGCTCCACACTGTATCAACACAAAAGGAATCCTGATTATATTTTTTTCTTGTTTATTGACCTCTGTACCTAGTTCTATAGTTAATAAGGAAGCTACCTTAAAACCCAGGAGGAGCTCATGTTTTTCTAGGCAATTCCATTTTTCTTTCTGTCTTTTACAGAGTCCTGGAGGATGGGTTTCAGAGCAACCCATGTATATATGGAATGAAATTACGCATATCCAAAATGGAGTCCCTCTTATAAACTCCAGATCAACAATGTCAGCCTCTGACTCCAGACCTACAGATGGAGAAAGAATGATTCATTTCCCCATTGGTTTTCCATGCTGCTGCTGCTAAGTCACTTCAGTCATGTCCGACTCTGTGCAACCCCATAGACGGCAGCCCACCAGGCTCCCCCATCCCTGGGATTCTCCAGGCAAGAACACTGGAGTGGGTTGCCATTTCCTTCCCCAGTGCATGAAAGTGAAAAGTGAAAGTGAAGTCGCTCAGTCATGTCCGACCCTCAGTGACCCCTTGGACTGCAGCCTTCCAGGCTCCTCCATCCATGGGATTTTCCAGGCAAGAGTACTGGAGTAGGGTGCCATTGGTTTTCCATACTCAAATGCAATTAAGGAATTTGAAGTTGTTTAAAATAATTAACAATAAGCTCTCCTACTTTTCTCCCATCCTTAGATTAATTTTCCTTATGAGCCATCCCTGGGAACTCATATTTAAGAATTTGATCTTCCTTAACATTAATGGGACCCCACTCCAGTACTCTTGCCTGGAAAATCCCATGGGTGGAGGAGGCTGGTAGGCTGTAGTCCATGGGGTCGCTAAGAGTTGGACACGACTGAGCGACTTCACTTTCACTTTTTGCTTTCATGCATTGGAGAAGGAAATGGCAACCCACTCCAGTGTTCTTGCCTAGAGAATCCTAGGGGCGGGGGAGCCTGGTGGGCTTCCGTCTGTGGGGTCGCATAGAGTCGGACACGACTGAAGTGACTTAGCAGCAGCAGCAGCAACATTAATGGGACTAATGTTACCTTATAAGCAGCCCCTTTATGTTTATTTGCTCAATCAAAACCAAATTTAATCACTGCATTGCATGCTGTGTTTTAGATACTGCTCTCAAATTAAACTCTCTGCCAACTTATGTCTCCTAGTAACTTTCTTGACTTAAACAGAACCTTGACATTAGAATAGATTTTCACATCTACTGACTAGTGAATAGAAAATAATGGTCAGATTTTAGACATACTTTCTGTGATTTAAAATTGGCCTAGTTACTAGGGCTCTGTAGCTCAGGGGTTAGAGCTCTGGTCTCGTAAAATTGGCCTAGTTTTATATATGTTTTAAATCAAGAGAGGTTACGTATCTTTCATTATTATGAAAGAGTTTCTGCCCCCTGGACTCCTCCCTTCCTTCACAAAATGGCATATTGAACCATAAAACTAAGAAAGGAGGAAACATTTTGAGTGGAGGCAGATTTGTGACTTACTTTCCAGGGATATGTTGGCTGGGATGTACAATTCCAGTGGCATTTTGCACATTGGAAGGCACAACAGCTCACTAATGTCTTGTTGAGGGTGGTGGAGTGGGATGTAGCAAAATTGTTTGTTTCAAGCGTCAGTGACCAAAGGTATCAGATTGGGAGGGACAGAGCAGGCAGCACTAGTTCTGGATATTCTGGGGCCTAAAACTGTAGAGCAAGAAGTGTGTTTATGATATGGTGAGGCATACCGTGGGCCAGCTTGCTGGGGTTCAGAGCTGAGCATCAATCTCACAGATGTTCAGGAGGGATGTGCAACCAGGTGCCGAGGACCAGCTGTGAACCCTGGTCAGTTTTAGTGAAGTTAGAAAGGAACAGTGGCTCACTGGTGCTCATGTGGCACCTGGGATTCACTTTTCATCATGGGGAGCTCAGAGGAACAGATGAGTATCATCTCGAGAAGGAGTTAGAAATTGTGCTGGGACTTGGGAAGGGTGAAATTTTAGTTAATTGTGAAGGAGTTCACATCTGAAGTCTAGTCCTACTGGGAGTGGACTGAGAACTCAGAATCAGGCACTCAGAAAGGGGTGGGGGTGGGGCAATGAGTCAGGCCAACCATACACAGGAGTGTGTGTGCTCAGTCACTCAATTGTGTTCAACTCTTTATGACCCCATGGACTGTGGTCCGCTTGGCTCCTTTGTCCATGGGACTTTCCAGGCAAGAATACTGAAGTAGGCTGCCATTTCCTCCTCCAGGGGATTTTTCCAACCCAGGGGATCATACCCAGGTCTCCTGCATTGCAGGAGGATTCTTTACCACTGAGCCACCAGGGAAGACCAGAAGAGACAGCTATTAGTACTTCCCACATCCCTACAGTGAAGACATTACTAATTCAGATCCAAACTGGTATCTTCCTGAAGGATGCCTTAAAAACAATTAAGTGTATCATCTTGAAAACAAAATGAAGTTTAGAGTTTATTATGAAAAACAGTTATATTTTTGTGTGTCTGCCCTAAGTGAAGTCCACAGTTTATGGAGCCTAAGCATTGAAATGTTTGCTGCCTTACAGTAAGATATTTATGTGGCAACATGTTTTTCTTGTCATAAGATTGTCACCTGTTAGACCTTATTGTAATCATGGGTTCATACCTTTGGCTCCAGCTCTTGTTTGCTAGGGCAATATTAAACCTAGATTAGATATAAACTCTCTGCTAAACTAAGTGGTTGAAAAAGTGCCTTCAGAAGTGCAATACTGATTGTCCTCCTTCTGACCTTCTCTGTGCATTTTCTTTCTTATCTCGGTAACCAGAGAAATAACTAGGAGAGGTGAAGTTGGCTAAGGTCCACTCCTTCACTGCTTGGAAGGTGACAGCTGCCCTAGTTCTTTGCCAATAATGATTTGACCGAAGAGGTGAAGGGTTGGACCTTGAACAGTAGCTATTCCGGCTTCTGAAGGAGTATGGGCAAAATAGGGTGAGTAAAGGGCTCATTGTCCCTGCACTCTTCTCTCTCACTGTTAAATGCACCCCTATATTCCCCGAGCCCCTTCATCTTTCCCTCTACAGATCACTGATGCCCACCCGTACTTGGTCCTTCTCTCCCACTTAGACTTATTACCTCTTTCTGTTGATCTGTCACACCCTGTGTCCTCTGTCAAGGCATAAGGTGAATGTGAGCCTTGGATTGACAAGGATCTCCTCTGAGCTAGTGCACCTGATCCTCAATTTCCTGTTCTGGGAAATGGTAATAAAACCTACTTCACACAATTATTTTGAGGATTAAAAAAAGTATTTTAAAAATGTATTTATGTATATATTTCTAGGCATGCAGTACATATTCTGTAAATGTTGGTATATTTTCCTGCCTATTAATCTTTATCATTTGACCATTTCCATGTTCTTTTTACCTCTAAAACTTTACTACTCAAAGTGTGGTCTGGGGACCAGCAACATCTGAGACCCAGCATGGACAGAACACACATTTTAACATCTCTGTGTTAGTACTGCATGTTAGTGCTAACATGTTTTACATGCATATTAAAGCTTGAGAAGCACAGCTGTTAAGACAGAGACTGCTTCTCTCACTCTCCTTTTGCTAAAGGGGAAAGGATAATGAACATCCCTGATTACCTGCCTGCTCTGTGTCAGCTGCTGGTTTCTTGACTGCCGTTTCCCTCCTTCTCACTCTGTGAGGTTGGCACTGTCATCTCCCTTTACCTGGGAAGAAATGGAAATGAAGGGGTTAACTCCCCAACCCAAGAGCAAGTAGAGATTCAGACTCAACTCTTTTTTGCCTGCAAACTTTATGCTACTTCAAAACTACATAACTCTATTGGCTTTCACTTCTGGAGAAGAAAACAAAAGTGAGGAAAAAAAAGAAAATGAAAATAGAACAAAACAAAAAGAGAGGCATGGAAGCGTTAAAGGTAAACTTGAGTTTCAATTAAATCAATAAAGGACTACTTTTTTTAAACCTATAAGAAATATTTTCATATCAATTTTAAGTTAGAAAGAGGCATACTTTTTGTGTTTTTTAAGATTTATCAGGAAAGAGAAAAAAAAGTGGAAAATCACGGTTATACAGCAAACACTAGTTTCCAATAAAATTTTACATATTTTCGTAGTGATCCATGTAAAATTTTTTTAACATTCCATTTTATTTAGTTATTTATTTTTTTAACATTCCATTTTAAATCATTCCACATACAGGATGAACCATCTCATTGTCTTATGGGTGAGATACTACTGCATTATCTCTTTGGAATTGGAAACCTGTATGTTGAACTGAGTTCCCTGTGCTGTATAGTAGGTCCTTGTTGGTTATCTTTAAATATAGCAGTGTGTACATGTCATCCCAAACTCCCAGTCTATCTCTTCCTTTACCCTTCCCCTCTGGTAACCACAAGCTCATTCTCTAAGTCTGTGAGGCTGTTTCTGTTTTGTAAATAAGGAGGACCATTTTCTTGATGCCTGATTCCAACTGCCCTCAATTCTTTTCTGGGTTCCTTGCCCTTTATTTGATATTGACATACATTTTGGCAGTTAATAAACAGTGATAAAATATTCCACAAACATGAAGTGATTGTTCAGTTTTCATCCTGTTAAATGAAGCAAAGTTTCAAATGATGGTGGCTCCTAATCCAGCATGTGATTGTGTTGTTTCCTTTGTGAGTTTTTTTAAAATGAGTTTTTTTCCTCCTGAAAGTAAAAGAAAGTGAAGTCGCTCAGTCATATCGGACTTTTTGCGACCCCATGGACTGTAGCCCACCAGGCTCCTCCATCCATGGGGTTCTCCAGGCAAGAATACTGGAGTGGGTTGCCATTTCCTTCTCCAGCGGATCTTCCTGATTCAGGGATCGAACCCAGGTCTCCCACATTGTAGGCAGACGCTTTACTGTCTGAGCCACTAGGGAAGTCCTGACTAGATTGTAATATTGTAACTATAAAAGTTAATAAACCATTCCAATTTACCAAACTTTTCCTCTATTATCATTTTTCCATACTTTGAAGCTTAACTCACTAGACAACATTCCCTAACTTGCCAGAAATGGGATAACTGTTCCCAATAAGTAATTTTTTGAAACCTCTCCACCCCACTTACTCATGTAAAAATAAAACCTCGTTCTGTAAGAGGGGATGATTATCTGAATTTATCCCCTTTGGACACCCAAATTGGCAGAGTCAGGTTGTAGTAGTCACGCATCCCAGATACCTATCTGTTGTGGGAATGAATTTCAGTTCACAAACAGCCACGCAGGAAATATCATATTTCTTTATTTTCCCTAAATCACTGAAATCTGACTCAGAGCCCCCATCCCGCAGAACAGGAACAGCACTCACTCACTGATTTGATGGAGTCTTGCCACAGAACCGTGCTGATTCTGGGGAGAGATGGACTACTCTGGCACTGACCAAAGGACCGGCCTGGCTTTTGTTGCCAGGCCTGTGTCTCATCAGGATGGGCTGAGGGTTCAGCTGCTTCTGGACCATGCCTGAGGAAGGAGAACCCTGGGACAGCCAGGTTCTGTCCTGCTTTGGGGCACTGTAAATCTTCCTCTCGGAGGCCTTGCCTCGTCCTGTAGCTCTGCTGTTAAGCAGTGCAGCTAGTCCCTGGTGCTCTGCAGGATCTGCTGACTTCAGGCCCCTGTCCAGTCTCCCAGAATCTTCTCTCTCTCTTCTGATTTAAAAAAACGCTTTCCTAGGACTTCCTGACTTAGGGTTTGATCCCTGGTTGAAGAACTAAGACCTCACATGTGCAGGGCAACTAAGCCCATGAGCTGCAACTAGAGAGACGTCTGCGCACTGCAAGGAAAATTCCCACATGTTGCAATGAAGATCCCTTGTGCTACAACTAAGACCTGCCACAGCAAATTAATAAATAAATATTAAAAAAAATAAAAATGCTCTTCTTTCTCCTCTTCCCATGTAGTTCAGTTCAGTTCAGACACTCAGACATGTCAGACTCTTTGCGACCCCATGAATCGCAGCACGCCAGGCCTCCCTGTCCATCACCAACTCCCGGAGTTCACCCAAACTCATGTGCATCGAGTCAGTGATTCCATCCAGCCATCTCATCCTCTGTTGTCCCCTTCTCCTCCTGCCCCCAATCCTTCCCAGCATCAGGGTCTTTTCCAATGAGTCAACTCTTCGCATGAGGTGGCCAAAGTATTGGAGTTTCAGCCTCAGCATCAGATTTTGTTATTTTAACCTTTGAGTTGGTTTTTTAAAATGAATTTTTAAAAAGCTTTTTTTTAAAGGGAAAAAAAACAACAACAACCAGGCTTTATAATGAAGCCCACTTTGTCATGAAATGTGTTGAATGAGACTGTGAAAATAGTAAAAATGGGACCCTGCATTTGTCTAGTGGTTCATTTTAAAAATGTTTATAGGTGTTAGATTCACTATTACAGGAGAAGCACATCTTTACGTTGCAAAAAAGATCCAGCATCTTCTTAGAATAACATTATCGCATTCACTTGACTAATGAACTCCTTAAAGCTTTATAAATAATATCCACTGTCCTTAAAAAAAAGTCACTGGGTTACTGGCCTCAAGAATGTTGGTCTGATGAGGGAACATTTACTCTCTCTTTAATTTCAAGGAGCTTCTAAAAATAGTGATTGGACATTACCTATTCATTTATACAGGCATCAACTTTATCTTTTGCTTCATTAATAAGAACTCCATTGGCGGAAAACTGTCCTGTGAAGCACAAGTTCTGATAAAAAGTCTCCAAGGCACTCACTTTTATCTCAAATCATCTGGGTAAATTTTGAAGTGGGGCTTGGTATTCGGTTAGCTGGAAAAATATCCTTTATCTGCAAGCTTATAAGATGTTTGCATTCCCCTTATAACTGTCATTTTCAGAAGTCTGTCCCTGCCTTTTCTAGAATAGCCCCACAGACACGTGGGGATTCAAGACAGTCCCTGGCTTCTTCCACTATTCTTCCCTTCCTCCCTTGTGCTCTCCTTCCCTCCCTTTCTTCCTTTTAACCGTGTCTTTCACTTACTGTTTTTTATCTTTCCTACAGGGCCACTTAAAATAGATTCACTACCTCCCCAGACTTATAGTCTTACAATTAACTAGAGGTAATTATTTTCGTTATTCATATCCCTCCATCTAAGATTAAATAATCACTCTCTATTAAAGGGGATAAGTTGTTTCAAGCTTTCTTTACAAACTAGTTATATCCTATATCTCTTGAGCACCTACTATGTGCCAGGCAGTATACCTATACCATTTCTAATCCTTACAACCTTGCTAGATGAGTTAATGATGCCTAACTTATCTATGACAGCCTTATCATCATAGCATGTTAGATATGGTAAACACAACTAAAGCCATAATAGTGGCTGACACATAGTAACATTCAATAAGTGTTAACTGTTTAATCTTGTACTTCTGCAAGCATCTGGAAAATTTTTTGACTCAACTATAGTATTCTACATTTATTTGTTTTTTAAAAAATTTCAACATAATAGAATTAACCTGAGGAAAACTTTTGGCTCCTCTTATTAGTTCACTGTTTCTCCTAGCTTTGTATTAACCCATATTTTTGGTCTTTAAAGTCATTCAAAAGAATGATAAAAGATCAAGGATGGAGGCCTGCAATTTTCAAAAACCTTCAGGTTATTCTGGACCAGGCCTGCCTTGTACAGTTCTCTGAGGTTTATTTCTTTTGTGGAAAAGCACTCTCCTGCACAACACGGGGGAATGGCACCTGAAGGTGGACTTCCAGCTCTAACAGAACACTGAAAACATAGCTCTAGTGTGTTTTCATGTATTAAAATTCAGTTTGAAAGATGCAATATTTTCAAAGCTCAGTTAAAGAGTAGGAGAAAGAGTACAAGGCTGTGGTGATCAGGGGTAGGGTGGCTGATTCAGCTGGGTCAACTGCCATTCCAGCCTGGGAACTGGTATAGGAAGGCATTTACTATTTGGGGAACATCATTTAGTGAACAGGCATTAGAATTTTTCCATTGGCTATGTAGGATACTGTATTTTAACTCAGCATTGCGTTTTTGCCCACACATCAGCTTGGATTTTTTGGCCAGTTTCCTTGGGGCTTCCTCAGTGGCTCAGTGGTAAAGAATCCATCCGCAATGCAGGAAATGCGGGAGACCGAGGTTCGATCCCTGGGTAGGGAAGATCCCCTGGAGAAGGGCATGGCAACTCACTCTAGTATTTTTGCCTGGAGAATCACATGGACAGAGGAGCCTGGCAGGCCACAGTCCATAGATCACAAAGAGACACAACTAAAGCGACTTAGCACGCACACACTTGAGTTCATAATTCTTTGAACTGGGAAGGACTTGCAGAACTAGTCTAGATGGTTAGACAAACTTCAGTGGTGGGACAGCGCTGGCTGTTGATCTGGGATGCTCCCCTTTGGGGAAGGAAGTGTTCTGGAGTATAGAGCGCTTGGTCAGATTAGGGAACATGAGAAGAAGCTTGCCGTAAGTAAATCTGGGATTTGATTTCTGCGTGCTACACCAAATCTTAAGTGGTACTGGGAGCTGTTCTTGCCCTGAAGATGACTGTATCAGCTCCCCAGCTCCGTCTTTTCTGTTTTCCCACAGTATAACTTCAGCCTGACATAATGAGGGTTAAGCTGCCTTTCAAAGCACAGAAGGTCACCCTTATTCACAAAATGTCAAGGACAGAAGCAGACTGGGAAATATATTTAGTGGAGATTTTAGTAAAATATATTTATATGGTTCACTGTCACTTCCACAGATAACGTTGTTGCCAGTCATTCCAGTGTAGGAAATGGAATGGCTTCTAAAAACATTTCTACCAATCTCTGTGCTGACTCACATGTCATTCTCTACCCAAGAGCTCAGGGCCACTTTCTTATCATGAATATATAATGTATATGTTCCACAGAGACCTGTACCCGTGGGAGTGTGTTATGGAGGAACACCAAGGTTTAAAATATTAGGAGCCAGACTAAAAAATTTTTTTTCTAAATCTGATAAATCATAAATAGAAAAAAAAAAAAGTCTGAGGATAGAGCTTCTCCCAAATTTGACAGAATACTAAGTATTTACATGACATTACTAAATATGAGTTATGAAGCTAAAGTATGTCAATAATATATCAATAATAAAGAGCAAAAAGCTTCAAACACTGAATTATCTATTTTCTTTATAGAAAATATTACAAAATAATTGTCAATAGAAGATGTGATGAAAGAATATACAGACAAAAATGTTCCCAACAAGCATTATAATTATAAAGGGGTGCCAGGCAGATAATCAATAAAGATATAGTTGCTTTCTTGGATCTTGTGATTTTGTGACATGTCTTTTCAAAATTTGTAATTGTTGTAATTTATTTTATCATACCAAATAAATATTCATTTCCATACCAGCTTTTTCTGTTGTTACTGATCTTTTGGCTACATGCCCACAATCTGACAACAGATACTGCCTTCTGCTTTTGACTTTTGAGTGGTACTCTGTTTGACCCAGCTCACAGTCAATAAATGTTAATCTAGGGAATAAAAACATAAATCATTGCAGTCTGGAGGGTTAGGTGGACCTCAAAAAGGAGTGAACTACTCTTGGATTTGGGGGATGGGTGGAATTTGAAGAGGTGAGAGGGATAGTGACATCAGCAAAGATGTAGAGATAGGAAGACCATGGAGAGATCAGAGGATTAAAAAATAGTTAAGATTAAGCTAAAAAAATGGAAACTGTGAGATGGTGGCGATGTTAACTAACCTTATTGTGGGAATCATTTTTTCAATATGTACTTATATAAAATCACTATGTTATGCACTTTAAACACACAATGTTATTTGTCAGTTGTATCACGGTCAACAAAAGAGTCCGAAATGCAGTACTTGGATGCAATCTCAAAAATGACAGAATGACCTCTGTTCATTTCCAAGGCAAACCATTCAATATCACGGTAATCCAAGTCTATGCCCCAACCAGTAATGCTGAAGAAACTGAAGTTGAATGGTTCTATGAAGACCTACAAGACCCTTTAGAACTAACACCCAAAAAAGATGTCCTTTTCATCATAGGGGACTGGAATGCAAAAGTAGGAAGTCAAGAGACACTTGGAGTAATAGGCAAATTTAGCCTTGGAGTACAGAATGAAGCAGGGCAAAGGTTAACAGGGTTTTGCCAAGAGAACATACTGGTCGTAACAAGCACCCTCTTTCAACAACACAAGAGAAGACTCTATACATGGACATCACCAGATGGTCAACACCGAAATCAGGTTGATTATATTCTTTGCAGCCAAAGATGGAGAAGCTCTATTCAGTCAGCAAAAACAAGACTGGGAGCTGACTGTGGCTCAGATCATGAGCTTCTTATTGCCAAATTCAGACTGAAATTGAAGAAAGTAGGGAAAACCACTAGACCATTCAGGTATGACCTAAATCAAATCCTTTATGATTATACACTGGAAGTGAGAAATAGATTTAAGGGCCTAGATCTGATAGATAGAGTGCCTGATAAACTGTGGACTGAGGTTCGTGACATTGTACAGGAGACAGGGATCAAGACCATTCCCATGGAAAAGAAATGCAAAAAAGCAAAATGGCTGTCTGGGGAGGCCTTACAAATAGCTGTGAAAAGAAAAGAAGTGAAAAGCAAAGGAGAAAAGGAAAGATATAAGCATCTGAATGCAGAGTTCCAAAGAATAGCAAGGAGATAAGAAAGCCTTCCTTAGCGATCAGTGCAAATAAATAGAGGAAAACAACAGAATGGGAAAGACTAGAGATCTCGTCAAGAAAATTAGAGATACCAAGGGAACATTTCATGCAAAGATGGGCTCGATAAAGGACAGAAATGGTATGGACCTAACAGAAGCAGAAGATATTAAGAAGAGGTGGCAAGAATACACAGAACTGTACAAAAAAGATCTTCACGACACAGAAAATCATGATGGTGTGATCACTCACCTAGAGCCAAACATCCTGGAATGTGAAGTCAAGTGGGCCTTAGAAAGCATCACTATGAACAAAGCTAGTAGAGATGATGGGATTCCAGTTGAGCTATTTCAAGTCCTGAAAGATGATGCTGTGAAAGTGATGCACTCAATATGCCAGCAAATTTGGAAAACTCAGCAGTGGCCACAGGACTGGAAAAGGTCAGTTTTCATTCCAATCCCCAAGAAAGGCAATGCCAAAGAATGCTCAAACTACCGCACAATTGCACTCATCTCACATGCTAGTAAAGTAATGCTCAAAATTCTCCAAGCCAGGCTTTAGCAATACATGAACCTTGAATTTCTATATGTTCCAGCTGGTTTTAGAAAAGGCAGAGGAACCACATATCAAATTGCCAACATTCACTGGATCATGGAAAAAGCAAGAGAGTTCTGGAAAAACATCTATTTCTACTTTATTAACTATGCCAAAGCCTTTGACTGTGTGGATCACAATAAACTGTGGAAAATTCTGAAAGAGAATGGAATACCAGACCACCTGACCTGCCTCTTGAGAAACCTATATGCAGGTCAGGAAGCAACAGTTAGAACTGGACATGGAACAACAGACTGGTTCCAAATAGGAAAAGGAGTAGGTCAAGGCTGTATATTGTTACCTCGCTTATTTAACTTATATGCAGAGTACATCATGAGAAATGCTGGGCTGGAAGAAGCACAAGCTGGAATCAAGATTGCCGGGAAAAGTATCAATAACCTCAGATATGGAGATGATACCACCCTTATGGCAGAAAGTGAAGAGGAACTCAAAAGCCTCTTGATGAAAGTGAAAAAGGAGAGTGAAAAAGTTGGCTTAAAGCTCAACATTCAGAAAACGATGATCATGGCATCTGGTCCCACCACTTCATGGGAAATAGATGGGGAAACAGTGGAAACAGTGGCTGACTTTATTTTTCTGGGCTCCAAAATCACTGCAGATGGTGACTGCAGCCATGAAATTAAAAGACACTTACTCCTTGGGAGGAAAGTTATGACCAACCTAGATAGCATATTCAAAAGCAGAGACATTACTTTGCCAACAAAGGTCCGTCTAGTCAAGGCTATGGTTTTCCCAGTGGTCATGTATGGATGTGGGAGTTGGACTGTGAAGAAAGCTGAGCTCAGAAGAATTGATACTTTTGAACTGTGGTGTTGGAGAAGACTCTTGAGAGGCCCTTGAACTGCAAGGAGATCCAACCAGTCCATTTTAAAGGAGATCAGCCCTGGGATGTCTTTGGAAGGAATGATGCTAAAGCTGAAACTCCAGTACTTTGGCCACCTTATGTGAAGAGTTGACTCATTGGAAAAGACTCTGATGCTGGGAGGGATTGGGGGCAGAAGAAGGGGACGACAGAGGATGAGATGGCTGGATGGCATCACCAACTCGATGGATATGAGTTTGAGTGAACTCCGGGAGATGGTGAAGGACAGGGAGGCCTGGCGTGCTGTGATTCATGGGGTTGCAAAGAGTCGGACACGACTGAGCGACTGAACTGAACTGAACTGAACTGAAAGCTAGGAGAAAAAATATTGGTTCCAGTGAAAGGCTTGTGTTGTATAAGGGGTGAGCAAATAGGAAAGGAAGTTTTAAGCCACATTAAGGTAAAAGAATCTATTATAGATTGTCAGATTAAGGGAATTTAACTGTATTGTACAGTCAAGGGAGAGTGTATTGGCCATCTGTTGCCTGTACCTACAGATAAGTCCATCCTCTCATCTTGTAATAGCACCCTTATTTTCTATGGGAACCATGCTTTTTCTCCTTTTGCTCTATGTTGATTGGATGGGTTCACATCACCCCAGGCTCTAGGCATGGGCCCATGACTCAGGTCTTACATGTCAAACTCAGTATTAGGACTTCTGCCAGACTATTGGGAAAGAGTCCTCTCTTTCTGCTAATGATGTTGCATTTCTCTAGTATGAATCTGCTGGTAGTGGTGGCTGAAAGTGGTGGCTAAGTGTGTCCTGGTACACACTTAGGAAGAGTGTGCCTGCGAGTGAAGCCGACCCATAGCCAAGAGATGGAGGAGAGAGACTCCCAGTGATATTGGTTAAGTACTAGACAAGTACTTGGGCAACCATGCTCGAAGAGAGATATCCTTGGCCTTTTCATTTAGGTGTGAGCCAGTACATTTCTTTTTAAATTTGTCAGTACCAACTGGGTTCTTTTATTTGCAACTGAAAGACTTCTGATTACCATAGGCTATAAAAAGAGTAGGGTTTTATGAAAATTAAACTAGTAGCAAATCAAGAATAGAGAAATCAAGATGCTGGTAGTGGAAATAGGAAGGAAAGAAAAGTAAAGAGGAAGAATTAAGAGGGCTGGTTTCTAGAATAGGAAGAGGAAACAAAAATGACTGGTATTTGGAGACTAAGTGAATTACAAAGAATACCATGTTCCCTGCCTGCCCCTCCCCCGCATTCTCTCAGGGGTAAGTACATTTATTCTTAGGCTTTCAGTTTGAGGTGATGACAGGAAAATCAAGTGGAAATATTTAGCAGTTAGTTAAAGTGTAGAATTAAACCTCAGGAGAAAACTCACGATCCAAGATATAATAAGTACACGTGTTGGCAAGATGGAACAATATGATGATCTGAGTGGAAAGCTAAGTCTCTGACAGAAGACTGAGAAATGGGCTGATTGACAGGAGACACAGGGCTTGGAACAAATCCATTTCTTTTCCTTTGCCAGACATCTAGTCTCCACCCGCTGCAATTCAGGAAGCAAAGGCCGTGAATCGAGGACATGAGGCTTGGGTGGGCACAACTGCTTAAAAGTGCCTTGCAAGGCGAGAACTGAGCGTGTGTGGGTGAGATTTCTGAAGGAGTGGTTGTGGAGAAGAGAGTGATGAAGAGCAAAAGAAACAGAGATGGGAAGGTTGATTAGAAAGCTCTCTTGGAATACAAAGAAAGAGAACCTCTCAAAATGCGGATACTCAGCTGCAGAGAGATGAGAGGAACAGCCTGGGAGACTGTAGATTCACTGGGCTCTAAATGTGGAACTAGATTCAAGTGAGTAGTTAATATAAAAGTGGAAGCAGAGGGTGGAGACCAGAAGTTTGGCAGAGAAAGGAAGTAGAAGGGGCAGGGTAGTTTACTAGCGGAGCAGCTTAGTCAAGGCTTTTTGTTTGCTTTGTTTTATATCTAGGACAGAGGAGGCTTGTTTCAGAGGGTAGACAGAAGAAAGGGCAAGTGAATTAGTAGGGAGTGAAGAAGATAGAGAGGATTCAACTGAACAGAGGAGACAAGGCAGACAGCGGTGGAGAGAGCAGATGGGAAGGGAAGCAATACATCCCCCATCAGAGACCAGTGGGGAGGATGAGAGAAAGCGTGTAAAGAGAGATGCTTGGAGGCAGAATGGAGAGAAGATGAGGCATCATGTGTTTCCAGGATCGATAAGACAGTAACATGAGGTGTCTGATGCATTCAACAGAGTCTGTGAATCAAGTTACAGTGGGGACCTCCAAATTGCTTTTCTCCCCAGGAGACTTCACAGAAGATTATATTACTGTAAACTGATGTTTAAGCAAGGAAAAAGAAATAAAACTAAATGGATACATAGTCTGTTGCACACATTAGCTTTGTAGCTCCCAGTGAAAATGGGGTGATTGTTTTGTCATGACAAGAAGTAGATAATGCAAACCACATTATGACATGATACAGACAACTGGTCATCACTTATATGAAGTAAAAGTACAGATGTTATTGGAAGTGACATACATTTCATAATTCTGCTGTGGGACTTTCTCTGGGAGGATCCCAGAGAAGCCAAATATCGAGTCTGGTGGCTGTGGCTTACTTTGGTGAGTAATAAACTGATCCCAAGAAGAAAGACTTGCTATGAATCAGAGGCAGAGCCAGGAGGTAGTCTATCGTTGGTTCCTACTATCAGATCAAACCACTCAATGCCAGAAGAACTGGAGAAACCTGTAGGAAAGGAGTGAGTCATTGTGTCTTGTCTGATAAAAGTTGCTGCACTGTGTCTGTCTGTCTGACTGTCTCTCTCTGACAAAATTGTACTATTGTTCAAGGCAATGGTTTTCACCCTGAAAAGGCAGCTTGTGCCAATGTGGTGATGGTGATTATGGCCCTCAATCAGATCTTCCCTTTTTGAATCAGTCAGGTGGCACACAAGACTCTAACCAAGCCCCTTCTTGGCGCCTTTTGTGCTCCTGAGTCACATATAGACCCACACGTCTCCTTGGGTCTATACAATGAAATTAAAAGCACAAATAGTGGCAGGACTGGGTGGCAGGTGAATGAAGGAGGGCATGCCTCTCTTATTAAGACCTTTTACTTAATGACAACTACTTCAAAGAAGTGCGAGGCCAAGAGAATTGCCCAAAAAAGTCCAAGCAAATGCTTGTGGGGGAAAAGAGTGTGGGAAAACATAACTATTTCTTGCAAAGTAGCTAGAATCATGTCATTATCATGGACTCATGATAATATAATTGAATTAGGCCATATGACTATAACAGTTTCCTGTCAAAAAAAAAAAAATTCAGTCGCTAAGTTGTGTCTGACTCTTTGCGACTCCATGGACTGTCGCATGTCAGGCTTCCCTGTCCTTCACTATTCTGAGTCAGGGGGTCCTAATAAATAAGCAATTTGTGAATCTCTGCTGAGATGGGTCAACACTCCCCAAGGAGTGTTTGGAAATGTGAGGGGGTGTTTTAGATGGTCACAATGACTAGGATAAGGCTGGTGCTTAGTGGGGATGGGGTGCAGTGACACTTAATGTCCTGTACTCCCTGCCTAAAGAGGAAAGAAGAGTCCCACCAAGCATGCTAATATCATACTGATGAAAAATACCAAGTCACAGACACCTCCTTCATGGAACAGACTTCATAGCTTTTGATTTATGAATAAGATTCTTTGAAAACAAAAATCCAAGTAAGTTGGATGTTCTAACATTGATTACTTGCAATATCATTTTCAAATATGAAGGATAAGTACCTAGGGATGGAGCCTAAGTTTGGGGAGAAAGAATAGACTTGTTTGGATCTATGTTCAAAATACAGCATAAATGGGAGAGGGAGGGAGGGAATTACTGTTTAATGGGTAGAGGGTCAGTTTTGGAAGATGAAAAACTTCTAAATATCTGTAGATACAACAATATGAATATACTTATCACTATTGAATTGTACATGTAAAAATGGTTAAAATGGTACCCACAGACATAGAAAACAAACTTACCGTTATCAAAGGGGAAAGGGGAAGGAAAGGATAAATCAGGAACTTGCGACCAATATATACACATTACCATATATAAAACAAACAGGGAAGTATATTTGATATTTTGTAATAACCTATAATGGAAAATAAACTGAAAGAGGGACTTCCCTGGTGGTACAGTGGATAAGAATCCACCTGCCAATGCAGGGTCATGGATTCAATCCCTGATCTGGAAAGATCTCACATGGCAATGGAGCAACTAAGCCTGTGTGCCATGACTACTGAGCCCAAGTTTTAGAGTCCACACGCCCCAACTACTGAGTCTGCATGCTGCAACTGCTGAAGCCTGTGCACCAAGAGCCTGTGTTCCACAATAAGAGAAGCCACCACAGAGAGAAGCCGTGCACCCCAACGATGAGTAGCCCCTGCACACTACAACTAGAGAAAGTCTGTGTGCAGCAACCAGGACCCAGGGCAACCAAAAATAAATAATTTTAACAAATAAAATAAAATGTATACACTGCCAGGGGCTTCCCAGGTGGCGTTACTGGTAAAGAACCTGCCTGCCAATGCAATGTAAGAGATGTAGGTTTGATCCCTGGGTCCAAAAGATCCCCTGGAGAAGGGCATGATAACCCATTCCAGTATCGTTGCCTGGAGAATCCCATGGACAGAGGAGCCTGGTGAGCAATGGTCCACATGGTTGCAAAGAGTCGGACATGACCGAAGCGACTTAGCATGCACACATACATTACTAAGCTTATAAAAAGGGAAATAATAAAAAATGAATATATATAATAAATATATATATATAAATCACTTTTCTGCACACCTGAAACTAACACATTTTAATTAAAAAATGGTTAATTTGGTAAATTTAATGTGTATTTTATCATTAAAAATCAACAAAATAATAAAATTTTAAAAATATATAAATGGCTTGAGAATTGGATGCAGCCCTCATTTCAAACCTTTGAAGCAGAATTTCCACATCGCAGGGACAGACCTAGGGCAATCAAGGAGAAGCTTGTATTTAGGATTCCTGGTCCTCAGTCTTAGCGTTCCTGTATCTCTTTCCCAGCAGTAGTCCTCTCTGCCATCCCTCAGGATGCCACAATATACTGGTAATTCCTTAGCTCGGTTCAGTTGAGAAATCCATTTGCTGTTCTTGATCTCTTTCTTTCCCTTGTCTCTCCCATCTCTCTGCCCCAATCCAGCCTCACCCAGGCTCTTCTGTCTCTCCGCTGGGCTCCAGCAGTAGCCTATGACCTAGTCTCCTGCATCCCTGCTACTCCTTGCCACTACCCCTCCGATCCATTTCCCTCACACACCAGCCATAAAGATGTCTTTTACGCATTATTCAGATTGTGCCATTCCTTAGCTTCAAATCCTTTAATACCCTCCCTTTGCACTGAAAGTAAAATCAGGGTTGATTTCTATGCCTCTCTCCTTCCTTGTTTGAACCTCCTGCCCCTTGCTCACTGTGCTCTAGCCACATTGGCCTTCCTTCCCTTCCTCACGTGTGCTCAACTCATGGCCACTTTGGGAACTTTGCACTTATTCCCTCTTCCTGGAATGCTCTCTAAATAGCTAGCTGTTTCTTAGGCTTTAGGAATGGCTGACAATGTCATCTTTTCTAGATTCCTTCTTGGTCCTCCCCCACCCCTACCCTCATCTCTGTCCTCTTATAAAATTGCCTGCCTCCTCATAATCACTGTTTACTGCAGTTACAATACTTAATCTGAAATCATCCTGTTTATTTGTTCACATTTTCATTGTTTATTTGTTTTCCTCTATTAAAAAATAAGCTCCATGAGGACAAGCCCTGCCTATTTTGTTTACCATTTTATTACCAGCATCCAGAACAACACCTTTCACATAATAGCTGTACAACAAATACTTGTTCAATAAAAGAACAAGTGAAATGTGAATCTGATTTTCATAAGAGTCCTGTGAAACAGAAAAAATATTCTCAATCCTAGTTTATCAACATATTTTACAGAGTATCTGTGCTTACCAAAACCACATAAGTGATATTTTTCTTCTAAGTCCTTTATGCTGCATTCTATTTGCTGGTTCGTAAACAGGTAATCTTAGCCCTCTTTGAAGATGGAAGAGGCAGGAAGTGGGGCACTTGAAGAGACTACAAGTCATACTATATACACTTTCTTATTCATAAAACTGTAGCCACAGACAGAGAAGTGTGGGGAGAGGGGCCCATCTCCTCCATGTCTCTACTGAAACCACGCATAGCATGGCTGGACGAGCAGGAGAGCACTGTAGGTCACTACAGGGGCTTTGTAGGAAGATAGATCTGGGTTCCACTTTTACTTCTACTACTTACTGGCTGTGTCTTCAGACAAGTTATCTTTTCTGATACTTGATCTCCTTTCTTGTAAAATGAGAATAACACCACGATCTTTTAAAGCTATTTGGGTGGGTGGGGGGAATTCCTTGGTGGCCTAATGGCTAAGGTGCTGCACTCTCAACGGAGGGGGCCTGGGTTTGATTCCTGGTTAGGGAATTCAATCCCACATGCCACAACTAAGAGCATGCTGCAACTAAAGATTCTGCATGCCACAACTAAGACCTGGCACAGCCAAATAAATAATAAATAAAAATAAATATTTAAAGATTTTTTGGGGATTATTAAAAAAAGAAGATCTGGTGTTTGGTATACAGTTGGGCTTCCCAGGTGGTGCTGGTGGTAAAGAACCTGCCTGCCAATGCAGGAGAGATCCCCTGGAGGAGAGCGTGCAACCCACTCCAGTATTCTTGTGTGGAGAATCTCATGAACAGAGGAGCCTGGCAGGCTATAGTCCATAGGGCTGCAAAGAATCAGACACGACTAAAGTGACTTAGCACACAGCACAGGTGCTGTATAAAGAATATGGTGTCAGACTGTTATAAACACGGGACTGAACAGGCTTACCAGAAGGTCAGCTTTCCAACACCTCCCTCTTCCACCTATAGATATGGAAGGGAAGTTAATTTCTAGCTCTTAGAACTGACAAGTTCTTGATAATCATCCAGTCAAGCTACTTAATTTGTACTCCAAAGAAACTCACGACCAGAGAAGGTGATGACTTGACTGAGCACCCTAGGACAGAAGCAATGGAACTGGAGATGGAAGAGGAACCTGAGTGAACTACGCCTGTTTGTGACTCTCTCTACTCACTGTAGATACTACAAGGCATGGACATCTCAGATTTCCATCTGTTCCTTTCCTTGGCTGATGTACACAACTTAAATCAGGAGGGTTCCCTCAGGGCAGGTGGGATCATTCAGATATGAGCAGGCCCTGAGGAGTCCTGGGGCCTTCCCCAAAGCCTAGTTACTGGCTTGTGAAATGGGCAGTTACATCTCACTGATTCTTAGTTCCATCCTCTACAAAACAGGGATGGTATTGGGGGAGAATGGATACACATGTATGTGTTTGGCTGAGTCCCTTTGCTGTCCACATGAAACTGTCACAACATTGTTAATTGGCTATACTCCAATATAAAATTAAAAAGTTAAAAAAAAAAAGGATAACAGTACTTACCTCTTAGGATTGCCATAAAGATTAAATAAAATAACTCATGTAAAATTGCCTGCAACTCAGAAACAATAGTAGATCTATTTCTAAACTTGTATAAAAGTGATTTAAAAGTGCCTGTTGTAAGAGGAAAATATAGTTTTGCTCATATAATACAATATGTAATATATAACAATTTATTACTAAACTTGGAAAAATATAAAATATATAGTTCTAAAGAAATATATTGATTACCACTGAATATTGGTGACTAGAAGAGAATAAAGCATCACAAACTGGTAAATTAAGTCCCTTACTGTACATGTCATATTGTAAAAGCAAATAATGAAACTGCATTTTATTTGTTTGTACCAATAAGTAAGTTATAATATGAAGTACATTAGGATAAATTTCTGCATAGTCTATAGAGTAAATATATTAATAAAAATGGGCACAAAGCAAGCAGCAATATAAAATAAACTTGAATGAATACAGGAGTTGAAGCACATGTAGCTAAACAAATATTTCACTCACTAAAAACTAGCACAAAATATAGGAGCATATTATTGCACTGGCAGGAATGTCAATATTATGTGGGCAGTTAAATCAAGTTGTTCACAGAAAGTTAGTATTCAAAAAAGCAACAAAGAAACCAATTGAATTTCAACAGAAATCTCATCTGATACCCCACAACAATGGGCAGAAACAAAAAAGTGACAAAAAGTGACCAAATAGGCTTCTTAGCAGTTTACTTTTTATCCTCAGAACCCAGGAAGCCTTCTCCTTTAACTCCCACCAAACAAACCCTCCGCCTCTGCTGCATCCTGGCGAGTCTCTTCATCATTAAGTGTCACTGCATTAAAAACAAAGCCAACACTCCTTCAAATCAGCAACTCCATGTTTTTAGACTGATTTCATCACTATCTTTTGCTTTGTAAGAGTATGTTTACTATCAACCCTAGGCTTCTCTTCTAGTTTTCAAATACTTGTAATTTTTTTTGGTTGTTGCAAGATCTGAATAGTATCTGGCAACTTTATTATGGTCTTTCTCACTAGGTCTTAAAAAAGCCTAAGACTGACGCTCATGTTAGAAAATAGCTGATACTGCTTTTGAGCCAATAACTTATATAATAAATAATTTAATTTTTTTAAAAGAGAGAAGTATAATGTGAAATAGAAATTATTACAGGAATAATGTAAATTCTACACCCATCAATTTGGGGACTTATAATCTTTTAAAATAACTCCTAACGGGTGCTGCGCCTCACCAGTAGGAGGGAATAATAATTGCCATTGCTTGATCATCCATTACATCCCTTCCCTCTTAGTTTTGAACTTTCTATTGGTAGCACTTAAGTCAACATGGGATGATTTTTAGATGCCTCTTTCAGTGGAAAAATACATAGTATACATTAATTAGCATGATCATTTAAATCATTTATGCACATAGCATCATTGAGGATGGTGACTGCAGCCATGAAATTAAAAGATGCTAGTTCCTTGGAAAAAAAAGCTATGACAAACCTAGACGGCATATTACAAGGCAGGAACACCACTTTGCCAACAATAATCAAAGCTATGGTTTTTCCAGTAGTCATGTACGGATGTGAGAGTTGGACCATCAGGAAAGCTGAGCACTGAAGTTGATACTTTTGAACTGTGATGCTGGAGAAGACTCTTGACAGTTCCTTGGACAGCAAGGAGATCAAAACAGTCAGTCCTAAAGAAATCAACCTTGAATATTCATTGGAAGGACTGATGCTGAAGCTGGAGCTCCAATACTTTGGCCACCTGATGCAAAGAGCTGACTCATTGGAAAAGACCTTGATGTTGGGAAAGATTGAGTGCAGGAGGAGAAGGGGAGGACAGAGGATGAGATGGTGGATGACATCAGTGACTCAGTGGACATGAGTTTGAGCAAACTCAGGGAGAGAGTGAAGGACAGGGAAGCCTGGCATGCTGCAGTCCATGGGGTCACAAAGAGTCGGACACAACTTAGTGACTAAACAACACTGCACATATACATCATTTAAAGCTCAGAAACCTATGTTTCCAATAGTAGCCTAGTAGCCTAAATGTAGCTATAACTTATTTTGGTGCTTCTTAAAATGTGAGCCATGGAACACCTGTATCAGAATCCACTGGAGGTGTGTATTAAAAATGGAGGTTCATAGTCTCCATCCTGTTTTCTCCTCCAAAGTCTACTGAATTAGATTATCATTTTTAACAAAGTCCCCAAGTGATCCTGGGTCCAGTAGAGTTTGCCAGTCAGGACATATCACATTGGTCTTCTTCCTTCCATATCTCAGTGAGCAGGTAAAAGTCAGCTGAACAGAACAGCCTTTCTCTCAGGTATTCACCCAGGTGGCAGTTTTTGCTTTGCTAGAATTCACAGGTTCTTTATGATTGTATTTGAACTTTGAATTATGATATTTACTGCAGACCCTTCTCTTCAATTACTTCCTTGAACAGTTCTGTAGAGAATCACCATTTTACTCCCCAATTCCCTCATCAAGGCCACACACACAGCATCAAGGCCACACACACAGCTGCTTTGCCCAGTATATCAGGTTCATTCTGACCCATCTGTGGTCCAGGATAAAGAAATCCCTGTGAGAGGGGTCATGCTACTAGGACAGCCTCTCTCCATGGCTCAGACAAGGCTTGGAGAAGGGGAAATTTACAAAGACATTATAGAGAGCTATCTCACTCAGGGAGGAGGGCTTTAGACATCCGACAGGACAGACAAACTCAAAGGTACTTGTTTTTGAAAGAAAACATAAATTAAACTTAATGAGGCAGGGAGTTGGATGCTCTTTGTGACTGACTGATTTCCAATAAATTCAGGGCACCCATCCCAAATTCAGGGCAAGCTCTATATATCCAAAATCTAAGGAAAAGTCCAAGTTTCTATGGTATATTCTTTAGGGCCACTTTTGAATGCATTAACTATGGGAATCAGAACATTTAGGGAGCAGCTAGGCAAATGTTCCCTGGGTACCAGAGTGCCACTTAGGCACGAAGGGATATGGGAGGGTTCTGTTTGGCCATGCGGAAGATGCTATAGAATCACCTGAGTTTGTTCTGTTTTTTTGTTTGTTTGTTTGTTTGTTTGTTGCCACAGAAGCAGTAAGCTTTCATTATAGGAGGCCATTTTAATCATTGCTGAGGTTTTCTTAAATGTCTATAAATGAGTCTGGGTATACAGCCGTGGGTCTGTAGCTCAACAGTAGCTGCATGTGAGAGTGGCCTTCCAGGGGGACTGTTCCTACAGTGATGATGCAAGCTGACTCATTCAAATATGGAAAGAAAATATTAGAACTTCTAACTAAAATACTGCATTATAGACGTCTACTTCTGTGTGTTTTTTTATTTGTTTGTTTGTTTGTTTTTTACTGCACTGTAGAGCTTTCAGGATCTTAGTTCCCCAACCAGGGATTGAAGCCAGGCTCTTGGTAGTAGAAGTGCAGAGTCCTAACCAATGGACCACCAGGGAATTCCCGGTGGGCTTTTTATATGTCTAGTGCCTGTATATAGATTATAAAAATAAACAGACATTTATTGAGGGTGTGTGCTCAATAATTTTTTACTGACTAGGGTGTATAATTAAAAAAATTTGAGATTACTGTCCCATAAGGTAATGGATTAGGTGAAAGCAGAATAATAATTCGATTTTAGTTTGCTGAATGATTTCTCAATTGTGTGATGTTTACTTGTCATTTAGCCACTGGTTTGGTAGCTAGGATTGTAAAACCATAACTAGTGGATAATCTGCTGCTGGTAATTAAGGAACTCCAAGACAAACCACTGAGTCATGGCTGTGATCAGATGCTTTTTATTTCTCCTTCCCTTAGGTGGAGGGGTAGTGGGAAAACTTAGGAGTCAGACACACCCATGTCTGACTAGGAGGAACTCTAAACTCTGCCTCTTATTTTTACTTTATGATTTTGAGAAAGTAAATTAACTTTTAAGCTAGCTAAGCCCCCAATTTTCACACTTGCATGATGTGCTGGTTATAAAACAAAATGGAAAAATGACATAAGCTAGCAGAGTGCCTGGTGCATAGTAAGCTCTCAACAAATGTTGGCTCCTAGCTTCTCAAATCTCTTACTTGTAGACCAATCATCTATACTAAGAGAATTGCCAAGACTATAAGCTAGGGCCAAGTGAAGTAGGTGAGAACCACATGGCCTGGGAATTATTACATAAGACTTGCCAAACTGAAGAAAAAACAACCCTGCCAATAATAATGACAGGGACTCATGCCAGATGCTGCCAACTAAAAAGGAGCTCTTAAAAAAAAAAAAAAAAAGATCTCTTTATTTACACAGAGAGCCTGGTACCACACCACTGCATGGAGGGAGACAAGAGTGAGCAGTCCCAACCTCTGGTGCTGGTCTTGGCTGGCCTCCAGGTCTGGGAGGAAAGACCTCCCATGGGAAGGAACACCTCCCACGTCTCTGCTGGAGTTCTACTGCCTGCCTGCAAACTCGGTATCTGCAAAGAGTCCCAGCTGAGCAGGTAAGCCACAGGTGACAGAGCAACACTTGCAGAGATTCTGCTGGGTCAGCCAACTTTCCCAGGCTTTTTTATGACAGGGTGGATGATGAAGCTTGCTTTCTTAATTTCTTGAAGGCACGATAGGTGCTGGCGTGCTCAGTTGTCTCTGACTCTTTGCAACCTAATGGACTGTATGTAGCCTGTCAGGCTCCTCTGCCCATGGGATTCCCCAGAAAGAATACTGGGGGGTGGGGGGTGGGGTGGGGTTTTGCCATTTCCTGCTCCACAGGATCTTTCCTAACTCAGGGATGGAACTGCATTTCCTGCGTCAGAGGGTGTATTCTTTACCACTGAGTCACCTGGGAAGCCCAGCCAGGGTAGGGTTATCTTCCTATTCAGTTGGTTGTAGCCTAGGATGAAATAGGCCATGGGAGAGCCTGGGTGGGAGGGGCAATTCATTTTCAATAATAGACTTGATGAGTTTAAAAGTCACAGGACTCTTCTATTCCTCCAAAGTATAGTTTGTAGATAAAACCTAAATAATGGCCCCAAAGATATCCTAATCTCTGGACTGTGCAAATATTATCTTATAATGGCAAGAAAGACTTTGTAGGTATGCATAAAAGATACTGAGGCAGGAAATTATCCAGGTGAGCCCTGAATGGAATCACAGGTGTCTATTCTCTCTCTCTCTCTATATATATATATATTTTTTTAAATTTTATTTATTTATTTTTGTATGTGCTGGGTCTTTGTTGCAGCTCTTGGGGGCTACTCTTCATTGTAGTGCAGGGGCTTCTCCTTGTGGTGTCTCCTCTTGTTGCAGAGCATGTGCTCTAGAGAGGGAGGGCTCAGTGGTTGTGGCACACAGGTGGCATGTGGAATCTTCCCAGACAGGGACCAAACCTGTGTCCCTTGCAGTGACAGGAGGATTCCTAACCACTGTATCACCAGGGAAGTCTGCAAGTTACAATTTTTAAAGGTTCACAGGTGTCTTTTTAAGAAAGAGGCAGAGGGGGACTTCTCTGGTGGTCCAGTGGGTAAGACTCTGCACTCCCAAAGAAGGGGACCTGGGTGTGATCCCTGGTCAGGGAACTCGATTCCACATGTTGCAACTAAGACCTGGCACAGCCAAATAAATAAATATTTTAAAAAAAGAGGAAACAAAGTTCTACTATACAACACAGAGAACTATATTCAATATCCTGTAACAAACCATAATGGAAATGAATATGAAAAAGAATTATATATATTATAATATATATACATGAGACACTTTGCTGTAAAGATGAAATTAACAAAACATGGTAAATCAACTATACTTCAATACAATCTTTTTATAAAAAGAGCAAAGAAGCTATGGGAGATTGGACATAGAAGAAGGAGGCAAGTAGATACCAAAGCAAAACAGGTTTTGAAAATGGTGGAAGGGACCATGAAACAGGAAATGCAGCCCAAAAGTTTGTGGCATTTTGTAACAGCAGCCAAAAAAAAAAAACCAACAACAACAACAAAAAACAAATACAGCACCTTAAATGTAATGAAGGTTTGTTTTTCCTGGAAGCTTTCCTATACATATAATCTCATTGAATCCATACCATGATTCTATGCCTTAAAGCCATAGTTCTGTAGATGGGGAAACTGAGGTTCAGAGAGCTTAACTAATGAATGGCCCAAGTTCACTGAGCTAATAATAAGTAGGGCAGTATAGGGTTTTGAACCTGTTTACTCTCATGTTAGAATTATTCTCATATTAGAAATTCTGTTAACAACTGTGCACTTTTGTTTTTAAATTTGAATTTTATTTTATTTTTAAACTTTACAATATTGTATTAGTTTTGCCAAATATCAAAATGAATCCGCCACAGGTATACTTGTGTTCCCCATCCTGAACCCTCCTCCCTCCTCCCTCCCCATACCATCCCTCTGGGTCATGCCAGTGCACCAGCCCCAAGCATCCAGTATCGTGCATCGAACCTGGACTGGCGACTCGTCTCATACATGATATTATACATGTTTCAATGCTATTCTCCCAAATCTCCCTACCCTCTCCCTCTCCCACAGAGTCCATAAGACTGATCTATACATCAGTGTCTCTTTTGCTGTCTCGTACACAGGGTTATTGTTACCATCTTTCTAAATTCCATATATATACATTAGTATACTGTATTGGTGTTTTTCTTTCTGGCTTACTTCACTCTGTATAATGGGTTCCAGTTTCATCCATCTCATTAGAACTGATTCAAATGTATTCTTTTTAATGGCTGAGTAATACTCCATTGTGTATATGTACCACAGCTTTCTTATCCATTCATCTGCTGATGGGCATCTAGGTTGCTTCCATATCCTGGCTATTATAAACAGTGCTGCGATGAACATTGAGGTACACGTGTCTCTTTCCCTTCTGGTTTCCTCAGTGTGTATGCCCAGCAATGGGATTGCTGGATCATAAGGCAGTTCTATTTCCAGTTTTTTAAGGAATCTCCACACTGTTCTCCATAGTGGCTGTACTAGTTTGCATTCCCACCAACAGTGTAAGAGAGTTCCCTTTTGTCCACACCCTCTTAAACTTAAAAGCTTCTGCACAACAAAGGAAACTATTAGCAAGGTGAAAAGGCAGCCTTCAGAATGGGAGAAAATAATAGCAAATGAAGCAACAGACAAACAACTAATCTCAAAAATATACAAGCAACTCCTACAGCTCAACTCCAGAAAAATAAATGACCCAATCAAAAAATGGGCCAAAGAACTAAATAGACATTTCTCCAAAAAAGACATACAGATGGCTAACAAACACATGAAAAGATGCTCAACATCACTCATTATCAGAGAAATGCAAATCAAAACCACTATGAGGTACCATTTCACGCCAGTCAGAATGGCTGCAATCCATAAGTCTACAACTGTGCACTTTTGAATTTGTTGTTGTTCAGTTGCTCAGTTGTGTCTGACTCTTTGTGACCTCACGGACTGCACCACACCAGACTTCCCTGTCCTTCACTAACTCCCGGAGCTTGCTCAAACTCAAGTCCATTGAGTCAGTGATGCCGTCCAACCATCTTGTCCTCTGTCATCCCCTTCTCCTGCCTTCAATTTTTTCCAGCATCAGGGTCTTTTCCAATGAGTTGGCTCTTTGCATCAGGTGGGCAAAGTAGTATTGGAACTTCAGCTTCAGCATCAGTCCTTCCAATGAATATTCAGGGTTGATTTCCTTAGGATTGACTGGTTTGATCTCCTTGCAGTCCAAGGGACTCTCAAGAGTCTTCTCCAGCACAGTTCAAAAGCGTCAACTCTTCATCATTCATCCTTCTTTATGGTCCAACTGTCACATCCATACCTGACTACCGGAAAGACCATAGCTTTGACTATACAGACATTTGTTGGCAAAGTAATGTCTCTGCTTTTTAATACATAGTTTAGGTTGGTCATAGCTTTTCATCCAAGGAGCAAGCGTCTTTTAATTTCATGGTTGCACTCGCTGTCTGCAGCGATTTTGGAGCCCAAGAAAATAAAATCTGTCACTGTTCCATTGTTTCATCATCTATTTGCCATGAAGTGATGGAACTGGATGCCATGATCTTAGTTTTTTGAATGTTGAGTTTTAAACCAGCTTTTTAAGTCTCCTCTTTCACCTTCATCAAGAAGGTCTTTGGTTTCTCTTCACTTTCTGCCATTAGGGTGGTGTCATCCACATATCTGAGGTTATTGATATTTCCCCTGGCAATCTTGATTCCAGCTTTTGCTTCATCCAACCCAGCATTTCACATGATGTACTCTGCATATAAGTTAAGTAAGCAGTGTGACAATATACAGCCTTGAGGTACTCCTTTCCCAATTTTGAACCAGTCCATTGTTCTATGTCTGGTTCTAACTGTTGCTTCTTTATCTGCATACAAGTTTCTCAGAAGGCAGGTGAGGTGGTCTGATATTCCCATCTCTTTAAGAAGAGATGAGCTCCTTAATGCAAAATTCAGACTTCAATTGAAGAAAGCAGGGAAAACCTCTAGGTCATTCAGGTATGACCTAAATCAAATACCTTATGATTATACAGTGGAAGTGACAAATAGATTCAAGGGATTAGATTTGAGACAGAGTGCCTGAAGAACTATGGATGGAGGTTCATAACACTGTACAGGAGGTGGTGACCAAAACCATCCCCAAGAAAAAGAAATGCAAAAAGGCAAAATGGTTGTCTGAGGGGGCCTTACATATAGCTGAGAAAAGAAGAGAAGTGAAAGGCAAAGGAGAAAGGGAAAGATATACCCATCTGAATACAGAATTTTGAAGAATACCAAGGATAAGAAAGTCTTCTTAAGAGAACAATGCAAAGACATAGAGGAAAACAATCGAATGGGAAAGACTAGAGATCTCTTCAAGGAAATTAGAGATACCAAGAGAATATTTCATGCAAAAATGGGCACAATAAAGGACAGAAATGGTAAGTACCTAACAGAAGCAGAAGAGATTAAGAAGAAGTGGCAAGAATACACAGAAGCACTATGCAAAAAAGATCTTAATGACCCAGATAACCACAATGGTGTGGTCACTCACCTAGAGCCAGACATCCTGGAATGTGAAGTCAAGTGGGCCTTAGGAAGTATCACTATGAACAAAGCTAGTGGAGGTGATGGAATTCCAGCTGAGCTAGGTCTAACCCTAAAAGATGATGCTGTTAAAGTGCTGTACACAATATACCAGCAAATTCGGAAAATACAGCAGTGGCCACAGGACTGGGAAGGTCAGTTTTCATTCTAATCCCAAAGAAGGGCAATGCCAAAGAATGTTCAAACCACTGCACAGTGGTGCTCATTTCACATGATAGCAAAGTAATGCTCAAAATCCTTCAAGATAGGCTTCAACAGTACATGAACCAAGAACTTCCAGATGTACAAGCTAGATTTAGAAAAGGCAGAGGAACCAGAGATCAAATTGCCAACATCCATTGGATCATAGAAAAAGCAAGAGAATTCCAGAAAAACATCTACTTCTGCCTCACTGCCTGTGCTAAAGCCTTTGATCCACTGTGTGGATCAAGACAGACAGTGGAAAATTCTTAAAGCGATGGGAATACCAGACCACCCTACCTGCCTCCTGGTCATTAAATGAAAGAAAAATGTTACTACCCTTCTGCTGATGTGAATAAGTACTACGACAGTCATAGTTTGACCTCATAGGGTCGGACATTCTCCTGCCTAATATGAAGGCAGAGCTAGTTATATAAGCCTGATGTATACTTGAAGAATGAGAAAGAAGCTGATCTTTTCCTCTCTCCCCCATTCTCCTTTGATTATAAAATTGTAGCTCACTTAATCCCCCTTGCCTGCCTCCTTGCATCTCTCAGTTCAGTTCAGTCGCTCAGTCGTGTCCGACTCCTTGCGACCCCGTGAATCATAGCACGCCAGGCCTCCCTGGCATCTCTCACAGCATCCTAAATTAATAAGTGTACTTCTTGCCTATTACTTTGCCTCTCACTGAATTCCTTCTACACTGAGACACAAAGAACCAGAGCCTCAGTATGTCCAGACACAAGGTGAGTGATTATAATTAAAAGACCGTGAGTTTAAGTCCTAGTTTGGGTTCAGGCTGCGTTCCAGTTCTGGCACAAGGATTCAATTCCCAGTCAGAGGCGCACAATTTCAGTTCAGCAGTACATGTTGGTTTATTCTCCTTGGGATCCCCTTTGTCTACTTGAAAAAATTGCACGATATGAGAATTGTGTTATTTGGGCAAAAATGAGGACTCCAGCCTGGGAGACAGTACCTCAGGTAACTGAGAAACTGCTTCAAAGAGGTGAGGGGAGAGGTCAATATATAGGGAATTTTGGTGAAGAGGGAGTTCATGTAATCAAGTACTTATCTTTGCAAAAGTTTTCTGCTAGTGATGAGGAGCTGATGTCACCATGAAGGGATTAAGTGCTTTTCTAGATATGAGGAGATGCAAGAATTGGGCTCATAATATCTGCTCCTGGAAATATCTATCTGAAGACCTGTTCTGCCAGTTTTCCAGAGCACAGAATACTTCATTCTTGATCTCTACCTTGAACTCCCTTCAGGGGGCGTTGAAGGTCACAGCAGCTGTAGCAACACATGATTTAATCATTGTAGAGGTAGATGGCAGGTGCTCATGGCAAGTGACACTTTGTAGCTGACAGCTTCTACAGACAGTTTTCATAGCTTTCTGTCCTTTGCTAATGAAACGGAATTCCCCTAGAACCAAGTTCCCCTGCCAAGTTTATGATTAACCTCTCTATCCAAAGCTTTATTCCCTTTCTTGTCCTGCATCTGTTTCCCTCAGGATTGAGGGGTATCAGAGAAAAAGCGTGGGGGAGGTTTGAAACAGCAGGACCCAGTGGGGCCCTCTTGGGTACCAAAGCCTCTCTGTGTTCCTTATTTCTTGTGTGTAACAAAAGACTTTAGTCTTTTAGATCTTTCTGAAGTTGCAAAACACAGGCCCATGCAGTTACTAATTAGGGGAGTGAGGGTATGCAGAAACAAAGGAAAAGTAGTTAAACAAGAAAAGCAATAACAGGTCAGTGGTAAAGCAGAGTCCCGGTTCCTCCTCAAAGGATACACATAACATTTGGACAGGTATCTCTGAAGCTGTTCCTTAGGAAATACGATCCCTACCTGAGGCAGAGGATGCTGGCTACTGCTGCTGAATCCAAGCACTAGACGCATACTGGATGGAAACAGAAGGCTCGTGATTGAGAGCCCTGAAATACCACCCTGTTGCCTCACTACTGCCCCATCAGAAGCCCTTGCTCCAAAGGTTGTCTTTAAAGACACTCCCCTGAAAACAATCAGGGAGTTTGGATCTTTCGAGCACGAGCCACCCACATTCTTGGCTCGAACCTGCAATGAGGGCTGTACTTTCCTTCACCACAACTGGTTTCAGGAAACTAGCTTTACTGTGGGTGGGTGAGCAGACCCAAGTTTGGTTTGGCAGCAATAAGACAATTTACTTTCTGAGTTGTAAAATTTTGTTACATCAGCTCCTATTCTCTTTGTTATGACAGATTTATACCTTTCTCTCACTGATGTGTTGGTGAGGACTTGAATTGGAAAGGAGATAAATGTATGTGATCAATCTGTTTAATTAGAAATTAGCCTTTACTTTGGGTGATTCAGTTTGTCTTTAACCATGTTTTTTCAGGGCAACAAATAATGGAATTAAAAAATTCTCCCCCACCCCTCCTAAATTTTTTTTTCCCATGATCTTTTTAATTTTAAAAAGGAAGTTTAGTTCTTTTAAAGTTTTGATTGGTATATTTATACATTGTATTCAATGGAATCCTTTTTATTACTGCCATTTTTATAGCACATTTAAAAATCTTCACTTAATTCCATGTAGATGTTACTGAAAACAAGTTCCTATGCCTGACACACAGGAAGGCCAAATGAATCAAAACATTCAAGTTTGGAGCAGAGAAAGGTATATTGCAGGGGCAAACAAGAACAGGTGGCTTGTGCTCAAAAACCTCAAACTCCAGGGAGTTTCTACAGGCAAAATGTGGGATGAGGGCTTCAGGGTATGTGGCTTTCTTCTGACTAGGTGGTGGTGAAATAACAGGGCAGTGTTTCAGGAATCTTGTGCTCAGCCTGAAGTTACCATCCTTCACCTGAGCAGGAGCTTTAGTTCCTACAGAAGAACTAAAATATATTGCTATGTATATTCCTTTTCCAAATAGGAAAAGGAGTAGGTCAAGGCTGTATATTGTCACCCTACTTATTTAACTGATACGCAGAGTACATCATGAGAAACGCTGGGCTGGAGGAAGCACAAGCTGGAATCAAGATTGCCAGAAATATCAATAACTTCAGATATGCAGATAGACACCACCCTTATGGCAGAAAGTGAAGAGGACTAAAAAGGCACTTGATGAAAGTGAAAGAGGAGAGTGAAAAAGTTGGCTTAAAGCTCAACATTCAGAAAACTAAGATCATGGCATCCGGTCCCATCACTTCATGGCAAATAGATGGGGAAACAGTAGAAACAGTGGCTGACTTTACTTTTCTGGGCTCCCAAATCACTGCAGATGGTGATTGCAGCCATGAGATTAAAAGATGTTTACTCCTTGGGAGGAAAGTTACGACCAACCTAGACAGCATATTAAAAAGCAGAGACGTTACTTTGCTAACAAAGGTCCGTCTAGTCAAGGCTATGGTTTTTCCAGTGGTCATGTATGGATGTGTACTGGACTATAAAGAAAGCTGAGCGCCAAAGAATTGATGCTTTTGAACTGTGGTGTTGGAGAAGACTCTTGAGAGTCCCTTGGACTGCAAGGTGATCCAACCAGTCCATCCTAAAGGAAATCAGTCCTGGGTGTTCATTGGAAGGACTGATGTTGAAGCTGAAACTCCAATACTTTGGCCACCTGATGTGAAGAGCTGACTCATTTGAAAAGACCCTGATTCTGGGAAAGATTGAGGGCAGGAGACAACAGAGGAAGAGATTGTTGGATGGCATCACCGACTCGATGGACATGGGTTTGGGTGGACTCTGGGAGTTGGTGATGGACAGGGAGGCCTGGCGTGCTGCGGTTCATGGGGTCGCAAAGAGTCGGACATGACTGAGCGACTGAAATGAACTGAATATTCCTTGGGGAATATTAAGATGTATATTAAAAAGCAAAGATATCACTTTTCTGATAAAGGTCTGTATAGTCAAAGCTAAGGTCTTTCTGGTAGTCAGGTATGGATGTAACAGTTGGATCATAAAAAAGGCTGAGTGCGGAAGAATTGATGCTTTTTGAACTGTGCTGGGGAAGACTCTTGAGTATCCTTTGGACAGCAAGGAGATCAAAACAGTCAATCCTAAAGGAAATCAGTCCTGATTACTCATTGGTGGGACTGATGCTGAAGCCGAAGCTCCAATACTTTGGCCACCTGATGCGAAGAGCCAACTCATTGGAAAAGACCTGATGCTGGGAAAAATTGTAGGCAGGAGGAGAAGGGGACGACAGAAGATGAGATGGCATCACTGCCTCAGTGGACATGACTTTGAGCAAACTCAAAGAGATGGTGAAGGACGGGGAAGCCTGGCAAGCTGTAGTCCATGGGTTCTCAAAGAGTTGGACTGAGTGATTGAACAACAAAAACATATTCCATGAGGAGGAACCAGGCCCCTGCACTCTGGCTCTGCCTTTGTTTCTTGACTATTCCTTCCTTGTTTACGCATTCCCTCCCTTCCCTGATTAGTAACTATTTGAATCTGCCCTTTGGAACTCATGGAAGGTCAAGGAGGCTGAATGCAGCCTGTTTCCTACAAACAAGAAATGGAGGACACAGAAAGGATTTATACCCAGGAGAAAGCCACAGGCTCTTTGCTCCATTTAATAGATGACTATCAAATGTTTTAAATACAGTTCTTTAGTTTTAGTCTTCTAAATACTCTTATTCCGTAACCTTGAATTTGAATTAATTATTTTAAGCCATCCCTGGAGGGTCTGTCAATATTTTCCAGCTGGATAAATTCATTTTATCCTTCCTAACAAAAACAGTAATAATATCCATCTGAAAGTTTACTGTTTTAAAAGTATCTTCATGCATACTATACCATTTTCTTCTCCCATCACTGTAAGGAAGGCAGTGAGGATATTTTCCAAATCAACAACAGGGGAATAACCAGAGGTTGGGAGGAGTGACTCACCTAAGTCCACGTAGCCAGTGGAGTCAAAGCCAGGCCCAAGTCACCCAGCTGTTTAAGGTGCTCTTTCCACTTATAAACCTGCTGACATATGTTTCTCATGCTAATAAACTAATCTCCCACACATTATTCCCTACTGTACCACCCCACAAGTCAAACCCTTGGAACCTCAAGTTCAACTTACTGAGTCTGTTTCTTCTGCCTGACTTCCTCCCACCCCTACCCCATTTGAACACACTGACCTTCTGTTGTGCTTTTCCTTTTGTCCTACCTTCCTGAGTGTATCTCTGTGTTACTTACTGTTCAAATTTCTCAGACTGATTTTCAAAGCCTTCCAAAATCTAATAGCTACCAGTTATCTGGTGTTTTCTGTATGTCAAGCGCTATACTAAAAACTTCACACATACTAATTCATTTAATTTACTTACCTATTCAGTGAGATAAGCACTGCTATTATATTACCATTCTCACTTTAGAAAGGGGGATAGTGAGGCAACATAAAGATGAAATAGCTTCCCTGGTAGCTCAGTGGTAAAGAGTCTGCCTGCCAATGTCAGAGACGTGGGTTCGATCCCTGGGTCGGGAAGATCCCCTGGAGGAGGGCATGGCAACCCACTCCAGTATTCTCGCCTGGGAAATCCCATGGACAGAGGAGCCAGGTGAGCTACAGTCCACAGGGTCACAAAAACTCAGACACAACTTAGTGACTAAACAACAATAATTTGCAAAACTAGCCACACACCTAATGAGTGCCAGAGCTCAGGGTTTGAAACCAGGTAGTTAGTGGACCTCTGGAGCTTTGCAGATCCCATAGTCTCACTTCCAGCTGTTAAAATGTGTCATACAAAAACCCCATCTCCACTCCAGCCTGAAATCTGACCGGAAATTGCAAAAAGCAACTAGTTCACTTTTCATTTTCCCACATCTTAGATATCCAATAACTCTTGTGGGTAACAAAGACTAACCTAGGATTCTCCACTTTTTGCTCACCACCTGACTTCCTAAAGAAGTTTGACCTGTGGTCAAATTGTTGCAGAAGTTGAGATTGAGGTTGAAAGATGAAGCAATTTCAGAAGTTTGGGCATAGAAGGGTGAAGGAAGCTGCTGACAGCTGGAGCTCCTTGGGATGCCCAGCTGTATTCTTAGACTTTCTGTCTAGTCGGGAACATTTTGTCTAGGGCATAAAACCACAGATTAAAACATCATTTGCCGCCACCTAGTGTTAAAGTGGACAAATTGCACCTATTTAGATTGGTTTCTCTTGTAACGTCTCAGTAGTAGACTTTCCATGAACTGGAGAGATAAGACACTTATTTTTGCAACTATATACTTTTTCCAAATTAACTTTTATGTGACATGATACTTGAATTGTTTGATACCAGGATCCATGATTCAATTAAGCATTTTTTGGACAAATATTTGTGTGGAATTTATATACATTTATCAGTTTCTCCTGTTTGTATCACAGAGATGTCCTAAGACTCTCTTGGGATGATGTACTTGAGAACACTTTGTATATGATATGATTGCCAGGGGAGGACAGAGCTAGGAGGTCATGGATAAACTGAAGGAGAGAAGTGCTTTATAATTATGGCAAGATAAGTCATTAATAATGACAGTCAATACTTTCATGGTGTTTATGGTGCCAGGTCATGATCTAAACACTTTTTATGTATTAACTCCATCTTCCCAACAACCCTATGAAGTAGGTCCAATGACTGTCTCCATTTTAAAGGCCAAGAAATGGGGGCATATAGAAATTTAGTAACTTACTCAAGGTCACACAGCTAAGTAAGTAGCCAAGCCAATATTTGACCTTTTATGCATTTTGGCTACAGAATCCATAGTCATTAGGCAACATTGCCTTAAACATTAACATGCTAGCAGTTATAGTTCCCACTATAGAGCAACTACTGTAGCTGAGCAGGACCACGTGGGGCTCCTGGGCACAGAAGCCTTTTTGTCTCCCGATTCTTGTTTGTAGGGAACAGACTCCAGCCTCCATGACCTTCCTTGAGTCTGAAAGGGCAGATTCAAATAGTTGCTAATCAGGGAAGGGGAGATGCAGAGACAAGAGTGCGTGCATGTGTGCTCGATCACTTCAGTTGCGTTCGACTCTTGCAACCCCATGGACTGTAGCCTGCCAGGCTCCTCTGTCCATGGGGATTCTCCAGGTGGGAATACTGGAGTGGGATGCTGTGCCCTCCTCTAGGGGATCTTTCTGACCCAGGGACTGAACTGTGTTTCCTGTATTGGCAGGTGGGTTCTTTACCACTAGCGCCACCTCGGAAGCCCAGAGACAAAGGAGGAGCAGTGAAGAAACAATAGTGCAGCTTTGGGGCCGAGTCCTGGTCCCACCTCAAGGGATACACAGAATGATATCTTTGAGCTCTTTACAGAACTGAACTCCACCCGCCCCCTCGCTTGCCCCCCACCAAATGGAAGAAGTTAGTATTCTTAATTCCAGAGATTACAGTTTGATGGCCTCAAGAAGTTCATCAAGAGACCACCAAGTGGTCCAGTGGTTAAGATTATGCCTTCCAAAACAGGGAACATGGGTTCGATCCCTGGTTGGAGAACAAAGATCCTACATGCTGTGGGACAACTAAGCCCGCATGCCTCAACAGAAGACCCTGTGTGCCACAGCTAAGATCTGACACAGCCAAAACAACAAACCAAAAAAGAGACCATATGAGAGACCATATGGTCGCTCTTTAGGCGACCACCTGAGACCAGAATAAAGGAGTACAGACCCTGTGCACTCTCTAGTCCTCATTAGCAACCCCACTGTTGCTATTAAACTCCTCAGCAGATCCCCCTGGATAGGGGCACACAGTTTTGAGGCCATGAGCCTGCAGTATCCCCATTTCCCTGGCAAAGCAATAGAGCTATTCTTTTCTACTTCACCTAAGACTCTGTCTTTGAGATTTGATTCTGCACCAGTGCACATAAGCTGAGCTTTCCACATCACTATTGGGTAGACTCACCTGCTTGATCTCGTTTCATCCTCACACTGACCCCAAGAGAGAGATACAAATAATCTCATTTTAGAGATTTGGAACCTAGGTTTTGGGTAGGTAAGTAACTTGTCCTAAGTCATATAGCTGTTATAGAGCTGAATCAAGATCGACCTGACTTCAGAGCCCAGTTAGTAACCACATAATCATATGTCCTTAGAGTGTTATCCACAGGATGGCCCATCTCTCCCCTCTATTATCACTATGCTGCATACAACTACAAGAATAAAGAATGAACATAAAAGCAAACTGAGAGAAATATGAATGAACTAAAAGAAAAAAATACCACCACCCCCACCTAGAGTGCAAGGGGCTCTCCTGTGAGTGAAAGATATGGGTCTTAGTGAACAATTTTATTAAATCTTATTTGCATTCTTTGGATAATTTTGTTTTTTGTTTTTTTGCTTACTACTTTTCTTAAATGTATTCTGGGTAGCTGAAATAGCTAGGTAGCTGGATTCTGAAGAAATGAAATGTTACCATAAATGGAAATAAAATGACTGTTTTGACTTTGTGGCCCACACTGAGATATGTCATATTTAACATATGTTCACACAGTTTAGGAATGAGAAATCATTTTTCTTTACTCTTTTTTTTTTTTTACCATGAGCACTTGCCTTCTTATGCTGTATCACTTTACTCCTACTTCATTTTTCAAGAGTGCTCAGCAAACTGCTTCAGGAAGCTTTGCACCAGTCTACTAAGTGTGCTGTTTCAGCAGTAAGATCGAGCAGGTGTCCAACTGCTACTCAGGGGTTACCTATTTTGTGCAATCTGTAACTGTTTTTATCCTTGTTTATCCTTATGCCATGATCTCTTCCAATTCTGAGAACATCTCAGGTGACAGCAGTGACCTCAACGGAAGTGGTGGGTGGCAGAGGACGCAAAAGGCCCTCTGGGGATGAAGGAAGGAGAAATCAGAACTGGTGATCCAGGTTGAAAACAGGACCTTGATTGTTTTAGGGGAGTGGCTGGTTCCTAGAACAGCCTGGCCTCTGCTGTAGGTGCGCTCTCCGTATCAAATAAGGAACAGCCAGCTTGGGAGGTCAGATCCAAGAGAGCATGGCTAAGTCCTACATACCAAGGGTCAATAGTTTCCCAGTCTGGAATATGAATTCATTTGTCTTTTATCATTTCTAATAAAATACCTCAAATTTCTCTGCAGTCCCCTCTTTGGTCACACTATTTAGGATTTTTATTTGTCTGTTCTACAACTATAGCTAACTTAGGATGGAAAGAATTTACTGGAATGTGTTAAATCAGAATCAGAGAAAAGGTCTACAGTCTATTTTCTATAAGGCTGCTAGAGCAACTTAATACAAATACAAGTCATTCAAGTCTCTTTCTTGCATACCAAGAGCTTTTCATTACATGCTAGAATAAAACTCTACCAGGCCCTACACCATCTGGCCCTGGCCCTGTTACCTCATCTCTGCTTCCCCACCTACCCCCATCAGTTCCGGGTAGTCCACCCTCCCTACTCTCCCCTGCCTCAGGACCTTTGAACTTGTTTCACCTGCTGAAGAAAGCTTCCACCAGAGTTTTATATAGTTCACTTCTTTATTCAGATATGTTCACTTGTTTATCACCTCTTTTCTCCAACTTGAATGTCAACTCTATGACAGCAGGGCTTTATTGCTGTTTTCTGAGCTTAGAACAGGGCCAGGCACATAGTAGGCTCCAATTAATGTACTGACTAAATGAGAAACCAGATTATAAGCAGTTCCAGGGGACCTCATTGGCAGGAGTTAAGGGGTAATCTCTAAAGAACTGGAATGAAAAAGCTGAATGGAATATACTAAAAGTTTTCTGAAAAGCCACTCAAAGGTTGTGGTGACTAATTCTGATTTGTATGTATATGGGGGGGTGGGGTGGGAAGGAAGCAGAGGTGGTTCCCACACTAACAAGCCATTCTTCACTAGTGGGTGTCCTACAATTCAACTCAATTCTGACACTATCTACCTGGAGATAGTGCAACCAAGCAGGACCCTGTGGATCTCCCGGGCGTGGAAGCCTTTCTACGTCCTCTGTTTCTTGTTTGTAGGGAATAGGCTTCAGCCTCTATGACCTTCTCTGAGTTTCAAAGGGCAGATTTAAACAGGGATGGGAGGGGATGAAGAAGTAGGGAAGAAGTCAAGAAACAATAGTGCAGCCTTGGGTCAGGATCTGGTTCCGCCTCAAGGGATATACATAATAATATCTTTGAGCTCTTCTGCAGAACTAAACTCCCAAACAAATGAAAGATGTTAACTACCTGATGAAGCATTTTTCATTCCAGAGACAGTCATAGTTTGATAACCTCCAGAACCAGAGAAGCTCTTTAGGAGACCACCTGAGTTCACCTTAAAGGAATTCAAGCCTTATATACTCAATATGCACTAAATATGCCAGCAAATTTGGAAAACTCATCAGTGGCCACAGGAAAAGTGGAAAAGGTCAGTTTTCATTTCAATCCCAAAGAAAGGCAATGCCAAAGAATGCTCAAACTACCACACAATTGCGCTCATCTCACACGCTAGTAAAGTAATGCTCAAAATTCTCCAAGCCAGGCTTCAGCAATACGTGAACCATGAAGTTCCAGATGTTCAAACTGGTTTTAGAAAAGGCAGAGGAACCAGAGATCAAATTGCCAACATCTGCTGGATCATGGAAAAAGCAAGAGAGTTCCCGAAAAACATCTATTTCTGCTTTATTGACTATGGCAAAGCCTTTGACTGTGTGGATCACAATAAACTGTGGAAAATTCTGAAAGAGATGGGAATACCAGACCACCTGACCTGCCTCTTGAGAAATCTGTATACAGGTCAAGAAGCAACAGTTAGAACTGGACATGGAACAACAGACTGGTTCCAAATTGGGAAAGGAGTATGTCAAGGCTGTATATTGTCACCCTGCTTATTTAACTTCTATGCAGAGTATATCATGAGAAATGCTGGGCTGGAAGAAGCACAGGACGGAATAAAGATTGATGGGAGAAATATCAATAACCTCAGATATGCAGATGACACCACCCTTATGGCAGAAAGTGAAGAAGAACTAAAGAGCTTCTTGATGAAAGTGAAAGAGGAGAGTGAAAAAGTTGGCTTAAGGCTCAACATTCAGAAAACTAAGATCATGGCATCCAGTCCCATCACTTCATGACAAATAGATGGGGAAACAGTAGAAACAGTAACAGAATTTATCTTTTTGGGCTCTTATGAAATTAAAAGATGCTTGCTCCTTGCAAGGAAAGTTATGACCAACCTAGATAGCATATTAAGAAGCAGAGACATTACTTTGCCAACAAAGGTCTGTCTTGTCAAGGCTATGGTTTTTCCAGTAGTTTTGTATGGATGTGAGAGTTGGACTATAGAGAAAGCTGAGCACTGAAGAATTGATGCTTTTGAACTGTGTTGTTGGAAAAGACTCGAGAGTCCCTTGGACTGCAAGGTGATCCAACCAGTCCATCCTAAAGGAAATCAGTCCTGAATATTCATTGGAAGGACTGATTTTGAAGCTGAAACTCCAATACTTTGGCCTCCTGATGCGAAAAACTGACTCATTTGAAAAGACCCTGATGCTGGGAAAGATTGAAGGTGGGAGGAAAAGGGGACAACAGAGGATGAGATGGTTGGATGGCATCACTGACTCAATGGACATGAGTTTGAGTAAACTCTGGCAGTTGGTGATGGACAGGGAGGCCTGGCATGCTGCAGTCCATGGGGTTGCAAAGAGTCGTGACTGAACTGAACTGAACTGAACCGAACTGATACTTATTAGCAACCCCACACTTGAACCATTGCTATAAATCTCCACACCAAATACTTCCAGGTAGGGACAGTTTTGAGGGCATGAGCCTTCTCTGTTCCCTTTGCCTGGAAAAGCAATAAAGCTATTCTTTTCTGTTTAACTCAAAACTCAGCCTCTGAGATTCAATTTGGCACTGGTGCACAGAGGCTGAGCTTTCAGCATCATTGGCTTATTATAAAAGGATATAATTCAGGAAGAGCCTGAGATGCATAGGGAAAGGTATGGGGAAGGGTACAGAGCTTCCAGGTCCTCTCTGAAGCCACTTTCCTAGCACCTCCACTTGTTCACCAACCCAGATGCTCTCTAAACAATGTTCTTTGGGGGTTTTTGTGGAGGCTTCATTATGGAGGATTGATTAAATCATTGGTCACTGGCAATTGATTCAAACTCCAACCCTCTCTTGGGAGGTCAGGGGTAGGATTAAAAGTTTCAACCCCTCTAATCATTTGGTTGGTTCCCCTGGCAATCAACCTCCATCCTTAGGTGCTTTCCAAAAGTCACCTCATCAACCTAAAAGAAAACATCTTTGTTGCTCTCATCACTTAGGAAATTCCAAAAGTTTTAGGAACTCTGTGCCAGAAATGGGGATGAGGACCAAATTATATTATATTATAAGTGTATTTTTTATAATATATTGTATCACAAATTATATTAGTTATATACTATAAATATATTTTATATTTTTATAAAGTATTATATACTCTATTCTATTATAATTATATTACAAATCACAATATCATAGCATCAAAGAACAAACAACATAATCGACTATTACTGGACTGAGATCTGGCAGAGGATGGGAGCTCAAAATGTGAATGCACTGCTACTGAACTGAACTTGGGTTGGCTCGCTCATTAGCAGTGAAGCCAATCTACTGACACTGGTCTGTAGTGAAAGAAAGTACAGTGTTTATTGCTGGGTGTGAAGCAGGGGAAAGGAAGACAAGACTCAGGTTCTTTCCAACTTGGTCTTCGGATTAGAATGTTTTTTTTAGGGGGAAGAACAAAAAGGCTGGAATTAATCATAGTTTTGTGCCATTTATGTGCCATTTCTTAATTGTAGTTTAGGGAGTCAGGATGTCTCTGGTCTATGATTCTCTGGCCTAGTGGCCCATGGCTCAGGGGTCTGTTAGCCTATCTTGCCCTGGGGAAACAACCTGAGTTTGTACGTTGGTGATGATACATACAACAGCAACTGTAGTCATCTAACTCTAGAGGATTAGTGTTCAGTTAGGACAGGATTGAGGTCATGGAGGATGAGAAAGGGAATAAAGTTTTGGATAGAGATATTAATCATAAACTTGGGAAGGGAACTAGGTTTTAGTAGGACTTGGTTTCAATATTACTTGATGACTTTTGCTGCTGACTCAGTGGAGGCAGCCATGAGGCTGAGCTGAGATCTCACTGAGCTAGGAGTTGTCAGAATTACAATTCAGGGCATGCAAAGGGTGTTGTGACCTTATTACTGTAGCCCTCAAGGTTCCTCTGTCCATGGGATTCTCCAGGCCAGAATACTGGAGTGGGTTGCCATGCCCTTCTTCAGGGGATCTTCCTGATCCAGGGATCAAACCCAGGTGTCTTTCATCTCCTGCATTGGCAGGCAGGTTCTTTACCAATAGTGCCACCTGGGAAGCCCCCTGATAAATAGCACTCTACCTCTACTCCTTGGACTGGGAATATAGCAATAAAAATTAACTGGAAGTAAATCAGATCTTGTATGGGCTGTACCTTTCCAGTCATATGGAACCCCCAAAATCCCAAATAAAGTGATCCTGATTGCTACTGTGTCCAGGTGTCTGAAGGAAACAAATAAAAATAACACTGAGGAGAGTAAAATCCTACAGTTGGCTTTAAATTATTTATACACATATTTTTATAAGTCTAATCCATTTTGTAATTTCTAGCGTAATTACTAAAAACAAAACAAAACTAAAAAGAGTGTACATTTTCAAACTAATAGATAAGTGGCACGTGCAAAAAAAAAAAAAAAAACAAAAAAAAACACTACCCTAGAAGACAGGAGATAGGAGAGAAAAAGGAAAGAGTTTGTAGACAAATAGAAAGCACATAGTAAGATGGTAAATATATTCCCCAAAACAACATTATTATGTTAACTATAAATGGGCTAAATGCTCCAGTTAGAAAGTTGTATGTATAATGTGTAACTGGAGATATATATCTATATGCGGATATATATCTCATTGCACCTGGCAGCTTGAGGGATTTTAGTTTCATGACCAGGGATTTAACCTGGGGCCCTCGGCAGTGAAAGCACAGTCTTAATCACTGGACCACCACGGAATTTCATATATACATATATATTTAATTTATTTTTAAGCAATATACCTAAATGAGGAAGATGATAAGGATACAGAAAGATGGAGAGTAAAATATTAACTTCCTGCCAAATTTATTTTAAAATTTGAGCAGTTCCATTAATGTCGGACAAAATAGAATTTAGGGAAGAAGCACTACTAGAGTTAAGGGGCTTTACGTCATAATGATAAAAGATTAAACTCATCAAGAAGATATGGAAATTCTATATTGGCATGTTTTTAATATGATAACTGGAAGGACTGATGTTGAAGCTGAAACTCCAATACTTTGGCCACCTAATGTGAAGAGCTGACTCATTTGGAAAGATCCTGATGCTGGGAAAGATTGAGGGCAGGAGGAGAAGGGGACGACAGAGGATGAGATGGTTGGATAGCATCACCAACTCAGTGGACATGAATTTAGGTAAACTCTGGGAGTTGGTGATGGACAGGGAGGCCTGGCGTGCTGCGGTTCATGGGGTCACAAAGAATCGGACATGACTGAGCAACTGAACTGAACTGAATATGATAACAGCAACAGATATAGAGCAAACTTCAGGCAGAATTGCCTGGAGAAACAAATTCACCCTAATAGTGAAGAATGAGTATTGCACTGATAGCAGCATATTGTAGACTTTTCAAAGTCATGAAGAATATTTACAAAAATTGATGCTATACTGAGCTATAAATAAAATCTTAACAAGTTTAAAGAACTGAAATCAAGTTTAAAGATGAATGGATAAGAAAGCTGTGGTACATATACACAATGGAGTATTACTCAGCCATTAAAAAGAATACATTTGAATCAGTTTTAATAAGGTGGATGAAACTGGAGCCTATTATACAGAGTGAAGTAAGCCAGAAGGAAAAACATAAATATAGTATACTAACGCATATATACGGAATTTAGAAAGATGGTAACGATAACCCTGTATACGAGACAGCAAAAGAGACACTGATGTATAGAACAGTCTTATGGACTCTGTGGGAGAGGGAGAGGGTGGGAAGATTTGGGAGAATGGCATTGAAACATGTGAAATGTCATGTATGAAACGAGATGCCAGTCCAGGTTCAGTGCACGATGCTGGATGCTTGGGGCTGGTGCGCTGGGACGGCCCAGGGGGATGGTATGGGGAGAGGGGAGGGAGGAGGGTTCAGGATGGGGAGCATAAAAAAAAAAAAAAAAAAAAAGAACTGAAATCATATAGAATATGTTCTCTAACAAAGTATATTTATTCTAACAAAATCAATAATAAAGAGATAAATAAAAAATACCTACATGTTTAGAATTTAATTAGTAAGCATCTAAACAAATCATAAGTCTAAGGAAAAAATCACAATTAAAATTAGAAAATATTTTAATTTGTATAATAGTGAAAATGCTACAAATTAAATCTCCTAAGATAGGATTAGACCAGTACTTAGGAGAAAATTTACTATCTTTAATGCATATACTAAAAAGGAAAAACAGGCTGACAACAATTAAGCCATACATCAAATCTCAAGAAATTAGAGGAAATTTCCTGGCAATCCAGTGGTTAGGACTTGGTATTTTCATGACGGTAGCCTAGATTCAACCTCTAGTGCGGAGCCAGGATCCTGCAAGCTACGAGGTGTGGCCAAAAAAAAAAAAGAGAGAGAGAAAAAACAGAAAAGTTAATCCACAGAAATTAGAAGGCAGGAAATAAAACAGATGAGAACATGAACTAACGAAACAGAAAACAGTCAATAAAAAAGATGAACAAAAACCAAAATGTAGTTATTTGAAAAGACCAATAAAATCAATTAACTTCTGGTGAGTGTACCGAAAAAAGAAAGAGAAGGAACACATAATCAATATATAAAAAGATAAGAGGATACTATGAACAACTTTTTATCCCCAAATTGAAGATTTAAATGAAATATTTAGACTCCTGGAAAAATACCAAACTTACCAAAACTGACATAAGAGGGAAGTCGCTCAATCATGTCCGACTCTTAGCGACCCCATGGACTGCAGCCTACCAGGCTCCTCCATCCATGGGATTTTCCAGGCAAGAGTGCTGGAGTGGGATGCCATTGCCTTCTCCGATTAGTAAACACAGAAAACCTAAATACTTCTCTAACTATTACAGAAATACAGTCTCTTATTAAAGAGCATCCTGCAAAGAAAATTTATGCTCTGATTGGCTCAAGTGGAGAATTCTACCAAGCAAGGAGGAAATGCCAATAATCCTATGGTCTTTTTCTTCAGCTAATTTCAGAAGATGAACATAATCTTGTACTAATATGACAGATTCTGCACATATGCAAAGAAAAATACAGATGAATTTCATTTACAAATATAGCTGCCAAAATTCTAACAAAATGTTAACAAACCGAATTCAACAATGTATAAAATAACACATCATGATCAAATCGAGCTCATTCTTGGAAATAAAAATACAGACTAACATCACAAGTTCAGTGTCAAAGTGTTAGTCACTCAATTGTGTCTGACTGTTTGCAATCCCATGAACTGTGGTCCACCAGGCTCCTCTGTTGATGGAATTCTCCAAGCAAGAATACTGGAGTGGGATCTCCAGGGGATCTTCCAATCCAGGGATCAACCCTGGATTTCCTGTGTTGCAGACAGATTCTTTACTGTCTGAGCCACCAGGGAAGCGGAGTTCAATAAATGTAAATGTGAATATTGACAGATTATATGAGGAAAGTCATATAATCATCTTAATTGAATCAGGAAAAAAAAATTGATAAAATTCAGTATCTGTTTATAACTAGGAAAAAGTACTGTTGACAAACTAAAATTGAAGGTATCTTTTTAGGGATAAAGGACATCTAAAAAAAGCAAAATGGAACTAATGAAATGTTGGAAACTTTCTCTTTGAGATCAGTGTATTAATCATGTCTTATTTTTTCGTATCTTATAATATTTTAACATCTTAAAAATCTTAATGGTGGAGGGGAGGCTGGCTTCCTTGGGCTAGTAATTCCTGAAATTGGTAAATACTTTACTCGGGAGCATGCCTCTCATGTGCAAGCCAATCACCTCCTTTATCTAATGCTTACACACTAAGCAAATATTTCCCCTGGCCTAAGTCATCCCCAGGCCAGGAACCAAGTAGCTAGAAAGGACCCCATAGCCCAAAGCCCACAATTTATTACTAATAATAACTAATCCTAAACTGTTTTACTTTGCCCTGCCTTTCTCAAAAAACTCCAATAAGGGTTCTGGGTTTAGGCTTTTCCCTCTCTCCTGTCTGTCTCCTGACCACTCATGTGGTCTGAATGATGTGGCCTCTTCTCTCAGGAAATGTGAGTAATTCTTATTTCAATGGCATTAGCTTTCATGTCATCATTTAGTCACCTCAATAAATTAAAATCCCACAGTTACAAATCACACAATCAGGAAAAATACAAGGATGCCCATTATAACTATTTCCATTTAGAACTGTAGCAGAGTCCCAGTCTGAGCCATTACATAAGAAAAAGAAATAAGAATTATAAGGATTGGAAAGGAAGAAACAAACTAATTGTTTAAAGATGATATGATTATGATAAAACCCAGAATAATCTATGAATACAATATTAGTTTTTAGCCAAATTGAGCAGTGGATACAAAGTCAATACAAAAATTAACTATTTCTATATACCAGCAGCCAATAGTTTAAAAAGGAAACAAAAAAGAGATAACCATTCAAAATAGCTTAACAAATCAAGTCCCAAGGTATAAATAAAAAAAGTGCAAACCCTTTGTGAAGAAAACTATAAAACTTAATGAAAGAAAATAAAGGCAACTGAAATGTACCATGTTTATGGATCTGATGACTCCACACCAACAAAAAGAAAAAGGAGGAGGAGGAGAGGAAGAGAAAGAAAAAAAGGAGAGATATTGAACCCATAATCAATCCACACCATGACAAGTCAGTTTTGGGTAGAAAGTAGATCTCAATGTCAAATATAAAGAATAAAAATTTTTGAAGATAATCTAGGAAAATATCCTTATGATCACTGGCCAGGGAAAGATACTTTAAAACAAGCCACAGAAAATAATGATTGCTGAATTTCGCTGCACGAGTCAGAAGACACATTAAGACTCATTAAGAGAAGAAAAAAAGTCACAGAGAAAAAACATTTGTGATGCACCTAACAAAAAGCTCACATCCAAATATAAAAAGAACTTCTACAGTGCAATAAAAGACATATAACAAATAACGACAACAACAAACGGAGACAAAAGACAAAATACCAAATAACCAGACAGCCCAATGGAAAAATGGAAAAGACATGAATTGACAGTTCACAAAAGAGGATGTCTAAATGGTCAATAAACATGTGTACAGATATCCAAACTCACTGGTAATCAAGATAACGCAAATTAAAACTACAGTGAGGTACAACTACTTACCACACTGGGTAAAACTTAAATTCTAACCTTAAGAAGTGTTAGCAAAGATGTGGAACCACAGAAAAGTTCATATACTGCTGGTCGGGTGGCAGGTGGTTAATTATTTCAACCATTTCAGGAAACTGTTTGGCATTATCCAGTGAAGTTGTAGATTTGCATATCCTTTGACACAAATTCCTCTCCCAAGTATATACCCTAAAAAAATGTGTGCTATGTTCACCAGGATACATGTACAAGAATATTTAGAGATGGGTCAATTGAAATAGCCCCAAACTGGAGAACTATAAAGTGAAGCAGTGCGGTGATGACTATAAAATTCAAGAGAGTTGTTAGGGGAGGGGTAAGTGATTGGGTCCCTCACCTTTAGCCAGATATCCTGGAGTGTGAAGTCAAGGTGACCTTAAGAAGCATTACTACGAACAAAGCTAGTGGAGTCGATGGAATTCCAGCTGAGCTATTTCAAATCCTAAAAGAAGAGTCTCTTGATGAGAGTAAAAGAGGAGAGTGAAATGCTGACTTAAAACTCAACATTGAGAAAACTACCATCATGGTATCCAGTCCCACCAGTGCATGGCAAATAGATGGGGAAACAATGAAAACAGTGACAGATTTTATTTTCTTGGGGTCCAAAACCACTGCAGACAGTGACCAAACTATGACAAACCTAGACAGCATATTAAAAGCCAGACATATCAATTTGCCAACAGAGGTCCATATAATCAAAGCTATGGTTTTTCTAGTACTCATGTACGGATGGGAAAGTTGGTCCATAAAGAAGGCTGGGTTCTGAAGAATAGATGCTTTTGAACTGTGGTGCTGGAGAAGACTCTTGCAAGGAGATCAAACCAGTCAATCCTAAAGGAAATCAACCCTGAATATTCACTGGAAGAACTGATGCTAAAGCTGAAGTTCTAATGCATTGGCCACCTGATGCTGCTGCTGCTGCTGCTGCTAAGTCGCTTCAGTCGTGTCTGACTCTGTGCGATCCCATAGACGGCAGCCCACCAGGCCCCGCCGTCCCTGGGACTCTCCAGGCAAGAACACTGGAGTGGGTTGCCATTTCCTTCTCCAATGCATGAAAATGAAAAGTAAAGGTGAAGTCGCTCAGTCGTGTCCGACTCTTAGCGACCCCATGGACTGCAGCCTACCAGGCTCCTCTGTCCATGGGATTTTCCAGGCAAGAGTACTGGAGTGGGGTGCCATTGCCTTCTCCCACCTAATACAAAGAACCAATTCATTGGAAAAAACCCTGATGCTGGGAAAGATTGAGGGCAGGAGGAGAAGGGGGCGACAGAGGATGAGATGGTTGAATGGCATCACCGATTCAATGGACAGGAGTCTGAGGCAAATTCAAGGAGATAGCGAAGGACAGGGAAGCCTAGCGTGCTGTAGTCCATGGGGATCGCAAAGAGTTGAACAGGACTGAGTGACTGAACAAATGATTGGGTCAGGGCATTCTTAGGATTTGACCAGGAATCCTAGGTAGTTAGCTCCAAATGTATTTGCATTCACACCCATGTTGATGATTACAACAGCGTGACAATTCTCAAGGGTTATGGAATGGAATTCTCCTTTACAATACAGACTTATGTAAAGCCCTGAGGCAATGAGATTCAGGGCAAGCAGGCAAAGAAGGATAAGTGGAAATAAACTGGAACACACAAAGATTCCTCTTGGGAGCCAAAGGGAAGCTTAAGGAGAGGCTCTGTCCAGTCAGAGGGTCTTAAAGGGATATAAAAAAGGGAGGCATGGTATTGGTTCTGAGTAAAACATATGCATCCCGTATTTTCTCCGCAGACTCATCTTACACCATTAATATAAATGTACCATCCTACTCTATGGTGCCATTACTTCCTGTGTAAGGTAAGTCTGAGGAGAAAATATGAGATACATACGTTTTACTCAGAACCAATACCATGCCTCCCTTTTTTGTATCCCTTCTAGATACTTTAGGATACTGTAGATTCCAAGTGTTCTTATGTTACTGAAACAGATATATTACTCACTGAACTGTATACTTATCTTGTATTTCTCTTCATATAATTTATAGGAAAAATGAGTCAATAAATGTACATATAAATGACATTTATTTGTATATTTTGAATAGTTTCCATGTAAATAAATTCACATTTGAGAGAAAAATCTTTGCTAGATCAGGGCATCGTGATTGTTGGTTCAGGGACTTTGATCAACCATCACCACTGCCCTGAGTGTCACGGCTCTGGTCTCTTTAGGCGGAACAATTTCCTCAGCTCCTATGGAACTGGAGCACAGTATGAGGTCTTCTAGCCACAAGAGAGGGCAGAAATCATACACATGAACATTTTGAACCTGCACCTGTGCTGTCCATAACCTAAGACTTAGTGAAAGGATTAAATCAAAGTCAAGGGCAACATGTATGGTAAACGACTTTAATTTTTTTGGCCACATGGTTTGCAGGATTTTAGTTACGTGACCAGGGACTGACCCCTAGCCGCGGCACTGAAAGCGCCAAGTCCTAACCACTGGACCGACAGGGAGTTTCTGGTAAGTGACTATTTAAAAGAACTTTTTGGTTATAAGTTTTGAAGAAGATACCTCATCAATGTTGCTAAAATAACAGGCATTTTCTTTTCTATCGGTTTATCTCCTTAGTTTGCCTTTAATATCCTGTGGGCTTCAGAAATATTAAGAAACAATTTGGTGCTGCTTGGGTGGGTTGGGATGTGACGGTGTGGATGTGATAAGGGAGAAGAAAAACACTTACCTGGATATGGCTGTTGCTGCAGCTCAACTCAGAAATGATGACAGATATAATGAGGAAAATAATAGTCACTTTAAAAATGATTTGGCAGTAATTTTATTTGTTGTGCAATAAAATGACTGGCCTGTGGCTGTATATGTAGATTCAGGAGTAAACTTTCAAAGCATGCTCAGGAGGCATGCATGGTAATCCTATTATCAGATAACAGGATTTGTGCACATACCTCCCACATGCAGCATCAGTAACCCACCCTTTCAGTATTGCTGTGAAATGCAATTTGTGTGCAGATGAAAAGTTTACAGAACATGGGCCTGTGCCATGAAGCTCAACAAAGCCAGCGCACTGTGTGGCAAGGTTTCTGAACCCAACCCCTGTTGTTCCTGCTGTCTCCCTCCTTATTGATTTCTGTCCCTTGGCCAAGCTGGCTTTGTAATGGTCTGTATCCACCCAGAAACTTGCAAAATGAGCTAATCAAATAGGGCAGCAGAAACCAATCCTGAATTTCTAGGCGGTTTCGGAGTCATGCCATACAGGGAGGTGAAGAGATGACTGGGTCAAACAAATGGTGGCTGAGTGTATGGTGTGAGGTGGTCAAATGGCATGAATTTTGGATAATCATTTTTTACAGAAATATCCAGAGAAGTAGGCAAAGCAAAAATTAGAGGCAAAAACTGGACTAAGTCTTAGTCTGCTAGAGCTGCCATAACAAAATACCACAGACTGGGTGGCTTAAACAACAGGAATTTATTTTCTCACAGTTCTGGAGGCTGGAAGTTCAAGATCAAGGTGTCAGCAAATTTGGTTTCTCCTGAGACTTCTGTCTGTCCTTGGCTTGCAGACGGATGCCTTCTAGCTGTGCCCTCACATGGCCTTTTCACCAGACCCCTTGGTGTCCTTTCCTCTTCTTTTTTAAAATTTATTTTTATTTATTTATTTGGCTGCACTGGGAGTTAGTTGTGGCATGCTAAATCTTTGATCTTTGTTGTGGCCTGTGGAATCTTCTAGCTGTGGCATTCGAACTCTTAATTAATTTCGGGATGCGGGATCTAGTTCCCTGACCAGGGATTGAATCCGGGCCCCCTGCATTGGCAGCGTGCAGTCTCAGCCACTGGACTACCAGGGAAGTCCCTCTTCCTCTTCTTATGAGGATCCAGTTATTGGATTCAGGCCCCACCTTCATGACCTCATTTAAACTTAATTACCTTTTAAAGACCGTATCTCCAAATATAGTCACAGGGAGGGTTTCAACATACGAATTTTGAGAGAACACAATTCAGAACAGAAAATGACATGAGTAGTGCTTTTAAAATAAGGTCTTGCCAATACCTTATTGGTATTGGCAAGACATTCAGCCAATATGTGCATGCTCAGTCCTGCTCTTTGCGACCCTATGGACTGTAGCCTGCCAGGCTACTCTGTCCAGGAATTTTCCAGGCAAGAATACTGGAGCGGGTTGCCATTTTCTACTCCAGGGTACATACAACCAAGAGGCACATTAAAAGATGTTCAACATTGCCAATTATAAGAAAAATGCAACTCAAGCTACAATGAGGTACTACCTCATACTGGTCAGAATGGCCATCATTAAGAAGTCTGTAAATAACAGAGGCTGGAGAAACTGTGGAGAAAAGGGAACTCTTTTATACTGTTTGTGGGAATGTAAATTGGTGTAGACACCATGGAAAACAGTATGGAGGTTCCTCAAAAAACCAAAAGCAGAGTTGCCATATGACCTAGCAATCCCACTCTTGGGCATATATACAGAGAAAACTCTAATTTTAACTAATACAATATTGTAAAGTTTAAAAATAAAATAAAATTAAAAAAAATAAAAATAAGAAGGGAAAAAATTAAAAAAAAAAAGATATGTACAGTGCAGTATTCAATAGCAGCATTACTTACAATAGCCAACACATGGAAGGAACCTAAATGCCCATCAACAGATGACAGGATACGAAAGGTGTGGTATACATGGAATACTACTCGGCCATAAAAAAGAATGAAGTGCCATCTGCAGCAACATGGATGGACTTAGAGATGATCACACTAAGTGAAGTAAGAAAGAGAGAGACAAATAGCATATGCTATCATTTATAAGCGGAATCTAGCATATGACACAAATGAACTTTTTACAAAACAGAAACAGGCTCACAGGCATAGAAAACAAATATGCAGTTACCAAAGGGAACGGGGTAGGGGTATAAATTAGGAGTTTGAGATTAGTAGATACAAACTACTACATAGAAAATACTATACATAAACAACAAGGTCCTACTATATAGCAAAGGGCATCATATTCTACTACTGTAGGAATGTGTTGAATCTATAGATCCCAAAGGAAAAAAGGTCCTGCTATTCACATTTTAAGGTTTTTGTTCAACCTGTTCTATTTTCTTTTGATAAAGCTTACAATAACTGGTATATAGTTTCACATGAACATCATAAAGAGCAGCAGATGTTAGTAACAGAAGCTGCTGTGAAAAATATGGAAAAGAATACACTCATTACTTCTATTGCTTATGAGTGTGAAAATAAAGATTTACACTTTTATTTTCTTAAAAACTGAATGTGTGGAAAATTCACATATTGATAGGTGAATTTCTTCATTCTTTCCAACAAGCTAATCAAGATGGGAAAGTTATTTTAATAAAATGTATTTATGTTAACCATTGCCTTTAAGACAATGTGATTGCATATGGTTTAAAGAATGGATAATCATTCAATGTACCCCTTCATGGGTACATTCATGGGTACAATGTACCCATTCCTGGGTTAAGCAATGAGTACAAATAAGACAAATAGATTTAGTTGGGAGAAAGTTCTAAATCATGAGATATATGTGAAATTTGGATATTGGGATTCTGTTGGTGGCTGATAAGGAAATAGGTTGTTCTAGCTCTTTTCTTTTCCTTGTAAAACTTGGAATCAGCTTATCTATTTCTACAAAAAAGCCTGCTGGGATATTTATTGGGAATGTGTTGAATCTATAAATTCATATGACAAGAACTGATATCATAATAATACTGTATATTCTGACCTGTGAGCTCAGTACATTTATACTTTCCAGAGTCTATGGCTCTTGTACTATTTTGCTAGATTTACTCCTAAGCATTTCATGTTTTTTGATGCTATAGTCAACAATTCTGCTTTAAAATTTCAATTTTCAATTGTCTTCTACTGGTACACAGAATTACATTCAATAATTTTTTCCCTAAGTACTTAAAATTCATTTCATCCTTAATAAATACAGTGAAATACTCTTATGATTAAATGATGCTCTTAACATTATTATCAAATGCTTGATTTTGAATCAACATTTCTAATGCATATCTGCTTATCTTCGGGGTTTACTATGCTATGCTTTTATGTAGTTTTTTAAAAAATAATTAAATTGGAGGCTAATTACAATATTGTGGTGATTTTCACCATATATCAACATGAATTAGGCATGGGTGTCCAGGCATCCCCCTATCCTGAACTCCCCTCTGACCTCCCTCCCCACCCCATCCCTCTGGGTTGTCCCAGAGCACCAACTTTGAGGGCCGTGCTTCATGTATCAAACTTGCACTGGTCATCTATTTTACATATGGTAATATACATGCTTCAAAGCTATTCTTTCATATCGTCCCACCCTCGCCTTCTCCCACAGAGTCCAGAAGTCTGTTCTTTACATCTATGTCTCTTTTGCTGTCCTGCATATAGGGTCGTCGTTACCGTCTTTCTAAATTCATACATATGCGTTAATATACTGTATTGGTGCTTCTCTTTTGATCTTACTTCACTCTGTATAATAGGCTCCAGTTTTGTCTACCTCATTAGAACTGACTCAAATGCATTCTTTTTTTTTTATAGCTTTGGAGTAATATTCCATTGTGTATATGTACCATAACTTCCTTATCCATTTGTCTTCTGTTGGACATCCAGGTTGCTTTCATGTTCTAGCTATCATAAACAGTGCTGCAATGAACATTGGAGTACATGTGTCTCTTTCAGTTCTGGTTTCCTCACTGTGTATGCCCAGCAGTGGGGTTGCTGGGTCGTATGGCAGTTCTATGTCCAGTTTTTTAAGCAATCTCTACACTGTTCTCCATAGTGGCTGTACTAGTTTGCATTCCCACCAACAGTATAAGAGGGTTCCCTTTTCTCCACATTCTCTCCAGCATTTATTGTTTGTAGACTTTTTGATGACAGCTACTTTGACCAGCATGAGATAGAAGTACCTCATTGTGGTTTTGATTTGTCTTTCTCTGATAATGAGTGATGTTGAGCATCTTTTCATGTTTTTGTTAGCCATCTGTATGTCTTTTTTGCAGAAATATTACAATGAATTTTTTTTATATTGAACCTGTATCTTGCAATCTTACAAAACTCATACTTTATAGTCATTTTTTCTTTCTTTCTTTTTTTTTTGGTATATGAATTTACTCCATAGAAAATCATGTCTTCTGCAAATAAGGGGAAGCTTATTTCCAATATGCATGTCTTTTATATCTTTTTCTTGCTTTAGTCCTTTGGGTCTCCATTATGATGCAGAGTAGCAGAAATGAGAGCGGACATCCTTCTCTCATTTCTGATCTGAGGGGGAAATCATTCAATCTTTTATCAGTAATAATGATATTAAAAGTAAGATTTTTGTGGATGTCCTTTATCAGCTTCTACCTTAAGGAATCAGAAAAAGAAGAGAAAATCAAGCCCAAAGTAAGCAGAATAAGGGGGTGGGGGAGGGAATAAACATGGCAGAAATCAGTGAAACAGAAAACAACAGGGGAAACGGGTCAGTGAGATCAAAATCTGGTTATTTGAGATCAGTAAATTGATACACCTCCAATCAGACTGAGAAAAGAACACTATCTTCTGACTTTTATGGTTTCTGTTGAGAAGATGACTGTTCATCTTATTGTTCCTCCTTTGAAGATAATGTCTTTTGTTTTGCCTGATTTAAAAATTTCCTCCTTTTCTTTTGTTTTTAGCTCTTTCGCTCTGATATCCTGGTTATGCTTTTCTTTGTAGTTATTCTGATTAGGATTCATAGGACTTCTTGAATGTGTGATTTGCAGTCTTCCATCAAATTTGTATTATTATCCCTTGTCTTTTCAACTGTATTGCTGCCAGAGAATATGGTCTTCACGATGCTGATTCTTTGAGATGTGTTGAGACGTGTTATGGCTGAGTTGAGTGTGGATTTTAAGAAATACTGCTTGTGAGGTTGAGAAGAATGTGTGTTCTCTACTTGTTAGATATCTAATTTTAAATATGTTAATTATAGCAATTTTGTTATACTTGTTCTTCAAGCATTCTTTATTCAAATTAATATGTTATCTTCTAGACCACCAATAATTACAAAGGTGTGATAACATATGCTATGATGATTTTGAGGCAATTTTATTCTGTGCATTCAAATTTAAATTTGCTATAATTACATAGTGAACTGAAAACTTTTACCATTATATAATAACCTTCTCTATTCCCAATAATGCTCTTTGTTTTATATTTTATCTAATATCAGTGTAGTGATCTATGATTGTTCTGGCATTGTCTGGAATTTCTTTTTTAATCTTTTGACATTTTTATATTTTAGGTGTGACTATAAACTTTTTCTTTAGGTTTTGCTAAAGAAAAAACAGATTAAATAAATTTTTAACTTTTAATTAATTCATTTATATTTATTGTCATTATTGATATAATTGGACTTGTTTCTATCAATGTAAATTTTTCCTTAGGGGCCTTCGTGGTGGTCCAGTGCCGAATACTCTGCCCTCCCAAGGCAGGGGACTTGGGTTTGATCCCTGGTCAGGGAACTAGATTCCACATGCCTCAAGTAAAAGATGCTGCATGCTACTTGGCTGTGCTAAGTAAAATAAACAAATATTAATTTTTTTCTCCTTTCTGTTTCACTTGCTTCTTTCCTTCGTTTTCCTTTTCAAGATTAATTCAATTTTTTAGTTAAAGATTTTTCTTAACAAATTTTCCCCTCATCCAGTTAAGATGAAATATTCTTTTAGTAATTACTATTGAAATTGTATCATGCATATTAAATTTAAGTAAGTCTAAAGTAAGTTAATATGTTAAACATGCTCCTGAACGATGCAAGATGCAAGAATCTTAGAACACTTTTCCATCAGCTACTTACTTCTCATTGGTGAGTCAAAACCAAAATCTGGAGACTGAAGAATCTCCAAATGCTACTTAAGTCTAGAACTTCAGTTCTGTATTTTATTGCTTAAACACTATAAATTAGAACCCCACCTCTCCTTCCTTCTTTCTTTCTAATCTTCTTCCTTGAATGAGGTAATTTAAAATTAAAGATGTAAAAATTACATCTTTACCAATTTATTCACTAATAATTTGCATTTTAGACTTTTCTTTAACAATAGCTTTGTTTCTTACTAATGCACATTCTTTACAAGTTCCTAAAACTGTTGATGGCAAACTCTTTAGATTTTTGTTCAACTGAAAATGTCTTCATTTTTTCATTATTTCCGAAAAGATAATTTTGCAGAATACATAATTATAAGCTGACAGTTAATTTTTCCCCTTGTTCAGTTGCTAAGTTGTATCTGACTCTTTGCAACCCCATGGACTGCAGTGCATCAGGCTCCTCTGTCCTCCACTACCTCTGGGAGTTTGCTCAAATTCATGTCTACTGAGTTGGTGATGCTTTCAAACCATCTAGTCCTCTTGCTGCTCCCTTCTCCTTTTGCTTCCAGGCTTTCTCAGCATCAGAGTCTTTTCTAAAGAGTTGACTCTTCACATCAGGTTGCCAAGGCACTGGAGCTTCAGCTTTACTATCAGTCCTTTCAATGAATATTCAGGGTTGAATTCCCTTAGTATTGACTGGTTTGATCTCTGTGCAGTCCAAGGTACTCTCAAAAGTTTTCTCCAGCACCACAATTCAAAAGCATCAATTTTTCAGGGTTCAACCTTCTTTATGGACCAATTCTCATATCCATACATGACTACTGAAAAAACTACAGCTTTGACTATATGGACTTTTGTTGGCAAGGTTATGTCTCTGTCTTTTAATATGCTCTCTAGATTTGTCCCAACTTTCCTTTCAAAAAGCAAGTGTCTTTTAATTTCATGGCTGCAGTCACCATCTGCCGTGATTTTGGAGGCCAAGAAAATAAAGTCTGTCACTGTTTCCATTTTTCCCCATCTATTTGCCATGATCTTAGTATTTTGAATGTTGAGTTTTAAGCCAGCGTTTTCACTCTCCTCTTTCACCTTCATCACGAGGTTCTTTAGTTCCTCTTCACTTTCTACCATTAGGTGATGTCATCTGCATATCTGAGATTATTGATATTTCTCCTGGCAACCTGGATTTCAGCTTGTAATTCATCCAGCCCAGCATTCACATGATGTACTCCATATAAAAGTTAAATAAGCCAGGTGACAGTATATACCCTTGATGTACTCCTTTCTCAATTTTGAATCAGTCAGTTAGTTATTAGATGTCTTGTTCTGTTTTTTTCTTGATTTCATACAGATTTCTTAGGAGACAGGAACAGTGGTCTGGTATTCCCATCTCTTTAAGAATTTTCCATGGTTTGTTGTGATCCACACAGTCAAAGGCTTTAGCATAGTCAATGAAGCAGAAGTAGATGTTTTTCTGGAACTCCCTCGCTTTCTCCATGATTCAGTGATCCTGTCTTTTTGCTTTCTATCGGTATGGTTGAGAGGAAAACATCATTCTTTATCAGGTTGCTTTTAAAGTCTTTTTGTCTTTTGTGATCTGCAATTTCACTACAATGTATCTTTGTCGGTTTCTTTTTATTTATCTTGTTTATTATATATCAGCTTCCTTTACTGATACTTCTGAGTTTATGTATCTTATCAATTTTGGAAATTCCTTGATCATTTTCTCTCCAAATATTGCAGTTCCTCCATTCTATTTTCTTCTTTAGGATTCTGAATGGAAGTATTTTAAAGTCTTTCATTTTATTCTCTATAACTTTCAATCTCTATATTAATTTTTATCTTCTTTTTTCTCTACATGGGATTCTGGATATTCTTTCAGATATATCTTCCAGTTTACCAATTCTCTTTTCATTTACATTTAATCTGCAGTCTAAACCATCTATTTTCTTTTTCAACAATTACATTTTTTATTCCCAAAAGTTCTTTTCATTTTCATTTTTTTCAAGTTGGCAGAATATTTTTGATAATCCCTTAACAATTACTTGTTCTGTGAAAGCATGTTTAATTATTTGAACAATTTATATATAGAAATGTTATAATCTGTATCTGACAATTTCCAAAATGTGAATTCCTTAGGGACTGGAATCTATTTGATGACTTGCAATGATGGTGTCTTTTTCACATGTGTATTTTCTGATTTTGGTTTTGAGCCCATATTTGCTTTCTCTTAATATGGATCTTTGGGTAATACAATGGGGATAGTTTTCTTAAGAGAATATTTATTTGTAATTGTGCTAGGCAACAGGGAGACCATTGAGCTGGAACATTTCAGTTTCCTTTGAGATCAGCTTAATGTGGGATTCTCAAGTTCAACTCTTATAGTAGCTTCTAGCCCAAGACTTGGTCCAGCTATCAAAGCTCTAATATTGGCTTATGCCTTTAGGCCACTCTACCTTTCCCTTCTTAATACTGCGCATCATTCTGCATTCTTGAAATTTATTTTTGGAGAGAGTATCCTGAAAAATTACCTTTTTTTCTTACAACTATAGACATGCAATAAAGGATGGCTTATCAGGATCTACTTGTTTTTTGGTGGGAGGCCCTCTCAGAATATTAGCTCCTCTTACTTCCAGAAAAGGAAATCTGAAGTTTTTTCCTCAAGTGTCTGTTTAATAAGATTAAAAAAATTACAACTAGATCTTCAGCTGAGTTAAAAAAAGGTAATTCAGACAACAAAACCTATCTTATTCACCATGATTAAGCAGTGTTCCTCACAGCCCCAGTTTTATGATCTGCCCATTCACTTTATCTTGCATATAGAATGCAAACTTGCCACGGAGGGTTAGATTTAGAATATTCAAATGAGCAAGTATCTTTTAACACAAACACAAGTTGTGTATACAATTTGGCAGATTGAAGATTAGAGAAAAGACTTGGAGTTTCTTACAAAGCAAATAGAAGCATGAGAACATTACTGAATGAAGGCAATGAGCTGCATCTCTCTAAAAAGTTAAATAAAAAAGCAAAGAGATCAACAACTTGGCATTAATGAGATTGTAAAATTAAAAATTTTACAACATTTTTCTCTTAAATCTTCATACACACCCAGAGCATGTGTTTCTGCTCAGTTGCTTCAGTTGTGTCCAGCTCTTTGTGACCCCATGGACTGTAGCCTGCTAGGCTGATCTGTCTATGGGATTCTCCAGGCAAGAATACTATAGTGGGTTGCCATGTCCTCCTCCAGGGGACCTTTTCAACCCAGGGATCAAACTACTGTCTCCTGTGTCTCCTGCATTGCAGATGGATTCTTTACTGCTGAGCCACCAGGGAAGCCCATATCCAAAGCAGTCAAAGTTTTTTTCTGTGACTACATCAGTGTGTAAATTTGACTATTTTAAAGTTTTGCAGGTATCTCTGAATTGTATACTTAAAGTTAAAAATGTGCTGTATAAGGTAGAACACCACTGATACATCAACTATAGTCTTCTTATGAACAATAATGGTCGTGAAATCAACAGCTTGAAATACCAGCTATATTTTTTCAAATACAAAATACAATGTATTCTTTGACTTATGTGTATCTCAATTCAGAAAATACTATTTAAGGTAAGAAGAAGCTGTGAGTAGCAGATTGAAGGGAGATTACTTTTTGAAATTGCACAACAGAGTCTTCATGGAGGGCATGGCAAATTGGTCTGGACGGTTGAATCTCTAGGTAAGACTGATTTTCGGGTGCTATTTGTTGACAGATAAACACGTGTGGTCTTGCAGAGGCTTGATCCCCATTCACATTTTATTAAAAAAATGTTATCTGTTTATTTTTGGCTGTGCTGGGTCTTCATTGCTGTTTGAGTTTTTCTTTAGTTGTGGTGGGTAGGGACAGCTCTCTCGTTGCAGTGCTTGGGTTTCTCATTACAGTGGCTTCTCCTGTTGCGGAACACAGGCTCCAGGGTGCATGGGCTTCAACAGTTGTGGCACGTGAGCTCAGCAGTTGTGGCTCACTGGCTTAGTTGCACTGTGGCACGTGGGATCTTCCCAGACCAGGGATTGAACCCAAGTCTCCTGCATTGACAGGCAGATTCTTTATCACTGAGCCACCAGAGAAGCCCCCTTGTTCACATTTTAAAGTGTCTCTTCAGTTCTCATAAAATTAACTTTATGTTTACCCCCCATCTCTGGGTCTTAGTTAGTTTCCTAGTACACCAAAGATGCAAGACCAAGTGTTCTCTAAGGTTTCTCCTAGCACTATCAGTCTGGTGTAATATATGAAAGTAGGGTATATTTTAGTATTCATCACAGCCTTCTCTCACCACCACATTAAACAGTGTACAGTAGAATAAGGGAGGCTATTAACCACAGACAAGAAATCCAGATACGAAAAATTTAAAAAAGGTATTTAAATTGGAATGGAAGAGATAAAACTGTGACTATTTGCAGATGACATGATGCTCTATATAGAAACCTCTAAAGTCACCACACAAAAACTATTAGAACTAATAAATGAACTCAACAAGGTAGCAAAATACAAGATTAATATACAGAAATATGTTGCATTTCTTAACAATGAAATGTCAGAACAAAATCCCATTAAATATCATGCCAAAGGACTTCCCTGATGGTACTGTGGATGGGAATCTGCCTGCCAAAGCAGGGGACACAGGTTCGATCTCTGGTCAGGGAAGATTCCACATGCCTCAGAGCAGCTAAGCCTGTGTGCCACAACAATTGAGATTGTGCTCTAGAGCCCGTGAGCTGCAACTACTGAAGCCCTTGAGCCTAGAGCCTGTGCCCCACAACAAGAGAAGCCATTGCAATGAGAAGCCTGTGTACTGCAACTAGAGAAAGCCTTTGCACAGCAACAAAGACCCAATGCAACAACAACAACAACAAAAAGTGTAAAATTAAAAAAAACCCCAAAATACCCCAGCAATATAGGAATCAACTTAATCAAGGAGGTGAAAGACCTATACATTGAAAACCACAAAACATTGATAAAGGAAGTTGATAACTCAAAGAAATGGAAAGACACTCCATGCTATTGTTTTGGAAGAAATACCATTGTTAAAATGGCCACACTGCCCAAAACAATCTACAGATTTAATGTGAATCCTATCAAAATACCCTTGACAGTTTTCACAGAACTAGTACAAATAATCCTAAAATCTATGTGTAACCATATAAGACTCAGAATTGCCAAAGTAATTCTGAGGAAAAAGAACAAAGCTGGAAGTATAACTCTTTCAGACCTCAGACAATATTGCAAAGTGACAGTAATCAAAACAGCATGGTATTGGCACAAAGACAGGCACATAGATGAATGAAACAGAATAAAAAGCCCAGAAAAAAACTCACACACCTATTGTCAATTAATCTTCAACAAAGGAGGCAAAGGTGTACGATGGAGAAAAGACAGTCTCTTCAACACATGGCATTGGGAAAGCTGGACAGCTACCTATAAATCAATGAAATTAGGACAGTCCCTCATACTATATACAAAAATAAACTCAAAATGGTTTAAAGACCAAAATATAAGACATGACACCATAAAATTCCTAGAAGAGAACATAGACAATACTTTCTTGGACATAAATCATATCAATATATTCTTAGGTCAGCCTCCGAAGGCAAAAGAATTAAAAACAAAAATAAACAAAAGTGACCAAATCAAACTTAAAATCTTTTGCACATGAAAAGAAACCATCAACAAAACTAAAAGATGATCTACAGAGTGGGAGAAAGTATTTGTAAATGAAATGACTGACAAGGGATTAATATCCAAAATATACAAACAGCTCATATGACTCAATTAAAAAATTAACAAACAAACAAACCACAAATAACCCAATCAAAAAATGGGCAGAAGACCTAAATAGACATTTGCCCAAAGTGAAAGTCTCTCAGTAGTGTCCAGCTCTTTGCAACCTCACGGACTATACAGTCCATGGAATTCTCCAGGCCAGAATACTGGAATGGGTAGCTTTTCCCTTCTCTGGGGATCTTCCCAATCCAGGGATTGAACCCAGGTCTTCCATATTGCAGGCAGATTCTTTACCAACTGAGCTATGAGGGAAGCCCAAAGAAGATATACAGATGGACAATATGAAAAGATGGACAACATGAAAAGATGCTTAACATCACTAATTATTAGAGAAATGCAAATTGTAATCATAATGAGGTATTACCTCATACCAGTTAGAATGGCTATCATTAAAAAGTCTACAAATAATAAATGCTGGAGATGGTGTGGAGAAAAGGGAACTCTCTTACACTATTGTTGGAAATATAAATTGGTGCAGCCACTAGGGAAAAAAGTATGGAAATTCCTTAAAAAACTAAAACTAGAGCTAATATATGATCCTGCAATCCCACTCCTGGGCATATATCCAGAAAAGACAAAAACTCTAATTTGAAAAGATAATGCACCCAATGTGCATAGCAGCACTACTTACAATAGCCAAGATATGGAAACAACTTAAATGCCCAACAACTGTTGATTGGTTTAAGAAGATGTTGTGTATATATATATATATATATATATACACACATATGGGCTTCCCTGGTGGCTCAGAGGTTAAAGCGTCTGCTTGGAATGCAGGAGACCCAGGTTCGATCCCTGGGTCGGGAAGATCCCTTGGAGAAGGAAATGGCAATCCACTCCAGTAATCTTGCCTGGAGAATCCCATGGAGGGAGGAGCCTGGTAGGCTACAGTCCATGGGATCACAAAGAGTTGGACACGACTTGAGCGACTTCACTTTCACTTTCATATATACACACAACATGGGATATTACTCAGCCATAAAAAGGAATGAAATAATGTCATTTGCAACAACATGGATGGACCTAGAGATTATCATACTAAGTGAAGTAAGTCAGACAGAGAAAGACAAATAATATGTGATATCACTTTATGTGGGATAAAAAATAATACAAATGAATCTATATACAAAACAGAAATAAACTTATAGGCATAGAAAACAAACTTATAGTTACCAAAGAGGAAGTGGGAGGGAAAAATTAGGAACATGAGATTAACAGATACAAACTGTTAAATTAAAAGTAGATAAGCAATAAAGATTTACTGTATAGACAGGGAATTATATTCAGTATATTGTAATAACCTAGCTGAAACTCCAGTACTTTGGCCACCTCATGAGAAGAGTTGACTCATTGGAAAAGACTCTGATGCTGGGAGGGATTGGGGGCAGGAGGAAAAGGGGACGACAGAGGATGAGATGGCTGGATGGCACCACCCACTCAATGGACGTGAGTTTGAGTGAACTCTGGGAGTTGGTGATGGACAAGGAGGCCTGGCGTGCTGCAATTCATGGGGTCGCAAAGAGTCGGACACGACTGAGAGACTGAACTGAACTGAACCGATAACGGAAAATAATCTGAAAAAAAGCAACTGAATTACTTTCCTGTATACCTGGAACTAAACTAATACAATATTGCAAATCAACTATATTTCAATTAAAGAAAAAGATAAAAGGAGGACAGTTTCCTCCATGATGGGCCTCAACAGGCTCTCAACAAAATTTTTTTCCTTGAATGACTTAATCTATAGATTATTTCATGAAAAAATATCTTGATTCAAACAACTTTGTTACTTTATCTGTTATTCCTTCTTAGAGAACCTTGAGTGACCTTCAAACAGTAATGATAATGTTGGTGATTTCATTAATTCACCTTTAGGGTGAAGACAGTACCTGGGAAGATAAAGCAGAAAAATGGAAAGAAACTAACATTTTGGTGACACTATTGGAGCCCCTGGATCAACACTTGCTTAAAGCTTGAACTGGAGTTTTCAGTTACATGAGCCAATGCATTGCCTTTATTGTATAAGACAGATGTAGATTTTGTTTACTTGCAGTTAAAAGCATCCTAATGATAATATTTCTATTTAGAGTATAACTTGAACATATGACTTCTAGCCAATAAGTGTTCCAAGAAGTTGTGTCTGACACTTTGTGACTCTTTTGACTGTAGCCCTCCAGACTCCTCTGTTCATGGGATTCTCCAGGCAAGAATACAGGAGTGGGTTGCCATGCCCTTCTCCAGGGGATCTTCCCTACCCAGGAAGTGAACCCATGTCTCTTATGTCTCCTGCATTGGCAGGTGGGTTCTTTACCACTAGTGCCACCTGGAAAGCCGCTTTTAATTTATTATCACATAAATAAAAATGGAGTTTATTATTTGGCAGGGTAAACAGAAAATACACTATTTATCTTTTGAGATGAAAACAAAGACTGAAATGCATTAAAAAAATTCAGTGACAATTAACCAATGGCTAGAAGTGTTATCGGAGAAGGCAATTGCAACCCACTCCAGTACTCTTGCCTGAAAAATCCCATGGATGGAGGAGCCTGGTGGGCTGCAGTCCATGGGGTCGCTAAGAGTCGGACACAACTGAGCGACTTCACTTTCGCTTTTCACTTTCATGCATTGGAGAAGGAAGTGGCAACCCACTCCAGTGTTCTTGCCTGGAGAATCCCAGGGATGGCGGAGCCTGGTGGGTTGCCGTCTCTGGGGTCGCACAGAGTCGGACACGATTGAAGCGACTTAGCAGCAGCCGCAGCAGAAGTGTTATATATCAATAAGACAGGTTTCAGCTCCTAGGGCACAGAGTGATTAACTTCTTTTTTGCATCCTGCTCAGTCATCACATCACCCTTCCTTCTGAGCCAACACTTGGCCACAGTCTCCCTCTGTGGCAGCCACTGCCAATTTCTGAGACCTGGGACATAAGATAACACCTATTTGTGCTCCTTGTCATTTCATTCTATCTGCTCCTAAATGTCAGAATGGGGACTAACACGGCTATGGGTTTTGCAAGAAAATAAATGCAAAGCTTTTGAAAGAGACAAAAGGATTCATTCACTCATTCATTCTTTTCAACAAGTATTTATGTTTCACGGAAGAAAAGGAGTGAGACTAAACTCACAGATTTTAACAGTAAAGTAACATCTGCCCTCATGTATGCAGAAGTGAAGAACTACAAGGTTTCCAAGTCAGCTGCTGCTCCTAAGTCGCTTCAGTCGTGTCCGACTCTGTGCGACCCCATAGACCGCAGCCCACCAGGCTCCCCCGTCCCTGGGGATTCTCCAGGCAAGAACACTGGAGTGGGCTGCCGTTTCCTTCTCCAATGAATGAAAGTGAAAAGTGAAAGTGAAGTCGCTCAGTCGTGTCCGACTCTTGGCGACCTCATGGACTGCAGCCTACCAGGCTCCTCCGTCTGGTATTCAGGCAAGAATACTGGAGTAGGTTGCCATTGCCTTCTCTGTCCAAGTCAGCAGCAACCACAAACTCACCAGTGAGAGAAATTGTAGTGCTCACCTCCTTCCACAGAGGGGCACTCCAAGCTCATCACTGAAAATGCCCGCAGGGTCGCTTCTGTGAGCCGTTGGAGACCAAGTGCTTCACATCTCCTCTCCATATCTAAGGATTATTGAGTAAAATTGAAAGTACATTTAGCAGGGCTCTTTGAGAATGATGCGCAGCTATTTTAACATCAATCCCTATGGTTCCAGCAACTTCTTCTAAATTAATTCATGTTTAAAAAAATTAACAGAAATGTGTTAAGTTTGAGAACAAATTGGACTTCAGATCTGTTTGGGTCTCCATTATACACAGATGAAATAATCATACAAAATAAAGAATACATTGAGGGTAAAACATTTCTCATTCAAAGCTTTATTATGGTTTATTAGAAAACTAGAGTCAGCTCTACCTCAAACACATGCCTTCATCAGAACGGGCAGTACAGAATTCAAAAGTACATCTTGGATAAACAGAATTTTAGACAAATATGAGTCAGGTCATTATCTTTATCCCTGTGTCTGGGAGAAAAATCTTTCAGTATTTCCAAAGGCTTGATAGCATTTCGAAATCAGCAGTGGATGAAAGGTGGGACCGTGTAGCTTTGTTGAATCAAATACGAGTGTATAGGATGGGCCTTAAAGTTTGTTTCTCACATTACAAAATGAAACCATCAAAGGGGAGACTCTTGTCTTTCCTAGTATATTAAAAAAGACTTTGAGGACCAAATCCTGGAAGACTGGCGTCAACGCCGCCAGGCGTGCCGACTCCCTTCCGAGCCCGGGAGCGCCGCCGAGGGAGCCGTTGCGTTTCCGCTGGTGAGGGGCGCTCCGAGCGCTCCCACCGCTCGCCCGGGCAAACGGAAAGGGCTAATTGGCTTGCAGCTGAACAACACATTTAAAAGGCAGCATTAAAAGCCCAGAAGGGCAGCAGCCCAGATTGTGGAGCCGGCAGAGCTGCGGGCTTTGAGGGTTCCTGGGGCGAAAGGGGAAGGGGCGGCGCGCCCGGCCTCGGACAGATGGATCTCGAGCTCCCGCGGCCCGCGCGCTGGGGGCGACCGCACCCAACATCTTCCCACTTGGTTTAAGTTTATTCTGGGCCGCCGGGAGCTGGAACAGGAAATGTTCAGTCTTTCATGTCCGCTGGCCGGCTGCAGTTTTGCACCTCCCGGCGAGCGCTGATGAGTTGGTTGATTCTGCTGCGTTTGAAGTTCACCATTTATTATTAAAGAGAAGTGGCAGTGATTAGTTCGGAGTTCTCAGAGAGCTAAATAAATGTTTACCAAATAACAAGGTTCAGCCCTACTAGAAACGGCTCGAACAGGTTTCTGAAATCCCTGCGAGGGCCCCACGTGCCGCCCCCAGGCAGGAAGTGGAGTCGCGCGCTTCCCTTTGGGGGTATGCCATCTGCAGACGGCGTGGCGCTGGGGACCTTTGAGAGTCAGGGCTAAACGGAGAAAATCCCGGTCCTGAGTCCAAGTCGGTGGTCTGTGGTTTTTAAATGGTGCTATAGGCTGTGTTTCTTGTATAAAGGCAGAGGTGACTGTCAAGCTAAACTTTGAACTTTCCTTTCAAAACAATTTAAATAATGCAGCATTTTATTGTTCAGACAACTAAGAGGGTTGATTTGTATTGCTTCTATCATTAGGATTTTCCTAGCCTCTGTATACTCCAAAATAGATTCAAATTGTGAACACTGAAAAGAGTATATTTAGACGGTTTATTTGGCAAACAAGATGGCATCCTTATAAGATGGCATCCTTGTTAAAAGGATTTTTGTTGGTTGTTGGTTATTTTAAAAACACTTTTCCCTTAACATTAGACTAACACTTTAACTTTAGAAAATGTAGAATATGGATATATTTGTGCATCGATATTATGCTATTGGTATTCCAGTTTTGTATGATTTTTTTTCAGCCACACTTTTTTTCTGAGAATTTTCTAATGACATAAAAAATTTCCAGAAAACATTACCAATCGTTGAACATTAAGGTGGATCCCAGAATAGCACAATTAACATAGTTACACATAAGTCTGTTTGCATCTTTCTGATTATTCCCTTAGGAAAAATGCCCAGGTATGGAATTAGCAAGATAAGCTTGTGAAAAAATTTAAACTGCTTAGTGTATCTTGCTGAATTTATAGAATGTAAATTGAAGGAATTAATAGGTAAGACACCATTTTAATTTGAATTTCTTTGATTATGAATTGGGTTTAATATATTATGAGTTCTTTCAAAACAGGGCCAGTTTTTGCTCATCAATCAATTTGGTGTCTTGGGTAATACCAGGTACATATTTGGTACTCAAATAAATATTTGTTGACTGATTAAGGAAAAGATGAATAAATGTTAGCAGGACATTTGAATTTCTTCTTGTGTCAGTTGCTTTTTTCATATTGTTCAGTTATTGATTATTGTGAGTTATCTTTTTCTAATTAATTTAAACTGTGTTTTACATAAGAATTTAATCTTTTGTCACTTATGTGGCAAATCATACATGCCCTCTCCAAATCAAAAGTATATTTGTGTGTGACTACTTTTTGATTTTCAAAAGTTAAAAAATTAATTTTGTAAGTACTTTTAAACACTTTATCACATACACAAATTAATTAGCTATAGCTGTGCAATCTAAGATTTGACAGTTTTATATATTTTAGACATAAAATATATTTAGTAAGTTGTTCCTTGGAGTTGTTTTCTAGGACATAATATGTCAAGTAAAAAGGCATTGCAATTTTAGTCTTAGTCTGACAAACACTAGGCTCAAGACCTGTTGTCATACCAGAGAAAATCTGCCAAGTCCCTAGTTCCCAAACGACTAAAAAACGCTTCTTGCTGCTCTTCCATTTGCCCTTTTCTTTTCTTGTACATTATTATTAATGAATAGAAAAAGGATCTTAGTTTCTTAAGGGGTTTTTTGCACATATCTCATTCCAAATGAACATGTAATCCCCTTTGGTACCCCACCTGGTTGTGGTTGAAATGACAGAGTGTTAGGGACCATGGGATGGAAACGGGGTGCAATTTAAAACTTTGGAATATGGATATCTAATGGAGAGAGACATTAAGCCTTAGATTTCTTTTCTTTGCTAAGTAAGCATTCCCAGAAATAAAAGCATGACACAGGAGCCAAAAACTTATCTAAGGCAAACAGTACGGCATTTAAGTCACAAAATTTGAAGATACTGCATATTGTATGTATTTTTGTAGAGTTAGGCTTGAGAGTTAGAGAGGGAAAGGAGCTCACTTGGAGTATATTTCTTTTCCTTGTTATAGCAACACCAGTTTGGGTTACCTGTAGCTCTACTTCATTTTGTCCTTACTCTAGACATAGAACAGGCTCTATCTGGGACACTGCTGCCCTGAACTAGAAAAACCTCTGTGAACCCAATACCAGTCTTCTATTCAAGTGATATACACCACGTGGGATTGTTCAAAAATAGCTATTCAATTCAATAAGCATTTGGCACGTGCTTTCTGGGTTACTTTGACTTTTTCAGATGCTGAGGGATATAGGCTTTAGTGGGAAAGAGTGAAGGAGAGTTAACCTGATCAGATTCTGAGCAGTTTACCACTATCTGTCTTTAAAGGCCCATTGAATTCTTGGAGTCTTCTTGGATAACTTTATAGTCAACACTAACATGCTCCTTTCTGTCTGCCTTCCATTCAAAAATATTTATTGAAGCCAAGTATGTGTGGTGAGTAACAACACAGGCATGGTTTGTATTTTCGTATAGTTGACTTTCTAGTGGGAGGAAACAAGCAATAAATAAGGACACTAGTACATATGACAGTTTCAGATGGTGAAATGCGCTGTGAAGAAAACGCATGTCAGAGAGTGTGGCAAGTGGGATGAGTGGCTGGCTTATGCTGCACGGTTAGGGAAGGCTTTTTCAGTGGGTAACACAGGATCTAAGAGCCTACCGAAAACCAGCAGCCAGCTGTGTCAGGGGAGGGACTGGTCAGTACAAAGGCCCAAAGGTAGGTAAGAGCTTGGATGACTGAGGAATAGAAAGAAGACCAGTCGGTCTGAGGCTAGTGAAAGTGAAGATGTGTGGTAGGAGATGGGGTCTCAGAAGTTGGCAGGTCTCGGACATCTAAGCCTTTGTGAGGACTGTACTTTTTCTTTTTTTCCTGGTAAGTGAAATAGGAAGCTATGACAAGATTTTCAGTTTCACAGTACAAGCTCTGATTTAGGTTTTTAAGCAATCATTCAGATTGCTGTATGCTGTATGGTGAATGGATAGAGTGCAGTGAGAAGTGAAGACGGAGGGACCAACTGAGAATCTGGTACTTGCTCATTTTCAAACTAACATTCTGAGGGGTTCCCCAGTGCATTACAAGCTCCTTTAGGACAAGAACATGCTACTTCTCTTCTTTCTATTCCCCGTCTCCCTTTCTCTTTTTGTCTGTTACTCCTAGAGGCTCTAACAGTGTTAGCAACATAATGGGCTCAATTAAAACTTACAGTGATCTGGAGAACTTTTCTGCGAATTATTGCCATAACTTTTTGGATGTAGAATTGGCCCAGTGTATTTGCCATTTGCTTTGAATGTGTGGATTCAAGAGACTTCAGCTCCTTGGAAGAAGGTAACTGCATAATGAAGACGTGATGTTTTCTTTTTTTCTTCAGTTCTATTGAGGTGTTTTGTTGTTGTTTAGTTGCTAAGTCATGTCCAACTCTTATGTGACCCCATGGACTGTAGCCCATCAGGCTCCTCTGTCCATGGAATTCTCCAGACGAGAATACTGATGTGGGTTGCCATTTCCTTCTCCAGGGATCTTCCTGATCCATGGATCAAACCTGTGTCTCCTGCATTGGCAGGTGGATTCTTTACCACTGGGCCACCAGGAAAGCCCCTTATTGAGGTATAATTAACAAAAAAGATTGAAATGTATTTAAAGTATACATGATGAATTGACTGAGACATACATTGTGAAAGGATTCCCACCTCACATATTTATTTATCTTTTCTTTTTTGGGTGAGAACACTTAAATTCTACACTCTTCACAAGTTTTAGTTATACAATACAGTATTATCAACTGCAGACACCATGTTATACATTAGTTCCTCAGACCTTAATCATCTTTAAACTGAAATTTTGTACACTTTTATCAAACTCTATTTCCCCAATCCTCCAGACCCTGGAAATCATCATTCAACTCTATGTTTCTATGAATTTAACTTACAAAATTCATATATAAATGATATTGTGCAGTATGTATCTTTCTCTGTTTGGCTTATTTCACTCAGCATAAAGTCCTCCAAGTTCATCCTTGTTGTCATGTATGGAGGATTTTACTCTTTGTATAAGACTGAATAATATTTTTTCAATCCATTCCCTATATCCATTCATTCATCAATGGGTACATAGGCTATTCTCAATAATACTTTAATGAACATGGAAGTAAAAACATCTTTTCTAGATGGTGATTTTATTTCCTTTGGATATATATGCAGAAGTGGAATTGATGGATCATATGGTAGTTCTAGTTTTAGTTTCCTGAGGAACCTTCATGGAAGCTGTACCAACTTTACGTTTCCACCAAGTATGTACAGAAGTTTCCCTTTCTTCATATCCTTGCCAGCATTTGTTATCTCCTATCTTTTTGTTTATTTAAAATTTTAATTAATTTTGGCTGCCCTGGTCTTTGTTGCTGCATCTGGGCTTCAGTAGTTGAGGTGCATGGGCTTAGTTGCTCTGCAGCATGTGGAATCTTCCTGGAACAGGGCTCAGATCCATGTCCCCTGGATTGGAGCACCAGGGAAGTCTGTCTTCCCTTTTTAATAATAGATATCACCTCACATCCTAGTATGTATGAGGTGATATCTCCTTGTGATTTTGACTTATATTTTGGTGATGATTAGTGATGTTGAGCTTCTTTTCACTTCCTACTTGATCATGGTGTATGACCCTCTCAAAGTACTACTGAATTTGGTTTGCTAATATTTTGTTGAGGATTTTTGCATATGTGTTCATAAGGGCCATTGGCCTATAACTTTCTTTTCTTAACAGTGTTTTTCCCAGGTTTTTGATAGCAGACTAATACTGTTCTTGTAAAATGAGATTGGGAAATGTTCCCTTCTCCTGTTTTCTTGGAAGAGTTTGGGAAGGGTTGGTATTAATTCTTCTTGAAATGTTTTGTAGAATTCACTAGTGCAGTCATCTACTTTTTTATGTGTTGGAGAAGGTTTTGAACACTGATTTAATCTATTAGTAATTGGTCATTTCAGATTTTCTATTTCTTCATGAGTCAGTTGTGGTAGGTTATATGTATTTAGGAATTTATTCACTTTCTAGGTTAGCTAATTGTTGACATACAATTGTTTATAGTAGCTTCCGATGATCCTTACTGTTTCTGTGTTATTAGTTGTCATGTCTTCTGTCTCATTTCAATTTTATCTATTTGAGTCTTTTTTTCTGTTTTTCTTAATCTAGCTACACTATGTCTATTTCATTTATCTTGTCAAAGAACTTGATCTTAGTTTCAAGGATTTTTTCCTTTAGTCTTTTTAGCCTCTTTTTCATTTATTTCTATTTTGATCTTTGCTATTTCCTTTCCTCTACTAACTTTGGGTTAGTTTGTTCTTTTTCAGTTTTTGAGGTGTAAAGTTAAGTTGTTTGAGATCTTTATTTTTTCTTAGTATGGGAATTTATTGCTATAAACTTCCCTCTTAAAACTGCTTTTGCTACACCCTTTAAGTTTTGGTATGTTATTTGCTTCCATATTCATTTGTCTTAAGATGTTTTCTAGTTTTCCTTTTGACTTCTTCTTTGTCCTGTTGGTTGCTCAGGAGCATGTTGTTTAATCTTCACATATTTGTGAATTTTTCAGTTTTTTTCTTTTAGTTGATTTCTAGTTTTGTACCATTGTGGTTGGAAAAGATGCTTGATATGATTTCAATCTTCTTAAATATATTAACACATATTTTGTGTCCTAACACATGATCTATCCTGGAAAATGTTCCATGTGCACTTGAGAAGAATGTGTATTCTGCTGCTGTTAGATGGAATGTTCTATATATGTCTGTTAGCTTAGTGTGTACTTTAAGTCCAGTGTTTCCTTACTGATATTCCATCTGGGTAATCTATCCATTGATGAAAGTGGGGTATTGAAGTTCCCTATATTATTGTGTAACTTTCTATTTCTCCTTTCAGATCTGTTAAATATTTGCTTTATACATTAAGGTGCTTTGATGTACCTAAATGTACATTATACATTATTTATAATTGTTATATCTTCTGATGAATTGGTCCTTTTATAATTATATAGTGATCTTCTCTGCTTCTTGTTACAATTTTTCGTTTAAAGTGTATTTTGTCAGATGTAAAGGTAACTAACCCTCCTCGCTTTCTATTTTTATTTACACGGAATATATTTTTCCATCCCTTCACTTTCAGTCTATGTGTGTCTATAAAGCAGAAGTGAATCTTTTGTAGGCAGAATATGGTTGGATTTTAAAAAAAAATTTCATTCAGCTACTCTTTGTCTTTTGATTGGAGGATCTAGTCTATTTAGATTTAAAAAAAATTTTATTTATATATTTATTTAATTTTATTGAGGCATAATTGACTTATAATAATATTACATTAGTTTCCAATATACAATATTTGATTCAAAATATTATAGATTATATTCTATTTATAGTCATTAAAATTTTGGCTATATTCTAGTCCATTTACACTTAATTATGGAGTAAATATTTCCATTTTATAACTTATTTTCTGGATGTTTGTAGTTCCTTTTTTCTTCTCTTGCTTTCTTCCTTTGTACTTTGGTGTATTTCTGTAGTCGTATGATTGATTCCTTACTTTTTATCTTGTATCTCTGCCGTAGTTTTTTGCCTTGTGGTTACCATGAGGCTTACATAAAACATCTTACAGTTAAAATGGTTAGTTTAAAATTGATAATGACTTAAATTCTAATGCATACAAAAGCTCTATATTTTCACATCTCTCCCACCTTTCATGTTTTTGATGTTGCAATTTACATCTTTTTATATTGTGTATCTATGAAGAAATTATTGTAGTTATGGTTATTTTTAATGCTTTTGTCTTTTAATGTTTATACTAGAGTTATAAGTGACTTACTCATAACTGTTACAATCTTAGCATATTCTGAATTTATACATTTACCTTTACATTTTATACATTTGTGTGTTTTCATGTTATTAATTAGTATGCTTTTATTTAAACTTGATAAACTTGCTTTAACATTTCTTGTAAGACTGGTCTAGTGTTGATGAACTCCTTCAGCTTTTGTCTGAAAACTCTTTATCTCTCCTTCAATTCTAAGGTAAAGGACAACTTTGCCAGGTAGAGTATTTTGGTTTTTAATTTCAGCACTTTAATCATCCTACTCCCTCTAGCCAGCAAGGTCTCTGCTGAAAATACGATCATAGTCTTAAGAGAATTCCTTTGTATATAACAAATTGCTTTTCCCTTGCTGCTTTTAAGATTCTTTTTTTGTCCTCAACTTTTTAAAAAAATTTATTTTTTTACTGAAGGATAATTGCTTTACAGAATTTTGTTGTCTTCTGTCAAACCTCAACATGAATCAGCCATAGGTATACATATATCTCCTCCCTTTTGAATCTCCCTCCCCATCCAACCCCTCTAGGTTGAAATAGAGCCCCTGTTTGAGTTTTCTGAGCCATACAGCAAATTCCCCTTGGCTCTCTATTTTACATATGGTAATGTAAGTTTCCATGTTACCCTTTCCATACGTCTCACCCTCTTCTCCCCTCTCCCCATGTCCATAAGTCTATTTTCTATGTCTGTTTCTCCATTGCTGCCCTGTAAATAAATTCTTCATTACTATTTTTCTAGATTTCATATATATGCGTTAGAACACGGTATTTCTCTTTCTCTTTCTGACTTACTTTACTCTGTATAATAGGTTCTAGATTCATCCACCTCATTAAAACTGACTCAAATGCATTCCTTTTTATGGCTGAGTAAAATTGTCTATTGTGTCCATTGTATACATGGACCACAACTTCTTTATCCATTCATCTGTCGATGGACATCTAGATTGCTTCCATGTTCTAGCTATTGTAAATAGTGCTGCAATGAACAATGGGGTACTTGTGTTTTTTTCATTTTGGGGTTCCTCAGGGTATATGCCTAAGAGTGGGACTGCTGGGTCATATGGTGGAGAAAGCAATGGCAATCCACTCCAGTACTCTTGCCTGGAAAATCCCATGGATGGAGGAGCCTGGTAGGCTGCAGTCCATGAGGTCGCTAAGAGTCAGACACGACTGAGTGACTTCACTTTCACTTTTCACTTTCATGCATTGGAGAAGGAAATGGCAACCCACTCCAGTGTTCTTGCCTGGAGAATCCCAGGGACGGGGGAGCCTGGTGGGCTGCCATCTATGAGGTTGCACAGAGTTGGACACAACTGAAGCGACTTAGCAGCAGCAGCATGGTGGTTTTATTCCTAGTTTTTTTTTTTTTTTTTTTAAGGAATCTCCATACTTTTAAATGAATCTTCCATAGTGGCTGTACCAATTTACTTTTCCACCAACAGTGCAAGGGCGTTCCCTTTTCTCCACACCCTCTCCAGCATGTATTGTTTGTAGACTTTTTGATGATGGCCATTCTGACTGGTATGAGGTGATATCTGATTGTAGTTTTGATTTGCATTTCTCTAATAAAGAGCAATGTTGAGCATCTTTTCATGTGTTTGTTAGCCATCTGTATGTCTTCTATGGAGCAATGTCTGTTTAGGTCTTTTTTCCCACTTTTTGATTGGGTTGTTTGTTTTTCTGGTATTGAGCTGTATGAGCTGCTTGTGTATTTTGGAAATTAGTCCTTTGTCAGTTGTTACATTTGCTGTTATTTTCTCCCATTCTGAGGGCTGTCTTTTCACCTTGCTTATAGTTTCTTTTGCTGTGCAAAAGCTTTTAAGTTTAATCAGGTCCCACTTGTTTACTTTGGTTTCTATTTCCATTACTCTAGGAAGTGGGTCATAGAGGATCTTGCTTTGATTTATGTCATTGAGTGTTCTGCCTATGTTTTCCTGTAAGAGGTTTATAGTTTCTGATCCTACGTTTAAGTCTTTAATCCATTTTGAGTTTATCTTTGTGTATAAGTCCTGAGTGTTCTTTGGAAGGATTGATGCTAAAGCTGAAACTCCAATACTTGGCCACCTCATGTGAAGAGTTGACTCATTGGAAAAGACTCTGATGCTGGGAGGGATTGGGGGCAGGAGGAGAAGGGGACGATGGAGGATGGGATGACTGGATGGCATCACTGACTCAATGGACATGAGTTTGGGTGAACTTCGGGAGTTGGTGATGGACAGGGAGGCCTGGAGTGCTGCAATTCATGGGGTCATAAAGAGTCCGACATGACTGAGCGACTGAGCTGAACTGAACTGAACTGATGGTGTTAGGAAGTGTTCTAACTTCATTCTTTTACATATAGTTGTCCAGTTTTCCCAGCACCATTTATTGAAGAGGCTGTCTTTGCCCCATTTGTCCTCAACTTTTGATGGTTTAATTATAATTTGGGTCTGTTTATGTTCATTCATCCTATTTAGTATTCTTTAAGCCATTATTTCCCTGAATAAGTGTTCCGCTCCTTTTCTCTCTCACATCTCTATAGTTCATATATAGGTATTTTTGGTATTATACCAAAAAGTCCCTTGAATTATTTTCACTTTTTTTCATTCTCTTTCCTTTTACTGTTCTGATCGAATGAATTCCACTTCCCTGTTTTCAAGTTCACTGATCCTTTCTTCTGAATGATCAAGTCTGACACTGAATGAGAAATACCAATAACCTCAGATATGCAGATGACACCACCCTTATGGCAGAAAGCGAAGAAGAACTAAAGAGCCTCTTGATGAAGGTGAAAGAGGAGAGTGAAAAAGTTGGCTTAAAACTCAACATTCAGAAAACTAAGATCATGGCATCCGGTCCCATCACTTCATGACAAATAGATGGGGAAACAATGGAAACAGTGAAAAACTTTATTTTTTTGGGCTCCAAAATCCCTGCAGATGGTGACTGCAACCATGAAATTAAAAGACACTTGCTCCTTGGAAGAAAAGCTATGACCAACCTAGACAGCATATTAAAAAGCAGAGACATTACTTTGCCAACAAAGGTCCATCTAGTTAAAGCTATGGTTTTTCCAGTAGTCATGTATGGATGTGAGAGTTGGACTATAAAGAAAGCTGAGTGCCGAAAAATTGATGCTTTTGAACTGTGGTGTTGGAGAAGACTCGTTAGAATCCCTTGGACTGCAGAGAGATCCAACCAGTCAGTCCTAAAGGAAATCAGTCCTGAATAATTCATTGGAAGGACTGATGCTGAAGCTGAAACTCCAATACTTTGGCCACCTGATGCGAAGAGCTGACTCATTTGAAAAGACCCTGATGCTGGGAAAGATTGAAGGTGGGAGAAGAAGGTGCTGACAGAGAATGAAATGGTTGTATGGCATCACCATCTCGATGGACATGAATTTGAGCAAGCTTTGGGAGTTGGTGGACAGGGAAGCCTGGCGTGCTGTAGTCCATGGGGTCACAAAGAGTCGGACATGACTGAGCGACTGAACTGAACTGATTGATTTTTTTTTCAGTTTAGTTACTGTATTCTTCAGCTCTATGATTTCTGTTTGGTACTTTGAAATATTTTCTATCTCTTTGTTGTTCATGAATTGATCTTATGATCCTGGTGAGCATTTTTTTTAGCAATTATTTTGAACTATCAGGATTTATCTCCATTTCAATAGGATCAATTTCTGGAGATTTATTTTGTTCTTTTGTTTGGAACACATTTCCCTGTTCCTTCATTTTCCTTGGCTCTCTGTGTTGGTTTTCCTACATTAGATAAAAGAGCCACCTTCCCCAGTCTTAATAGACTGGTCTCATGTAGGATATGAACCTTGTGAATCAGCCTGGTCCAAGTTCCTGGTTGCTTCTCAAACTTCTGTGATTGTCCAGCAACCATCCTTATTATTTGAGGGTGTGCCAAGACCCATCAATGTCCCAAAGAATACTGAGGAGTACTGCTGTCATCATCTAATGCGGGCTGGTCGGCATAGACTTTCAGCAGTAACTAGTAAGTGTTTAAGCCAGGAAAAAATGTCCAGGGAAAAACTAGGTAATGGACAGTTTTGCCTGCTTCTCTGCACTGAGCCCTGGTGAGAGTACATGTAGTGAGTGCTAATACTCCTGCTAAGAACTGCTTTTTTGTTTGTTATAGCTTTGTGGGTCCTGTTAACCCAAGCCCTATTGGCTTTCAGAGATATGTGTTTTTGGACCCATCCCTCTGATATGATCTTTAAAAGGTAGAGCAATAGATGCACAGTTCAAGTTCTTTGCTCCTCAGGGAGAAACTGGGAGTTTAGGGTTCCGTCCTGATTGTATGGTTCTGTGCCTGGGGTGGAGTTTATGGCAAGGATATGTCTCAGCCTATCCCACTTATTTTGTTGTAGTTACTTTCTCATTTTCCCTGTGTTGTAGGAGTCACTCAGTTAGTTTCTGGAATTCTCTCAGAGGGAATTGCATTGCGTGAGGTTGTACATTTGGTGTGTCCATGGAAGGAGGGAAGTTTAGGAGCCTCCTATGTTACCATCTTGGTCCCTCCCTTGAGGTGGTGTTTTTTTTTAACATGCATTAACTGCAACAAATATTTTCTCCTTCTTAAAACTAGCCATTATTTAATATTTAATATAGTATGAAAAAGGTTGGAGGTCTTTTGTAGCTATATAGAAATTGATTATCTCACCTTTCCGTGCACTCTTCAGTAGGAATGATTAACCTTTGGCCTTAAACCTGTTACCCACATTTGCTATCTTACTTGTGATAGAGATCTCACAAAAAGTGAATTTTTAGTTGATATGCTATAAATACTCTTCACATTTGCATATTCTATTTATATGGTTGTAATTCTGGAGTCTCCTAATTCATTAACCCTAGCCACAAAGGTGATTATGTAGGTCCTGAGATGTTTACAGTAATCATTTTTGATATTCTGTCCCAGCTTACACCAAGTAGACTAGGGGGTGATGTTGAAGTCACATCACTCCAAATTCATCTGTTGAAATAATCCCTGATATAATAGTATTTGGAGGTGGGGCATTTCAGAGGTGATGAACCCATGAAGGTTGAGATTCATGTCATTAAAAAAGGGACCCCCAGAGAGATCTCCCTCCCCTTCAGCCATGTGAGAACACAGTGAGAAGTTGGTGTCTATGAACTAGGAAGAAGGCTCTCATCAGACACCAGATACGTGCCTTGATCTTGGACTTCCCAGACTCAGAACTGTGAAAAAAAAATTTCTATTGTTTATAAGCCATCCAATCTATGCTATTTTTGATACAGCAGCCCAAACTGACTAAGACAATACTTCATAATGTCTCTTTGAGAATTAAATGAGATGGCATATATAAGTATTTGGCATATTAACTTGTCATTAAGTCATTTTCTTACTATAGTGGATGAAGCGCAAGCTGGAATTAAGATTGCTGGGAGAAGTATCAATAACTTCAGATACACAGATGACACCACTCTTATGGCAGAAATCGAAGAAGAACTAAAGAGCCTTTTGATGGAAGTGAAAGAAGAGAGTGAAAAAGTGGGCTTAAAACTCAACATTCAGAAAACTAAGATCATGGCATCTGGTCCCATCACTTGATGGCAAATAGATGGGGAAACAATGGAAACAGTGACAGACTTATTTTTTGGGGCTCCAAAATCACTGCAGATGGTGATAGCAGCCATGAAATTAAAAGACACTTGGTCCTTGGAAGGAAAGCTATGACCAGCCTAGACAGCATATTAAAAAGCAGAGACATTACTTTGCCAACAAAGGTCCATCTAGTCAAAGCTATGGTTTTTCCAGTAGTCACGTGTGGTGTGAGAGTTGGACTGTAAAGAAAGGTGAGTGCCAAAGAATTGATGCTTTTGAACTGTGGTATTGAAGAAGACTCTTGAGAGTCCCTTGGACAGCAAGGAGATCCAACCAGTCCATCCTAAGGGAAATCAGTCCTGAATATTCATTGGAAAGACTGATGCTGAAGCTGAAACTCCAATACTCTGGCCACCTGATGCAAAGAACAGACTCATTTGAAAAGACCCTGATGCTGGGAAAGATTCAAGGCAGGAGAAGGGGATGATAGAGGATGAGATGGTTGGATAGCATCACGATGAGATGGACATGAGTTTGAGTAAGCTCCAGGAGTTGGTGATGGACAGGGAAGCCTGGTGTGCTGTAGTCCATGGGGTTGCAAAGATTTGGACACCACTGAGCAACTGAACTGAACTGAACCTATTCATTATAGTCAGTTAAGAAAATAAAGACAAACAAACCCTCCTACACTGTTGGTAGGAATGTAAATTGGTGCAGTCACTATGGAAAACAGTATGAAGGTTCCTCAATAAACTTAAAATAGAACTGTCATATGTCTAGGAATCCCACTCCTGGGCACATATTGGAGGAAAACTCTAATTTTAAAAGATACACGCTCCCCAAAATTCATAGCAGCACTATTTTAAATAGCCAAGACATGGAAACAACCTAAGTGTCCATCAACAGATGAACAGGTAAAGATGTGGTATATATACACAATGGAATAGTACTATGCCATAAAAAAGAATGAAATAATGCAATTTGCAGCAACATGGATCGACCTAGAGATTATCATGCTAAGTGAAGTAAGTCAAAAGAGCAAGGCAAACACCATATGATATCACTTATATGTCGAATTTAAGTTGTGACACAAACTTATTTGCAAAACAGATTAACAGATATAGGAAACAAACTTACAGTTACCAAAGGGGAAAGGCAGTGTGAGAGGGATAAATGAGGAGTTTGAGATTAGGAGATACAAACTACTATATATAAAGTAAATCAACAGAGTCTTCTCAGGTGATCCAGTGACTAAGATTCTGCGGTACCAATGCAGGGGCCCCAGATTCAATCCCTGGTTAGGGAACTAGATCCCACGTGCTGCAACTAAGAGTTCACATCCCACAACTAAAGAAAAGATTCCACATGCTACAACTAAAGATCCTGCATGCACAGCCAGATAAATAAATAAATACTAAAAAAGAAACTAAATACTTAAAAAATAGATAAACTGAAAGGTCCTACTGTATTGCACAGGGTACTATATTCAATATTCTATAATGAATTACAATAGAAAAGAATATGAAAAAAATATATATTGGCTTGGCCAAAAAGTTCGTTTGGATTTTTCTGTAACATCTTACAGGAAAACTAGAATACTGGGGCTTCCCTGGTGGTCCAGTGGTTAAAGAGTCTGCCTTGCAAGTTCAAGGGACACTGGTTCAATCCCTGGTCTGGGAAGATTCCACATGCCTTGGCACAACTAAGTCCCTGAGCCACAGCTGTTGAGCCTGTGCTTTAGCACCCCTGAGCAGCAACTGTTGAACCCACATGCAGCAATTACTGAAACCTACAGCTAGAGTCCCTGCTCTGAAATAAGAGAAGCCACCACAATGAGAAGCCCACATACTACAATGAGGAGTAGCCCCCTTTCGTTGCAACTAGAGAAAGCCACGTGCAGCAATGAAGACTCACTACAGCCAAAAAATAAAAATAAATACACAAATCTTTAAAAAAACTCCAGTGACATTTTTGGTTAACCCAATGTGTATCTGAATCACTTTGCTATGTACCAGAAGCTCACACAACATCGTAAGTCAACTATACTTCAATAAGAGAAAGAAAATATAGACAAATGAAATAAAACTATGTATAATCTCATAATCCAGAGATAAACAGAGATATCTACTCCCAATCATTTTCTATGTATATGTTTTTAGCAAAATTTGATTATATTGTACCTACTGTTAACAGCTTTGCACATTGTTATATGATTTTCTAAAATTTAATCAAGGCTAGGTGAATAAAATTTCACCATACAAGTGTACTGTACTGTAGTTTATCCTACCAAATCTCTTTTGTTTGATTTTTATGATTATTTCCATTTTTTTGCTATTACAAAGTCCTGCAATAAGCATTATTACACAAACTTCCCCCCCAGATATCCATGAGAATTTTCTTGGTTCAGTCATAAAAGTGTAGTTGCTGAGCTGAATAGTATCTGTTTTTAGGATTTTGGATCCTTAGTGACTAATTTGCCACCAGAAAGTTGTTGAAATTTATATTTTAATCAGCAGAATATGACAGTAACTTTTGCCCTGTACCTGCATCAACATCAGGCATTAACTTTTAAAACAAACTTTCACTTATTTCCCTAATACTATTTAAGGGACTATTCTATGCGTGAAGGTACAGTGTACAGAACAGACAAAAATCTCCCTGACCTCATGAAGCTAACACAGAGTGTGTTAAATGATGTAGTTACTATAGTGGGAAATGAAGCAGAGCAGGAAAACAGTGTCTGGTTTGTGGAAATGGGGAAAGTGTAAATTCATGCAGGGAACCAGGGAAGTTCTCACTGACAGGTGAATTTGGGCTAAGATCTGAAGGTGAGAAAGTATCTAGGATATTAGGATATTTAGAGGGTGAACTTTCCATGCAGAGGGAAGAGCAAGTGCGAAGATCCTGAGGCAGAAGCATTCTTGGCATGTTTAAGAAATACTAGCAGACCAGTATAGCTGGAGTGAAATGCATAAGGAGAATAGAAGGTGATGAGGTCAGAAAGGTAACTGAAGCTTAGGTCATGCAGGGATATTACACCATTATAAGGACTCTGAATGTCACTCTGCATGAGATGGGGAGTCACTGCAGAATTTTGAGCAGAGGCGAGCCGTCGTCTAACTTACATTTAAAGGATTACTCTGCCTGCTGTGTTGGCAATAGATTGAAGGATAAAAGTAGTAGGGAGGCTGATTTAGAAAATGAAGGTTGGTAGCTTGCAGCAGGGTAGTAGCAGTACAGTGGATGAAGTCCGGAAGTAGCTGCAGTGACAGGACAAGAGATTTGCTGATGAGACAAAGAGAGGAGGCAAGGTTTTTGATTTGAGCAGCTGGAAGGATGGAGTTACCATTCACTGAGATGATGAAGACTGCAAAAGAACAGGTATGGGGGTAGATTAGGAGCTCAGTTTGGATATGTTACCTTTGAGATGCCTTTTAGATGTCTATGTGAGGTGTTACATGAAGAGTTGAATACATGAATCTAAAGTCCAGGGGAGAAGTTTGATGTTGAGGGAGCAGTGGTTTAGGGAGGTGAGTAGGTAAGGTTTAGGGAGAATCTTTTTTTAAAATGGAGTGATAGATTATAGTGTTTATTTGTTGATGGAGATGATCCAACAGAAAAGGAAAAACTGATGATTCTGGAGAGGAGAGAATAATTGGAGCAATGTCATCAAGAAGGTAAGAATGAATGAGATCTTTCAGACAAGATGGTTGTCTTTAGATAGCAACTGAAACAATTCATCTGGAGTAACAGGTGGGAATGCAGAATGGTGAGTGTGTACATAGGTATGTGGTTAGATGTGGTGGCAGAAATTTGTGGACTTTCTGTTTGATTTGCTTCTATTTTCTCAGTGAAATAAGTAGTGAAATAGTCAACTGATAATGAAGGGGCTTGGACAGACCCACTGAGATCTATTGAAAATACATCACTCTTGTAGCAGTGCATGATAGGCTGCATGGGGCCGGGCCCACCTGAAGAGACCATTGCAGTATTCTCAGCAGGAGATATGAGTACCTGGTTAGGGAGGTGGTCCTAGACACTGAGAGAATACATCCTAGTTATGTTTTGGAGATAGGACATGCAGAACTCACTGACGGATTGGAAGTGGCTGTGAGGGAAAGGTGGATACCAAGCATAATTATATTTTGAAAAGCATTCTAAAAAGCCAATAAATTACAATGGCTTAAGCTACATGGAAATGAAGGCTTGGGAGCTAATCACAAATGTTGAGGGGGAGAAATAAACAGAAACATTAATTTAGAATTATGAAAAGCAATTGTATCTTAAGTTGCAGATATTAACTGCATGCTTATTTTGTTTTGTATAATGCCTAGGATAGAATCCCATGCAAATAGATGCTTAAGAAATGTACTTGACAATGATTCTGCATGATGGATTAATTGCCATTAATTGTTTAAAAACCCTTCTAAATATGTATAAAGGAATTCACAATATTGACAGCCTCTTACATTAAGGTTATATGATTCTGGAGCTTGATGGGAACTTCGATGTCCCGCAGGTAAAATACTGTTTATTAGATAAAAATGTGAAACTGAAACTGAGCAACCCAGGTAGAGGCCTTCCTGGTGAGAGAACTCCCCGTGTGTCCCCTGCTTCTAAGTGATTAAGAAAAAGACTGTGGAAATATACTGTGGCCTTCGAGGCCCTCCATGATTAGACAGAGAAAGAAATAAGCCCAAGCAGGATGATTGGAAAAGCTAAAGAATGCAGAAATAAAGATAAAGGGCAGTCAGGCAGAGAAATAGCCATAACTTAAAATATTAATCAGCCTCAAAGATTCTTGGTTTTGTCTCAAAAGTAAAGTCTAAAGCACATTTCTCAGTTGTTTTACAGAAACCAGACCCCAGCCAGATGGAGAATGATGACCATGAGCATGTAGCCCCTGGAATGGCTGGAGCCTGAGGATTGATAATGTGATCAATCTCTGTGACCTCATCTGGTTACCTCACCACCCACCAATCAGAAAATTGTATGAACTGATTACATTCCCTATGACCCTCATTCTCACTTTGTCTTTAAAAACCCACCCTTAAAAGCCATCAGGAAATTCAGGTCTTTTGAGCATTAGTTGCCCATTCTCCTTGCTTGAGAACTTGCAATAAATGCTACACTTTTCTTCATCATCTGGTATCAATAGATGGGTTTTGCTGTGTGTCTGGGAAGTGGACTCAAGTTTGATTTGGTAACAAAATTGAATATTTTTTATGTCCTGAATCTCTGCTTTCAGCAGAAAAGTAAAAATAGGCAATACTTTAGAATATTGATTTAGTAAAGTTTCACATAGGATCCTTTTTTTTTTTTGGTTTATACCTAACTCAGAGTTTGAGTGGGTGATACTAGACTTTCAATTCTATGCTTTAAAAGAACTTTTGGTATGCCAGTCACCCTTGTTTCTGGTATTTGGTAGTTTCCCCTAAAAAAGCAAACATTGGCAAAGTAATATGGTACAATATAGTTCATATTTTTTATTCATTGTCTTAGAACTTGTTCCTTCATTAACTTAAAATTTTTTTTATGAAGCACTTTCTAAATGTCCAGATTTTTTTTTTAAGCAAGGCATTGTGTTTCCAACTTGAATATCAAGCCCTTTGAGGGTAGGAAAGCTCCTTTATCTCTGAACATGCTAGCATGCTTCACAACAACACAATACATAGTAGCTATTCATGAATGTTTCTTCAAAAAAAAAACTGAAATCCTTAAACTTCAGTTTTTCATTTAGTAGGTGTGCTTTAAAATGTCACGTTTCCCTCTGTGTACAAACATGGATGTAGAGAACCACATTATCTTTGGATTCACCTACCTTTGACAATTAACTATCTAATTAATTAATCATCTGATAATTAAAGTGACCTCCTTTGGCTGATATTGGATCCGAAGAAAGGTTCAAAAGAAACTCAACACATCTTGTTGTGTCATGTTCCATTCATTGTGAGACACCCCTGCTGTTTCTCACATTATGTCATATATCACATGGTGGAAACGTCAAGTTGAACAAAATGTTCACCAGAACGTTTGTACCGGAAAACAACCCAGTACATTCGATTTATATGAAATCACTCATTCTTCACTCCTTCAAAATGGTACAGTTACTAGGCAAACTTTGCAAATTTAGCATGTTTTAACCATCAACAAATTTAGGACTGCTATTCATCAAGAAATTCACACACTGGACTTAGCCCTTTCCTCAATTTTGAGTTCAGGGTTTTGATTGTGGCACTTTGTACAACATATGAGCTTATGCATCTTATAGTTCTTGCACGATCCTGTATTTCTGTCAACAGAATTCTTAAGTTCTCACAGTGGAAGATATTAAGAACATAGAGTGTTTTGTGGATTTGGGACATACCATTTTTCTCCCTCTGTCTCAAAAAAAGTGATTAATGAGAATTATGACAACCTACTCCAGTACTCTTGCCTGGAAAATCCCATGGATGGAGGAGCCTGGTAGGCTGCAGTCCATGGGGTCGCTAAGAGTCAGACACGACTGAGCGACTTCACTTTCACTTTTCACGCATTGGAGAAGGAAATGGCAACCCACTCCAGTGTTCTTGCCTGGAGAATCCCAGGGATGGGGGAGCCTGGGGGGCTGCCGTCTCTGGGGTCGCACAGAGTCAGACATGACTGAAGCGACTTAGCAGCAGCAGACTTGAAATAGTAACTCTGCAAGAAAATTCTAATTTTATAGTCTTCATTTGGTATTCTATACTCATGGCAGTCTCAGTTATGGCAGTATTATTGCATTTATATTCATGGAAACATTTTTGGTTCCAGGGTGGTGTACTAATTTCCAAAATCAAACTAGGATTCCATGGTCTGTGGAATACAATGAGTCCACAGAAATATAATACATTTTTAAAGATTTTAACAAACAGCATCCATGAGCCCTAACTTGAAACTCCAATTTTCACTTACTGTGATTAATTTATTATGATATTATGGAGTAATATGGAATTTAGAGAGGACCTAAACAGTAAAAGTGACCTATCGCTGACACTAGTCTGCACACTACATGTATTGAAGCGTTTCTTCATCTGATACTGCATCTTTAATAAGCTACAGATGACATGGGTCTCTTCTCAAAGGGGATATTGGCTTTCTGTATATAATTAATAACAAGAAAACTGTATCCTGACTTTAAGATCTGCAGTAGCATCCTGAAACAAAAAGGGCCATAAATTAACATCAATTATGCATTAAAGTTCCAATTAACCCGGCTGACACAGATATACTTTAACAAGGTACATTTAGATAAAAGAAGAAACTCTCTAATTACTTGAAACAGGACCTTATGACCCATTCTGCTCTTTTATCCCAGTTTCAACCTAGTGAAGAATGAAGAGAGAGGGAGAAAGTTCTGCAGAAGGTGACAGTGTAGCAACCAAAAGATATCCTCTGGGATCGCCCTTTGCCATCAAAAACTCTTCATCATGAATATTCTACTGTACTTGTATTCTTAAAAACAAACACCTCCATTGAAGAAGAAGAGCATTTTAAGGTTGAAAAATGGTGTCATCCTTTGAGATTTTCCACTTGAACATGTTGTTCAGTTCAGTACAGTTCAGTTGCTTAGTCGTGTCTGACTCTGCAACCCCATGGAACCTGTTGAGCATATTATAAACAGGAAATGGAAGCCCCCTCATTCTGTCTGCACCTGCTTTAGATTCATTTTCTTTGAGAAAAGCTCATTGGTTACTATTCCCTCTGCATTGCTCATTCTCCACGTCCCTCAAATCTTTGGACAGCCTTTCTGTTTCCGTTTCATTTGGGAAGAGCATTCTGGTCCCCGGTCCCCATCTGTTCTCCAGGTGGCTCTTTGGATTTTGTTCAGTTTCGTCTACTGTCCACTGCCTGGGCATCTTGCCCACTTAGTTCTCTATGTTTTGGTGTACCTCCTGGTATCCTTCGGTCAGCTAGCTTCATCCAAAACTATATATGTACCTTGTAAGCTGCACATTACATGCACTGAAATGTTCCTTCATCTGAAAACACAGAAATAGCAGTCAAAGATGTGTACAGAATGGATCAAAGAGAAAATGTGGTGACTGTGGGCTACAGGGAAAGAGTGGAAGCAGGATATATCCCAATAACCTGAGGAGTCAGAAGAGGAAAGGACACACAGAATAAATTAAGGAGATAATTATCTTTATTGCACTTTTGTCTTTCTGGGTATCATTATCAAATGTTATGCTTTGCTTTCCTGCCGTGATCTCCTATATAATATTTCTTGATTTTCCTGGAGCCTCTGCTCTGACTCACCCTCCACAGTAGATGGAGGAGCCTTGTCTCACTTACCCTGTATTCAATCAGGCTTTCCTACTCATCCCCTTTTCTCCTCCCACCAAATAGCCCGAGGCATAAATACTTTCCTTCAGGCTCTTCCTTGCGTATATCCAAAACGAGACTGACTTTTTATAGATATGAACTCAGCTTTTAGCCAAATATGAAATTTTAAAAAATCAAGAAATGCATCTAAATAAAGCAGAATTTCTACTTATACATTTGAATAAATATATCCAAGTTCTTTCAGGGCCACAGATATATGTGAATAGATTCTTAGATCTAAGTATGAAGCAAGTATCTAGAACAAATGCTTATGAATAAAGATGAAAGTAGGCATATAGAAATTATGTGTCAACAACATATGTGGCCAGTGAAATTGTCTTGGAATATGATTCTGACCCTGTTTCTGTGTCTTTTGTTTTGTTGACAAAGGAAAGTGATAGTAAAAGCATAAGACGAAGGATGTTCATCCAGCTTGGAGGTTGATATCTAAGGTTAATTGGTTTGCGCTGAGGCTGATGGGGGAAGGACAGTCACCCTGCAGCAGATAAAGAAGTCCCCAGGAACAACTTTATTTGAAAGTTGATTTTCTGCCCTTAACCCATTTGCCTGTGTGTTCAGGCCCAGGGCTTCCAAGAGTTTTCCCATCCCCAAGTTTGTGTTTTTTCTGAGCTTGATTTGACAATCCAACTCTGTCCTTTGGCACTCCACTTAATATGTCTTTAGCCTGCTTCAAAGATAATGAAAAAGGTCTTATAAGCTTCCAAATAGAAAGAACAAGTTATGCAAAAAGGTAAAAAGACTTAGACTGCCTTGTTCTTTTCTGTTGAAACATTAAATTCAGAAGACTGTGAAATATATAGCATCTACAGAAGACTGCAATAAAATTATTGTAACCCAAGCCATGTGAGAGGAAAAAGGAAACAAACCTGCAAACCTTTGATCAAACAACTGGTCCAGGCCACCCACGCCTGTCACCTGGATTATGGCAGTAGCCTACTCACGAGTCTGTTCTCCACATAACATCCTGAACGATTCTTTTAAAAGATTGCTCAGATCACACCACTTCTGCTCACAAACTCCTTAAGTGGTTCCGAAAGCAGCCTTTCCCTTTCTTTTCTCACTTCGTCTTCGACTCACCCTCCTGTTCACGCCTCTCCAGTCACAGCAGCCTTCTTGCTGTCAGCCTGGGATTCACTTTACCTGATCCTCACATGGTTCCCTCCCTTCCTTCAGCTCTTCTTTCTATTACTGTTTGATCAAGGAAAACTCCATGTATTTTAATAAAATGGCAATCCCCTACCCCAACTCTCAGTCATTCTCTATCTTCCTAATTCTGCTTTATTTCCTACCTAGCACTTTTTATCTGCTTTCCTGTGTATTTGTTTATTGTATGTTTTCTCCTTTTAGAATACATGTGTCATGAAGATGGGGTTTTTGTGTTCATTGTTACAACCTAGAACAAAGCCTAATAAGCTCCCACCATTTGTATAATGAAGGGAAAAGGTACAAGAAATTCTTCATGGAGAAAAAAAAAAAGACATCTGTTAATATGCAGGGACTCAGAGGCCAGATTATCCCCAAACACCAATTTTTGAGAAAGATCTTGGAATCACCCAGAAGGCCTGTTAAAAAAGAGTATATGTTAAGGTCCCGGATCATCAGAATCATTCTTTCCTTAAGAAAAATCTAGAATCTGAGTATTTCAAGCTATTAACTGAATATTTCTAAAGGGCCTTATGTAATTGATAATAAAGAATATAGCAGAAGTTTGGAAATCTCTGTGAGTCTATCTTAAAACAAATGAATCTGAATAGACTTCAGTTCAGTTCAGTTCAGTTCAGTCGCTCAGTCGTGTCCAACTCTTTGCGACCCCATGAATCATAGCACGCCAGGCCTCCCTGTCCATCACCAACTCCCGGAGTTCACTGAGACTCACATCCATCAAGTCAGTGATGCCATCCAGCCATCTCATCCTCTATCGAATGTTTTCTGAGAGCATCACTATGTTATAGCACTAAATCATAACTGATATTTATATTGATAATCAAATCCCTTGAAAAGGTAATATACGCATCTGAATGCAGAGTTCCAAAGAATAGCAGGAAGTAATAAGAAAGCCTTCTTAAGTGAACAATGCAAAAAAATAGAGGAAAACAATCGAATGGGAAAGACTAGAGATCTCTTCAAGAAAATTAGAGATACCAAAGGAACATTTCATGCAAAGATGGGCTCAATAAAGGACAGAAAAGGTAGAAGCAGATCTAACAGAAGCAGAAGATATTAAGAAAAGGTGGCAAGAATATACAGAGAGCTATACAAAAAAGATTTTCATGAACCAGATAACCACGACGGTGTGATCACACCTAGAGCTAGACATTCTAGAGTGCGAAGTCAAGTGGGCCTTAGGAAGCATCACTAAGAACAAAGCTAGTGGAGGTGATGGAATCCCAGTTGAGCTATTTCAAATCCTAAAAGATGATGCTGTGAAAGTGTTGCACTCAATATGTCAGCAAATTTGGAAAACTCAGCATTGGCCACAGGACTGGAAAAGGTCAGTTTTCATTCCAATCTCAAAGAAGGGCAATGCCAAAGAATGTTCAAACTACTGCACAATTGTGCTCATTTCACATGCCAGCAAGGTAATGCTCAAAATCCTTCAAACTAGGCTTGAATAGTACATGAACTGAGAACTTCCAGATGTTCAAACTGGATTTAGAAAAGGTAGAGGAACCACAGATCAAATTTCCAACATCCATTGGATAATCGAAAAAGAGAATTCCATAAAAAGATCTACTTTTGCTTCATTGACTATGCTAAAGCCTCTGACTGTGTGGATCACAACAAACTGTGGAAAATTATTAGAGATGGAAATACCAGGCCACCTTACCTGCCTCCTGAGAAACCTGTATGCAGGTCAAGAACCAACAGTTAGAATTGGACATGGAACAACAGACTGGTTCCAAATTGGGAAAGGAGTGCGTCAAGGCTGTACATTGTTACCCTGCTTATTTAACTTATATGCAGAGTACATCATGTGAAATGCTGGGCTGGATGAAGCACAAGCTGGAATCAAGATTGCCGGGAGAAATATCAATAACCTCAGCTATGCAGATGAAAACACCCTTATGGCAGAAAGTGAAGAAGAACTAAAGAGCCTCTTGATGAAAGTGAAAGGAAAGTGAAAAAGTTGGCCAAAAGCTCAACATTCGGAAAACTAAGATCATGGCATCCGGTCCCATCACTTCATGGCAAATAGAGTGGAAACAGTGTCAGGCTTTATTTTTTGGGGCCCCAAAATCACTGCAGATGGTGACTGCAGCCATGAAATTAAAAGACACTTGCTTCTTGGAAGGAAAGCTATGACCAACCTAGACAGCATGTTAAAAAGCTGACACATTATTTTACCAACAAAGGTCTGTCTAGTCTAAGCTATGGTTTTTCCAGTAGTCATGTATGGATGTGAGAGTTGGACTATAAAGAAAGCTGAGCGCCGAAGAATTGATGTTTTTGAACTGTGGTGTTGGAGAAGACTCTTAAGAGTCCCTTGGACTGCAAGGAGATCCAACCAGTCAATCCTTAAAGAAATCAGTCCTGAATATTCATTGGAAGGACTGATGCTTAAGCTGAAGCTCCAATACTTTGGCCACCTGATGGGAAGAAATGACTCATTTGAAAAGACCCCGATGCTGGGAAAGATTGAAGGTGGGAGGAGAAGGGGATGACAGAGGATGAGATTTGGATGGCATCACCAATGGGATGGACCAGAGTTTGAGTAGGCTACGGGAGTTGGTGATGCACAGGGAAGCCTGGCGTGCTACAGTCCATGGGGTCGAAAAGAGTCAGACACGACTGAGCAGTTGAAATGAACTGAAGAGGAACTAAAGAGCCTTTTGATGAAGGTGAAAGAGGCAAGTGAAAAAGCTGGCTTAAAACTCAACATTCAAAAAACTAAGATCAAGGCATCCGGTCCCATCTCTTCATGGCAAATAGATGGGGAAACAATGGAAACAGTGATAGACTTTATTTTCTTGGGGTCCAAAATCACTCTGGATGGAGGCTGCAGCCAGGAAATTAAAAGACACTTGCTTGTTGGAAGAATAGCTATGATAAACCTAGACAGCATATTAAAAAGGAGAGACATCACTTTGCCCACAAAGGTCCATCTAATCAAAGCTATTGCTTTTCCAGTAGTCATGTATGAATGTGAGAATTGGACCATAAAGAAGGCTGAATGCCAAAGAATTGATACTTTTGAACTGTGATGTTGGAGAAGACTCTTGAGAGTCCCTTGGACTGCAAGGAGATTATATCAATCAATCCTAAAGGGAATCAACCCTGAGTATTCATTGGAAGAACTGATGCTGAAGCTGACCTGATGCAAAGTGCAGACTCATTGGAAAAGACCCTGAATGATTGAAGGAAAGATTGAAGGCAGGAAGAGAAGGGGACAATAGAAGATGAGATGGTTGGATGGCATAACTGATTCAATGGACATGAGTTTGAGCAGACTCTGGGAGGTGGTGGGGACAGGGAAGCCTGGTATGCTGCAGTCCATGGGATTGCGGAGTCAGACACGACTGAGCAACTGAAAACAACAAATATTTATACACATCTTAGAAAAAAAGCTAATTATGTCCACCATACTCAATTTAAGTAGGCGGGGAATTGTTAAAATGACCAAACATGGTTAACACAAAATGCTGTTTGATACTTAAAGCAACCAATTTTTTGGAAAATATAATTATGGAAAAAATAGTATATTAGATAAGTAGGGTACTATAGCATAAAATAAGATCTTTGAACACAAAATGCCTATAATCTTGGTGGAGAGAAAAAGCATAAAAGCATGAAATTAACAGTAAAGAAACAGTGCTATTGTACACGCTACCTGTTCACTCTGTATCACACAGTAGCTTCATCAATGAAATGGATATAATAATGCAGTCCTCAGTTCAGTTAGTTCAGTCGCTCAGTCGTGTCCAACTCTTTGCAACCCCATGAATCACAGCACGCCAGGCCATCCTGTCCATCACCAGCTCCCGGAGTTCACTCAGACTCACGTCCATCGAGTCAGTGATGCCATCCAGCCATCTCATCCTCTGTCGTCCCCTTCTCCTCCTGCCCCCAATCCCTCCCAGCATCAGAGTCTTTTCCAATGAGTCAACTCTTCGCATGAGGTCGCCAAAGTACTGGAGTTTCAGCTTTACTATCATTCCTTCCAAAGAAATCCCAGGGCTGATCTCCTTCAGAAAGGACTGGTTGGATCTCCTTGCAGTCCAAGGGCCTCTCAAGAGTCTTCTCCAACACCACAGTTCAAAAGCATCAATTCTTCAGCGCTCAGCTTTCTTCACAGTCCAACTCTCACATCCATACATGACCACTAGAAAAACCATAGCCTTGACTAGACAGATCTTTGTTGGCAAAGTATTTCTCTGCTCTTCAATATGCTATCTAGGTTGGTCATAACTTTCCTTCCAAGGAGTAAGCGACTTTTAATTTCGTGGCTGCAGTCACCATCTGAGTGATTTTGGAGCCCCCGAAAATAAAATCTGACACTGTTTTCACTGTTTCCCCATCTATTTCCCATGAAGCGATGGGACCAGATGCCATGATCTTAGTTTTCTGAAGGTTGAGCTTTAAGCCAACTTTTTCACTCTCCTCTTTCACTCTCATCAAGAGGCTTTTGAGTTCCTCTTCACTTTCTGCCATAAGGGGTGTTATCTGCATATCTGAGGTTATTGATATTTCTCCCAGCAATCTTGATTCCAGCTTGTGCTTCTTCCAGCCCAGTGTTTCTCATGATGTCCTCTGCATATAAAGGTTTGAAGATTGAAGGAGATAATTGATGTTCTGGATAAGTGACATATAATGCAGAGACATTACTTTGCCAACAAAGGTCTGTCTAGTCAAGGCTATGGTTTTTCTAGTGGTCATGTGTGGATGTGAGAGTGGACTGTGAAGAAAGCTGAGCACCAAAGAATTGATGCTTTTGAACTGTGATGTTGGAGAAGACTCTTGAGAATCCCTTGGACTGCAAGGAGATCCATCCAGTTCTTTCTGAAGGAGATCAGCCCTGGGATTTCTTTGGAAGGAACGATGGTAAAGTTGAAACTCCAGTACTTTGGCCACCTCATGTGAAGAGTTGACTCATTGGAAAAGACTCTGATGCTGGGAGGGACTGGGGGAAGGAGAAGAAGGGGATGACAGAGGATGAGATGGCTGGATGGCATCACTGACTTGATGGACGTGAGTCTGAGTGAACTCCGGGAGTTGGTGATGGACAGGGAGGCCTGGCGCGCTGTGATTCATGGGGTTGCAAAGAGTTGGACACGACTGAGCGACTGAACTGAATTTAACTGAACTGAATGCCACTAAGTGAGGAATGACAAAGGTTTGAAGGTAAAAGTAATGGCTGAAGATCGGCATAGACAGGGAAACCTTATGGAGATGGAGAAATTGAAACTTGCTCTTGAAGAAAAAGGAAAATTCTAGGTAGGCAGATCAGTGAAGGAGGAAAAAATCAAAGCAGTTTGGAGAGATGACGAGGAGACCATCTGACTGAAGTGTGGGTCATAAAAGTCAAGGTTAACTAAGTAGATGTACTTCTTAAAGTGGAAAATAGATATAAACAATGAGAAACTGAACAATATCCTGTGATTCTACCAGAGATAACTACATTGCTGTATATACTTGCTTCTAGCTTTTTTCCCCTATGCAGATATTTACTTTTATATTTAAAACATACAATACTATATACACAGTCTTACAACTTACATTTAACACTGCTATTTGCATGCCATTACATATCCCTTGGAAAAATGTTTTCTGTGGCCACATAATACCAAATTTTGTGATCTTGCTATGAGTTAATCAGCCTATGTTTTTTTCTGAATTTTAGTTTGCTGTATTCTTTTTCTCTTCTAATATATAATACTACCATGAGAATAATTTTTTAAAAAGCTGATTTTTTTCCTCCATAAAATGAATTACTAGAAAGGACACATCTTGGTCCAAAATATATGAATATTTTATGTTATTGATATATTTTGTTTAATATTCTGAAAGCTGTGTCAGTGTACATTTCTTTCTTTCTTTATTTTTTCAGTATACATTTCTACTACCAGGATATGAGAGTGTGAATATCATTACACTCTTGGCAGAGAAATTTGGAATCTGTGGAATTCTTGATCAGAGGAAGAGCAGTTTCTCAGCAGTAAGTGGATGGATCAGGGGAAGAGATACTGGAGCCATAAAGCAATGCTGGGGTATTATGAACAGGTATGGAGTTTCAGTGGTCCAAGTAAGAATAGAGAGGAAGGAGTAAATCTACGAAATTTTCCCTGCTTTCTCTTGTCCCTTTCTCCCTCCTTCCCTTTCTCATTCTCTGCTTCGTAATAACTTGTTTTCCCCCTTTATTAAAAAAAAATATATGTATCATAATAGAATATTTATAAAATACAGAAATATATAAGTTAATGTTTTATTATGCCTTTCCAATCTTTTTCAACATGTCAACCAATATATTTAAGAAATATTTTCCCAATTAAACATTCTTTGCAAAAATGAAAGCATTTCCTTTCATGGGTGCAATAATCTATATATTCATTTGCCATTGATGGATATATATGCCAAAGATTTTCTATCTTTGTTCAAATTATCTTTATTTTTGATTTTACTGTAGTTAAAGGAATTACTGAGTAAATGGTATAGATAGATTTTAGATTTAAAAAGCATTTTAAAGCATCATTAACAGGTTTCATTACATGCACACACACACATACACACAGCTAGAAAAAGTAAAAAATGATCCCTCTGTTTCTAAACCTCAAGAATGAATCACAACAGAAATTCCAAATAAGAACTGGCTTTGGAGGGAAGTTGGCAAGCTCCGTTTTTGAACCTAAACTGAACAAATAAACATATACAAATGAAAGTGAAAATGAGGATAAAAGTGGTTTAAAAAAGTGAAGAGTTCAATAAATCCTATTTTCAATTTTGACATTTTATATTATAGCATATTAATCAAAATCATAAGAAAAATATAGATATCTAAGACTCTATTTTATCTTAAACACTGCAACATTATTTTTGTAAATAATCCCAGTGGAAAAGTTGAAGAAAAATATGTGAGATTTTATCGTCTTTAAAGTTTTATGCTTACTCTATCTTCAGCCCTTCTTGTATGCAAATGCTACTTAATCATTACTTAAGGAACATTAGTATATATCACTGTGACTCCTTTTTATTTGTGAATGGAAGAATAACTGTCTTTTTCTATATGAAGTGGGCTTCCCAGGTGGCTCAGTGGAAAAGAATCCTCCTACTACTGTTGGAGACACAGGAGACACAGGTTTGATCCCTGGGTTGGGAAGATCCCCAGAGCAGGAAATGGCAACCCTCTCCAGTATTCTTGCGTGGAAAATTTCATGGACAGAAGAGCCTGGAGGGCTGCAGTCCATGGGGTCACAGAGTCGAACGTGACAGAGCATACGTGCACATATGCATCTATGTGAGGTAGCCAGTTACGAAGACTTTTCCCAACCAAGAATAGCACATGAAACTGATCCATCTGGTCAAAAGCTACCCGAGTGGATTGGTGTAAAATTCAGTTAACTCCATCTTCCAGTACCTCAGCTGACCCTATCTTATTTAAAGCTGTCTTGACTCCCCCCCTGCTCTTTTTTCCCTTCCTATATTTTTACTAGAAAAATAAATACTTCCTCTAGAAGTAAGAAAGAAAAAATTTCAAAATTTCTCAGTAGTATCTTAGATTACAGAGAGTCAGCTTACCAAATTAGAGTTGTGTTGTCACTGATTGATTGCCACAACAAATCTTATAAATAGATTGGCCTACTCATTAAGACCTGTACCTTTTTGAAGGACTAAGTTTGAGTCAAAGAATGGATTAGAGCTTTGCTAAAATATGATATCTCTGTTGTCTCCAGTGCTTTCTCTTGCTGTGGCAATTGAAAGTGTCTCAGTATTTTTATTCTAATGTACTTTAAAGGAATATATATATTTTTCCTTTCTTCATTACCGAATTGATGGTGCAGTCATTTGTCTCATGGTTTTGAAACAAAGCTTGAATTGATGATCATTTTCTTGTGTGGTGTAAATTTTTAGTTAGGTAGTAGGGGCTGAGCTTCTTTGTCTCTCATTTGTTCTGAATGCTATGAATATATTCATTAAGAAACACTTAATGGATGCCTTTCACATGGCAAACTCTCTCTAAGTACGTGAGGCATCTGCTAGGTATGTGATACTGAAAAAAAGTTGACTTGGTCCTGGTCGTTATGGATCTTAAGGTTTATGAGAAAGAATAAAGTAATGAGCACAGAAATCAACATATAATTATAAAAGATGTTATATAGCTAACAGGATGCTTTCTGAAGTCCTGAATGATAGATCAAGAATGAGAGACATGAGTACAATTAGGATGCTACATCAGCATTCCAGGTTAGTCATCAAAACTGCTGTTGAAAATTATCTTTAATCCAAGATATTTACTTACAAGATGGAGTAGATCATTCATATTTTAAAATTTTATCTCAATTTCCAATATGTTTTGGCACTTGGTATCGCACTTCTCTGACATCCTATGTAGCTCTATGACAGTGAGCCAGTGTAAGTTATCTTCTCCAGAGCAACTAATTATTGGGTTGGCCAAAAAGTTCATATGAGTCTTGCCATATATCTTATGGAAAACCTCAATGAACTTTTTGGCCAACCCAATATATTGACCGTTTGCATAGGGCAGTTTTTTAAAAAAACAGAATCTCTTGAATTGGCAATAATTTCTGAATATACATGTGCTACGTCACTTCAGTTGTGTCTGACTCTTTGCAACCCCATGGACTGTAAGCTGTCAGGCTCCTCTGTCCATGGGACTTTCCAGGCAAGAATACTGGAATGGGTTGCCATTTCCTTCTTCAGGGATCTTCCTGACCTAGGGATCAAACCTGCTTCTCTTACATCTCCTGCATTGGCAGGGGGTTCTTTATCCCTAGCGCCACCTGGGAATATACAAGGATTTGTTAATTTCTCCATGTAGTTTTTTAAAAAATTAATTTATTTTTGGCTGTGTTGGGTCTTCATTGCTGAGTGAGGGCTTCTCATTGCAGTGTCTTCTCTTGTTGTGAGAACAGGCTCTATGCTTTTGGACTTCAATAGTTGCAGCACATGTAACTCCCTGTAGTTTTATCAGTATTTGCTTATATATTTAGTTGGTTGAGGGTATATATATTTAAAATTGTTGCATAATTCTGAACAATTGAGCATTTTAGTGTGTGTGTGTGTGTGTTAACTTGCTTCAGTCATGTCTGACTCTTTGAGACTCTGTGGACTTTAGCCTGCCAGGCCCCTCTGTCCAAGGGTTTCTCCAGGCAAGAATACTGGAATGGGTTGCCATATACTGCTCCAGGGGATCTTCCCGACTCAGAGACTGAACCCATGTTTCTATGTCTCTTGCATTGGCAGGCAGGTCTTTACCACTAGTGCCAGAGCATTTTATCTTTATGTAGTAAACTCTAATTTCTAATAGAATTGTCACATTCTATTTTGGCTGATAATATAGAAACTTCAGATTTTTGTTTTCCAGGAAGAGTTGATTTCTACTTTATTTTAGTGAATCTCTTGTAAACCACATATATCTTGGTCTTTGTATTTTTTCTAGTGTGTTACATTCTGATCTTTTGTCTTTAAATTGGTAAGTTTAGTCTACTGAAGTTTTTCTTTTAAAGTTATTGATATTTTTGGGTTTTCTATCATCTTTCTTTTGTTTTCCTCCCTTTCCTGCTTTTGTCCCATTTACAACCCTGAACATGTAATCTTACTATTTTATACCAGTAATCTTCAATCCTCTATTAACCAGAATCACCTGGGAGATTTTTAAAAAATATTAATATTCAGGGTCCATCTCTAGGGTTTTTATGTGAGGTCTGGAGTAGGGCCTTGACATTGGTATTTTTGAAAATTCCCTAGGTGGTATATGTTTATCTATATTATAGGTATTTTTGGGCATTCAGAATTTTTTTATCTCCTTCCAAAGTCACATCATAACCACCCCCAATACCTGGAGAAGCAATCTTTCTTTAGCTATTCTAATGAAATTCTTGAAATAACCTGTTTTGGAATTGGTATTCATGCTATTTCCACTCTATTCTCTTGGAACTGTCTCTGTGACTTGATTCCCATTCCTACTGCTTCGCAGCTGCTGGACTCCCACACTCGTATCTTGACAGAGTCAGGTATTTCTGGTATTTAGAGTTAGGTATTGTTTAGGTCTGATCTTTTGGCTGTTAGATCCTCTAATGGAGTTCAGAGTTGGGGGCAGCTTAAACTTAAGTTCACTTGATCCTCTTAGTTTCTGTTAGACTCCTTCTTCTATTCCTTAGGAAATACCTATTTCTACTCCTTAACCCCTCAGCAGATTTGCTTTTTGCTAGACTCTGGTCTACCAACTTGTTGTTGAAGATGCTAATAATAACATCATTGAAATATTTACTGGAAAGCTACAGATTCTGGTAGCTCTGGAATGTGGAGTTTATTCTGTTAAAGCTAATAGTGAACAATAATGTTCTTGAATCCTGTAGTTCTCAAACTGAGAACTTATTAGAAATAAACATTCTCTGGTCCTCTTCCAGAACTACTGAATCAGAAATACTGGAAGGTGAGATCCAGCAATCTGTGTTTTAATAATCTGCCAGCTGATTTAACACTCAGGTAAGTTTGAGAGCCCTACTGTAATCCAAGAGGTTTTCAATGTTCAATCTAATTAAGGACACAGGAAAATTTACAGTGGAAACTGGTTAATTAACTAGAAAATCAAGAATTGTACAACCAAGACTCAAAAATAGAATACACTATTCTGTGGGTGGTACTGTATTTTCCAGTTTGGTATTTTAATTTACTTTGAACACTACCCCACTATTTAGGCTAATCTTCACATGAATCTGTTTTTCTTGAAAGTTAGTATATGTATTTAGTCAAGTGGGAGAGTCAAAGCAAGAATTGTGAACAAATTATCTAAGTGGAATATGGACTTGTACTAGATTATTCACAGCCAAACCCTCCTGTACAGAAACAGTTACCATGGTCTTTTAAAATGAATAGCACAGGGAATGTAGCCAACATTTTATAATAATTTTATATGGAATATAATCTATAAAAATATTGACTCAGTATGTTGTACACCTGGGACTAATATAATATTGTAAGTCAACTGTACTTCAATAAAAAATAAAGTTTAATATGGAGTCAGGTTCTTCTTCTGTTTCTACTATCCCTGGTTTCCAAAACAGGAATTAAAAAAACTCTGTTAGCACTTGCTAAGCATACAACAGTACACAAAGCTCTATGTTATAATAAATATGTACAGCAAAGCCTTCTCTTTGTAAAATTTGGTTCTTCTCTTTGAAAAAAGTAATTTAGGGCTGGAAAAAATATGACATCTAGAATCTGAGATATCACACACTTGCTTTAACTCTAAATTTATTTTAAAAGTTCACTTTTATTCTGTTTGCTAGTTGTTACACTCATTTTGCTTAGAGTACCTTTTAGCTATCCAAATAACTTTTAATGGAAACATTTTTTTTTTCACCAGTAGTAAACTGAAGGAAAAGAAGATAATTCAGTCACTGATTTTTTTCCACCAAAATCTATCTTCATACATGCAATATCTTCTCTTAAGAAAAAATAACTCAGGTTTTCTGTTTATATTAATGAACCTTAACAGGGTCATTAAGGTTGTTGGTGGGACTGTGAGCCACATGCAGGAAGTGTCATGAGCTCTATAGCCACAGTGTAATGGGAGGTGGGAGATGGGGAGGGAGACACACACATGTGATTTCATAGCACGGTGGACCATACATTTAGGAGATCATAGAGTGAGAACAAGCATGGTAGAGCCATGTAAACAAGCACTTGGACATTTCTGGGATGTTTAAGTGTTAGTGGGGGCTTCCCTGGTGGCTCAGTGGTGAAGAATCTGCCTGCTAATGCAGGAGACGTGAGTTTCATCCCTGGGTGGGGAAGATCCCCTAGAGAAGGAAATGGCCCTCGAGTATTCTTGCCTGGGAAATTCCATGGACAGAGGAGCCTGGTGGGCTACAGTCCATAGCGTTGCAAAATACTCAGATACAACTTAGTGACTAAACAACAATAACACCTGCTTGTGGAGGGTATTATGCACATATTATTGGGGAAAGTAAACATTTCTTTAGAGATGTATTTGACTACAACTCTGTAACTAAACACTAGATTAAAGGAACAAGGGACTCCCATGTGTGACGGTCACCTCACTGCTAGAGCTTCTGTGGATATGGAATGACCTTCCAGTTCAGACCTTGTAACTCCTTGTTCCTGGCAGTTTGATTTTCCTAGAGTCCCAGGAGTTCCAGCTACATGATCCAGTTTCTTTTTTTCCTCGCTACCCCCAATATATGTAAGTGAAAACAAAACAGGAGTTATTGTTCTTCAAGGGGGGATCAAGCTTATAAAATTGCAAAATACTCCTAAATTCTCAAATGCATCTGCAGGTTAACTAGGAGTCCAGTAGATGTTCTTTATAGGGTCAGACCAACCTCTTCACATCACAGGATTCATTCCCTTCCATGTATGGCCTGCTCTGCTTTCTCTCGTCTCCTTCTGCTTCCCTGTAGCCTCAGACCCTCAGGCCTCCCAAGCAAATGCATTTAGTAACCTGTCAAATCATCTCAATCTCACCCCGAGAAGTCTCTTAGGCTATTATTTCTTGTTTACACTGCCTTCACCTCACATGTTCATCAAACCACCCTGCAGTCAGGGTCTGCTGGAATTCCCAATACTGTCATGATATCATCCTGAATAGACCTGCAACAGGTCACAAGCTCTTTCAGGCTCCAAGCAGTCTGCATAAAGAAATTCCATGATTTTCTCCCCCCTTCTACCACTTGCACTGTGTTGTAAGTGGAATTAATGGAGATGTGTTCATTTCTTTGATTTATATGTAGCTAATTGTTCCTATGCTGCTGCTGCTAAGTCGCTTCAGTCGTGTCTGACTCTGTGCGATCCCGTAGACGGCAGCCAGTCAGGCTTCCCTGTCCCTGGGATTCTCCAGGCAAGAACACTGGAGTGGGTTGCCATTTCATTCTCCAATGAATGAAAGTGAAACGTGAAAGTGAAGTCGCTCAGTCGTGTCTGACTCGTCGCGACCCCATGGACTACAGCCTACTAGGCTCCTCCGTTCATGGGATTTTCCAGGCAAGAGTACTGGAGTGGGGTGCCATTGCCTTCTCCAAATAGTTCCTGTATAGACACTTAATTTTGTTGTGTTAGAGTTGTCACTGATTTTAAGAGCTTGGAGTTTAGATGTGTGTTCTACCTTGTCTGAATGGTGCTCATCTATACATGCAGCTGAGCACTTCATAATGATGATAGGATGAACATTTTACCTTTGAGTCTGACTTGTACTGTCCTGAAAGGCTGAAGTCCAGTTCCTCAGAATAGCTGGTTGTTAAATCCCTTTCTACAATCTATAGAATTTGTATATTGGTTTATGTCTCTAACATTCAATTTTGGGGTTCAAAATGGTATCCTTCCATTACAAAATTCTGTACCAAAGGTAATATTCTGTTTTGTCTGATGATAAAATCTTCTACCATAGCCACTCAAGGATATTTAAAATGAGAAAGGAAAATGCTTCCTTTATGTAATAAGAATTATAGCTTACATTTTTTTTCTCTTTTTTTAAAAATTTTATTTTATTTTTAAACTTTACATAATTGTATTAGTTTTGCCAAATATCAAAATGAATCCGCCACAGGTATACACGTGCTCCCCATCCTGAACGCTCCTCCCTCCTCCCTCCCCACACCATCCCTCTGGGTCGTCCCAGTGCACCAGCCCCAAGCATCCAGTATGGTGCATCGAACCTGGACTGGCATCTCATTTCATACATGATATTTTACATGTTTCAATGCCATTCTCCCAAATCTTCCCACCCTCTCCCTCTCCCACAGAGTCCATAAGACTGTTCTATACATCAGTGTCTCTTTTGCTGTCTCGTACACAGGGTTTGACACTATGGAAAGTAGGCATTGGGATAGCATCTTTTCTCTCTAAATATATCCTTGGCTTTCAATTATTCTTTCTACTTCACCAAAATGGTTTTAAAAATTCTTCCATCTTCACAATGTTTTCCTTTATGTTGGATTGGCAGGACCACCTTGAGCCCATCCCTCAGCTCTCATCAGCAAACATCATTTCAAGAGAAACATAAACTGGGGCAGTCTGAGTGCAAAGGAGTCTCTTTGAGAAACTATTATGATGCCACAGGAATGTGGCTTAAAATTAAAGCATGTCTCAGATAACAGGTGGCCACTGTTAACTCTATAACTTCCACAGGAAATAGAAGCCTAAAATAAAAAGTAAGGACCTTCCTTTGAGGGTGAAGGATCAGGCCCTACTCCAGGAAACACCAGCAAGATGCTGTGGAAGCACCATGGTTAGACTGCCAGATACTTGTGACTTTGGAAAATCCTTTTGCTCCTGTGGGTTTCAGTACCCAACTCTGTTTTGTCTGGAGATTTTCTAAGGTTTTAAACTTATTTGTCAAAATATATTTATGAGAACCTACAGAGTTTCAGGCACTTGAGATGAAATGTTAAATAATGGAGATAGAGTTTCCAGTCTCCCAGAACTCAGGGATCAGTTCAGTTCAGTTCAGTCACTCAGTTGTGTCTGACTCTTTGTGACCCCATGGACTGCAGCACACCAGACTTCACTGTTCATCACCAACTCCTGGAGTTTACTCAGACTCATGTCCATTGAGTCATCGATGGCTTCCAACCAGCTCATCTTCTGTCATCCCCCTTTCCTCCTGCCCTCAATCTTTCCCAGCATCAGGATCCTTTCCAATGAGTCAGTCTTTGCATCAGGTGGTCAAAGTACTGGAGTTTCAGCTTCAGCATCAGTCCTTCCAATGAGTCTTCAGGACTGATCTCCTTCAGAATGGACTGGTTGGATCTCCTTGCAGTCCAAGGGACTCTCAAGAGTCTTCTCCAACACCATAGTTCAAAAGCATCAATTCTTCGGTGCTCAGCTTTCTTTATAGTCCAACTGTCACATATATACATGACTACTGGAAAAACCATAGTTTGACTAGGACCTTTGTTGGTAATGTAATGTCTCTGCTTTTTAATATGCTGTCTAGATTGGTCATAATTTTTCTTCCAAAGAGCAAGTATCTTTTAATTTCATGGCTGCAGTCACCATCTGCAGTGATTTTGGAGCCCAGAAAAATAAAATCTAACACTGTTTCCATTGTTTCCCCATCTATTTGCCATGATGTGATGGGACCAGATGTCATGATCTTAGTTTTCTGAATGTTGAGCTTTAAGCCAACTTTTTAACTCTCACTTTCATCAAGAGGCTCTTTAGTTCTTCTTCACTTTCTGCTCTAAGGGTGGTGTCATTTGCATATCTGAGGTTATTGATATTTCCCCCAGCAATCTTGATTCCAGCTTGTGCTTCATCTAGCCCAGCATTTCTCATGATGTACTCTGCATATAAGTTAAATGAACAGGGTGACAATATACAGCCTTGATTCACTTCTTTCCCAATTTGGAACCAGTCTGTTGTTCAATGTCCAGCTCTAACTGTTGCTTCTTGACCTGCATACAGATTTCTCAGGAGGCAGGTAAGGTGGTCTGGTATTCCCATCTCTTTCAGAATTTTCCACAGTTTGTTGTGATCCATAGTCAGAGGCTTTGGCATAGTCAATAAAGCAGAAGTAGATGTTTTTCTGGAACTCTCTTGCTTTTTCAATTATCCAAAGGATGTTGGCAATTTGATCTCTGGTTTCTCTGCCTTTTCTAAATCCAGCTTGAACATTGGGAAGTTAACGGTTCACATATGTTGAAGTCTTGCTTGAAGAATTTTGAGCAATACTTTGCTAGCATGTGAGATGAGTGCAATTGTGTGGTGGTTTGAACATTCTTTGGCATTGCCTTTCTTTGGGATTGGAATGCAAACTAAACTTTTCCAGTCCTGTGGCCACTGCTGAGTTTTCCAAATTTGCTGGCATATTGAGTGCAGCACTTTCACAGAATCATCTTTTAGAATTTGAAATAGCTCAGCTAGAATTCCATCACCTCCACGTGCTTTGTTCTTAGTGATGCTTCCTAAGACCCACTTGACTTCGCATTCCAGGATGTCTAGCTCTAGGTAAGTGATCACAACATCATGGTTATCTGGGTCATGAAGATCTTTTTTGTATAGCTCTTCTGTGTATTGTTGCCACCTCTTAATATCTTCTGCTTCTGTTAGGTCCATACCATTTCTGTCCTTTATTGCACCCATCTTTGCATGAAATGTTCCCTTGTTACCCCTAATTTTCTTGAAGAAATCTCTAGTCTTTCCCATTGTATTATTTTCCTTTATTCCTTTGCATTGATAACTGAGGAAGGCTTTCTTACCTCTCCTTGCTATTCTTTGTAACTCTGCATTCAGATGGGTATATCTTTCTTTTTCTCCTTTGCCTTTCATTTTCCTTCTTTTCTCAGCTATTTGTAAGGCCTCCTCAGGCAACCATTTTGCCTTTTCATATTTCTTTTTCTTGGGCATGGTCTTGATCCCTGCCTCCTGTACAGTGTCACGACCTCCGTCCATAGTTCTTCAGGCACTCTGTCTATCAGATCTAATCCTTCAATCTATTTGTCACTTACACCATATAGTCGTAAGGGATTTAATTTAGGTCATACCTCAATGGTCTAGCGGTTTTCCCTACTTCCTTCAATTTAAGTCTGAATTTGGCAATAAGGAGACCATGATCTGAGCCACAGTCAGCTCCTGGTCTTGTTTTTGTTGACTGTATAGAGCTTCTCCATCTTTGGCTGCAAAGAATATAATCAATCTGATTTCAGTATTGACAATCTGGTGATGTCCACGTGTAGAGTCTTGTCTTGTGTTGTTGGAAGAGGGTGTTTGCTATGACCAGCGCGTTCTCTTGGCAGAACTCAGCCTTTGCCCTGCTTCATTCTGTATTCCAAGGCCAAATTTGCCTGTTACCCCAGGTGTTTCTTGACTTCCTACTTTTGCATTCCAGTCCCCTATAATGAAAAGGACATTGTTTTGGGTGTTAGTTCTAAAAGGTCTTGTAGGTCTTCATAGAACCGTTCAACTTCAGCTTCTTCAGTGTTACTGGTCGGGGCATAGACTTGGATTACTGTGATATTGAATGGTTTGCCTTGGAAACGAACCGAGATCATTCTGTTGTTTTTGAGATTGCATCCAAGTTCTGCATTTTGGACTCTTTTGTTGACTATGATGGTTACTGTATTTCTTCTAAGGGTTTCTAGCCCACAGCAGTAGATATAATGATCATCTGAGTTAAATTCACCCATTCCAGTCCATTTTAGTTTGCTGATTCCTAAAATGTCAATATTCACTCTTGCTGTCTCCTGTTTGACCACTTCCAATTTGCCTTGATTTATGGACCTAACACTCCAGGTTCCTATGCAATATTGCTCTTTACAGCATCAGAATTTACTTCCATCACCAGTCACATCCACAACTGGGTGTTGTTTTTGCTTTGGCTCATCTCTTCATTCTCTCTGGAGTTATTCCTTCACTGATCTCCAGTAGCATATTGGGCACCTACCAACCTAGGGAGTTCATCTTCCAGTGTCCTATCTTTTTGCCTTTTCATACTGTTCATGGGGGTTCTCAAGAAAGAATACTGAAGTGGTTTGCCTTCTCCAGTGGACCACGTTTTGTCAGACCTCTCCACCATGACCCTCTGTCTTGGGTGGCCCTACATGGCATGGGTCATAGTTTCATTGAATTAGACACGGCTGTGGTCCATGTGATCAGATTGTGATAGTTTGCATTTAATAGTCTGTCTATGGAAGGAAGTTACCAATTACATTTAATAAGGGTTTTAGTTTACTGTTAGCCTTTGGATCGTACCATCTTATTCCAAGTCATACTTCTTTTGTCCTTTTTCTACTTGCTGGTCTTCCTCAACCATTCCCAGAGAGATACAACATTGCACCAAATTAAACACTTGTCTAATATGATGTGTTGAGAAAATGCCAAGTGTATTTTATTAGAATTTGTTTTGATTAATTGTGGTCAATATTGTCTGCATTCATGGGTGTAATTCAGGGAGGGAGAACAGATATTGGTGACCACATTTGGGTCTTATTGCTGTGTCATAGTTATAAAGCTGTATGGATAAAATACAGGTCAAAATAAATCACAGCTAAAATTTCTTCTCAGCCTTATAAAAAATCAGTCTACATAAATGTATCTATTTCATTTAAGCAGTGGGTTTTTTATTTTTGAGAGCCAATATGTGCTATTTCTCTACAAAAACAGCTATGTTTAAAGCTTAATGAAGTAGGAAAGGCATTCAGGAAGAGCTAGAGCCAACATCTTGTATATTTGAACCTGTCTGTTCTGCCAGTGACCCATAGAGTGAAGAGCTGTGTCAGCTAATCATTTAGCTGACCATTGCTGACAGACAAATACCTCATGCTGAGCTGGGAGGGAATGTCACAAAAGCATCAGAAGTCAACAAGGTGACACAATTCCTGTGGGGTCCTGTGCTTATTTTTGCCTTGGCTTGGAGCTGAGCAACTGCATATAAAAATGCATCTTATCTGCAAATAACATACACATTTTAAGACTTTAAATTAGTTTGTTTTCAGAGGTGTTTTTGAAACTACTTGGACACATATTTTTCCAATGATGGTAATTAGCTGATTAATAATATCACAGTCATCAAAAGAGATAGCATGTTTTCAAAATCATGCAACAATAGATAAGCCCTTACATGGCTTTAATTGGAACACCTAATAATTATAACCTTGTAGCTACAAGGGAAGATATGTTTTCAACAGTAAACACCAACACAGAAAATCAAAACAAAAATTTGTCAACAGAAGACCGCCCTGCTCATAAGACTGCTAAGCCAGATAGCAGCTGTTAATTTAATGTATTGTTTCAGAGGACATAGTACTCTAATGAAACCACAGAGGTAGTGGTTTCCAACACTGTCAATAGCAAAAATCCTGTCACCTACCTGCCCAATCATCTGCAAATTGAGAGAGACTTTCTCCCATATATTTGCATTCTGTAAATAGTTATGGGTTCCCCGCTCCCCCTCCATATTCTTTAGCTGAGAATACCCCCGTATTCTTTAGCTGAGCCTTGCAGCATGCAGGATCTTAGTTCCCCAACCAAAGATTGAACCCACGCCCCCTGCAGTGGAAGCACAGACCACCAGGGAAGGTCCCTGGGTTTTTCCATTTTAATAAGCAAAGACAATTTTAACTACCAGTTAACGATTATGATGAGGGTGAAACATACATATTCAACACTGAATTTCTATAATTCCTATCCAAACCAAGGAAACCTGTTGTAGATATTGCAGATTCCCTTATGGTGACCAAATATGTGATTATTTTAGACATTTAAAAATCTTGAAAATGGTACATGAAACCCATTGCTAGTTTTTAGGAAGTTTTAGAGTTTGAGAGCTCTCTTACAAAGAAACTCAATGATGCATAAAAATTATAGTGTGAATTTAGCTGTGTTGGATGCATTAAGAGTTCTTTTTCTAAGAATGTGAAGAGCCAAGCTATGTTTTCCTAGTAGAATTAAACAAACTTTCTCTCCTATTTCAAGACAAATTCGATGGGGCTCCTTACATCTGAGTCTTTGGTAATTATTAAAAAATGTATGGCTAAACAATGGAACTGTTTATTGTTCTTGGCAGACCTGAATGGGCACAATATGAAATAGGCTGGGATGCAAAGAACAAAATAAACAAGTATTTTTCATAAAAACATGAATTACCGATTTCATTGTGAGATGGTTGGTATTGCAAGATGTGGAAGAAGATAGAAAATTTTTTTCTCCTTACTAGTTATATTGCCTCTGAGAACTAATGTTGGTCCTTGGAAAGTGTGTGTGTGTGTGTGTGTGTGTGTGTGTGGGTGTGTGGGTGTGTGTATGTTCTAACAGTTCTCTACTGAACAGACTGTATAGTGGACGTGTGATACCAAGTGTGTTGCTTAGACTCACTCTAGATTTTTTTGTGATCTCTGAGTCTTGAGGGCATATCTGTACTCCCATCCTAACCCCACACTTTTTTAGGGCATGATGTGTCAAATGCTACTGAGAATGTTTCCTGGAGCCCTGGGAATCTTCTTTTTTATATTGACTTCTACTGGTTCAGGGAAAGATACTGCTGGGGGAAAGAGAAAAGATACTTGAGGTGAGATTCTTTCTAGAAGGCCAGAAATAGAATTTTCTGAGAGTGGGAAGAGGATTGCATGACAAAGATGATTAGAGAGGAATGGTTGTTAAGTATGGTGGGGGAAAACTTAGAAGCTGGGATGCAGGTGACTATGAGAACCCTCTTTCCATCATAAATTATGTTCTTGGATGGTCTTCCCTTGAACATGGGAAAGGTCATGTAAAATGTAAAAATTTTACATCCATCAATCAACCCTATGCCATCCTACCCTCCTATGGTCTTTCCCCCAGTTTTATCAAGAAATAATTGACATACATCACTTATAAGTTTAAGGCATATTGTGTGATGATTTGATTTATGTACATTATGAAATCCCTATGGTTTATTATTTTTAGTTACCCCAAATCATTCTGTCAGGTCTGTTGTAACTGAAGATGTTTGTGTGCTGGTGTTATGGAGGACAAAAAAAGATGAAGCAAAATGACAAATGACCTTAAAATTTTTTTTTTAATTGAAGTCGAGTCAGTTTACAATACTGTGTTAGTCAAGTGTGTAGCAAAGTGATTTGGTTCCCTGTATATATATGTGTGTGTGTGTGTATTTATATTGATTTAAAATTCTTTTCCATTATAGTTTATTACAAGATATTGAATATAGCTCCCTGTGCTATACAGTAGGTCCTTGTTGTTTATCTGTTTTATATATGGAAGTGTGCATCTCTTGGGGGTCCCCAGGTGGCCCAGCAGTAAAGAATCAACCTACCAACACAGGAGCCTAGGAGATGTGGGTTTGATCCCTGGGTCAGGAAGATCCCCTGGAGGAGGAAATGGCAACCCATTCCAGTATTCTTGCTGGGATAATCCCAGGGACAGAGGAGCCTGGTGGGCTACAGTCAAGACAGAACAGAGTGAATGAGCACCCACCATGCACCATGTGCACCTCTTAATCGCATACTACCAATTTATCTTCTCCTCACTTCTTTGATAACCATAAGTTTACTTCCTGTGTCTAAGAGTCTGTTTCTGATCTATAAGTATTTAAGTTTATTTGCATTATTTTTTAGATTAAACATATAAATGATGTATAATATATGGCTTTGTCTGACTACTTCATCTAGTATGATAACCTCTAGGTCCATCCATGTTGCTACAAATGGCATTATTTCATTAGTATATACACTACATCTTCTTTATCCATTCATCTGTTGATAGATACTTGGGTTGCTTCCATGTCTTAGCTTTTGGAAGTAGTGCTCCAGTGAACTTGGGATGTATGTTTCTGCTGTTCAGTTGTGAATTCGTGTCCTGCTCTTCGCAACCCCTTGGACTGCTGCATGCCAGGTTTCCCTGTCCCTTACCATGTCCCAGAGTTTGCCCAAGTTTATGTTCATTGCATTGGTGACACCATCCAGCCATCTCATCCTCTGTCACCCTCTTCTCCTTCTGCCTTCAATCTTTCCCAACATCAGGGTCTTTTCCAACGAGCTGCCCGTTCACATCAGGTGGCCAAAGTACTGGAGCTTCAGCTTCAGCATCTGTACTTCAAATGAGTATTCAGGATTGATTTCCTTTAAGATTGACTGGGTTAATCTCCTTGCTGTTCAAGTGTCTTCTCCAGCATCACAGTTTGAAAGCATCAATTCTTTGGTGGTCTGCCTTCTTTATGGTCCAGCTCTCAGAACTGTACGTGACTACTGGAAAGACCATAGCCTTGAGTATATAGACCTTTGTCAGCAAAATGATGTCTTTGCTTTTTAACACACTGTCTAGGTTTTTCATAGCTTTCCTGCCAAGAAGCAATAGTATACTAATTTCATGGCTGCTGTCACCATCTGCAGTGATTTTAGAACCCAAACTGCTTCCACTTTTCCCCGTTCAATTTACCATGAAGTGATTGGGCCAGACGCCATGATCTTAGTATTTATTATTATTTTTAATATTTAGTTTTAGGGTGTATGCATCTGTTCAAATTAGAGCTTTTGTCTTTTCTGAATATATGCCCAGGAATGGGATTGCTGGATCATATGGTAACTATTTTTAGCTTTTTAATGAACCTCCATGCTGTAATTGGGTACACCAATTTACATTCCTGACATCAGTGTTGGAGGGTTGTATCCCTTTTCTCCACACCCATTCTAGTATTTGTTATTTTAGACTTTTTAATGATGGCCATTCTGACTGGTATGAGGTGATACCTCATAGTAATTTTTGTTTGTTTGTTTGTTTATCTAGATAGCCTTTTTCTATTTTTCCAAACTTAAACAGACTCCTCAGGTGGAGCAAGTGGTAAAGAACCCACCCGCCAATGCAGGAGACATAAGAGATGTGGGTCTGATCTCTGGGTTGGGAAGATCCCCTGGAGGAGGGCATGGCAACCCACTCCAGTATCCTTGCCTGGAGAATCCCATGGACAGAGGAGCCTGGTGGGATACAGTTTATAGGGTTGCAAAGAGTTGGATATGACTGAAGTGACTTAGCATGCATGTAGAAACTTAAAAATTTTTATTTTGTATTGGGATATAGTCTATTTCATTGTAGTTTTAATAACTTTTGATGTTGAGCATCTTTTCATGGGCCTGTTGGCCATCTGTGTGCCTTCTTTGAAGAAATGAAATGACCTTTATTTTAAATCTATTAGTTGTAAGGATGATGATTCTTACTTCAAGGTGGGGAGGGCTGACAACTGAGCTTCACCCACACATTGCCTCCTACAATTTTCCCCAAACAGTGTCCCAAACCATATTAATAAGTGTTCCACCCCAAGAAAGGATTCTAAGGCCAGTTATGTTTGGGATATATTTATATACCATAGGACATTCACAATATATATTAAACAATCTAAAAATAAATTTGAGAAGTCCTGCAATAGAGAAAATTATTAATGTTAGTTAATCCAGTATTTTCTACTAAATTTAACTATAGACTCCATTTTTCATAGGATGTATTTTTCATGGAACAAGACTGACATCTTCTTTCTTGAAACAATTTCTTCCTTCACTTCTGTGACATCACTGTTAGTTTTCCTCTTACCTATCTGGGTCCTTCTACCTCCTTGATTGGCTCATTGTTTTCTACTTGGTCATTTGACATTAGATTTCCTCAAGGATTAGGCCTAGGCTTGTCTCTTTTTTCATTCCTTATTCTTCTCTTCTCTCATCCATGCTTATGGCTTTAAAGATTGACTCATGAAGATGTCTCACAAACCCTACAAAATAGCTCCAGTCTAGACCTCTTCTCTAAAACTCAGCTCTGCATTTTCATTCATCAGCTCACTTGATATCTCCTCTGGGATGTCTGAAAGGGCTTCTAACTCAGTGTTAAATCAAGATCATTGTTTTCTTGTCTTTGCCCAGTCTTCTTGCAGTCTTCCTTTTCTCGTGAAATGGTATTATAATTTATTCTATTATGTAAACCAGAAACTTGGAATCATCCTGACATATATACGTACAAATATGTATGATGTCCTTGACACCACCCTCAAACATACACCAAGTAGGATAGATGTTATTTCTTTTTTTTTTTTTTTTTGCCACACCTTGAGCTTGTGGGCTCTTATTTCTCTGTACAGGGATTGACCCTGGACCATAGCAGTGAAAGCACTGAGTCCTAACGGGACTGCCAGGGAATTCCCTAGATGATATTTCCTAAGAACTTTAAATTCATCCACTTCTCTGCAACTTTATTTCCTTCAATTTGTTTTATAGTCCAACTTTTCACACCTGGGAGCCTACAAAAAGGCTTATCCACTCTGTAGCACTCACTCTTGTCTTCTCAAATCCATTATCCACACTATAGCCAAGTGATAGCTCTTTTCACAAATCTAATAACATCACCTTTCTCCTTATAAGATTCCATTACTCTTAGACAAAGACCAAATCCTTAAGTCATAAAGGCCCTCTGAGATTAGGCCTCTATCTCTTGTTTCAGCCCCATTTTGCATTACTCTACTCATATCTCTCTTTGCTTCTTTTGTCTTAGTTTTTTTTGTTGTTGTAAAAAATTGATATATCATTTACTCTTTTTGGTATCACTTATGGTATATCATAATATAAAATTCACTCTTTTGAGGTGTACAGTTCAATCATTTTAGTACATTTTTAAGGTTGTGCAACCATCACCACTGGGGATTCCCTGGTACCACCCCCAGTGGCTCAGCTGGTAAAGAATCCTCTTGTAATGCAGGAGACCCTGGTTCGATTCCTGGGTCAGGAAGATCCCCTGGAGAAAGGATAGGCTACCCAATCCAGTATTCTTGGGTTTCCCTGGTGTCTAAGATGGTAAAGAATCTACCTGCAATGTGGGAGACCTGGGTTTGACCCCTGGGTTGGGAAGATCCCCTGGAGGAGGGCATGGCAACCCACTCCAGTATTGTTGCCTGGAGAATCCCCATGGACACAGGAGTCTGTGGGCTATAGTTCATGGGGTTGCAGAGTTGGACATGACTGAGTGATTAAGCACATGCACAGCACAACCATCACCGCAATCTAATTCAACTATTTCATCCCCTCTAAAATAAATCTATTAGCATTCATCCTCCAGTTTCTTCTACCCCAGCCCATGTTAACCACTAATCTATATTCTATCCCTCTGGATTTGCCTATTCTGGACATCTTATAATGGAGAAATCATGTAGTGGAAGGTGGCTTTTTGTGTCTGACTTTCTCTGATTTTTCATACTGTTTTCAGAGTTAAATGTTTATTTATTTAGTGCTTCATTCCTGTTTATTGTCAAGTTGTATGTATATAGTATATTTTGTTTGTTCATTCATCAGTTGGTGGATATTTGGGTTTGAACATACAGGTGCAAGTCTGTGTGAGCATATTCTTTTGGGAATATACCTAGGGGTAGAATTGCTTGGTCATTACGGTAATTTTATGTTTAAATTTTGAGGATCTTCCAAAGTGTTTTCCAAAGTGGCTGAACCAGTTTACATTCCTACCAGCAATGAATGAAGGTTCCAGTTTCTCTACATCGTTGCCAACTTGTTACTGTCTGTCTTTTTGATTACAGCTATGTTAATAGTTATGATGCAGTATCTCACTGATTTGCATTTCCCTAGTGACTAATGCAGTTTCTGTTTTACTTTTAGTTTCTGAAATGTATCATATTCCCTATTGCTGCAGGATCTTTTTTTAACAAAAATTATTTATTTATTTTGCTGTGTCAGGTATTAGTTGCAGCATGTGGGATCTTGAGCTTTGCTGCAGCATGCAGGGTCCAGCTTCCTGACCAGGGATAGAAACCTGGGCAGCCTGCATTGGGAGCGTGAAATCTTAGCCACTGGACCACCAGGGAAGTTTCTGTAGGGTCTTTTTGTATGTACAGTTCTCATTTCCCTAACCCTTTAACTTATAAGTTGACTCTTCCTTTTGTTCTCCTTATACAGATTGCAACTGTCATTTCCTTAAGGAAATATTCTCTGATATTTCTAGGTCAAATTCACTGACCATAAGCTCTCATAGGTCCTTGTGATTCTCCCTCATAGAGTTTATCACAATTTTAACTCTACATTTATATATGTGAGTCTATGATTCGTGCCTTCTCTCCCAGACTATATGTTTCCTGAAGGTAAGAAACTTGTTTATATTATTCCTCATTGCATTTTCAGCACAGACAATACCTGGCATATAGTTGCTAACATAGTTAATAAGCATTTTAGGAATGAATGAAACTAAATAGATTGATTCTGTGTTATAGAACTAGATTTAATAGGTAAAGACATTCAATGGCACTGTGTTTTCCTGTGGAATTTCTCAGAAGACAGTTTAGGGTCACAAATCTCTCTTTGTGAACATATTTTGGTTAGTTAGAAAAGATAAATGAGAGGAGAAAGTCAGGGCAGAGAAAAACGTCTGTAGGAATGAAGGATAGATGCTTTTCATCAGATTACTTTTGTATACCCTTATGAATTAAAAACTAATGTCCTACTACCATTTTGGACAGCTTGTAGAAATCAATTCATTTGTTTTTTAAATAAATTTCCTCATGAATTGATTTTCTTAAAATTATTAAAATGAAAACTCAGTTTTCTTTCAATGCATTGACCCTTCTTCTGCTAATTGTCTTTGCTTTGGAATACAGGCACTATTTGCCAGGCTTTAGACTTCTTTAAAAAAAAAAAAGCAAAATGGAAGATTTCTATCATCCTTTATCTACTGACACAAATTATCTCCATTGGTCATTACTGTCTGAAACCCAAGATTCTTATTCACTTCAGTTGAATGCTTTTGCTAAGCATTAGATGACATTTACTTATATAAATGAAGGCTAGAATTTCAGGAAAATCTATTCTAACATCCTCTAACATTTATCATTTCAAGTGACCCACAGTAAAGAGTAGCATGCACACCCTCACACTCTGACACTCAGTGGGGCTGTCAGCTGGCACTTAGGACACTTTACTCAAATGCTTGGTATCTAGCAAAGGAAGAGAGTGACTAGTACTCCATACACATCAACAAACAATGATATCCTGAAGCATAATGACCACCAGCATGCTAGTCCCCATCTCACCTGTGACCAAGTGTAGCCTTGGGTAATAAAGATGGAAAACAGCAATACTAAAGAAAACGTATCTGTGAAGGAGCTTTTCCTAAATTACTAAAGGTGTCAAGCTTCTTTTTCTCCTCCCTGTTAGTAAAGTCTTCACGGTCGAAGGCATGGAGGCCTACTGACAGGAGATGGACATGCCATAGACAGAAGTGGCCCTCGGACCCTGGAGGCCTCTGTGTGATGGTGTGTGTGAAGGAATGCGCATCCTTTTTACGTCTTTGTTCTAGTGGACATGGTCCACTGGCAAATCCTGTTGCACTAAGATCGGAGGGTGTAGATAACCCAAACATAATCCAGACATGTGGACATTGTTTTTGTGACTTAGCATTCCGAATCCAAAGTGCACCACCCTTCTCAAAAAACAAACAAGTCTTCGGTTTCTTCCTGCATGTAGAACTCTAGACCTATAAGTCTTTCATTTTCTCAATCTCTAACTCTTTTTCTTTCTATCTCTATGTCTCTCTTATTTCTCCATTAACTAAATACTTATACTTCAGATGTATTATGTGTCTTCTAGACATTGTGTGCTCAGTACCTGAAGATACAGTTGACTACTTAATATATATAAAATATGGAGCATGTTTGTACAAGTCATATATATTTATATATCTGTATATATTATATGCATGTATTAGTGTCCTAAATATTTGGTCTTCCCAGATGGCACTAGTGGTAAAGAACTTGCCTGCCAGTGCAGAAGGCATAAGAGATATAGGTTTGATCCTTGGATTGGGACGATTCCCTGGAGAAGGGATTGGCTACCCACTCCAGTATTTTTGCCTGGAGAATCTCATGGGCAGAGGAGCCTTGCTGGCTATGGTCCATAGGGTTGCAAAGAGTCAGGCATGACTAAATATTTACAACCCCCAATTAAAAAGATAACTCTTAAGTCCATCTGGCGTTGAATGGCAAACATAAATTATCTAACCACATTTTATGGAGGAAAGAAAATGTAATTTTGTCAGAAACAGGATGAGAATGAGTTGGAATTTATGAATATTTGTCCAAATAGACTCAGTGCCCTTGCCTGGGCTTCCTTGCCTATGGGCTCAACTACAGTCACTCTACCAACAACTTGGGTTCTCTGTATCAGCTCTTGGGCTCCACATGGGCTCCATCTTTGGAAACTTTCCTTGGTATTCTGCTATTTGTTGTGAACATTGGAGTCTGTATTGTTTTCTATATTCTTACCTTGACCTATCTGCCTTGGCTCCCAGATCCTTCTTCCCCTGGAAGAATACCTAATATCCTGAAGCCACAGAAAGGCAATGTCAGGCAATGTCAATCCCACAGATCTTGGTGTTTCCAGGTCATTCTTTCTGGCCTCTGCTCTGGGATCTCTGCTCCCAAGGACCTACCCAGTCCTTTAGAGCCACAGCAGATTTTCGGGGAGCATGGAACCCTTGTTGGGTGGCCTCAGAAAGAGTATCTGGGCCCTAGTGCCTGGGTTCTCAGGACTAGGTGTCTCAACTCTAGGTCTCTGAACCCATCAGAGGCCACAGAGTGACATGCTAGGTTGGCAGTGAGCCCCATGGCCTCCTCATGCTGTATCCAAGAAACCTCATGTTCTAGTACATGGCCTAGGACATGACATTTGGACCAATTATGGCATTTGCCTCTGCACTCTTCCTGCAGTGTCATCAGGGCCCTAGCATTTGGTCAGTATCTGATATATTTTATGTATCCGCACATGAGGTCTTGACAAAGCCAAGAACTGAAGTATGTTCTCTAGCACTAGGCCCTTCAGAACACCATCCAAGGACAAAGCAGTGCCTAACTCCTTCCCTAGTGTTTTCACACTATGAAGCTGGAGGCCAGCTTTTGGGGAGCTTTCAGGTAGATAGTGACCACCAGAGGTTGTCCTCATTTTTCACTGCCTTCAAATAGAACAATGTTTGACCCAGCAGGACCAGATTTCCACCTGTGTCCTAGTGACCTGTACCAGAAACCTTGAACAGGGTATGAGGAGTGTTGAATAGGAAAAGTTGGATGTAGAATGATCCTGAAGTCAGCTTCTGTATCCAGTCCTTGGATGAAGGTAACCCAATGAAGCCCATCTCCCTTCTGTGAAGAACTTTAACTTACTACCAATCAAACTGATTATCTCTTTGATCCATGGGTTAATGGGAGAAGGGAAACTGTGAATAGTGCACTTGATATTGTATCAGTGTAATCTGTGCTTCTTTGAATCCAAATTTTCTGATTCTAAAGCCCAGAACTCTCTGTCACACATCACATCCTTTTTCTTAGGATACTACACATCTCTTTGATGGCCAACCTCAAAGAGACCCATCTCCTAAAAGGACATAAGAAATAATATCTATCTATTAATTCATTGATTTTACTGAAATATAATAGACCTACAAAACCATTCTAGTTCCAGGTGTGCAGCATAGTGATTCTTCCAGCGAATCATTACAAAATGATTACAATGATAAGTCTAGTTATCATCCATTACCATACAAAGTTATAATAGTATTATTGACTATATTCCCCATATTGTACACTTCATCCCTATGATTTATAACTGGAAGTTCGTCCCTGTTAATGTCCCTCACCTGTTTCACTCATCTCCCTACCTGCCTGCCCTCTGGCAACCACCTGTTTGTTCTCTGAATCTCTGAGTCTGTTTTGTTATGTTTGTTCATTTGTTTTATTTTTTAGATTCCATATATAAGTGAAATCACACAGCATTTGTCTTCCTCTAACAATTTTGCTTAGTAGAATACTATCTGTGTCCACCCATGTTGTTATGAATGATGACATTTCATTATTTTTTCTGGCTAGTATTCCATTGTATGTATATATATATAAAATACGTATACACCACATCTTCTTTATCCACTCATCTACTGATGCACATCTAGGTTACTTCCATACCTTGGCTATTATAAATAATGCTGCAGTGAACACAGGGGTGCATATTTCTACTTAAGTTAATGTTTGTGATTTCTTTGAAAAAAATACCTAGAAGTGAAATAGCTGGATTGTATGGTAGTACTATTTTTTAATTTTTTGAGGAAATCGCCATACCATTTTCCATAATGGCTGCACAAATTTACATTTCTACCACTGTGCACAAAGTTTCCCTTTTCTCCACATCCTTGCCAATACTTATTACTTGTCTTTTTGATAGTAGCCATTCTGACTGGTGTGAAGCAATATCTTGAGATTTTGATTTGCATTTCCCTGATTTTGATTTGCATTTCAAGTCATGTTGAGCATCGATTCATGTGTCTATTGGTTATCCGTATGTCTTGCTTGGAAAAATGTCTACTCAGGTCCTCTGCCCATTTTTTAAAATTGGGTTTTCTTGTGTTTTTGATATTGAGTTGTACGAGTTCTTTGTATATTTTGGATATTAAGCCCTTATCAGACATATTGCTTGCAAATATCTTCTCCCATTCGGTAGACAGCCTTTTGGTTTTTTGGCAGTTTTCTCCTCTATGCGAAAGCTTTTTAGTTTGATGTAGTCCCATTTATTTATTTATTTATTTGGTTATTCTGGTCAAAAAGATATTACAAATAACTTATGCTAGTACATTTGAGCTGGCCTTCAACAAGTAGGTGAAATGTAGTCATGAGGAAATGGAAAAAGGAAAAGACAATTCAGGCAGAAGAAACAAGGTGAGAACAGACTTGAGTCGGGACACTGGGGAGCACGTGTGTGAGTGGCGCAAGGAGCCAGGGGAAGCGGTTATATTGTCTCCCAGTGATATAATGTGTGAAGAAATACTTAGATGGTACTGGTGTTGTGCAGTACAGATGGGTTAGGTAACTTTTTCTTCTTTTCTCTAATTTCTCCTGTGCAACCTGCATGTCCTCTGGCCTTGCCTGGGAATCAGTCCACGTGTCTCATACTGTCTCTGTGTCATTGTCACTGCTCCACTCCAGGCCCTTCTTCATGACCCTTCTGCACTGCTGATGTCATTTGCCTACAAGTCATGCTTTTTTGTTTGCTTCATGTGGCTACTCACGCCAGAACTCCTACAAATGATATTCCCTAGGCCTCGGCCCGTCCAGGTGTCCTGCTCCCCCTGGACTCTCCGCATTGCTTGTGACCCTAACAACAACCTCCTCTACATCCTTACCTGCCGGGGTCCAGCCCCAATGGATCCAGGGAATTCGAAGCGGGGACGGCGTCGGCGAGGATCAGGAAACAACTGCTTAATTAAACGTTTATTAAGGATATAAAGAGTGGTGAAATAAGGATAGCTCAGCGAAGAAATTCAGTGAAGAAAAGAGGCTGAATAAAATTCCAAAGCAGGGAATTTACGTCACCTACGAAGGCCGCAGACGTCATCCCGTTCTCCCAAAGGAGAGGAGACACTAAGGCCTCCCCGGTCAGATCTTAGAAGCCCAGGCAAAATCAGTAGGCTTGACGAGCTTCCTCGCCTCAGAGGAAAAATTCAGCTAGAAGGTGAAAGAAAGAACGACATGGGGAGACCAAGTTGCGGAGAACAAGGCCCGCACTTTATTTTCCAAAGTAGTTTTTATACCTTAAGTTATGCATAGAGGATAATGGGGGAAGGGTAGAGTCATGCAGCAAGCCAGGCTTTCTTCCTGCAAACTTATCATATGCAAAAGCTTAGGTGATTTGCATCATCTTCTGGCCCGGAGGCCTGTTAACATTTTAAGACCCTTTCTTCAGAAAACTTATTTTTCTCTAAAGGTGATTGGTCAGGAGCCACCCTCCAAAAGCATTAGATAAAGTTGCATTCCAACAGAGCAAAGGTGTGGTGGGCTATAACAAGAAAAAGAATTAACTCAAGGGTCCCAGGTTACAAGCATTAAAGCTACTACTTACACCAATTATATTAATCAATACACTGCCAGGGACACAGCAGGTAAGGGATATGGAAACTTAGCAGCAAACATTGGCCCAACAAGTGAAACTCCCTTCACCAATACAATTTCTAATCAATCTTTTAACTGCTCAAAGGAATCTGTATTTAGACAGTTTAGAACATCTCATGCCTCTCACAGTTGGGAGGCTCTGAGCAATCACATGTGGCCGGAAAAACCTATTCAGGCAGGCTAGAGGACTTCCAAAAGAGTTTGTAGGTTGAAACACTGTCACACCCAGGAATTATTAACTGGAGCTGTAAGCTAACTCTTTTTTCAGAGAGAGGTAGTGGGGGACAGCCCCCCGTAAAGTCAGAGGTGTAGGTGAAAGCATAAAACAGAAAGTAGGCAGACTCTGGTTTTGGGGGTAGATGCTCAAGAATTTCCAGGGAGACTCCTGAGGCTTGATCCCGCCTTTGCGTATGCCAAGCCTCCTTCTTCATGACCTTTGCCAGGGGCGGAGCTCGCTCCCTGCACTTACCCCTGTCTCCACTCCCTCCCTCTGGCCACCACACTGCCTGCCACTGTCCTCCATTCATCTGGCCATTGTCCCACCCTGTGTGAGTCTCTTTGGAGTGGCCTCTGACACAACTGCTTGGGGGCCAAGGTCTCTCAGCCTCCACTGAGGATTAACAGCAACAGGCTCACTACCTGGGCTTTGCTGGACTGAGTACAACGTGGGAAAATGTGCTCTATTGTTCTTTATAAAGATTGTGCTGAAAAAACCAACCAACCAATCAAATGAAATGTACCCATGGCCACCTTTCCCCAGGATATCTATACACAGTTAGGGTGGATGAATTTGGTAGTTTCAGCGTTGACTATGTGCCCTGCAATTGCTACATCAAGTGCTGGGACACAAAGATTGGGTGATCCAAGTTCTGACTTCACAGAGCTCACGTGGCAATGGAGGAGACTGCACATAAACAAGTCAACCAGCAAACATAAATAATGTAATTTCAGGTGGTGATAGGTGCTGTGAAGTAAATAAGTCAGGGTGGGAAATTTAAGGGTCAAAGCAAGGATCCCTCCCACTGAGGATGGGATCTCAGTCTCACACACCTAATCTCTACCTGAAGAGGATTTCTTTAATAAAAATACAATAAAAATTTTTTATATTGCAATTGGTAGAACATTCCTCTGTGAAACTGAAGGTAGAAGTATTGCAGATATTTCTCTGCTTATACGTAAGCATTCCTCTTGGGAAAACTTGGTGTCAGTTCCTTGTAAGTTATGATCTGGCAACTTAGATACAGAAATATAAATTAAAATGTTATTGCCTTGGACTAATTTTGACAGCTAATATACGATTGGAATTCGAGATTCACAATATCCCTCCCAGAGTCAGCTGAGTGCTCTCAATCTGTGCTCAGTACCTTATGGTCCCCTTTGTGTTAATGATCGTGCTAATTACCTGCAAGGTCCTTTAGTTCCACCTTTAGGGAATGGGGGTTTCAAACTTGGATTAATTCCAATTAAAGCATTTGTGTATGTGTTCAGTTGCTTAGTCGTGTCTGAGTCTTTTGTGACCCCACAGACTGTAGACGACCAGCCTCCTCTGTCCATGGAATTTTCCAGGCAAGAATACTGGAGTAGGTTGCCATTTCCTCCTCCAGGGGATCTTCCCCACCCAGGGATCAAACCTTCGTTTCCCACATCTTCTGCATTGCAAGCAACTTCTTTTACCGCTGAGCCATCAGGGAAGCCCAAATAAAGCATTTATCTCTTTGCTATGCAAATTCTCCTTGCAACTGGAAAGTAGTCAAGTAAAATTTGCCTCCAATTAAGACTGTGCTGCTAGGATAATATTTAGATTTGAGGGGATAGTTTTTGCTACCTATTGTTTTGTGTTTTATATCTTATGAGGGCAACACACATAGTTTCAAGATGATTTTATTAAAACTATAAAAAATTCCAACGATGATGATGATAATGCGAAATATTAGTTTCAGATCAGATCAGATCAGTCGCTCAGTCGTGTCCGACTCTTTGCGGCCCCATGAATCGCAGCATGCCAGGCCTCCCTGTCCATCACCAACTCCCGGAGTTCACCCAGACTCACGTCCATCGAGTCAGTGATGCCATCCATCCATCTCATCCTCTGTCGTCTCCTTCTCCTCTTGCCCCCAATCCCTCCCAGCATCAGAGTCTTTTCCAATGAGTCAACTCTTCGCATGAGGTGGCCAAAGTATTGGAGTTTCAGCTTTAGCATCATTCCTTCCAAAGAATACCCAGGGCTGATCTCCTTCAGAACGGACTGGTTGGATCTCCTTGCAGTCCAAGGGACTCTCAAGAGTCTTCTCCAACACCACAGTTCAAAAGCATCAATTCTTCGGTGCTCAGCCTTCTTCACAGTCCAACTCTCACATCCATACATGACCACAGGAAAAACCATAGCCTTGACTAGACGAAACTTTGTTGGCAAAGTAATGTCTCTGCTTTTGAATATGCTATCTAGGTTGGTCATAAATTTCCTTCCAAGGAGTAAGCGTCTTAAAGGCACTAGAATATTAGTCTAGTGCCTTTTAATTAGAAATTTCCAAACAAAAAGAAAGTTCAAAGGTTGTTCTTATGATAGACATATATCTCTTCCATAACTGATAGACTCATCTATAAACATATACATTTCTCCTTCAAACTGGGTTTTCTTAACATGGGTCATGTGCAATGAGATTATAAACAATTTAGGGCCATGCTTCAAAAACTGAGGTAAAATATATATGCACTGCACAGGTCTTAAGTTTAATAGTCAATGAATTTTGATAAATTTTTTCAGTTATGTGATCACTATTATAATTAAGAATATCTTCATTATTCCAGAAAATTCCCCACTGTCATAGTGTGACGTATGTAGAATGTATTTGGCTATAAAAATAACTGCAGTCTGAAATCTGGCTTACTCTCACTAATAAATACATGTAACCAACATCTTAACTAAATGAGCTATTTTCTTGAACACCTGCTGGTGGTTAAATATCGCTCATTGCCCATGGGCTTATCAGTGGTGCCAAAATCACTTGGGGAAAACTTTACTCCTGAGGTAGCAAAAGCTTACTGATTAATTTAACAATGAGCTAATTATAATGGCTTCTTATAATTAGCTGAATTTGGGGGGTTTTGCTTCATTCAGATCAAACATGTCCATCATCAGTATCTTTGGGGCCCAGAAAGCAATCTCAGTTTTCCTGTTGAAATGGACCAGAGCCACCTGAAGAGACACGGACTGAAGCAAACTGCACAGATTTTATTTTCATTCATTCAACAGATAACTTCTGACTATGTTCCAGGAATTTTTGAGGTACTGGGTTTATAACAGGGATCAAACAGGAAAAATCTCTCTCCTCACAAAGAAAAAAAAAGGCCACCCCAAATAAGTCTAATAATATAATGTTAGTCTAGGGGTCTAGGGGATGATGGGAGAAGGTCTATACAGTCAGCAAAAATGACCTGGAGCTGACTGTGGCTCAGATCATCAGCTCCTTATTGTAAAATTCAGGCTCAAATTGAAGATAGCAGGGAAAACCACTAGGCCATTCAGGTATGACCTAAATCAAATCCCTTATGATTATATAGTGAAGGTGATGAATATATTCAAGGGACTAGATCTGATAGACAGAGTGCCTGAAGAACTATGGATGGAGGTTTGCAACATAGTACACAGGAGGCAGTGACCAAAACCATCCCCAAGAAAAAGAAATGCAAGAAGGCAAAGAAGTTGTCTGAGGAGGCCTTACAAATATCTCAGAAAAGAAGACAAGCGAAAGGCAAAGGAGAAAGGGAAAGATATACTCATTTGGATGCAGAGTTCCAGAGAATAACAAGGGGAGATAAGAAGCCTTCTTAAGTGAACAATGCAAAGAAATAGAGGAAAACAATAGAAGGGGAAAGACTAGAGATCTCTTTAAGAAAATTAGAGATACCAAGGGAACATTTCATGCAAAGATGGGCACAATAAAGGACAGAAATGGTATGGAACTAACAGAAGCAGAAGATATTAAGAAGAAGTGGCAAGAATACACAGAAGAGCTATACAAAAAAGATCTTCACAACCCAGATAACCATGATGGTGTGATCACTTACCTAGAGCCAGAGTCAAGTGGGTCTTAGGAAGCATCACTATGAACAAAGCTAGTGGAGGTGACGGAATTCCAGCTGAGCTATTTCAAATCCTAAAAAATGATGCTGTGAAAGTGCTGCACTCAATAGGCCAGCAAATTGGGAAAACTCAGCAGTGGCCAAAGGACTGGAAAAGGTCAGTTTTCATTCCAATCCCAAAGAAAGGCAATGCCAAAGAATGTTCAAATTACCGTACAGTTGCACTCATTTCACAGGTCAGCAAGATTATGCTCAAAATCCTTCAAGCTAGGTTTCAGCAGTATGTGAACTGAGAGCTTCCAGATGTACAAGCTGGAGTTAGAAAAGGCAGAGGAACCAGAGATCAAATTGCCACATATACTGAATCATGGAAAACGAAAAGGAATTCCAAAAAAACATCTACTTGTTCTTCATTGACTATGCTAAAACTTTTGTGTGGATCACAACAAACTGTGGAATATTCTTAATGAGATGGAAATACCAGGCCACATTACCTGCATTCTGAGAAACCTGTATGCAGGACAAGAAGCAACAGTTAGAACCAGACATGGAACAATGGACTGGTTCAAAATTGGGATGTATCTTGTCACTCTGCTTATTTAACTTCTATGCAGAGTACATAATGTGAAATGCTGGGCTGGATGAATCACAAGCTGGAATCAAAACTCTTGGGAGAAATATCAACAACCTCAAATTTGCAGATGATACCATTTAAATGGCAGAAAGTGAAGAGGAACTAAACAGTCGGTTGATGAGGGTGAAAGAGAAGAGTGAAAAAGCTGGCTTAAAACTCAACATTCAAAAAATGAAAATCTTGGCATCCAGTCCTATCATTTTGTGGCAAATAGATGGGGAAAATATGAAAACAGTGTTAGATTTCATTTTCTCAGTCTCCAAAATTAATGCAGATGGTGACTGCAGCCATGAAATTAAAAGATGCTTGCCCCTTGGAAGGAAAGCTATGACAAACCTAGACAGTGTATTAAAAAGCAGAGACATCACTTTGCCGACAAAGGTCCAAATAGTCAAAGCTATGGTTTTTCAAGTAGTCTTGCAGGGAAGTGAGAGTTGGATCATAAAGAAGGTTGAACACTGAAGAATTGATGCTTTTGAACTGTGGTGTTGGACAAGACTCTTGAGAGTCCCTTGGACTTCAAGAAGATCCAACCAGTCAATCCTAAAGACAATCAACCCTGAATATTCATTGGAAGGACTGGTGCTGGAGCTAAAGCTACAATACTTTGGCTACTTGGTGTGAAGAATCGACTCATTGGAAAAGACCCTGCTGCTGGGGAAGATTGAGAGCAAGAGGAGAAGGGGGTGGCAGAGGATGAGATGGTTGGATGGCATCACTGACTCAATGTACATGAGTTTGAGAAAACTCAGGGAGATAATGGGGAACAAGGAAACCTGGTGTGCTGCAGTTCATGGGGTTGCAAAAAGTTGGACATGACTTAGTGACCAAACAACAAGAGGATGATGGGCATGAGAGTGACGGTGTTACTTTGGTTCAATCATTAGAAGTTTCTCTGAAAAAGTGACATCTGAGTAGAAGTCTGAGAAAAAAGAATCATGTAGATCTCTGGGAAATGCAAATACATAGGACCTGAGGCGAGAATGTGCTTGAAGATTCCATGAACAGGAAAGTGATGGGAATGGCTGAGGAAGAGGCAATGATGCTGGAGGGAAAAGATCAGTCAGATTATCATATTATATAGGACTTTCTAAGCCATTCTAGGACTTAGAAATTGGGACCAATTTCTCTTATAGTTAACATCTATAAAATGTAGTGGGTAACAGGTGAAGACTAGGAAATTGACATTGGTATAATACTATTAACTAAACTCCAGATTTTATTTGAATTTATTAGTTTTTCTTTTTCTGTCCTCCTTCTGTTCTAGGATCCAATCTCTAGTAACACATTGCATTTAGCTCTCATGTCTCCCCAAACTCCCCTGGTCTGTGACAGTTTCTTAGCCTTGTCTTGCTCTTCATAACCTTGACTGTCTTGTGGAGTACTGGTCCGTTTTCTATAGAATATCCCTCAAACTGGGTTAGCCTGCTGTTTTTCTTGTGATTAGACTGGGCTTATATGTTTTTGGAAAGTATACCACAGAAGTGAAGTACCCTTCTTATCACATCATGTCAAGGGGCATCTGATATCCATATGACCTCACTGGGGATATTAACCTCCACTTTTTGGTGAAGGTAGGTTTGTCAGGTTTCCCCACCATATAGTTATTTTTTTCCTCTTTTCCTACTTTGGAATCTAGCTTACCCTCAGGGGAAGGGGACTAGTAGGAGTTAAGCTTCTTTGGAGTGTTTTAAGCAGAGGAGTAACACAGTTCTATATACACTTTAAAAGTGTCATGGAGGGTAGGGAACAGACTGTAGGAAGCATGAGCAGAAGCAGACTAGGCAACATCCAAGTGAGAGATGGCCACTGGGAGTAGGGTAAGAGCTATGGAAATGATGAGAGTGGTTGACACCTAAATATACCTAGAAACTACTGCCCAAAGGTCTTATATTGCACTTCTGCCTTCATTGCATGAGGGTTCGGTTTAGTTAAGTCACTCAATCGTGTCTGACTCTTTGTGACCCCATGGACTGCAGCACTCCAAGCTTCCCTGTCCATCACCAACTCCTGGAGTTTACTCAAACTCATGTCCATCGAGTTGGTGATGTCATCCCCCCATCTCATCCTCTGTCATCCTCATCTCCTCCCACCTTCAATCTTTCCCAGCATCAGGGTCTTTTTCAATGAGTCAGTTCTTTGCATCAGGTGGCCAAAGTATTGGAATTTCAGCTTCATCATCAGTCCTTCCAATGAATATTCAGGACTGTACAAAAAAGATCTTCATGACCCAGATAATCACGATGGTGTGATCACTCACACTCACCTAGAACCAGACATCCTGGAATGCGAAGTCAAGTGGGCCTTAGGAAGCATCACTACAAACAAAGCTAGTGGAGGTGATGGAATTCCAGTTTGAATTCCAATTTCAAATCCTAAAAGATGATGCTGTGAAAGTGCTGCACTCAATATGCCAGCAAATTGGGAAAACTCAGCAGTGGCCACAGGACTGGAAAAGGTCAGTTTTCATTCCAATCCCAAAGAAAGGCAATGCCAAAAAATGCTCAAACTACCACACAATTGCACTCATCTCACACGTTAGTAAAGTAATGCTCAAAATTCTCCAAGCCAGGCTTCAGCAATACATGAACCGTGAACTTCCTGATGTTTAAGCTGGTTTTAGAAAAGGCAGAGGAACAAGAGATCAAATTGCCAACATCCTCTGGATCATCGAAAAAGCAAGAGAGTTCCAGAAAAACATCTATTTCTGCTTTATTGACTACGTCAAAGCCTTTGACTGTGTGGCATCACAATAAACTGTGGAAAATTCTGAAAGAGATGGAAATACCAGACCACCTGACCTGACTCTTAAGAAACCTGTATGCAGGTCAAAAAACAACAGTTAGAACTGGACATGGAAGAACAGATTGGTTCCAAATAGGAAAAGTAGTATGTCAAGACTGTATACTGTCACCCTGCTTATTTAACTTATATGCAAAGTACATCATGAGAAACACTGGACTGGAAGAAACACAAGCTGGAATCAAGATTGCCGGGAAAAATATCAATAACCTCAGATATGCAGCTGACACCACCCTTACGGCAGAAAGTGAAGAAGAACTAAAGGGTCTCTTGATGAAAGTGAAAGAGGAGAGTGAAAAAGTTGGCTTAAAGCTCAACATTCAGAAAACTAAGATCATGGCATCTGGTCCCATCACTTCATGGCAAATAGATGGGGAAACAGTGGAAGCAGTGGCTGACTTTATTTTTTTGGGCTCCAAAATCACTGTAGATGGTGATTGCAGCCATGAAATTAAAAGACGCTTACTCCTTGGAAGGAAAGTTATGACCAATCTAGATAGCATATTAAAAAGCAGAGACACTACTTTGCCAACAAAAGTCCGCCTAGTCAAGGCTATAGTTTTTCCAGTGGTCATGTATGGATGTGAGAGTTGGACTATAAAGAAAGCTGAGCACCGAAGAATTGAGGCTTTTGAACTGTGGTGCTGGAGAAGACTCTTGAGAGTCCCTTGGACTGCAAGGAGATCCAACCAGTCCATCCTAAAGGAGATCAGTCCCAGGTGTTCATTGGAAGGACTGATGCTAAAGATGAAACTCTAATACTTTGGCCACCTGATGTGAAGAGCTGACTCATTTGAAAAGACCCTGATGCTGGGAAAGATTGAGGGCAGGAGGAGAATAGGACGACAGAGGATGAGATGGTTGGATGGCATCACTGACTCAATGGACATGGGTTTTGGTAGACACCAGCAGTTGGTGATGGACAGGGAGGCCTGGTGTGCTGTGGTTCATGGGGTCACAATGAATCGGACATGACTGAGTGACTGAACTGAACTGATTTCCTTTAGGATGGACTGTTGGATCTCCTTGCTGTCCAAGGGACTCTCAAGAGTCTTCTCCAACACCAGAGTTCCAAAGCATCATTTCTTTGGCACTCAGCTTTCTTGACAGTCCGACTCTCACATCCATACATGACTCCTGGAAAAACCATAGCTTTGACTAGACAAACCTTTGTTGGCAAAGTAATGTCTCTGCTTTTTAATATGCATGAGGGTAATGACAGATATTACCTTGTTTTACCAGTTACAACATCACTTCCTGGAAGGACAGGGTTCTCCTTTTATAATTGTTGGGTATTGTAATTATTGTTGATTTATTTGTTTGCCTTCTAGAAGTAAAGCTAACTGGTTCCCTTAGTCAAGCTACAAATAGCACAGACTTGAAAAAGAGAGTATTCGTGTGAAAAATAAGGTAATGTAGGCAACAGAAGCTAATCTCTTGAACGTCCTTTATAGCCTAGGTGCCATTTTTAGGTGCTTTTATTTGTTGTGAGTATGAGTTTCAAGGCCCACAGAAAGCAAGAATATAACTGTTTTTCCGTAAGTGAACTTTAACATTATCTTAAACATTTTTGTGACATAAAAAATTTAGTCCAGTTTTAGCTATGTCAACTCAGTCCCTTCAGTAATTACCTTAGTCATTTCATTTTTACTCTCATGCAAATCTGGACTTCCTTTCTTCTTCTCTTTCTTTCTGATGTTAATCCTCAAAGCTGCAGAGATTTGTGAGTATGCTGCTGTAGATGTGGAGGAGAGGAAGGTATATTTTTCTTGATCCTGATCTGTTAAAATCTCACTCCATTTCCTATGAGATATAGCTGCTTGGCTTGGTCTCTGGGCATGTCCTCCAGGATGGCAGTCTCTTAAGAAATAATTGTTTTCTCATTAGCTCCCCCAAGGAATTGTACATGCTGTATGTTTCTTGCAGCGTGTCCTAATTCAGCCTTGAGACCTCTGATAGCAGACTTTGTCAGAGTAAGTGAGATTCAAGTCCCCTCACTTCAGGCATCCTGAAACTTACCCTCCCTCCTCCAGCAGAGCCTCTCCTGAGACGTCCTAAGGATGCAGGATCTTGACTTTTGAATCGGCATATAACTTGCTCTCTTCACTTCTCCCAGCCTGTAGACACTCTTGTTTCTGAAGAGCTTGGAGGCAGAAGGGGAAGAACTAGAAAGAGGGTCCACCCAGCCTGTAATCTTCCCAAATCTATTGTTTTTTAGGAGCTAAGCCTTTGGAAAAGTAAAATAAAAAATTTACTTAGCGTGCGCTGCTGCTGCTGCTAAGTCGCTTCAGTCATGTCTGACTCTGTGCGACCCCATAGACGGCAGCCCACCAGGCTCCCCCGTCCCTGGGATTCTCCTAGGCAGTGACAAATGGGAGGCTGCATTCAAGGCTGGGGTACAGTCAAAGCAGGGTCTCATTTTAAGAGCAGGGTAGAAGAGCACAGGAGTGGAAAACCAACAGACAGGGCAATGCATGGGTTATCACTTCACATATCACCTGCCACATGATGATTTCATTTGTTCTCCTTGTTGATTCTATGAGTTTTAGCTTCTTATTACCATTTTGCAAATGAGAGAGTTAGTTCAAAGAAATTAAAAAATATTGTCTGAGTGTGTATAGATAGTATGTGTTTGTAGAACCAGGAATCAAAACCAGATCTGTTCTGGCACCAAAGCCCATAATTAGCTCATAATCAAACTCATGTGTTAATATTTTCCTTCCATGTGAATGAACCAAAGTATTCTAGCGAAATTAATGAATGGGGGTGGGTTATGGGTAGTAACTACTGAGGGCATCACCCTGGTAAGTATGTGTCTAACATCTCTCTCTTCTTTTTTTCAGATTTCATCCTTCAACCAATAATTATTGCATGTCCCTAGTGTGGTGCAGGGATACAACAGTGAACAAGCCAGTTCTTGCTTTTAAGGAAGTGAGAGCCAAGGAGAGGAGAGAGACAAGCAAAAGATACCTATAATACAGCATCGTGAATTGCTACTAATGAATTGAAACAGCTTGATAAGAGAGGCCCAAAAGGATCTTCTGACCTGGAGGATGTGAAAAAGCTTCTTGGAAAGAGTGGGATTTAAAGAACAGAGATTTAGAGAAGCTGTGGATGTGGGGTGGGGGAGGGTGAAATGTGATAGCCCAATACAAATCTTCCAGGTCTTTTTGTAAGTGATGTTCTTCTCTGACTCCTTCAAAGCAGGGTGAACTGAGCTGCAGTTGAGGCAAGGGCAAAGAAGGCCACCTATTCTTGGGCCCACCTGCTAAGATAATGAAGTCCTTGTCCTTAACCAAGGTTGGCTGTCCCTTGTGCCAAGTCTAACCATCCCTCAATGAACTGCATCCTCTGCAGCCACAGCTACTGCTACTTCTTATTGATCGCCTCTGAAAAGGCTACCACTGTTTGGCATCCAGCCTGCTTACCTCCTAGCCTGTGGAGTTCTTTTCATTGGCTTTCTTCCCCTCTGACCTGAACTAGGCTGCATTTGTGAGGTAAACACCACCAGGGCAATCAAATGCCACAAAAAACAGCAGAAAGATGCAAAACAAACCACATCATTTCCTCCTCCCAGGATTTAGAAGCCCTAGGAAGAGCCAAGGGGAGGGTGCTGCTGGAGACTGCTTATTCTTACTTGAACAGGCAGTGTTTAAAAGAAAGAAAAGAAGTGTACTTATTTTCAAAATTCGGCCTTTTCTCTCCATTCTCTCCCCGCTACAGGCTTCTATTCAGAGATTCATTTTCTCCCTCAGACATTTCAGCTTCTGAAATTATTTCACAAAAAGCATGACATATTTTTTCCTTATATATTTTGTGAGGTGATAGTGAATTTCCTCAATTCCCAGCGTTTTCTGCCAGTTACTTCAGCAGGGGAACATAGACACACACTTCTGCAGCTGCCGCTGCCGGAATGAGGCCCCAGGGCCAGTGGCTGGATGGCTATGTTTGCCCTGGGGGGTTTGGACTGGGGGGAGTGTCCTACCCCATATGCATACCTTTATGTTTCTGGGGACAACAGAGTCCCTGGCACCTAGGGAAGAACAGAGTGTGATCTGATGGGCTGCATGTTGGGATGGGCTATACTCCCTGAAGTCAAAGGTCTGGTGCTACACTGAGGAGGGGTCCTGGAGGAGGCCCCTTCCTTTTCTGGCTGTTTCTGGACACAGGATTTGAGCCAGCCACAGTTACTTTGCTGCCTTCAGAAATATGGTGGGGAATCTGGGCTCGCAACTCTCCTACCTACACACTTCCTGCAGGCTATACTTTAAGTGATCTACCTTAAGAAAACAGCAAACAGAAAATAAGAATTTATGAGAATGATGGTGGGAGAGAAAGGAGGGGGCTGTTGAACATTCATGCTACCACATTTGTTCTTTATATGCATCTAAATGATGATTCAATTTAGAGAGTGAATGTGGCATATACCTTCTTCATGAGCATGTCATACAGAAGAAAGGAAACATAAAGTTTGCTGAGTGACCTTTGTTCTCCGTTACCTCACTGAGTCTTCCCAACAGCTGTATATTGCAGATAGCATTATTCCCATTTTCGAGGTGAGGAATCGAGGCAGAGAGATCATGTAATTAGCAATTAAGTAGCTAAAACAGAACAAGCCAAGATTCCAACTGAAGTCTAGGGCAGGTGTTGTGAGCCTTCTTAGGGCCTCTGCCATGAGTCAGGATCCCCTGCTGGTACAACTGGCAGTCACTTCCTTCCTCAGAGTCTGATTCTTAGGAGAATCTTGTCTTTCTGGCTTCACTGGGTTGTTGTGACAGCCATGACCTCAAGACAACATAGGGTTGCTTCATAAATAACAATGCATCGTACAAATACCAGAGGGAATTGGTATTACTTCACTGTCATTGAATAAGGCACACCTATTGAATTACTGTACTATTTGGCTAAAGGTCGTGGTATGGAGTTTTGTCTCCTATAGTAGAATGCTGACTGAGGTTTCTTGTCCTCTGGGCACATTCCCCACATGGTTTTGATACACATTGATGCAAAGTGCAGGCCATATAGAAGGCACTTAATGCCCATGAAGAGGATTTGTGGGGTTATCCTTAAAAGCAAGGTTGCTGGGGCCAGATTGCCTGCCTCTGCCACTTGCCAGCTTTGTGTCTTTGGCCAAGTTACTTAACTTCTCTGTGTCCTGGTTTTCTAATCAGTAAGATTAGCCCCAGTAAAATGGGGCTAATGATAGCATCTAGCTCACACTATTGTGAAGGTTAGAGTCAATTCATGCACAGCTCTCAGCACACTAGTGGAACATGGTAAGTAGTAGTGCTGGCTGGCTAATTGATTTTGACCAACTTGATAGAATTTGCGGGAGGCACATATTGGTGGAATGGTAAGCTTTGTGTTGAGTGCTACAGTGTAGAAGGCTCCACATCAGGGGCTTTCCCTGTAAATATTATATTCCCTAAAATGCACAAAGAAATGACTTTTATGACTAGTATTTCTCATGGAACAATGCTGTGGCAGGCCTGGGGAGGGGCTAGGTGTGAATGTGCCTGATCTGACTCACCTTCCAGCCTCGTGTCCTGCCATATCATCCTGGAACCCCTCATCCACCCACACAGTACACTTTAAGGTTTTAGAGTATGATGTGATCTCTTCCCTCTCAAACACACTATTCCTTCTACTTCTACTTTATTACATAGCCCCAGACCCACCTGTGAGCTTGGTCACATCTCTCTTCATATCCTTAAGGTCTCAGTTTAGATATCGTTTTTGGGGGATGTTTGTGCTGATGCCCTTTGACTGGTTTGGAAAAAAGTATTAGGATGCAGTACAGTCTCTAAAAATGATTGAAATGAAAATTGTTACCCTGAAAACTCTATAAAATAATGGTTAATCTTTGCTTAACCAATTGTACATTTGGTTTATACAAATAATATGCTATTCATTATATATCCATTATACATTATATTCATTGCTTATTCAAAGTAATTTACTCAGTTTCTGGATTTATGCAAATTTCCTTCTTTCTTCTCTTTTTTGTTTTGGCTACCTATCCCCTTAAGCTACCTCTTGACAAAATCAGGATTTATTCCTCTCATCCCCTTTGTTTTTTAAGGAAACAGGAATTGAAACTTTCATACCATTGAAATAATCTAGAAAATGTCAAATGGCTTCTATCTTCCTTTTAAAAAAGCTTATCTGAAATAGTATTGTACAATCGTCAGATATTTTTCATTGGTTTCAGCCCTTATTTTGTAAACAAAAACAGCAGAAAAAGATGGAAAGCTTTATATTTAAGCCTAATAGTGTTATTTGTGAGATGTGGGTAAAAGTGGATTTTATTTTAGTGCCTTTGCTTCCTCTGTATTCTCTCACTTTTCTAAAATTAATAACAAGAAGTTATTAAAACTTAAAAATAAAAACAAAGACAACTTTAATGCTCTCAATTCACTTCCAATCAACCAGATTCTATAAACAATGACTGTTGGAGGAACATTTTTAAAAAGTGGTTCATTTCCCTCCCTTCAAGGAGATGGACATCTAGGATTAAACTGATCAGAGAGGAGCTCCAAGAAAGACGGTCCTACAGCTACTGTACTGAATTTCACCTGTCTCTATTCTCTTCTTCTTTCTAGCTTTCCTACCCTTACTTCTATTTTCCTTTTTAACGTTTTTAAAATTGTGTAAGTTGCAAATGTATAGTATTATAATTTGACATCTGTATACACAAATGACCAGCACCACAATTCTAGATACCACCCATCACCATACAGTTGATTCCCTTTGCCCATTTCCCCCACATCCATCTCCTTTGCCCTCTGGTAAACAGTAGTCTGATCTCTGTATCTATGAGTTCTTTTTTTATTTTACTTCAGTCTTTCATTTGTTTTGCTTTTCTCGATTCCATGTATCAATGAAATCACATGGTATTTATCTTTCTCCATTTGACTTATTTCACTTAGCATAATACTTACAGGGTCCATCTATGTTGTCACAAATGGTCATTCGTTTTTATGACCAAGCAGTATTCCATTGTGTATATACAGCACATCTTCTTTACCCATTTATCCATTGATAAACATTTGGGTTTTCCCATGTCATGACTGTTGTAACTAATGCTGCATTGAGCATAGGGGTGCATATAACTTTTTGATTTAGTGTTTTCCTGTTCTTTAATAAATACCCTGAAATGGAATAGTTTGATCACATTGCTGTTGTTTAGTTGCTAAGTCATGTCCAACTCTTTTGTGACCCCATGGACTGGAGCCTACCAGACTCCTCTGCCCATGGTATTTTGCAGGCAAGAATACTGGAGTGGGTTGCCATTTCCCTTTCCAGGGGATCTTCCCAACCCAGGGGTTGAACCTATGTTTTCAGCATTGCCAGGCAGATTCTTTACCACTGAGCCACCAGTTTGATCATATGATACTTTTATTCTTAACTTTCTGAGGAAACTCCGTACTGTTTTCTGTAGTGGCTGTACCAATTTACAGTCTCATCAACAGTGAGAAACAAGGTTCTGTTTTGTCTGTGTCTTCTCCAACATTTGTTATTTCTTGTCCTTTCAACAGTAGCCATTCCAACAGGGGTGAAGTAATCTCTCAGTGTGGTTTTGATTTGCATTTCCTTAATAATTAGTCATGTTGAACATCTTTTCATGTGCCTATTGTTCATCTGTATGTCTTTTTTGGAAAATTGTCTGTTCAGATCCTCTGCCCATTTTTCATTGAGATTTAAAAAAAAAATTGTTGAGTTGTTGGCATTCTTTAAGTATTTTGGATATTAATCCTTTATAGACATACTATTTTAAAATGTCTTATTCCATTCAGTAGGTTGCCTTCTCATTTTGATGAGGGTTTCCCTTGCTGTGCAGAATATTTTTAGGTTGATACAGTCTATTTATTTTTGCTTCTGTTTCCCTTGTCTTTGGAGTCAGAGCTGCAAAAATATCACTAGGACCTATGTCAATGGGGGTTACCACCAATATTTTCTTCTAGGAATTTTATAGTTCCAGGTCTTATATTCAAGTCTGTAATCCATTTTGAATTAATTTTTGTGTATGGTGTAAGATAGTGGTCTAGTTGCATATTTTTTTTTCATATGGTTGTCAAATTTTCTCAACACCATTTATTGAAGACAGAATCTTTTCTCCATTGTATGTTCTTTGCTTCTTTGTCATAAATTAATTCTCCACATATCTGTGGGTTTATTTCTGGGCTCTCACTTCTGCTCTACTGATCTGTATGTGTCTGTTTTTTGTGCCAGTCCCATATGGTTTTGATTATTATAGCTTTGTAGTATAGTTTGAAATTATGGAACATGATATCTCCAGCTTTTCTTTTCTTTCTCAAGTTTTAGCCTTTTTTGTATATATTTCTTTCTTAATTTTAAAAAAACCTGCTGTATCTGCCTTTTTGACCTTTATCTTAGTTCCTCTATTCCAGTTATACCTTCTTCAGAGAAGATTTTTAAACTTTATTTCCATGCCTTCATCATTACAAAGTTTTTTCTGTTTCTCTTGAATTTTTCTCAGCAATGGGGACAATAACATTAAGTTTTAAGATATTCAGGGACTCCTTTTTAGTTAGAGCTTAGAAGTTTTCCTAAACAAAATGTTTCACATAATTTTTCACAGACATCAAAATAGAATTTTTGTATTTAAAAAAAATTCTACTTATATTATAAGCAATATACAAGATAAAGTAGCTATTGGAAATTGTATTTTCAGAGACCTTTGACTAGATTTCCTGTTATTGTCCTAAAGGGCCCTGTCAGTTACCATACATTTAATTATATTTACATCTTTCTTGCAAAGATATGGAAGTAGCAAGTCATGACTCTTATCTAGTATTTTATAGTATGTCTTACCAAGATCTGTCTGCACCTTTCTAAGAAAGATACATTTTATATTTTAGCAAATAAAATATGCAATGTTTCCTTACAAGAAATATCTCTGCAAAAATTGTGCCAGCTTCTGGTCTTTACTACAACTAAAGACCAGAAGAGGGTCTGACCACTGAACTCACCTAAAATGAGTAATCATGCTATGATTGCACTTCTCTCTTGACAATCATTTCTGTCTAAAGAGAAGTTAGGAAGGAGGTCAGAAAGCCTCTCCCCCTGAAGCAAACACCCTTGTATATAAAATTCATTGTGTGTCTATTCCATACATACACAAAGTGGGGATCTAGAACTGTTTAGATATTTGGTTAAAAAAAAATAGAAACTAGTATGATAGGCATAACATCCTATCTCATTATTGTTTTAACTGGCATTTCATTACTTGTTAATGTGAACATTTTCCCATATATTTGTTGGATATTTATGTATATATATCTACATATGTAGCTTAATATATATCTCAATATAAATATATGCTATTTTGAATATTTTCTATTTGTGCCCTTTGCATTCTTTTCTATTGCAATGACTATCTTCATATTGGTTTATATGAACTCTTTATATATTAAGACACTATCCTTTTGTCCCATATGTTTCCAACTTTATCATTTTCCAGAGTATGTGCCTTTTAGATTTGTTTCTTATATGGAAAATTAAAAAGATATATGTAGTTGAATCTTGATCTTTTAAAAATGTTTTAAAAATTATTTTTTCATTTTTCTGGCACATTAGAGAGAGAGTGAGAAAGAGAGAGAGAGAGAAGTAATCCAGTGTTTTCAGTGAGTTAATAACCAGCCTCTAAATGTTATTGAATCTGAGGGTTAGAAACAAATTATGTCTCATTTACTTATTTAGGAAAATAATCAAGTGGTAGGAGGAGGAGAAAAACACAAATTGGTATTAATTCTGAAGAAAGGTGGCTGTGGCTGTGCTCACTTACTCTCCCCACTGTACCATGTATTATAGAATGGGAAGGGACTTCAGGAGTCAGAGGTCATTTTACCACTCCCCTCACCTTCTCCCCTTACTTGGTGCAGGAATCATGCCAGTAAGATTTCCACCATCTCCTAGACTATTGCCAGGATAGCCTCAGCTTTGGAGGTTGGCTGGACATGCCTTTCTTATGTTTTGCTGAAATTTTCCTGTCTGTAAGCTCCACACAAGCCTAGCTCTGCCCTTTGGAACTACAGAGACAAAGTTGGCCTAGCTGGGAAAATGCCAACAATTCAGAGTAAGCTGGTATCATATATGAGATACCTCTTTTGTAGGATAAACACTTTGAAAATCCTTCCTCTGTTCCTCCTGTCAAACAGTGTTGAGATTCCCCATTAGCAGGTTTGCCATCTCCTGTACACATCCCAGTATTCCTCCGTCTCTTCTCTTATGTGCTCCTACGCCAGCTCCCCTGCACTGAATGCAGAGGTCCCACTCCATCCTCCATGGTAAAACGAGGAGAGTCAGTGAGCACAGCCACCCTCTCTTTGTCTTAGAAACACTAGAGCAGATGACCTGGACACCTTGCTTTGCCTTTGCTCCATTCTACCCTTATGTGGAACTTTGTTTTCGTTTGTTGGGGTTGTTGAGAATAGAACCCCGATAAACTTCTTACTTAGTTGCCTGGAAAGAGCTGGCTGGGGACCAATTATTTCTTCCACTTCTCTTTTTCTTAGTTTGAAAGCCCCTGACTTTTGCTGGCAGTGGTAGCAGTTTTTTTTCCGTGGTTTGTGGGTCAAGGCTTTGCTTTTGAACCTTGGCCTCACTATCCAGTTAGACTAGTGTTCAGGACTGGCTGGTTTGGAGCCTTCCACCGAGACTTACGCAGGGTGGCTGGGGAAACAGGGCGGGGAAGGGCAGGGCTGGGGTAAAGCAAAGGTAGGGTGAATAGAGCTGGTGTGGTTGGGCTGCATGTGAAACCAGCTGCCTTCTCTAAAGCAGTTGGGCTTGGCAATGGTAGAGCTGGTAGGTGGCAGAGGTGCACACTGGATGGCAATGCCAGCTGCTGCTTTCCATCAAGCACCGACTCTGGCATTGAGCAGCTAAGTGTGTTACAGGCACTGTCTCATTTTATTATAGCAGCAAACTCATGAAAAAGGTGCTATTCCTGTGCTCATTTTCCAAAGAGATGGTAACTTAAAGAGGTTAAATAACTTCCCCAAGTGTTTGTGAGTTGTTGAGCTGGGATCTGAACCCAAGTAGTTTGAGTGCTTATGCCCTTTTTTCTCCCTTCTCCCTGATTCTGCTCAGTTCTATGGCCTGTCATGGTTCAGGAGCAGCTCTGAGGGCTGAGGAGGACCACATTCAGGCTATTTGTCATTAGTTGGCAGCAGCATCCCGGAGACCTGTAGATTTACACTTAATTTTCCACCTCTGAGCTAAGGCCGCCTCCTCTTTCCTAACATGTGCAGCAGCAAAAGTTCAGGGAGGAAGAGAACATTTCTACCAGAAGCGGTTTTATATCAGTTTTGCTATCAGCATCTCCATATTCAGGGATAAAAATGCAGAAGCAAAAACAAGTGTAAGTTTCCCTTGAATGGGAAGCTTCTATAATACTTTGCTATTAATCAAGTTGGCTAAGGTTATTTACTTAAAATATTTTTTTCTTCTTGTAGACATAAGAAAAATTAATTGCTCTGGCTTTTTCTCTGTGATTTTTGATGTTTTGTCATGCCAATGCCTGAGAAAACAACCCACAGAATAAGTATACACTGGAGCTGAGGACAAGGGTTTCAATTGCCCAAGGTTGTGGAAATATTATTGTAACATGGGAGTCAGCCATTCAGAAGGAAAGAAAGAGTGAGAGAGAATAATAGAGAGTGAGAGAGGAAGAGAGAGAGAGAGAGGGAGGGAGGAAGAAACTTGCAGTCCTCTATTGAAAAAATTTTTTCCTCTTTAAGGATTTAAATTTGTCTTCCTTCAATGGGACATAATATTGTAGTTATTATCTCCTTAGATTTACGCATTACTTCTATAGGGCTCGGTGATCCCTGGATTTGTGAGTGTTTTCCTGAGTACAGCATTTTCATATTTATTATCATCATGTGTATGCATGTGTATATAAGAGCCAGGATTAGAGAAATGTTTCCAGACTGAAAGCAGATTTGAAGTATCAAGAACTGTCAGCAAACTGGTGAGGAACAGGAGAAGAAACCAGAGAGATCTTTTTTTTCCTTTGTAACCTTGGCTGTACCTGGTAGCTTGTAAAATCTCAGTTCCCCGACCAGGGATTGAACACAGGCCACAGAAGAGAAAGCACAGAATCCTAACCACTAGACAGCCAGGGAAGAGAGAGAGCATCCTGGAAAGATAAGGGAGCCTTATTTTTATAGATTCATAAACTCTGTGCCTTAGACACAAAGTGCAGCTTTCCAAGAAAAACACCTAAAGTCTTGGCATAAATACTATTTGGCACATAGTAGGTGCCTGAGTACATGTCAAGTCTAGTCTCTTCCTCTCCAATAGTATAATCGTATTTACCAGAGACTTGCCACTTCCATAGCAACTAAAATGAAGTGGTACTCTCCCATAAAATTCAGATTTCTGTGTCTTTGTAGCTGTTTACTTTTAAGTTTATTTCGATCTCAATTACATCACTAGGAACCCTCCAGCACCACTTATCTAAATACGGTTCTAGCTTACATGGCTTAACCTAAGTTCTCTCTGTCATGTGTTTGTTCCTGGGTATACTCTTCTGCTTTTTTGTTTTGTTTCTGCCTAAGTGAAAAACAAGAATGCCGAGATTGCTCCTTGACACACCTGTGCACTGTTGCACAGCCAGTGATCTTGAGGGAAGGCTGGTTTTGCCACACAGGTTGTAACTGGGAGGCCTCAAGAAGCCTTCAAGTAAAGAGAGGAAAATACAAAGCCCAGATAGATGGAGGTGGGGGCTGGGATGAGGGAAGGGAACACCTCTGACAGGGTATTTAGCAAGTGTTGCTTACTTACTCTGAGTGCCAAAATAGAAAGCCAAATGTCATAGGGAAGCAGAATTTCAACATGTGTGCATGCATATACACACCTACCAACCCGCTCCTTCTTCCTGTCTCTCTGAGGCACACCCTTTCTACATGTTCTTTTTCAGTTGGCTCTTCCTCCTTGACACTATGATAGAAAATGAAAGATTGAGAGGCTCCATCTGATTAACGCCATGCACTCTTAGAGACAAGGGTCAGAGGTAGACTGTCCCCAGATGGAGCTAATTTTTATTTGGGGTTGAATCACTTTTTTTTTCTTCTCAAGCCAGAATATAATCAATTTCAATATTTTCACCACACCCTAAAGAAGAACTGAACACAGTGCACGGCTGCAATCGGCATTTTAGGTGTTGGTGCAGCAGGCAAAACAAGGGGTGTAGTTTTTGGAGTTTGGAAACACAAACTCAAATATTTTATCAGAATGTTTTTTGTTGTTTCCTGCATTGGCAGGTGGGTTCTTTACCACTAGAATCACCTGGGAAACCCTGTTTTTTTGGTTGTATATGCAATTGGACTCTATATGACTTAGATCAGAATGGGGATAAATGTGAGCCATTTAATATTTCTGCTTTCTACTTTCTATGTAGAGCCCAGAGTATGCCCCATTCATTGCTCTGTTTTTTTTTTTTTTTTTTTCCTCCCCAGAAGGAATGTTAACATTAGGAGGCTTGCAACTATTTATTCCCTTTTAGTCATTCACTTACATTTTTTTTGGACTCAGCTTTTTATCTACAAAATGGAAATGATTTTTCAATGCTACAATAAGTAAATGCTAGTGCTGCTGCTAAATCGCTTCAGTTGTGTACAACTCTGTGCGACCCCACAGACGGCAGCCCACTAGGCTCCTCTGTCCCTGGGATTCTCCAGGCAAGAGTACTGGAGTGGGGTGCCATTGCCTTCTCTGACAATAAGTGAATAGTAGTCAATAATAAAGAGGGCAGTTTCAATCTGCAAAGTAGCAAGTGAAGTATTTTAACCTTAAATTTTAATTTCATTTATAATATTAATGAGTCATTTGAAAATATTCTTTCACTATCTAAGAAATGCACCTGAAAGAATATTGTATTTTATCATAATCTATCAGATTGGTGCAGATAAAAATTATTGATCCTATGTAGTGTTTGTAAAAATTATTGATCCTATGTAGTGTTTGTAAAAATTATTGATCCTATGTAGTGTTTGTAAGCGGAGAAGGCAATGGCACCCCACTCCAGTATTTTGCCTGGAAAATCCCATGGACGGAGGAGCCTGGTAGGCTGCAGTCCATGGGGTCGCTAAGAGTCAGACACGACTGAGCGACTTCACTTTCACTTTTCACTTTCATGCATTGGAGAAGGAAATGGCAACCCACTCCAGTGTTCTTGCCTGGAGAATCCCAGGGATGGGGGAGCCTGGGGGGCTGCCGTCTCTAGGGTCACACAGAGTCGGACACAACTGAAGCGACTTAGCAGCAGCAGCAGTATTTGTAAGAATGTAGTTATGGTGAATCAGCTTTTCCCACAAACTACATTCTTAATATATTTCAAAATTAAAAATGTCATACATTTTGGTGAAGTGATCCCTTTTCTAGAAATTTATTCTCAGGAGATAATTAGAAAAGTATTTAAGGATATATTTATAAGCTTGTTCATCTCTGCTTCATTAAAAAGACTGAAAAATGGGGGGAAAGCTATATGCCCATTAATAGGAAATTATTTAAATGAATTATAAAATGACCTCCAAATGGAATAAATAGTCAGTGGCTGAGATGTAACTCTGTATTTGTTACTATGGAAAGGAATCTGAAATATATTGTTAAGTGAAAAGTAAATCATGGAAATACATGTTTAATATTATTCCAACTGGATGGATATATTTATATTTTTTATAGATTTATAAACATGAAGAATCTATTTGTGTATAATGGTCTTTGGAAGAGAGGGGGTATTAGAGAAAGACTTTCACTTTATATTTTAAACACTTTTGACTTGCTTAAAATTTTTTTTATGATGAATGGTGTTATGTTTTATAATCAGCCAAAACAATAATAATGAAGAAGAAACAAAAAGAACCCAAGGGGCACTCAAATGAAAGAAACTCTGAATTCTACTGCTTCTACTAATTTCTCATTTGTAATATGACCATTGAATTGGATACCTTCAACTTCTGATCAGCTAAGTAGGTACATGGGCCTAGGCTGTTTACAGTGGACTAAAGAAACAGTAAAAGATAAACAAGTATAAGATAAACAGTATGAAAATATGATATAAATTGGTGGGGACTGCCATGAATAGCACACTGGTCTATTTAACCTAATAATACATGACAGGAGCCCGATGAGCTTGTGAACTGAATATCCTGTGAAATAAGGTCACTGAACGTTGGGGTAAATGATAGGGGCACCGCCAGGGGATGATAGCGCTGTATTCAATGCTGTGGGAAGTATGATTCTTTCTCCAATCTCTTTTCTTTCTGAGAGACCCGGTGGTGGGCATTAGAGACTTTCAGTCTACTTTGCCTTTATTTTGGACTGAGACCTAGATGCTATCATGTAAAAATATCCCTGCTAGTGCATATTAAGATGTGACATGCTTCCTTTTTTTATTTTGTATGCCTTTGTATCATTCACCTGAGAGGAAAAAAAAAAAAGAACTCATATCCCGACGTGTAACTAAAAACCTCCGGGTGGGATTTGTTTAGTGTGAGAGCGTGATTAGTAATTTTTAGTGATTAGTAATTTTCTCCCTCAGGTGGTTTTTCTGCATTCCTGTAGAGATCGTGTACACAACAGGGCTGCCAAGTGAGAAGAAAAGGCTCAGGCGGAAAAATATCACGCTTTAGAAAACAGTATGTGTGCGTGCATGCTCGTGTGTGTGTGTGTGTGCTTTAAACAACTGTTTTAGTTACTTTGACAAATAAAGTGCTTTGATTTGGAATCATTGCTTTTATGTCTTATAGATTCTCTGATCTTGCAAAACGTTCTATTATGCAATAATTTTATACCTGTGTTTCTATCCATGCACAAACCCATCTCCCTCTACTGTTTCTATCCCCCATTGGTTTTGGAAAGTAAACAGTTCTAAAAATCTTAGTTTAAGGAGGCCTCGGGGCTTTTTGCAGTTTTTTGTAAGGCCTACTGTGGAAATCATAGGATTGAGACAGGAGTTTAGTTTTTTAATTAACAAAAGAAAAAACAAAACACTGCAGAGAACTCCAGGAAAGAGCCATTTTTTAGTATCTCTTCAGGTCAGCTCCAATCCACTTTCCCAGTCAAGTGGGCATTTGCATGCACTCACATGCACCTTGACAACTGGGCTGCTAGCAAGAGTGTATAGTTGTTTTTCTTCTTGCCACCCCCTGGGAATTGAAGTTATTTAGCACAAAGATTAAGCAATGTGTGTGGCCTCAGGATTTTCCCACTTGAAGCTTTCATAATTTTATTTTTGCATATCTATGGGCACATACACTAAGCCGAGTGTTCTTTTTGGTATAACTGCTAGCTCCTCAGAACGTTGCTCTCTGAACCCATGCAAGTGATACACTGCGTTTGGGTTCCTCTGGGGTTTCTAAGACTAAAGTTGGCACTTAGGGCAAGAAATGAAATAAACTTTAAAGTTGAGTTAATGCATCTGCAGTGTAGACTAGGCATTCTCATATATAGTACCTTATGTATTTCCCACAAAAGCCCAACCAGATGGATACTATTGTGTCACTCAGTAGAAGGCTTTTAAAGACTAAACGAATGGCCCAAGTCCCACGGTTGGTGCCTTATGGAGCTGACATTCATACCCGGGTCTGCTAAAACATCTCTGCCATTCAAGATAACAAGAGAGCAGGGGCACTAAGGGGAAGCACCAAACAACCCATACCTCACCATTTTGCTCAAGGCTTTCTTTGAACCTGAGAAAGGAATCATCTGCATTCTAACATAACACCTTCAGAAATTATACATCACTCACATTTTTAAAATCTTTAATCTACTCCTGGCTATGCATATTATCTAAGATGATAAAATCATGGGAAATGAGAAAAAAATAGATACATGAACTCTAATACTAATCTGTTTCCTCAGATTCACCATTAGTTTCTCAATAATTTCAATTTACTCACACACACACACACACACACACACACAGGTCAGAGGGGAGAAAAAAGGCATAGGCTTTTTTTTTCTATGCTAAGAAGTATAAAACTAAGGTAACCACTATTTCATTTCATCTTCCTATGAGATACACAGGCCAAAATGGCAGAAGAAAAGAGAACATATTAGACCTGTAGATAATCAGCTAACTACATAAATCATTCTATTCCATTTATTTTCTCCATAGATATCCATTCTTAACTATTTGGTGTGTATCTTTCTAGACCTTTCTCTATGCAAATATACTCAAATATCAATATAAATAAGTAGAAAATACATATATGTAAGTGTGTACATACATGATAATATATTATATATAATATATGTATGTATATATGCATAGCATAAATACTGCTGTGCTGTGCTTAGTCGCTCAGTTGTTTCCAACTCTTTGCAACCCCATGGACTATAGTTCTGCCAGGCTCCTCTGTCCATGGGGATTCTCCAGCCAAGAATACTGGAGTGGGTTGTCATGCCATCCTCACGTATATATGCATATATATACACTTATATACAGGTTTTTTTAAACCAGTTTGATCACACTAAGCAAATTATTCAGCCATTTGCATATTAAACATAAAAATATATCCCGATTTTCCCTAATTCTTTTTACTTGATGAATAATATTCTATCATATGGATACATCATAATATATTTACCAAGTTCCTTGTTAATGGCCTTACCTTGGATTCTGTTTGTAACAATCACAAATAATGTGTAACTAAGCATTTTACAACCACACCCTTGCATACTTATGTATCTGTAAATTAGATTCCTGGAATTGAAATTACTAGATGAAAGTGTTTACACTTTTTTTGGACAGATACTGCCAAGTTGCCTCCAAAAAACTAAGTTTTTTAGCCATAAAAAAGAATGAAACAATGCCATTTGCGGCAACATGGATGGACATAGAAATTGTCACACTCGGTGAAGTAAATCAGGCAAAGACAAATACCACATGTTATCACTTACATGTGGAATCTAAGGTCATGGTACAAGTGAACTGATTTACAAAGCAAAATCAAGTCACAGATGTAAAAACCAATCTGATGGTTACCTGGAAGGGAAGGGATAAATTGGGAGATTGAAATGGACATGTTCACACTACTATATATAAAATAGATAACTAATAAGGGCCTACTGTATAGCACAGGGAATTCTACTCAATGTTCTGTAATGAGCTATGAGGGAAAAGAATCTAAAAAAGAATGGATATATGTGTAACAGATTCATTTTGGTATATAGCAGAAACCAACAAAACATTGCAAATCAACTATACTACAATAAAAATTAAAAAAAAAACCAAAAAAACTAAAAACTAAAATTTTAATTTCTTTTGCTAGGACTTATGAGAACTAAAATTTTGATAAAACCACTGCCTCACATGTGAAGTCTCTCATTGTTATGAAAATCATTTGCTTCACAAATAGTTTTCCAAACGTGCCTACAATTTTTCTAGAACAATTTGAGGTTTATTATAACTAAATGGAAAGCTGAGAAATTTTGAAGCAAGCTACCTGACAAGGAGTCCATCAGAACCCCAGTGCAGGCGGCAGAAATAGAAGGTTGGGTGAGGGGCTCAAGCAGGCCCCAAAGGCAAGCAAAGCTTGGGGTCCACAAAGGGGAGCAAGATTAGAAGTGGCGATTCTAGTGGCATCAGGAAGGGCCAGCAGTTTGGATTGGGAGCTTGATCCATGGAGGAAACAGCAGGCGAGGTTAGTAAAGGTACATGACAGTTTATTATCATTCCCTCAGCAAATATTAATGAGCAGCTATAAGTCTGGTACCTCACTACGTCTGAGAAATATAAAAATAAATAGAATATGTTTCCTTAATGTTAGAGTTGCTCACAATCTAGTGAGAAACCATTTGCCTTGTCTTCTGGAACATTTACATGTTCCTCGGTTTCAGCATTTGCTCCGAGGCTCCACTCCACCCTATCCCTGGTGCTTTCTTCTCTCTGTAGTGCACTGTGGCTTACAGTCCTGGTGCATCAATGAGATGATGACCAAGAAGGGAGGGGAGATGTGATGAAACAGGGTGCACTTTAGCTCATCCAAGGTCTCCGGCCAAGATGATGGAAAGTCGTCCACTTTTGCCTCTTCCCCCAGCTGTGAGTTAGTCTCACTCATCTGTATTTTTGGTTCACTATACATGGTGAACATTTAAATGCTTCCCACTGTTCTGAGTGGCTAAGGACAGCCAATTTGGAATTGCCATTCACAATCAGATTTAGAGGACTGGAGAGAGTAGGTTCTATGTCTGTATTCATGGAGATAAGGCTGGTGGGGCGAAGCAGTTCATCTATTGCGTATAACAGGTAGCTGAAAGTGGTCTCTGGGGAGGACTCCAAAAGGTGACACCTCAGGCTTGTCAGAACACCTCCCTTCACCATCACATGGCCAGTTTACAAAAAAAGTGGGGAGGGGATTATATTTTCTTAGATCATTACACTGAATCTGCCGAAAGACTAATCCATGCATTCAAAGCCATGGCTTGTATTCTAAAGGTAATCTTGGTCTATGCTCAAGATCAGAGTTCAACGCAAGATAGTATAGGTGGTTTCAGATATGCACTACCTTCATATCTAAGAAAGTGAGACAAAGAACTCATCTCATTCAAGAGACTTTGAGAGCTTACGAGCCTCAAAGAACTGCCAAAATGACCAGATTAGATGATGCACGAGAAAGTGCTCATAACTACAAAGTGCAATAGATGTATAAGAGACAATGATGATGGTGATAATGAGAGATATGAGTGAGTTACCATCAACTGGGTAATGTCGGTCAGCAAATTATTTGATTTCCCCCCTTTTCCCTCCATGAACCTGATGATACGGTCACACAAATTTGCCAGCTATCTTCCACCTTCTTGTCCTTGCTCATGCAGTTTTCTCAACTTGCAGGGTTGGTTTTTTGCATTATTTACCTATGAAAAGTCTTTGTATGCCTCAAACTACAATTCAAATAAAGATTCTTACTTCTTGGAGTTATTGTGAGAATTAAATGAGATAAATTGCATAAATGCATGGTACAGTGGTTGCTGTACCGAAGTACTTCATAAAGATTAGCTATTAGCATCTTTTCTCAATCAGGCTTTAAGCTCAGAGTATGGGAATCATGTTATTTATATTTGGACTTTAAGCACCTCGCATACATCTGAGTACACAAGAGCTCAATAAATGGTTGTTGAATAAATGAAATGATAAATGGTCCAAATGATCACTCTACAGGGCAAACCAGATAGTAAATGAAGCATTGCTACCACCAGGCAAAGCCAATTACCAGGTTATAGAAGGTTTATCCACATGAATTATTAGAACAACTCAAGTCATTTAGATACCTAGATATGACCTAAAACATTTTCTGTGAGTCATTAGTAAATGATTGGTTAAATGTGCCTAGAGGCTACAAAAGCACAAACAATATGTGGGTTTCTGTGGTTAGCCAAAGGCTCTGCTCTGAATGTAAAAAGGCTAGATTAGAATGACTAAAGGAGTTTTCAGGTTTAATCTGGTCTGGTTCACCAGGACCTTACAAATAGTCAACTATAGAAATCCTGCTTCCTTCCATTCTCCCACCTTTTCTTGCATATTGAATTTCTTTAAAGGAATTCTGACGTGCTGGTCAACTGAGTGCTTTAACAAAATTGAAAAGAGTTCTAGATTAAAAAAAATAACTAGTTTTAGTTTGACAAAAAGTCCATGTCAAATATAAGGATATTTTAAACGTAAAAATATTGCTTTGGAAGCATAGTCATACTTGCATGCATAATGTCAAAACTTGTAAAGTAGTTTGCAATATTTGGAGTCTGCAGTATTTGGAGATAAATTTCTCTATGGCCTCTAGGTACAATTATACATAGTCTTTCTGCTAAATCTTCTCTTATTCTCCTTCTTTCTCCATTTCTTTTCCTCTTCCCCATTCTCCCTTCCCTTTTGTGGTAGATAACCTTATAACACCAGACTTCAAAAAGGGAAGCATTAAAAATTACATTTATAATGCGGTGGTCCTTCTCAATGGTGGCTTTCATTGCTAAGGATAAGCAAAAACTTGGATTTAAGATGATCACCATATATGGCAAATAAAACACTGAACAAATAAAAATTAACAGCAAAGAAGAAGCAGCCCTAAGTCCTCTGAGACCAAGTAGTAGTGTCTTTGTAAGCTGACAGTTTGGGTAGTCAGGAGCCCTCACCATTTCATCAGACGCTATGACAAACTAGAATAAACAGGTGAACCCTCTGCTCCTCCGCACTGGGGATATGGGGAAATTGACTCATACCTGCTGGTGTTTAAGCATGGCTCTGAAATCTCAAGTTATTTCTGTGCTAGAGACCATGAAAAGAGGTCAACTATTTCTTTGTATAAAGAAATGACTGCTTCTTCTCAAAGTGGAGGTCCACCCTCCTGTTCTCTGAGATGTCAAAAATGCCCTGTGAGTCTTCCCGGGCTCTGGCTTTCCATTTAAGCTCAGAGCTCTTTCCTCACAGCACAGCAACCTTCTGGTTATGCTACCACTGCTAATCATTCACACTTCCTATCACTATTACTAATCAATCACCTTCTCATGCCCAGGAAGGAAATCGCAACACTATAATGTAAGCTCCACTTTATCATTTTTATAGCCATGTTTTTTCTTGTTGCTTTAGTAGAGACCCTTATCTTAGGAACACTGACTGACATGTATATATACTGTCACTGTACCCCGATAACTTTTGAGAAAATGTGTTGACATTATTCACAATAACTCACAGTCCAGTGGCTAATTTCAACGTACCCAAGTAGCACAAGTCTTCAGGCCTTTTGTCCAAAGTGATTCTCAGTTACTTCTGGTATTACTGCATTACTTCTCAGTGATTTCATGGGGGCCTCCATGAGTTCGTGATCAGTTCTATCCAGTTCTGCTCTAGATCCTCCTTTCGATGCCCATAGCCATCAATGTCATGTTTAAAACCTGTGAAATGCCGAAACAGCGCCACACTTAGCTTCCATTCCATTGGAACCACATAGTCTCACATGGTAATTAGGAGAAAACTCCTTTATCTCAGTATACCACCCTTTGTTACCTGGTTATGAAAAAAAGCACTATCTGTGTTCCAGTGTTTCACAAAATTCTCAAGGGAAAAACTCTTTCGTCTTCTGATTGAAATCTGTTTTTCACAAGGTATTTTGGATTGGGTAAATGAACACGATCTATTCTTCCTCTCTTCTTGTCTTGCTCTACATGTCTGTAACAGAACGCTTCCTCGTGGGCCTTTGGCTCCTGTTTGTGTGTTTCTGTTTGGGGGCATTCCTCCTCCCTTTTAAGGGGACTACTCAGAATCCCAGAGGATGAGTCCAGAACCTGATTACCTGGTTACAACTAGCTGCAAGGGAGGCTGAGAAAATGTGACCTTTTATTCCGTGTGCTGACATATCTAGCTAAAAATAAATATTCTGTGTTAAAAAACAGAAGGAAGAGAACACATTTTGGTACAGACAACCGGCAATCTCTGCTGCAGGTTTTAGCCCACTTTTCTGTTTTTTTCTCCTATCATCCATATCTTGTGGGGAAAACTCTCAGTTTGCTCATGGATCTAAATATGGTAGAATTTTTCCATGTCTGGGCCTTACTCACCATGTTTCCATATTTGAAATCATCTAGACTTATTTTCTTGTTCTAATTCCTCATCTTTAAAAAAATTTTTTTTTAATTTAATTTTTTTATTCTTAGCTGTGCCTGGCCTTTGTTCTTGCATGGCTAGTTTCTCTGCTTGTGCCAAATAGGGGCTACTCTTCGAAGTGCAAGGGCTTCTCATTGCAGTGGTTTCTTTCTCTCTCTGTTTTTTTTAAAATTATATATTTAAAAAGTTTTTTTGGTTGTGCTGGATCTTTATTGCTGTGCACGGGCTTTTTCTAGTTGCAGTGAGCAGGGGCTACTCTTTGTTGGGGTGCAAGGGTTTCTCATTGCAGTGGCTTCTCTTACTGAGGAGCTCAGGCCTTAGGCGCATGGGCTCAGTAGTTGCAGCTCTTGGACTCCAGAGCCAAGATTCATAGTCTTGGTGTACAAGCTTAGTTGCCCCATGGCTTGTGGGATCTTCCTGGACCAGTGATTGAACTTGTGTTCTGTGCTTTGGCAGGTGGATTCTTAACCACTAGGCCATGAGGGAAGCCCTGAGTTTTCATCTTTCAAGGCTCAAATTGGAGCGTTACTCCCATATAAAGTAGTAATTATATTTTCTTCTAGGTCCAGTGTTCTTGTCTCTACCATTCATGGCAACTTTTGCCTTTTAAAATTTATACCCAATGCCTTTCTTTTAAGTCTGTTAGTTCAAGGGCTAGTAGGTTTTCTGAAGCAAAGAAACTAGCATGGTATCTTACTGACAGCCAGTGCTTGGCAATTATTTATTTTTGTTGTTGCTGATAACCTAGGCTAAAGTTTGATGAGGACTATGAAGGGCCAAGGATCATTGAGTCAAGTCATGGAACTGTGCTTTCACTATACTTCTCTTCTGAGAGTAAAAACAATACTGTGAGCACTGGGATAGGAGAAAGATTAAGGAGTTTCAAAATTTTTGTAAACTTAATCCAAAAATTAAGCCTTATTATTTTTGAATACCATCAGGATTGGATAATACAATCCATTTATTTTTATTATATGAATTGGTGATACATTCACATGTTTTATTCCTGTTTTAAAAATAAAAAATATAAAAGACATTTATTAAAAGACTCTTCCTTCCCTGCCTTTCATAAAACCATCCCTATCTGTCTGAGAACTAACCACTATTATTGATTTATTATCCTATCAGATATATTTTTTAATGCAAATAAGACTGATGCAAATATTCCTTTTCTGTTTCATTTTCTCCTCCAACATTAATATATTATGATCAACTCTTTACTTTTTATCAGGATAACTTAGAGATTTTTCCATATCGATACATTAATCCTTTCTTAATTCTTTTTCGACATTGGCATAGTATTCCACTCTGAGGCTGTACCATAATTTATTTAATCAGTCTCCTGTTGATGAACATTTAGGTTGTCACCAAATTTTCTCCATTGCAACCATGCTGCAGGTAATATCTTTGAACTTAATTCATTTTGTATTTCTATATATAAAGTGTAAATTCCTAGAAGTAGAATTGCTGGGTCAATGGGATATGCATTTGAAACTTTAGTAGATACTGTCAGATGGCCCGCTATAAGAATGCTACAAAATCATACTCCCACCAGGAACATATAAAAGTATTTTTATGCAATCTTGCCAAAATAGTTTATTATCATGCTTCTGGGACCTTGCCAATCTGTTACATAGATGGAAAAAAACCAACTTCATCTTTTAATTTTCACTTTTATTACTCTGAGTGAAGTTGGGCATCTTTTTAAATTTTTTTACTTACTCAAGAACTATATCTATTTTCCTTTCTGGGAATATTCTGTTTATCTTAGTGGACTTTTTAATCAGATAAATAATCTTTCATTTACTCTTATGAATTTGTAGACATTCTTTATATATGTGAGAGATTAGCCTCTTGTCTATGTTTCAAGTAGCAAATACTTTTGCTTAGTTGTCTTTTTTATTTTTTTTAACATGGGTTATTTTTTTCACTAGAGAAAATTTTTTTGGATTCTTATAAAGTGGATCTTATCAATCTTTTCTTCCATGACTTCTGAAGTTTGTAACATAGAAAGGCTTTTAATACTCAAGATTATAAAATAATTATCTCAAATTCTTCTTTATTTATTTTACATTTTAAGTACTAAATCTATTTAAAATTTTAGGCCATGTCAAGCAAATATATCCCTGGAATAAGGTTGCTAGATTTTCAAATAAAAATACAAATACCCAATAAAATTTGAATTTCCCATTAACAACAAATCACTTTTTAGTACAATTATGTCCCATGTAATATTGGGAGCTTTACTGGGGAAATACTTAATAATGATTCTCTGTTTATCTGAAATTCAAATTTAACTGGGTCTCCTGTATTAGGGCTTCCCAGGTGACTCAGTGGTAAAGAATCTGCCTGCCAATGCAGTAGACACAGGAGATACAGGTTTGATTTCTGAGTTGGAAAGATCCCCTGGAGGAGGAAATGACAACCCGCTCCAGTATTCTTGCCAGTATAATCCCATGGACAGAGAAGCCTGGCGAGCTACAGTCCATGGGCTCAAAAGAGTAGGATATGACTGAGCACACACACACACACACAAGGTCCTGCTACTCTTCCTCATTCACTATTTAAAAATTTAATGGTCTTACACGATGTCTACCTACATTTCTTACAGGTTCTGAAATTGGTACACACAACTGGTATTAGGCAAAGTGAAATCAGTCCACCTACTTATGAATAAATAATTGTCTAGCTCTTTTATGACATTCTGTCCAATGTTACAAAAAAAATTTATTTCCAGTAGCAGGAAATAACTGCCCAGTAGTAGTGAAGAGCTAGTTCTCTGTCTCTTGTTCTAAAGAAACAATTGAGTTTCTGAGAACATTTCCTAATTGAAATAATTGTCTCAGCTATTGTTTTAAAAGGTTAGAGGCTAGAGTTTCAGATTTATATAACGTTGCTATTTTTTCTTACAGAAGTTTAAGTAAAAACATTTAAAAATGATAGAGACTTCCCGGTGTTCCTGGCTAAGACTCCGCGCTCCCAGTGCAGGGGGCCAGGGTTTGATCTTTGGTGAGGGAATTGGATCCCACATGTTGCAAATAAGAGTTTGCATGCCGCAACTAAAGCCCCAGCACAGCCAAATAAATAAATACATCAAAACAAAACATTAAAAAATAAAAATTATAAATTTAGTAATGTTTGATTAAATCAGACAAAAACAAGTCCACTGTCTCTTTTTTTACTCCTTTTGAAAACACACAATCAGGAGTCTTATCTCTCTTAACACTTCCATTAAGATTAACAAAGCACAATGTTGAGATAATACTCCCCTTCCCTCCATAGAATTAATTGCAGCACTAATCATAAGCATGACAAATAGAGACTATGATGTCACTGAAGTAGCGAGGTAGGTCCTGGTTATGATACAACCAGTAGAAGATAGTTTACCTTCTTCTACCTAATTACTTGATTGCATCTCATCAGTTCACTAAATCATTCATTCAACAAATATTTATTGAGTATCTACTGACATTAGGCACTGTGTTAGGTGGTAGAGTGAATAAAACAGTCATGAATGCTGTCTTCAATGAAGCTTTGCAGTGGTGTGCTAAAGCCACCTCCTACTGGCTGGTAGACCATTTTTAAACTTTCAGGAACTTTTTGAGTATTATAATAGGCAGTGGTAAGAGTATTTATACACAAAAAGGAGCAAACACTACAAATCATGGCTTTCTTTGTTATTTTTTTTCTTCCATTGCCTTTTTGTTTAAATACAGAAAGTGAAAGTTTCTCAGTTGTGTCAGACTCTTTGCAACTCCAGGGACTACACAGTCCATGGAATTCTCCAGGCTAGAATACTGGAGTGGGTAGCCTTTCCCTTCTCCAGGGGATCTTCCCAACCCAGGGATTGAACCCAGGTCTCCTGCTTTGCAGCAGATTCTTTACCAGCTGAGCCACAAGGGAAGCCCTTAAATAGAGCTGGTTGTTAAATACTGACCAGCACATCACTGCCTTTACAGAGATGCCTCTTAACTTCATCACCCTTTCTGCCTCCCTATCACCACACAAGGCCCCCACAGCACCAATGTATCTTGCATTTTATACATAATAGCTTCTTGAAACCTTGTGAAGGGATCAAAATTATGTTTTAGTTGACATACATTGTTGGTTGTTGGCTATGTAAAGAAACCCAAAGTGAAACTTTTAAGAGAAACTTCACAATGTTAAAAAAATTCAGAGTATATTTAGTTATAAGATGGGCATAATAATAGCACCTCCTGCATAGGGTTGCTTGGGGATTAAATGAGCTACTATGTGTAAAGCACTTTGGAAAGTGCCTGACACAGCGTTGCACAGAGTACGCAACATACAAGTCAAAGTTCACCCTGTTCTTATTTTGCATGATGAATTTTCTTTATGGTACTGATTGTATGGAAGGTAAGTAGGAAACTTCAGCTGTATCTCTCAGCTCCACTCAATAAGTTAAAATGACCTCTTTGATTTAAAAATATCCTTAAAGGATTTTAGATCTGGAAACTTAACTGATGAGGGCAAGTTAGGAAAGGTAATATCATGTCCTTGGAGCCAGAAGAAATGCTGTACTTGCTTCTTTTTGCCATTTGAAAGTATTAAGACTTTTTATGAAAAACCTTACTTTTTTACTCTTTGTTATTTTCATTAGCTTTCATAAGTGATCTAGGGCATTCTGAGTATGCAACAAATGATTATGTTTTCTTTATTCTATAAGAAGAGCACAGAGGGGAGAAGGGCACCAGAGAGCTCTGACAGACTACTAATCTTGGGATTTTGAAAGTTAGACTCTCACCTCTGGCAGAATTCCCCAGTCTATTTTTATGTACTAGAATGTTTTTTCCTCCCCTTTGAAGGTAATTTTTCATATGCAATTTCTATATGTATTTTGTTAGATTTATGACCAAGTTTTTGATGTTCTTATTCTTGCTAGTATTGTAAATGGTATTGTTTCATAATTTAATATCCAAGTTGTTCTTGGCAGTGTATAGGAAAGCAATGACTTTTCTGTATTGATCTTATTTTCTGTACCGTTGCTAATCACCTATTGTTTCAGATTTTTTTGTAGATTCTTAAGAGTTCTCAATGTTAATAATCATGACATCTGCAGATAAAGACGGTTGTATTTCTCCCTGTATCTTTTATTTATTTTTCTTGTGTTATTGCTTTAACTAAGACTTTGAAAAGGAGTGATGAGAGGGGATGTCTTCATGTTATTATGATCTTAGGGGAGAGGTGTCCTGTCTCTCACCATTAAGTATAATGTTAGCTATGTTTTCTTGTGTATGTATGCCGTTTTCTGGATTATGGAAGTTCTCTTACAGTTCTCATTTTTTGAGGTATACAGAATGTAAATGGTTTGTTTTAATTTACTCTATTGAGAAATTTGATTTTTTGGTCATTCTTTTCAGAGTGGGGGTGGTTTAAGAATGGTAGAGGCAAAGAAGGACATTCCACACTTGATCCCATGATGACTAGTCCCTGAGTCATCTCTCTGCTGTTTTCATCCTCCACCCCTTGTCATAAAAACAGGGATCTGTAGCAGCTGCATTTGGGAAAGAGGCAGTATGAGATGCAGTGATAAACATGCTTTTATTTTTTTTTGAACTTGCTTTTAAATCTAAAGAGCTTATCTGTGTGAACTTAGATGAATCATAAAACTTTATTTCTAAAGTCAGGGCCATGATTACTTTATGGGGCTGTGAAGACAGGTTGAATGATGTAAACTTGAAAGTATAGATTTAAGTTTTCTTTTTAGACTATAAATTGTTCTAGGGCAGGATACATATCAATTCATTTTTGTATCCCCTAAGTAGTCTGGGGGCACAGTATATACTTACTATGTATCTAATTACTGTGTTATTGTATACATTTTTCTCTTCAAGATCTCTGCTTGCTCTTGGGATGTGTGTGTGCGGTGCTCACAAGTGGGCATTACTGTATGGGCTATCACAGTCAGACTCTATTATCTTGGAATAAGCCACCCAAACTCCTTAACAAATAACTGAACTGTTTGGATGACAATATGAGAGGTCCCGGGTAAAGCACTCTGCAAATTGCTGACTCATGGAAAATGCTCATTAAATGCTAGCTGTTAATTTTATTTGGGTAATACCTTCATTAGGGAAGAAGGCAATGGCAACCCACTCCAGTACTCTTGCCTGGAAAATCCCATGGACGGAGGAGCCTGGTAGGCCGCAGTCCATGGGGCAACTAAGAGTCGGGCAAGACTGAGCGACTTCACTTTCACTTTTCACTTTCATGCATTGGAGAAGGAAATGGCAACCCACTCCAGTATTCTTGCCTGGAGAATCCCAGGGACAGAGGAGCCTAGTGGGCTGCCGTCTATGGGGTCGCACAGAGTCGGACACGACTGAAGCGACTTAGCAGCAGCAGCAGAAGCACCTTCATTAGGCAGTCAGAGAACTAGAGAAGGGAAGCTATGCGGGTTTTGGTTTATTTGTTTGTGGTTGTTTTTTTGTGTCTCCAAGAAGGAAAATTTTTGTTTGCTCATAGGTGATAACAGAGGGCCAAAGTAAGGGGGAAATGTGGCCCAAAGCATACAGCTGGCCCAAATTTCCATTTGTGCCGATTCATTGGGTTTTTTCTTTTCCCGTCCACTAGGTGGCACTGTTTACTCATGTATGCTACTCAAGGTCTTTCCACAAACCTTAATTCAGAAGTGCGTGTGTGCTCAGGCGCTCACTTGAGTCCAACTCTGCGAACTCAAATTGAAAAGCCATGTATTTATTTGGGGTAATGTGGTGGTGGTGATGAGACGGGTGCCTGGAAGGAGTGTATTGGGAAAGAAAATATAAATGAACTGCCTCAAAGACCAATCTTTGAGGTACAATTAAGAGACAGTTGTCATCTATGGTTTTGTGACTTCACGGGATAAATTCCAAACTATTTTTAAAACGGTTTTTAAGAGTCTTATGCAATTAGTTTCTGTTACTATTCCAAGAAATGAAGGAAGTCCTTCACCAAACCAAAGGATAAAATAAAAATGTGGCTTTGAATGTTGAGGAGGTGCTCTTAAAGGTCCGTTTCCCTATCTTCAATGATAGTTAATGAGGGCACAGACCACTAATAAGCAGTTTAAACAGTTTCTAGGGTAAGCTTAAGCTGGACCTTCAAATCTCATAAAAATCAGTCACTGCAGAGAAGAGACCAAATGCACTGTGATCATTTGGATGTGGAGTTTGCAGACACCTTCCTGATCTTCCAGGTTAATTTTGATCCCATTTCTGCATTGCTGTATTGCCAGATTCTCAGCATAAGCTGTCATTTATCTGAATACCACTCAGGTGAAACTTGTGATGGTTCCAAAAAGGCACATGTAACTTTTGGATAGAAACAAAATTAAAAATGATTTTCTTCCCTTGCATTTCCAGGCTATTAGCCAGGGGAAGTATGTCAACCATATGAAACCAAAGGGTCAAGAAATCAAAGATTACAGCCATTTCCTTGGAGTTTGGGGTCTTTTAAAATTTATCATCACCTCTTCATTGTCCATTACAACTTGAAAATTAACTCATTTATACTGCTTGTTTAGGGCTTAGATTATTTTTGTCTTCAAAAGCGACCAAAACTCTCTAACAAATACTTCCCAGTTCACAATTTTCCTAAAGCTTTGCTGGCCTCTTTTGCTGCTGCTGCTAAGCTGCTAAGTTACTTCAGTCGTGTCCGACTCTGTGTGACCCCATGGACAGTAGCCCTCCAGGCTGCCCCGTCCCTGGGATTCTCCAGGCAAGAACACTGGAGTGGGTTGCCATTGCCTTCTCCAATGCATGAAAGTGAAAAGTGAAAAAGAAGTCGCTCAGTCATGTCCAACTCTTATCGACTCCATGGACTGCAGCCTACCAGGCTCCTTTGTCCGTGGGAGTTTCCAGGCAAGAGTCCTGGAGTGGGGTGCGCTTGCCTTCTCCGGCCTCCTTTGCTAATGAGCTTCAGTTTGCTTTGCTTTCCTGTGTGTCTACCAGAATGTACCACCTTGAGTTGGTGTGAAATAAACAACTAAATATAGTCACAGTTTTGGCAGTTAACTTTTGGAGGACTGTCACAAAGCCCCCTAAAACAGGAATTAAGCAGATTTAAAACCAACAGGCAAACTCTTCTGTGCTTGGTAGGAGAGGATTTTTATATGTTGTGAACAGTAGTTACCACAATGTTTTCCTCATATTTAAGCCCACTTTATTTAACTAACAGCAATAACTTTAATGATTGTTAGCAAAGCACTGTTAAATGCTCAGCACCCTTCTCTGAAATGGGGCTTCTTCCAGAAAATTCTTTATGTGGAACCAACACTGTGTAATCAGCAGTTGCGTGAAGAGGTTTGGGCAGCAGAGCAGATAACAGCAGCCTCTGCTAGCTACGCAGAACTGCCGCGGCTGAAACATGCATTTTGTTCCTCGATTCTGTGTAGAGCCCCCATGACATCTGGGCTTTGCTTATTCACATCTCCAGCTTGCACGGTCTTCCAAGGAAGAAGGGAGAGAGCAGAGGAGGGAAAAGGGAGACAGGTGGGGGACAGAAAGAAATGCAGGGCTAGCTTCAGAATATTTGAATTCTAACTGTTGGGGCATCCTCCTGAGTAGAGAATACTAATTATGCTGAGTGTGTCAAATCATGTCCTTTTTTTTGGCGGGGGGGGGGGGGGGGGGAGGGTAAATCAAACAAGTGTTCCCAGGAGATAGGTGGAGGCCACCAAGCCTGTTTTATTTATGATGCAACCAGAATTGAAAGTCAGGACTAGAGAGGGGACAGACTTTGTGAATTTATTTAATTTTATGATATGTGCTTTGCACCTTCAAAGCTACCTTGACATAAAGGCTGCAAGCTTTAGTATAATGCTTTCATCTGAATAGTTAATATGCTATTAGGGATGGCTACAGTACTTACTAGGGACATTTAGAGTAAATAAATTGTTTTGACGGATGTGGGTTGCAGTTTTTTTTTTTTTCCAGGAAAAATGAGAAATAGATCATATCTCATGGATGGTAATGCTCTCATCAAAAAGGCCTATAGATCTTTTACCAAACTCTAGCTAGGTATTTGTGAACTATCTATCCGTGAAAATACTGCTGCTTCCAAGAGGAAGCTTTGATATTCTGTGTTACACTAGAGAACCATAGGCCCTAAATGATCCTGTTTTAGCTTTTAGAAGAAAGGAACAAAGTTTATCTTTTTGTTGTGAGATTGATCTTACTAAATAAAGCGCCATTGTTCTTCAAATCTTCAGCGGTTTGCTGTTGTTTACTAACCAGTGCTAAACGTAGTGGGGACAAAGCCTTCCCAACCTAGCAGTGCCTGTTCCAGTCTTTGTGCTTGCACTCCTGTCTCACCCACCGAACAGAAGGCACTCTGGATTTGGCTCTCCCGGTCTTTGCTGACGCCTGTCACTCTTCCTGGGGTGTTCTCAGGGACTCTCCTCACTGAACCCCATCTCTTTTCATTAGAATTCTGCTTATTACAAAGATTCAAATACCAGCTTTTCAACACAGCCTCCCCGAGTCTCCTCTGCCTTCAACCAGAAGTAATTTTTCCTTTGGGGACCGTTGTACCTCTTTTATGTCACTTGGATCCTGCTTTGGTTGGTAGGTACTTGTGTACATAGCATCTTTACCACAAGACTCCAAGCTCCTGTGCACTGGGTATTAAACTGCTTCTGCCTCAGTGACTAACATAGCGTCATAGCACAGAATAAGTGGGCGTAGATCTTTTGAGTAAGTAAATAATATAGAGCATACACACAGTCTTGCTGGACTAACTTCAGTAGCTGTGTCTCAGGGCCAACATTATAAAATGATACTTTCAGAAAATAAGGTGATCAGGAGTATATTCTTTACACAGATTTTGCTCCACTGATATTTTTCAAAGTCACATTCTTTCAGATGCGTTTGACACATGGTGGTTGCTCAGTCAACCAGCTCATAGTGGCTTGAATGCAGGATCACAGCAAATGAGGTCCTATAATAAGACAAAGAGAAGTTTTCATCAGACTTTTTTGAATTTATGAACTGGAGAACAAATTTTCCACATTTACACAGAAACTGGAAAGCTTCAAAGGTAGAATGAATCATTTCCATTCTTGATGCATGTGAATTTGTGGACTGTTGACAGTAAAGGATGAGCAACATTTTAAAATGTGATATAAACTAAGAGTTATTGTGTACTTATTGTATGCCGGGCACTTTGCTCATCAGCTTACATGTATTACTTCATTTGGTCTCCCAACAATTAATATTTCCATTTATGAAAGTGAAAGTTGCTCAGTTGTGTCTGACTCTTTGCAACTGCATGGGCTATACAGTCCATGGAATTCTCCAGGCCAGAATACTGCAGTGGGTAGCCTTTCCCTTCTCCAGGGGATCTTCCCATCCCGGGGATTGAACCCAGGTCTCCAGCATTGCACGGGGATACTTTACCAGTTGAGCCACAGGGGAAGCCCAAGAATACTGGAGTGGGTAGTCTATCCCTTCTCTAGTGGGTCTTTCCAACCCAGGAATCAAACTGGGGTCTCCTGCATTGCAGGTGGCTTCTTTACCAGCTGAACCACAAGGGAAGCCTATTTCCATTTATAGATAAGAAAAATGAGTCTTAGAAAAGTTAAGTGAATTGTTCAGAGACACATAACTAGTAAGTGGCAGAACTAGAATTCAACCCAGGCTAACTCCAGTGTATATCCCATTCTGCCTTTTTGTGCCAGTTTACATCCTTCCAGAAGAGAATATGAGCTTCCCTGGTGGCTTAGATGGTAAAGAAGCCGCCTGCAATGTGGGAGACCTGGGTTCAATCCATGGGTTGGGAAGATCCCTTGCAGGAGGGCATGGCAAACTACTCCAGTATTCCTGCCTGGAGAATCCCCGTGGACAGAGGTACCTGGCGGGCTACAGTCCATAGGTCGCAAAGAGTTGGACAGGACTGAGTGACTAAGCACAGCACACAGCACAGAAAAGAATATAATATAGTGTATCTTGTTGCTGCTGCTGCTAAGTCGCTTCAGTCGTGTCCGACTCTGTGTGACCCCAGAGATGGCAGCCCACCAGGCTTCCCCGTCCCTGGGATTTTCCAGGCAAGAGTACTGGAGTGGGGGTGCCATTGCCTTCTCCATAGTGTATCTTAGGCAGTGTTAAAAACAGAAGTTTTCATTTAGCCCAGACCTTCTCTCCTCAGTGCCCCTGTTGTGCAGATAAAAGAACTGAGGCCCTAGGGAAGTTAAGTGACTTACCCAGGATCACAGAGCTAGTGAGATCTGGGATTAGACCACGGATATCTAGACTTCTGGGCTTCCCAGGTGGCAGGAGACACAGGTTCAATTTTTTTCATCAGGAAGATGCCTAGGAGATGAAAATGGCAACCCACTCCAGTATTCTTGCCTGGGAAATCCCACGTTCAGAAGGGCCTGGTGGATTACAGTCCACAGGGTCGCAAAGAGTTGGACACAACTTAGAGACTAAATAACAACCACCTAGACTTCCAGTCTGGAGAGCACCCCCGCCCCCCATCTCAGAAAATGGTGTATTTTCACACAGGCTTGAAAGTGGGTGAATCTAGCTAGGTTCCCAACAGAAGTCTTCTGTGCAGGGAAAGCCAGGGGCAGCTTAGCTGACCCTAGATGGTCTTAGTGCCATCTGCTTTGTAAAGGGAGGACTATCTCCCTTTTTCCTTATTAGCTAATATAGCAGTACTCATCTCAATTGGCATCTATGTGATTTATCTACTTTAATCCTTCTGAAAGAAAAGTGAAAGTGTTAGTCGTTCAGTCCTGTCTGACTCTTTGCGACTCATGGACTGTAGTCTGCCAAGCCCCTCTGCCTATGGAAGTCTACAGGCAAGAATACTGGAGTAGGTTGCCATGCTCTCCTCCAGGGGATCTTCCCAACCCAGGGATCAAACCTGGGTCTCCTGCGTTGCAGGCGGATTCTGAACTGTCTGAGCCACCAGGGGAGCCCAGAGAGATGGGGAGTGACAGTAGTTCACAGGATTAGCATACTTAGGAAAGTAACCTGGGAACATGGCACTTTCACATTCACTTTTACATCATTCTCTTCAGTCTGCTCAACAAATCACTTCTTTTGTGATGGGTGTGGCTCTAGAATCTCAATCCTAAACTAGAGGTCTGCTGTTTAGTCGTTAAGTTGTGTCTGACTCTTTTGGGACTCCATGGATTGTAGCCTGGGATTTCTCAGGCAAGAATACTGGATTGGGTTGTCATTTCCTTTTCCAGGGGATCTTCCCAACCCAGGGATTGAACCCGCATCTTGTTCATTGGCAGGTGGATTCTTTACCACTGAGCCATTGCTGCTGCTACTAAGTCGCTTCAGTCGTGTCCGACTCTGTGCGATGCCATAGATGGCAGCCCACCAGGCTCCCTCATCCCTGGGATTCTCCAGGCAAGAACTTGGAGTGGGTTGCCATTTCCTTCTCCAATGCATGAAAGTGAAAAGTGAAAGTGAAGTCGCTCAGTCATGCCCGACTCTTAGCGACTCCATGGACTGCAGCCCACCAGGCTCCTCCGTCCATGGGATTTTCCAGGCAAGAGTACTGGAGTGGGTTGCCATTGGGGAAGCCCAATCTTTCTGAATCTTTGACCAAAGAAACCAAAGGTGATGAAGTGTTGGCCATTTATATACCAGTGGCAGACATTCCCTCCTTTGTGGCTGACTGCTCTCTCATATGAGAACCAGCATCTGCAGAACTGGCCTGGGTTTCTGTGTGGTGCCATTTGCAGGCTACTCTGCTACCTGGCACCCACAGGTTCCTAAAATATCGACAATGAAGGGTCTCAGGATTAATAAAGGGTCTCAGTGATAAATACTGAGATCACAGAAACAAAACAAAATAAACAAATAGGGATGAGAAGGATGACAACAATACAGTAACAACAACATAACCAGAACAATACTACAGAGCATTTGGAATCAAAAAGCTAGAGGACTGGGCATCAAAGGATCATGACTTCAGGATTAGTGCTGCTTCCTTTCCAATTAAGCAGAGGATGGCCCCACTGAAACTCTACTTGGGAGATTATAAGTACTCAGGCTTCCAGATATTGAGAAGAGATCTGAAATCAGAAGCAACTCTGCCTCTTAGGTGTCAGCTGGTCATGGAAAAACTACTTAGTCTGTCTGGACCTCAGTTATTTTTCCTGTAAAATAATACAAATCTTATTGGGGTGCTGTGGCACTTTAGGCTAAATTCGACAATATTATCTGAAAGCTTGAAGCAAATACAGTGCTATACATACATTTTTTCTCCATGAGTGACCAATTGATGCTTTTAGAGGGTCCTTATGAAAATGAAAATATACATTCTGGGAGAATAAACTAATTTAGTTATTTTAGTATCCACATTATCTTAAAAATTGATCTTATGATAAAAGATGGCTCTGGATGAATAGGGCATAGGTAGGGTCATTTCTTAGGTTGGATGAGTGGGAGACAGAAGGAGAATGAAAAGTCCAGAATTAGAGCTTCATCTAAGCAAAGGTCTCAACAGCCAATCAACGTGAAGGTCATCTGTGCAGGTGAAGGTGTCAGTGAGGCAAATATTTCTCAGATCACTGTTTGGCTTAGGGCTCTCCTTTTGCAGGTGTTTGAGTTACCTCACACAGTATTTCTCAGTCACTAGGCTTTCAAGCTGATGATGTCAAAATTACTGTGGTGACTTAGCAACTTAAAGATCTTGTGAAAATGAAAGTGAAGTTGCTCAGTCATGCCTGACTCTTTGCGACCCCATGGACAGTAGCCTGCAACAAGCTCCTCCGTCTATGGGATTTTCCAGGCAAGAGTACTGGAGTGGGTTGCCATTTCCTTCTCCAGGGAATTTTCCTGACTCAGGGATTGAACCCAGGTCTCCCGCATTGTAGACAGACGCTTTACCGTCTGAGCCACCAGGGAAGTCCTAGCCACCAGATAACAGAGCCTGATATCCCAGTAAGAGGAACACTGAGGGGAAGGAAGATAGAAATGAGTTTTAACCAACATCTGTATCTTTCAACTGTGTTTGACATATCTATGACTTCTGTTTGGAGAGGTCAATTATCAAGGTGATTTTGCTCTTATGTATGGGAAAACTCCCAGTATCCAGTAGACAGGTAATAGTAATCATTATAGTATCTATCTGCACATTATAACTTTCTTGCCCAAGTATCAAATCAAGGTTTATAATATCTTGAAATTGAAAGAAACTTAAAATACTTTTTATTCTCTCTATGTATTTAAGCCATCCTAAATAAAAATGAAATTCTCCCCATTCTAAAAAGAGATTCCCAGAGTCCCTTGAAAACTAACTTCAATATTTTGCTAGTCTTCCCACTACATATGAAATCCCACTGCTATTAATCCTTCCCTAATTAAAAACTGATGCTATCTAAATTGCCACAATTCGGGTGATGCTTTGTATCATATTCATATTTGCATTCCCATCATTTACCATTGTCCTTAGCATAAAGTGAAAGTGAAAATGAAAGTCGCTCAGTCGTGTCCGACTTTTTGGGACTGCATGGACTATCCAGTCCATGGAATTCTCTAGGCCAGAATACTGGAGTGGGTAGCCTTTCCCTTCTCCAGGGGATCTTCCTAACCCAGGGATCAAACCCAGGTCTCCTGCATTGCAAGCGGATTCTTTACCAGCTGAGCCACAAGGGAAGCCCCCCTTAGCATAAGCAACTATTCAATTAGTTTATTGATTGAATGAATGAAAAAAACGCATGCATGAATGAATGGGATTCTTGCTTCTCATTTATTCCATTGGTGTGTCTCCTTTTCAGTCAGAAAAATTCTAGTCCTTTAATGTTTCACAAGGAATCTACCTTCTTTTGAACATCTGAACCTTTGATTGGCTCTTTAGTCAATTCTAAGTTTTTCATGTTTCCCTTTGGTTTGAAGCCCAGAATTGGAGATCAGTGAAGTTATCAGGTAAAAATGCTAAAACTCTTCCTCATTTATAGACTGGAGTAAAAAGCTTTAGTTTTAGGAAAAGGTAGCTATTAAAGACTAAGATCTAACTTGTGGGAAGTTTTGGGTCTTAAAATGTTAGAGTTGAAAGTGACTGCAGGAATTATTATCAAGTGTTTTTGGTTTTTTGTCTTTGGTTTGTTGGTTTGTTTGTTTTGATGTAATGATGATAATGCGATGTGCCTAAGGCAAAAATCTTTATCTCATAGAAATGCTAATTTACAGATTAAATGTTATGATGTCTAGGGTTTGCTTTAAAAAGAAGTCAGCAGGAAAGGATATGGGAGATATTAAGGCAGTGTAGATGAAGCAAGATATACGGATAAGTTTTGAAGCTGGATTAATTGTACTATTCTCTCTACTTTAGTGAATGAGTTTTTCTTTTAATAATACAGAGTTAATAAAAATGTATATAGACAAATCTACTTATTCTGGATGAGAAAAATTAAGACCCAGAGAGGTGAGGAGGCATGTGTAACATCATAAATCTAGATAGTACAGAACTTAGACCAGAAGGCAAGTCTTCTGTCTCCTACTCACATGCTGTTTCCACACTACATATTATTACAGTTCAGTTTGTTGTGCACTCTCTGTGAAACTTATTCATGTCATCTTCATCCTGCTTATGGTAAAACTGACATGCAAAGACCATTTATAATTCTAGTCTACTTCAACCTAACTTAATTTACCATCCCTATGATTTTAATAAGCACAAAGATTTCCCCAGTCCAGGTAACAATCAAAAGAGAAAACAATGTTGATATAACGCTTTGTTTTATAGCATTCTTAGGGACTAAAAACAATGATGGAGAGTGAAACACACAAATGTATGTGCAAGGATGTCAAATGATGAACAGTCACTAAACATATTTAATGAGCTTTCCTGGTGGCTCAGACAGTTAAGAATCCACCTGCAATGTGGGAGACCTGGATCTCTGGACTGGGAAGATCCCCCAGAGAAGGGAATGGCTACCCACTCCACTATTCTTGCCTGGAGAATTCCCATGGACAGAGGAGCCTGGTGGGCTACAGCTCATGGGGACGCAAAGAGTCAGACACGACTTAGTGACTGAAAAACAACAAACATATTTAAACTTTAAACAAGAAATTGCACACAGCAACAGAACCTAAATAATGCCCCAGAAGTAACTGCTAATTTAAGTGTGTAGCAAAGTGGTGACATGCTTTGATAGGGCTCAGGCCTGCAGTCTCTGTGATACATCCAGCAGCTTGGCAGCCATCCAAAGCCCAGAGTGGCTTCAAGTCTGGAATATCTCTCCTCAGAATTCCTCTCCTGAGGAATTCACCTGTGCCCAGCACTTTCTGGGTTACATGTTTTTTTCCCATGTTTCTCTCTTTTTTAAAAAAAAAAAAAAAAACACGTCTCTTTCTTTGGAGGAAAGGAATAGGGATTGGTCTAAAGAAGAGAGGAAATGGAGAATTGTGTGTGTGTAGGGATGGGAGGGAGGAAATTGTCGGGGAGTTAACTCATTTAGATGTAGCCCAAAGGTAAATACCATGAAATGGTTAAAAACAAAAAGCCAGAGTGGTGTGGCCCAGAATGTAAGTGTGGCAGTAGAAAACCAGTCAGGTGACTTACTCCAGGTGTGGAGAAGTCTTTCAGGGAGAGCCTGACCAGGAAGCTGTCCTGTTCTGAACCAAGGTAAACCATGTGGAAGATGTAAGATGGGAGATGTAAGTGCCAATAAGGTGCTGGAGGCACTAAGAAGGAATTTATACATTAATGCAAATAGCACTCAATCCCTTGTAAGACAGACTCAAGGATATATTGTACAGCACAGAGAATATAGCCAATATTTTGTCATGACTGTAAATGAAAAGTAACCTTTAAAATATATAAAAATTAAAAAATAAGTGAAAACAAAGGAAAAAACCTCTAAAACAAATACTACTCACTCCTTAAATAGTTTTTGAAACATTTTTGGATTAGGTTTAAAACACTTTAAGTGATGTGTATATTTAGGCAACACACAGATATTTTACCTATTTTTTCCCAATCAGAATTAATTCTCTTTCCTTATAAGATGTATGTCATCAGAATAAAATTCTTTTTTTTCTCATAACTTTTGATTGTATCCTCTAATTCCCAGGATGATATAAAAGCTTTTAAGAGGTTAATGTTAACTCTGAATTTCAATTTTAAACAAATTTCTCAGTGAGAACCAAACAGACATACTTGAAAGCATACTTTCAAGTGAATTGTATATTCATTTAAATTTAAAAACAAAAAAACCCAAACCCTGCTCTGCCCCACCTAGTATGTGACTCCAGGTCACCCTTGGAACCTTGTGTTTTTGAGCTTTTGAATGGATTTGCTTCTGAGGTTAAGAGAAGTGTGTGGCAGATGTTGGGAGGCAGTGGGGACAAGGGGTGGGGTGCAGGGATGAAGGGGCTGCCAGATGTTGAGCGGGAGGGTGGCGTGTGAGGATAAAAGCCTGCCAGATGTCTGCAGTGCTGAGTGTCAGGGACCTGCTTTCCATGATCTTCGGAAGATGATTTATATCCCTTCAGTAGGATCTCATAAAGGTCTTACTTCTTCCCCACAAATACTGAGTCCAGGGCTCATATAACTATTTTCTTCATGGTTTCTTGCCTCAGATTATGTCTTTTTAAAAATCCAAGCTGAGGGTTATGTGAATGAAATAAACAATCAACCAATAAACTCATTTATAAATAAAAGAGGGTGGGGGGGTTGACATTTAAATCTTTTTCTGAATTATGAAGACAATCACCTTTTATTTTCTATTTATTTTATTTTTCCACTAAGGACTGATTTGCTTTACTCTCATCCCCACAATGAATTTAATAGATTTATTCATCAAGTTTTCTAAATTTAGATACCAAACTGATGTTTTTCTCCCACTGCTTAATTTTATTCTTAGCAGCACTTACATAAAGCCAGGCAGTGAAAGATATGGCAAAATTACTAACTTGCTGTGACCTGGAATGCACTGATAGAATAAAATAACAATAATGAAGATTGATGTACCAGAGAGACTTAATACTATGCGCCCCTACTGAAATCTGTTTTATGCTTACAGTTTTTCCCCACAGTGCTCTTGGCTACATGTTTCTTGTGGTCTTTAGGAGTCTGTGTTTTCCTGGTGATGCCTGGGATAGGCATCCCTTAGGCTAATAGATGGGGCACACAAAAGAAAATACGTGGACCTTATAATTTCCTTGGATTTTGAAAACTTTACTGTTTTCTAGGACTAGATTTGATTATAGCAGGCAAAATTTGTCACTTTAGAAATAATAGTATTTGGGAAGCTGGAGAGTGAACAAAGAGACTGGTAAGACTGAAAAGAGAAGCTATTTACATTTGTCCCAGTGGCTTCTCAAACCTCAGAAAGCCAAGGCTTGTCATTTACCATGGAGCACACTTAGCAGTGTTAATCATTGTTCCTTTAGATTGCACTGACATTCATGCATTCAGTAGATAATTTTCAAGCACCTACTAGGTGCCATTCTGCTAAGTTCTAGGAATATGTGGTGAAAGAAGTCCTTTCCTTCTTGGAACTCCCTGTGTACGGAGAAAGACAGACATTGACCAGATAATTGCTCAAGTAATTATTCACAATGTGAGCAATGAGAGTATGTGATAGTGGGGACTTTGATAGCTGTCATCAGATAACCATGGAATGAATTGCTTCATGATCTGGCAATTTGGTCTCTTGTCTAGGATCACCAGATAGACTATCCACTTGCTTGGGTGAGTCAGCTTCAAGGTGATGGTGTGTAAGCATGTTGTCAGGCTGTACTTTCTTAAGTACCTCCAGGAAAACAAGAAAACTCTTCTAGCCTGTATTCCAGGTTCTTCCAGGGTAATTCCAGAGTTGGAACTATCTTCACATCCAGTCCCTGTGTTTTTTAAAAATAAAATTTCAATTTTAGAATCGTTTTAGATTTATAGAAAAGTTGTGAGGATAGTACGGACAGTGCCCATATACTCCAGAGCCAATTTCTCCTATCATGAACATTTTTACATTAGTATGATACATTTGCCACATTTAGTGAACCAATATTGATATATTACTATTAACGGAAATTCATCTTTTTACTCAGATTTCCTTAGTTTTCATCTATTGTTCTTTCTGCTCTAGAATTGCATCAGGGATACTGCATCACATTTATCCATTATGTCTCCTCGGCTTTTTGGTTATGATAGCTTTCCAGACTTCCCTTGTTTTTAATGACTTTGACATCAAAGTATCTAAAACAGTTTTAGAGAGTACTGTTCAGGCATTCTGCAGGATGCTTCACTAGTGGAATTTGTCTGAAGTTTTTCTTATGATTAATTAGAGTTATGGGTCTTGGGGAGGAGGACTATAGACGTAAAGTACCATTCTCATCACATCATACCAAGGGTACATATTATCATCATGACATCACTGTTGATGTTGACCTTGAACATCTGGCTGAGGTAGTGTTTGTTTCTCCATTGTAAGGTTACTCATTTCTCCTTTTTCCATACTGTACATTTTGGAAGAAAGTTACCATGTGGAATCTGAACTTAAGGACTGGGGATTTATGCTCCACCTTTTTGATGGTGGAGTATCCACATAAACGATTTGGCAGACTTCTGCATGGAAAATTTACCTGTTCTCCCCAATTTATCTCTTTATTAAGTCATTTATTTACATCAGTTATGGACACACGGATATTTATTTTATGCTTTGGTTTATAACCCAGTGCTACTTTATTTTGTTGATCCAGTTGCTCTAGCTCTTTCACTGGGCTCTCCTTCAGTTGGCTCTTATGCCCCTTAGACATACGGGTGCCATAGTGTGTGCACGTGTTTTCTTCTTGTAAATTTTTGGAGTGCTTCATTACTGTTGGCGCTACAAATGCTCTAGGCTCATCTTGTATGTTTCCAGCTACAGTTACAGACTCAGCCATTTCTCTAAGGAGCCCTGGTTTCTTTTATTGGAGGATGATATTAGAAACCAACATTTGTCTGTGCCTCAGGAGTGTTTTTCACACTATAAGTAACTACTGTGGAGTAGTGATTGAACAAAAAATGAGGGGTGAAGAAGGAAATCTGAGCTTCAGAGACAAGTCTCATATCCATTTCCTGTATTTCCCACTTATTAACAGCAGAGTCCTGGGCAAATAATTTAGCCTCTCAGGATCTCACTTTTCTCATCTATAAAATGGACATAATATTCAATATCATTGATCTTGTATGGTTGTTGTGAGAATTAGAAAAAGAAGTTTTTATGATGGGTCTGGCACACAGCATCTGTTCAAAAAGCCATTTATATGGAGTGGTAGGTACATATGGGTGTCACCACCCTGGAGTTGGCTGAACACCAAGGAAAATAAATGTTTAATTGTTTAAATTGCATAAACAAAACCATATTATCCATGAAGGAAATAAAAAGAGGATGTTTTACTTTTAATTTTATTACTCTAACATATGTTCCCTTTTAGTCCTTGTCATTATGTAGTTATTTCAAAAATATTTTCATCACATTGCATGTAGTAAGAGAAATAATGTTTCACCATAGCATATATAGTAATAATAATATAGCAGCGCTGAGTGTTTGTCTTGTATGCAACCTTTTACATGAATTATTACAATTTCCATCTTATAGTTGAGGTAACTGAGGCACAGAGGGACTAAACACTTTCCTAAAGGGCACTCAGACAAGGAGAGGGGAAGACAGGGTTTTTTGAACTGAGGTCTATCTGATGCAGAGCTTGAAACCCTTAATTACTATATTTTCTCTTTAATGCAGACACTCACACACACACAGTCACATGCACACACACACATGCACGTATTCATTTCTTTATTCAACACATACCAAGTGTTTACTAAGCTAAAGGCATTGAATAATGTGGGTAATAAAAAAAGGAATTGTTCATAGTCCCTGTTTTTAAAGGTTCTCAGGATTTTATAGGCGATATTGCACACAGACAATGACTGCAATGCAATTCTATGTATAAAAAATACTATTTGAGCCACATAGATTTCAGTGTTTGGAAAAAGGAATGATTATATCTGCCCAGTGACACCAGGGAGAGTTTGATGGAGGAGGTGACATTTGAACTGGGACTTGAAGGATGATGGACCAGATTTAAATAGGTAGGTTTGTGGAGAGTAAAAGTATTTCAGCCAAACGGGGTAGTAAAAACAGCTGCAGAGGCTTGTGATACATTAGATGACTGAACAGAAGTTATTCATTTCACTCCCCCAAACTGCTTGGGGTGAAGCATCCTCCCTAACCCTCAGTGTCTTTGGTCTTGACCTTGTGACTTTCTTAGGCCAATGGAAGTGACATCATGATTGTGAGTACAGGCCGTAAAGGAGGTATGATAAAGTTCCTGCCAGTCCTCCTGGAGCTCCTTCCTTTTGTCTTAAGAGGAGCATGTTTCAGATAACTGCTGCTCTTTCAGCCTGGGAGCGAGCATGAAGACTCATGGAAGCAGACCTGAAAGTGACCTGGCCTGAATCCAACTTGGCCCAGATGAGCCCAGCTGAGATCACACAACCTTTGGCAGACATGCATACTTGTGCATGTAAAATAAATGTCAGTTAGGAATCCCTGAGATTTTGGGGGTTGTTTGTTATGCAGCATAATCTCAGCAGAAATGTGATTAGGACAGGCCAGAAAAGACAAATTAGAAGAGAAGGTAATTGTCCAGTTTGGCTGAAGAACATGCATGCATGCCTGTGAAAGAAGAATTTTCACTTACATTGAAAATAATAGTAAAATGACCCATACTCTGTTGGATTTTGGCTGCCAAAATGGCCAGGATGATTTTATAGGGATCTTATATAGGATTTATGAAAAATCTACAAAGTTATGGATTTGGAGTAACAGCACAGACTGCCTTCTGTATTTTTCCTTCCCTCTCCACCCCTTTTGTGCCCTTTGAGCACATATCAAATGAACACCTGGTACATGGGTCTTTTCTTCAATGACTTTATAATCAGTTTAATAAGCAAGATAGATATACAAATAGGGAATACAAGGAGAGTTTTTGTAAACAAGAAAGCAGCAGGATTTAAGATAAAGAAGGACTCCAATACCATTTTAGCTTAGTAACATAAAGGATATATGCTAGCAAGAAGTTAATCATGACAGTGTGATGGATTTGATTCATTCATAAATATCCTCTCCTGCAGACAGGTGATTGCCATGGGTCCCCTACTCTTTCTACTTTTCCGTCTTCCAAGAAACATAAGTGCAAATTGCTGATGATTGACAAGCCACCTGGATGCTTAGCCCAAGGTAGAACCTTAGTGAGAGGAAACATACTGCTACAAAAGCCAAAAAAAAAACAAAGTGTGGAAGATAAAGGATTGAGCGAGTGGGCAGCTCTGCGGGAAGGATCATGATGGGGTGGATTTCTGGGAAAGACCTAGAGTGTAGAACTAACACTAATTTGGGGGCAGAGGATGGATATAATAGGCTAGAGAGGCCTTTCTTTAATCTCCATTCCTTGTGGACTCAGTTTGGAAAATGTTGTCCAACTTCACTTTAAAGAGTATTTCCTCTTGGTTTTGTCGTGCTTTATGGTCAGGCCAACCCGGTAAGGCCACTGGATTATGAACTATGCCACCCCTATCTTACATGTAAGTCATCTGTATATCATCATGCCTAAGAGAGTGTCGCCTTTCAGACTTCAGGACATGCCCTTGTATTATGTGTCTCCTTTTATGAGATGAAATTTATCCTTACTTTTCAGCTGATGAATTCTATACCATGGAGTAAATTTACAACTATAATTTCCCTCTGACCTAGTTTGTGTCTTTTGTACATCATTCTGAAATGTTTCTAGTACTGCCTCAGTCTTCAGTGAATCAACCCTTCCTCTTTCCAGGGTGGGCTGAACAAATGTAGGGTCCCTAGCTGAGTTCTGACTGAGCACTGCCCTGATCCCCACATTGTTGTGACCACAGGGATTGCAGCCATAAACAAACTCCATAGGAAGTCTTGCCACTAAAGATCTATAAAACATATTCCACCAACATTTGTTGAACACTTGCTATTTGACAGGCATTATGGTAGGCATAGCAAAGGACACAAAATTAATAAGACATGGTTTTCTCTCCCATGGGGGTTTATAATCAAGCGGAGAAACAGATAGGCACAGAGGCAACACAGGATGTGGGAAGCTGAGTGGAAGAACAAGTTTGATCATGAGCCAAATCCAGAACCACCCCTGCTCTAGGTTCCAAATTAGAATGTAGTGTAAGGGAAATCCTATTCTAGTTACATGGAAAGTCAGAAGCAGACCCAATGGAAGAGACTGATTTAAAACATTATCCTAGCAGGGTGGTCAAAGCTGAGGAACTCTATACTGGTTTGGGGAGAGAAGAACAGGCCCAATTAGATAAAAGTTCCTCTTTTTAAAGCCCCATTTCAGCGTCTTTTCTTCCTAACTTCCTAATTTTGTTTCACTTCCCAGAGGCACTGACTAGAAGACTCCTAGAACATTCTTTGCTGTGGGGTGAAGATGGTATGTGGAGAAGGCAATGGCAACCTACTCCACTACTCTTGCCTGGAAAATCCCATGGACGGAGGAGCCTGGTGGCCTGCAGTCCATGCGACTTAGCAGCAGCAGCAGCAGAAGATGGTATGATTTTAGTGGGCCTCAGATCAGAGTCAGGTGGGCTTGTATTCTAAGCAACAAAACTCCTGCACTCACAATGAACTGGCTTCCTTTTGGATTGAACAGAAGTGTAGGTAGCCAGCTCTCTCCTCCTTTGTGTAGATACTAGATTCGTTTCAGCTTCAGTGACTCTTATGGAGGATCATGGAGATCTGGTGGCAAAATACCTCTTGCTAATAGTTCATTCATTTTTTTTTTTTTTTTTAAGTAGTACAGGCTTGGAAGACAGGCCTGGGAACTAGGCTTATAGGCTGGGAAAACAAACAGGGATTCAGGCAGCAGCTGTTTTTAATGTGCTTAGAGACTACATATGTTCTACGTAGAGAACACATTGCATTCAGGAAGACCATAAAATATGCATGTGAGTGTAGTAAGAACATGACAGTAAAAATGATGCTGCCAATACAATGGAAACACTTTGTTATGTTGCTAAACCATGTGGCTTCATGTCTCAGAACACGACAGCCAGGCTATACTTTCTAGAGTTGCGATTCATTGTGCTCTAATGCCACAACCTCTATTTTCCCCACATGATTAACATATAACACTAACAGTATTACTAATGGTACCCTCTAACCTCTGGGGGGAATGTCAAGCTCCCTCTACTCCCGATCTATGAAATAGTTTCAGAACAACGTAGGTAAGGACAAAATCCTCAGATGCAGGCAATTTACCATACTAGCAAGGGGTAAAGTTTTGAGAAGAGAGAGTAAACAGCGTCATGATTAAAAACTAAATGAGGTAAGCAATCCTTCAAACTCTCATTCAATGCACCTAAAAATTACTTTTTATTTTAATAAACTTTTACTTTGAAATGGTTTTACTTTTATAGAGAAGCTACAGAGATAGCAGAGAATTCCCTTATACCCCTCAACCAGTTTCAGTTTTCCCTCATGTTATGATCTTACAGTATCATGTTACATTTGTCAAAAATAAAAGACTAAATTGGTGAATGACTATTAACTCTAGATTTCATCAGTTTTCCCATTAATGTCTTTTTCTGTTCCAGGATCCAGTCTAGGATACTGTGCTCCATTTATCTGTCATGTTTCCTTAGTCTCCTCTGGTCTGTGACAGTTTCTCAGTCTTTCCTAGTTTTTCACCACCTTGAAAGTTTGAGGGGTATCGGCAAGGTATTTTGTAGAATGTAAAAAAAAAAAAAAAAAAAGCTGTGTTTTAAAATGAGGTCTGATCCTCTCTTGCTTGGTAGAAACTGCTTTCTGTCTTGGAAAGCCAGAGAGGAACCATGGTTGATTCTAGGGAAGAAAAGGGGTGGAAAAGACATAGAGGAGGACACTAGGCCTCCTTCAATTCTGGTCTTCTGCTCAGGGGATGAAGAGCACCTGAGGACCATGGGTTGCTGCTACTGCTGCTAAGTCACTACAGTCGTGTCCGACTCTGTGCGACCCCATAGACGGCAGCCCACCAGGCTCCCCCATCCCTGGGATTCTCCAGGCAAGAACACTGGAGTGGGTTGCCATTTCCTTCTCCAATGCGTGAAAGTGAAAAGTGAAAGGGAAGTTGCTCAGTCATGTCCGACTCTTAGCGACCCCATGGACTGTAGCCCACCAGGCTCATCCGTCTATGGGAGTTTCCAGGCAAGAAGAGTACTGGAGTGGGGTGCCATTGCTTTCTCCGAGGACCATGGGTGGTCCAGTATATTTGAGGGCAACTCCTGGAGTCAGTGGTCTAACCCACTACAAATCAGAATCACTTGGGGAGTTTCTAAAAATATTTAGAACTCTACCCCAGACCAAATAAGTCAGAATTTCTGGAGAGGTGGTTCAGGCCTTGGTATTTTTTTTTTTTTAATTTTTATTAGGATATAGTTGATTTACAGTGCTGTGTTAGTTTCATGTGTACAGAAAAGTGGATTTGTTATAATATACATACATCCTCTCTTCTCAAGATTCTTTTCCCACATAGGCCATTACAGAGTATTGAGAAGAGTTCCCTGTGCTATACAGTTCAGCTCAGTTCAGTCACTCAGTCATGTCCAATTCTTTGCGACCCCATGAATCACAGCACGCCAGGCCTCCCTGTCCATCACCAACTCCCGGAGTTCACTCAGACTCACGTCCATTGAGTCAGTGAGATGGCCATCCAGCCATCTCATCCTCTGTTGTCCTCTTCTCCTCCTGCCCCCAACCCCTCCCAGCTATACAGTAGGTCCTTATTAGTTATTATTTTATATATAGTAGTGTGTGTCAATTCCAGTCTTCTAATTGACCCCTCACTGCCTCTTACCCCCTGATAATCATAAGTTTATTTTCTACATCTGTAACTCTATTTGTTTTGCAGATAAGTTCATTTGTAACCTTTTAAAAGATTCTACATATAAGTGATATCACATATTTGTACTTCTCTGCCTGACTTACTTCATTCAGTATGACCATCTCTAGGTCCATCTATGTTACTGCAAATAGCATTATTTTGTCCTTTTTATAGTAGAGCAATATTCCATTGTATATATGTATCACATCTTCTTTATCCATTCCTCTGTTGAAGGACATTTATGTTGCTTCCACGTCCTGGCTATTATAAATAGTGCTGCAGTGAAAACTGGGATGCATGTACTTTTTCAGATTATCATTTTCTTTGGATACATGCCCAGGAGTGGGATTGCTGGATCATATGGTAGCTCTATTATTTTTGTTTTTGTTTTTTTAAGGAACTTCCATATTGTTCTTTATAGGGGCTGTATCAGTTTACATTCCTACCAACAGGGCAGGAGGGTTCCAGGCCTGGTTATTTTTCAACAGTACACCAGGTGATTCTAATGCATATCCAGGATGGAGAACAGCAGACTTAGCTAGTAATAAAGAACATAATTGCCTAAGTATCCTAGATATAGCCATGGAAATGAAATAGGCCACAGGCATGAAGCTGGTCAAGGATTTGGGATCCTGTAAAAGTGTCTTTTGGAGAAGGCAATGGCACCCCATTCCAGTACTCTTGCCTGGAAAATCCCATGGATGGAGGAGCCTGGTAGGCTGCAGTCCTTGGGGTCGCTAAGAGTCAGACACAACTGAGCGACTTCACTTTCACTTTTCACTTTAATGTATTGGAGAAGGAAATGGCAACCCACTCCAGTGTTCTTGCCTGGAGAATCCCAGGGACAGGGGAGCCTGGTGGGCTGCCATCTGTGGGGTCACACATAGTCGGACACGACTGAAGTGAATTAGCAGCAGCAGCAGCAGCAGCAAAAGTGTCTTTATCACAGATTTAACTGACAGTATTATTCTATTTACTTACTTTTCTTAATTAGCTTGACAACTAAATGTCGAGCAGTGAGTTTGTTGCCATAATCATCTATCTGATGTGAGGCTAAAACAAAAGAGGTTAGGAATCCTGTTCCTTGTTGAATATGCTACTTTTAGTTGTCCAGTAACCAGAGCTGACCATTTGGAGATGCAATCTATTGCTCAGGTAAAAACACTGAACTGGGAAACTAGATTTTGGTCTTAGGGCTTTAAAAGTCATTTGACCACTGTCTAGTCAAGTCATTAAATTTCTCTAAAACTTAGAGCACTCACCAGAAGAATGAAAGATGTGAATTAGGTCACCACTTAGGTCTCATCTGGCTGTAAAATCCTATGTTTCTTATATGTTCCAGTTTGTCACTGACTAAATGTTCCTCGTTAAGTGAGCCACTTAATCTTGCTAGGCTTCATTCCTACCTGGTAAGTGGGAATATGGATACCTCACTCCAGGGTTGTTGTGGGCACAAATTGAGATCATTTTTTTCTGAAGTACTGTACAATTCTAGCTGTAATGTTTTCTGAAAAGGTGGGTGATTCTTGCCTCTCTTGGGGATCCTTTTATCACCACTGTGTATATTTCTCATACCACATAAGTGCCTCCCAAGTACTTAATATTTGTGGATTGAGTAAATGGCACAATTTGATTATAAAACTTTAGTCAACATAGCAGTAATATGGCTTCCAATTAAATTCACCTGAGAAGCTTTAAAAATCATGACTCTCCCTTTGCCCTCCAGAACTATCAAATGAGAATCCCTAGATGGGATCCAGTGTTAAGTTTGTTTGCTTGTTTGTTTTGGGGATCTCCAGATGACACCAACCTGCAGCCAAAGTTGAGAACCACCGCTTGCAAGGGCTGGTTTTTCTTGCTCAGCAAGTTGAATAGATGATGGCTCAAATATTAAAGATTGTCCAATTCTTGAAGAACATGGGCTGTGCCTTTCTTTCTTTCTCTATTTACTGTAACAATTAGCACAGGTACATGGCCTGAACTCAACACAAACTTGTTGAATTGGATGTAATTTTGAAAAATTCCCAGGTCACCATTTCCTCCCTCAGCTGTTTCACTCACTATGTGATATGATGTGAAGAGCAAGGGAATCTAAGATTATAATCCCCTTGATTGTATTCTTAGTACAACACAGATTCATTAAAAAAAAAAAGATTCTTACAATTTAATGAACTTAGTTTGAAAAAGGGTTCCTCCCTCATTTCATTCCCACTTTGCATCTTCTTGTTAGGCTCCATAGTCCTGCAGCTGACTGAAGCCTGGGAATGGGGAGCAAGGTAAGCGTCAGCTGACGGTGGTGGCATTTTCAGAGCTGGAGTTACTGGGATGGCCCAGGGCATGTCACTGCTTCCATGCTTTTCATCAACTGACCGAAAGGTACCTGATTTGATCTCCTTAGGTTCCCAATACTTTATCTATTTTCATATGAAAAACATATATTTAGAAAGAGTCTGCGATGCTCCTCTTATTATTAATACAGGTGCTTACTTAGTTCCAGATAAATACAGACACCCTCCTTTTTTGAATGTGTTGTAGCTTTATATGAAGCTAATGGAGCAAGGCAATGCTCAAACGTCAAATTAAACTGCACAGCTCTGTAATCACTCAGACTGACATGGCATAAAAGGATAATTAGTAGTTCATTACATGGAACATTGTTTGTTCAGCTAAATTGATTTCTCAGCTGCCCATGTTTTCTGTTTACTTAGTAAGCGCTCCACTGCACATTTTTATTTGAGAGCTAGGAAATCCCTTTCCCTGAACTTTTTTTTTTTCCTCAATCAGTGAAGTTTTAAAATATAATTTGCTTGAGCTTGGTGAACCTCTGAATGACATACAGGTGTACGGTAACAATCACGAGTGTGGATTGATGCACGGAACGTAAAACCGGCTGTGGTTAGAAATCTGGGAAACTCTTCCAAAGGCCGGGATATACCTCGTGGCTTTGTACTTGGAAATGCTTTTGTGGCTGTTTGCTTTTCAACTTAAGAGTGAACTTCCCTCTCAGAAAAGGAGGGAGTGAGAAAGAAATTGGAATAAATACCTAATCCCTTGCTGTTCAAAGTGGAAATTTTCCAACAAAGTTTTCTTAAACACTTCATGTTGTCTGTTAATGCCAAGATAAAGAAAACAGTGGCTGTTTTAGGATTTCCCGTATCTCTGCTCACCAACAGCAGGGTTTAGAAGAAAAGACCAGATGCTGACTTCAAAACTTTCTAAATTTTCTTTCTTTCTAAACTTTCTTATAATCATAACATGAATTTTCTAGGTTGGTGTACCATAGCTATCCGTAGAACGTTCCCCTAGGCTGTTTCCACTTCTTTCTGGGGTGTGAACTAGCCACATAGATTTTATTGGTCAAATACAGGCATTCAGATGTGGGGTCTTTGACCCCATCAGCATCTGCCTTCTAGTGCGTAGCTCACCCAGGGTTTTACCATTGGCTTGCTCAGCTCTGCTTGATCAATAGGTTAATGCATTGACCTAAATGGCACCTTGGTCTTGTGACAGTCACAAAGAAGAGAGACATCAGTTCTGCAGCAAGTTCAGCTTTGGGCACACAACGAAATATAAATATGGGTAAGGGGTCAGGCTGGTAGTTCTGCCACAAAAATTCTCAACATTAATTAGGTTTTGCTAGTCCTTGGAGGAAGTTAGAAATCTGCTGTTTGAAATTAAATATTTACATTGTCTGTATTAAGTGGAGAAGGTGGGTCCATGTGAAGAGAAGGGAAGACTTTTGAGGTTGGGCAAAGAAAAGCTTAGTGGCTCAACCTGATTAAGAATTCTTTCAATGTGTGTAGCTTGGGTTCACACTAGTGGAACTAAAGACTGTATTAAATTCCACCCCAACAAATTCTGAGTTTCTTTCCTTGGCCCATTAGAAGGCTCCTATAACACAAATACAACATACTGGTCAGGCATTTCTCAGTTACCGATATTAACTTAGAAGAAATAGAACCTGCAGGAATGAAATCTGTAGATAATCCCAGAGGCTCACCAGTGCTTTTTGATTTAATCTTCTCTAGCAACGTTATTTAATGCTAGACCCAGAGTTGAAGGTATACTCAGAAGAAGAGAATCCAGACTTTTGAATAGAGTATGGACATATACTGGGCAGGCCAATCTCCTATAGGATTTGAATGTGAAGACCAGCCAGAGAGATCTGTGATTACCTGTTTGTATTGGGACCTTGCTCAGGTTAAAACAATGATAGTTAATAAGTGTTCCTGCCATGAACTGAAGCCTACTGTGTGTCTGGCACTAGGCTGCATGTTTTATGTCTGCAGTTGTGGTCCCTTCCCTCCCAACTCTAATTGCAAGTTTCCTTCTCTTCTTTGGCTATTCCCAGTACTCTAGGTTAAAGCAACGGGGTGATGACCAACATAAGACTGTCCTTTATTCCAGAGCACTACCTGCCTCCTGCGTCTGCCTGGAGGCTTGCTCACCTGTACTATATTCTTTATGTGCTGCAACCCTCCTGGGTTCTCTTGGACAGGGCTTGGACCTTCTGGCTCCCTTTTGTCATCCCCTATCTAATTTCTCCTGTTATTGTCTTCCTTGAATTTTGACAATTGGATCTAAATTGCTGGTACCCCATCCTCCAAAGCACATTGCTACTGTGGGAATGTGGATTCAAACATAGCCCAATTCCTAAGCTGTTGCCTATAAAGGCAGAATGTAAGTAATCCTCCCCAACTTGCTCTTGCAGTGTTTTATCAAAGTTCTGCTGTCAAGACTAATTATGTGGAGGTCTTGTTACAACTCCTGGGTTCCTGTTTTCACTAACTCCCCTTGGCTGGCAAAGAGACCTGTAAACTGCTTCTCTAAGGGCGAATCTGGGTCCCATATACCTCTCTCCTCAATCACACACTCTCCTCAGCCCTTTTACATTGGCCCAGGATACAGGGTTAAGATTCTTCCCAGGTGGCCCTCCCTCTGTGCCCTGGAACAATGCCTGCCATGTAACAGATGCTCAATAAATACGTGTTGAATAAATAAAATCCAGCCACTTGTCTAGATTGCTGAAGGGTCCTAATTTTAACGCTTATTCTGCCTTTGTCTTGAGGCTGGGATCCTGCCTTACTCGATCAGGACCTCTGCCTGCTTTATAGGTCTCCATCTGCTATCACTTTTGGAGCTGCTTTCTCTAGCTTATTTTTCTGTGCCCTGTCTTGCTCTGTGTGGCTAAGAGAAGTATGACATCTCACTCTTCAGTTTACAAAGTTGAGTTACAACAGCTTCACCCTCCAGTTTCTCATTTAAATGTCTTGCCTTTCATCTGTGCTCCAAACTGCTGATTATCTGAACGTTTGCTCTTATCATTGCTTCTCACACATAGATAGGTTTTGTCAAGGTCTTGCTCTCACCCTGATGTTGGCCTGAGCCACTAGATCTTGATTCATATTCCTCAGGAAGAAGCAGTTGAAAGCTAAACCTCAACAGAGCCTGAAGAAGGGAGGTTGACTTTTCATCTCAAGCACAGTTGCCATTGCGGTCATCTGCCAAGGATGTTTGCTGCCACTCTCTGAGGCATTAGTGAATTAGGAAGTATGTTGGTTCCCTTGACCCTTCCTGGTGAAGACCAATAGCTAAATGCATTGAGGTCTATTAAGCTACAAAAGGTAGCTTAAGGTAAAGGAGAAAAGGAAAGATATACCCATTTGAATTCACAGTTCCAAAGAATAGCAAGGGGGATAAGAAAGCCTTTCTCAGTGATCAATGCAAAGAAATAGAGGAAACAATAGCATGGGAAAGAGTAGAGATCTCTTCAAGAAAATTAGAGATACCAAGGGAACATTTCATGCAAAGATGGGCACAATAAAGGACAGAAATGGCATGGACCTAACAAAAGCAGAAGATAGTAAGAGGAGGTGGCAAGAATACACAGAAGAACTGTACAAAAAAGGTCTTCATGACTAAGATAACCATGATGGTGTGATCACTCACCTTAAGCCAGACATCCTGGAATGTGAAGTCAAGCGGGCCTTAGGAAGCATCACTAAGAACAAAGCTAGTGGAGATGATGGAATTCCAGTTGAGCTATTTCAAGTCCTAAAAGATGATGCTGTGAAAGGGCTGCACCCAGTATGCCAGCAAATTGGAAGACTCAGGAGAGGCCCACAGGAATGGAAAGGGCAGTTTTCATTCCAATCCCAGAGAAAGGCAATGCCAAAGAATGTTCAATCTATCACACAATTGCACTCATCTCACACACTAGCAAAATAATGCTCAAAATTCTTCAAGCCAGGCTTCAACAGTATGTGAACCGTGAACTTCCAGATGTTGAGGCTAGATTTAGAAAAGGCAGAGGAACCAGAGATCAAATGGCCAACACCTATTGGATCATCAAAAAAGCAAGAGAGTTCAAGAAAAACATTTACTTTTGCTTTATTGATTATGCCAAAGCCTTGACTATGTGGATCACAACAAACTGTGGAAAATACTTAAAGAGATGGGAATACCAGACCACTTTACCTGCCTCTTGAGAAATCTATATGCAGGTCAAGAAGCAACACTTAGAACTGGACATGGAACAACAGACTGGTTCCAAATTGGGAAAGGAGTATGTGAAGGCTGTATATTGTCATCCTGATTATTTAACTTATATGCAAAGTACATCATGTGAAATGCTGGGCTGGAGGAAGCACAAGCTGGAATCAAGATTGCTGGGAGAAATATCAATAACCTCAGATATGCAGATGACGCCATCCTTATGGCAGAAAGTGAAGAAGAACTAAAGAGCCTCTTGATGAAAGTGAAAGAGGAGAGTGAAAAAGCTGACTTAAAGCTCAATATTCAGAAAACTAAGCTCATGGCATCCGGTCCCATCACTTCATGGCAAATAGATGGGGGAACAATGGAAACAGTGAAAGACTTTATTTTTGGGGGCTCCAAAATCACTGCAGATGGTGACTGCAGCCATGAAATTAAAAGACACTTGGTTCTTGGGAGAAAAACTATGAGCAACTTAGACAGCATATTAAAAAGCAGAGATATTACTTTGCCAACAAAGTTTTGTCTAGTCAAAGCTATGGTTTTTCCAGTAGTCATGTATGGATGTGAGAGTTGGACTATAAAGAAAGCTGAGAATTGATGCTTTTGAACTGTGGTGTTGGAGAAGACTCTTGAGTCCCTTGGACTGCAAGGAAATCTAACCAGTTGATCCTAAAGGAAATCAATCCTGAATATTCATTGGAATGACTGATGCTGAAACTGAAGCTCCAATACTTTGGCCATCTGTTGCAAAGACCTGACTCACTGGAAAAGACCCTGATGCTGGGAAAGATTGAAGGAGGGAGGAGAAGAGGATGACAGAGGATGAGATGGTTGGATGGCACCACTGAGTCAATGGACATGAGTTTGAGCAAGCTCCAGGGCTTGGTGATGGGCAGGGAAGCCTGATGTGCTGCAGTCCATGGGGTTGCAAAGAGGCAGACACGACTGAGCGACTGAACTGAACTGAAGCTAGAAAATCTGATTGTGATGCAAACCAAGGAAAGCAAAATTTACAAGATTCCCAGCTTGAGACAGTTTAGAACTGATATAGGAAAAGAAGTGTCATAGAAGCCTCCTAATTAAAAAGGAAATGCCACTCTGATGTCCTAACTATTGTTTGTTTTTTTGATAGTAGGTGTGAGTGCAACAGTGTGAATAATTTGTATATAAATATACTTCAATTACTGGTTTATAGATGATGTATATGAAATGTAGGTGATATTTATATTTTACTTTAATGAAATGTTATAAAATGAGTAATATTCATTCAAGAACCTAGAATAACTCCTTTGGATTTACTTGGATGATTAGTCCAGGAACATATTTTATTTATATATATAAAAATGTCTCTCATCTCTCTGAAAGAACAAAGTGCTAGTTCTGCAGCATTTCAATCTGTCAAGCAAATATATATGAGCACATTTTTCTTTTGAAAGGCATATTATTATGTAACCAAAAAATCAAAATGAGCTCTTCTAAGTGACTTACATCTGTCAAATAAATAAAATTTGATCCCGTATATATATATATATATATATCACGTGTTAAACAAATCCATGGTGGGGACAAACTAACTCAGTTATGTAATGCTTTTAAGGACAGAAAATTAGAATAGGTGTTTATATCATAGAACTTGTTTGAAAAGAAATATATTCCATAAGACAGATAATTCGTACTTAATGTACTCATTCTGCTATTGATGGGCATATAAGATTATGTGATTATAAACAATGTTTATATTTGTATCCACATGGAAATATCCCTGTAAATTTAATCACTATTCTATTTTCTAGTCTTCTATTTAAATGGAATTAAATAGTTTTCTTTTTAGTCTGGTGGCTTCTACTCTGTATATTATTGTAAGATTCATCCATGTTGTTGTTTGTATCAACACTTCAAGCCCTTTTATTGCTGAGTATATATATCAATATTATAGGATATATCACAATTTATTTTCCATTCACCTGTTTCTGGATATTTAAGCTGTTTTCAAATGACTTGGTTATTCAAATTGCATGTCTGCATGCTTTTACTTCTATTGGATACCTAAGCATGAAAGGGCCAGATTATATACTAGGTTTATGTTGAACTTTTAAAGAAAAAAGTCAAATGGTTTTCCAAAGTGGTTGTAACATTTTACATTCCCACAGTGATAGTTCCTTTTGAACCACATCCTCTCTAGCACTCTGCCAAGTCTCAATTATTTTGGTGGATATGTACTGGTATCACACTGTCATTTTAACTTGCATTTCTCTAATGACTAATGATGTTGAACATCCTCTCAGGTGCTTGTTTTCCATATACATATCTTTTTTGGTGATGTGTCTGTTTGAATCTTTTGCCCATTGTTTTATTCAGTGGTTTGTATTGAGTTACAAGAATTTTTTTAATATATTCTAGGTACAAGTCTTCTATCAGATATATGTTCTGCAAATATTTCTTCTATTCTGTTGGCTTGTTTTCGCTTCCTCTTCCTTCTTTAATTGTATTTTATGAAGAGCAAAAGTTTTAAATTTTGATTAAATTCATTTTACTGATTTTTTTTTTTTTAATAATTTGTGCTTTTGTGTTATAGCTAAGAAGTCTTTGCCAAATCCAAGATTACTTGCTTTGAAGGTAGAGGAAGAGCGTTTTGATTAGAATCGAGTATTCTCTACAAATTGAAGTCCAGAAAATAAATTCACCCCTAGTGCTTCTAGAAAGGAAAACAGCCTTGCCAAACCTTGATTTTTATTCCAGTGAGACACACATCAGACTTCTAATCTATAGAACTTTAAATTTGTGTGGTTTTAAGCACAAAATTTGTGGTAGTTTGTTACAATGGCAACAGAAAACTAAAACAGCATAGTTATTCTAATTTTAGTTTCTGATTTTCCTTACTAGTATGCAGAAATAAGATTAGTTTTATTTATTGGCCTTGTAGCCTTCAACAGTGCTAAGTCTTTTTCACCTTCCATAGAATTTTCTATATAGATTATCAGGCGATTTTGTATGAATAAAAACATTTTTTTTTTACTTCTTTCCAATCTATATGCTTTTTATTTATTTTTCTTGCTTTATTGTACTGGTTAAAACCTCTAGTACAATGCTTATTGGAAGTAGTAATAGTGAACATCTTTATTTTGTTCCTGATCTTAGAGGGAAAGCATTCAGTCTCTCACTATTAAATATGATGTTAGTTGTAGATTTTTCATAGATGCCAAGAACCTACTATATAGCACATGGAACTCTGCTCAGTGTTATATGGCAGCCTGGAGGGGAGAGCAATTTGGGAGAGAATGGATACATGTATATGTAGGGCTGAGTCCCTTTGCTGTTCACCTGAAAGCTCAGTGGTAGAGAATCTGCCTGCCAACACAGGAGACATGGGTTCAATTCCTGGGTCAGGAAGATCCCCTGGAGAAGGAAATGGCAACCCACCCCAGTATTCTTGCCTGAAAAATGCCATGGACAGAGGAGCCTCTGTCCATGGGCTACAGTTCATGGGCTTGCAAGAGTCAGACATGAATTAGTGACTAAACAACAATTGGCTATATCCCAATACAAAATGAAAAGCTTAAAAAAATTATCAATTTGAGAAATTTCCTTATATTTTACATTTATTGAGTTTTTATTAGAAATGGATTTTGGATCTTGTCTTTTTTTTTTTTTTTTTTGCATTTTTGAGATGATCATGTGTTCTTTTATAGACTTGGCGACTGAACAATAAAATGATGAAGTACACTGACATGAAATGGTAAACTAATCTTGTATTTCTGGAATAAACCACATTTGGCCATAATATGTTATACCTTTTATTTATCATTGGGTTCAATGTGTTAAGTTTTATAAAGAATTATTGCATTTTATTACTGAGGGGGCTTCCCTGATGACTTAGAGATGCTGGTTTTTGTCAGGTTTTGATAACAAGGCAATGCTAACCTCATAGACTGAGTTGGGAGGTATTATCCCCTTCTAAACTTTCTGAAAAAGTTTGTGTAGAATTGATATTACCTCTTATTTAAATGTTTAGTAGAATTCACCAGTGGAGACTTCTGTGGTTGGAGTTTTCTTTGTAAGAAGGCTTTAAACAAATTTAATCATTTAATAAATTTAAGCCTACTCAAATTGTGTTGCAGTCCATGGGGTCACAAAGAGTTGGACACAACTGAGCGACTGAACTGAACTAATATTGTCTATTTCTTCTTGAGTGGACTCTGATAGTTTATGTTTTTTAAGCAATTTTCCCATTTCATCAAAGTTGTAGAATTTGTTGACATAAAATATTTATAGCATTCCCTTCTATTACTTTATCATCTATAAGATCTATAGTTATATCATATCTCACATTCTTCTTATTAGAAATTTGTGTCTTTTTCTTTCTCTCTTGATCAGTCTGACTAGACTGTTATCAGTTTCATTGCTATTTCAAAATAATCACCTTTTTGCTTCATTGATTTTTTTTTCTGTTTTTAATTAATTTATGCTCTTTTAAAACTATTTCTTTTCTTTTGTCCACTTTGGGTTTAATTTGCTCTTTTTCTCATCTTGTAACGTGGAAACTGAAATCACTGTTTTGAAACCTTTCTACTTTTCTAATATGTGTTTTAATGCTATAACATTTCTTCTAAGTACTGCTTTGAGCAAGCAACATGCAACATGAGTCTGAGCGAGCTCTGGGAGTTGGTGATGGACAGGAAGCCTGGTGTGCTGCCTGACCTGCCCATGGGGTCGCAAAGAAGTGGATATGACTGAGCAACTGATCTGACTGACTGAAGTACTGCTTTAGTAGGGCTTCCCTGGTGGCTCAGATGGTAAAGAGTCCGCCTGTAATGCAGGAGACCCAGATTCAATCCCTGGGTCAGGAGAGGAGAATGGCTACTCACTCCAGTGTTCTTGCTTGGAGAGAATGAACAGAGGAGCCTGGTGAGCTACAGTCATTGGAGTTACCAAGAGTCAGATAGGCCTGAACAACTAAGCATGCATGCACTGCTTTAGCAGCATAACCCAAATTTTGATATGGCATGTTTTATTTTATTCAGTTTAAGGCACATTCTAATTTCCCCTTTGATTTATTTTCAGATCCACTGATTACTCGGAAGTATACTATTCAGGTTTCAAATTTTTGATTTTCTACTTATGTTGTTGATTTTTAATTAAACACCATTTTAGAGAACATACTTATATGTTTTGAACCTTTTAAAATCTATTGATACCTGCTTTGTAGCTCAGAATATGATCCATCTTGGTAAATGTTCTACATGCCCTTGAAAAAAAATATAGTCCATTGTCACTGGTGGGAGTATTCTGCAAATATTAATTAGGTCAAGTTGGTTGATACTGTTTTATTTTATTTTTTAAATTTATTTATTTTAATTGGAGGCTAATTACTTTACAATATTGTTGTGGGTTTTGCAAACATTGACATGAATCAGCAATGGGTATACATGTGTTCCCCATCCTGAACCCCCCTCCCACCTCCCTCCCCATCCCATCCCTCATGGTCATCCCAATGCATCAGCCCTGAGCACCTTGTGTCATGCATCGAACCTGGACTGGCAATCTGTTTCACATATGATAATATACACGTTTCAATGCGATTCTTTCAGATCATCCCACCCTCACCTTCTCCCACAGAGCCCCAAAGACTGTTCTATACGTCTGTGTCTCTTTTGCTGTCTCGCATATAGGGTCATTGTTACCATCTTTCTAAATTCCATATATATGCATTAGTATACTCATTGGAAAAGACTCTGATGCTGGGAGGGATAGAGGGCAGGAGGAGAAGGGGACGACAGAGGATGAGATGGCTGGATGGTATCACTGACTCGATGGACGTGAGTCTGAGTGAACTCCGGGAGTTGGTGATGGACAGGGAGGCCTGGCTGCGGCAATTCATGGGGTCGCAAAGAGTCGGACGCGACTGAGCGACTGAACTGAACTGAACTGACTGATACTGTATTGGTGTTTTTCTTTCTGACTTATTTCACTCTGTATAATAGGCTCCAATTTATCCACCTCATTAGAACTGATTCAAATGTATTTTTTTTAATGGCTGAGTAATATTCCATTGTGTATATTTTCTTATCCATTCATCTGCTGATGGACATCTAGGTTGCTTCCATGTCCTTCCTGGCTATTATAAACAGTGCTACAATGAACACTGGGGTACACGTGTCTCTTTCGATTCTGGTTTCCTCGTGTGTATGCCCAGCAGTGGGATTGCTGGGTCGTATGGCAGTTCTATTTCCAGTTTTTTAAGGAATCTCCACACTGTTCTCCATAGTGGCTTGTACTAGTTTGCATTCCCACCAACAGTGTAAGAGGGTTCCCTTTTCTCCACACTCTCTCCAGCATTTATTGTTTGTAGACTTTTGGATAGCAGCCATTCTGACTGGAGTGAGATGGTACCTCATTGTGGTTTTGATTTACATTTCTCTGATAATGAGTGATGTTGAGCATCTTTTCATGTGTTTGTTAGCCATCTGTATGTCTTCTTTGGAGAAATGTTTGTTTAGTTCTTTGGCCCATGTTTTTATTGGGTCATTTATCTTTTGGAATTAAACTGCAGGAGTTTCTTGTATATTTTTGAGATTAATTCTTTGTCAGTTGCTTCGTTTGTTATTATTTTCTCCCATTCTGAAGGCTGTATTTTCACCTTGTTTATAGTTTCCTTTGTTGTGCAAAAGCTTTTAAGTTCAATTAGGTCCCATTTGTTTATTTTTGCTTTTATTTCCAATATTCTGGGAGGTGGGTCATAGAGGATCCTGCTGTGATTTATGTCAGAGAGAGTTTTGCCTACATTTTCCTCTAGGAGTTTTATAGTTTCTGGTCTTACGTTTAGATCTTTAATCCATTTTGAGTTTATTTTTGTATATGGTGTTAGAAAGTGTTCTAGTTTCATTCTTTTACAAGTGGTTGACCAGTTTTCCCAGCACCACTTGTTAAAGAGATTGTCTTTTCTCCATTGTATATTCTTGCCTCCTTTGTCAAAGATAAGGTGTCCATAGGTGCATGGATTTATCTCTGAGCTTTCTATTTTGTTCCATTGATCTATATTTCTGTCTTTGTACCAGTAGTGTCTTGATGACTGTAGCTTTGTAGTATAGCCTGAAGTCAAGCAGGTTGATTCCTCAAGTTCCATTCTTCTTTCTCAAGATTGCTTTCTCCATTTGAGGTTTTTTATATTTCCATACAAATTGTGAAATTATTTGTTCTAGTTCTGTGAAAATTACCGTTGGTAGCTTGATATGGATTGCATTGAATCTATAGATTGCTTTAGGTAGTATACTCATTTTCACTATATTGATTCTTCCAATCCATGAACATGGTATATTTCTTCATCTATTTGTGTCTTCTTTGATTTCTTTCATCAGTGTTTTATAGTTTTCTATATATAGGTCTTTTTATTTTAGGTATATTTATTCCTAAGTATTTTATTCTTTTCGTTGCAATGGTGAATGGGATTGTTTCCTTAATTTCTCTTTCTGTTTTCTCATTGTTAGTGTATAGGAATGCAAGGGATTTCTGTGTGTTAATTTTATATCCTGCAATGTTACTATATTCATTGATTAGCTCTAGTAATTTTCTAGTAGAGTCTTTAAGGTTTTCTGTGTAGAGGATCATGTCATCTGCAAACAGTGAGAGTTTTACTTCTTTTCCAATTTGGATTCCTTTTATTTCTTTTTCTTCTCTGATTGCTGTGGCCAAAACTTCCAAAACTATGTTGAATAGTCGTGGCAAGAGTGGACACTCTTGTCTTGTTCCTGACTTTAGGGGAAATGCTTTCAATTTTTCACCATTGAGGATAATGTTTACTGTGGGTTTGTCATATATAGCTTTTATTATGTTGAGATATGTTCCTTCTATTCCTGCTTTCTGGAGGGTTTTTATCATAAATGGATATTGAATTTTGTCAAAGGCTTTCTCTGCATCTATTGAGATAATCATATGGTTTTTATCTTTCAATTTGTTAATGTGGTGTATTACATTGATTGACTTGCAGATATTAAAGAATCCTTGCATCCCTGGGATAAAGCCCACTTGGTCATGATGTATGATCTTTTTAATATGTTGTTGGATTCTGTTTGCTAGGATTTTTACATCTATGTTCATCAGTGATATTGGCCTGTAGTTTTCTTTTTTGTGGCATCTTTGTCTGGTTTTGGTATTAGGGTGATGGTGGCCTTATAGAATGAATTTGGAAGTTTACCCTCCTCTGCAATTTTCTGAAAGAGTTTGAGTAGGATAGGTGTTAGCTCTATCTCATATTTTGGTAGAATTCAGTTGTGAAGCTGTCTGGTCCCAGGCTTTTGTTTGCTGGAAGATTTCTGATTACAGTTTCAATTTCTGTGCTTGTGACGGGTCTGTTAAGATTTTCTATTTCTTCCTGTTCAGTTTTGGAAAGTTATACTTTTCTAAGAATTTGTCCATTTCTTCCAACGTGTCCATTTTATTGGCATGTAGTTGCTGATAGTAGTCTCTTATGAGCCTTTGTATTTCTGTGTTGTCTGTTGTGATTTCTCCATTTTCATTTCTAATTTTGTTGATTTGATTCTTCTCCTTTTGTTTCTTGATGAGTCTGGCTAATGGTTTGTCAATTTTATTTATCTTCTCAAAGAACCAGCTTTTAGCTTTGTTGAATTTTGCTATGGTCTCTCTCTCTCTTTTTGCATTTATTTCTGCCCTAGTTTTTATAATTTCTTTCCTTCTACTAGCCCTGGGGTTCTTCATTTCTTCCTTTTCTAGTTGCTCTAGGTGTAGAGTTAGGTTATTTATTTGACTTTTTTTCTTGTTTCTTGAGGTAAGCCTGTATTGCTATGAACCTTCCCCTTAGCACTGGTTTTACAGTGCCCTGTAGGTTTTGGGTTGTGTTTTCATTTTCATTCATTTCTATGCAGATTTTTATTTCTTTTGTGATTCTTCTGTGATTTGTTGGTTATTCAGAAGTGTATTGTTTAGCCTCCATATGTTGGAATTTTTAATAGTTTTTTTTCCCCCTGTAATTGAGATCTAATCTTACTGCATTGTGATCAGAAAAGATGCTTGGAATAATTTCAATGTTTTTGAATTTACCAAGGCTAGATTTATGGCCCAGGATATGATCTATCCCGAAGAAAGTTCCGTGTGCACTTGAGAAGAAGTTGAAATTCATTGTTTTGGGGTGAAATGTCCTATAGATATCAATTAGGTCTAACTGGTCCATTGTATCATTTAAAGTTTGTGTTTTCTTTCTAATTTGTTGAAGAGCTGGTTTGATGGTGCTGAATTCTCTCAGCTTTTGCTTATCTGTAAGGCTTTTGATTTCTCCTTCATATTTGAACGAGATCCTTGCTGGGTACAGTAATCTAGGTTGTAGGATTTTCCTCTTTCATCACTTTAAGTATTTCCTGCCAATCCCTTTTGGCCTGAAGAGTTTCTATTGAAAGATTAGCTGTTATCCTTATGGGAATCCCCTTGTGTGTTATTTGTTGTTTTTCCCTTGCTGCTTTTAATATTTGTTCTTTGTGTTTGATCCTTGTTAATTTGATTAATATGTGTCTTGGGATGTTTTGCCTTGGGTTTATCTTCTTTGGAACTCTCTGGGTTTCTTGGACTTGGGTGACTATTTCCTTCCCCATTTTAGGGAAGTTTTCAACTGTTATCTCCTCAAGTATTTTCTCATGGCCTTTCTTTTTGTCTTCTTCTTCTGGGACTCCTATGATTTGAATGTTGGGGTGTTTCACATTGTCCCAGAGGTCCCTGAGGTTGTCCTCATTTCTTTTAATTCTTTTTTCTTCTCTGCTTCATTTATTTCTACCATTCTATCTTCTACCTCACTTATTCTATCTTCTGCCTCTGTTATTCTACTGTTGGTTCCCTCCAGAGTGTTTTTGATCTCATTTATTGCATTATTAATTATTGATTGACTCCTTTTTATATCTTCTAGGTCCTTGTTAAACATTTCTTGCATCTTCTCAATCCTTGTCTCCACACTATTTATTTGTAACTCCATTTTGTTTTCAAGATTTTGTATCATTTTTACTATCATTATTCTGAATTCTTTTTCAGGTAGACTCCCTATCTCTTCCTCTTTTGTTTGGTTTGGTGGGCATTTATCCTGCTGAGTATTTCTCTGCCTTTTCATCTTGTTTAGCTTGCTGTGTTTGGGGTGGCCTTTCTGTATTCTGGCAGTTTGTGGTTCCTCTTTATTGTGGATGTTCCTTTCTGTGGGTGGAGTTGGACGAGTAGCTTGTCAAGGTTTCCTGGTTAGGGAGGCTTGCATCGGTGTTCTGGTGGGTGGAGCTGGATTTCTTCTCTCTGGAGTGCAATGAAGTGTCCGGTGGTGAGTTTTGAGATGTCTATGGGTTTGGTGTGACTTTAGGCAGCCTGTATATTAAAGCTCAGGGCTATGTTCCTGTGTTGCTGGAGAATTTGTGTGGTATGTCTTGCTCTGGAACTTGTTGGATCTTGGGTGGAACTTGGTTTCAGTGTAGGTATGTAGGCTTTTGGATGAGCTCTTATCAATTAATGTTCCCTGGAGTCAGGAGTTCTCTGGTGTTCTCAGGTTTTAGACTTAAGCCTCCTGCCTCTGGTTTTCAGTCTTATTCTTACAGTAGTCTCAAGACTTCTCCATCCATACAGCACCGATGGTAAAACATCTAGGTTAATGGAGAAAAGATTCTCCACAATGAGGGACACCCAGAAAGTTTCGTGGGTTACATGGGGAAGAGAAGAGGGAGGAGGGAGATAGAGGTGACCAGGAGGAGAACAGGGGGAATCAAAAGGGGAGAGAGCAAGCTAGCCAGTAATCACTTCCCTATGTGCTCTCCACAGCCTGGAACACCCAGAGAGTTTCATGGAGTTACATATAGAAGAGAAGAGGGAGGAAGGGGATAGAGGTGACCAGAAGGAGAAGAGGGGGAGTCAAAAGGAGAGAGACAGATCTAGCCAATAATCAGTTCCTTGAGTGTTCTCCACAGCCTGGAATCCCAAAAGAGATTCACAGAGTTTGGTAGAGAAGAGAGAAGGGGGAGGGAGGAGGTACAGGTGACCTAGGGGAGAAAAAGGAGAGTCAAAAGGGGGAGAGGGCAATCAAGCCAGTAATCACAATCCTAAGTAAAAATGGGTACTGAAGATGGGATTCTTAAAGGTACAAAATTGATAACAAATACCAAAAAGCAAAGATTAAAAATCTAGAGTAGATGTTAGACTTTAAAAAAATACAATATTAAAAAAAAAAACAAAATCACAAAGATTACAAAAAATATATATGAAGTTTGCTTTAAAAATAGGGTCTTTTTTTTTTTTTGCAAGGTAATAGTAGGTTATAAAAATGAAAATTAAAGGAGTAATAGAGGACTTAAAAATTTTTTTAAATGATAATAGTAAAAATATATCTAGGATTTCTCTGGAGTTGTTGTGGGCAGTGTGGGGTCAGTTCAGTTTCAGATAGTTCCTTGTTCCAGCTTATACTTCTGAAGATCTATAGGCCCCTTCCAATGTAGTCGGTGCTAACTACAGGGTTTTAATCTGTTGCACCTGTCACTTCCAAAGTGGTTCCCTCTGTTTATTTTCGCTTCTTCTGTTTGCAAGTCTCTTCGGTGTCTAATTTCCAGCCTGACACAAGGAGGCGAAGGTGGTCACTTATTTAGGCTCACTTGTTCAGTTGTGCCGTGGGGAGGGAGGAATCCTGCCAACAAATATCACTGGTGTGTGTGGGGAGTGCTTGCAGTGTCTCGACCACACTGGGTTTGCCCCCGCTCACGGTGTGCGTGCTTTCCCAGTTTACATTGCTTAGGCTCCAGGTTGCTCTGTAGGGGAACTGTCTAAAGTGGGCGCTGGGTTGCATGCACTTCCCAGGTCTAAGCTGCTCAGGTTCAGGTTCTTGGGTACTCCACAAAGGAGCAGACTTGGTTGGGCCTGCGTTTTGTGCCCTTCCCAGGTCTGAGCAGCTCAGGTGCCCAGGTGCTTGGTGAGCGCACTCTCCTTTGGTGCGGTGCATCTTATCACCTCCCCCGCCCAAGCCACTTGGTTTCCTGGGTGCACTGTCTCAGATGTGCCATGTGTCTCTTCTCAGGAGCTGATCTCTGGCTGCAACCCTCCCAGCAAATGTCATCTTTCCAGGATCCCAGGAAGGTTGGTTGGCAACTGGGAGCCTGCTTGCAGTTTGGTGTAGGATGCCGTCTCTGGGGCTGAGTTTGCCCCCTTTCGGGCTCTGGGCTCTGGCTGCCGCCTGCCTGCCTCCCTGCCTGCCTCCCCGCCTCCTGCGGGGGATGTGCCGATCGGCTGCTGGCTAGCTCTCTTCTGGTATTCACTCAGTCCTTTGTCCTGTGAGTGCCCGGCAGTGCCTTAGGTTAGGGCTTTTCACGGGAAAGTTCTCTCTCTCTCTCTGGCTATCCCACAGTTTGGGTTGCTATCTCAGGTTAGCTCCCTCAGATTGCCCTCAGGGCACTCAGTCCTGGTCCTTACCCTAAGCAATGTGGCCTGCGGCTCCCTGTTCAGCCCCGGCTTGCTGGTGGCGGATCTGAGCATCTGGGCTACTTCTCTGCTGGGAATTTCTGTTAGGCACATAATCTGTGGATTTTATTTATTTATTTATTTTTCCTCCCAGTTATGTTGCCCTCTGAGATTCCAAACCTCCCCACAGACCCACCGGTGAGAGGGTTTCCTGGTGTTTGGAAACTTCTCCTCTATAAATTTATGTCTCCCTCCCTGGGATGGATCTCTGTCCCTACCTCTTTTGTCTCACTTTTTATCTTCTGTATTTTGTCCTACCTCCTTTTGAAGACAATGGGCTGACTTTCTGGGTGCCTGGTGTCCTCTGCCAGTGTTCAGAGGTTGTTTTGTGGAATTTGCTCAGCATTCAAATGTTCTTTTGATGAATTTGTGGGAGAGAAATTGGTCTCCCCATCCTATTCCTCTGCCATCTTAGGACTGCCTCCCTTGATACTGTTTTAAATCCTTCTAGAATTTCTGTCTACTTCTCTTAATAATCCCAGAGAAAAGTTTTTTTTTCCTTTAATGTCAATGATATATTGTGGATTTATTTATTTATTTCTACATTTTAAACTAAAATATTTAAATAAATTAATTACAAATCATTTATTTTCATTTCTAGTTCAACCAGTTTTTTGAAGCTTTGTTAGGTGCATAAACATTTGGCACTGGTATGTCCCGCATAGCATATTTACCTCTTTATACTGGTATAGTGACTGACTGCAAATTTCTCTCAATTAGTATTAGCATGACATATAATTTTCCATTATTTTCTTTCCTTTAATCTATTTGTGCCTTTCTATTTAATGTGAGTTTACTTCAGGCAGGACATAGTTAGGTTTTGCTTTTTTATCCAATCTGATGAATGGGAATATAAAACAGTACCCTTGTGAGTTCATAGTCTTATTCATTTTAATACTTTGGGGGGTTATTTTGCTGGCCCCAGATTTTCTCAAGCATATGCTGATCTGAAGACTCAAGCTGGGGGCTGGGTTGTCTCTGCAGATTTTCAGTTTTCTTCATGTAGCTTTCTCCTTTCTAGTTCTCTGCCCTGAAAACTCTAGTCAGTTTAGCCTCCTGGACTTTCAACTCCATTTCCTCAACCTTTCAATGCAGGAAGATTGCCAGGCAACAACTTGGCTTCTTCCTGGATTGTGATCTGGAATCCTTTTCTCAAGGCAGTAAGCTGGGACCATTGTTGGTCTTACCTTTTTAATTTTCCCTCTTTCAGATAATTATTTCTTATACTATCTCAGTCCAATGTCCAAAAGTTTTTGTTCCAAATACATTTATTTTTTCAAGCTTTTAGTTATTCTGAGAAGAGGGAAAAATTGGTCCTTATTATTCCATCTTTGTTGGAAGTAGAAGTTTCATGTGGAACTTGGATATGATTTAAATTTAAAATTTCCTTATTTCTAGTGATATCAAGCACATTTTTGGAGGTTTATTAGATAATTAGTTTTTAATATGATATAAATTTATATATTTTCCAGTTTTATCTATATATTTTTATATTAATTTGTAGGAGTTAAGAATATATATTCTGGATATAAAAATATTAGTCTGTTTTATATTTTTTCTTATTTTTTAAATTATGAAAGTATGATAAGGCATTTACAGGAGACTTGGAAAATACAGAACAAAGTTACATAAAGTTCCACTATAAATTACAATTTTTTAAAGTAGATAAATTTAAGATTTTTAGTTGGAGTTTCAATATAAAACTCAAAAATTAATAGAATGAACATATAGAAAAGTAGAAGGATATAGTAGACCTGAAAACACCATGAACCAATCCAACATAATTAAGATTTATTCAATTTTCACACAACAGTAGGATACAAATTTTCTTCAAGTTCCCATAGACTATAAACTAGGAGAAACTGGAACATATCCAGGGACATAAAACAAGGTGCAAAAATTTCATGATCTAAAGGTGTTGAAATCATACAGAGTCTGTTTTCTTATCAATGTGGAATTATATTAGAAATCAATATCAACAGATATTTGAAAATAACTCACATATTTTCAAGTGAAATGTGACCTTTACCAAGAAAAATCTTTGATTTAGCCATTACAAGTCTCAATAAAGTTAGAAGACAGAAAAAACACAGAGGGTGCTTATAGAGAAGAAAGCATTTAAATTAGAAATTAATATCAAAATGAGAAATTAATATCAAAGACACTTTAAAAACCTCATGCCCACTTTTAAATGATGGGTGTATCTAAGAAGCCATGAAAGAAAGTGAAAAGTGAAAGTGGCTTGGTCAGGTCTGACTTTTTGTGACTGCATGGACTATACAGTTCATAGAATTCTCCAGGCCAGAATATTGAGGGAGTAGCCTTTCCCTTCTCCAGGGGATCTTCCCAACCCAGGGTTCAAACCAGGTCTCTGGCATTGCAGGTGGATTCTTTACCAGCTAAGCCACATGGGAAGCCCAAGAATACTGGAGTGGGTAGCCTATGCCTTCTCCAGGGGATCTTCCCGATGCAGGAGTTGATCCAGGGTCTCCTGCATTGCAGGCGGATTCTTTACAAGCTGAACTATCAGGGAAGCCCTCTAAGAAGTCATGGCAAGGAAAATTAGAAAATATTTGTAACGGAATAAAAATGAAATGAAAATTTACCGGAATTTGTTGCATGCAGCTGAAGCTGCTCAATGCAACTAAATCTTAGTCTGTTTCATATGATAAAATATTTTTTCCCAGTCTATTATTTGTTTATGGTATGGTGATTTAGATGCAAATGTACTGTAAGTCCTGATATGGAAAGAGCTTCAGGAGTATTTAAAAAAAAAAAAAAAAGCAAGACATAAGAAAATCTATATAGTATGGTTGCATTTTGGTAGAAAACTATTATGCATAATATATGTAGTATGTATACTGAACAGAATGTCCACTAGAATGTAAGTTCCTTGAGGTCAGGGGAATTCTTTTATTCATTGTTGTATCTCATTGCCTGTAACAGTACGTAGAATATAGTTAGCAGTGGGGGTCAATATAACTCGCTAAATGACTGAATTAATAATCTATGATAAGCCACATTTATGTAAAATAACTATATAGGGACAAGTTAAATGGAGGAGGTTGCATGCATAGCTATGTATATTCATTTACATATTTAACTGCATAAAAAAATGTTTGGGAGAATATATACTAAACTGTTAAAGTGGTTGTCTATAGGGAAGGAACAGAATTGGGTGGAAGGTAAGTGAAAATAGACACTGTTACTTCTGAAATTGGATATTTGTATTATCATGTATTGTTAATAAAAATATATCATAAAGAAAATAATTATTATCTCAATTCTGATCAAAGATCTTTAAATTTGAAAATTCCATGTCCTATATCTATTCAAGAAGATTAGAGATACTAAGGGAACATTTCATGCAGAGATGGGCACAATAAAGGACAAACAGTATGGACCTAACAGAAGCAGAAGATATCAAGAAGAGGTGGCAAGAATACATGGACGAATTTTACGTAAAAGATCTTAATGATCCAGATAACCGCAATGGTGTGATCACTCACCTAGAGCCAGATATCCTGGAGTGTGAAGTCACGTGGGCCTTAGGAAGCATCACTATGAACAAAGCTAGTGGAGGTGATGGAATTCCTGAGTTATTTCAAATCCTAAAAGATAAAGCTGTAAAAGTGCAGCACCGTATATGCCAGCAAATTTGGAAGACTCAGCAGTGGCCACAGGACTGGAAAGGGCAGTTTTCATTCCAATTCCAAAGAAAGGCAACGCCAAAGAATGTTCAAACTACAGCACAATTGCAGTCATCTCACACACTAGCAAAATAATGCTCAAAATTCTCCAAGCCAGGCTTCAACAGTACCTGAACCACGAACTTCCAGATGTTCAAGCTGGATTTAGAAAAGGCAGAGAAAAGGCAAAGCAATGGAACTGAACTGAACTGAGATCAAATCGACAGCATATGTTGGATCATAGAAAAAGCAAGAGAATTCCAGAGAAACATCTACTTTTGCTTCAATGACTATGCTAAAGTCTTTGACTGTGTGGATCACAACAAACTGTGGAAAATTCTTAAACAGATGGGAATTCCAGCCTACCTTACCTGCCTCCTGAGAAATCTGTATACAAGTCAAGAAGCAACAGTTGTACGTCAAGGCTCTATATTGTCACCCTGCTTATTTAACTTATATGCAGAGTACACCATGTGAAATGCTGGGTTGGATGAAGCACGAGCTGGAATAAAGATTGACAGGAGAAATATCAATAACTTTAGTTATGCAGATGACACCACCCTTATGGCAGAAAGTGAAGAGGAAGTTTGCTCTGGGAGTTGGTGATGGACAGGGAGGCCTGGCATGCTGCAGTCCATGGGGTTGCAAAGAGTCGGAACATGACTGAGCGATGGAACTGAACTAAACTGAACACAGTCAAAGGCTTTGGTGTAATCAATAAAGCAGAAGTAGATGTTTTTCTGGAATTCTCTTCCTTTTTCTGTGATCCAACGTATGTTGGCAATTTGGTCTCTAGTTCCTCTGCCTTTTCATGCTAGGGAAGCCAAGCGTGCTGCATTTTGGGGGTCACAAAAAGCATTGGACATTACTGAGCAATAGAAAAACAAATGTCCTATGTCATTAAGTACTATTTTTGCCCAAGAGATTTTAAATGGACACTTATAAAAGAGTCCTTTAAAATTAAAGAAGAAGCAATTCTTAAAAAGAAGTGTAAGCCAGACTTGCTATATGACAGAAATAAAATACCAGTGCATGGTGAATAGGAACGCAAATATTTTTTCCTATCATCAGGCTATGGACAAGATTCAGATGGTAGTGTCATAGTGGGTAGATCAATGGGCTCATAGCAAGAATTGTTGAGGAGACATTTAAAGTTACTTAGTAAGGGAACAAACAATCTGATATCCAGTGATGAAACTGAATCAGGAACCAAACAAGAGAAAGATGCAATGAAATGATTTATGAGTCATGAGGCAACTTTAATGATTTTTGTTCACTGGATTTTATTGCCCTGTAGTACCTGTGGCAGTTATCATATTTGGGATTATTATGAAGGTTCCAAGTGTCTCCAATTAGGCAAAACCTACGCTTTTGAGGTAGCTTCACAATCGATATTGTCAAAGAGGAATGTATTATGTTAAGATTTAATTTTATTCAGTAAGAATTTATAGAATGCTTACAGCACACCACAATCTGGAGTAGGCTCTGTCAGGAATACAGAGGCAAATCAAGCATGTACCCTTTTCTCTAATAACAGAATCTTGGAGGTGAATGAAAATATGAACATAAGTTGCCATGAAAGGATTAAAGTGATGAAGATACAGCATTACTAAGTAGAGAAGTAACACAGTATCAGTGGGAAAGAAAGAGAATGAATGTGAGAGGCACTGAAGAGAGAGAATGGAAAGAGCACAGCAACTGAGTGAATGTAGTGACTGTAAGACAGCTGCCAAGAATCTATTGGATTCATTGAACATCCCAGGTCACTCTCTTGAGAGAGTGACTTTATCAGGACTTGCCTAGTTCCCAGGATTTCCTGGACTACAGAGGGTAAATATAAGACTGTCTACAGCCTGTATGGGCAGTGAAGGAGCTATTTAAGACTACCATGTGAGGATAACTTAGATTTTATTTGTCTCACTGACTAGTCTGTAAGTTTCTCTGCGAAAGGATTCAATAATTATTCCTACATTCTTAGTGTCTTACACAGTGCCTGGTATATAGTAGCCACTCAATTGTTTCTTGAACATAAAAGCAAGAGTTGTTCATTACAAAGAGATAACATGAACAGTAGATGCTTAAGAGATCAAGAAGAGATGGAAAGAATACATGGAAGAACTGTATAAAAAAATCTTAATAACCAGATTACTACAATGGTGTGGTTAGTCACCCAGAACCAGTTATTCTGGAGTGTGAAGTCAAGTGGGCCTTAAGAAGCACTGCTGTTAATAATGCTAATTGGATGCAATCAAATTCCAGCAGAACTGTTCAAATTCCTAAAGGACAATGCCATCAAAGTTTTGCATTTATTATGTCAGCAAATCTGGAAGACCCAGCAGTGGGCACAGGACTGGAAAAGATCAATCACCATCCTAATTCCCAAGAAGGGTAGTACCAAAGAATGTGCTAACCATTGGACAATTGCACTCATCTCCCATGCTAGTAAGGTCATGTTTAAAATCTTGCATGCTAGGCTTCAGCATTATGTGAATCAAGAATTTCCAGATGTCCAAGCTGGGTTTAGAAAAGGAAGAGGAACTAGAGATCAAATTGCCAACATTTGCTGAATTATAGAAAAAGCAAGGGAATTTCAGAAAAAACATCTATCTCTCTTTCATTGACTTCACTAAAGCCTTTGACTGTGTGGATCATGACAAGCTGTGGAAATCTCTTAGAGTGACGGGAATACCAGACCATCTTACCTGTCTTCTGAGAAACCTGTATGTGGGTGAAGAAGCAACAGTTAGAACAACATATGGGACAACCAATTAGTTCAAGATCGAGAAAGGAGTACGACAGGGCTCTTTGCTGTCGCCCTGTTTAACCTATATGTTGAGCACATCATGAGAAATGCTGGGCTGGATCAGTTACAAGTTTGAATCAAGATAGACAGGAGAAACATCAACAACCTCAGATATGTGAATGGTAATACTCTAATGGCAGAAAGTGAAGAGGAACTAAAGAACCTCTTAATGAGGGTGATGGAGGAGAGTGAAAAGAGTCGACTTAAGACTAAATATTAAAAAAATGAAGATCATGGCATCTAGCCCCATTACTGTATGAAAAATAGAAGGGGAAAAGGTGAAAGTAATGACAGATTTCCTCTTCTTGGGCTCCAAAATCACTGCGGATGGAGACTACAGGCATGAAATCAGAATATGATTGTTTCTTGGCAGGAAAGTGATGACAAACCTAGACGGTGTGTTGAAAAGCAGAAACATTACACTGCCAACAAAAGTCTGTGTAGTCAAAACTATGGTCTTCCCAATGGTCATGTACAGTTTTGAGAATTGGACTGTAAAGAAGGCAGAACCTCAAAGAATTGATGCCTTTGAACTGTGGCGCTGGAGAAGACTCCTGAAAGCCCTTTGGGCAGCAAGGAAATCAAACCAGTCAATCTTATGGGAGATCAACCCTGAATCAACTGGAAGGAACTATGCTGAAGCTGAAGCTCCAGTATTTGGGTCATCTGATGTGAACAGCCAACTCATTGGAAAAGTCCCTGATGCTGGGAAAAATTGAGGACAGAAGAAGAGGGCATCAGAGGATGAGATGATTGGATGGCATCACCGATGCAATGAACATGAATTTGGGCAAACTTCAGGAGATGGTGAGGGACAGGGAGGTCTGGCGTGCTATAGTCCATGGGGTCGAAAAGACTTGGACATGAATGGGCAACTGAACAATAATAACAATGTGAACAGAAAGTAAGGACTCAAGCTTCTTTCATTTGTCTAGTAGGACTGAGTCCCTGACTATTGTGATATTCATTATACAGAAGGCAGATACATAAATTCAGCCCCAATACTTGTGTACCTAGATCCATTGTATCTGTTGATTTATGTAAAATGACTGCCTCTGTGTAACCAGAAAAGGAGATCTTTCCAATGTCAAAACTTATGCTAATTTTTCTGGGGATATAGACATGGTACCTCCTCTCAGACAGTCTGGTGAGAGTTCATCAGGTGTACTAGATGGGTGCAGGAGAAAATTACAACTCAAGAAGGGCAAGTAGTTTTGCTACCAGCATACTCATGTGTATTATTTAGGATGGTCTAGTAATGTTGTGGCAACAACAACCTCCTCACCTCAGTGGTTCCCAAGGACAGTTTTTTGCTCACACCACATGTCCATTTTGGACTGCCTTGTAGCTTGGCTGCACATTGTCTTCACTCAGGGACCCAAGCTAAATAGATCACCTTTTTTATACCTAGAGCATTGCTGGTCATTGTGGCAGGGGCACACACTGGCTCTTAACTTCTTCCTGGAAGTAACATTCCTCACTTTACACATTTCATCAGCCAAAGCAGGTCACATGGGCATGCCTGAGTTCAATAGGCTAAGTAAGTATAATCATCACACAGGGAAGGGAAGTCTTGATGAACAGAAATACCTTCAACCACATTATTTTTCTGTCCTCAATTTTCTAAACTGTAAGACTCCATGTATTAGAGGAGAATCTTGAGATTTTAAAACATCTCAGGATAACAAGGAATAGGGTATAGGAATAAAGAAGCTGTTCTAAGAGAAAGTGGGACTGTGGGAGAAACTTTAAATAAATATGAGAGGGGATTTTTAATTTAGCCATATACCCAATAAAGTAGTTGGTAAGAATGGTTGTGAAATCACAGAATTTTATTTGTCTGTGCAGATGATATTATCATATGCTTGTCACGACTAGGCTATTACAGTAAAATTTTTAAAAGAAGAAAAATGAAAAGATTTTGATCTAATGTCATCGTTATTTCAGAAAAAAGATAAGAACACATTGTTAAGACTGACAAAGAATTAATTTCTAGTTGCATTGAGAGGAAAAAAATTAGCAGACTAACAAAATTATAACCTTAACATGATTAAACTCATTACACTTGAAATGTCGAGCAGATACTTTGTGTTGGTTTTTTAGTTTGTTTATAGAACTGGAAATGACTTTAGGATGTTAATATTTCATCAAATCAAAATTAATATCATTAGGTTTTGAGAATAAAAATGTAAATGTAATATAAGGGCCACTATATACATGTTAGAATATATGCTTTATTTTTTTAATAAAAAATACAAGTTTATCAAACTTTAAAGTAGTAAAGAGAAGTACAAATGAACAAAAAGTTACTTAATTTAACTTAAATGTTCTAACCTAGTAGAACATTTGGTGAACATTACCTTTAGTCAACCCTATATGCATACATAGAGATGGACAGATTGACAGGCAGGATAATAGATAAACAGACATAGAAATAATTTTATAAGAATGAAATCATACTATATCAACTATTAAAAATGCATTTAATTTTACTTTAACTTACTAGATTTTGAAATGCAGGAATTTTGAAGTTTTGATAAACGATTTTCTCAAGAGATATTATTCTCTTAAGATCCTAAGTTTGAAGATTTTGAAAACCATCAAAACATTAGCAACATTACTTTTAAAGACTGAAATGTACAGCCTATTATACAGAGTGAAGTAAGTCAGAAAGAGAAAAACATATATTGTATATTAAAGCATATATGGAATCTAGAAAAACAGTACTGATGAACCTATTTGCAGGGCAGGAAGAAAGACACAGACAAGGAGAGTGGACTGTGGACATAGCAGGAGAAGGAGAAGGTGGGACAAATTGAGAGAGTAGCATTGAAATATATATGCTGCTAAGTCACTTCAGTCGTGTCCGACTCTGTGCGACCCCATAGATGACAGCCCATTAGGCTCCTCTGTCCCTGGGATTCTCCAAGCAAGAATACTGGAGTGGGTTGCCATTTCCTTCTCCAATGCCTGAAAGTGAAAAGTGAAAGTGAAGTCGCTCAGTCGTGACCGACTCCTAGCGACCCCATGGACTGCAGCCTACCAGGCTCCTCTGTCCATGGGATTTTCCAGGCAAGAGTACTGGAGTGGGGTGCCATTGCCTTCTCTGGAAATATATATAGTACCATATATAAAACAGATAGCAATGTTGCTCCATAACACAGGGAGCTCAACCCAGTGATCTGTGACAACCTAGAGGGGTGAGATGGGAAGGATAGGAGGGAGGCCTAAGAGGAAGGGGATATATGTATACTTAGGCTGATTCATGTTGTATGGCAGAAACCAACACAACATTGTAAATCAATTATCTTCCCATGTAAAGTTTAAAAATAAAATAAAATTGGAGAAAAAAGAAAAAAAAAAAATTATTTTACAAAAAGACTGAAATGTTTCCAGCATTTTACAGTACTGATTTCCTGCTATGAAGGATGAAGTCTTTAATAGTCTTGTTCTCCCTTCTACTTCTGTTTTGTTCTGATTTCATTTAATTTTATTCTAATTTCAAACTTAAATTCCAATGTTGTAAGAATAGTACAAGGCATTCCTGCACACTCTTTACCCAGATTTATCATTTTTCAAATGTATTTCCCCATGTTTATTAGTCTTTCTATTTTACCCATAGGCATATTATTTTTTCTAAGCTACACTTAATACATAGCTAAGTATATATTTCTGAAGAGCAAGGGAATTCTCCTATATAATCACAGTGCAATTTTCAAAATTTTAACATTGACATAAAACTGCCTAGTTAGCAGCTCATAATCAAATTTTGTCGGTTGTCTCAATATGATTCTTATAGATCTTTTTGGTTTTAAAAAATATTTATTTATTTGACTGCACCAAGCCTTAGTTGTGGCACACAGGATCTTTGGTGTTTGTTGAAGCACACGGGATCTTCAGTGAACTCTTAGTTGCGGCATGTGGGATCTAGCACAAGATTCAACATAGGATAATGCATTACTTAACTATCATGTCTCTTTATCTCCTTTAATAAGAAGCAATTGTTCAGCCTTTCACTTTTCTTGATCTTGACATTTTTTGGAGTTTAGGCTATTTCATAGAATGTCCCTCAATTTGGATTTGTCTAATGTTTCTTCATGATTCAATTCAGGTCATGTATTTTTGGCAAGAATATCACCGAGGTGATATATCTTTCTCAGTGAAGGCATAAAATATCTATTCCAACACTGGTGATGTTAATTTTGATCATGTAATTAAAGTGGTGTTCACCAGGTTTTTCTTCTCTAAGGTAATGTTTTCCCCTTTTTAATTAACATGTATATGAGAAGAGATACTCTATTTAATAGCTTAAGACTCATCAAAATTTTGCCCACCAGTTTTAACCCATTAATAATTTTCTATTTCTATCATTCCTTCTGTATTTATTAGTTGTCTTTCTATTACAAAAAAGAATTTTACTTTAGCCATTGTTTACTTATTTTTTCATTGCAGTATGCATTTATGAATTGAATTGTCTCCTCCCAAAGACACAAAATATACACAAAAGATATGCTAAAGTTATGCTAAAGATATGCTAAAGTCATACTCCCAGCACTTGAGAATATGCAGATGAATTTATAAGCTTGGGCCTTAATCCAATATGATGGGTGTCCTTATAAAAAGGGGACATTTGAATACAGATACATGCAGAAGGAAGATAATATGAAGACACATATGGAGAATGCCATGTGAAGATGGAGGATAAGAGCAATGCCTCTACAAACCAAGAAATGACAAAGATATGCTGGGAAAACCATCTGAGGATGTCCTGCTGCTGCTGCTGCTGCTAAGTTGCTTCAGTCGTGTCCGACTCTGTGCGACCCCATAGAGAGCAGCCCACCAGGCTCTGCCGTCCCTGGGATTCTCTAGGCAAGAACACTGGAGTGGGTTGCCATTTCCTTCTCCATTGCGTGAAAGTGAAAAGTGAAAGTGAAGTCGCTCAGTCGTGACCGACTCGTAGCGTCCCCATGGAATGCAGCCCACCGGGCTCCTCCATCCATGGGATTTTCTAGGCAAGAGTACTGGAGTGGCTTGCCATTGCCTTCTCCGGAGGATGTCCTAGAAAGAGGCAAAGAAAGAGTACTTTACAGATTTTAGAGGAAGCATAGCCCTGCCTACACCTTGATTTTGGACTTCAAACCTCCAAATCTGTGAAACAACAAATTTCTGTTGTTTTAAGTCACCTAGTTCAAGAAACTTTGTTACAGCAGCCCCAGGAAACTAATATAACATGTGTGGATTTTTCTTTTATTCAAAAGTTATAATCAATTACCATTATTATTTATTTTGATGTACAAATTGCTCCAGATTTTGCCAGAGGGAGCCACTTTAAGCTGGCTCATGAAGCCTCTATATTTCCTTAGTTTTTGGCATAAGAAGGTATTCATAGCTCATTTTATAATTTCCCTGTCCTAGCCCTCCCCCCTCCTCCCAGTTCTACAGCTAGGAGATATTTCTTTCTCTTTCTTTTTTCTTTCTCTTTCTTTTTGTCTGTCTCACTCCCTATCTTGGTCTCTCTTATCTCTGTCTATCTGTTTGTCTATTTCTCATCTATCATCTCCATAAGGTCAGTTTCAACCCAGTACCTCAGGGTATATTCTTGTTTTCCTGCTTTCATATTTGTAACTCCTACAAGGAGAAATCTGGCTCTCATATTTTGAGTAATATATTTACTTATTTGCTCAAGCCTAAAATATGTTTATCCACTTGTATAAACTCACACAAATTAATCTTAGAATTGTTAAGTCATACTACTGAAAAAAGGAATATTGGACTTCAGTATTTGTTTATAGTTTTAATTTTTCTTTTTTTGTGTGTAAAACTTAAATCCATTGAAATACACAAATCCTAAGTATACAATATATTGTTTTGACCAATTCATACACTTATGTACTCCACACCTCTATTAATATACAAAATCTTTCTATCACCTCCAGAAAGTTTCTTTATGTCCATTACCAGTTAATCCCTTTCCTCAAAGCAATATCTTTCCCCATTTTTTTCACCTTTGTATAGTCTTGCCTGTTCCAGAATTTTATATAAATGGGATCATATATCATGTAGTTTTTTGTGTCTGGTTTCTTTCACATAATGTGAATAATGTCTGAGACTTGTGCATGTTGTTATATGTATTCATGACTTTGCTAAATTGGCTTTAACCTTTAGTAGTTGCTTGGTAGATTCTTTTTTTTTTAAATTTTATTTTATTTTAAAACTTTACAATATTGTATTGGTTTTGCCAAATATCGAAATGAATCCGCCACAGGTATACATGTGTTCCCCATCCTGAACCCTCCACCCTCCTCCCTCCCCATACCATTCCTCTGGGTCGTCCCAGAGCACCAGCCCCAAGCTTCCAATATCGTGCATCGAACCTGGACTGGCGACTCGTTCCATATATGAAATTATACGTATTTCAGTGCCATTCTCCCAAATCATGCCACCCTCTCCCTCTCCCACAGAGTCCAAAAGACTGTTCTATACATCAGTGTTTCTTTTGCTGTCTCGTATACAGGGTTATTGTTACCATCTTTCTAAATTCCATATATATGCGTTAGTATACTGTATTGGTGTTTTTCTTTCTGGCTTATTTCACTCTGTATAATAGGCTCCAGTTTCATCCACCTCATTAGAACTGATTCAAATGTATTCTTTTTAATGGCTGAGTAATACTCTATTGTGTATATGTACCACAGCTTTCTTATCCATTCATCTGCTGATGGGCATCTAGGTTGCTTCCAGGTCCTGGCTATTATAAACAGTGCTGCGATGAACATTGGGGTACACGTGTCTCTTTCAATTCTGGTTTCCTCAGTGTGTATGCCCAGCAGTGGGATTGCTGGATCATAAGGCAGTTCTATTTCCAGTTTTTTAAGGAATCTCCACATTGTTCTCCATAGTGGCTGTACTAGTTTGCATTCCCACCAACAGTGTAAGAGGGTTCCCTTTTCTTCACACCCTCTCCAGCATTTATTGCTTGTAGACTTTTGGATCACAGCCATTCTGACTGGCATGAAATGGTATCTCATGGTAGATTCTTTAGAGTTTTTAACATACAAAACCATGTCATATGTGATAAGAGACAGTTTTACTTTTTTCCTTTCCAATCCACATTACTATTATCTATTTTTTCTTGCTTTGTTGCACTAGCTAGAAACTCCACTACAATATTGTATAAAAGTGATAGAACCCTTTCCTTGTTCCCAATCTTAGGGGAAAATAATTTAATATTTAATCATTAGATATGATGTTAGCTGTAGGTTTTTTGTAGACACCCTTTGTCAGATTTAGGAAGTTGCTTTGTTTTCCTAGTTTGCTAGGAACTTTTATCATGAATAGGTATTGAATTTTACCAGGTATTTTCTGTATTCATTGAAATTATGAATTTTCTCATTTATTCTGATATTATGGTCTTTGCTGACGCTGCTGCTAAGTCGCCTCAGTCGTGTCCGACTGTGCGACCCCATAGACGGCAGCCCACCAGGCTCCTCTGTCCCTGGGATTCTCCAGGCAAGAATACTGGAGTGGTCTTTACATTGATTGATTTCCAATTGTTAAACCAACTTTTCATTCCTAGATAAACCTCACTTGATCATCCTGTATTATGTTTGTTACATGTTGCTGTGTTTGTTTGACCAATATTTTTTCCCACAGTATTAATTTGATACATATATATTTATTTGATTGTATTAGTGTGTAATTTTTGTTTCTTGTAATATTTTTGTCATATTTTGGCATGAGGGTTTTGGTGGTCTCACAAAATGATATGAGAATTCTCTAAAATAATTTGTCTAAGATTGGTGTCATATCTTCCTGAAATGTTTAAGAAAATTCATTGGTATAATCACCTAGGATTGGGGTTTCCTTTGTAGCATGTTTTTTTGATCGTGAATTCAACCTCTGTCACAGGTAAAAAGTTATTTGGATTTTCTACGTCATATGTCTCATTTTAAGTTGTGTATTTTATAAGAAATGTATTCAGTTCATCTATATTGTGAAATTAACTGGCACAAAATTACCATTTAATATCTGTGTGATTTCTAATTTCTCTCTTGTAACTGATATTAATAATTTTAATTTCCTTCCTTCCTTTTTTCCATTTTCTAGCTAGGGATTTATCAATTTGGTTGATATTTTTTCAAAGACCAACTTTGGCTTTTGTCAAATTTGTGAAGTGTCTGTTTCACATTTCATTGATTTTGGCTCTTTATTTTCTTCTTTCTTGCATTTACGATTTATTTTTTAAAACCTTAAAATTCAAGCTTGAACATTGGCTGTAAACTTTTTCTCTTATTTAAAATACGTACTTGACCCTATAAATTTCCATCTAAGCACTGTACTATAAATTTGGTAAAATGTAATTATCATTCTATTAAAAATAATTTATACTTTCTCTGTGTTTTCTTTAACCTATGGATTACTTAGAATTGTGTTAATTTCCAATATTTGGTGGCTTTTCTTCATATCTTGTTACAATTGATTTCTAACTAATTTCTTTATAGGAACTTCCCTGGTGGCTTAGATGGTAAAAGCATCTGTCTACAATGTGGGAGACCAGGGTTCCATCCCTGGGTCGGGAAGGTCCCCTGAAGAATAAAATGGCAACCCACTCCAGTACTCTTGCCTCGAAAATACCATGGATGGAGGAGCCTGGTAGGTTACAGTCCATGGGGTCTCAAAGAGTCGGACACAACTGAGCAACTTCACTTTCACTTTCACTTCACTTTAATTTCTTAATGGTTAGAGACCATTGAGGGCAGGAGAATGGGGCAACAGAGAATGAGATGGTTGGATGGCATCACTGAATCAATGAGTGTGATTCTGAGCAAACTCCAGGAAATAATGAAGGAGAGGGAAGCCTGGTGTGCTGCAGCCCATGGGGTCACAAAGTTTGGACACAACTTAGCAACTGAACAACATGGTTAGAGAATATACCCTGTAAGATTCCAATCTTTTAAAATTTATTGAGACTGAATTTATGGCTCAGCATATAGGTATTAGTAAATATTCCATGTATATTTGAAAAAAAATTCTGAAATTTTTGAGTGTTCTGTAAATGTCATTAGGTCAAAGTGGCTAATAGTGTTCTTAAGCATTTTTTTAAATCATTTTTGAGCAGTTTTTCTATCAATAACTAAGAAAGGGATGTTAAAATTTCCAAGTGGTTTTTTTTCTTCATGTATTTTGCCCATCTGTTAATAAAGTGCATACACATATATGATTACATTTTCTCCATAATGAATTGACTTGTTTAACATTATGAGATTTATCTCTGGTAATAATCCTTACATTTCTTAGAGTTAATTTTTTGTGATGTTAATAGAGCCACTCTAGTTTTCTGTTGAAAATAAAAAAATATATATATATATATTTTTTTTTTCCATACTTTTCCTTTTAATTCATCTGTGACTTTACCTCTAAAGGCATCTATTAGGTGCAGCATACAATTGAGTCTGGCTTTGTTGTATGATCTATCAATTCCATGCTTTAATTACATATTTAATCTATTTATATTCAGTGTGATAATTGATATGGTTGCATTTCTGTCTACCATTTTGTGCTTTTTTTCTGTTCAATCCATTTGTTTTTATATTCTTGTTAAATATATATATATATATATATTTGTACATATTTATATCCCTATCACACAGTATTATAATTTTTGCTTTAAAAAGTCTTATGTTGTTTAAAAAAAATTAAGAGAGAACAAACAGGGGGTTTTATATTTATCATTTCTAATGCTTGATAGTCCTTACTGTAAATCTGTGTTTTCATCTGGTGCTATTTCTCTTTAGCCTAAAGAGCTTTCTTTAATATTTCTTGTAGTGTAGATCAACTGGCAACAAAATTTTCAACCATTGATTTGAAAATGTGTTAAGCTCATCTTTATATTTAATGGATAATTTTCCTGGATATAGAAACCTGGATTGAATGTATTTTATTTTTCTTTCATCATTTAAATGATGTTGTTCTGGTTAACTATTGCTGCATGACAAATACCCCCCAAACCTAATGTTTTAAAACAACACCAATTTATTAAATTACATATAATGATTTTGTTGTTTGGAAATTTGGGCAGGGCTTGGTTGAATGATTCTTTTGCTCCATATGTCATTGGTGGTAGATATTTTATGGTATTCAGCTATGGCTGGTTAGCACTGTCCAAGATGATTTCATTCAAACACATGTAATCTTGGTAAAATGTATGGAAGCTAGGGCTCAGCTACACATTTCTCCATTTTCATGTAGTCTCAGAGGCTATCCATGTTCTTTTGGGCAGGGTATTTGGACTTTTATCTGTCATCTCAGGACTTCAGGAATAAGTGTTTCAAAAGATGAAAAGAAGTCATCACTCTCTTAAGGCGCATGAATAGATACAATATTATTTCTACCATATTCTTTTGGTTATGCTATCACATAGCTCACTCACATTCGAAGGAAGGGAATCTCTTAGTTGGAGGAGTAACAAAGAAATTTCAGCCATCTTTTATCTATCACAGCCCTCCACAGTTTTCTCTTGGCTTTCACTATTTCTGCTGAGAAGTATCGGCCATCACTGCTATCATCGTTTCTCTATTATGTAGTATGTTGTTTTCTCTCTCATTTTCAAGACTTTACTTTTAGTTTTCAGTTGTATGACTACAATGTATCTAACTGTGATTTTCTTTATATTTATCTTGCTTGAAGTTTATTGAACTATTTGGATCTGTAAGTTATGTTTTCCAGTAAATTTGGGAAATTTTTGTTGCTCTTTTCTTTTTCCTTTTGTTCCTCCTCCATTCTGTCTACTCCACAGATAACTGAATAGCTGCTCACATTTTCCTTTTTTCCCCCTTCTTTTCTGATTGGGTAATTCTATTAATTTATCTTCAAGATTTTAGAGACTAGCTTCTTTTTCCTTCACTAGTTCATGTGGTGAATTTAATGTAAAATATTGTACTTTACCATTTTAGAATGTCCACTTGGTTCCCTTTTTTTCCTTAATAGACTTATTTTTTTTAAACTTTTTATTTTGTATTGGAGTTTACACAACAGTGTTGTGATAGTTTCAGGTGAATAGTGAAGGGACTCAGTCATAAATATACACATATCCATTCTCTTCCAAACTCCTGTCCCATTCAGACTGCTAAATAACATTGAATACAGTTCCATGTGCTATACAGTAGGTCCTTGTTGGTTATCCATTTTAAATATAGCTCCACTTGGTTCATTTTTATAGTTTCATACCTTTGAGATTCTTCTCCATTTGTTCATTTATTTTGATGAATCATTTTTTCAAAAAATTTTTATTTAGTTATTTTTGGCTGTGCTGGATCTTCATTGCTCTTCTCTAGTTGTGGTGTTCAGGCTTCTCATTGTGATGGCTTCTTTTGTTGTGGAACATGGGTTCTAAAGCATGTAGGCTTCAGTAGTTGTGGTACATGGGCTCAGTAGTTGTGGCTGCCAGACTCCAGAGCAGAGGCTCAGAAGCTGTGGCTCGTGGGCTTAATTGCTCTATGGTATGCAGGATTTTCCAGGACCAGGGATCAAACTCACGTCTCCTGCTTTGGCAAGTGGATTCTTATCCACTGAGCCACCAAGGAAGCCTATGATGAATCATTTTTTAAAGTTCTTGGACATATTCTTAATAGCTGCTTTAAGCTTTTGCCTGCTAATTTCAGTGCTTAGATCAAATCAGAGTTAATTTCTGTTGACTACTTTTTGACTATGGGACATATTTTTCTGTTTCTTTGCATGTTTAGTGATTTTTTGACTCTATGCTGGACATTGTGGCTAATACATCGTAAAGATTCTGAATTCTGCTACCCACTTCTGAAATGTGCTGATTTCTGTTCTAGCAGTCTATAACTCAAATTCCACAATCTGTATCCACTGTGTTATGCTCCAGTTACATTTTCTGGTTAGTTCTTTTAGCCTTTCAACTGTCACCTCTCAGGGTCCTAGTCAGACATTTAAATTTTGTCCTTGTAGTTTCCTTCATTTATGCACAGTTCAGGGTTAGCCAAAGATTTGGACAGAATTTACATGCAGATTTTCTTTTATATACATTTCTATGATTCTCCATTTTCAAACATTTGTCCCCTCACTTCCTCACTTTTTAGCTGCTTTGGCAGCCCTAAACTCCATTCTCTGACTTAAGTCAGGGAGAATGCAGCTTCCTGCTTAGAAAGTTGTGATGTGCTGTATAAAACAGAAAGTGACTATATGTGAAAAGCTGTACAAATGCAAATGTTGCCCAGGAGAGTTCCCTTTTATCGAGTCAACTCCTTTCCAGTATGCCTACCTTTCTTCATTGTTCAATGTGTTAAACTAATTAAATAATATTTTGTCTCAATTTTATAATTGTTGTATGTGGGAGGGTTAGTATGATACAAACTATTGTTATTACTAAAAACAGAAACCAGACATTAATTTTTCCTATGTCATGGTTATAATATTTTCATTTTTTTCTGTAGCCAAATTTCCCCAGTGGAAGTGAGAAATAGATTTAAGGGACTAGAACTGATAGACAGAGTGCCTGATGAACTATGGACAGAAGTTTGTGACATTGTAGGGGAGACAGGAATCAAGAGCATCCCCAAGAAAAAGAAATGCAAAAAAGCAAAATGGCTGTCTGGGGAGGCCTTACAAATAGCTGGGAAAAGAAGAGAAGTGAAAAGCAAAGGAGAAAGGGAAAGATATACCCATTTGAATGCAGAGTTCCAAAGAATAGCAAGAAGAGATAAGAAAGCCTTCCTCAGCAATCAATGCAAAGAAATAGAGGAAAACAACAGAATGGGAAAGACTAGAGATCTCTTCAAGAAAATTAGAGATACCAAGGGAACATTTCATGCAAACATGGGCTCAATAAAGGACAGAAATGGTATGGACCTAACAGAAGCAGAAGATATTAAGAAGAGGTGGCAAGAATACACAGAAGAACTGTAAAAAAAGATCTTCACAACCCAGATAATCATGATGGTGTGATCACTCACACTCACCTAGAGCCAGACATCCTGGAATGTGAAGTCAAGTGGGCCTAAGGAAGCATCACTACAAACAAAGCTAGTGTAGATGATGGAATTCCAGTTGAGCTATTTCAAATCCTGAAAGATGATGCTGTGAAAGTGCTGCACTCAATATGCTAGCAAATTTGGAAAACTCAGCAGTGGCCACAGGACTGGAAAAGGTCAGTTTTCATTCCAATCCCAAAGAAAGGCAATGCCAAAGAATGCTCAAACTACCACACAATTGCACTCATCTCACACCCTAGTAAAGTAATGCTCAAAATTCTCCAAGCCAGGCTTCAGCAATATGTGAACCGTGAACTTCCTGATGTTCAAGCTGGTTTTAGAAAAGGCAGAAGAACCAGGGATCAGATTGCCAACATCTTCTGGATCATCGAAAAAGCAAGAGAGTTCCAGAAAAACATCTATTTCTGCTTTATTGACTATGCCAAAGTCTTTGACTGTGGATCACAATAAACTGTGGAAAATTCTTCAAGAGATGGGAATACCAGACCACCTGACCTGCCTCTTAAGAAACCTGTATGCAGGTCAGGAAGCAACACTTATAACTGGAGATGGAACAACAGAATGGTCCCAAATAGGAAAAGGTGTACGTCAAGGCTGTATATTATCACCTTGCTTATTTAACTTATATGCAGAGTACATCATGAGAAACGCTGGGCTAGAGGAAGCACAAGCTGGAATCAAGATTGCTGGGAGAAATAGCAATAACCTCAGACGTGCAGATGACACCACTGGGATTCTCCAGGCAAGAACACTGGAGTGGAGTGAGTTACCATTTCCGTCTCCAATGCATGAAAGTGAAAAGTGAAAGTGAAGTCACTCAGTTGTGTCTGACTCGTAGTGACCCCATGGACTGAAGCCTACCAGGCTCCTCTGTCTATGGGATTTTCCAGGCAAGAGTACTGGAGTTGGTGTGCCATTGCCTTCTCCTCATCTTTCCCTAGATGTTTCCAATAAGCTTTTATAAAGGTGTGTGTTCCCATTGATGTATGCAAGTATTCACTTAAATCATAATTATAATCATAAGAGAAACAGGAAAGACACAGCTCTTTCTACTACTGTAAATGTAATACCTGTCTTGTAAGATCTCAAATGACAACACACCACCATATAAATGTTTCATGAAATTTAGGTTTAGTTGATTAAATTATTTTTTTCTCTCCATATTAAATGTCACTAAGAACAAGGCACATTTTAATGAATTTTCTTGATATTATTTTAGATGAATGAAGCTCCTGGTGGGCAAAGGCCCAGGTGTGTTGAGGGTGCTAGTATGGCATGATAGGAAGGTGTGGCTATAGAGTCAAATTAACCAACATTCAAACCAATAAACATTCACAGGAAATGCAGTCAAAAGATTATGTCCATCTTGACTAGAAATATGTAGGCTTCCCTGATACTCTGAATAGTTACATAACTACTGATGATTAGGAAGAGGAGGATTTCTTATAATCTCGCTTTGAATTACTCTGGAAAAGTACAGTGAAACGTTCATAATATTCTCTATCAAAGTTTAAATCTCATTCAGTTCAGTTCAGTTCAGTCACACAGTTGTCTGACTCTTTGTGACCTCATGGACTGCAGCACGCCAGGCCTCCCTGTCCATCACCAATTCCCGGAGTCCACCCAAACCCATGTCCATTGAGTTGGTGATGCCATTCAACCATCTCATCCTCTGTCGTCCCCTTCTCCCGCCTTCAATTTTTCCCAGCATCAGGGTCTTTTCCAAGGAGTCAGTTCTTCACATCAGGTGGCCAAAGTATTGGAGTTTCAGCTTCAACATAAGTCCTTCCAATGAATATTCAGGACTGATTTCCTTTAGGATGGACTAGTTGGATCTCCTTGCAGTCCAGGGACTCTTAAGAGTCTTCTCCAACACCACAGTTCAAAAGCATCAATTCTTCGGTGCTCAGCTTTCTTTATAGTCCAACTCTCACATCCATACATGACTACTGGAAAAACCATAGCCCTGACTAGACAGACCTTTGTTGGCAAAGTAATGCCTCTGCTTTTTAATATGCTGTCTAGGTTGGTCATAACTTTTCTTCCAAGGAGCAAGCGTCTTTTAATTTCATGGCTGCAGTCACCATCTGCAGTGATTTTGGAACCCCCCCAAAATAAAGTCTGTCACTGTTTCCACTGTTTCCCCATCTATTTCCCATGAAGTGATGGGACCAGATGCCATGATCTTAGATTTCTGAATGTTGAGCTTTAAGCCAACTTTTTCACTCTCTTTCACTTTCATCAAGAGGCTCTTTAGTTCTTCACTTTCTGCCATAAGGATGATGTCATCTGCATATCTGAGGTTATTGAATGATAAATCCCATTAATAATAATAATAAAGTTACCATATGGTGATGGAAAATATTTCTTATTCTCTACTTCATTTAATTAATTTCAAAGTGCTAAAGAATTTGCATTCTTTCATGGTGAGCCTTGAGGATGAATGGGTACACATGAAAAAAGGCAAATAAATTAAGGAAATATAGCCAGTGGCAGCCCATCAACCTTCAGTAATTACTATTATTCAGAAAATTTTGGAATAACACATAATTTTGTATGCTACATAAAGAAAGGATTTGCTGAGATTAGCTATTTAAAGCAATCAAGAAAAGAAACTACTTTAAGACAATTTAGAAGCATTTAGTTACTATAAACAATAAAGATAATAAAATCTCAGTTATTTTTTGTGGAATCATTAATGAATGAATTAATTTTTTAGTGAAGATGAATAAACAGCAGGTTCTCTACCTGAGGCTTTCATAATATGGAAAGGATATTAGACTAAGAACATCAGATTAAATTAGGTATGGGTGAAGTGTAGTGAGTTTGAAGAGAGCAATACTACATTTTTTGGAGACTAATCTTAATAATGAGAATGAACATTTATGGAATGCCAACTAAGTAACCAATCCTGGAAAACCTGGCTTTAGAAGGTTTATCACCAAAGCTGATGGGAACTTGCCCTGCCTGCCTTCTGGGTAAAGGTTGTTCAACACTGTAGGTTCCATTAAGATTTAGGTCCCAATTAGTGGAACAAGGAGTTTTCCTGAATATTTGTTCAAAACAGAGGTCTTCACCTTCGTATTTTTGAAAGAAAGATGAAAGAGAAACTGAGACTACAAACTCTGCTTCTCTCATTTGTATACTCAAAGGGTCAATGTAGTCATATACTTTTCTTGGAAATGGGTAGGAATAAACTATCAGATGAGGAATAATATAGGAATGAGACTCTTGAAACTTCAGATATGTGAAGAACTTGTAGGTGATCATTTTAGCTGCAACAAGTGAGCACTGGTTTCCTGTTCTGGGCTACCTATCCCAGGGCACTGAGCAAAGCCCTAGATGAGCTTAGTCCTTAGGGATCTGTGAAGAATGGAAAAAGGACCAGAAGAGGGACATGTGACTTACTGGTATTACAGTGACCAGTCTTGGTAACCCACACATCAATCCCAGATAACAGTATGATTTGTGAACAAAAAGAAAAGGAAGCAATGGGTTCACCTAACTCATGTCAAATAAGTTAAATTTTCTTCTCTGACAAGAATACTAGCATGGTAGGTTAGGAGATAGCACTAAACACAGCATATCTTATTTCAGGATTGCATTTGGCGGTCTAGAATTTTTTTAAACAAAATGGAGAAAGGATGTCAAGTAGGATGTCAGTATCAGGAGATGTATTCATAAATGGTTGAGGAGATAACTGAACCCTAAAGAGGACTAATTTATGTATCATTGATAATTTTGATGTACAGTTCTAGAGTCCTACCACATAGACCCTTGGACCCTTGTCCCTGTCAATAACCAACAAAAGTTAGTTTACAGTCTACTATGGACTAGGCACGGTGCTGAGTATTAGAATTAACAGTGGATTACACATGCCAGGAACTGTACTCAACACTTTATAATCTTATTTGATCTTCACAATAACCTTTCTTAGATAGGTATTATTTCTATTTCATAGAAAGATGGGAAACTTAATGAGCCTGACCAAGGTTAGCCACACAACTACTAAGTGGCAATGCTGAGATACAAACCTTGGTCTGTTGACTCCACTGCCTATCTTTTTTTAAAATTAATGATTAGAACAAGAAAATGAATCAATAGGCATATAAAATGAATTGCAAAAGAGAGACTGATGTGGGAACATGCTTAATGACAGAATTAGTATCCAGAAGAATTTTAATAGGCTAGAGCAAATGTAATCAGAGAACATTTAACAGAGATGCATATGAGATCCTGAGCTTGGTTCCAAATATCCAGCTGCACAGGGCAATGTGGCTTAGCAGCTGCATAAGCTCAACGTGATTTAATTGTGTGACATAGTGGCCCTAAAAGTGAACGAAAATGCCACATTTGTATAAATCTAGTATTCCAAACAAGTAGACAGATTATTCTGTTTTATTAGGGAACCTAATAGTTCTAGACAGCACACCTTTGAAGGGACATAGTGTTAGTCAGGCTTGTGAAAGGACTCAGTATCATTTTTATTTCACTCTTTTGGCAAGTTCTTTTCTTCTTTATTGAAATACAGTTGATGTACAACATTAATAGTTTCAACTAATATAATAGTTTCAGGTGTACTATATAGTGATTTGACATGTGCATATGTTATGAAAAGATCACTATGATAAGTGTAGAAATGATCTGTTCACATACACAGTCATTAAAATATTATTGTCCATATTCCTTGTGCTGTAATTACATCCTTGTGGCTAATTTATTTTATAACTGGAGGTTTGTACCTCTTAATACCCTTCACCTATTTTGAACATTGGGGTGCATATATCTTTTTGAATTTTTGTTTTCTTTGGATAAATACCCAGAAGTGATATGGCAGTTCTAGGCTTCACAGGTGGCACTGTGGTAAAGAACCTGCTTGTCAATGCAGGAGACAAGAGATGTGGGTTTGATCCCTGGGTTGGGAAGATCCCCTCGGGGAGGGCATGGCAACCCACTCCAGTATTCTTGCCTGGAAAATCTCATGGACAGAGGGACCTGGCAGGCTATGGTCCATAGGGTTGCAAAGTCATGACTGAAGTGACTTAGCACACGCATGCATGGCAGTTCTATATTAATTGTTTGAGAGACCTTTGTACTGTTTTCCATAGTGGTTGCACCATTTTAATATCTCATCGATAGTGCGTGAATTTCCTGAAAAGTATTTTTTTTTTAGTTCTTACTATGTGCCAGACACTGTGTTAGGCACTGAGGAAATCGAAGTTTATAAGACAGTCCTCTTGTAGTTTACATTCTTACTGGAGAGGAAAACAAAAGCAAATGAATAAATGTTTTTCCCCCACAGCTGTGTGGTGAGCTCAACAATACCGTATATGCTCCAACAAATGAGGAGGTCCATAGCCGATCTTCTGTTGCACATACAGGAAATGTTATGGCCAGAGAAAAGAAATCTACCACACTTATTGTGTGACACAAAATTTGGAGCATCTCAACAGCATCAGACTGCAATAAATCCTGTAAGGAAACAATGTAGTATAAAGGGATAGAGAATATGGTGGAGGCTATTTCAGATAATTTGGTAAGGGAAGTATCTTTGAGGTACTGTGATTTGATCAGAGACCTGGAATAACTAAGGGAGGGCATCATAAAGTAAAGAAATAAATTCCACAAAACCTTGAGATGGGAGTTTGTTTCTTATGTTCTAGAAGGAACTCAATGAAGCCACTGTGCTATATTAGCAGACATAATGTAGGAGGAAAAGCAGGATGCTGGGCTGTCACAAAGGTCAGATGAATAAAGGATTGCAAGAAGGACAGAGGAAGAGGAATAAAGATGAGAACAGAGAACTGATCATTGGATTTCGGCACTTGAGTTTGTTGTTCCACATGAGAATTCATTGAAAGCACCTGAAGACATCTAGTCATGGAAAGAAAAGTCTTAGAGCAGAGTAACTGTGGACCATCTAAAGATCTCCTGAAATCAGATCTCTTGGGACATGGAAGCCTGACTCTGCATTTTTAGTATTAGGAGTTTCTTCTTCACCCTAAAGTTTGAAAAGTAGCAGACTTGGAATATTTACAAGGTTGTTCTGCATCTCCACCCTGGGACTGATGAACAATGGGTAAAAGACAAATTTTGCTATACATTGTGCTGTACAAAGGCTGGCCATCTTAAAGGTTGAGTTTATGACAGAAATAAGTTCTCTCCCACTGAAGCAGGGACTGGATAACTACTTTGGGGAGGGGGGTTATTTGGAGAGAATTTAAACATTGCATGGAATGGAGGAAGATTATACTAAGTAAAGTTCTAACCCCAAGTTTCCATTATTCTGAAATGCAAACAGCAAAACTGCTCCAAAGAGCCAGAGGAACACTGGCTCCAACTAGCCTTTTCTATGACTTATTTGACACTCAAAATGTAGGATAAGACCTTTCTCTTTTGCTGATTCCTAGGATTAGGGTTGTCAAATGACCGTAAAACAACATCTACTAATTAATCAAAAGAAGGGAATTAATATCTTACTGAATAATGGCAAAAGAAAAGACATCTTAATAATTGAGAAAGCATTGTATCAACATTAGCATATTCCCTTTATAACATATGAGGAAAATCCTGAAAGTCAGTTCCCTTCCTTTTATTGGATTTATTATTATTATTGAATTAGGGCAAAAGCACAAAGTCCAGATACCTTGATATATTGAATCTATGAAGAGAATGAGATGCTCCAAATTTTGTGCCACACAATAAGTATGGTAGATTTCTTTTCTCTGGCCATAACGTTTCCTGTGTGTGCAACAGAGGATCGGCTGTGGACCTCCTCGTTTGTTGGAGCATATGCAGTATTGTTGAGCTCACCACACAGCTGTGGGGGGAAAATGTTGCTCACCCTAAGGTTATAACCCCCTTTCTCTAAATTACTGTTTACTGATGTGGGAGAAAAGGACTCCTGGCATTGCCCAATAATTACTCTTGGCACAGTTCAATAATTAATGAAGTGTTAAAAAGACACTGCTAAAGTTTGTGCATCTGCTATGGTGGGTGCGAAAGTACAAGAAATTCGCCTGCCTCGCCAAGTCAAAGACACACATGGCCTGGCCCAGCCTCCCAGGAGGGGACTCAGTTGGGAGTGAGCACAAGCAAATGAATTAGTGAAGGAGAGAAAGGGACTTACTATCAAGCTGTTTCTACCTTATTGAGAATAGAGAAGCCCAAGGTGGTAGAGATGTAATTTCTCAGACTTTCTTCCCCTGTGATTTATAGGTCGGTCCTTTAACTTGTGAAAAGAAATTTGTATGCAGAAATAACTACTCTCCTCTGTATTGGTTATAATATAATAGTTTTTAAATCAGCAATTTAGAATAATTTGATGATGATAATGCAACAAGGACAAGTAATTACTGCCACTAGTGTGGTATTTATCTCCCAAAGTTTTCAGAAGTTGCAGACTGGCTTTAGTCTAATGAATAAGATATCAAGAGTGCTTTTTTGGCTGCAAAATTAACAAAAGAAGGAATAAATATTATTTTTCCCTCAAAGGACCTAGTTTGGAAAAAGCCCAAGGATTAACTCTTTGTGCCTCAGTCTGATTTCACAGTGTGTCACCTCTTACACTTGTCCTCATCAATCACTGACATAGGGCCAGGCCTCAGACAGGCCTCCGGGCTTTCCCAGGAATCCCTGCTGCTTGGCTGGAAAGTCAGGTCCAGGCCAAGGATTTCTGAAACACAGCTCAGGTACAAGCTGACTCTAGCTTCAGGACGATTTCTTTCAGTAGAACATCTTTGCTAATAATATGTGGAACAGAAAAGAATGTTGCTGCTGCTGCTGCTGCTGCTGCTAAGTCGCTTCAGTCGTGTCCGACTCTGTGCGACCCCATAGGAGAATGAATTAGTGTCTTTTTATTCTCCCTCTTCTCTGTTCTCTCCCATTCCCAAGTTATTTAAATTCTAGTTCAGACTAAAAGGAATACATTTGACGAGTTCTGTTTTACTGAGTCTAGTTTTGTTGATGATATATTGACTATTCTTTTCTCTTTTCCTTTTTTTTCAGTGTTGTGTATATGCATTTCTTAATGGTCACAGTTTCTCTATGTGTCAGCTAAGGGGGAGTATAGGGCAAGCAGTAAACCTTAAGGAACTAAGGTACAGGCTGTCCTATTTTTCCCCCTCCTCTTTAATATGAAACTGGTTACAGGCACATTTTTTAAAACCTCTCAGCAGGAATTGCAAAGTTTTCCCGGTCATCACCTAGCAACAAAACCCAGCAAAACATTCGCAAAGCAGTTTTTGCAATGCAGCCATCACTGACTGGCAGAACTGACTCGTGGAAGGCTGAATTTGTAATGGAGGGGAATTGAATGCTTTCCTCTTTATTCAAGTAGAATGCTGAGATGTGCAGTCTGGATTCTGTTTGAACCAAATTAATGTACATTAAAGAATAAACCATAATGCCCATTGTGAATAGGAGATCCGAAGGATTCAACAGAATTTGATGATGAGCCAGTTCTTATTGAAACTATTTAAATTGAACTTTTAAAATAGTTGTTTTAAATAAAGCAATCTGAGATTGATATAACTATTCCTTTATTAGATAAAATATTCTGAGGACCTTTGGGTAGTATAAGAAACCTTAAGTCTATTGGATAATAAGTTCAGAACTCAACTGAAGATTTCTTAGCCTCATCTCTGAAAATAATGATAAAAATCCCCCTTCAGAAGGAGAGGAAATCTTCTTTGTCTGGCTTTGACTTCTACTCAGAGTTAGCAGCCAGACATAATACCTATTATCATTAAGAAAATATGCTACTCTGGAACTTGGCTGTAATATCCATTTGAAGGTCCATGCTGTGGGTCTTTTTCATTAGAAGTATAAGAACTTTACAACAAGATCCTTTTGCTTTGTCATGTACTTTAGAACCAAAATATTGGAAGCAAACACATTTTATTTCAATTGTTATTTTCTGTAGTAGCTATATGCAGACATTCAAATGTATCAAGTCAACGATCTGATTTTTACTACTCAGATAGGGCTTTCTGAGGGCTTCCCTGGTAGCTCAGCTGGTAAAAGAATCTGCTTTCAATGCAGGAACCCTGGTTCGACTCCTGGGTCTGGAAGATCTCCTGGAGGTGGGATAGGCTACCCACTTCAATACTCTTGGGCTTCCCTAGTGGCTCAGTTGGTAAAGAATCCTCCTGCAATAAGGGAGACCTGGGTTCGATCCCTGGGTTGGGAAGATCCCTTGGAGGAGAGGGCATGGCTACCCACTCCAGTATTATTGCCTGGAGAAACCCCATGGACAAAGGAGCCTGGTGGGCTACACTTCATGCGGTCACAAAGAGTCAGACACAACTGAGCAACTAAACACACACACACACACACACACACACACACACACGGCCTTCTAAATGCATATCTCTATTGATAACAGAGGAGGATTTTTAGCTCAATATTTCAGGCAGACAGCAAAAGGATTTGTTGAATGTGACAGAATCCTCACTTTACAATGAGAATTCTACAACGTTTATTCCACATACATACAATATGTGATGGAGGATACAGAGTATATTCTCATATCAGGCTTCAGCTTTTTATTACTGAGGAACTAGTGAGATTAGTAATTTGTGGGGAAACTGATCCCATTTAGATTCTTTTCTTTGTATCCACTAGTCTGGTTATTGTCCAAGGTACCAACTCAGCTTTCTGTCCACTATTGCTAATGACAGAATTTTTACTAATATATACGTTTGCCCATATCCTTGCACAAAATGGAGTTTTTAAGTACTGAGTTCCTTCCAGTTGATTTGTGTAAAAGGCTTTGCTTTCCTCCACTATGCTCTGTGAAATATTGGCTGTTTGCTTTATTTGTCCATCTCTCTTTAGGCTGAACTCTCTGATAATTTTCTCTCTTGTCACAATCAGCCCTTCTGTGGCTATGGGAGCAATCCTTGTTACACAAAGTAAAGTATGGTCTGAAGACTAGTGCATCAATACCTGGGGACTTCTTTTATATATACAGAATCTCAGGCTTTATCTAAGAACTACTGAATTAGAACCTGCATTTTAAGAAGTTGCCCAGGTGATTCACACACACACTGAAGTTTGAGGAAGATTGCAATCTTTTTGATTCAATGATTTGCTTCCTGTCAGGAGTACTAGCTGAAAATAGATCTTCCTTTCGATATTGCCTCTAAAACAGCATTAAACACTCCATATTCTCAATAGTACTGAGGTAAAATTAGAGGCCATACAAGGAGTAACAAAGAAATGTGAACAAAGATGTAGAGACTGCCCACATGCTAACTGGCATATGTAGCACAAACCAATGGTTCCACATGACCCAGAAGACAATCAGATAGTTTTCTCTACTCTGTATGTCTTGCCGTTACCCATTCTAGGGAAAACTCTACATTTTGTCTCACACTGTAGTTATTTTTCATGGTAGTTATATGACAATTCTCCCTCCAGATGAAAAATTTCTTGAGGCAGTGTATGTTTATATGCTTAAATATAATTACACATACTTACCCCCTTCACATCCCTAGCGCAAGAGCTCAACAAATGATGGCTGCATTAAACTGGTAACATTTCCAGTAGATACTGTATGTTTAAATGGGTTACAACACTGCTGTTCTAGGGAAAATGCATAGGAACTCAATAATGGCCTAACACGAAGCACTGAGAAGAAAGTGTGCCTTAGTGACCCTAGGCATTTGGATCACATTACCAGTGGTACAGTCTGGTTGAAATTAATCCAGTCAAGTACCAAAAAGGCCAGGTCTTCAAGTCAGTTATGAAAGATAGCATAATTTAGAGGCATCATTTTGATTTGGGGCCTACATGTTCATCCAAAATGATTGCAAAGAGTGAAGAATCTCTAAGAGTGGAGGAAATATTATCTTAAGGGTTTTATGAATTTATTAATCCTTCTGTTAAGAGGTGAGAAAAACCAGAATTGTAATCCAGGAGTATGAGGGGAAGAGGTCTGCCACACATGGATAAGACTGCTGCTGCTGCTAAGTCGCTTCAGTCGTGTCCTACTCTGTGCGTTGCCATTTCCTTCTCCAATGCATGAAAGTGAAAAGTGAAAATGAAGTTGTTCAGTCATGTCCGACTCCTAGCGACCCCGTGGATAAGACTAACACTTGTAAAATAATTTTATTTGCATTGAACATTGAAGAATGTATTATGCTTCTTTCAATATTAGTTACCACAAATGTGTAGATCTTTCAGTAGACTTGTTGAGTGTAGAAAACTTCTAAAATTTAATCCAATTCATTTTCCAATTCCTGATTTATCCAATAGATTATACAGATGAAGTGCTAACATTTTAGGAGTATAGAATGGCCTATTTATATTTCTACAAAGTTTTACAGTATGTGAAGGGTAATACAACTCAGTCACAGTGCTCTCACATCTAGGTTTATATGATATATTAGCAATTTGAATTGGTAGTGGAAAAATTAGAAATGAAAATTTTGTTATGTACATGTTAGGAACCCATACTGGGAGAAAGAAACTAAGCATAAACAAGCAGATTGGCCTCACTTCAAGGTAAAAAGCAAGAGGTAAGATAACAATTAGAGGCTTCTATGAATGATTGAATACATCACCCTAAAAACTGAGATGACCAGATGAGAATTTTTATCCTGGTTTCATGAAGTATAAGTTTCTTTTATAGGAAGAGTTGTAGTTACAAAAAGGAGTAGTTAATAACATGTAAAAAAGCTGCACTAGTTTCAGCAGCACAAAATTTCACTTATAGCTAAAGGCAAATTTGTTACTTAATTAGTAATTCTGACACAGGTAAAGGGAAAGACAGCTGCTTTTCTAGGCATTTTATGCCTCACTGGTCCCCGGTAACCAGATGGTCTGTTGTTGTTGATGGATGAACCAGAGAAGTTGTGGGAGAGGATCCACCCCCTATCCTAACTCCTTGAAATAACAAACTTGGATTAGGAATTTCACAAGGAGTAGGTTTTCTTTTGTGGTCACCCCACCAGGGTGCAATGGGAAGAAGTGTTGGAGCTGAACCAATAACTGTGCCTTCTACCTTCCTCACAGCTTGTCTGGGGAGATCCTGAAGTTTGTAGGTAAATTAGCTGCTGAACATACTAGCTTTATTCTATTTAGAAAAGAGTCCCAATTACAGAACTATTCAATATTACACATATTTTTTAAAACTAAAAGAAATCCCATCATTTGTCTAGTATTTTGGAGTTTTCCACTTGCTTTTTCATATATTATTTACCATAAATATTAAATATATTTACCATATTATTTAATATGACCAAACCATCATATTAACTTTGTGGAGAAAGACAGGACTGGGATTGTTATTTCTATCTGTCAGGTTAAGAAACTGAGGTTCAGAAAGCTGGATTTAGTTCATCAAAGTCTGAAAAGCTAATTACAAACCTAGAACTAAAATCTAGTCTTTAGATTCCCATAATTACTGCTTATTCTAATTAATGCAAACATAAATGGGCAACAAATAGGTGAAATGATGATCAATCTCACTAGTAATCAGGGAAATACAAATTAATGTATCAATTTTTTATCATCAATTTGGTAAAAATTAAGAATATTAATATTCATTGTTGGCAAATATATACTGGTATTGATGTAAATAGATGCAGCTTAGAAATATTCATACTCAAAAGTATAACAATTATACTTCTAGTAATCTATCCTATAGAAAAACACATTTGTACATAAAGATGTATGTACAGTGATGCTGGTTATTTACATTATTAAGAAACTGCAAACAACTTTATTTATTTATTTTTTTGCAAACAACTTTAAAACCCATAATTTGGAAAAACCCCTTCAAGGAAAATAGATGCGGAAACAATGGAAACAGTGAGAGACTTTATTTTCTTGGAATCCAAAATCATTGCAGATGGTGACTACAGCCATGAAATTAAAAGATGCTTGCTCCTTGGAAGAAAAACTATGACAAACCTACACAGCATGTTAAAACACAGAGACATTACTTTGCCAATAAAGGCCCATATAATCAAAGCTATGTTTTTTCCTAGTAGTCATGTAATGTATATATGTTAATCCCAGAATCCTAATTTATCTCTCCTAATTTATATATGGTACTAATATATACACTACTATATATCCTGGAGGAGGAAATGGCAACCCACTCCAGTATTCTTCCCTGCAAAATCCAATGGACAGAGGAGTCTGGTGGGCTATAGTTCATGGTCACAAAGAGTTGAACATGATTGAGGACAAATGCATGCATTACATATAAAGCAGATAAACAACAAAGACTCATATATATATATATACACATGCACATATATATGTCTAAAGCACTTTGCTGTACATCTGAAAATTAACTTTAAAAACTTGGCTGAAGAAGAATAAATGCATCAACTATCAAACTGAAAAATGAATGTATTGGACAACATGGGGAATACAGTCAATGTTTTATGATAACTATAAATGAAGTGTAAACTTTAAAAATTGTGAACTGCTATATTATTAACTTGTATTAATAACATATAATATTGCATAGCAACTATTTGTTGTTGCTCAGTTGCTCAGTCATGTCCAACTCTTTGCAGCCCCATGGACTGCAGCACGCCAGGCTTCCCTGTCCTTCACCATCTCCCAGAGCTTGCTCAAACTCATGTCCATTGAGTAGGTGATGCCATCCAACCATCTCATCCTCTGTCATCCCCTTCTCCTGTTGCCTTCAATCTATCCAAACATCAGGGTCTTTTTGAATGAGTTGGCTTTTCATATCAGGTGCCCAAAGTATTGGAGCTTCAGCTTCAGCATCAGTCCTTCCAATGAATATTCAAGGTTGATTTCCTTTAGGATGACTGGTTTGATCTCCTTGCCATCCAAGGGACTATCAAGCACCATCTCCAACACTGAAGTTCAATAGCACCATTTCTTTGGTGTTCAGCCTTCTTTATGGTCCACTTCTCACATCCATACACAACTACTAGTAAAACCATAGCTTTCGCTATACGTACCTTTGTTGGCAAAGTAATGTCACTGCTTTTTAATATGCTGTCTAGGTTGGTCATAGCTTTTCTTCCAAGGAGCAAGCATCTTTTAATTTCATGGCTGCAGTCACCATCTGCAGTGATTTTTGGAGCCCAAGAAAATAAAGTCATAGTGACTATACTTCAGTTAAAAATATATATAAAGAATACAATATTTTCCAAGGACTCACCTCTATGAGATGTTTTTTCTATTTTGATTATCCTATGTAACCCATGGGATGGTAAATTTTATAAATGTTTTATAATACTTTAAAAATAGACTAATCTAGAAAAATTTTCTGATCAAGAAAATTAAAAGGTTGAGGTACAAATTGAAATAATACTGAGGTCAAAAGAAATACAATTACAGAGATTAAAAAAAATTTGTTCTAATACAAATAGCTTTAAATCAATAATTGAAATTTTAAATGAAGTGAATGAGTTTTTAGAAAAATGTTAATTATCAGAATTGATTCAAGTATAAATGAAAAACTAAGTAATTCACTAACTCTTAAAGCTTTAAATAGATAGTAATCTCCAGTGCCCAACATTCCCATGTGCACTTAATCCAAAATTCACTAGGCTCTGATAATTTTCCTAAAGCTTCATCATTCAAAGAGAAGATCAGATTAGCCATTATACCACCCCAGAGATTTCTGTGTTATGATGGGTGAACAATGTACATTAAAAAAAATATATGACTGGAGGTGAAAATTTAGGAGCTCCTACACTTTCAATACCAAATTCCCAGGCCTCCTGAATTTCCTAGTTCCATGCTTTCTACCCCAATTCTTTGCCAAAATCTTCTGTAAAATCCTCTAAAATACACTCCATTACAAATGGTTGTTATTAATAGTAACCACTGAGTAGCTGGGATGATCCTTAAATGACAAAATGTTAAGCATCAACTTAAAGGGGAATAGAGGGCTTTCTCCAGATGCCAGTAATCAGTATTGATTTCCTCTTCAATGTGAGAATCAGTTGGTTAACAAAAAATAAAATCAGAGGTTAAAAACATTGACCATGTACCCATTTATTAGGCATTTTTTTTCTAATCACTGAAAAAATGATTAGCACATTAATTTCCAGAATTAAGCATTAGGTTTTAAAGTACCTGGAAATATGCAGGAAAATCCATTTCGGAATCAATATGCCAATCTCCACTTTTCTTCTAAGTAGTCACATCATTAAATGTGGATACTAAGGAACCAACAGTTAGAACCGGACATGGAACAACAGAATGGTTCCAAATTGGGAAAGGAGTATGCCAGGTTGTATATTGTCACCCTGCTTATTTAAGTTATATGCAGAGTACATCATGCAAAATACCAGGCTGGATGAAGCACAAGCTGGAATCAAGATTGCCAGGAGAAATATCAATAACCTCAGATACACAGATGACATCACCTTTATGGCAGAAAGCGAAGAACTAAAGAGCCTCTTGATGAAAGTGAAAGAGGAGAGTGAAAAAGTTGGCTTAAAACTCAACATTCACAAAACTAAGATCACGGCATCCAGTCCCACCACTTCATGGCAAATAGATGGGGAAACAATGGAAACTGACAGACTTTATTTTTTTGGGCTCCAAAATCATGGCAGATAGTGACTGCAGGCATGAAACTAAAAGATGCTTGCTCCTTAGAAGAAAAGTTATGACCAACCTAGACAGTATATTAAGAAGCAGAGACATTACTTTGCCAGCAAAGGTCCGTCTAGTCAAAGCTGTGGTTTTTCCAGTAGTCATGTATGGATGTGAGAGTTGGACTATAAAGAAAGTTAAGTGCTGAAGAATTGATGCTTTTGAATTGTTGTGTTGGAGAAGACTCTTGAGAGTCCCTTGGACTGCAAGGAGATCCAACCAGTCCATGCTAAAGGAGATCAGTCCTGAATATTCATTGGAAGGACTGATGTTGAAGCTGAAACTCCAATACTTTGGTCACCTCATGCGAAGAACTGACTCCTTGGAAAAGACCCTGATGCTAGAAAAGATTAAGCAGGAGGAGAAGGGGACAACAGGGAATGAGATGGTTGAATGACATCACTGACTCAATGGACATGAGTTTGAGCAAGCTCTGGGAGTTGGTTTTGGACAGGGAAGCCTGGCATGCTTCAGTACACGGGGTTGCAAAGAGTCAGACATGACTGAGTGACTGAACTGAAAAATTACTCTAGCAGCATGGATAGAGCATGTCTCCTGATTGCTTCATCCAATACTTTGGGTACATTATACAATGAAGTAGTGTCATAGTGGTTTGATATCATGGTAAAATGGGATTAAGAAAAACCACCATGAATATAAGAGAGTTCTTAGGGATTATTAAAAAGAAAGGAGACGCCCTCCTTCCCACATTTTCCTTAGTGAAAAATATTGATAACCTTCTGATTTCCAGTTCTACAAAAATGGGAAACGTGGCATTGGAAAGCATAAAATTCATAATTTCTAGAGGTATACTCTTGATTGTATGTAGTCTGAATGAAAGCAGGGTGTGTATTGAATCATTTAAAAGAAACTTGAAATTACGTACTTCAAGCACATCTTTCAATGGTCTACTTTTGTCATTACAGTATTAACAAAAGGCTCTGTGGATGCTGATAGTTGTATCTACCTATTTTCTTGGGAAGAAAAATCTAAAATGAAAAGAGCCAACAAAAGACTATAAGATGGAAGGTGATTGTTGTGAAGGAAATGTCCTGGATTTTTCTCTTTAACCTGTTGCCAAGGGGCCCAGAACCTAGCTTACACAAAATCTTTCCTGAATATATCATTGCTAATTACCCTAATCACAAATAGGGAAGACATGCAAATCTTTTTTAGACATTATGTACAATCAGGAAGTATATAAGATCAAATTGAAAATGAAATACTGTTGACTGAATAAAATAAATAAAGCATATATTTCCTGAAAATGGATATGCATGATGAAGGTAAAAATAAAATGAATAGGTCACCTAAAGTGGAATAGATGAAAGAATACTTAGAGTTCATAGGAAGTTTTCCTTGCAAAAAGATCAAACAATAGTTGAAAGTATATTTAAAAGCTGCATTGTGGTAAAACTTCTATTCTAAAGTTCTTTGGCTATTTCATTTAAAAACACACATTAGCTGTTAGGTTAGCATCAAATATGGAAATGTCAAAATGACCACGGTCTCAGTAAGGATGAAAGGAAAATCAGGGACTTGTTGTAAAAGCACATCATTAACTGTACTTGCACCTCTGGTTCATTGGCCTTGAGAATATAGGTCTTTTTCCTTTACCTGCACAGTCAGTTTTTACCCTCTGGGAAAATGAACCCTTAATGTTTGACTAGGTGTGTCTGGGAGATTTTCTTTTGAAGATATTATGTTCCATTGTAATGAGGTCTTAATTGGATCTATCTCACTCATTCTCAGATCATCCTGGACATCTTTCAAAAAATAGATTTCCTTTTAAACAATGGTATCATAAAGTAACCACAACAAAAACAAACCTATATAGCAAGATTCATTTTGCAAATTTTAATAACTATGGTTTAATTTTTAGAAATCATCTAATTTTTCTTTACTTTAAGGAGGCAAAATAGGAAAATCAACCAACTTACACTGATTTGAATACACCAATAATTTGTTTCTCTCTGCTGCTTTATATAGATCTAAAAGGACAAGAAGTAAATATATATCTTGGATAAACTATGTTGGATTATATGTCATGCTCAAAAGACTTCTAGGTTTATTATGACAATATATTCAGGTTTGAAATTTTCTTCTCTTTGGGTTCTTCTCTCAACTCTGACCATATGTTTGGTATCTGGGGTGAGAAATTAACCTATGCTTCTCCTCTGAATACATCTTTAATATTTTGATTAATTTATTTGGCACAAGCTTCTTGATGGGAAGTTCTGCATTTATCTAAAATTGTGTATTTTCAGTGATTTAAAAAAATGAACTATAGATACCGATACCTTGATGTATAATATGCATCTCTCATTCCCTCTTGTACTTTCTTACCCCTTCTATGTTGATTTTGCTCTGCAGCAACAGATGAAACAAGGTCATAACACCATCAAATCAATTTCTTCCCAGTTACCCTGCCACTTGCCTAGTATTTTTATTCATTGGAAGTGGGATAACAAATGCAAGATTTTAAAAAAGGCATTTTAAAGTAGCAGTAATTTATTCACAATTCAGACTCTGGGTTCTTTTAAAATGTAAAGCTCACCATCTGATACACAGAGTGCATGACAGATATGTCACTTTCCTAAGTTGTGTTCTAAGAAAACCTACACTTGTTTTAATTGGCCCTCCCTCTTTGACTGATTTGAAGGTTGCTACACATACCCATGATGAAATGACATGACAAGAGCTTTCTAGGAATGCTGGTGCTGCAAGTGTATGTAACAGATTATTTTAGGGCAATTTTTAAAGATAATGAGTGAAAATAAGAAAAAGAAATGAAACAATTTAGGAATAAAAACAATTTATTGAGCACCTACTTTGTAAACATTTTCCATTTAAATGACCTTATAAAGTATGTATTATTACCTTTTTTCATAGCTCAAGAATCAGAGGCACAGAGAGGTTGAATAACACATGCAATAGTCTCCAACCTCTTTGGTACCAGGGACCCACTTTGTGGAAGACAGTTTTTCCACAGGCCAGGAATGGCGGGGATGGTTTCAGGATGATTCAAGCACATTATATTTATTGCGCACTCTATGTCTAATCTAATGCTGCTGCCAATCTGACAGGAGTATTGGTTCACGGCCCAGAGGTTGGGGACCCCTAGCATGAAAGACAGCAAAGGTTGGGTTAAAACCCAGGTATATCTGACTCTGGAGCTCAGACTTATTCCATATAACAGATAGGAAAGCAGTGACACATTTTGTTTTTATCAATCGAAAAGTCGTGTGCATCAACCCATTCTCTGTCATTGGCTCCTGCTTCTTCCAAATAAGTCAGCAAGGATAGGAATAATAATTTGAGTAGATCAGCCTGATTTTGAAGAATGGATTGCTGTGCCAGCACTCACTATATGGTTTTTCTGGTTATCATGTATAGATGTGAGAGTTGGACCACAAAGAAGGCTGAACACCAAAGAACTGATTGTTTTGAACTGTGGTGTTGGAGAAGACTCCTGAGAGTCCGTTGGAGGGCAAGGAGATCAAACCAGTCAATCCTAAAGGAAATCAACCTTGAATATTCATTTGAAGGAATGGTGCTGGAGCTAAAGCTACAATACTTTGGCTACTTGGTGTGAAGAATCGACTCACTGGAAAAGGCCCTGATGCTGGGAAAGATAGAAGGCATGAGGACAAGGGGATGGCGGAAGATGAGATGGTTGGATGGCATCACTAACTCAATGGACATGAGTTTGAGCAAGTTTCAGGAGATGGTGAAGGACAGGGAAGCCTGGTGTGCTGCAGTCCATGGGGTTGCAAAGAGTCAGACGTGACTGAGCGACTGAACAACAAAAACAATAATGATGTTAAAGAATGTTCTAGCTTCATTTTTCAAAGTGTCTGTCCAGTTTTCCCAGCACCATTTATTGAAGAGACTGTCCTTTTCATTGTTTTAGTCTTGCCTCCTTTTTCATAGATTAATTGACCATAAGTGCATGGGTTTATCTCTGGGCTTTCTATAGTGTTTGACTGATCTATATTTCTACTTTTGTGCCGGTACCATACTGTTTTTTCCCTACACTACATGGCATGCAAAATCTTAGTTTCCCAACTAGGGACTGAAGCAGTGCCCCCTGCAGTGCAACAGTGAAGTCTTGATCACTGGACTACCAGGGGAGTCTCATACTGTTTTGATGTAGCTTTGGAGTATAGTTTGAAGTCAGGGAAACTGATTCCTGCAGCTCCATTTTTCTTTCTCAAGATTGCTTTGGCTATTTGAGGTCTTTTGTATCTCCATATAAATTTTAAGATTTTTGAATCTAGTTCTGTGAAATATTCCATTGGTAACTTGATAGAGATTGCATTAAATGTGTAGATGTCTTGCATAGTATAGTCATTTTAACAATATTGATTCTTCCAATACAAGAACGTGGTATATGTTTCCATGTGTTTGTGTCATCTCTGATTTCCTTTATCAGTATCTTATAGTTTTAAAAGTACAGGTCTTTTGTCTCCTTGAAAGTGAAGTGAAGTGAAAGTGAAGTTGCTCAGTCATGTCCAACTCTTTGAGACCCCGTGGACTGTAGCCCACCAGGCTCCTCTGTCCATGGGATTTTCCAGGCAAGAATACTGGAGTGGGTTGCCATTTCCTTCTCCAGGGGATCTTCCCGACCCAGGGATCGAACCCAGGTCTCCTGCATTGCAGGCAGATGCTTTAACCTCTGAGCCACCAGATAGGATTATTTCTGGGTATTCTTTTTGATGAGATGGTAAATGGGATTATTTCTTTACTTTCTTTTTCTCATCTTTTGCTGTTAGTGCATAGAAATGCAAGAGATTTCTATGTATGAATTTTGTATCCTGCTACTTTAACAAATCCATTGATGATATCCAATAATTTTCTGGTAACATCTTTAGGATTTTCTGTGTATAGTATCACATCATCTGCAAACTGTGAGTTTTACTTTTTCTTTTCCAATTTTGATTCCATTCCTTTTCCTTCTCTGACTGCCATGCCCAGGACTTCCAAAACTATGTTGAATAAAAGTGATGAGTTGACATTGTTGTCTTGTTCTTGATCTTAGAGAAAATCCTTTCAGTTTTTCACCATCGAGTATGATGTTAGCTGCAGGTCTGCTATGGTGGTGATGATGATTTAGCCACTAAGTCATGTCTGACTCTTTGTGACCCCATGGACTGTAGCCCTAAAGGCTCCTTCTGTCTATGGGTTTTTTGAGGCAAGAATACTGGAGTGGGTTGCTATTTCCTTCTCCAGGGGATCTTCCCCACCCAGGGATTGAACCTGGGTCTCCTGCATTGCAGGTGGACTCTTTACCAACTGAGCCACCAGGGAGGCAAGGTCTGCCATGTATGGACTTCATTATATTTAGGTATGCTCCCTCTATGTTCACTGTCTGGAGAGTTTTTTTTTTTTTAATCATAAATGGGTGTTGACTGTTGTCAAAAGCTTTTGCACCTATTGAAATGATCATATGTTTTTTATTCTCCAATTTGTTAAGGTAGCATATCACAGTGATTGATTTGTGGATATTGAAGAATCCTTACATCCCTGGGATAAATCCCACTTGACCATGGTATATTATCCTTTTAATGTATTGTTTGATATGGATTGCTAGTATTTCATTGAGGATTTTTGCCTCTATGTTCATCAGTGATATTGGCCTGTAATTATCTTTTTTTTGGTGGTACAGTTGTCTGGTTTTGGTATTGAAGTGATGATTGCCTCATAGAAAGAATTTTGAAGTATTCCTTCCTCTGCAATTTTTTCAAGTAGTTTTAGAAGGATAGGTGTTAATTCTTCTGTAAATGTATGGTAGAAGTTACCTGTGAAGCCATCTATGCTTTTGCTTGCTGCGAGTTTTTAGTCACAGTTTTTGTTTCGGTACTTATGATTGGTCTGTTCATATTTTCTATTTCTTCCTGATTCAGTTTTGGAATACTGTACTTTTCTAAGAAATTTTCCATTTGTTACAGGTTGTACATTGTATTGGAATATAGTTGCTTGAGGTAATTTCTTGTATTTCCATTGTGTCTGTTGTAACTTGTGCTTTTTCATTTATAATTTTATTGATTTGAGGCTTCTCCATTTTTTCTTGATGAGTCTTGCTAATGGATTATTAATTTTGCTTATCTTTTCAAAGAACAAACTTCTACTTCCATTGATCTTTTCTATTGTCTTCTTGGTTTCTATGCCGTTTATTTCTGCTCTGATCTTTATGATTTCTTTCCTTCTGCTAACTTAGGGCTTTGTTTGTTCTTCTTTAGTTGCTTTAGATGTAAGTTTCCATTGTATATTTGTGATTAATATTTTTGTTTGTTTTCTGAGTTGACTGCTAAAGTTTGCTATGAACTTTATCCTTAGAACTGCTTTTGCTACATTTCATAGGTTTTGGATCATTGTGCTTTCATTTTGTTTCTAGTTTTTTTTTTTAATTTCCTCTTTGATTTCTTCAGTGATCCATTGGTTATTTAATAGCATATTGTTTTGCCTCCAAGTGTTTGTGTTTTTTAGTTTTTTTTATAATTGATTTCTAATCTCATAGTGTTGTGATCATAAAAATGCTTAACATGATTTCAATATTCTTAAATTTACTGAAGCTTGCTTTATGGCCCAGCATGTAATCAATCCTGGAGAACATGCCATGTGCACCTGAGAAGAATGTGTATTCTGCTGCCTTTGGATGGAATGCTCTGTAAATACCAATTATGTCCATCAGAACTTCCCTGGTGGCTCAGATGATAAAGAATCCACCTGCAGTGTGGGAGAACTGGGTTTGATCCTTGGGTTGGGTCCATCCAGTATAAAGTGTTATTTAAGGCTTGTGCATTCTTATTAATTTTCTATCTGGATGATTAATTGATGAAAGTGGGATTTAAAGTTGCTCACTATGATTGTGTTATTGTCAGTTTCACCCTTTATGGCTGTTGGTATTTGCCTTACATATTGAGGTGCTGCATATATACTTACAATTGTTATATCTTCTTCTTCTTTGACTTATCCCTTGACCATTATGTAGTGTCTTTCTTTGTCTCTTATAACAGTCTTTATTTTAAAGTCTAGTTTGTTTGAATATGGGTACTGCTACTCCAGCTTTCTTTTGATTTCCATTTGCACAGAATACCTTTTTCCGTTCTGTCATTTCAATCTGTATGTGTCCCTAGATCTGAAGTGGGTCTCTTGTAGACATACATGGGTCCTTTTTGGTATCCACTTATCCAGTCTATGTCTTTTGGTTGCAACAGTTAATCCATTTACATTTAAGGTAATTATCAATATGTATATTCTTATTGCCATTTTGTTAATTGTTTTGGATTTGTTTTCATAGGCTTTTTTTTTTCTTCCCTTCCTCTTTTGCTCTCTTTTTTGTAATTTGATGACTAAATTTAGTGATAAGTTTGGATTCTTTTTTCTTCTTGTGTGTGCATCTATTGTAGATTTTTGATTTGCTATGATATAGTTTTGATTTGTTACAATGAGATTTTGATATCAGATCAGATCAGATCAGTCGCTCAGTCGTGTCCGACTCTTTGCAACCCCATGAATCGCGGCACGCCAGGCCTCCCTGTCCATCACCAACTCCCGGAGTTCACTGAGACTCACGTCCATCGAGTCAGTGATGCCATCCAGCCATCTCATCCTCTGTCATCCCCTTCTCCTCTTGCCCCCAATCCCTCCCAGCATCAGTCTTTTCCAATGAGTCAACTCTTCGCATGAGGTGGCCAAAGTACTGGAGTTTCAGCTTTAGCATCATTCCTTCCAAAGAAATCCCAGGGCTGATCTCCTTCAGAATGGACTGGTTGGATCTCCTTGCAGTCCAAGGGACTCTCAAGAGTCTTCTTCAACACCACAGTGCAAAAGCATCAACTCTTTGGCGCTCAGCCTTCTTCACAGTCCAACTCTCACATTCATACATGACCACAGGAAAAACCATAGCCTTGACTAGACGAACCTTTGTTGGCAAAGTAATGTCTCTGCTTTTGAATATGCTATCTAGGTTGGTCATAACTTTCCTTCCAAGGAGTAAGTGTCTTTTAATTTCATGGCTGCAGTCACCATCTGCATATAAACAAGACTATTTTAAGTTGCTGGTCTTTTAATTTCATATGTATTTCTAATATCCTCCATTTGTGCTTTCTTTCTACAATTGCTGGTTTTAATATCACATTTGTGTGCACATGATTTCCTACCTTTACCGAATGTTTGCCTTTACTGGGGAGCTTTTCCATTCATAATTTTCCCCTTTATAGTTGTGGCTTTTTGTTTTCTGTTTAGAGAAGTTCCTTTAATATTTGTTGCAAAGCTGGTCTGATGGTGTTGAATTCTCTTAACTTTTGCTTGTTTGTAAAGTTTTTGATTTCTTCAACAAATCTGAATGAGAGCCTTGCTAGGTAGAATATTCTTGGTTGTAGGTTATTCCCTTTCACCACTTAAATATGCTGTGCCACTCTCTTCTGATCTACAGAGTTTCTGCTGAGAAATCAGCTGATAATCTTATGGGAGTTTCCTTGTATTTTATTTGTTGCTCTTCCTTTGTTGTTTTTAGTATTTCTTTTGTCTTTAGTTTTTGTCACTTTGATTACAGTAAGTCCCCTACATATGAACCTTTAAGTTGTGAACTTTCAAAGATGCAAATGTGTGTTCCATCAATATCAGTACAAGGAAAATTGTAACTTGCCCTCTGTCTCCTATTGCTGATGATCCTTCAGCTCTACCATCTCCCACTTCCTCTCCCTCCTCCAGTCAGTAACTCTTGCCTATTCACTCGATGCCAGCCCCTGTCTGCCATATGTTGTTCTGTACTATTGTACTTTTCAAGGTACTGTACAGTAAGATTAAAAATGTTTTCTTTATTTTTTGTGTTTGTTTTTTATGTATTATTTGTGTGAAAGGTATTATAAACCCATTAGAGTACAGTACTTTATAGCTGATTGTGTTAGTTCTGTACCTAGGCTAACTCTGTTGGGCTTACAAATTGCACTTATGAATGTACTCTCAGAATGGAACTCATTTGTGTGTAGGAGACTTGTTGTACTGAGACAACGGAGCCTTATGTGTCTCACATGTCTCTTCTTGGGTTTATCCTGCCTTAGACTCTGTACTTCCTGGACTTGGGTGACTTGTTTTCCTTTCCCATGTTAGACAAGTTTTCAGCTATTATGTCTTCAAATATTTTCTTAGGCCCCATCTCTCTCTCTTCTCCTTCTAGGACCCCTATAATGCAAATGTTGCTGCATATAATGTCTCAAAGTTCTCTTAGACTGTTTTCATTTCTTATCATTCTTCTTTCTTTATTCTGTTCCATGGCAGTGATTTCCACCATTCTGTCTTTCAGGTCCCTTATCCATTCTTCTGTCTCAGTTATTCTGCTATTGATTCCTTCTAGTGTATTTTTCATTTCACTTATTATATTGTTCATCTATGTTTGTTCTTTATTTCTCATAGGTCTTTGTTAAACATCTTTTGCATCTTCTCAATCCTTGCCTCCGTTCTTTTTCTGAGGTCTCAGATCATCTTCACTATCATTATTCTGAATTCTTTTTCTAGCAGGTTGCCTATCTTCACTTCATTTAGTTCTTCTGGGCTTTTATCTTATTCCTTCATCTGGGACATATTCCTCTGTTGTCTCATTTTGTCTAACTTCCTGTGATTTCACTTTCTGTTCCACAGGCTGCAGGACTGTAGTTTTTCTTGCTTCTGCTCTCTGTCCTCTGGTGAATGAGGCTATGTAAGATGCTTGTGCAGCCTTCCTGATGGGAGGGACTTCACTGATTGGTGGAACTAGTTCTTGTTTCTCTGGTGAGCAAGGCTGTGCTCAGGAAAACTTTATGTAGCCTGTCCATTGATGGGTGGGGCTGTGTTCCTGCCCTGTTGGTTGTTTGGCCTGTGGTATCCCAGCACTGGAGCCTATAGGCTGTTGGGTGAAGCTAACAGTGGCCTCCAGGAGAGTTTACAACAATGAGTACTTCCAGAACTGCTGCTGCCAGTGTCTTTGTCCCTGCAGTGAGTCACAACTCCTTCTCCTCCCTTGCTTCCACAGGAGACCCTCCAATACTAGCAGGTAGGTCTGACTCGGTCTCTTATGAAGCCACTGTTTTTACCACCCTTGGGTTCTGGTGCACACAGGACCTTGTGTGTGCCCACCAAGAGTGGAGTCTCTGTTTCCCAGGTCCCATAGATCTCCTGCAATGAAACCCCACTGGTTACCAGAGCCCAGATTCTTTGGAGCTCCCTCCTTTCTTTTGCTAGATACTCAGGCTTGGAAGCATGACGTGGGGCTCTGATCTTTCACTCCTATGGGAGGGACTCCATGGTGCCATTGCTGTCTAGTCTGTGGGTCACCCACCCAGTGAATATAGGATTTGAACTTATCACAATTGTGTCCCTCCTACTGTCATTGTGGCTTTTCTTTGTCTTTGGCTGTAGGGTATTTTTTGGTAGGTTTCAATGTTTTCTGTTGGATGGTTGTTCAGCAGTTAGCTATGATTTTGGTGTTTCTGTAAGGAGGGGTGAGTTCATAACCTTCTACTCCACCATTTTAAGCTTGAGCAGTCCAAAGAGTTAAGTTTAGAAAGGAAGAGAAAGAATGAAAAGAGGCAAAGATATGTGGTGAGATGGTCATGAGGATTTTGCTGTTGTTTTGCAATTCTATTCTGAGTTTGTGTCTCTACCATCATTCTGATTTATTGAGCATATACTATGTGATATAATGTGATAGAGGGAATCGTTTAGAAAGTAAACCTTAATTATTACATATTTATTTCATTAGACATTTTCATTAAGCTTTGATGTCTAAGACATTGTACTAGGCATTTAAAGTGAATCGTCCTTCACTTATTGAATGTGAATTTAAAGGAGGGTACATATTCTGGTCCCATTTATCAGAAACAACCCCACAACGGGCATGGAAAAGACAAATGAAGTAATTACCATTTATATTATTCATGACCCGCAGGGCATATATATCATGTAATCAAATGTATATACACCTTTTTTTTTTTTTTTCCCCCATTTGGGAAGCAAACCATCTCTCTTTTCCTTCTATAGACTTAATTGAAAAACTCTCTTCAGAATACTAAGAGAACCTGTAATTCAAGTGAAACTTTTAATAGATATGTAAGTTAGCTTCTCACATGAAGTCTGATAAAAAATTTATAGAAAGTGGGCAATAAACTTAATAAGGTGTTATATTAATTTGCAGAATAAATATTAGTACAGTGCATGAACCTAAATGACAGCAACAAATTATAAAGCTTAGCATGCAATTAATCAGTAACTGAACACTATATAGAGAGAATATGCTCATTCTTAGATCAGTCAAAGAGCAGCTATTTGGTGTCAGAGCCACCATTTGAACTAATGACACCTTAAACTTATTTTTAAACATTCTGTCATGCAATACCTACACTTTATGAGTGTTTTCAGCTCAGTCTTTTAGCATATGTTGTACATGCTAATGTGTTCTCAAGGCAGGATGGTCCTAATGACCAAGAAGTAATGGTCATATATATGCTCAAGTGAATTTTCTGATGTCAAATTTATGAACAGTAATAATAACAGTACATCTCCAAGTAATTAGCAGGCTAACATTATCTTAGATTTCAAACATAGGAACTAAAAAATGCCTGAAACTTGCCAGTTAATTGATCCTTCTGCCATGAAAGCTTTTTAAAAATTCTTAATTATTTTATCAAATTTGAGTTTGAAGTATGTTTTCTGTTCTTTAAATCAAAGTGTTATTGTTACAGTCAGTTAAAAAAAGCCAGAGAAGTCACCTTGATGTAATTTTCTGATAAAAAGTCTGATAAGTGCTTTTAATTAATTATCTTAAAATAAAAATAATATAAATACTGATGATCTTCAAAGCAGATTGAAGTTCTGAGGTTACTTTAAATTGACTAAAATGCTGTTTGTTAATGTGAATATTGATTAACGCAATAGATATTTCTGTTTTGTGCTGAAATGGAATAAACTTCAAAAAAACAGTTCATCTATTAAAATCAACTAATAAGAAAGAGGGAAAGAACTGTCCTTTACTAGGCATCTACTCTGAGATGCCTTACACATTTGATTTTATTTAATCATCACCATAACCAAATGAAGTAGGGACTCTCTCTACTTTACAGAAAAATAAACTGAGTCTCAGAAAGATTAAGTAACTTGATTAATATCCATAGCAAGGAAATAGCAGTGGGATTTATATTTTTTCCTAGTGATGTTAAGTATTCATTCCAGAAAAAGCACTGCCTATCTAAAAAGATAACACTAAAATAACCAAAGGAATCAGTTCACAGCATCTTACTACTATTTCAGCACTATTCAGGTCTAACAACACACTGGAAGCTGATTATTATTAATTCATATATTACATATGAGGGGATGTAGGGGGTTAAATAACTAGTACAAGGCTGTACTATACAGTAGAGCCTGAATGTGAACACAAGTTTTTGGACTTTTTAAAAATTGGAGTATAGTTGCTTTACACTGCTATGTCAGTTTCTGCTGTACAGCTAAGTAAATCAGTCATATATAAACATGTGTCTCCTCTTTTCTGGATTTCCTTCCCATTTAGGTCACCACAGAGCACAGAGTAGAGTTCCTTGTACTATACTGTAGGTCTTCATTAGTTATCTCTTAATACATGAGGCTAAGTCACTTCAGTCGTGTCCGACTCTGTGTGACCCCATAGATGGCAGCCTACCAGGCTCCCCTGTCCCTGGGATTCTCCAGGCAAGAACACTGGAGTGGGTTGCCATTTCCTTCTCCAATGCATGAAAGGGAAAAGTGAAAGTGAAGTCGCTCAGTCGTGTCCGACTCTTCGCGACCCCATGGTCTGCAGCCTACCAGGCTCCTCCGTCCATGGGGTTTTCCAGGCAAGAGTACTGGAGTGGGGTGCCATTCCATGTCCTACCTATTGTAAATAGTGCTGCAATGAACAATAGGGTGAATGTATCTTTCTGAATTATGGTTTTCTCTGGGTATACACTCTGTAGTGGGATTGCTGGGTCATACAGTAGTTTTATTTTTAGTTTTTAAAGGAAACTCCATACTGTTTTCACCATAGTGGTTGGTTGTGTCAATTTACATTCCCACCAAACAGTGCAAGAGGGTTTCCTTTTGTCCACACCGTTTTCAGGATTTATTGTTTGTAGATTTTTTGATGGTGGCCATTTTGACCAGTGTGAGGTGATCACTCACTGTGGTTTTGAGTTGCTTTCCTCTAATAATTAGTGCTGTGGAGCATAGTTTCATGTGTTTATTAGCCATCTGTATATCTTCTTTGGAAAAATGTCTATTTAGGGCTTCTATCTGATTTTTGATTTTTTTTTTTTATGTTGAACTGCATGAGCTGTATGTATATTTTGGAGATTAATCCTTTGTCAGTTCCTTTGCTTGCAAATATCTTCTTCCATTCTGAGAATTGTCTTTATGTCTTGTTTATGGTTTCCTTTGCTGTGCAAAAGCTTTTAAGTTTAATAAAGTCCCATTTGTTAATTTTTGTTTTTATTTTCATTACTCTAGGAGGTGGATCAAAAAAGATCTTCCTGTAATTTATGTCAAAGAGTTTTATATTTTTCCTCTAAGAATTTTATATTGTCTGGCCTTACATTTAGGTCTTTAATCCATTTTGAGTTTATTTTTGTCTTTTAGAGAGTGTTGTAATTTCTTTCTTTTACATGTAGCTATACAGTTTCCCTGGATAAGGAAATGGCAACTCACTCCAGTATTATTACCTGAAAAACTTCATGGACAGAGGAGCCTGGCAGGCTATAGTCCATGGGCTCGCAAAGAGACTCAAAACACAACTTAGTGACTGAACAACAACAATATCCAGTTTCCCAGCATCACTTACTGAAGAGACTGTCTTTTCTTCTTAGTATATTCTTGCCTCCTTTGTCATAGATTAGGTGACCACAGGTGCATAAATAAAAGCCTATGACCACAGGTTTATCTCTGGGCCCTATGACCACAGGTTTATCTCTGGTCTTTCTATCCTGTTCCAATGATCTATATATCTGTTTTTTTGTGCCAGTACCATACTGTCTTGATTACTATAGCTTTGTAGTATTGTTTGAAGTCAGGGACCCTGATTCCTCCAGCTCCATTTTTTTTCCTCGATTGCTTTGGGTATTTGAAGTCTTTTCTGTTTCCATACAAATTACATATTTTTTGTTCGAATTCTATGAAAAATGCCATTGGTAATTTGATAGGGGTTTCCTTGAATTTGTAGATTGCTTGGGTAGTATAGTCATTTTCACAATTTTGATTCTTTCAATCTGAGAACATGGTATATCTCTCTATCTGTGTTTTCTTTAATGTCTTTCATTGTTATCTTATAGTTTTATGCATACAGGTCTTGCTTATTACTAGGTATTTATCCTTTTTGTCGCCATGGTAGATGAGATTGTTTCCTTAATTTCTCTTTTTGATCTTTCATTGTTAATGTATAGAAATGCAAGAGATCTCTGTGTATTAATTTTGTATCCCGAAACTTTATTTAAATTCACTGATGAACTCTAGAATTTTTCTGGTGGCATGTTTAAGATTTTCTATGTATAGTATCATATCATCTGCAAACAGTGACAATTTTATTTCTTTCCCAATTTTGATTCCTTTTATTTCTTTTTCTTCTCTGATTGCCATGTCCAGAACTTCCAAAACTATGCTGAATAATAGTGACAAGGATAGATACCCTTGTCTTGTTCCTGATCTTAGAGGAAATGCTTTCAGGTTTTCACCACTGAGAATGATGTTTGCTGTGATTTGTCATAAATGGCCTTTATTATGTTGAGGTATGTTCCCTCTCTTTCCACTTTCTGGAGACCTTTTATCATAAATGTGTCTTGAATATTGTCAAAAGCTTTTCCTGTATCTATTGAGATGATCATATAGTTTTCATTATATGGTATATCACATTGATTGATTTTTGGATGTTGAAGAATCCTTGCATTGCTGGGATAAATCCCACTGATCATAGTGTATGACCCTTTTAATGTGTTGTTGGATTTAGTTTGCTACTATTTTGTTCAGGATTTTTGCATCTATGTTCATCAGTGATAGTGATGCCACATCACCCTCATACCAAAACCAGACAAAGATACCACAAAAAAGGAAATTACAAGCCAATATCACTGATGAGTCTTTGTTTTTTACAAGGTTTTATTTTTTACAAGGTTGTGCATGTGATTCCAACTATCAATGTCATTTACCTCATCTACACATGTACAAATTGTACTCTTCTTTAAAGGCCAAGATAAATGACATCTTCTCCATGAAATCTCCTCCAGTCTTCCTAGTCTGAAGTACCCTTTCCTTTCTCTGAACTTCCACTGTATGTGTTTGTACTTCATTAGCATTTTTCACTATCTACAATAAAGTGTTATGCAACTGTTACATATTTTACATACTTTAAAATTATACGTCTATAAAATATATATTATACTTATTTGTCCCTTATTTTGCACTAACAGAGGGAAGAAGTGTCCCAGAATTAGGTATGGAAGCAAAGGGATGCCAGCTTTGGTTTACAAGCTATATATAGACGTTTACTGAAAGTTTATCATTTAAGTGGGGGTTATTTGTAAAATAATGGGAAGATTTTGTGGTCTTTGATGGCTGGTAATAGAGTTGCCCTTTCTATATGTAATTTTAAAAGTTGACATATATTAACTCTCTTGGTGAAAGAAATATTTATGTAAGTGAAAGGTTTCAAATCTGTGCATATATTTGAATGGGAAGAAAGGAATAATCTCCTGTATTCAAGGAGAAGAAGTTCAGAGTTCATGGTAGAAATAAGGAGAGAAAATTTAGTGTTGATATCAGATCTGATCTACTCATCGTTAGAAACAGGGAGCCTTTTGGTTCTATGTCTATGGAGTTATGCTACTCACTCCCCCATCAAGAAAGAATCTGCTTGAGAGTGTAATGAGCAGACAGCCTCCAGATGTTGCACCTTTGGGATCCTCTACAGTCTTCAGCTTCAAGCTCATGATCTTCTAGGCCTGCTCACAGCCAGTAACAGCCCAGGAGGGGTTCACCAAGTACTGCAGAGCCAGGTCATTTTGGCTCCATATGGACCTCTTCTAATCTTTGCTCTGGGCTTCCCCATTGCCTTGGCTGGGACTTTCTTGAGCTACTGCAGTTTGAGGCTTTTCCTACCCATCCCTCCTTCCTTTATTCTGTCCATTCACAAGTGACAAAACAGCACTGTGATACAAAGGCTTTTCCTTCCTATTCTTCACAGCAATTTATTTCCCCTAATACATTCCTTGCATTTCTAAGTCCATCCCTGTATTTGCTTCCAGGAGTACCTGAATCTACACAGCTTCACACTATCACGTTGAGCAACCATCATGGCAAAATTGGATTTGAGTACCCACAAGACTTGAATTCATTCATCTATTCAACTTATTTTAAAAATATTTTTGAGCATTAACCATGTGACAAGCACTTTTGTTCTAGAAACTAGTCATATAGGAATGAACAAGGCAGACAAGACTTATGCTTTGAATAGAATCTACATTTATAAGGAAAGCAATTAAATGATTATTGTTTCTCACTTATGTGTTATTTCATAAGGCTATGTAGCTCATGAGTATTTCCCAATTCTTAGCAACTTGATGTCTCAGAAGGTTTCTTTATGTCCTTCCTCTCTTTCTGTCCCTCCTGTACCCTCTCCCTCCTTCCTTTACTTCCTCCCTCCTCTTTCTTTCCTTCCTTCCTCCTTTCTCTCTTCCTTCCCCCCCTCTCTCTCTTACTTTTCTTTCTCCCCCTTCTCTCTTTCCTTTAAATTTTTTTCTTCCCTCCTTCCTTCCATCAGAATAATTACTAATATATGTTGCTAATGAAAGAAAACCTATAGGTGGTAGTAGATTTGGAGGCCACACCTTAATTTCAGTGCAGGCAAACCATATTTCAACTTGGACAAGATTAAGGATCCATTGTCGACACAGGACCGAGGAAAAGAAGGGAAAAGTCTGGGCTGTCGAAATATTGGTTGGCTGCTGGTTTGAGTTGATATTGGAGGGTTTGGTTTCTTTCATATTCCAGGGAATTTTGCATGTAAAAATATACTCAACACCATCTATATCTTTTTTTTTATTGCCAAATTTGTATTGTCATGAGGACGGATCAATTGGTAGACTCTTTTTCTAGTTGGTTATTATCTGTGGCCACTGGGGTTTTTCCTTGTTGTTGGTACTGTAATTACCTTTTATGGATCTATTTGACTTAAGTTTCCTGTGCTCTCTCTTTTTTGTACACACAGAAACAAGTACATAGCTGTACATTAAACATACACATAAACTTACAGAAGAAAAAATATTCACTTGCACCTATATTTTACTACTTATTAACATAAATAAAATACCATCTTTGCATTAAAACTACTTTTGTACACCATTTATTTATCTATTCTTACTTCAAAACATGAAACCCACTGGAAAATTCACCACTATAATTAGAAATAAGCTAAACTCTCTTGGAATATTTTCTGTGTGAATCTATATTGCTTCTAAAAGTAATAATAGATTGCTCTTACAAGTTCCCCCATGCAGTTAGCTTACTATACATTACTATCCTTTTGGTTAATGTACAACATTCAAAAAAAATTTTTTTAACTGAAAGAGTTCTTTCCAATAAGAATAATGTTACAAAATAATAGTTCTAAAAATACTCATTACAAATGAAGGGGCAAATAGATACATTGCTTTGAATATCACCATTATCAAAAGTACTAGAAAAGGTCTACAAAAAGGTGTAGACACCCTGTTGAAGAGCCTCTAGATGCAGAATTCTTTGCTCTGGGATATCCAGCTGAATTCCACTTTCATAATATTTTATTATGAAATCTGATTTAATTCAGATGACTACTACCTACTACTGTAGGCAAGAATCCCTTATAAGAAATGAAGGAGCCCTCATAGTAAAGTGTCCAAAATGCAGTACTTGGATGCAATCTAAATAATGACAGAATTGTTGCAGGAAGGGGGGCCCCTTCCAAGGACCGAAACTGGGCTCTTGTCTAACACTCGGAAATGAATTGTCCAAGGACACACATGTGCTGACAAAGCAAGAGACTTTATTGGGAAAGGGTACCTGGGTGGAAAGCAGTAGTGTAAGGGAGCCCAGGAGAACAGCTCTGCCATGGAGCTCACAGTCTGCCATGGAGCTCACAGTTTATGGTGATGGGATTAGTTTTCAGGTTGTCTTTAGCCAATCACTCTGACTCAGAGTCCTTCATGGGGGTGTATGCCTTGTTCAGCCAAGATGGATGCTGGAGAAAAGGATTCTGGGAGGTGGTCGAACATGTGGTGTCTCCTTTTGACCTGTCCTGAACTCTTCTGGTTGGTGGTGGCTTATTAGTTCTGTGTTCCTTACCAGGACCTCCTGTTGTAAAGCAACACATGCAAATGGTCACTATGGTGCCTGGTCAGGGTGGATGGTATCAGTCAGTGTGCTTCCCCTAACGGAATGATCTGTGTTCATTTCCAAGGCAAACCATTCAATATCACAGTAATCCAAGTCTATGCCCCAACCAGTAATGCTAAAGAAGCTGAAATTGAACAGTTCTATGAAGACCTACAAGACCTTCTAGAACTAACACCCAAAAAAGATGTCCTTTTCATTATAGGGGACTAGAATGCAAAAGTAGGAAGTCAAGAAACACTTGGAGTAACAGGCAAATTTAGCCTTGGAGTACAGAATGAAGCAGGGCAAAGGTTAACAGAGTTTTGCCAAAAGAACGCACTGGTCATAGCAAACACCCTCTTCCAACAACACAAGAGAGGACTCTACACATGGACATCACCAGATGGTCAACACCGAAATCCGATTGATTATATTCTTTGCAACCAGAGATGGAGAAGTTCTATACAGTCAACAAAAACAAGACTGGGAGCTGACTGTGGCTCAGATCATGCACTCCTTATTGCCAAATTCAGACTTAAATTGAAGAAAGTAGGGAAAACCACTAGACCATTCAGGTATTAACTAAATCAAATATCCCTTACAAATATACAGTGGAAGTGACAAATAGATTCAAGGGATTAGATCTGATAGAGTGCCTGAAGAACTATGGATGGAGGTTCATGACATTGTATAGGAGGCAGTGATCAAGACTGCAAGAAAAAGAAATGCAAAAAGGCAAAATGGTTGTCTAGGAGGCCTTATAAATAGTTGAGAAAAGAAGAAAAGTGAAAGGCAAAGGAGAAAAGGAAAGATATACCCATTTGAATGCAGAGTTCCAAGGAATATCAAGGAAAGGTAAGAAAACCTTCCTTAGTGATCGATGCAAAGGAATAGAGGAAAACAAGAGAATGGGAAAGACTAAAGATCTCCTCAAGAAAATTAGAGATACCAAGGGAACATTTCATGCAAAGATGGGTACAATAAAAGACAGAAATGGTATGGACCTAACAGAAGCAGAAGATATTAAGAAGAGCTGGCAAGAATACACAGAAGAACTATACAAAAAAGATCTTCATGACCCAGATAACCATGATGGTGTGATCACTCACCTAGACCCAGACATTCTGGAATGCAAAGTCAAGTGGGTCTTAGGAAGCATCATTATGAACAAAGCTAGTGGAGGTGATGGAATTCCAGTTGAGCTATTTCAAATCCTAAAAGATGATGCTATGAAAGGGCTACATTCAATATGCCAGAAAATTGGGAAAACTCAGGAATGGCCACAGGACTGGAAAAGGTCAGTTGTCATTCCAATCCGAGAGAAGGGCAATACCAAAGAATGTTCAAACTACCACACAATTATACTCATCTTACATGCTAGCAAAGTAATGCTCAAAATTCTCCAAGCCAGGCTTCAACAGTATGTGAACCGTGAACTTCCTGATGTTCAAGCTAGATTTAGAAAAGGCAGAGGAACCAGAGATCAAATTGCCAACATCTGTTGGATCAGAGAAAAAGCAAGAGAATTCCAGAAAAAATCTACTTCTACTTTATTGATTATGCCAAAGTCTTTAACTGTGTAGATCACAACAAACTGTGGAAAATTCTTTAAGAGATGGGAATATCAGACTACCTTACCTGCCTCCTGAGAAACCTGTATGCAGGTCAAGAAGCAATACTTAGAACTGGACATGGAACAATAGACTTTCCCAAGTTGGGAAAGGAGTACATCAAGGCTGTATATTGTCACCCTACTTGTTTAACTTATATGCAGACTACATCATGCGAAATGCTCGACTGGATGAAGCACAAGCTGGAATCAAGATTTCCAGGAGAAATATCAATAACCTCAGATATGCAGATGACACCACCTTTATGGCAGAAATCAAAGAAGAACTAAAGAGCCTCTTGATGAAAGTGAAAGAAGAGAGTAAAAAAGTTGGCTTAAAACTCAACATTCAGAAACCTAAGATAATGGCATCTGGTCCCATCACTTCATGGCAAATAGATGAGGAAACAATGGAAACAGTGATAGACTATATTTTCTTGGACTCCATAATCACTTCCAATGTGACTGCAGCCATGAAATTAAAAGATGCTTGCTCCTTGGAAGAAAAGCTATGACCAACCTAGACATCATATTACCTTGTTGACAAAGGTCCTTCTAGTCAAAGCTATAGTTTTTCCAGTAGTCATGTACAGATGTGAGAATTGGACTATAATGAAAGCTGAGTGCCAAAGAACTGATGCTTTTGAACTGTGGTATCAGTGAAGACTCTTTAGAGTCACTTGGATGGCCAGGAGATCAAACCAGTCAATCCTAGTCCTGAATATTCATTGGAAAGACTGATGCTGAAGTTGAAGCTCCAATACTTTGGCCACCTGATGCGAAGAACTGACTACTTAGAAAGATTGAAGGCAGGAGGAGAAAGGAACGACAGAGGATGAGATGTTTGGATGGCATCACCGACTCCATGGACATGAGTTTGAGAAGGCTCCAGGAGATAATGAAGGACAGGGAACCTGGCATACTGCAGTCCATGGGGTTTCAAAGAGTTGGACACAACTGAGCAACTGAACTGAATTGATTATTTGATTAAAAACAAGACCCAGAGTCTCTTATAGCCAATACCTAGAACTATCATAATCTAATATTACCTCAAAAGTAAGTTTTTATTGTTCTAATTTATTCTCTTCTAAGACAATATTTTTTAACCATCTAGTACATTTTATTTGTTAAAGCACTTTCATGCATATTATATTTCAAGTTTTTGTCAGGGAGATAAAGTAATTAAATACGAACTTACAATTAAATCATTTATCATTTCTCTTCATATCATTAACCAAAAAAATATAATAGAAAAAGTGCAAAATCACAATAGCAATAAAATATTAAAGCATCTAGGAACTAACATATTGAATGCACAAGACCCTTAAAAAGTAAAGCTTTTAATAATAAAGATATTATAATTGGATACTCTTAATTAAAAAAAGGAATCTTGGCCCCACCTCACACCCTACACCTACACACACACACACTGAATTATAAATCTAAGTGTAAAATGCACTACAATGAAGCTTCTAAAATAATATAGGAGGGTTTCTTCATGAGCTTGAAAAATACTATCCATAAAGGAAAAAAAGATAAATCGGACCAAATTAAAATTAACAACCTTCTCTACATCAAAGCCCACCATTAAAAGAGTGAAAAGCCACAAATCAGAAGGTGGTAATACATATATTTGATAATGATGCATACCCAAAATATATAAAGTCCTACAGTTTAATGAGGCAAGACAATTCAACTCTAAAAAGGGTTAAATACTTAAATAGGCAATTTATAAAAGAAGAATGGTCATCAAACTGATAAGAAAGTGCTCAATTTCACTAATACCAGGAACATGCAAAATAAAACCATCATATGATATCACTATACACTTATTAAAATGGCTAAAATGCAAAAATAAGTGTTGATGAAGATGTGGAACAACTAGAACCCTCATGCTGGAGTGGTAAATGGGAACAACTATGATACAACTTAGGGATGAAACAACAACAAACCACTATTTTGGAAACTTCTGGCAGTGTCTAGTAAAGCTGACTACAGGCAAACTAGAGCAAAGGCAAACTCCACAACTGCGCACTTTTAGTCATAGACCCAACAGAGATACATACATTTTTTTCACCAAAAGATATTTACAAGAATGTTCATAGCAGCACTATTCTTAGTAGTCCCAAACTGGAAACAACCCAAATATATATCACAATGGGTAAATTGTGGTATATTTATAAATGGAATACTACAGAGCAATGGGAGTAAACAAACTCAACTACATACCACAGAATAGGTGAATCTCACAAAGACAATGTTGAGTGAATGATGCCAGACTCAAGTATATACTGCATGATTTCAATTTTATAAAGCTCAAAAATAAGCTAAATAGAAATCAGGACAGTGGTACTGGAGGAGAGAAGGGATAATGTAGGCTTAGATAATGACTAGGAGGGTAGCTAATGGTGGCTTCTAGACTTCTCATGTTTTTTTATCTGGGTGCTGCTTACATAGGGCTTTCGGGGTGGCTCGGTGGTAAAGAATCCACCTGCTAGTGCAGGAGATGTGGGTTCCATCTCTGGGCCGCGAAGATCCCTGGAAGAGGGCATGGCAACCCACTCCAGTATTCATGCCTGGGAAATCCCATGGATGGGAGGGCCCTGGCAGCCTACAGTCCTGGGGTCGCAAAGAGTTGGACATGACGGAGCAACTGAGCACACACGTACACCGTAGGTTTACTTTGTTAAAATTAGTGGGTTTACTTTGTTAAAATTAGTCAAAGTGTACACTTACAATCTGTATGCTTTATGTCTATTATATCAATAAAAAGTTTAGATGAGAAAGAAAAAGGAAAACATACTGGATTCTAGATCTCAAAAGAAGCAGAACTATAAATGAAAATTTTTAACTTAGAAATCACTAAAAGGGACATAAATGAAAATCTAAAAAACTGGTGAAAAAATGTTCATGGTTGGGATAATTTAACATTAAGATAATTGTCCTCTCTAAATATGTAAATTCCATGTAATTTCATAATGATTTTTAAGGAATTCAACTAATATTCTAAAACATATACTGAACAATAAAGGTGAATAGACAGCCAAGACAATTTTGAAAAACAAAAGTAGAGAAGAGTCCTTATCAAATATAATGAAATACTACAAAATGTGTTTCTGTGACAGAAGCAGACTAATGGGATACTACAGGAGCAGACCCACACATATAAGAAGTTAAGAAAGAATGGATTATTTAATAAATAATTGCTGGGAAAACTGAACCTTTTCTAATAAGACTAATAATTAAGGTGGCTCCCTACCTTAAATAAAATTAAAAGGTAAATTCCATACAGTTGAAATACCTAAAAAGAAGCTATAAGGCAAATTGAAGAAAAATGATTCAAAGTGCACAAACCACAAGATGAAAAACTACAGACTAAGAGAATTTGTCCAACAAAACAGAGCATAAAGTTAACGGATGACTTCTTTCCAGCTTATCAACGTCTACTTACCTGGAAAGATGAGAGAATCTGTATATCCTTCCATGTGAGCCCTTGTGATTTATTCAGGTTGTAGGGTAAGCTTCCTTTTAGTCAATCCAAGGAGGATCAGAGTGACCAAACAAAGTAAGTTCCAAAGGCTGGAAGCAGAAACAATGTGATGCTCTGGAAGTTCCTTTCTGCACATTCCCTTCTGTTGCTGGAGGGCCTTGGGGCAGCCCTTCAGTGTAGGTGCTCTGCAACAAGTCGGCTAAGACAGGCTGACCCCGGAGCTTTTGCAGTGTCTCCCCTACGGCACTGGTCAGGTCTCCATAAGCCTCGTCAAGGTTCAATCATAACAAAAGGAGACCTCACTTCTACATTGGCTTCCTGGTACTCAGTGAGGTCCGCATTCCCACGGGGCTCACAAACTCGTGCCAGTAGACCATCTGGACATAAAACTTCTTAGCATCATCTGCCCACATATTTCTAGTGACCCCAAGCGCACGAGCTTTATAATGTCCTACAATTGCTCCACCCAGAATTCCATGATTTATACTGTACAACCGCACGCGGTTTAGTCCTCAAAACGGGATTTTGTCATTGCTCCACATGAGCAGAAAAAAAAAAAAAAGTCCATGTCTACCCGAGCAATGGTCCTGTCCCTCAGACATTTTTCAAGGTGATCAGGACAAAACTGCAACTCGCGGATGCCACCGATGCTGGGCTCCGTGTCCACTGGTCTTAGATAGCGGTCCCCTTTCTGGTAGCAGGCCAGTTGCTCTCAAGAGAGAGTTATTCCCTAAAACGACAGAAGAAAGAACCAAGGGCTGAAAAGACTCCGTGCTAGCGGACTGCACAGCTGGGCAGGCTCAGCTGAGGCCACGCGCTCAGCTGATCACCCTCCTGATGGGACGGGCGGGCTCGCACATGCAGCCAACCTTTGACGTGTCTGCGCACCGAGCCCCTAGGTCTCCCGGGACGCCTTCTAAATGTTCTGTTTCCATGCCATAATGAACTCTGCCCTCCATACTCCCAACTGTTCTAATGAACCACAATTGTTATTATATTTTGGCTTGGATGTTTGAATCATCACAGGGTTGAGTAGCAGTTCTTTCAGTTCGATCTGTTGTCATTTCACCACATGCTCTCATCTTAGAAAAATCTTGTTCTTCTATAACCATAGGACGTTCTGTCACCATCCTATTTGTTTCTGTTCTAAAACGTGAACCTTCCAAGGAGTTCCTTTGAGTGTGATTTGAAACCATGATCTGTTCTTTATGAGGACTTATGATGGCAAGATGTGTACAGGTGCAGCTGCCTGAGTAGGTGAAATGCTTTTAATAGAAAGGCTGGGAAATGCCATTTTTAAAAGTGTGCACTCTTACATCAGATTTCTTTCTAAATGAAAAGATTTTAATAATATAAGTTTTTTTTGCTGCAGTGGCAATATGGATCGAATTGCATGAATGGATTTCATAAGCCAAGGCTTGCTTTTCTTCAGAACCAGTATTCTCTGAAATGGGCTACCTTGGAATCTATGATTTTGATCACTCAGCAGCCCCTCCCCCCCCCCCTTTTTGTTACTAACATTCTAGTTTTCCTTCTGGGGAAAAGGAAAAATTCCATGCTGTTCTAGTGAGAGAGTCATGTGCACTGATTAGACACATGTCTGAGGTTAAGACTAATCCTACCTTCTCTGAATCTTCAGTGAGTGGATACTGACACAGAGCATTGAAATGGGCCCTTCCACAGGTCATCCTTTGAAGAAATAATCTGTTAATGCCTCTTTCCTAATTTCTTGGAGCATCTTTGATCCTATTCTTCCCAAGGCCTGATTGTTCACTCTTTCACTAGAGTCTGTAATTTATTTTTTATAATTGTTATTGTTACGTTGCTTAAGTTAACCAGAGTCTGTCACCTGCAACCAAATAATCCTGGGTAATGCACTTTTCTTTGTGGGTGGGTATAAAAACTCTGATGCTGGGAGGGTTTGGGGGCAGGAGGAGAAGGGGACGACAGAGGATGAGATGGCTGGATGGCATCACCGACTCGATGGACATGAGTTTGAGTGAACTCCAGGCGTTGGTGATGGACAGGGAGGCCTGGAGTGCTGCAATTCATGGGGTCGCAAAGAGTTGGACACGACTGAACAACTGAACTGAACTGAACTGAGGTGGGTTGCCAGTAACTTCTACAGTAACCATGGTAGGTGATTCTGAAAATTATTCACATGTTGACATAATCAGTTTACTTAGAGAAGATTTCAGTCAGAAACAAGGAATGTGGGAAAAACTTGGGACTTTTTTACTCACAAAACAAGCTTTTTTATGCACATTTTGTTTTTCTATTTGTTTTGTTTATAGGTATAATCATTTTCAGAGTTATTTATTTTTATGTGAAAAAGAGTACTCACAATTTGTCATTTTCAAAAAGTGAGCACATAAGACATTCTTTGAGGGAAAGGCTTGCCTAACTTAGCCACCCTTCCTCTAATGTTATCTGAGGTTGTATATCTTGTGTATACAATACAGCCTCTGTCTTCACAAGGAAGAAGGCCAGAGATACCTTTGCATTGTTTACTTTGATGTCTTAGTGTATAGATTTGTTCATAGACAATGACTTTAGGCCGTCAAATATTTGAACTCATTTGAGTTGAACTACATGATTTCTACCAGCAAGGATGCTGTGTTTTCCCCATCTGTGAAGTGCTTTTCTCATTTCCTGTGTTCAGTAAATGATAATGACTGACCTTGAATTTTGCAGGACTCAAGTGCTAGGTAAGCAATGAATAATAGCAGTGATTCCATGAGATCACAATCTAGGTAGGGTGCTGTCGGCATTTTTCAACATTTCATTGTTGGTTCAGTTTTCAGTTTTCAAGTTGCTAAGCAGAGACATTACTTTGCCAACAAAGGTTCGTCTAGTCAAGGCTATGGTTTTTCCAGTGGTCATGTATGGATGTGAGAGTTGGACTGTGAAGAAAGCTGAGCGCCGAAGAATTGATGCTTTTGAACTGTGGTGTTGGAGAAGACTCTTGAGAGTCCCTTGGACTGCAAGGAGATCCAACCAGTCCATCCTAAAGGAGATCAGCCCTGGGTGTTCTTTGGAAGGAATGATGCTAAAACTGAAACTCCAGTACTTTGGCCACCTCATGCGAAGAGTTGACTCATTGGAAAAGACTTTGATGCTGGGAGGGATTGGGGGCAGGAGGAAAAGGGGACGACAGAGGATGAGATGGCTGGATGGCATCACTGACTCAATGGACTTGAGTTTGAGTGAACTCCAGGAGATGGTGATGGACAGGGAGGCCTAGCGTGCTGCAATTCATGGGGTCGCAAAGAGTCAGACACGACTGAGCGACTGAACTGAACTGAACTGAATTCAGTCTTCAGATCATGTATAGTAAGCTATTCCAAATCATAGGTATAACAGTGGCTACGATTTATTGAATATACTGTGCTAGGTACTGTATTGGATGGTTTGTAAAAAGTGTGTTATATTTTTACCAATATCCTGGGTAAATACTATCATTTTATACACAAGGGAACTGGGATTCAGAGTTCTATGATTTTATAAAGATTTCCTATTCTATTTTTTGACAATTTATTCAAATGACAGATATCCTAGTCCTGAATATTTCACATAAGAGTGTTCATAAATAAGGGGATAAACACAATATGTGCCCATGTAGCCCATGTTTCAATGATTTTCAGAGCTCAAACTCTTTACCCTTATTCTTTGATCACATACAGCATTCAACTCCTTTTCAAGTCAGAAATCTGAAGTCACCCTTGATCTTTTTCTCTTTTTCTTCCTTTTGGTTAATCAGTTATCATCTTATCAAAAACATATTTTGAATATGACTATTTTTTCTTCCTATTGTCACTGCCATACTTTATTACCCTTATCTGGTCATCTCAATAATGGAATTACTGCAACAGTATTCTGTCTGTACCTAAAAGGAAATGTCTCAGGTAATTTATCTTATCCAGGCCTCTTGGAGACATGGACTTTTTGGAATGAGTTATGGTCCTAGAGGTGTATAGAGCAGAGTGTGGTTGGGTGATAATGGGGTGGTCACAGACTTGGATGAGAGATCATCTATGGGGAAAGAATACAGATTGGGTTGGTTCGTTTCAGTGGTAGGCTAAAATCATTTTGGAACCTTTTGAACCAAGGGTGAGAGATTAAATCAGTAAGCAGGAAATGGAGCTGTTTTTGGATTTGGGCATAAAAGATCAGTGTATTACAATTTAGAGGCTAAGAGAAGGTGTTAAGAGAACAATAAAAAATCAGCAATATATTAGGAAAAAGGAGCAAGATAAAGTTGGAGAGGTAAGATGGTTACTTTCCTAACATTTATCATATTCTATGGAGGACCTGTCTGTTGAATTATACAAAGGCCATATTCTTATATGTATTGTATAAAGGTCTTCCCAGATTGAGGGTAGATTCAAAGTGGCTGGGACAAATAGACGTTTAGGAGCCGAGGGCTTGAGGTCTAAGTGTAAGTTCTTTGAGTTTAGTAATGCCCTTTGGTCATACCTTTTTCTCAGCTAGAGATTGGGAAGTAGCCAATATTATGCCCAAGCAGGTCATGCCCATTTTGGACTGTCCAAAGGTAGAATAAAAGATATGTAAAAAGATCAGGTAATATTTTTAAAAAGATAAAATTAAAGAAGACAGCTTCATATGAAAAAAACCTTAAAAGCAGAGAGATTGTTCACCCTAAGTTAAAAAGCAAACAACGTTAGGTGGATTCCACAAGGCTGTGGGTGATAGTTATTGATAAATCACTGTGGATTATGTCAGCTACGGTACCCGCTTATTGTGGAGTAGTTAGAGTCTTGGGGAACAAGAACAAATAGTGGATTCTCTATCAAATAGCACTCTTAGCCTGGGAGAGGAACATTGTGGGTCTCTCATAGCCAGAATGAAACAGCATTTCATTGAAAACATTCTCACTCTAAACTCACAGGGATTCTGATTTCTAAGTTGGTTTCAGTTAAATATTTTTTTTCCCTTCGAAGAAAACAATGTATACCTAAAATCTCTTCTAACTATTGGCAGATCTGTGATGCTATAGCACTCCACACCTTCCCAGTGGCTGCAATTACACACATTAAATTTCAGGATGGACGGCAAGGTAAGATCCTGGAGGTAAAAGGCTACCACTTATGGTCTCCATTTTGCTCTCATATGTCACAGCCTTTTATTGTTGGGAGTTATTTAGAGAAACAGTCACCAGCTAACAAAACCATCGGTTAGTTAACAACAGCAAATATGAGGCCATTTCTAAATAGCTTGGGGCATTTCAAGTTAAGGGCAGATGAGGGCCAACTATTTTTTCCCTTCAGTCTTTCCTTGTTAAAAAAGAGTACATTTGTTATCAAAGCCAGTTTGGCTAATGTGCTTTCACCTCATACATATCTAGAAATCAAAGCTGCCTAGAAAGTTATTTGAGGGTATGTTCTCCCTTTGGAGCCCATCTTGCTCCAGTCATGCTAATAGGAATTTCATGTGTGTGTCAAGAGGACAATATAGCCTTTATGCAATTCAACCAACACGTCCTACTCAGAACATGGTAAATGTTAGGAAAGCAAAAATGGTCTCACTGGACAGATTTAGTAAAATTCCTCACCTTTGTGCTTGTCTGCCCTACTCCATTACTTTTTCCATCTGGGGGAGGAGGGGTGGTAGATGAAGAATCTCTGTAGTCCTCCTTTTCCCTTGCCAGATAGTTTCCCAAATCAGCTAAATATAACTCCATTTATTGTCATGCTAAAATGTTCTATTTAGCTGTATTTAACTGGATATCATGATTCCATGGACTGACCTTTCGCTCCTGGGAAGTCGTTTTAAATTCAATCCCGGCAAAGGAAAATCCTTCCAATTCGTTGGCTGTGAAAGGTCACAAGTGAAATGTGTTTTGATGGTATCTATCTATGGCTTAATTCTCAGTAAACCTGAGCACTACCTGGGCCTCAATTGTGCTTTGTCTTGGGAACCTGAGTTCTAAGAAGCCTGGGAGAGCTGAGTGGGAGACGTGGGGCTGAGTTGCTGGCATCAGCCAAGGGTACACAAAGGTACCAGCTGAAAGGTAAGGTATATGGTGCTTAGTCAATGCTGCCTTCTTTCTGAGCTGATGGGGGATTCAGACTAAAATATATAGTTTCTCTCCCTGTTTCATTTGATCTGTTTAAAGAGGGACATTTCCCACTTTCTGGGAGGCAAAGAGGGCTTGGGGTGAGATAGAGGAGGAACTAGAAGTGTGTGAACTAGTCAAGAGGAAATTGGAGTATCTTGAAAATTAAACCATTTCAGGGTCCAGATTATAAACTCAGTGTTCCAAATTTGGCCATTTCCCTTGTACAGCTTCTTTTCATAATTTAGTAGCACGTCAGTCTCCAGTGAGTTCTTCTTCATCATCATTTTGCTGACTCTTAAATGAATTAAAGTACTTTTGCTACTTTCCTTATCAAAGAATCTTGCTGCTGCTGCTAAGTGACTTTAGTCGTGTCCGACTCTGTGCGACCCCATAGACGGCAGCCCACCAGGCTCCTCTGTCCCTGGGATTCTCCAGGCAAGAACACTGGAGTGGGTTGCCATTTCCTTTTCCAATGCATGAAAGTGAAAAGTGAAAGTGAAGTCGCTCAGTCGTGTCCGACTCCTAGTGACCCCGTGGACTGCAGCCCACCAGGCCCCTCCGCCCATGGGATTTTCCAGGCAAGAGTACTGGAGTGGGTTGCCATTGCCTTCTCCAATCAAAGAATCTTTCCCCTGTTTAAAAAATCACATTTTACCAAGCAATATTAGTAATTCTGACAGAGCTCAGTAGATAGAATATTAAGGTGAAGTTTCTAGATTTTTGTTTTATTTTTACTCTATCTCAACTTTTTAGTGACTCTGTGCCATAATCATTCAATCAGCATGCATAATCTCTGTCTCCTTCTAACTTAGAAAGAAGCTCTGAGAACAGTCTGTCCTCCCAGTCCCACATTCCTTTATCACACACACACTGTGCTCTCCATCAGGAAGGAGTCAATGTTTCCTGAACACAACTTGCAATTCTATACTTCCATGCCAGTGTTTATGTTGCCTCCTTTTCCTGGAATGTCTTCATTTTTTCATGAAAGTTCTATTCATGCAGAAAGGCCAAAATGTCACTCCTTTCTGTAAAGCCTTCAAAAGGCTTCTCTCCTCTCACCTGTGTCAAAGGCAAGCATGCCTTCTGTAACATTATGTCTATGCATCTATTATACTTGGATATTCTATTGTGGTGTATCTCTGTCTCCCACTCAATCCAACTCCCTGAGGGCAGAAGCTGGGTCTTCTTCATCTTTGTACCCCAGTGCTTAGCTCAGGGAGTAATCTAAGAAGAGGAATCTTTAGCCATCCTGTCATAAGAGTATGAGCAGTTAGGCCTTTGATATCAAGGCGAAGAAATGAAGTGATATTTCTTACAGCAAATCTATCTTGAGAGCTCAGAGTAGCCATAGGAATAAGCAGAAAGCAAAAAACTCATTCTCTAAAAGCAGCTCTCTGGCAATAAACGAGAAAAATTCTGCTTCCCTTTTTCTTTCTTTTTGTGTCGTCAGTTCTTAGAAATATCTGGTTGCAAGAACTCTTAGGATGCTAACACTGAGTTCAGATGGAGAGAAATGGAGGTGACTCTAAAGGTGGAGTGGAGGCAGTTAAACTTGGTTTCATTTCCCCGACTTCTCATTTTCTTCTCCCTTCCTAGGTCTTCCACCCAGAAGACTGCAGGCCAGCTCTGATTCCTGAGATTTCTTGAAAGGGAAAACAGTATACATGTTGACCGTTGAGTTCTGCAGAAACAGCACTTGGTGATCCAGGCGCAGTTGGTAGAGCAACTTCTTGCTCTGTCTCCTTTACCATCAATGACATCTGGCATTTAGTAACCCAGGGTAGTCCTGGGTATATTAGTTCCAAATGGCAGCACTCTGTCCCTCCTCAGAGGTGAGTTTCTCAGATACTGATCTAACCCATTGTGTCTGTCAGGATTGTTGATTGTAAGAGTCCAATAAAGCTGGTATAAGAAGGAAAGCTACCCAACCTTCTGGTGGCTAGAAACTCTGGCTTGAATGCTATGCAACTAAGAACAATGGGAAATTATGCTACAAGGCCCTTTACTCACAAAAGTACTACTCCTAACATCCCATGCTTCTATCCCATAGAGACTAGACACCAGGAACTTGACCTTTTCTGCCTTCCAGGGCTTGGACACATTTGCCACATGTTCTCCAGAAGGTGGCTTTCACGGGCCTTTTTCTTTATGTTGTATTCTTTTGAGAAAAAGTCTCTCATGGTTGCATTTGATAGGTGGATCCTAGGTCTCATGCATATGTCTTAGCAGCTAAGTTGTTGGGGAGACTTGTTTTCTTAGTTTCTACCTTGAGGAGTTGAAACTCATAAGTGAAAATGTTTTCCAAATATTTCAGGGTTCTCAAAAGGTGCTGAGCAACTAGAAAATATGACAAAAATCTATTGTATCCTGTAGGGTATTAATTGAGTTAGACAAGGGCAACCCAAGATGGGCGGGTCATGGTGGAGAGATCTGACAGAATGTGGTCCACTGGAGAAGGGAATGGCAAACCACTTCAGTATTCTTGCCTTGAGAACCCCATGAACAGTATGAAAAGGCAAAATGATAGGATACTGAAGAGAAACTACCCAGGTCAGTAGGTGCCCAATATGCTACTGGAGATCAATGGAGAAATAACTCCAGAAAGAATGAAGGGATGGAGCCAAAGCAAAAAGAATACCCAGCTGTGGATGTGACTGGTGATAGAAGCAAGGTCCGATGCTGTAAAGAGCAATATTGCATAGGAACCTGGAATGTCAGGTCCATGAATCAAGGCAAATTGGAAGTGGTCAAACAAGAGATGGCAAGAGTGAATGTTGACATTCTAGGAATCACCTTTGATTCCTAGAATCACCTTTGAAAAGGTCTGAAATGGGTGAATTTAATTCAGAGGACCATTATATCTACTACTGCAGGCAGGAATCCCTCAGAAGAAATGGAATAGCCATCATGGTCAACAAAAGAGTCCAAAATGCAGTACTTGGATGCAATCTCAAAAATGACAGAATGATCTCTGTTCATTTCCAAGGCAAACCATTCAATATCACAGTAATCCAAGTCTATGCCCCAACCAGTAATGCTGAAGAAGCTGAAGTTGAATGGTTCTATGAAGACCTACAAGACCTGTTAGAACTAACACCCAAAAAAGATGTCCTTTTCATTATAGGGGACTGGAATGCAAAAGTAGGAAGTCAAGAAACACCTGGAGTAACAGGCAAATTTGGCCTTGGAATACGGAATGAAGCAGGGCAAAGGCTAATAGAGTTTTGCCGAGAGAACGCACTGGTCATAGCAAACACCTTCTTCCAACAACACAAGAGAAGACTCTACACATGGACATCACCAGATGGTCAACACCGAAATCAGATTGATTATATTCTTTGCAGCCAAAGATGGAGAAGCTCTATACAGTCAGCAAAAACAAGACCAGGAGCTGACTGTGGCTTAGATCATGAACTCCTTATTACCAAATTCAGACTTAAATTGAAGAAAGTAGGGAAAACCACTAGACCATTCAGGTATGACCTAAATCAAATCCCTTATGATTATACAGTGGAAGTGAGAAATAGATTTAAGGGCCTAGATCTGATAGATAGAGTGCCTGATGAACTATGGAATGAGGTTCATGACATTGTACAGGAGACAGGGATCAAGACCATCCCCATGGAAAAGAAATGCACAAAAGCAAAATGGCTGTCTGGGGAGGACTTACAAATACCTGTGAAAAGAAGAGAAGCGAAAAGCAAAGGAGAAAAGGAAAGATATAAACATCTGAATGCAGAGTTCCAAAGAATAGCAAGAAGAGATAAGAAAGCCTTCTTCAGCGATCAATGCAAAGAAATAGAGGAAAACAACAGAATGGGAAAGACTAGAGATCTCTTCAAAAAAATCAGAGATACCAAAGGAACATTTCATGCAAAGATGGGCTCGATAAAGGACAGAAATGGTATGGACCTAACAGAAGCAGAAGATATTAAGAGATGGCAAGAATACACAGAAGAACTGTACAAAAAAGATCTTCACGACCCAGATAATAACGATGGTGTGATCACTCACCTAGAGCCAGACATCCTGGAATGTGAAGTCAAGTGGGCCTTAGAAAGCATCACTACGAACAAAGCTAGTGGAGGTGATGGAATTCCAGTTGAGCTATTCCAAATTCTGAAAGATGATGCTGTGAAAGTGCTGCACTCAATATGCCAGCAAATTTGGAAAACTCAGCAGTGGCCACAGGACTGGAAAAGGTCAGTTTTCATTCCAATCCCAAAGAAAGGCAATGCTAAAGAATGCTCAAACTACTGCACAATTGCACTCATCTCACACGCTAGTAAAGTAATGCTCAAAATTCACCAAGCCAGGCTTCAGCAATATGTGAACCGTGAACTTCCAGATGTTCAAGCTGGTTTTAGAAAAGGCAGAGGAACCAGAGATCAAATTGCCAACATCCCTGGATCATGGAAAAAGCAAGAGAGTTCCAGAAAAACATCTATTTCTGCTTTATTGACTATGCCAAAGCCTTTGACTGTGTGGATCACAATAAACTGTGGAAAATTCCGAAAGAGATGGGAATACCAGACCACCTGACCTGCCTCTTGAGAAATTTGTATGCAGGTCAGGAAGCAACAGTTAGAACTGGATGTGGAACAACAGACTGGTTCCAAATAGGAAAAGGAGTTCATCAAGGCTGTATATTGTCACCCTACTTATTTAACTTATATGCAGAGTACATCATGAGAAAAGCTGGACTGGAAGAAACACAAGCTGGAATCAAGATTGCCGGGAGAAATATCAATAACCTCAGATATGCAGATGACACCACCCTTATAGCAGAAAGTGAAGAGAAACTCAAAAGCCTCTTGATGAAAGTGAAAGAGGAGAGTGAAAAAGTTGGCTTAAAGCTCAACATTCAGAAAATGAAGATCATGGCATCCGGTCCCATCACTTCATGGGAAATAGATGGGGAAACAGTGGAAACAGTGTCAGACTTTATTTTTTGGGGCTCCAAAATCACTACAGATGGTGACTGCAGCCATGAAATTAAAAGACGCTTACTCCTTGGAAGGAAAGTTATGACCAACCTAGGTAGCATATTCAAAAGCAGAGACATTACTTTGCCAAGAAAGGTCTGTCTAGTCAAGGCTATGGTTTTTCCTGTGGTCATGTATGGATGTGAGAGTTGGACTGTGAAGAAGGCTGAGCACCGAAGAATTGATGCTTTTGAACTGTGGTGTTGGAGAAGACTCTCGAGAGTCCCTTGAACTGCAAGGAGATCCAACCAGTCCATTCTGAAGGAGATCAGCCCTGGGATTTCTTTGGAAGGAATGATGTTAAAGCTGAAACTCCAGTACTTTGGCCACCTCATGCGAAGAGTTGACTCATTGGAAAAGACTGATGCTGGGAGGGATTGGGGGCAAGAGGAAAAGGGGACGACAGAGGATGAGATGGCTGGATGGCATCACTCACTCGATGGACATGAGTCTGAGTGAACTCTGGGAGTTGGTGATGGACAGGGAGGCCCTGCGTGCTGCGATTCATGGGGTTGCAAAGAGTCGGACACGACTGAGCAACTGACCTGATCTGATCTGATCTGAGGGTATTAATATTTTTATTTTAACCAATATAAAACCATCTGACATTATCATACTAATTTCCTTTGTCTGATAACTTAGTGGTGTGTGAAGCTTTTTTCTGGGGTTTGAGGCTTAGATCACCTTTCCCATTCCTCATATCCCTCTTCCTAAAGAAGATCTTTGCTCTTCATTACCTTCCTCATATTGTTTCTTCTGGAGAAGGCAATGGCACCCCACTCCAGTACTCCTGCCTGGAAAATCCCATGAATGGAGGAGCCTGGTAGGCTGCAGTCCATGGGGTTGCTAAGAGTCGGACACGACTGAGCGACTTCACTTTCACTTTTCACTTCATGCATTGGAGAAGGAAATGGCAACCCACTCCAGTGTTCTTGCCTGGAGAATCCCAGGGACGAGGGAGCCTGGTGGGCTACCATCTATGGGGTCACACAGAGTCGGACATGACTGAAGTGACCTAGCATAGCATAGCATTGTTTCTTCTCCCGGATTCATTCTCCCATGTGTTGGTATTAGTGACCTTGATGCATGGCACATGTCTTCTGCTGGGAACCCTACATACCATGGCCATGGCCCAGCTTTGAGATGGGATCTTCAGTTGCCAATAATTTTCTGAGTCAAGATTCAGCTTATGACTCTGAACACAATATCCTTGATTCTCTGGGTTGCCTTTTAAGACCAACTACTAGGGCCAATTCAGTGGCTTCCCTAGTGGCTCAGACAGTAAAGCGTCTGTCTGCAATGCAGGAGACCCGGCTTTGATCTCTGGGTTGGGAAGATTCCCCTGGAGAAGGAAATGGCAGCCCACTCCAGTATTCTTGCCTGGAAAATCCCACAGATTGCGGAGCCTGGTAGGCTACTGTCCATGGGGTCGCAAAGAGTCGGATACGACTGAGCGACTTCACTTTCACTTTTCACTAGTGCCAATTCAGTTCACCTTAGTCCTGAGCTCAAGTCTTTGTGAGAAGATCTTAGCTCCAATATAGCTTGATTTTTCTCCATGCTGACTCCATCTTGACAAGGGTCAGTATACCTTGCTTGTAAAAAGTAGATATAAAAATAGAGAGCTACCAATGCAGATTTTTCAAAGTAAAATAACTTTGTTTACGCTGTTCAGTGATTTCCATTATTCTATGAGTTCTTCAACATCTAGAATCATATCTTAATCATTAATCATCTCTGTATTCCCAGTGCTAAGCATAGCATCTGACATGCAGCAGGCTTGCAATTCAATTTGAATGAATGAATGAATGAATGAATAAATGAATGCAAATTGCATAAAGGCCACCAGTATATTTCAGTATCACAGACTGATCATTCATTTATTTAGCAAACAGCTTGTGAGAAATTGGTTTTGTGTACAAAGCACTGTACTAGATACTCTGGAAATCTGAATAGCCCTAGTGCTAATAATTACAACCATAGGCAACATTTATTGCATACTTACTAGATGAAAAGCACTGTTAACTGCTCCATGAACATTCATCTAGTTCTCACAACAGCCCTGTGAGGCAAGCATACTATTATTATTATTCCCAGTTACAAGGGGAAGAATTGATTTTCAGAAAGGTTAAGTAAATGAAAACAAGTTAGGGATATGATGTTTACATATAGAGTTGGGAAGGTACAAGAGCCATCTGGAATGTTTTGAATATCACAGGGCAACGCATTTGCAGTACTCAAATTCTGTTCAAAGAGTCCTTGAGTACTAAATGGATACAGCTGGAGAATCAGAACTTACCTGGTGACCTTTAAGCAACCTGAATTTTAGGACTAAGGGACTCTGGTTTATTCATTCATCCATCCATTCAAAAAACTTGAATGGTATGCCTGCTGTGTGCTAGGAACTGTCTAGAGCACTGGGGGCAGGGTGGGTGCAGCTGGGAGACAAACATGTCAATAGATTATTGCAGTTCATAATAAGAGCAATAGTAGAAGTGTGAATGTATTTCAAAGGAAATATGTTTTTATCTTTCATATTTCCAACATTTCACTATTAAGTATGGAATTTGCAGTAGTTGCTTATGGTTGCTTTCTATTAAATTAGAAAGAGTCCTTTTATTCTTAGTTTGCTAAGAGTTTAAAAAAATCATAAGTGGATTTGCATTTATTTCAAATGTCTTTCCTGCATATATTCAGATGAATTCTCTATATCTGTGGAGATTATTTATCTTCTTTTACTTATTAATGTGGATACCTAGCCCCTGTCTGTTATGAATGTTTTCTAACAGTAAACCAACCTTGCATTTTTCAGGTAAAACATACTTTTTTACTTTTATAGACTGATTTGTGTTTTTTTTTAATTTAAATTTAAAAATTCTCCATTTACACTTACTAAATTGCATATTTGTAGAATGAATCTATATATTAAAATTTATTAGAGTAGAATTATTCATACTATCAATATAGAGATCAGTCCTGGGTGTTCATTAGAAGGACTGATGTTGAAGCTGAAACTCCAATACTTTGGCCACCTGATGCGAAAAGGTGGCCCTGATGCTGGGAGAGATTGAGGGCAGGAGGAGAAGGGGAAGGAGGAGAAGGGGATGACAGAGGATGAGATGGTTGGATGACATCACCGACTCAATGGACATGGGTTTGGGTGGACTTTGGGAGTTGGTGCTGGACAGGGAGGCCTGGCGTGCTACGGTTCATGGGGTCACAGAGAGTCAGACATGACTGAGTGACTGAACTGAACTGAACTGAAATTGTTGAATAACAATATGCTATGTTGAATAACATAGCATCTATAGTTATGGTCTCTTAATTAATATTGTTTACTTACTCTTCTTTTTTTTTTAACATTACCAGAAAACTTTTAATTTTATTAGTTTTTTCAATGACCCCTACTTTGGCTTTAATTCCAAATATTTTCTAATTTCATGTTATATATTCTACTCATTAATTTTGAGCCTTTTTTCCTACTCTAAACATTTAAAGCTATGTTTTTTTTTCCCCAAGAAATACTTTAATAGCATTCCTCCAGTTTTGATATGTTAATTTTTCATATGTCATTCTTTTTAAATGTTATTTAATAGTCCAAGTTCCATTATGATTTCTCTTTTTTGTCTTGAATTATTTTAAATGTATTAAAAAGTTTCTAATAAAACAGGTTTTAATTTTGTTCTTTTTGAAAAGTTGTGTTTATTACATTGTTGCCAGAAGATGTGGCCTACAGAGAGCCTTTGAAATGTATTAGACTTATTCTATAGCCTAGTACATGGTTAATTTTTGTAAACAGCCCTTACATGTTCAACAAGTAGTTAGATGCAGTGTTCTATAATATGTCCTTTGGATTAGGCTTGTCATTTGTGTTCAAATCGATATCCTTGCTGCTTGTTCTTTATTCATTTGATCTATCAATTACTGAGAGAAGCGTATTAAAGTGTGTGAACATATAAATTTCTCTTAACAGATACCTCAATTTTGTATTCACATATTTTGAAGGTATAACACATACCTAAGAGTTTAAAATTATTATGTGTTCCTGTGAGTTGAAGCTTTTATTATTACGTAGTGACCATTTTTATTTCTAATAATGCGTTTTACCTTCAAGTCAATTTTGTGTGATAATTTTGCTATGCTGGCTTTCTTTTGGTTAGTATTTGCTTGGAGGGAAATGGTTCCAGATGGTTAGCAGTGGTGAATGCTAAGCCTTCCAGGCAAAATTAGTTGTCTCCCTTGTGGATTTTGACCTTACTCTAGCAGAGTACTGGCTCAAAGCCAGTACTCACCACTCTACCTTGTTGACTTTGATTTGCCGGGGGTCAGAGACCTTTCTGTTTCTGGGTAGAGTCATGCTGTAAGCCAGCAAGGTCCATTACACAGAAGGGGTGGTTTACTGGAAGCAGGTTCCAGCCACAGAGTGTTGGTAGATCTCTGGGGTTGTAGGGCTGGACTCCCAGGGTGGACTCTATCTTTGGAACCTAGTGGAATTTTGGCCAGATCAAACCAGTATTTATTAAGTAGAAACATCCCACAAACACCACTCCTTGTAAGAGCCCTGTGAGGGATGTATTATTGTCATTTGTGGCAAATTGTGGGGATTGGCTTGCTGCACCTGTTCCAACCCCCTCTGGTATGCCTTCCTGGTCCATAGTGGCTGTGCAATTAAAAATGGCATTTTCTAGATACCCTTGCACCTGTGATTTTGGATGAAGTTTTAGTTTTATCACTTGTACTCCTGTGATACTTGTTAGTCATAGGGTTAAATATAGGGGGAGAGACTAGGTGTGAGGCAGCTATATTGCTAGCAAGGAAGGTGCCACAGGTTAAAAGGGGCTGGAAGCTGTATCTCGAAACTCAGTCTGGAGCCTAGTCATCTAGCCCTCCAGTGATTTAGGAAGCTACTCATAGTAATAAACTTATTTGTGGTTTTGCAAGTTAGAGTGGATTTTTCTGTCTATAGTTGTGCTCTGACAGATGCACCCATTGTGTACCAGAGGAAGCTGAGACTGGAGCTAGGAAGTGACCTGCTCCTGGTTGCACAGTTAATGAGTAGCAGAAACGGATAGTGAGCTTAGGTCCTTGGATGCTAAGTCAAGGCTCTTCAGCAGTAGGACAAGCAGCAGACTCAGGGAATGCTTTTAAGGTAGTACTGAAAAGCCACACATGCAGATCCAAGGTCTGGGTGCCATGGTGGCACTTTGACCACATTGCCAAGTAAGTAACATGGTCCCTACTGGCCTGAGCTGGAAGTAGGTGGCGAAGTAGGTGGCTCTGCATCAATCCCACCCAATTAGTTGCCTCTTCCTGTGTTTTTCTTTTTGGCCTTTTCCCTAAGTGTATTACTTTCTGTGCTAATATTGTGATCCCACCGAGTTTGGGCTGCTTATTCATGTGTGTTCCCATTGTACTGTGTGTTCCTTTATTATTCTTAGACTATTTTATTGCTTCTTCAGTTTTTTGGGGGGAATTAAGGAGAGAATACAGACCTATAGGTTGACAGGCAAATATGTAAATAGTGAATTATAACTATCAGATTAATTTTCTGTCTCACACTAAAGTATCTAAAGTAGCTGTCCTGTCCATTTCAGTCTGTTATTGTCTTATGTATGGCCCTCCTCATAATTTGTAATTGTATTTTTATTTAGAGGTAGGTTATGCTTGTTTTCTTTTATATTTTCCATACTAGGAAATAAGTTTCATGAGATCAGGGTCCATGTCTGCCCTGATCAGGGCTGTGTCTGTAACCCTTACTCCATTCCTGGCACAAAGTAGATATTTGAAAATGTTTACCAAGTGAATGAATGAATGATAAGCAAGGACTATGTCTTGTCTTTTCATCTTTGTATCTTAGCATCTAGTTCAGAACCTGACACATAGAAGTTGCCAACTCATTTTAATTGAAGAAAAGCTATAGTAAGCGTACATGACCTACATTCATGAATATAAATTTTATTTTTTTCTTTTCAGGGTCTTCGTAACTGGAAATTTTGGGTTGTTCATCGTTCACTTGCTGTTTATTCGACAAATATCTGTAGAGTGAGTTGATACAAAGATAAGAAAGAAATCTTTCATAGCTTCAATTTTAGCAGAAGATCTAGCGCATTATGTATCTTTAATACACTTTTTAGAGGAATAAGTAAATGAATGAAGGAATGTTAAATTTGTGGGTCTTGATATTACTTGTAGAAAAGAAACTCAGCATTTTCAGACAATAGGGTAATTAACTTCAGTTACACTGCATTGATTAGCTGCACTGAACATCTTTCTACACTAGATAGTATTTCTTAGATGGCATTCACTCTGGGATTTCTTGTCTGGCTGGTCATGGAGAATAAGAATCAGCAACATCTTTGTCTTTGAGTATTACTAGAGGGCTTTTGGGCACCACTCACAGAGCCAAGGCACTCACAGAAGAGAGTAAAGGAGAATGAGAAAGCAAGAAGAAAAGAAAAAAGGGAAATGAGAGAGGTCAAGGGATGGGAATGAGGTAAAGAATGGAGGAGAATTTGGAAGAAGTAATGGTGATAATCCTAGTGATACCTGCCAGTTATTAAATGCCTTTTCTAGAGATTCTATGTGCCTTTCAACACACGCTGTTGTTCAGCCCCTAAATTGTGTCTGACTCTTTGTGACCCCATGGACTGCAGCACGCCAGGCTTCCCCATCCTTCACTATCTCCCAGAGTTTGGTCAAACTCATGTCCATTGAATCAGTGATGCCATCCAACTGTCTCATCCTCTCTTGCCCCCTTCTTCTCCTGCCCTCAATCTTTCCCAGCATCGGGATCTTTTTCAATGAGCTGGCTGTTCACATTAGGTGGCCAAAATATTGGAACTTCAGCATCAGTCCTTTCAATGAATATTCAGGGTTGATTTCCTTTTGGATTGACTGATTTGATCTTCTTGCAGTTCAAGGAAGTCTCAAGAGTCCTCTCCAGAACCACAATTAGAAAACATCTATTCTTTGGCACTCAGCCTTCTTTATGGTCCAACTCTCACTTTCATACATGACTACTGGAAAAACCATAGCATTGACTATATGGACATTTGTGAGTGAAGTGATGTCTCTGCTTTTTAATATGCTGTCTAGGTTTGTCATAGTTTTTCTTCCAAGGAGCAAGTAATTTCATGACTGCAATCACCGTCTGCAGTGATTTTGGAGCCCAAGAAAATAAAGTCTGTCACTGTTTCCATTGTTTTCCCATCTATTTGCCAGGAGTGATGGGACTAGATGCCATGATCTTAGTCTTTTGAATGTTGAGTTTTAAGCCAGCTTTTTCACTCTCCTCTGGTTGAGTATACACACACACACTCAACCAGAAAAAGAAAAGAAAAAATTGTTAATTTTTGCATAGACTTTGACCAGAATAAATACTTAACAGAAAAGAGGCATAATGGATGACAAATGGGGCAACATTCTCAAATGCCATAATTCCAGAAGTAAAGCAAAACCCCTGACTCTAGCCTCACCCCCCACATGTAGTGAGTAAACAAAGCCACAAAGACCAAAAAAAGCAACAGGAAAATAATAAATAAAATTGAGAAGCCATGTAAATACTTTCTGAATGTCCATTCCCCAAAGGGTTGAGGTTAGGCATATGCATATGGTTCTGTTCACCAGACCTTAAACAAAAGACTTCGGCTATTTTATGCCTTGGTCATTATTGTTAGGTAAATTAAAGCATGATCAAAAAAGTGTAATGGAGTATTAATCTTAGTTACTGTAGCTAATTGAAACCATAATAGGAGTTGTGACTATGGAAAATAGAGTGAGAACACTTAGATGCACGTCCAAGTCTAGCTTACCCATTTCAAGTTGGGCAGTAGCATATTTTTGAAAATGATCATTATCCCTAGAGTCTATACTTAAGTGAAACAGGAGCAGTACTTGGCTTGGGCAAAAAGAGCAGCAAGTAACTTTCAGCTATCGGCAGACTTCAAAAATTCAAATTCAATTTAAAAACTACTAATTGTTTGTTTATTCACATAAAAGACATTGCAAAAATACATAATCCCTGTCAAACCAAGGACTATGCGATTTTCATCTTGCCGTTGCCAGTTTGAAGCCTACGTCCTGGCATCTAGGTGATGCTCATCAGTAATTGGTGAGTGGATGAGTGAATGATTGTTGATGACCTTTGTTTACTATAATAAATGAGATGGTTTTCTTTCTGACAAGTGACCCCCCTTCCTAAGTGAAAGTGCAGATCAGCAAGATTTGGGGGAAAGAAGACAGCTGTACTTTAGTTTGATACATAAGCCTGAGAGAGAGATGAAAAATATAAGGAGAAATTTGTATATTTTGTTCATTACTGAACTAAAGTGTCTGGCAAAGGTGAGGTATTCAACAAATATTTGTTAAATTAATGAATAAATGCTTAGCATGGAATCAGAGGGAGAGAATGAGTTAAACAAAGGAGGCAACATGGAGACTTTAGAACTTCATAGTGTTATTTTACTTCTCTGCTGGATTACCAGTTCTCAAACATTGGGGTACATTCTTACTTGATGTAAATACAGGAATCCCCACCTCAAATCAGTATAGTCTGATTAACCCCTATCAGGTTTCTCTTTATGAGGGACCGGGATAATGCTTTTAAAGGCAGCAGTTCCAACAACTTGGTGAAAATTGCTCTAGAATCGCTTAAAATTCAAGAGGAATATTTCAGGGCCTTGCCAGTCATTCTCATGTCATAAGGGAATGGTATGTCCTTAAGGAGAATTTGTATTAGGTTTCTGAGCTTTGTACCCTCAACCTCCATTACCTACTTATATTTGTTGATTTTTCCTGGAAGAGCTTTATTCTACTCATTTTCTTCAGGCAAAAATACTTTACTGATTATCAAAGGCCAGAGACGCAGAGGATGTACATGAGAGGCCATGTTTAAGTAGCACGGAGAGAAATGTTCTTATGAAGAATGCTCCTAGAATGTGTCCTTAATCTACACTTGACAACATAATGGAGGGAAACACTGGCAAAAAAACAAGCTGGATGCACTTTAGCAGGAGTAATTTGTATGGAGTAGAAAAAATGTCATCAATACTCAATAGTTACCCTATATGGCATCTGACTTTTCTTCATAAAGTGACTGTGTGTGGTAGTCTGTGTTTGTGGGTGGCATTTTTTTTTTTTTTTGCTTTTTCACACGAGGATGTATATACATTGTTTGTTGTTTTCTCCTTTTGTTATACATGTAACCATCAACTTAAAGGGGAAAAAAGACTGTTGAAACAACATTTATTTTCATTTAGACAAGTACCACATTTTCTGAATCCATTTTGAATTCAGTTCAAGTGATGGAAAGCTGGTGAAATTTTGCATAGAACCACAAACTGAAAAATTGTCACAAAGTTTAGTGCTCCTCTATTGTCTCATGATCATACATGGGAGCAAGTCATATACTTTTGAACACATCTCTTTTGCATTGAATTCCCAGAAAAAGATGCAGGCAATAATTTTCACACAGTAAGGAAATGTTCAGTGGGCTTTTGTATTTTGTTCTACCTAAAACACTATTTGAATGTGACTCTTTTACATCACTGGTGAAGCTCTCTGGTGTTACTATACACAATGGGGCTCTCTTTACCAATGACAAAGAGGGGGAAAGTTATAAGAGGGCAAGCAGTAAAGCCAGGGGGAGCAGGGTTTATGAATGCAAAACCTACAGTAGAATTTTAGACAGGAAAAATTTTGACGATGCAAGTTAAAGCTGGCCCCAGGCAGCAATAATTTACTGAAGTGGCATTTATTTGGCTGATAACCCAAGGTCTTGCTGAACAGCATTGCTAGTACAACAGAGGTAATCTTTATGGAAGAATGAATTACAATAGCAGTTTACAGTAACATTAAATGATCTTTCCCTTATGAATGACCTTGTAAGCTCTACCATAGCTGTAAGTTCCAACTTTCTGCTAGCTATCTCAGAAGATTTTTCCAATAGGTTTGTAGCTTATCTCACCTACAATAGAGTGAATGATAATGGTGTAATGTAAAATTTGATTTCATGAAGTAACTGAGCTGAAAGTAGATGGGGTAAGTTACTTACATTCTGAGAAGTACAATGACTTGCTCAGAGTCACACAGCCAGGTGACCTGCTTCAGATGCCAAGCCAGTAGCTATTATCTAAGAGCTAATTAAACAGGCTCAGATCAAGAAGTCTCAAGATGAAAGAGGATTATAAAAAAGATTACACTGCTTTTCTGACAAGCATGGGTGTCAAGAGAGTAAGATGAATACTGAATTATTTGTAAATACTAGCATTCCTTTATTTTTTATTCTGTAATTAGGAATGATATTAATGGGCATTAAATAATTTTATAGCTGAAAGTCTGAAATTTATTTACAGTGTACTAAGAATCTTCAATGCATTTTGATGAATAGATATATGTTTGTTTAGAATGCAGAGAGTTTTGGGGAAGGATGAAAGTTCATCATTTTAAGTTAAAGACACATGGAGTATTTTCTCTTCCAAGGTACATGCACTATTCCTTAAACACTCTCTGGATCCCAAGTAACATTCAGTTTGGGTGGGGTAAAAAATACAGCAGCACGTATAGAGAAGTGCTGAATTATCCATCAGTTGCAGTTCAGGTATTCGGAGCTGGCTGGAGGTATAATGATGAGGCAGGGATCGTAGGTTTCTTATCTACCTCCTCCCCTTCCAGTGTCTTCCTGTCACCTTGAAGCTCCAATTTGGAGGCATTATCGGAGAAGGCAATGGCACCCCACTCCAGTACTCTTGCCTGGAAAATCCCATGGACAGAGGAGCCTGGTAGGCTGCAGTCCATGGGGTTGCTGGGAGTCGGACACGACTGAGCGACTTCCCTTTCACTTTTCACTTTCATGCATTGGAGAAGGAAATGGCAACCCACTCCAGTGTTCTTGCCTGGAGAATCCCAGGGACAGGGGAGCCTGGTGGGCTGCCGTCTCTGGGGTCGCACAGAGTCGGACACGACTGAAGTGACTTAGCAGCAGCATGGGTAAGATGAGCTTCCCTGGTGGCTCAGATGGTAAAGCGTCTGTCTGCAATGCGGGAGACCTGGGTTCGATCCCTGGGTTGGGAAGATCTCCTGGAGAAGGCAATGGCACCCCACTCCAGTATTCTTGCTGGGAGGATCCCATGGATGGAGGAGCCTGGTGGGCTACAGTCCATGGGGTGGCAAAGAGTTGGACATGACTGAGCAACTTCACTTTCATGGGTAAGATAATAAGGCAGTGTCAATTAGGGAGACTGAAGATTTATTTGTCTCTCAAGATGCCATTTTTTCCCTCAATACTACCACAACTAACACTTTCTAATCACCAAAAAGAAAGAAAATCACCATTTGTATTCCCCTGTAAGTATTGCATTTTATCTTTTCTCCTTCAATAGCTTGAGACTTATTTGAAGTCTCTTTCTTCCTGTTACGTTGGCTACTATACTCCTCCTCAACTTACTATTGGCTTGACATGTGCATCTACCTTGCCTGTGAAATGGCTCTGACTAAATTCATTAATGAGATACCTGCCAAATCCAATAGCGTGGTAAACTTGTTATATTAGGCAACATACCTATGGTCTTACCTTGTTGATTTCCCCTTTATTCTTGAAACACCTGCTTGGCTTCGACAATTCCCTTCTCACCTTGCTATCCTGTGATTTCATGAGTCTCTTCCCTTTCATGCTGGTACTCTCCAGTGGTCTTCTCTGGGTCCCTCTTCTTTTAACCTTTATGCCTCCTGTCTTCTATTCATATAGTTTTCAGTGCTTTCCCGTGAGTTCTGGACCCATATTTCCAATTGCCTGTATAAAATTTTCCAATTTGTACTGTAAACAACTACAATTTAAGCACATCTTAAACTGAACTGCCTCTCTTCCAAAAATTAGTTGTGCTTTTGATTCTGCTTAATAACTACATCATATATCTGGTCCTCTGGGACAGAAATTTGGGAATAATTCTTTCACCCTTGCTACTTCTGTAAATGTCATCAAATTCTCTTGGTTTTGCTTCTTAATCATTTCTCAAGCCTGTATTTTCCTTGTCTCTTGTCACTGCTGTAGTTTAGTTACTCATTTTTTAACCCTTTCTGGTTAATCAGCATGAAAGTTGTTATGGGAATAATAGAAACAGTGTGATATGACAGAGTTTCTGGGACCATCTCTTTGATGAAGTGACATTTTGGTCTGATGACCAGGAGCCACCCTGGAATGATCTAGGGAGTAGAAAAGTGCCAAGAGTCGACCAGATAATGCACAAAAACTCCAAGGAGAGAACAAACGTGGTGGGCCTGAGAAGCAGAAAGCAAGCCAGAATGGCCAAATCATAATAAATCAGGGAGAATATAGGGGTACAATGTCACAGAGATTACACAGATCATTTTTGACCATGGAAAGGATGGAGTACTTATAATTTCATTGTAAGTGTCATGACAATTCGTTTGCCGTGGAGGGAGAGAACAAATACTTAAGGCTCTGTGACATTTATGACATATCTATTGAAATGAAGAAGTTGAGAAGAAGGGCCAATTTGATGGGGAAGGTGAATTTTAGTTTGAGGATTTGGTCAATGGCTCTGAAAATTAAAAATATGAGTATAGGGATTGAGGAATTCATTACTTAGAGATCAGAGTGGAAATTCTTGATTTGAGAGAACTCAAATTGAGATTACCAAAGACAGTGGAGACAGAGATTATAAAACAGAAAAGTAAGGAAGAGGGACAAGGAGAAAGTCTTGGAGAAGTGGAAATGGTGATAGAGAGGTCTTAAAGGAAATGTGTAAGAATAAGGGAAAGCTGGGCATATTCTCAGACATAGGGATGGGGCCATTGGCAGAAGAGATAGAAGATGCTGTTAAGAGTTGTATTATACTCCAGATTAAGGTTAGCTGGGACCAGGTAACAATGTATACACCTTAAAGAAAGATGAACAGTCAAGTTGGGGTTGCCTTGTGAGTGTGGGGAGCATAGGGGGAGAGAACTTAAGAGAATGGCACAGACTAGGTCTGGCTAAGCCAGTCAGGCAGGTCAAGGCCCAGGTCTAGTCTAGTCAAGGACCAGTGTAAGGGGCTTGTGGTGCCTGAATTTCCTCAGTGAAGCAAATGTGAAGGTCATCCCCTGTGAGTGAGATTAAGTTGAAGGAAGTCAAGGGGTGGGCCCTTGAGGATGGATGTTTCAAACAGTCACCGTGGTTTCCTATAATAATTAGTCAACAGGGATGTGTAAAACCATTCCTGAGGATCAGTGAGAGCTCGGCTAAGGTTAGAAAGCATTGCTTTATGGTGTCCCAGTTTCCATGGTTTCCTTTTTCATGCAGCTTGGGAAAGGGAACAGAGAAAACCAGTTATTGTCTACAATAAGTCTAGGTTAAGAAATACTAGCTTGATGTTAGAGGCTACTGTATGTTTTTTCCCTAGTGCCACAATATTATTTTGAATTTTGTGGAAAAAAATAGAAAGATGATAGGTCAAATTGAATTTTGTTATTTTTCTATGTTAAAAATTATATGATTATCAGCCCAATTTTGAAAATCTGCAAAAGCGTAACCAAGGTTTTACATTAAGAAGCCTACAGTAATTTATATTTAACTCTGATGGTAAAAGAAATTTGAAAATGTTGGACCACTGTTATAGTGATTTGGGCTCTTATCTAGCAAAAGATATATAAGAGACCAAGAATGTACAAATAAATAGTAATGGTATAACACAAATTTCAGATTTTTTGAGTGACACATTAACAATGTGAAGTTTTCCACTGACTGATATTTTAATGTCACACCCCCCAACAAACCTATAATTAAAGTTATTTTGGCATTTTCATCTCAAATCTCTGCCTTGGCGGAGGAGGGGGTTGGGCGGGTTATAATTCCACTTTAAAAATGAGTTTCCAGATACAATTTGACATAAAATACGAAGTCTTATCCTAGCAACAATTTCCCCTCTACCCTTCCATCATGAAATATAGGAATATGTGGTCTTTTAGTTTCAAAAGTTATAAATGTATTTTAAAAAGGAAATCAAACCTTTTACGTTTTTTGGATTTTTTGACCTGAGTGTATATGCAGAAACTAAAGTCTGACTTTAGAACAATTCACAGAAACATCAGAGATCATTATAGCATGTAACAGTTGTGGAAGAAGGCAGCAGTCCCACTTACTATGCTTGTCTGCTTTTAATCGGAATGTTAATTAATTCATATTTTTCTTGGAGAGAAATAATACTTGCCCTGTGATTATTCTCAGAAAAAAGAGTTTGGGTCTATAGTTGCACATTTTAAACAGCATATGAATGTTAGAGCAATAGAATCAAAATAGAAACAAAAAGTCAAGGCAACTGAAGGAGAATCATCTCTCTTTTGTACATTGTCCCTTTCCCTTAATCTCTTGAGCACAGAAATTTTGTATGAATTCTAATGATTTCCTTTCCTACTCCTTTATTTTATATATACACAAGTATATGTCATGTGTATTATTTATTGCATGTGTATATACATATATATACATATACATATATATATGTATATCTATCTATCTATCTATATATATAGGCTTCCCAGGTGGCACTAGTGGTAAAGAACCTGCCTGCCAATGCAGGAGAATTAAGAGATGCAGGTTTGATCTCTGGGTTGGGAAGATTCCCCTGGAGGAGGGCTTGGCAACCCACTCCAGTATTCTTGCCTGGAGAATCCCATGGACAGAGAAGCCTGGCAGCAAGCTACAGTCCATAGGGAGCACAGAGTTGGACATGACTGAAGCAACTTAGCATGCATACACACACACACACACACACACACACACACACATAATGTACTATATATACATGTATATAACCAAGAGATAAATCTCTGGAAGAATCGTCTTCTGGGCCTTTTCTGGCTTGAATGTGAATTCTGACTTAGGAGGGGGAAAGCTTTAGATACTTCTGAATAAAGGAGTGAAATTCTTCACTGGAATTCAGAAAGTAAAAGGAAAGTCTTGGGAAGAAATCTTATGCTGAGGTGGGGGGGCGGGTCATAGAAAGGCCATTCAATTCTTGCAGGAAGGTCACAGGGGCAGTGGGAGGGGTCATAGACTGAGGATCATTTGAAGAATGCCATCCTTTAAGTAGGGTTTAGGCATATTATTGGTTGAGAGACATCAATATGGTCTTTCTTGCACAAACAATTCTAGGAAATGCCTCCCAAGACATTTTATAGCCCAGGGTGGGGGTGAGGAGAGGGGTGAAAACTGAAACAACCATTATTTATTCCCATCAGAATAAGTACTGAATCACACACAAAAATCCTTTCTGAAACTCTTGGTCATTTCACATGGATGAGGGCTTGACTTTGCTTGGGAGAGACATTTTTCTTATCAACACCTTGCCTTCTCTCCTCCCCAAACATATGTAACCTAATATCCTCAGAAATAACAGAGATTGAGCCTCAAATACATCCAGAGATTTTATACCACTCGTCTCAAATTTTAAAATTCTCTGGTGTCACCATCACATATATAAAAATGAAAGAAAGGAGCAATATCAACGACTACGATTGCGCTAAGTGTAGTGTTACTTAATGTAGTTCTTGATAAACCTTTATGGCAAATTAGAGGTTTCCCATTTCCCCAGTAGGCTAGCTATAAGATGTCAGGAGGGCTTTTTTTTTTTTTTTTCTTTAACACGCGGCTCTTAAGAATTTGTAGCTATGTATTTTTAATACTGTCAATAAACAGCTTCCTCAAGACTCAGAGGGGCAATAATGGAAGCTGTTAACAAAGTGTGAAAGCAACGGGCTAGCAAAGGTTAATCACATGGCTGCCCACTAATGACCTCTACAGCCCTCAGTTTAAACCCAACAGCACTTGTAAAGACCAATCACGTGAATAATTTCCTGTCTGAGGTAGCCTTTATGGTTAAGAATAAAAGCAGAGCTGATTGTGAATAGAAAGACCCCGGCAGGGGAGGCGGTTATTATTTTTAAGCTGATCTAAACACCTGGGTTTCCCACTGGACCCTATTAAACTTCCTCCATTATGTCTAAATATTTCAATCATTTCTACAGCAGTTGTGAATGAATGTATTACTAAGGTAGACAAGAACTAGGAGAGAGTGGGCAGGTTATCAAATGGCAAAGCCCCTTTCTCCAGGTGATGACAGGTAGGGAGAATCCCAGGCTTTGGGAAGGGAATTAGAAGGTCATCCCTCCCTCTGTAACTCCCTAAGCCCACTCCACTTCCAGGAAGACCACACGTAAAGCCATTCAGACCAAGAAAATTTTACTATTTTAAAGGCCTGTGGATGAGGAAATTCCTGAGCTTGCCCTGGAAACCCATTTCATTGTTTAACAGCCCTCACTCTCAGTCAACAGTTTTCCCATATAAAGAACTTAACTAAGTTCTGCTGTGGTTTAGACCCATTTTCCCTGCCCTATCTTTGGATGGCTGTATTTTGCTGATCCTTCCACATTTTATTATAGACTTGGTTAAACATTACTCCAGTAAATTGCTAAGTCTTTGAAGATTTTATTTGCTACTTCTAGCTTACAGATCTGAACATATTTAAGTGAGGAGCACTTATCTAGTAACAATGCCTTTTTTAGGTTCATGGCAAGGACAGGATTTAAATGAGTAACAGGGCTTCAAGATTCCAATTTGGTACCTAGAAACTGGGTGGTCCTGTGGGCAGTGGGTCAATCCATACTCAATCTTTCTTTTCTCTTTTGCCACTCCTTATCATATCAGCTCTTATCATGTTATGTTATCTCTATAAATATCTCTCTTCTATATTGTATTATAAGATCCCATAATGGGCAACATGTAGCTGAGGAATATCTGGGATATGTAGTCAGGTCTAAATTAAAACTTTGCCTCTGTTACTTCTTGTGAGAATGTGGACAAGTTGCCAACCACACTAAAACTCAATTTCATAAAAGCAATACCTACTTCCTAGAGTTGCTATAAGGACGAAATTGAGTAATTTGCACATAGTCCCTGAAATGCACTGGACACACAGTATATGTTAACTCTTGTTCCTTTCTACTTATTAGTATCCCTAAATCCAGCCTAGTGCCTTATAATGAAAACTATCCACAGGACATTCACATTTAGCCTATGGGGATAATTTGGTTCCAAATGGCAGGCACACAACTTTAACTTGAGCAAAATGGAGATTTACTGTTTTGCCTACCCAATCAGGAGGTGAGGGCAGCTTGGTCTCAGACATGCCTTGAAATAGAAACTCTTTGGGTACAGTCACCAGAACATTTTCATCCTCCTTTTCTGCTCCTCTCTCAGATCCTTAACTTTTTCTTAGACCAACTTCTGTTTGGCTTGAAACATAACCTTCTGTTGCTCCAGGCCCACATCTCTCATCTTTACTGTCACAGAGAGGGACAGTCCAATTCCAGCTAGATCATAGGTTCAAATTCAGATTGGCCCAAATTTGTGCTCATTTCCAAATTCATTAATTGAGGTTGGGAGTTGGGAGGAGAAACAGTGACCATCACTTTCTATCAGACTCATATGATTGAAGCAGTAGTAGGGTTAGTTCCCTAAAAGTAGAGGGGCTGTTTCTAGAATAAGGGAGGGTGCTGGACAGCAGAGGAATGAGTATTCACTTAATTAGAAATCCCAAAGGACCCCTCTTCATCTCAGCCTTTACTGCTACAGAGTTGTTTAGTTGCTAAGTCATGCCCAACTCTTTTGTGACCCCATGGACTGTAGCCCACCAAGCTTCTCTGTCCATGGCATTTCCCAGGGAAGAATACTGGAGTGGGTTTTCATTTTTTTCTCCAGGGAATCTCCCTCAGCCAGGGATCAAACTCACATCTCCTGCATTGGCAAGCAGATTCTTTACCACTGAGTCACCAGGGAAGCCCCACTGCCACAAAGTTGCTATGTTTATTTCCATAGCCAGAGAACCTTGGCAAAAAATTTAAAAGAGGGTATTTTTAATTTATTTCCCTGACTTTTCATTGATGATGATGAGAATGACTAGATTTTTTATATTTGTATAACACTCTAAACTGTCAGGTTCCAGATCATTCTAGATCATATCCTATCTGCTTCAGAATTCTGTGATATAACTGGAGTGATTTTTTTTTCCCAGTAAAAAAATTGTCATGCATATGGTACTTATTTTCTTCTTTGTGTTTCTCTGAGTTTTTCAAATTTAATGTAATGAACTCGTATTATTTTTACAATAAAACAAGTGTTTTTGGAAATAAATAAGATTTGTGGTCTGACATGTGAACTCTCTAAGCTCATCCTATCTCCAGGGCTTTCTACATTACTCTTTCCATGGCCCTGGATTTTCTTTCCTTGTGGATTATTTTATTTGCTTTCCTTGGGTTTTAGCTGAAATGTCATGACTAAGAAGCTGTGACCAGGAGCAGATTTTGTATGGCCTGAAACTTAAGTAATTTGGGGATTTTCCTTAAGGAAAAAAATAATGAATATAAATTTATACTCAAAACTGAGTGCTTAATTTGATAAGAAAAGACATCACAAAATATGATAAATTAAAAAATATAAGTAGTACCATAAATAATGCATTAATTGTTTTTTCCCTGTATTCTTTGGTTACGTATCTTTTTTTTTTTTAAACTGAGATTTAATTGACATGGCTACATGTCTTTTGATTGTCCTTTCATATGACAATGATATTGTAATATATTACATGGTGAGAATAGAAAGATTGTTTTCCTCTATAGTAATCAAAATTTGCCTTTTATTATTGACAGCATAGAAAAGTTTATTTCGGCTTCATAACACTTTTATTAGTCATACTATGCAGATGCTTGGTGGTGGTGGTGGTTTAGTTGCTAAATCGTGCCCAACTTTTTTATGAGTCCATGGACTGTGGCCTGCCAGGCTCCCTGTCAATGGAATTTCCCAGGCAAGAATACTGGAGCAGGTTGCCATTTCCTTCTCCAGGGAATCTTCCCAACCCAGGGACTGAACCCATGTCCCCGTCCCCTACATTGCAGGTGGTCTCCTGCATTGCAATTGGATTCTTTACTGCTGAGCCACCAGCGAAGCCCATGCAAATGTTTAGTAGTAATATTTTCACACAGGTAAAAAGGTCTACTTGTCCCCTGCATTTCATGTCTGGTTTCTCTGTCACCACCTATCTAGTTCTGCTGCCAGGTTGTGGAGACAAGGTCATATCAGGGGACACCCTCAGCCCTGCATCCTTGTGTCATCCTGTTGTATGAATTGGTAAAAAGGCTGGGAGGACTGTTGCTGGAAACCTTTCTTGTATTGGGATGCTCACACTGTGTAATATTCTCATCAAACCCAGTTGAGATGTATTCCCATCTCAATTTTCCCCTAACTAGATTCCCCAAATGCCCATTTTCATACAACGTAAGGGGAAATATGACAGAGGAAATCAGAATGGAAAGAGACAGAAGTTTTAACTAATTGCAGTTAAAGTATCTCACATTTGCAAAATTTACAAAAACATGTAGCTACATGAACACACTGTAGGCTTCCTTCTATTTCCAAAGCTTTGGGGGGAGCCCATGTAAATAAGAGGTTTCAAGCTTAAACTTCATTAGTTTCAGGGTAAATTTACTTTTGCATTCAATCTAAAAGGTAGACCACATCATTCTCTCACAATCTACTGTTCTTTTCCCTTTTAACTCTTAGCATGTTCTAAAATGAAGTGTCAGTATGCTTGCTTGTTTAATGTTATCTCTCACATTAGATTGTGTGCATCATAAGGAGAGGTACTTTATCTGCATTCACACCACTGTATACCAAGACCTGTGCTAGGACATTCTCAATACTCACTGCTGCTGCTGCTGCTAAGTCGCTTCAGTTGTGTCCAACTCTGTGCAACCCCATAGATGGCAGCCCACCAGGCTCCCCCATTCCTGGGATTCTCCAGGCAAGAATACTGGAGTGGGTTGCCATCTCCTTCAACACACGAAAGTGAAAAGTGAAAGTGAAGTCACTCAGTCGTGTCCGACTCTTAGCGACCCCATGGACTGCAGCCCACCAGGCTCCTCCATCCATGGGGTTTTCCAGGCAAGATTACTGGAGTGGGGTGCCATTGCCTTCTCCCAGTACTCACTAAACCTTACTTAAAAACAACAACAAACAGTAGAGTCTAGGACACTATGCTGGATTGAATGCTGACCTTGATTTCCATTATTACTATTCCTCCTCAGCTGCCCAGTATCCAGGCTCTAATTAAGTCACCTCTCCCTGGTTTACCTTCTCTAGGCTGCACCTGGTTCTAATATCACAGCATTTGGATGCCCATGAATAAAATCTACCAGTCCTTTCCAATCTCTTTCCCTGAGGCCAAGTTATTTTCTGTGGGACCAAAAAGCTGGTCCCATTATAAAAAATTATAATGATAATTTTTATGACCTTACAAGGCATAGTCCCATGCATTATGCTAATATGCTAATGAGAAAAGGTGAGTGAAAGATGACAGGCATTTTTGCAAGGGTTCTGAAGATATCCAGCCCACCCTGACACCTACCACTGTGTGCATAAACTTACAATGGCAAGAATTTCAAGCTAGTTTGGAAGGAGGGAAAGATTTATGGGTCAAAATCTTTGAGGATCTTGCAGTTCTGCCCGGAAATCATACTATTTGTTGGTGGGAAGCCATCAACTTCAGCTAGTCCTAGTCCCTGCTTTAATCTCTTGATTCTGAGACAGTTTATATTTGTTCTTTTTGGTATGGAGTTCAGGATTTTGTGACATTATATTAAAGATGCAAAAATTGGAGAAATGTGGAGTTACCTGAATTTTAAAAATTTACTTCCCAAACTCTCTCATTTCATTTTTATTAACCTCACAAGCTCAGTAAAACAACTGAGTTATGAATATTTGCTTGAGCTGAGTAGCAAAAGTACCAGATCTGGTAAGTTAACACAGTAGAGTGAATACAGGAGAATGCAAGAGTTAAGGCTACCCTAGGCCCCCCTGTATGTTGCTCTCCTTACCCTGTATCATGTCAGCTCTGTGCTTATGTCTCCATCACTTGAAAGTTGGCTTGCAGCAGAACTTTATATATTCATTTCTGATACTATAAGCATTTATTAAGTGCCTACTGTGTATGAGGTAGGCACTATCTTAGGCCCAGGGGATGCTGAAATAAATAAGGCAGAGTCCTGCCATCAAGATTCTTATAATCTACCAGAGGATGTACATATGTGCTCAGTCACTCTGTCATGTCTGACTTTGTGACCCTGTGGATTGTAGCCTGCCAGATTCCTCTCCATGAGATTTCCCAGTCAAGAATACTGGAGTGGGTTGCCATTTCCTCCTCCACTAATAGAGGACACATGCAAGAAAATAAATTACAAAGTGGTGCCTAGAAGGCATAATAGAATATTTGAAATAGGTGATGTGGGAGAGAGACTAATGAACTTGCACAAGGGTGGGGGAGTGAGGAAAGGCTCTAATGAGGAAGTGACATGAATTTTATATCTAATAGGGGTGCCAAGCAACACCTGATGAGCCTCATTCTCCCACACTGTAGCAATAAGGTGATCCACAAGGCATTAGGTCTTTACTAATGATATGAGCCTGTGTTTGCTGAAGAGACTGCTATTCCAGACACTGTCAGGGTGCGACATGTATGATCTCATTAAATCCTCACAATGCTTTGAGGGTTAGTACTCTCCACTTCATAGATGAAGAACATGAGGCTCAGAGACTGGATCTTGCCCAGGGTCATACAGTTGCTCTGAGGCAGATGTAGGATTCTAACTCTGACTCTGGGCCCCAGCTCTTGACCAAACAGCATACACAGTGAAGAGAGACCGTGGATACTGCTCTCGGTGTTTTAGGCTTTTCACAGTGCTCTCCCCTGTATCAATTTACTTGGGCCGTCTTAAGCACCCTTGGGATGACACTGGAAGGACATTATTATTCAATTTGGAGACAGGGAAAATACCACAGTTAGTAAGAGGTAGAGCTGGGCCAGGACTTGGGCTGTTTGACTATAGCGCTGTTTTCATTAGAGAGTGACTGCCAGAGTCTGTCACATGCATAGCAGCTTTGTTTCCTGCACACTGCCCTCTTTTCCACCATTCCATCCTCCTACCACCTTCTGCCACCAGGTTTCCTATGCTTGGTTTTTAAAATCCAAAGAAACCTTCTCTACACAGCTAGATAGGAAAGAGTGGGAGTGAAACAGGATCCTTCTTTCCTATGCTGGTAGGGACAGGAAAGACCTACCTTATATTCTTCCTCGTAAATTATACTAGAAAGGGAGAATGTAGACTATTTTATTTCTGTTTTAAATGATCAATCAGAGGTGTGTCCCATGTTGGTGACCCATCATATTTTCATATGAGTGGGAACTGACAATGGTTCAAATTTGTTAGAATCCCAATAAACCACAGGTTTTTATCAAATGGATTTGGATGGTCTATTTTCAAAATAAGTGGTAAATTATCTTATCATGTAGGTTGAAAGATTAGGACTACCCACTAGCCAACAAGGTGAGACTTCAACCCTGTGGCAGCTTCTTTAAGGGCCTTCATCAGGCAAAACTACTTGTCTTTGTCAAGCTGGCTTCCTTCCAGGGCCCAAGGTCTCTCCATAGTTATTCTACCATGGAATCCCAATTCAAATCTTTAGATGTGTGTATATGTGTGTGCTCAGTTGTGTCTGACTCTTTGCAACCCCCTGGACTATAGCCTGCTAAGCTCCTCTGTCTATGGAATTTTCTAAGCAAGAATACTGGAGTGGGTTGCCATTTTCTCCTCCAGGGGATCTTCCCAACCCAGGGGCTGAACCCATGTCTCTTTGGTCTCCTGTATTGGCAGGAGGATTCTTTATCAGCTGCGCCAACTGGGAAGCTCAAATCTTCACAAGCCACAAACAAAAAGTTCCTTCATGTTATTTGTACTGATCACAGGGCTTCCAATGTTTAAATATCACTAATCTGAAAAAGATTACCTGTTCTCACTTTGAGAATTTCATAGATACTGCTTAATCAGTTTTACCCTAAAGTTTACATGTAAAACAGACCTATAAAGGAGGCCCAAACTTAATTTGCCGTTCACTATCATCTGAGTTTAGAAGTATTTTACAGGAAAAATGTACAGGAAAACTCTAAAGGAAATGTATTTTCTCAGAAGATACAAATTAAAGCAGAAATAAATACAGAAATAAATACTGCTACTATGTGGCAGTTCTCAAGGGGGCATGAAAATGTATATGAAAAATATATGTAATGTTTTATATATATATATATAATAAATGAGAAAAACTATAAATTGTGAATCATTATATGTATGTCAGTAATTTGATAGCACTGTCCCATCCTCACTTCTGATGTCACCCCATGGAGAAAGGGTTCTAACTTCCTAACCATTCTTCTCCTACCACGTGGGTTGTTGCTAAGTTGTGTCCAATTCTTTGTGACCCCATAGACTGCAGCACGCCAGGGCTCCCTGCCCCTCACCATCTCTCAGAGTTTGCCCAAACCCATGTCCAATGAGTTGGTGATGCCATCCAAACGATCTCATCCTCTGTCGTCCCCTTCTCCTCCTGCCCTCAATCTTTCCCAACATCAGGGTCTTTTCCACTGAGTCAGTTCTTCACATCAGGTGGCCAAAGTATTGGAGCTTCAGCATCAGCATCAGTCCTTCTAATGAATATTCAGGGTTGATTTCTTTTAGGACTGACTGGATTGATCTCCTTGCTGTCCAGGGGATTCTCTAGAGTCTTTTCCAGTACCACAGTTCGAAAACATTAATTCTTTGGTGCTCCCCTTCTTTACATTCCAACTCTCACATCTGTACATGACTAGTGGAAAGACTATAGCCTTGACTACTGGACCTTTGTCAGCAAAGTGATGTCTTTGCATTTTAATATGCCTTCTAGGTTTGTCAAAGCTTTCCTTCTAAGAAGCAATCCTCTTCTAATTCCATGGCTGCAGTCAACATCTGCAGTGATTTTAGAGCCCAAGAAGTGGAAATCTGTCACTACTTCCACCTTTTCCCCTTCTGTTTGCCATGAAGTGATGAGACTAGATGACATAATCTTAGTTTTTTAATATTGAGTTTTAAGCCAGCTTTTTCACTGTCCTCTTTCACCCTCATCAAGAGGCTCTTTGTCCTTTTTCACTTTCTGCCATTAGAGTGGTATCATCTGCATATCTGAGGTTATTGATATTTCTCCCAAGAATCTTGATTCCAGCTTGTACTCATTCAGCCTGGCATTTTGCATCATGTGCTCTGCATATAGGGCTTCCCAGGTGGCTCAGTGGGTAAAGAATCCACCTGCAATGCAGGAGACTCAGGAGAGAGTGGTTCAATCCCTCGGTCAGGAAGATCCCCTGGAGGAGGACATGGGAATCCACTCCAGTACTCTTGCCTGGAGAATCCCATTGACAGAGGAGCCTGGCCGGCTACAGTCCATAGGGTCTCAAAGAGTTGGACATGACTAAAGTGAGTCAGCATGCACGCATGCTCTGCATATAAATTAAATGAACAGGGTGACAATATACAGCTTTGTGGTACTCCTTTCTCAATTTTGAACTCCTTTCTCAATCAGTTGTTCCATATAAGGTTCTAATTGTTGCTTCTTGACCTGCATGCAGGTTTTTCAGGAGACAGGTAAGGGGGTCTGGTATTCCCATCCCTTCAAGAGGTTTCCACAGTTTGTTATGATTCACCCAGTCAAAGGCTTTAGTGTAGTCAATTAAACAGAAGTGGATGTTTTTCTGGAATTCCCTTGCTTTCTCTATGATCCAGTGAATGTTGGCAATTTGATCTCACTTCCCTATGCCTTTTCTAAACCCAGTCTGTACATCTGGAAATTCTTGACTCAAATACTGCTGAAGCCTAGCTTGAATGATTTTGAGCATAAGCTTTACACTATGCGCACACTTACTAACATGGGAAAAGACTGCAATTGTCTGGTGATTTGAACATTCTTTCGTACTGCCGTTCTTGACAACTGGGATGAAGATTGACCTTTTCTAGTCTTGTGGCCACTGCTAGGTTTTCCAAATTTGCTGACATACTGAGACCAGCACTTTAATAGCATCATCTTTTAGGATTTTAAATAACTCTGCTGGAATTCCATCACCTCCACTAGCTTTATTGGCAGCAGTTTTTCCTAAGGCCCACTTGAATTCTCAGTAAATATTTGTGGCGTTAATGATCAAATGAATAAGTGAACTTCCTACACGAAATCTTGTTATAGAGACTGGAAAATATTTCTGATAAAGACTTTAAAAATTTCAAGTATAGTTGATGTACAATATTGTGTTAGTCTCAGGTATACAGAAAAGTGATTCCATTATATATATATATATATATATAATGCTTTTTCAGATTCTTCTTCATTATAGGTTATTACAAGATATAGACTCTAGTTCCCTGTGCTATACTGTAAATCCATGTTGATTATTTTAGTGTCTTTAGTTTCTGTTAATCTCATACTCCTAATTTTTCACCCTCAACTTCCCTTTTGGTAACCATAAATTTGTTTTCTTTGTCTGGAAGTCTGTTTCTGCTTTGCAAATAAGTTCATTTATATTATTTATTTGGACTTCACATATAAATGATGCCACATGATATTTATCTTTCTCTGACTTACTTCACTTAGTATGATAATCTGTAGGTCCATCCATGTTGCTACCAGTAGCAATATTTCATTCTTTTTTATGGCTAACAGTATATATATAAAATACCACATCTTCTTTATCCATTCACTCGTTGATGGTCACTTAGGTTGCTTCCATATCTTGGCTACTGTAAGTAGTGCTGACATAAGCATTGTGGCTCATGAATCTTTTTGAATTCGAGTTTTCGTCTTTTCCAAATACTTGCCCAGGAGTGAAATTGCTGGATTATATGGCAGTTCTAGTTTTAGTTTTTTAAGAAACCTCCATACTGTTTCCCATAGTGGTTGCACCAGTTTACATTCCTACCAAAAGTGTAGGAAGGTTCTGATAAGGGCTGTTTTTAAAGTAAGGTTGGGAAGACAACGTGATGTTGTATCGACAGTTGTCACTTGGAGTGTCAGAGTGCACATTGGTTAATTAATTAATTGCCCTGAGACATTTTGCTGTAAAATTTGCTTTGTTTTATCCAGCATGTACCAGATTCTGACCACAAAATCAACTTGAGGAACACTGAAGTAATATCATCTTTGAGGATGTGCTGCTTTAAAAGTTAAAATAAAAATATGAGATGTCACAAGGCTTAATTAATATCAGATGAATGCTGTACTGTTTATGGTACCAATTTGTAAAGGAGAAAGATTATTGTGAAATGATCTGCAAAATCTTCTTGAAGGAAAACAGAAGCTTGAGAGATGGATGGAATCTGGCTTGGTGAGAGGTAAGGTAACACTGTAGCTTTCTAATTGTTTTGCCTCCTAGCACCTGATAGGAGACACTCCCACTAAGAGCAGTGTCTCACTATTGGGTGTGAGTTTGAGTCTGGAGGAGGGGGTTAAGAACAGTCCAAAAACTTGGCTCTCACCCATTTTCCACTGTGATTCTGACCACAGAGTAACATGATCAACCTTGAAGATACTGGGGCTTTAAAGATGGGTGGATGTTCAGAACTTCCAGGGACTTCATAACAAGCAATTTCCTTTTATTCTTTTAGACTCCTTTGAGGTTTCTCAGCCTAATTGAAAAGCTTCCATCAAAGTTGTGAGTTTTGGGGATTCATCTCTTTGGGGATTTTAATCTTGGCAGTGGAAGAGGAACATAAATCTCCTTGTCTACTACTTAGGACTTCCCTGGAGTTCAAATGGAAAAGAATCTGCCTGCAATGCAGGAGACCTAGATTCCATCCCTGGGTCAGGAAGACCCTCTGGAGAAGGGAATAGCAACCCACTCCAGTATTCTTGCCTGGAGAATCCCATGGACAGAGGACCCTGCCGAGCTACCCTGTGGGGTTGTTAAGAGTCAGACACGACTGAGCAACTAACACTAACCCTAGCTAACTGTCTACTACTTGGCGCAAAATGTACTATCAGTCTTTTCTGGTTCTACCCATGAAATCAAAGGAGTTTGGAATCAGATGACATCTTTGAGACTAACTAATGATTCAGCTTTCTTGTGTCATAGATAAAAAGACTGAGGTCAGAGAGAGTAAATTATGTCCTCTAGGCCACACTGAGTTGGGATTGAGACTCTTGCCTCCCAGACTCTGCCTCCTCATTTCTACTAGGGAAGAACTCACCCCAAATCTCACCTCACTCTAAGTGGGAGGCAAAGCTTTACCCATTTACTGAGGGGAAACTGACAGGGGGTAGTGTGTAGAGTCTCTGTACTTTGCTGATTCTACAGGTTACATACAGGTAATTCACACTTCCATAATGAACAAAATTGTCCATCCTTTATTCATATTTTACCTAAAGTTTAAAAGAGGCATTGTTTTCACTGGGACTGATGGGTATACCCAATGTCCTTGGCTTGCATTCCTTTCTAACTCTGTTTTTGACCCAAAGTTGGATGCTTTCTAAACAGTATAACTGCTGCCATGACTCAACCTCCTCCAACTGGTCAAATCACCCTTTGAAAGTATAAATGTGGTGAGACATTTTTAGCTTCATGTTCCTACTCTTGGACTCTAGTGTTCCTTTCTGAGATTCATTTACATTTTCAGACCCTAAAGAATGATTTAGTTTTCATGTTTTATTAATTTGCACACTTGGCTTTCTTTTACTAGTCTTCATATTAATCTCAGAGATATATGCTCAGAAAAATGCTTGTATTTCAAATAGATTTTATTTATATTTTGTCAGATAATGGATATATTTGGACCCTTTTGTGGGAGTGGGGAGGATAGTCTGGGAATTTTCAAAAACTTCTTCCCATCCCTCCAAATCTCTGCTTAGGTTAACAGGTAGAATAAATTTTCAAGAAAAGATAAAAGTGTTTTTAAGATTCCAAAAAGAGAGCCTCAAAAATGCTTTCCCGCTTTTCAATATGAATTATTTCCTTTTGATTTTCTTAAAGCAAGCAGAGTCCAGGCCAAACTTATTTGGAAGTCAGTCTGAAATAAGTGAATCTGGGTCTCTCTAATAACAAAAAAAGCCCTTTTCTGGAGCACTCAAGCACATCATTCACTGCTAACTGTTTTATTCTATAGTGTGGATAAAAACAGATATGATAGATCATATACTCAAAAACCAAGTAATGCTTGGTAGGGGAGTAATTTATCCCTATCATAGAAATAGAAATCCTGTAAGTAAAAATTCTGGGGAACAGAAATTATAGTTCATACAATGACCTGATGTGAGTCATGAGTGTTTATTCTTTTTCTATTGGTGTTTTTTACTATTAGTGAAAAACTATTACTTTTTTTGTTAGTGTGTTTTGTTTTAATAAACCATAAGGAGTTTTCCTGAAGTCCTGGAAAAGGTTCTGTGGCTATGCATGTATCTGTGTAAATGTGTATGAAAAAGCCTCATGTAGGCTCCTTTCACTCCTTTGGCAAAGGCCTCCTTGAAGCCAGTTCCTCCAGTCTTCTTGCTAAGGAAAGAAAACACAGCTTTGAGCCAATATCAGGGAGGAGCTGTCCGGGGCTCTCTAGCAGCACACACACTTACAGCTCAGTTTAGAAGAAAGTGTGGTGCAAACACCTACTTTTTGCAGAACTGCTGGTCTTGGGAGTTACTAATTAAAAATCCTCACGCTCTCCCGTCTTTCCTGTTCAAATCTGCAAGGTTATTTAATTGAAGTCCTATTTTGTGGGTGCAGATGCATGATGTGTTTGAATCATCAAACAGATTTATAGTGTGTTTTGATTGTTGTGTGTGCCTCATTGCTATTCCCAGAGTGTCGAGCTGAGCTTATGCTCTTCGGGAAGACTTAGCCGCCTGAAACAGTAAAAGAGTCCTTTCTTCTCCTCCCGCCCCCTCGCGCACCCCCTCCCCATTTTCCTTGAAACTTTGCCAATATCGGATCGCGCGCTGTCTGTTGCTGCATTAAAATGAAGTCATTCCCTCCCACTTGTCGCCCTCCTCGCTCCCACCCCTACCTTTCCCGCTGCTCTCCAGTTCCGCGATTTTCTCACTAAATTGGGGAGCCTCTCGCCGCTGTGGACGAACTTTTTTAGTTTTATTTTCTTCCTCCTTTCTTTTCTCTCCGTTTTTCCTCCCCATTTCAACCCCTTTTTTAGAGGTGGTTTTTGGATTGGGGCCCGTGAAAAGAAAAGAGAAGGGGCCTGTTTTCCTCTCGAGGTGAAAACAGCCTTGGAACCGGCAGGTGCACGGCCCCAAGCAGCTGCTTGCGCCTCGCAAGCTGAAGCTTCTTACTTTCCCCTCTAAGCCAAGAGCACTTCATATAATCCTCTCATGCAATTCACACTGTAATTGCAGAAACCCCGACTGCTGGGGCTCATCTTATTATTATTATTACGGTTATTATTGTTGTTGTTGTTGTTTTTCACTGATAACAAGCTCCTCTGCAAACAGGAACCTGTCATGTTAATTAGGTTTTTGTGTGTGTGTGTATGTGTAAGATGAGCTGCTTCTCTAGAAGCAAGATTTTTTTTTGTCTTGCTCTAGCCCTGTTCCCCTGCCCTCTTCAGGCCTCACCCCCTTAGAGGCCACTTAGGGAGGCGCACATGTGAAACTTTTATGTGATTCTATAGGGCCTTTTATTAGCCTGTGGGCCTCATCCTCTCCCTAAGAAAGAAGCCAGTAGTTAGGTGCTGGCAATGAAAATTATTTTCTTGAACACCAGCTTGTTTTCTCAAGGTTCGGCTTATTCCTTTGGTAATTATGGGGCTAAAGGATCCTTTTTCTTTTTTTGGTTGACCCGTGAGCGCTGTAGTCTGTGGAACAATTGTTTCATGGTTTTGCGGAAGAAAGGGCCAGGAATGAAAATATGGAGATTTTATTTTTTTAAATTCTCTTAAGAAATGCTTAGAGAATTAATGACAAATGTTTTGATTTCCAATTTAAAGAAAACCTGGTATTCTGAGGGTCAGAAAATATACAGACTGTTACTGATGCTTAAATATTTTGATCTACAACTTTGGCTCATTTTTTATTATTTACCAAATTCAGCAACTGCTGTCATTTTAAAATTATGGCCACACTCTACTTGTACTGTTACTTAAATAATATTTTCTTTAGATGGACTTACCTTTTAAATGTAGTTTACTTGCAAGGGAAACTGTAATATATCACTACTATAAATAGAAAACAAATGCGATAAACCATACAAACATAGCTGTTAAAGTAACAAATGAAAACTGTTAAGTTCATTTGTTAGAGGTATTGCAGATTATAGGAACAGTGTTCAAGATTAGAAGTAGGACTACGTCTTCTCACTGTGATCAGAAGGATTGAGAGAGAACAACCGGAGAATAAGTGTCCCACTCACTGTGTGGACTACTGGTATTCAGTGTCAGGCCAGTAAACTGCCTGCATCTGTTCATCTCCAGCAGCGTGCCCACACGTGACGCATGTTCTCCACTTCAGGAAATACCAGCCCATTGTGTCACTGAGGGCTCAGATGGTCCGAAACCCATTATGGATAATTAATTCTAGGGTGACTATTATTTAAGTTGACTCTTGATGTATATGAAATACATATTTCTAGTAAAAGAGTGATAAGAACACCTACTCTTTAAGAGGAATTTAAATCTACTAGTGGAATTAATGAAACATTGAGCATAAGGAACTAAAGTTGTAAAAGAACATCAAGGGGGAAACTTAGGAAAAATCAAGTTTTAGAATTCTTAATGGGAGCCAAAAATGGAAGCCAAAATGGGATCAAAAGTCTGGACGTAGTAGAATGGGCATAATGTCATAAATGAAGTGAGATGGATGTTCTAGAAAAAAATATTTGTGATTACAGCTGAGGTATCTGAGATTTTACCTTACTGGAATGTGATATACAAGATGGTGTGGCAGGATAAAAACTGTGGGTAAAAATCAGAGTTGAGGCTATAAAGAAAAATACTTCTTAAACTTCTTTAATAAATAAATGAAGAGAATTGCCTATCTCATCTTCACACACCCACCCAGACTCTACAGAGATACAGGGTTGGAAAACCTCATAGTTTTTCTTAGTCATAAGCAAAATATTTTTTAGAGGGTCTGTGTCTCAAATTCTTCCACACAGCCAGTTATGATTTAGATATTTAAATCTTCCCAGTTATTCCTAATGGTTCTATCTCCCCACAACACTCTGCCCCTCCCCAACTCCATTCTCCACCTTTAGGATGCAAAGGACAATTTTGAAGATGCATAAATAATCTAGTAAATATTTCTTCAATCTAAGCTTAGTAGACCTTCAAGGACCTCTGCACTGTCCCTGTTACTATTTATTCTCTAGAACAGTATGGTGAGAAGATGAGTGTTGATGGGTTTCATTATGGTCCTATCCCTTCAGTGGTTGGGCTAGTTAATGACAATTTCTAACATTGATGCAATTCATTAAAATTATTTTTATAATCGATCAATACAGCTTATAGCTGGACACTGCAGATGATTATATAAAGTACTATGGTGTATAAAAGAAATCTCTTTAAGTATTTTCTAAGGACTTTCATTGCAATATCATTGCAATGATATTTGATAAAAATTATGATAAGGTAAGGACTGAAATGCCATAGAAACATGAACAGCCCCTATCCAAATTTTCCTCAGTCAGGCAAGGCTTCCACATAAGCTGAGAACCTTAAGACTAAATTATAATTAGCTGTGGGGAGTCTGAAGGGAGAGGTTCTGGGAGAAAGAGTATATAAGAAAAATAAGAAAACCCGTGAAGATTTGGAGATGAAGATGAATAGGGGCAGTTTTGAGATCTTTCAGCAGTTCAACATAGCTAGAGACTGGGTGGAGGGCAGAAATGGAAACTGAGACTAAAGAAGTAAAGAAGAGTTTGGAAGGTTACATGAAATTCAGGCTTGAAGCTAAATGAAATAGGGAGGTACTGAAGGAGTGAAAGCACAAATTGAAACCTGGAAAGAAATAAGTTGTGCTGGGATGGAGTGAGCACATAAGCAGTGGCACAGAGGTAAGAGTGTACTGGGCTAGGTTGGCCTGAAGGTGGGTTACATTTGTCACCTAGGATAGGAGGTAACCTTACAAGAGCTATAGCAGCTGATTCTGAATGCACACAGAGATCAGCCCAGCAGAGACCGTTCGTATTGCCTGGACACCATAATAGTGGCTTGGGAGTGGGTGTAAGCAGAGGAGAAGAGTAGGTAGCATGCATGAAAGTCTGTTTTTGATGGATGGAGATATTTTTGGAAGATAACCTGGACTCCATTTGGCTAAGTTAGAATTACTTTTTTGTTTCTAGTGTGCTTCATATACTTGGCTTACCTTGACAGAGGCCTTATGTGAAGGGAAACATTGATTCTAATTATCTGGTAATAGTATTACTAAATGATCACATTAATGGAGTACTTACTTTGGGCTGAACACTGTGCTGAGCCTTTGATATATATCCCATGATATATATTATCTCATTTAATCCCTGCCCCACAAACTCCATGACATATTATTACTATCTTCATCTTACAGATGAGAGCACTGAGAGGGGATAAGTAATGCCAGAACTAAACGGTGGGGGTAGGATTTCAACCCAGGGTTGATTCCGGTGCCTGAGTTCAAAACCCAAATGCCATAGTTAAGGATGTCGAGTGTGTTAAAGCACTGAATCTAGTGAATGGCTGTGTACAAAATGTTGACATTTTTTAATGAAAGGAGATTTTGTTACAAGGTTTTTTGGTTTCTTTCTGCATCTTTCTTTTGGAATTATGCTTTAAGAAAAAGGCTTTGATTAGTAAAGGGTTAATGATTACTCATTCTCAGTTAAGCATGGTCTTATTGAACAAACAAAAACAAAGGGAAAAACAAACAGGGTACTGTCCCTCCCCCCACCCCCCCCGGTTTTGATATTTTACAGTTTTAAATTTGGACAAAGTAAATTTGTCCAAATAGTAAGTAGGTTTTTCCATTTATATTTTACATACAGAGGCCACACTCTTCTAAAATTCTTACATTGGAAAAGATTCACAGAATTAATGTATACTAATCTTTACATAGTCATAGTCTCCACTGAGAAAACAAATTGCAATTCCAGAATTATTATAGCCTTCCCAAAGTAGAAAGAGTTTCAAGATCAACACCTAGAGTACCCTCCTCATTTCCCAAGAGGAAACAAAGGACTGAAGCAACTGAAGCGCTTACTTGCTCAAAGCCACACAGTGAGTCTGCAGTAGGCTTAAGACCAGAGTCCCTTAGCCCCAAGGAAGGCTTACTGATTGCTGTACCATCTTACCCTGGATAACAGTATTTGGGTAGGTTAATCTTCTGAAGTATCAGTTTTACGCTAAGACTTAAAAGCAAGCAAGCAAACTAAATAGTTCACAATTTATATCCTTGTTATAGTAAAATGAACATGGCCATATTATGGAGTAAAAATCATCAAGATTTAATACATAAAACAGGAGACTTTAAAGAAATATCCTTTTTTAGAAGAGAAGATAGGGAGCAAGTATCTTAGTCTTTACTCCCAGATGTCTTGTGGTTCAAATGTATTCTCTCTGCCTTTAGATTTTCAGAGGGAAAATTTTTTGAGACACTCTGCCATCTCTTAGGTGTGTCACGGACAATAGTGAACTACCAATTAATAGTTCATAATTATGCTGTTAAATGACAGTGTGGGATGCCAGAAGCACTTTGTTCTTTCCATTAATGTATAATTTAAAATTGTCTAAATACATGTTAACAGATCCTATAATGCAATAGATTTAAAATTTTCTCTGAGAAATTTAATTTTTTAAGCTAATTTCATAGAAATTGTTCTTGGTTAGTTAGAAATATGTTACATGAATGAATGCATTTGGCTACAAAGGTTATCTTTGAAATGATGTGAATAATCTGTTTTATGCCCACAAGTACTGTGAATACTAACACTTGATTCTTAGCTCATCTAGTTGTCATTAGGTACAGCAGCTGATACAATCTTCCATTAAGCAGTCTCAGAACTGTGGGTGGTCTTGGAAACTATACCATATGAACTGTAATACACAATAGAGTGAGTTAGGGTTTTTTTTTTCAGCTTTAATTCTGAATCTTGCCGTTGCTATTGGTTGAAATTGAGTAAAAGAATAAAAGGAACATGATTTTAGCATCAATCTATATTGATGCATAGCTCCTTATATACTCATTGATTAGAGAGTTTAAACTTACTGCAGTTATTTCTTTTCTATTTGAGTTGTTTACTTACTTAACTAAAGGAACTGAAATGACAGTGCTAGCAAACAGGGGCCTGTCAGATGTTTACATTTTTAAAACCATATGCTAATAAAATAAATTAATGAAAGGGAAAATATAATAGATTTTAACCCAGCACTGAATAAATTTTAGTGGGACATTTTGAAAGTGTGACACATAATTGACATCAATACCAAATTGGCTGTGTTTATTGTGGGGTCATTATAAAGGAAGTTATTCATTGTGTTTGGAAACTTAACACCACTTTAAAGGGCTGAACCTTAACAGTATTATATATATATATATATATATATATATGTATGTATGTATTTTATATATATGCATGTATGTATATATATAATAAGTTTATTATAAAAATAATTTAAATAGTCTTAAATATAATAAGTGCTCAATAAATAGCTATTGATTTGATTTCCATGAGAAATATAGTGCACTGGAAGCCCAGAATGAAAGGAAAATGCAAGGTAAATTAGTAATAATTCTGCATTCACTAGGTGGGGATGGAAGCAAGCGGCATATATGAATTTAACAACTGAAGAAAGAGAAATCTGCTCACAGATCTCTGAGATGAAATTAATCGTTTGTTAACTTCACAAGAAATGTTCTTTAAAAAATTGTGTATATGCATTTAGAGAAAAAAATCTTTCAAAACAATTGGAATGACAAGCAAACTGTCTTTCATTTGTGGTAAATGAGCTACAAATGTATGCATTTACAATTTCTTCAGTATTCAAATGAGGACTTTGCAACCACAAAGAAGTTAAGTCTTAAAAGTGCTACTTTTTTTTTTTTTTTCTGGCATAGATGGTCCCCAGTCTTTTCTGTTGTAGTCTAGAGTCTCTAATAAAGAAACCGCAAGCTATTCTCTGGTACAGCATTTTAGCTCCCAACTTTAATTTTGGTTTTAGTCCAACAGGCAGATATTTTTTAAAGTTTTCTATGTATCCTAGTTTGTTTCTTAAACTCTCTCAAATCTTAAAGGGATATACTTGTAGTGCTGTTCATTTTGTACCTTCCAGCTCTACCTGCTAAGTTTTGATTTTTAATGTTTTAGCATAGATACTTCAAAGTTCAACTGCTCTCCCTTCTTTTTCTTTTGCTAACCCCCTCCGCCCACCCCGTTTTCTGCTTTCTTTCTTCCTTCTTCCTCCTCCAGCTCCCTCTTGGGTCCCCTCCCCATCGACAACCCCCACCCCCCCACCCAACCGTGTCCCTTTTGGAAGCCCCTGGGATGACACTGTTCATTGATGCATCTCCCTCATTAGCATTGCTGCAGCTTGGCTCAGAGGTTTCAGAGGCAATCCGTCATGAGAAAACTGAAGAATGTGCCCCATTTGCATGATTCTGTGCCAGAATGCAACTTTTTCTCAGCTGTCCTTTGTGTAATTTCCCCTTGAGCGTTCAACTTTCCCATGAAGTCCTAGAAATCATATTACGGATTTCCAACCCAATTGAAATGCTCCTCAGATTAGTTTTACATACTTGCTACCTTCCCTCAACAACTTCATAGTTCTTCATAAACAGAGCAAATTAGTAGCCCCCCCCAAAAAAACCCACCAGTTTTCGCCTTTTATTGTTGAAAAAGTAGGACACATTAAATAAATAATTGTGTTTTGAAAGTGCAGGGGTACCTATTATATGTGCGAATGTATATTTATTACACATGTCCAAATGAGGCCACAGTGCTAATGAATACTTAGGCAATTTCTGCTTCGTAGTCACTTAGTGCTTCTGAAAACCACATTCTGTAAACCATCACAGAGAGACTCAGAGCAGAAACACAGCAAAAAACTGGATGAATACTCACTGTTTAATAAAGAGAACTTCTGTAAGTCGAGGACATCTGCTTCGCAGCTCTCCAATGAGAACATAATAAATTATGAATTCATAGTAGCTAACTAACTGCTAATTAAATATGTAGTCTCACAATATTTTTTTCCTAGATAAAAAATGATTATGATAACTTACAACAGTGGGACATACAACCTGTTACCAAGGTTTTCATTTTTTAGAAATTAAGATAATGTGCTATACACGTACGATACCCCACATTCCAGAAGAGAAAATACTGCATTAAAGCATGTTCGTCACATTGCATTTGAATTAACAAAAACAGAAAACAATTTACACACACACACACACACTCAGGCACATACAATCTTTAGCTCTTTTCAATGATGTGTTATTCTCCTCAGTGTCATTATATACAAGTCAGTATAGAGTCTTTTCATTCCCTCTTGCTTTTTAGGGTACTTAGGAGTAAAAGTAAACAACTTATTTTTATTATTTGCATTCTAAAAGCTCTAGAATTATTATTTTCTGATTACCCTATGACTCCTGGTTGGAATGTATCCATTTGGGTAAGATAATGAAGATAGTCTAAAAGTGCTTTAGTTTTAACTACTTAAAATTTTAAATTATGTCATAATCTTTTAGAAGGAAAAAATGACTTGAGAATGGGAAGCAGAAACATCAAACTTACTGAGATCCAAATGGAATTAAAATGACTTAAAGATAATTCCCTATACTAACAGAAGAGAATAAAACTCTTAAAGTTCAAAAATTTGGTTGTTGGAGGAACGCTCACACGGTGATTAGAATTAGGTTGCAGAAGATTTCATTAATTATAGGTGACTGATTTTCCCTGAGCAGACAACTCAGGTCTCGTACCCCCCCTCACCACCCCTACCCCCCCAGCTCATCTCAAACTGTTGTCTAACCTTTCCCTTAATCCATCTCATCTTGAGCTGATGGGAACTGCTTTCATTCCACCTCTTGTGGAGGTAATGAAACAATCTTCTTATTCACTTGGTTCCTCTGAGCCGGTGACATGCAACAACAACAAAAAAAAGCAAGCGCCCTGATTAATGGCTGCTAATTAGCAATGTTAATGACCAGGTGTCCGAGAGCACGGCCAGCTCCTCTCAGCATGGAGTGATCGCTCAATGAGGGCCCTGCAAATCCATTCCCAGTGACCCTTCCCCTCAGCTGCCAGTAATGAAGGCCGCTTGCTCGTTACTCCCGGGTGAGGCTCAGGAGGAGACCCGGGCCTGGGACCCAAGCTCTTGCCTGGGGTCTAGTGGATCATCCATTAATTAAGGTTAGCGTTTCTGGCCCCCAGAAGCTCAAAGGTAAGGGAGTGAGTAGCAGCAAGATGAACTCAACCCCTCTTATCTCTGGAGGAGATTCTTTTCTAAATGGAACCAGTAGTTAGTTTGAACTGTCTACATGTAGAGTTATAATTTTGACTCTGTTAGCTATACATACCATCTTCTCTGATTCTATTACTATCCTGAGACCATTCACATGGATGAAGCAAAGCTCACACTAACTCTCAAATACAACTTTCTATCTGGGGGGTTTATGCTTTCTTTTTATCATTCAGCGCAGATGAGTGGCAGCAGAAACTCAGAGCACCTAGATCTGTGCTTAAAAAAATTAGTTATCTTTTAAAAAATATTTTCCTGGTTAGGAGATGGGTTGAGCATGCACGTGCTCTTGATCTCATTTAGGAGTAAGGGAATTATATTACTTTAAAAGAAAATAGTATAAAACAAAAGCAAGAGCTCTAAGAGCTCTAAGAGCTTTCTAGAGAATCAACTCTACAGAGACCTAAAAAATTATTTTACTAATAGGAGTTGATTCCTTTTTTAAAATACTAACCGGAAAATTGAAAAGTGACAAGACTGAAGTCTTTGCAGATAATTAACTATTAACTGTATTTGCCAATTTGTGACAAGCTGATTCTCTGAGTTTACACATTTATTTTCTCTCTACTGGTGAATGGCCTTGTACTTTCTCCTAGGGATGGGGGAGGGGTTTAGGGGGGGCTGGTTAGGGGAATGATTCAGTTTGGAAGAGACAAATTAAGATGAAAAAAGGTATGCCATGTCATTGCTTTTAACAGTCCACACACATAAAAATAGCAAGCTTTTTATATCTATCTGTCTGTCTATCTTTTAATATCTATCTATCAGGGCTTCCCTGGTGGCTCAGCAATAAAGAATTGGCCTGCCAGTGCAGGAGATGTGGGTTCAATCCCTCGGTCAGGAAGATCCCCTGGAAAAGGAAATGGCAACTCAGTCTTGACTGGGAAATCCCATGGTCAGGAGCCTGGTAGGCTACAGTCCATGGGGTTGCAAAAGAGTCAGAGATGACTTAGTGACTAAACAACAACAGCAACAAATCTACCTACCTACCTACCTGTCTATCCATCTACCTACCTAAAGTGAGGATAACACCTTGGTTAACTTAGACATCTTTTCCCTTACCTTTAAAAAAGTTTCTATTTGTTGCAATGTTTTTTGCTTGATACCATTATGATGTTTCTATTGATGACATTGTAAAGAATGTGAAATTTATTTCAGTAGAATAAGTTCCATTGTAAAAATTACTGACTATTCGTAGGTGATAAAATACTACTCATGTCCTGCACCTAATAGCAGGGTTTAAAAAAATTATGGTCACTAGATTTTTTTGTTGGCCAGTAGACCCAAATGAAATTTGACCAGAAAAACTTCAGAGCTTTATTCCAAGTGTGTGCAAGGCCAAACAGCATCACCTCATAAGGTGTGGAAGGAGGCCACCTGGACAGCAGGCTGGCTTCTCTGTCACTAGAGCCTACCTTCTATTGTAGTAATATTTGACTTAGTTTTGGGAAGGAGATGTAAAAATTTTCTCCATGTGTATAGAACTTACTAAACTCTTTCATTGTAGAACGTTTAGAAAGCATTGAAAAGCAGCAGCACACGTACATTTGCGTGCATCCACACGCATAGAGTACACATGATCCTAACCAGAGCTGTCGATGGCCAACATGTTGCTATATATTCTAGCCACCTTTTCCTGCATAGTTACTCTTTCTCCTAAAAAATTGTATTGTACTACATGCATTTTATAAACTGCTTTTTAAAATTACCAATCTAACAAAAACCTACTGTGAAATATTCTTCTACAATGATATGACAGCTTCTACTAAGAGCCACAGGTCTCCATTAACCATTCATGGTTAATGCAGGTTTCTAGAGTTATCATAGAGCTGTATTACTGTGATGGTCCCAGTGCTGAAGGGAATGGCACAGGTACCATCCTGGCCAGTCTTCCCCGTGTAGTGGATATTGAGGATTTGTTGAGGATTGAGTTATATCCCTTCATTACCTCTGGTTCTCCTTCTGTTTGTTCTATATGTAGTCCTTAGAACAGAATGAGTATATCAGTGGTGCACTATATCCAGTTAATTAATTTTTAACAAAGAAGGGACAAAACTATGTGAACATAAGCTTCATGAGAGCAGAGAACTTGTATATCTTCTCATCCATATATCTGTAGCCCCCAGAACCATACCTGGCAGGTAATAGGTACTCCATATGTATTTTTGAATGAATGAATGAACAATTAAAAGGTAATTTGACTGTATTTTAGTTTATTCACATATTAAATTCTGATGTGTTTTCTTTAGTGGCAGAGAGAGTGATGGATTTTTAGCTAGTATTCTATAAGTAATCACACGACAGAGTTCTTGAGGGAATGCTTTCTTCTTGCATTCATACATAGTATCAGTAAAAATAAACATGAGCAGAGACATGGCTCTATTCTAGCCAGAATTCACGAAAACTCTGAGATCTGTTGCTTGCTTCCATGTGTCTAGTCCTGGCTGCTCTTCTATCTGGCTAAAACAATCTTGCCCCCAAATTATACTTTTAAGCCCAAAGATCATTAGTTTCGACTTGAAATCAACATGCATTCTAAATTAAATCTGGCAATATAAAGATTTAAATATTTTGTGTATCTCTTTTGTCCATTTTTAGGTTTATGAAGCAAAGTTCATTTGCAGATTGAAAGTGTACTGGCCTGGAAAGTGAATAAATAAGATGAATAAATAATCAATAGATGGCAGGAGAAGCAGTTGCATTTAGTGAGACTCAAAGTTAAAAAGTGTGGGATTAGGAAAGTGTTGTGCTTGTTAGTTGGATTTCTTTCCTTTTAGAACTTAAGAAATACAAGTTATCCTAAGAAAATGACCAAAAAAAAAAAAAGTGGAAAATAACCACCTTGCCTCAAAAGATGTTTTGCAGCAATTAGCCAAAGAAGCAGCCCTATCCTCTGTAAGACGCCCTTGTCTATTGTGTGCAGTAGGGACGGCTGTTCCTTGACCCCTCTCACTCACCTACCTCTGGTGCTTTGTTTAGAAAGCAGGGGCAGAGGGGACCCCTTTGGTAAATTTAGCCTGTTGGAATAGCAAATGGAGAATGCTGTAATGCATTCACCCTTTCCTCCATCCATCCATCAATCGTTCTATTAATCAATCAATTGAAAAGCCTGGTTAAGCATCTCTCTTCAGCCCATTATCCACAGTGAGTCAACGAAACGTGGCTCCTACACTTTGCAGCTTGTAGTTTTAGAGAAAACAACAATAGAGGTAGGAACAGAGGATAAATAGACAACAGGTAAAACACTAAGCAAGTATGTGGGATGAAAAGAATAAATAATATTAGCACTGTCAGTCAATTAACAGGTGTTTATAGTGTGCTAATTACATGTTCATCACTGGGCTAGTGTACTCTACAAGTGAAGTGTCTAAAGATCAGGAATACTTCTTATAAATCGCAGTTTTAAGTAAAGAGAAACTAAAGAGGCTTACTTTCTATTCTGTTAAGATTTTGTGCAGGCAAGTGTATGGGGGAAGGAGGGTGTGCATTTTCATTTGGCACTTGTTGAAAGGAATAGAAAGGCCATGATGGGAGGGGAGGATGTGATTATTTAGAAAGCTGAGTTTAATACATTTAAAATCAAACATTGCAAAGTTGAAATAGGCCTGAAAAACAGATTTTTTTTTTCAATTCTTTGCATTCAATATTTAATTCTGCCTAAAATATTGAGGCCTGCTTAGAGGTGCATTAGTGTAATACAGAAATAAAATGATGGTTAAGCTGGCATGAGACCAGCCAACAAGGGATGCAGATGAAAACAATGAAAGTGAGGTCATCTTGGGTATTAATTGTGATCCAAAATAGGTTTTAGAAGCTGTTCACAAGTGTCTTGTTTCTTATTTACAGTAAGTCTTAGAGGAGAAAAGAGTTAGGGTAGTCAAAATACATAGTGGAGAAGAATTCTTTGTAACAATAATCAGATCAGATCAGTCGCTTAGTCGTGTCCGACTCTTTGCAACCCCATGAATTGCAGCACGCCAGGCCTCCCTGTCCATCACCAACTCCCGGAGTTCACTCAGACTCATGTCCATCGAGTCAGTGATGCCATCCAGCCATCTCATCCTCTGTCGTCCCCTTCTCCTCCTGCCCCCAATCCCTCCCAGTGTCAGAGTCTTTTCCAATGAGTCAACTCTTCGCATGAGGTGGCCAAAGTACTGGAGTTTCAGCTTTAGCATCATTCCTTCCAAAGAAATCCCATGGCTGATCTCCTTCAGAATGGACTGGTTGGATCTCCTTGCAGTCCAAGGGACTCTCAAGAGTCTTCTCCAACACCACAGTTCAAAGAATATAAAACAACAGTAATAATATTTTGTAATAAAAAATATGACAATTCTTTGTAATAATAATAAAAGGTTGTTCAGTGAGGAAGAAATTGTGGTAATCCAGTCATGACTCAGATAATCACGATGGTGTGATCACTCATCTAGAGCCAGACATCCTGGAATGTGAAGTCAAGTGGGCCTTAGAAAGCATCACTATGAACAAAGCTAGTGGAAGTGATGGAATTCCAGTTGAGCTATTTCGAATCCTAAAAGATGATGTTGTGAAAGGGCTGCACTCAATACGCCAGCAAATTTGGAAAACTCAGCAGTGGCCACAGGACTGGAAAAGGTCGTTGTCATTCTAATCCCAGAGAAGGGCAATACCAAAGAGTGTTCAAACTACTGCACAATTATACTCATCTCACACGCTAGCAAAGTAACGCTCAAAATTCTCCTAGCCAGGCTTCAACAGTATGTGAACCATGAACTTCCAGATGTTCAAGCTGGTTTTAGAAAAGGCAGAGGAACCAGTGATCAAACTTCCAACATCTGTTGGATCATATAAAAAGTGAGAGAATTCCAGAAAAACATCTACTTTATCGATTATGCCAAGTCTTTGACTGTGTAGATCACAAAAACTGTGGAAAATTCTGAAAGTGATAGGAATACCAAACCACTTGACCTCCCTCCTGAGAAATCTGTATGCAGGTTAGGAAGCAACAGTTAGAACTGGACATGGAACAATAGACTGGTTCTAAAGGGAAAGAAGTATGTCAAGGCTGTATATTGTCCCCCTGCTTATTTAATTTATATGCAGAGTACATCATGAAAAACGCTGGGCTGGATGAAGCACAAGCTGAAATCAAGATTGCCAGGAGAAATATCAATAACCTCAGATACTCAGATGACACCACCTTTATGGCAGAAAGTGAAGAACTAAAGAGCCTGTTGATGAAAGTGAAAGAAGAGAGTGAAAAAGTTGGCTTAAAGCTCAACATTCAGAAAACTAAGATCATGGCATCTGGTCCCATCACTTCATGGCAAATAGATGAGGAAACAGTGGAAAAAGTGTCAGACTTTATTTTGGGGGGCCCCAAAATCACTGAAGATGGTGACTGCAACCATGAAATTAAAAGACACTTGCTCCGTGAAAGAAAAGTTATGACCAACCTAGACAGCATATTAAAAAGCAGAGACATTACTTTGCCAACAAAGGTCTGTCTAGTCAAAGCTATGGTTTTACCAGTAGTCATGTATGGATGTGCGAGTTGGACTATAAAGAAAGCTGAGGAACAAAGAACTGATGTTTTTGAACTGTGGTGTTGGAGAAGACTCTTGAGAGTCCCTTGGACTGCAAGGAGATCCAACCAGTCCATCCTAAAGGAGATCAGTCCTGGGTGTTCATTGGAAGGACTGATGTTGAAGCTGAAACTCCAATACTTTGGCCACCTGATGCAAAGAACTGACTCATTGGAAAAGACCTTGATGGTGGGAATGATTGAGGGCAGGAGAAGGGGACGACAGAGGATGAGATGGTTGGATGACATCACCGACTCAGTGGACCTGAGTTTGAAAAAACTCCAGGAGTTGGTGATGGACAGGGATGCCTTGCTTGCTGAAATCCATGGGGTTGCAAAGAGTTGGACATGACTGAGCAACTGAACTGACCTGAGATGGGTTATGCCCAAGGCCTATATTATGGATGTCTTATTACTCTAATTGGTGTATTAGGGTGAAATCAAATCCTTATTACCTGAACCTTATTTGAGACCTAGGAGTAATAAATCCTAAATCTTGATCAAAGTTTGCTGAAATTAGTATCCTGATTTAGTGTACATTTGTTCATTTTTGAAATCTGGGTAAAAAGTTAAGTAAATACTTTTGGATAGACTGGGCTAACTGTGGATGCTATATGGAATGATTATAATATTTTCAAATATTGAATGAGGGAAGAAGACAAATCTCTCTTGACTATCAATCCTATGGTTGTTATTGTGTAAGTCTTCTAAAATTGTCTAATGGGTCTTTATAATCCTCAAAATAAAGTAGCATTATCCCTACATTACAGACATCAAGGCTTGGAAAATCAAATGTATGCATGCTCAGTCACTTCAGTCATTTACTACTCTTTGCAACCCCATGGACTATAGCCCTCCAGGCTCCTCTGTCCATGAGATTTCCCAGACAAGAATACTGAATTGGGTTGCCATTTCCTTCTCCAGGGAATCTTCAATCCAGGGATTGAACCTGCATCTCTTGCGTCTCTTGCATTACAAGCAGATTCTTTACCACTGATCCAGTTCAGTTCAGTTCAGTTGCTCAGTTGTGTCCGACTCTTTGAGACCCCATGAATCACAGCACGCCAGGCCTCCCCGTCCATCACCAACTCCTGGAGTTTACCCAAACTCATGTCCATTGAGTCGGTGATGCCATCCAGCCATCTCATCCTCTGTCATCCCCTTCTCCTCCTACCCCCAACCCCTCCCAGCATCAGGGTCTTTTCCAATGAGTCAACTCTATGCATGAGGTGGCCAAAGTATTGGAGTTTCAGCTTCAACATCAGTCCTTCCAATGAACACCCAGGACTGATCTCCTTTAGGATGGACTGGTTGGATCTCCTTCCAGTCCTAGGGACTCTCAAGAGTCTTCTCCAACACCACTGTTCAAAAGCATCAATTCTTTGGGGTTCAGCTTTCTTCACAGTCCAACTCTTACGTCCATACATGACTACTGGAAAAACCATTGCCTTGACTAGATGGATCTTTGTTGGCAAAGTAATATCTCTGCTTTTTAATATGCTATCTAGGTTGGTCATAACCTTCCTTCCAAGCAGTTCAATTCAGTTCAGTTCAGTCGCTCAGTCGTGTCCAAACTCTTTGAGATCCCATGAATTGCATCACACCCGGCCTCCCTGTCCATCACAAACTCCCAGAATTCACTCAAACTCACATCCATCGAGTTGGTGATGCCATCCAGCCATCTCATCCTTTGTCATCCCCTTTTCCTCCTGCTATCTAGGTTGGTCATAACTTTCCTTCCAAGGAGTAAGTGTCTTTTAATTTCATGGCTGCAATCACCATCTGCAGTGATTTTGGAGCCCAGAAAAATAAAGTCTGACACTGTTTCCACTGTTTCTCCATCTATTTGCCGTGAAGTGATGGGACCAGATGCCATGATCTTAGTTTTCTGAATGTTGAGCTTTAAGCCAACTTTTTCACTCTCCTCTTTCACTTTCATCAAGAGGCTTTTGAGTTCCTCTTCACTTTCTGCCATAAGGGTTGTGTCATCTGCATATCTGAGGTTATTGCTATTTCTCTTGGCAATCTTGATTCCAGCTTGTGTTTCTTCCAGCCCAACGTTTCTCATGATGTACTCTGCATATAAGTTAAATAAGCAGGGTGACAATATACAGCCTTGATGTACTCCTTTTCCTATTTGGAACCAGTCTGTTGTTCCATGCAGTTCTAACTGTTGCTTCCTGACCTGCATGCAGATTTCTCAAGAGGCAGGTCAGGTGGTCTGGTATTCCCATCACTTTCAGAATTTTCCACAGTTTATTGCGATCCACAGAGTCAAAGGCTTTGGCATAGTCAATAAAGCAGAAATAGATGTTTTTCTGGAACTCTCTTGCTTTTTCTATGATCCAGAGGATGTTGGCAATTTGATCTCTGGTTCCTCTGCCTTTTCTAAAACCAGCTTGAACATCTGGAAGTTCACGGTTCACATATTGCTGAAGCCTGGCTTGGAGAATTTTGAGCATTACTTTACTAGCGTGTGAGAAGAGTGCAATTGTGTGGTAGTTTGAGCATTCTTTGGCATTGCCTTTCTTTGGGACTGGAATGAAAAGGACTGACCTTTTCCAGTCCTGTGGCCACTGCTGAGTTTTCCAAATTTGCTGGCATATTGAGTGCAGCACTTTCACAGCATCATCTTTCAGGATCTGAAAGAGCTCAACTGGAATGCCATCACCTCCACTAACTTTGTTTGTAGTGATGCTTTCTAAGGCCCACTTGACTTCACATTCCAGGATGTCTGGCTCTAGGTCAGTGATCACACCATTGTGATTATCTGGGTCGTGAAGATCTTTTTTGTACAGTTCTTCTGTGTATTCTTGCCACCTCTTCTTAATATCTTCTGCTTCTGTTAGGTCCATACCATTTCTGTCCTTTATCAAGCCCATCTTTGCATGAAATGTTCCCTTGGTGTCTCTAATTTTCTTAAAGAGATCTCTAGTCTTTCCCTTTCTGTTGTTTTCCTTTATTTCTTTGCATTAATCGCTGAGGAAGGCTTTCTTATCTCTCCTTGCTATTCTTTGGAACTCTGCATTCAAATGGGTGTATCTTTCCTTTTCTCCTTTGCTTTTCGCTTCTCTTCTTTTCACAGCTATTTGTAAGGCTTCCTCAGACAGCCATTTTGCTTTTTTGCATTTGTTTTCCATGGGGATGGTCTTGATCCCTGTCTCCTCTACAATGTCATGAACCTCTGTCCATAGTTCATCAGGCACTCTGTCTATCAGATCTAGTCCCTTAAATCTATTTCCACTTCCACTGTATAATCATAAGAGATTTGATTTAGGTCATACCTGATCCAGTAATTAGATCCAAATCCCACAGTTACTGAGTGATAATGTGGATCTCATGGCACCAAGCCACTGCATTTGCCATAGCATTACACTGTCTCATACAATTTAATCTTTGCTTGTGTGTTTGTTTTGGTTCTCTTCCCTTTAGATATGTTTTGAACCAAAGTTGGATGAAATCAGTATTTCTCATTAGTGCATCTTCCTCACCACAATTTATGTGGCATATAAATTATAATGGTTGAGTAGATATGTAGTCTTTTCTCTTTGGGATTACAATCAGTCTCATGAAGCTATGGATGTCTAGAAAGTCTTAATGCTCAGGAACTTGTTAGGAGCCGAATTGGCTAAAGTCTTTAAAACATCAAGTAAAAGACTTGATAGAAAAAGAGTTTTCTTACCAGAGAGGACAACCTCAGAAAGGGTTGAAGCTTCTGACAAAGTATCTTGGACCCCATTCTCTTATTCTGAAGTCAAGTCCCAATTTTAGGAATACTAATGCTGCAATCTGTACTTCCCAAATTCTTCATAATAGATATTGCACTGCAATTTTCTGCTTGGAATTGCCCTGAGGTTGTGATTTCCAGATCCTTATGACCGTGTGCTTGAAGGTGCTGAAAGAGACTGTGCTTTTATTTCTGTGGTTACATTAACATTTCTTCTACCACTTTATAGAAATGTAATTGTGAGGAATTTTCATTTTAAGGAAGTTCTCCTGGGAACCCTCAACTGTTTGAGATGAGTTTTTTTTTTTTAATGAAAATATTGATGGCAGATCACAAGATTATTGGCACATTGGTCCATAGTGATTACTTTTGGACAGAGGAAACAAGAGGCAGCCTGGGTTGTGGCCATCATCCATCCAGTGGAGTGTGTACAAATGGGCTCTCCATGACTGTAGCCTGTTGGGCTTCTATAAGTGTGAGAGGATCCTGAGGATTCTCTTAGTTTCATACCTTTTGAGAGATGCCCAGGCATCTCTCAAAAGATTTTCAGGGATCTACTGAACATCATATCTTTACTTAAGATGAACAGTTACAATGGAGCAAGTGAGAACATTGAAGGATTGCTGTTTTTCATTTTGAAATCTAAAAAGAGCTAAAACGTTCTCTCTGCTTTGTGCCTGGTCCTGTTAAGAGCTATTTAAAATAATACCAATCTAAAGAAGGGCAGAGAGTCAGGAAAACTAATATTTATAAACTGTATTACACAAGACCTTTACAAATATTATTGCATTTATTTTAGGTGATAGATGTTACTCTTCTGTTTTACATATCGAGAAACTGAAGCTCCAGGAGATTAAATGTTATAGAGGTAGGAAGTGTCAGGACCATGCATTCAAGTCTAGGTGTGAGTCCAAAATGGCTCTTAACAGTACTGTTCAACCTAATGGCCCAATTAGCCATTATGGTTCTTTTGATTCAAATTCAAATTCAATATAATTAAAATTTTAGTTTTTTAGTCAAACTAGCCACTTTTCAAATATTCATTAGCTGTATGGGCCTAGTAACTACTGTAGTAGATAGGGCAGATATATAATATTTTAATTATCAAGGGAAGTTCTATTGGACAGTGTCTGCCTATAATTAAGTGGAAATTTTCCTTGACATGAGTATTCATGAAAAATAACAGTAATAAAACTTCTACTTTAATAGAGAATAGTAGGGATAAAGGGGAAGATAGAATATGAGATTTTATATTCTGAAGACTTGGAAGATTTTTAATGAGAAGAGTAATTTAGTTGTAGATATGTTTCTATAGTATAAACTAAACCAATAGTAGTAATAATATCTAATTGCTTAATACTTCTTATGTGGTAGGTACTATTCTAAATAGTATATAGAATATATGTATACATATAGCTGATATGTATACATATAGCTGATTCCTTTTGCTATACAGCAGAAACTAACACAACATTGTAAAGCAAATATACTCCAATAAAAATTAATAAGAAAGAAAACCCTGAACCAAGCGATATTCCCTTTTGTGTGCTGTGTGTTTATATGTATGTGCAATAAATGTATTACATATGTATAAAATACATGTTAAATATACATACTTACACACATGTTAATTTCCACCTTTATGAAACCACTCAGGCAGATGTAATGTTGTTCATGGCAAGTAAATGAGATAGAAAGGAGAGGCTATTATAATTGGAGAGTGACAAATACTATATAATTAACTCTTGGTAAAATTCCTTAACTGCTTCAACAACAAGTAAAAGAGAGAAACAGTGGTTAAGAGCAAACCCCAAATAGACTAACCCTAATATTTTTGTAAACTAGATTTACAAAGTTTGCAAAGAAGGTTTAAAAGTTCTTAACATGTTTCCGGAAAATTCTGGAATGAGGGCTTCAGCTTTGACTTACAGTACATAAATCAAATTCCTATTATCCCTGTGTATAATTTGGGCCCTTGAAAGCTTTAAATTATTTCATAATCCATGTATTTAGTGCCTTCCCAAATGGTGTTCTTTTACTTTCCATCTTAGTCAAACTTGCAGAAGATAATAATGGTCCAGAACAAGAACCTTATCCATATTGGGGCCTTTGCCATTTCACGCATTGAGTGACTCTATGATATCTTACTGGTTGGGTGTTTTAGCCTTGTGAATATAGCTTGTGTTTTAAGTAAAAATGTAACAGACTTGGAAGGTGCTGGCACTTATGTTTATAATTTTAAAATTAAGAATATAATATGGAAAAGTAAATTAAATTTGCATCATTAAATAGTTTACTTCTCAAGTGGAATCAATTTAAAACTCAGCTTATTTTGTAATATTTTAGCTAATGAATAGCTTTATAAAGGCTTTACTATGGGAAACTTATAGCTTTAAAAAATGGATGCACACTTAACATTTCCAGTTTAGTTTGGTTTGACTTTCTAAATTAAGATGTTAGCCATGAAAATAAAAATCTCATTTTCTTTTTGATGGTAGCTAAGGGTCAACAAATTGGCATGTGATTCGAGAACATATGGCTATGATGACCATATCTAAAAATTCCCTTACTTTTGTGGTGGTTATACTCTTACCTTTCTACCCTGTCAGGATGCCCACTATAAATACATATTTGTAAATCAACTGCAAATTCTTCAACATAGAGTAATATGGAACAGAGAATGTTTCATAATTATTTAGACCAATATCCATTTTCCTCAAGAACATATAGTGAAATAAACTAAATATTATGTATAAAGTGAAAGTGAAAGTGAAAGTGAAGTTGCTCAGTCGTGTCCAACTCTTTGTGACCCCATGGACTGTAGCCCACCAGGCTCCTTTGTCCATGGAATTCTCCAGGCAAGAATACTGGAGTGGGTTGCCATTTCCTTCTCCAGGGGATCTTCCTGACCCAGGGATTGAACTCGGGTCTCTTGCATTGCAGGCAGACGTTTTACCCTCCGAGCCACCAGGGAAGCCTTTGATCATGTATAGGAATGTGGCAATTTGACTTTTTTTTTTTTTCTGTTTGAGCCATAGTTTCACTCTTGGAAAACACTTAGAGGTTATCTACCCCAATGCTCTCAGAAGTTTTGGTGGATTGACCCAGTACCTCATAGAGTCTGGCAGAGCTAAGCCTTGAACCTCAGCTCTCTTTCTCCTGAAGCCATCAACCAGCCAACTCTTACCACATTTTGTTCACTTCTTGATTTGATCTTGGGTACTCCAAATTTCCATTTAATAAACATTTAAACCATTTGAGAAATAGATTATCTTGCTTTGCTGGACTACTGCAATCAAATATGTTCAAAGATTCTTGTGTGTCTCATCCATGTATGAATGGAACCATCCATGAATATATGGAACCACAGAGCGAGTAGGAGAACATGAGAAGTCAAGAGACTGATTCAAGGCCACCCAGCTAGTCAACAGCAGATTTGAGTTCCTGTTCTTGATGACCTAACCTCAAGTCTGGTCCTCTTATTCTGTATTATTTCCAGTGCAGTGTACATCTCCAAGGGGATGGTCAGGTGTTCAAACAAGAATCCAAACATTGCCAAGGCCCAGTGACTCTTGTTCTAGTTGTCTTATGGGTGATTGGGAGGGTGACAAAGAACAAATATTTGCCAAAGTATCATGAATAAGCTCAGTTTGGAATAAACTTTGATATGCAAATGACAGAGGGTGGTTGAAAACATAGAAAGAACTTTCTTTCTTTAACAAAATTTAAATCAGTTATAAAACAGACAGGGTCAGGCAAACCATTTAAGAAACTGGCATTCTCCATAATGTCTCATTGCTTTGGGGCTATTGCATTGGAATTGGAGCTTTGATAAAGTCTGTGAAGAATAAAGGCAAGAGAAAAGAGGGCTGCAGACAAATGAAAACCTGGGCTGTGTCTTGAGAGTTTTAGGTAATCCAGGCTCATAATTTGATTTGAGAAGAGCTACTCCAGGCTACTGTGTAATTATGGAAGCATTCACTCAGCTGGCTCCTGTTGACTTCATCACGTTCTACTTCATTGCCCTTTATGCTAAAGCCCCTGTTGATGAGAGGGCGGAAACAGTAAGTACAAATAAAGCAATTAGCAGGTGGGGAATGCTACCACTGTTTAAGGATAACATCCAATCTTTATTGGTACTTATTAAGTAGAAGTCTAGAGCTTAGAGATAAAGGGAAATATTGCAAACTGCAAAATAAGTGTGGGAACAAAAAGAGAATAAGGGAAAAATCAGACCAATGTATTTTATATTCTATATACCTAATCACAAAGGCTAGAAAATAATATCAAACCTCCAATTTATTTATAATATAGTGAGTTACATTCTCACGTAAAGTTCATGCTTCTTCTTTTACTATGTGGATTAACTTGAAAACTACTTTTAACAGTTACTGTGTTCAAATGAGGATTTTGAGTTTGGTTGAACTTAAACCCTCCAGCAGGGGGAGTTAGGATAATTAGCAAACCTCTTCAACAGGGTCCTGATATCCAGAGCACAGATTTCATAGACACTATTGGCAGAGTTGAAAATGCCCCCTGTAGATACGGAATATAACGGGCAAGAGGAAGAAAGCAAGAACACTTGAAATCCAAGTACAGGATATTGAGAGTGGGCAAGAAAACTTGGATACAAGCTTTCTACTCCCCTCCATCCTCAGAGTAAGCCATGCACTCTGGTTCTCTGTTTAATTATCTGAAAATAGGGTTATAAATACCCCTACATCCAGAATGCTATGATTTCCATTTCTCTGTGAATAGCATTGGTCTTCTTGCTCCAGCCTTATTTTGAGTGTTTAAGTGGTAAGGTGGAGTATAAATAACTGTCATTCATCTCAGCTGCACCACGAAGATGCTCACTGTGTTTGATTTGGGACATGGAAAAGATTCATGCATCCCCTTGAGGCTAGGAATCTTAGTATTTTAGAAATGTGCCAAGTGGCATTGATTTTAGTCCTTGAATGTCTTGTTCCCAAAGCTCTGCTGGCAACTTCAGCTACCTAAGCTGTACATAGCTTCCTGTTTAAATAGCAGATTTCCAGCTAGCCAACTTAAAAATATGGAAGTATATCATTTTCCTTTACCTTAGACAGTGATGAGAGGGTATAGAAATTTTGGTAGATATCCAGAAAGACAAAGTTTTTGTAGTGCAGTTGCTTAATAGGTTAGCAATTAATATTTCAAAAGTTAAACCTTTATCCTTATCCTAGGAAGACTATAGTTCCCATTACGACATATTTTTAGCTTTCACTGTATACACTTTTCCTCTTTTTCATACTTCCATCACTTAGTAGCCACCTAAGGCAGAGCCAGAGGGTCAAAATTAGACTCTCTTGGGTGATCATACCAACACATATGCTTATTTCACCCTCTGGCATAAACTGCAGGACTTGAATAGAACAGGACTGTATTTCATTCAGACTATTTGTCTAAAAATTATCTCACTAGGTTTTCCCAAGTATTTAAGAGGAGGTGATCATGCAGGCAAAGCAAGGAAAGAAAATTTCCAAAACCTTCAAAATGTTGAGCACTTTGATTAGCATCTTCTTACCTTTTTATGTTTGGTAGTGCTAGATAATATAGAAATTTGCATGTCCTGAATTTTCTTTTGAAATGTGTACATTGTATATTTAAAATGTTTTGTTTAAGGATCACCACTGTGCTTATTAACTTATTGGCATCTGAATCCTGGATGACTCCCATATTAAAATACCCATATGATGAAATTAAGCCATAATTTCATAAATGTACACAATTTCTACCTGCATTCTCTCTCATCATCATTATTATCTTCACAGTCGCCACTGTCCCTTGATTTTGCTGTGGTGCTTCCTATTTTGAAGCCATTTTCATAGTCATGAACTAACTTAATTCTTCTCAACAACCTTGTGATGTAACAACCAGGTGAGATAATATTATGATTCTACAGATAAGGAAACAGACATGGAGAAGTTCTGTGACCCACTCAGGGTGGCACAGTTTGCGACAACATCCGAGTGTCTGGGTCAGTGATCTCTACCTGTTGTTAGTTAGAGATACCAAAGCAAGAAACAGGAAATCCTTTTCAGCAATTTTTTTAGCCATTGGGAATTGTTAGTTTTTTGTCAAAAGATGAATAGAGCAAAAGATTCACGCAACGTCTCAAGACTAGAAATATTGGTATTTTAGAAATGTGACAAATGGTGGAACAGAATGCCAAGAGTGTGGTTCATCTTTTCACACACACACCCCGTTCTCACCTCCATGTTTTGCTTGTTGAGTTGGGTTAAGATATAAAGTAATGGACCAAATCTGGATGGTTGCATCTGGGCTGAAAGACTTGTGATCCTCACTGCCTAAACCTATAATCAGGGCTTCAAAAGCAACCACTGGAAATGCATCTCTTCTCTAAGACCTCATCTTCCTCTAGAAAATAAGAATCAGTTGTACTTATAGGGATGTTGTCAGGAACTTTCTGCTTTGGCAAATCCATAGGCACATCATTTCTAATCCCCAGTTCATCTCTTACAACCCTTACTTCTAATAAATTACTTATCCTCTACATAGTGCAGTGAATTTCACTGTTGATCAGTTCAATTTATATTTGATGAAAATTTTTCTAAGAATATACCCATCTGCAATCTGAAGAGCTGAACAAAATGCATTTGTTTTTAAAATAGTTATTTCAGTCGCTAGTATTTGTAAAAGTCCAGGGCCGTTAAAAAGAAGAGTCATGATTGCAGATTTGTGCTAATGAAGGAAAGTAACCAGGATACCCACAATGCACCTCATACATAGGTTCTTAGCTCACAGTGACCCATCTGGATTCCTTTTAAGGTTTCTTTCCTGAGGCCTCTTGGGCCTGGCCTGAGGAAGCCTAAATGTATTATCTCCTTAACAGATAATCAGCGATGGACCACAGACGATGATCGATGCTTCCGTGTTGCCTGGAGCCTCTGCACCTGATGCCATTTGAAACTCCTGCAGGAAATGCTGGGCATCCTATTCCAGGGGGTCCTTGGAGCCAATGGCAAATTCCTCTTGCTCGCTCAAAAGGCACACTTCCTGTTGTTTTGAGTGGTCTGTCCAAAGCCCAGATTTGAAAATGTTTAAAGGGAGAATAAAAAACATTTAGAAATTCACAAGTAAAATACTGTAGTGCTGATAGAACTTAGTGTTGATAGCATAATGTGGAAATAGCATGATTCTCTGTTTACTGTGCGCGTTTAGTGACAAGCAGGCCTGATGGGGGATATTGATAGCACCTTCCTTTCCTTTCTGAAGCAGTCAGTTCCGAACAGCTGTTCAGGCCTGGTTCTGACTAAGCGAGTTGTTCCTTTTAGATCCTGTTTTAAAGGCGATCTCTGATGGTAGATGGAGCGCACGTTTTTCTCCGCTGGTCCATGTGTCTGTACAGTCATCAACTGGCCTTTTGGAGAGTCCAGGTTGGAGGTCTTCATAAGTTTGCCTCATCAGCCTTTTTGAACCAGATGCAAAGTACACACCCCAACTGGCTTGTAAATGCAGTACATCTAATCACATAATGCTTCTATAATGTGGCTTTTTAAATTAAGTGACCCACAGGATATTAATCTGGTGGTAACAACTCCCAAGGGATGCAGCACTGGCAAACACTTCAAGAGCAGCTAGTACTACTATTATATGTGATGTTCATTTCATCTGAACATATGGAAATAAAAACAAGTCATGGGAGAACTTCAGTGCTCTGTACATGCTATATTGTTCATAAATCTGTCATAAATAAGTGCCTCTTAAAAAGAAACCAATTAATAAATGTGCATTGAATTACAAAGTTTAAATATTCCATAATATGGGATCTCTCCCCACCCCCTCCACCCACATTCCCACCCCAGTCAGGGCCCCGTTGTTATTCAAGCTGTTATAACATTTTCCACTGTGTGGCACATCTCCATTTTGTTGTTGTTGATTGAGTTATTTGCTTAGTTCGGCTGCTTAAAAAAATGGAGAAAAAATCTGTAGGCTATAAAATGCATCTTCTTTTTTCCTTTGTCTGTATATTAGAGTCTGGCTTGGCATTGGGGCCCCACCCCAAACCTCCCACCAAGAGTATGTCATATTTCTATATGCTTGTGCATGTTCAGTTCTACCTCTTTTGAAATGATGCCCAAAACCAAGCAGTGTTTACATAAGTAAAAGGGAGTTTCACTTTTATGCTGTAATTTCTGCACAGAGCAAAGAGTTTTCCTAGCCATACTTTGTACTTTGTTCATGGGTGAACTTCTATTTTTCTAATGTGATGGTTTTATCCAGCTTTGACAACAGATTTCTTTAGGAGATTACACACCTGGAATTAACTTCTTCTGCCAAGAATTACAGTGCACCTGGAAGTACTAAATCATTTTTATCTATGTTTTAGAAGCTTTTCATAATAAAATTGCATGTCTTGAACTTGACCTGTCTCTTGAGGAGAAGGGTAAGGGCCAGAGTTGGATAGGTATGTATATATGCTGGTGTTATGAAGTAAATATATCCAGGATATGTTTAATTCTCACCAGTCATACACTCACTACCTGAACACCATCTCCCTTGGTGTTTCACTTCTTAAATGACCCTGCTTACTGCATAACATATGGAAATGTGAGTATGGACTTGCCAGCAGATTGTCTGCTATGTTTACACCGGTTCTAACACTAATCCCCATTAATGTTTGATATAGTTCTCAACAGGTTTAAGTAGATGTCAGACACCATATCTATTGCTTATGTGTTGGGCATGATATGCACAAGAAGAATGATAAAGAAGTGTTTTTAGAGATTTCTTTCCTGAAGACATTTTTGCTAACCAGACTAAGTATTTTGAGAATGTGAAGTACTTTCTATGAGTATAAATGCCACCAAAATACAATATCAATAAATTTAAAAAATCACACAGGGTGTTTATTATATCATCAGTTTTGAAACCTATGATATTTTCTCTCTGTTGTGAAACTGTTGGTAAGATCTTGTGAAATACGACTGCAAGACTCTCCTCAAGAGATTCAGAAATAAGAGTTGGCAAACTTTTTACAAACTCATGCCAACACATCAGAAAGATAATATAGTGTGTGTTAGAAATTACTTGAATGATTTATTTGGTGGAGGAGGCACAGAGGGATGGTTATGGGAAATTGAGGAAAAAAATTCCCTTTAAGTTTGCTGTGAGCATTAATTAGATCTCTCATTTTTGCCGTGAAACCTGAACATGCTCTAGTTTTCCTTGACAGTAAGTCATATGAGTAGAACAACAAATGCTTTTTATCCTTAGGCATCCTTGCCCTGCTGTTTGGTTTATCTGAAGTTTGCCAAACTGGTTCTGCTTATTCTTGTCAAACAAGGATAATTTCTTCTCTTGGTTCTCTGATACAGTGTCAGCATTTTTAAAGGCCAAAAGTTGCCATAGTGACAAATTATAGGAGTATAAACATTTATTCTTTTTAGGTAAAAACTTTATAAGATTGAGAAAAGGAATAGAAAAATCATGGCTAAAATAACACATTTATTTTGATGAATTCTGTTTTTCAGGCAACATAAGAATGCTATTGTAAGAGATGTTTAGTTAAAAAAAAGTACAGGTAAAATAAAATTTAGATGTATTAAAATAGATCTACCAAATTCAAACATAAATAATTGAATTTCATAAATTACTATTCTCTGTAATTGTGGTTTAATCTTACATGAATGTGACTAAGTTCTACCCCAAGTATAGATAAACTCATTATGTCCTTTAAGTAGTTCGAATTTCCTGATAACCAGCAGTCAAATCGAAGAACAAGCAGAATTAGTAGCCAAGTCTAATAAATGACTGGGAAAAATTGTATCTGTCTCATCCTTCTGGTTCCCACACACTCTGGTTACATCATTACTTAGCCTGTAAACTCAGAGGCCAATTGGGCTCCAGGGTTTGGGTCAGGTGACCAAAACATCAAAATGTGTCTGAAACTTTACCCTAAAGATGGGGTTTCAGCAGGGGCCTCTGGATAGCTGACTCCTCTGTGGCTGCTGTACAATTTTCGTATTTTATTTCACCTTTGCTTTCAGGCTTAGCTCTTGGTCCCACAGATTGATGGCCAAAGCAAACTTGTTGATGTGGGTTTTTCTGTGCAGGTGTGTGGGCAAAATTATTTCCTGTACCACATACTGCATTCAGTTATGTAATAGCTTAAAAGAAAAACAACCAATGCAACGTTTCCCTATGAATTGGTTTTCATCAGCAGAGAGCATTCTAACACCTTCCGTTCCCTTTCATCTTTTTTTTTTGGTTTGTTTTTGAAAAGCATTTTGGGTTTTATTTTGTCTTTAAAAATAATTGAGTGTCTAAATCCACAAAACTCCAAAGCCAAGTTTATCGGGTCCACTGGAGGCAGCTCCCAGCGATGGAGCTGAAATGCTGTGCTTCTCTTAAAGGAACGGAATGCGTAACCCTACCACCTGGCTAAGGTTTCACAGGGCAAGTATAGTGATGACAACAACTACTTGTTTCTGCAGATGTAGAAAGGCATTTTTTTCACATGTGCAGGAAGCAACAGAAAACCTGGTCTTAGGGGACAGGTGAGTGAGTTGCCTTGCAAGAAATATACCAAATAATCTTTAAAGTTGTAGTAACACATACAGAACCAAAAGCCTGACACATGTGTACACAAACGTGTTTTGATGTGCAGGTTTGCATTTCTCTGGATTGCTACAATAGGTGCTGTGATCACTTCTGGCTGAGAATTTGTTCTGTACTTTCTTGAAGTAAAATCAGAAATGGAAAATCCACTGGAAAATGTCCTTGATATATTGTTATCAGGTATTCAAAGGTGCCTCCTAGAGGCAGGGATGACGCACTCAAGAAGGAGGAAACTCAGGTGAAAATTAGTTTTGTTAAAAACCAAGCCAAACAAGACAAATTGCTCTCTCGAGCCATTCTTCTTGGATCAAAGGATTACATATAAAATACATTTCATGATTTATACGACAGACATTAGTACTCACCAAATATTATACTATATTGTTGGGACACAAAGAAGGCAATGGGGAAAATAATGATGATAATGATGAGAACAACTATTATTTATGAAATGCCCCCTATATACACATGTACTAGCTGCTCCACCACATTCATCCCAATCCTTACATTAATCCAGAAAGGTAATTATTATTATCACCCCTCCTATACCTTTGCAGAGGAGAAACTGAGGATCAGAAAATCTCAAGCTCAATGATTTACTCAAGATTGTGCAACTCTTTCAACTCTTTTGTGGGGGTCCATAGAAATAGGATTCCAACCTACAGCTGATTTAAACTGGGATCTCTGTCCTTAACCACTATTACACATTGTAAATTTTACATTCCCTGTAAAATTCTTTGTCTTTGTGGAGCTTTTATGATCGAGGTATAAGAAACTGAAGGAGGAAATAATTGAAGTTACATGTGTTAAAACATTAACAGGACTAAGTACTTGAGGAAAGTGAAAGTTTTGTGGAAGAAATGATTCAAGTGAAAAGAGTGTTTGAGGAACCTTGTATCTACGGCAAGCAGAGCCAGGAACAGGGTGGGTGGTAGATGAATACTTGATTATCTTTTCCCCTGCAGGTAACCCTGCAACAATAAATGATAACTACTTTTATCCTGGAAAACTATCACTGAAAGTGCTGTGTAAGACAGAACAAACTCCCATCCCCACGGGTGCCTGCCAAATTAAGTAACTAGGTGCTCACGTATTTTCCAGTACAAGTGGTTCATTATTAATTCATGGTCCAGGTACTCAGTACATGCTGTTACTAATATTAGGTTTCAGCAGAGAATAATGAACAGGAGCACTGGACTGGATGTCTTAACATTTTTTAAACAATGTTTGCAGTGCTAAATTCTATTTCTAGCTTAATTGGGGTCTTTATGTAAACAAGAGGAAGGCTCTGTAGAGGCTGTGGGAGGCATAATTTTCCCACAGCTTAGCAACAGGAAGGGTAAGAGTCAGCACGATTAAGACCTGGTGGAAGGTTATGCAGGTAGGGATTTCCACCCTTGGGTCTCAGCTTATTCTTAAGTCAGACAAAGAAAAAGAGAGGCCTCCTGAGTTGGATTCCAATCAGAAAGTCTGGACCAGCTCCTTGCTTTGAAACTGCATCCATCAGAAAGAAGTGAGGAGGTCTTGCTTTGGTGAGGAAATGGTCCCCTACTAGGGGCCCCCAGAGCAGGGTCCACTTACTCACTAGGCATAGCATCCATGGGGCCATGGGGCTCTTAGTGGCTCCCCCAGAGCAGGGTCCACTTACTCACTAGGCATAGCATCCATGGGGCCATGGGGCTCTTAGTGGCTCCCCCAGAGCAGGGTCCACTTACTCACTAGGCATAGCGTCCACAGGGCCGTGGGGCTCTTAGTGGCTCATGTAGATGTTTTCACTTGAATTCTGTTTAAAGCAAGAAGAAAAAAATGAAAATCATCATGAATATAATGATGAATCCAACTTGGTTTATATTCATCTTTACACCAGCACAGTCAGAAAGGTTAACTTTAATCATTCTCATGGAGGAAGGGAGTCAGGAGGGCTGGCCCAAAGAGGCCACATACCAGTGGCACTGGGGGTGTGTGTGGGGGGAGGTGTTAAACGTGTTGAATTATTTCATAAGACAAATTGTTCTTCTTTGCTATTGTTTTCTCACTACAAATCCTATTGAAAGTGAGTCTTTAAGGGGAAAATTTAACTATATGGGTTAACAAGAACATTAATATCACCTTTCCTCTGGGTTCCCAAAAGTGCCCTGCCTGACATAGAGTTAGTATTCAACAATTACATATAATTGAAATTGATTTAAAGAAAAATCACATTGATGTATTTATACATCAAGTGCAATAGCCATTTATATTGTGCCAACTGTGTGTCAAATAGATGGGGAAACAATGGAAACACTTCATAGCAAATATATGGGGAAGCAATGGAAACAGTGACAGACATTATTTTCTTGGTCTCCAAAATCACTGCAGATGGTGACTGCAGCCACAAAATTAAAATATGCTTGCTGCTTGGAAGAAAAGCTATGACCAACCTAGACAGCATGTTAAAAAGCAGAGACATTACTTTGCCAACAAAGGTCTGTCTAATTAAAGCTATGATTTTTCCAGTAGTCGTGTATGGATGTGAGAGTTGGACCATAAAGAAGTATGAATGATGAACAATTGATGCTTTTGAACTGTGGCTTTGGAGAAGACTCTTGAGATTCCCTTGGACTGCAAGGAGATCACAGTCAATCCTAAAGGAAATCAGTCCTGAATATTCATTAGAAGGACTGATGCTGAAGATGAAGCTCCAATACTTTGGCCACCTGTTTCAAAGAGGCCAACTCATTAGAAAAGATCCTGATGCTGGGAAAGATTGAAGGCAGGAGGAGAAGGGGACGACAAAGGATGTGATGGTTGGATGGCATCACTGACTCAATGGACATGAGTTTGAGCAAGCTTTGGGAGATGACAAAGGACAGGGAAACCTGGTGTGCAGCATTCCATGGGGTCACAAAGAGTCAGACACGACTGAGTGACTGAACAGCAACAACAACTACAACTATGTGTCAGGTATTGACTGTACTCAGTGTTAGAGATACAATGGGAAATAAGCAATGAGAAGAAACACCAACAAATAAAAAAGTGATGTTTTCAAGGTGTACAAGGTTAGTAAAAAGAAGGTGGAAGAAATAATCCCTGATTTCAGTTTGAAAAATGTGTCAACATCCTAATTAACACAGATTTTCTTCTGGGGCATTGAGATAGAAGTTAAATAAGTCATAAATGCATGAAATGGAGATTCAGCATTGCATTTGGTAGTTAACATTTTGAGCTGTTTAAAAATAAAGGATGTTTAATGAAAATTAAAAGGAGGTTTGATGGGAATGGCTTAGCTCACCTAACTGTGGTAATTGACCATCCAAGCTCAAAGAATTGGTGAGTGTTATATCTGTGAAGAGGCTAAAGTCACAGCTGGCTGTTTTCTTCTTGCTGGTGTTGGACTTGCTAGGATTCATGTTCAATTTTGAGATTCAACTGATATAAGAAGAAATTTTAATGGGGCTGTCTGAATCATTGGACTTTAAGTAAACACCCAGGTCTGCTCGGGTCAGGTCTATTAGGTCTCATAACGAGACTTCAGGCAACATGGATCTTGACTGGCCCATTCATATAACAGACATTTATTGAGCCTCTGCTGCATATCAGCCTCTATGCTTCTTCTTTTGAAAAGAAACAAAACAGACTAATTACTTCCCCTCATGGGGTTTACATTCTAGTTAGAGAGTGATAGATTAAGAAAAAAATGACTACTGTAACTGCAGGTTTCTGTAGTACTATTTCAGTGGATGGGCTTCCCTGGTGGCTTAGATGGTAAAGAATCTGCCTGCAATGCAGGAGACGTGGGTTTGATCCTCTGGTTGGGAAGATCCCCTGGAGAAGGGAATGGCAACCCATTCCAGTATTCTTCCCTGGGAAATCCAGGGACAGAGGATCTTTTATTTTGGCTTTTTGGTAACAGCAACCTGATTTCCCCCAACACAGGACTTTGGCAGATAGTCTGTCAAGGTATCCCACCTTTTTCTAGCATCAGAGTGGGCATGTGACCCAAATTTGACTAGTCAGAATTTTTTCTGGAGATTTGAGGCATGCGGCCACATGTGCATGTGGTCAAATTCTGAAGAATGGCCACCATTAATATCATGGTGTAATGAATAGCCATAATGGACTTCTCCTGAATTAAGGGTAAGTCTTGCTTTAGTTCACCGATGGTAGTTATGACTTATTATATTGACCCTAAATTCCCTATATCTGGTTTCCCCTTTATGGAAATCAGTAGGGATCACTGAAAGAAGAATTTAAGCATAGACTGTGGGATGATTAAGTCAGAATTGTTTAATGGAGAGAGTTTGGACGTTGCACAGATTTGGGTCCCAAATAAAACTTTGTCAAAGGATGGTTGTGTAACAGCAACTCTAGAGGTTATTGTAAGGTTTACATCTAGAGGGCCTAATATGTATATGCCAACAAATGTCAGCTCCTTTCTCTCACCTAGTTCTACTCTACAGCCATCTTCCTCTTCCACGCTGTCTTCATCCTTACTATGTTGCCAGATGGGCAGGAAATTTAAGATAATGCGCAATAAAAACTCTTGGAAAAGAGAGGAAATAGAAAAGATTGGAAGGTCGTCTAGTGAATTCTCAGCCTGCTCCTCCCCTCTTCAGATACCATAGGCTTGGAGCTGAGCATGGACAGGAAACTAAAAAACTGGCCTGGTCTATGGCTCGTGAACTCTGCCTGGCACGAACGCTTCTGTTTCAGCACATCTGTGATTGCCATATCACCAGCATTTGCAGAATGGAGGATTAATTTTATTGTGCATTGGATCAGCAGATCTGGTGACATAATATTGCACGACGAAGAAGGATTACTCACCAGTTTCTGGATGCTGCATTTTTAGAAACTAACTCCACTTAACGATAAGTGTTGGATCTAACAACTTCCCCCTTTTCCTCACTCCCACTCTCCAATCACCTAACCAACAAATATCACTTAATGCAAAAACCAGCTCTCTTGGGACCAGATGGATACAATTTTTCTTCAGGATAAAATTCTGGATATTCCCCCAAAATAAAGGTTTTTTATTATACTTCTCCAGTTATTAAAAACAGATGTGTCATGTTTATAATGATGGCTCCAAGCACTTTTTTCTCCTCTGGGTTTATGGAAACCAATTTGTGTAGGGTAAAATAATATAGCATTTGTGAGTCATTTCTAAGAGAAAAAAAATAGGAAAATTATATAGTCTGCAAGCCAGACAGGGCTCATGGTCATAAGGAAATATGGCTACATCACAGGGCAAACAAAGAGGAGACATTGTTTCTGTTCCTGTCAGATACCCACTCAGAGTCTTGACTTATCTTTTCACCTGCAACCTCCATTTGCAGAAAAGGAAACTCAGAGATAGGCTCTTATCCAGGTCTAATTTACCTACTTGCCACTGAGCCAGTATTATTTCCCTTATCTGGTGTCTTTCTCCAGGTGTTTTAAAAAATTCTCATTTAGGTTACCATAGAGCCTGTTGTTCCTTCAGGTAGCATACCTTAAAAATTATTTCTTCCTTTCTCTATAGCCTCAGCCTTGTTCACTGTTGTCATTTCTACTTGCAGCAGTTTACCATTGCAACCAACAACTATCACTTACTGCAAAAACCAGCTCTCTTGGGACCAGATGGATTTACCAGTTGCTGGACTCTTGTGTCTCAGCTGGCTATGGAGTATGAAGTGAGTAGGGCACTGTGGGTGGATGTAAAAGTGAAGTGTGTGTATATATGTGTGTGTTAGGGGAGAGTCCTTTGAAAGTAAAAGTTGCACAGTTGTGTCCAGCTCTTGGTGACCCCGTGGACCATATAGCCCATGGAATTCTCCAGGCCAGAATACTGGAGTGGGTAGCCTTTTCCTTCTCTAGGGGATCTTCCCAACCCAGGGATCGAACCCAGGTTTCCCTCATTGCAGGCAGATTCTTTACCAACTGAGCCACCAAGGAAGCCCAAGAATACTAGAGTGGGTAGCCTGTCCCTTTTCCAGCAGACCCTCCTGACCCAGGAATTGAACTGTGGTCTCCTGAACTGCACATGGGTTCTTTACCAGCTGAGCTACCAGGGAAGCCCTGGTATTAAGGGCTTATTACATGCCAGGCATTGCTCTCACTTAGTTTTTAGAGTTTGTTACATTTAATTTTCACAGGAGCTCTATCAGGTAGGAGTTTGGACAGGACCTATATTGAAACCCTGCTTTACCATTTATTTGTAGAAATATGTAAGCTTGGAGGTAGGCAGTATCCATATTTGTATGAGACAACTCAGAGGGATGGTATGGGGAGGGAGGAGGGAGCGGGGTTCAGGATGGGGAACACGTGTATACCTGTGGCAGATTCATGGTGATGTATGGCAAAACCAATACAATATTGTAAAGTAAAAAAAAAAAAAGCGAAACAACAACAACAACAACAACAAAACAACTGCCTTATCTCCTATATAGCTAAGGAAATGTTAAAAAAATTTACAAAGTGTTCTGTTAATTTTTCTTATATTTGAAGCTCTGATGACCAAACTAAATGTATGCCATATTCATCTTTCAACAGCACAAAGTACAAAGAAAGTGATCAGAAATATACAAACTTCTCTCATTTAGTCAATACAAGCAGCAGACAGTAAAATATAATGGTCTACTTACTCCACTGTGATTAACAACCAACCCTTAGAGCAATTTGTGCTCTGATCAGATAGCACAGTTTCTCCCATAACCTTGAGGTCCAAATCTCACTGCCCTTTACGTGAGATTATCTGCCCTTTGACATTTTGGAGAGCTTGGAATCCACATCTTCTAAAAGTCTTCCCTAAGCCCTCCTCTCTTGCATACTGTCAATGACTGATTGTCTCTATTCTGTGACCATGGCAGACACAGAGAAATACCTCACTCATTTTAGCAAAGCTTATCCTAATTGGAACTATAATCAAAGGTAACTGGAATGCTCCAGAAACTTACCTGGAGACCTGAATTTGGTGTTTTTTGAAGTTTTGGTAAAATAAGTGGTACCTTCTTTGTGCTTGTATTTTCTTTCCTTCCAAAGTGGGAATGAGGAAGGAAAAAAACTGAAAGGAAAGCTAAAGCATCTCTTTTTGCAAACCTTTCCTTCTCTCTTTCTCTGTAGCAGAAAGTGACATGGGGCTGCTGGCTGGTTCAGGGGGTTATGCACATAAAGTCCTTGTCACCTGTGCTATTTAAAGTGGAATGGAAAAGTGCAGCTGAAAACATCCTAGAAGAAATGTTCTTTCCTAGGGCAGCCAGGGTCCTTTTCATCTTCACCTGAAGGCAGCCCTCACCCAATTTAATGCATCATTTAGTTCGACATTAGTGAAAAAATCCTCCCCAGGCCTGCTCTCAGTGACCCCAGGGCTCTGCAAAAAGACTGAGCAGGAGGGTTACTGGTTCTTACTTCCCCATTCAGAACCTTTCGTAAGGGAAACTTCAAAAATGGACATGGAGCCAAATGAGGAGGTTGAAGGGTGCAAGCCTTAAATGACAGGCAAGTGCTTTCTCTAAAGTTTCCCAGTCCCAGGAGATAGGAAGAGTACTGTATATCTAAATTTGTAGATATGTAGGAAGGAGAGAAAGAAGGAAGAAAGGAAAAGAAGAGAGAACCCTCTATATCAAGGCACTGTATCAGGATTTTGGCATTACGTCAACTAATCATCATAATGCTATTTATATTTTCATTATTCAATCTCAATTTGCAGATTAGCAAACATACTTCCAGGTGTTGGGTAATTTCTCTAGTGATGTCAAAGTAAGGAGCAGAAATAAGATTTGAACCTAGGTTATCTTTCCCATCAATCTTTCCTCTCATCCCTTTCAGGTGATCTGGGGTTTAGCATTGACTCCAGGATCTCCAAATAACACCAGCCAAGAGTTCAGTATGTGGGGGCCTTGTGCCCTCCCAACTGGGGAGAACTCAAGGCAAGGCCAGTGAATGTCTTGCCTTCAGGGCTGGGCAGGAGAGAAGCCACTTGTACTACCAGGAGGAAAGTACGAGTGTTGTATGACTGTTTCAGGGTAGAGCTGTGGCACCTGTAGTCCATGTCCCTGCCTTGGGGGCACATATCAGCCACAATATTGTGCCAACAATTCACTGTGAGTCAAAAGACCATCAGAAATTTCTCTGTTTCTAAATATGAAAAAACAATCTTTGGATGAGAAGACTTCTAGTTATTCCTTCTGTTAAGCTAAATAGTATATTCATGTCTTCTACAAATGTGTCCTAAAATTATTTTAATTTTAAAATTTAATGGCTTTGTGCATTAGTCATGTTTTTTTCTTGCTTAGATTAAATAGCTATGGAATTTCATGATGTCATTTGATTGGTCTACCATGACTTGAAAGAAGAGTTATGTCTCTTTTCAACTTATATTCCTGCCTAATGTTTGTGTAGCTCACTACAACAAGATGCAGTTGAATGTTATCTGCCAGTATTGTGTAAAATATCTGTGTGCCAAAATATTTCTTGCCTCCTATTCTAGAGTTTTGAATATATTGTTTGAAAGTTTATTATATTGACAGAACAGGCTATCTACTAGGAAAAGAAGAGAGCTTCAATGTGTGTAAGAGACACTTGCAGAGAGATTCAGTGTGACTGGGTTTTTCTGTAATAATGAGATTTTAATATCATGACAAGCAAAGCTCTTCCTTATTAAAGCTTTAGTGATAATTGTTGAAATGACAGTATCTTTTCATTATTTAAATAGTATCTAAAAATTTTGAGTTACCTCATCCTGGTCAAATTACAGTTCCATTGTTTTTAGTTGTGTATTTTTGGACAGGTTACATGTGTTCTCTAAGTCTCATATTTCTCATCTGAAAAATGGGGCAATGATATCTACTTATCAAGATTTGGGGGAGAGGTAAGAGTTAAATGAAGTAAGCTGAATAGAATATGTACCTGGTACATGACAGACACTCATTCAGTCAGTTCAGTTCAGTCGCTCAGTCATGTCTGACTCTTTGCGACCCCATGAATTGCAGCACGCCAGGCCTCCCTGTCCATCACCAACTCCCAGAGTTCACGCAAACTCATGGACATTGAGTCGGTGATGCCATCCAGCCATCTCATCCTCTGTCGTCCCCTTCTCCTCCTGCCCCTAATCCCTCCCAGCATCACGGTCTTTTTCAAAGAGTCAACTCATCGCATGAGGTGGCCAAAGTATTGGAGTTTCAGCTTTAGCATCATTCCTTCCAAAGAAATCCCAGGGCTGATCTCCTTCAGAATGGACTGGTTGGATCTCCTTGCAGTCCAAGGGACTCTCAAGAGTCTTCTCCAACACCACAGTTCAAAAGCATCAATTCTTCGGCGCTCAGCTTTCTTCACAATCCAACTCTCACATCCATACATGACCACTTGAAAAACCATCGCCTTGACTAGATGGACCTTTGTTGGCAAAGTAATGTCTCTGGTTTTGAATATGCTATCTAGGGTGGTCATAACTTTCCTTCCAAGGAGTAAGCATCTTTTAATTTCATGGCTGCAATCACCATCTGCAGTGATTCTGGAGCTCAAAAAAATAAAGTCTGACACTGTTTCCACTGATTCCCCATCTATTTGCCATGAAGTGATGGGACAAGATTCTATGATCTTAGTTTTCTGAATGTTGAGCTAAGCCAACTTTTTCACTCTCCTCTTTCACTTTCATCAAGAGGCTTTTTAGTTCCTCTTCACTTTCTGCCATAAGGGTGGTGTCAGCTGCATGTCTGAGGTTATTGATATTTCTCACAGCAATCTTGATTCCAGCTTGTGCTTCTTCCAGCCCAGCGTTTCTCATGATGTACTCTGCATATAAGTTAAATAAGCAGGGTGACAATATACAGCTTTGACGTACTCCTTTTCCTATTTGGAACCAGTCTGTTGTTCCATGTCCAGTTCTAACTGTTGCTTCCTGACCTGCATATAGGTTTCTCAAGAGGCAGGTCAGGTGGTCTGGTATTCCAATCTCTTTCAGAATTTCCACAGTTTATTGTGATCCACACAGTCAAAGGCTTTGGTATAGTCAATAAAGCAGAAATAGATGTTTTCTGGAATTCTCTTGCTTTTTTGATGATCCAGTGGATGTTGGCAATTTGATCTCTGGTTCCTCTGCCTTTTCTAAAACCAGCTTGAACATCTGAAAGTTCACGGTTCACATATTGCTGAAGTCTGGCTTGGAGAATTTGGAGCCTTACTTTACTAGCGTGTGAGATGAGTGCAATTGTGCGGTAGTTTGAACATTCTTTGGCCTTGCCTTTCTTTGGGATTGGAATGAAAGCTGACTTTTTCCAGTCCTGTGGCCGCTGCTGAGTTTTCTGAATTTGCTGGCATATTGAGTGCAGCACCTTCACAGCATCATCCTTTAGATTTGAAATAGCTCAACTGGAATTCCATCACCTCCACTAGCTTTGTTCATAGTGATGTTTCCTAAGGCCCATTTGACTTCACATTCCAGGATGTCTGGCTATAGGTGAGTGACCACACCATTGTGGTTATCTGAGTCATGAAGTTCTTTTTCTACAGTTCTCCTGTGTATTCTTCCCACGTCTTCTTAATATCTTCTGCTTCTGTTAGGTCCATACCATTTCTGTCCTTTATCAAGCCCATCTTTGCATGAAATGTTCCCTTGGTATCTCTAATTTTCTTGAAGAGATCTCTAGTCTTTCCCATTCTATTGTTTTCCTCTGTTTCTTTGCATTGATCACTGAGGGCAGTCACTCATTAGATGGAACTATTAATATAAGTCCCAGAGAGCAGTGCTCATTTTTTAGGGTTTTGACTAGCTGGGACTGGTGATATTATTCTAAAATGAAAACTCTCAAAACTAAAAAAGGCCCCCAGTCATAATGTACAAATATTTTTAGCATGGAAATGTTTAGAAATGGAAACTAGCCAACCAACTGATCTGATAATTCTAATAGTAATCGGAATACATGAAGATAGTTATAGTAAATCTTTACATAAAAACAAACCCCTTTATACAATGCAGAGCTATGATAGGCATTACTACTACTACTACTACTACTAAGTCGCTTCAGTCATGTCTGACTCTGTGCGACCCCGTAGACGGCAGCCCATCAGGCTCCAGTGTCCTTGGGATTTTCCAGGCAAGAACACTGGAGCGGGTTGCCATTTCCTTCTCCAATGCATGAAGTGAAAAGTGAAAGTGAAGTCGCTCAGTCGTGTCTGACTCTTAGCGACCCCATGGACTGCAGCCTAGTAGGCTCCTCCGTCCATGGGATTTTCCAGGCAAGAGTACTGTAGAGGGGTGCCATTGCCTTCTCCCATGATAGGCATTAGTATAGGTATTAAGACATGCTTCATGTTTTCATTAGTAATTAACTATGATTAACTCAGGAGAAGGAAAGGGCTACCCACTCCAGTATTCTTGTTTGGAAAATCCCATGGACAGAGGAGCCTGGTGGGCTTTTCAGTCCTTGGGGTCACAAAGAGTTGGACACACTGAGGGACTAAGCACATGATTAACACAAGAAAGTAAAACAAGAATACACAGTAGTATAGTTTCCCTACTCATCACCAAGAGGATGTGTGTATGTCATATTTAAAGAACTTTCTTGATAAAACTCATTCTAGATATAAAATGGTGAATATATATGGTCTGTTTTTTACCAAAGCCATGCAATATAAAAAGTATTTAATAAAGGGAGTTATTTTTATCTTAAATAGGAAACGAAATACTTGCATGTACAACAACACATTATAACCCATTAGATGTTTGTTATATATCCATTTTATGTAAGCTTTTCTGAGTATTTATGTTTTCAACTCCTATTATGTCTTTAGGTAATGAATTATCTGAGCAGTTACCTAGTGAGGTGGATGAAAGTTTCACACTCAAATGAATACTTACTTGGTGAGTGAAAAAGACATCTTAAGCTCGCTTTCTTTTTTTGCAAATATTAGTTTGAGGTGCCTACCCAGAAATACCAAGTTCATAGAGAGTTTGTGAAAATCAAATGAGATTGTGGCTATTAAAGAATTCTATGGATGGAGCACTCTACAGATGGAAGAAATTTACTTAGGTTGTTGTCGTTCTGGGTAAAATAAATTGTCTCATTACCGTGTTCTAATTGTTGTGCCCTAGATATTTTTCCTTCAAGAGTTACCCACTAAAATTTGGTGAACAAATATATGTCAAAGCCTTTATGTGAAATAATTTAATTAATGAAATTGATGAAAAATAAAACTCTTAAAGAGAGTCTGCAGATTGACAAGACATTGTCAGTGACTTTTAAAATGTAATTTATGATTAATTTTTTCATATATTAATTTTACTTTCTCCAAAATCTTTTAATCATTGCTTACATCAAGGGAACAATGGAAAAAGGACAACTTGTATTATTTTCAATATATTGGAGTATGGTGTCTGTTTTACTTTTATTTCTTCTGATAAAATTAATTGTAATTTACTTTCCATTTTTCAAGAAGTTAACCCTTGAGTAGATAAGAAGTAGCTTTACTTGATTTTTTGTAGAAGGCAATGGCAACCCATTCCAGTACTCTTGCCTGGAAAATCCCATGGACAGAGGAGCCTACTAGGCTTCAGTCCATGGGGTCGCAGAGGGTCGGACACGACTGAGCGACTTCACTTTCACTTTTTACTTTCATGCATTGGAGAAGGAAATGGCAACCCACTCCAGTGTTCTTGCCTGGAGAATACCAGGGACGGGGGAGCCTGGTGGGCTGCCGTCTGCGGGGTTGCACAGAGTCGGACACTACTGAAGTGACTTAGAGTTTAGAGAGTTACTTGATTTTTAAGTTTGCTTAATAATGGCCTTGAGGCTGGAATGTACTTTAAGGATGGAATAATAAATATAGGCTCTCTAAACCACTCATACAGTTCATGTGTATAATTCCAATGGTGACCTTCCCTACATCCAAATCATTAAAAAAAAAAAAACCACAAATTATTCAATTTTTAAAATTATTTTTTATTTTATTTTTTAACTTTACAATATTGTATTGGTTTTGCCATATATCAACGTGAATCCGCCCCAGGTATACACGTGTTCCCCATCCTGAACCCTCCTTCCTTCTCCCTCCCAAACTATTCAATTTAAATACTTTTTCTTACAGGAAATCTTGCTCAATTTCCATTTACAATTATGATTAATTGTAAATCTGGCTCATAACTCTTTCCCTTAATATTGTTTGCACATTGATATTTTTGCCAATAGAAACTAGGGCAATTCAAAAAGGAAATAATTTGAGAGCCAGGAAGACAGAAAACTTCTTTAGGAATAACTCCTTTCAGAAGTGGAAATATAATGTCAAAAGGAATTCAAAGTATCTAGTTAGATTGGGAAATGTCATAGTTAAACAGACAAGGGCTACTTTTCCTTCCTGAAACATTATTCTGGTCCCAGTATTCTCTTTAATTCCCTGTACTAAATACAGCAGACTTCATATGATGGCTTCCCAAAGTAAACTCATAATTGGTATAACCAGAAGGACACAATATCTAAAAGCATTAGGATATTTTCGAGTCAATCTTCTAAAAAATGACTTGCTTTACAAGAGGGAATATTTCTATCATTATCTTATTTCTCTAACAATTTTCTGTCCAAGAGAAAGCAATAAATACCTACTCATGCTCAACTAATCTCAAATAACTTTTTAACAATCCACTTGTTTTGAAGTGCCAAATGCATGTTCAGGATGTTGCCTCCTTGCCATTTCTTTTTCACTTTTGTTGGATTTACTGGTTCAAAAGAAATATGTTTTGCAGAATTAACCTAAATCACATGGATTGAGATCAATAATAAAATAAAACATAGCATGTTGTCAGTTGAAACATTTCATCATATTTAATCTTGCAGATCAAATTTGGAGGTTGTAAAATGTGAACAATTCACATGAGAGCAAATAATAATTTGGTAATGGTAATTATAGAAGATGGTTGTATGATAAATTTTATCAGTTAAATGCCCATTTGTTTTCCAAAACATGTATGGTTTGCTGTTGACTCTTCAGTTATTGTTGTTGTTGTTCCGTCACTCAATTGTGTCTGATTCTTTGCAACCCTATGGACTGCAGCACACCAGTCTTCCCTGTCCTTCAGTGTCTCCCAGAATTTGCTCAGACTCATGTTCATTGAGTTGATGATGGCATCCAACCATTTCATCACTGAACCATGACTCTTCAGTATTGTCCATATTATCAGAATCAAGAATATGATTTGTTTCAGGAAAAGTTCAGCTAAAAAAAATGTAATGTGCAATTAAAATTATAACAAATAATGTTATCACAAATAAAAATAAAGTTTAACAAATAATGTTGGTGAAAATTTATACTTGACTGGATTTTTTTTTTTTTTTTTTTACTATCTGTGAAAAATAGAATTTTGAGAATTTTGAGTTTGAATAAGATTGTTAACTTCTAGCAGATGGATTCTTTCTCCTTAGACAAGCTTTTTCCAACTATATTAGTCAGGATTCTTCAGAGAATTATTAAGATATATAGAGAAATATTTATGATGAGATTTCTTACATGAATTGGCTTATGCTATTATGGAGGCCAAGAAGTCTCACAAACTTGAGAGCCAGGAAAGCCAGGAGTATAGTTCCAGCTGAAGTCCAAAGACCTGAGAACCAGGAGATCCTGTGTCCCAGCTCAAGAAGAAAGAGAATTTGTCCTTATTTGGTCTTTTTATTCCATCTGGGTCCCCAACTGATTAGATGATATCTGCTACACAACTCAGTCTACTGAATCATATATTAATTTTTTCCAGAAACATCCTCACAGACACATCCATAAGTAATGTTTTACCAGCTATCTGACCATTTCTTAGCCTAGTCAAGTTGACACATAAAATTAACCATCACACCAACTGAGTAACCTCAGGGTTCAGTAGCTAAGCATACTTTCCATATGTGAAAAGAAATTTGAAGTTGTCTCTTCCTTCCTTCCTTCCTTCATCACTTCCTTCCTTCCTCTCTCCCTCTTATTTTTATAGCCTTTTTTCCTTTTACTTTTCACATTTCATTCTGTTCACCCATAAAATGAAAATGTACCCACCAGCCTGATATAAATCAATATAATTACAACCAAGAGATTGGAATTGAATTAAGTTGAATGAGAATTTGATTCTAAAGTAAATATGATGGTAGATGTTAAAGGAAATTGATAAATTCTCTCTTTCCTCTAATATTGTGTCTTCCCTGGTGGCTCAGTGGTAAAGAATCCATCTGCCTCAATGCAGGAGATGTGAGTTTAAATTCCCGGGTTGGGAAGATCCCTTAGAGAAGGAAATGGCAACCCACTCCAATATTCTTGCCTGGGAAATCCCATGGACAGAGGAGCCTGGCAGGCTATAGCCCATGCGGTTACAAAAGAGATGGACAAGACTTAGCAGCAACACCACCACCACCACCAATACTGTGGTAGGCAGAATAATGCTCTCTACCTAACTTCCAAGGATGTCTAAATTGTAATCCCTGGAACCCTTGAATATATTACTTTATACCGCAAAGGGGAATTAAGGTTGTACATAGAATTGTTTGTTAATCTGGTGATTTTGTGATAAGGAAATTACCCTGCATTATCTGGATGGACCCAGTATAATCACAAAGGTCTTTAAAAGTAGAAGAGGAAGAATGAAGAGGAGGTCAAATGATCTGATATAAAAAGGACACAACATATTGCTGGCTTTGAAGGTGGAGGAAAAGGACTCTGAGTCAAGGAATGTGGAAAGTCTTTAGAAGCTGGAAAAGGCAAGGTAACTAATTTTCCCCTAGAACCTCAGAAGGGGATTTAGCCCAGCTCACACCTAATTTTAGCCCAGTGAGACCCTAAAGATACTACATTTTCATTGTTTTAAGCCACTAAGTTCGTGGTAATTTGCAGGAGCAATAGATAGCAAATACAAATATACTTTTTCTTTCCATAATAATTTCTCTTTGTTATTAAGTTTTGCTGTTGAAGAATTTGTAAAGGAGTATATGTGTCCTAATATTGGTCACAATAAAAGAAGGAATCATCTGGAATTAGTCAAAACTGACATTTTCTGTTCTTAAAGCTGATGTGTTTGCAGAATGAAAGCTTTTATTGTTGCTCTGTAGAATTTTATATCATATTTGTAAGAGAGCTATTGTTGACTCTCATGTTTCTTTCTTAGTCTGGGTGACCCTGGAGGGCAGAACTTGAGAAAAGAACTTGCATTCAGGTAGCTTATATGGGAATTGATTCCAGGATTAGCAAGTGGAAACACTTGTCCCTTGGCTCCCATCTCCTATGAGTTGAGGGTTGCCTTGTTAACTCTGCTGTACTTGGATAAGGCCTGTGCAAGCATCATGTCCATTAAATGCCTGTGAGTATCCCACTCCTTCAGAATCAGACAAACACCATGGCAAGCCAAAAACATGCTTGAGGCAAGATGTGGTCAGTATTGGAACACTTCACCCCTCTGCTGCAGTTGCAAATGGAACCAGAAGAACACCAAGAGGAAATGAGGCATGGCACAAGTGTATAGTCCATCCCTTGTGTGCACTACATATTAAGGCCAATTAGTTACTCATTCTTCAAGATGCTGGCAGCTGCAATCATTCCCCAGTGGATCTTAATACATTGGGCTAGTGTAAGAAGTTACTATCCATGCTGCCACAACTGGGCCTGAGGTCACAATTGGTATTCATTCTCTAACTACTTCAATACCTGTTCTGGATTTCCCTCACTCATCCCCAGCACTTGAGTTCCTCTAGATTGCTTTCTGGGTAGTGTACCAGTAACTTCATCCTTGAGGGATCTGAGCCCTTTCCCCCCTTTTCCTCATTGGGCTGCCATTGCTACAATTGACTATTTATCAATATCACCTTGCATGGAGGTACCCACAGACACCCAGTGAATTCCCTGTGTTCCAGACGGTCTCTCTGCTCCTATCTGCTCCCCACTACTCAGGATAATCATATTCAATTATACTCCTCCCTCTACTAGTATTAACTCCTTTCTTTGTCTGCAGGGTCACTGGCACGAGGAACCCAAAGTTTCATAGCTTCCAGTTTAATGAAACTCTCACTGTTTCTGTCAGTGGAAGTAGTACTCCCCCTAGGTATCAGGACCTGTGATCCTGTAAAACATAAAGACATGGGGACAGGAAGCACACACTCTGTAAGTAAACCACTGTGAATGATGGTGAGAGGGACACATCCTACTTTATCCCTTGGTGTCTAGAATTGTTTATTCTCATTGGGAGGCACATCACAACTGTTTGTCTTTGTTTTGTAAGCCAGTGTCCCAAATCCATTGAGATCTTTGACTTGAGTTAGCACCTCGGGTAAGCCTTTAGTAAATAAACCTGTTGTTCTAGTAGGCTAGCTGCTTCCAGGTGAACTACTATGTGGTGGAAGTAATAGATCTCTTGGTCATGCATTGACTTTTTGCACACCCTTCCCTGTAAAATAGGTCCCTTGGTTTGATGTGATGTTATGTAGGAATTCCATGACAGTAAAGTGAGCATTCTATGTGCTAAATGGTGGTGCTGGCAGAGACATGACAGACAGGTAAATCAAAACCATACGTGAGTAAGTAACAATTGCAGTGATGTTGAATCACAGTGTCTCCCCCAGGGTGGAAGGGGTCTGAGGTAACCATTCTGCTACCAGGTATCTGGCTGATCTCAAGCTTGGCTGCTTATCATGGTCTTTGTATCAGGTTGTTAGCACTTTGGCAGGTTGGGTGTTCAGAAGCAGCAGCTAAATCTGCCTTGGTTAGTGGGAGTCCATACTATTGAGCCAATGCATAACCTCTATTCTTGCCACCATGGTGACTCCATTCTCGGCCTCCTTGTGCAAACATGAGGCTGGTAGAGGAGGGAGGGTGTTATTATTGTCTCCCCTGACTTGGTTGCTCTCTGGTAGGCAGTAGAATATCTGTACTTACTTGGTACCTGCTCTAATGGGTCCATTATATTGTTCTTTCTTAGACTTTTGTTTTCTCTTTAATCTTTCTTTTTTTTTTTTTTTTAAATACTGATTTATTTATTTTTCTGGCTGGGCCAGGTCTTAGCTGTGGCTCATGGGGTCTTTGATCTTTGCAGCATGTGGGCTCTTTAGCTGCAACATATGGGATCTAGTTCCCTGGTCAGGGATTGAACCTGAGCCCCTGCATTGAGAGCATAGAGTTTTAGCCACTGGACAACCAGGGAAGTCCCTCTTTGATCTTTCAAACTTGCTTCCAGACCCTGATCAACCAGCCAAACTGGTTGCCAGTAATCACGAGTACATGTATGTTCTTCTCAAGCTACTTCTGAATATAAAGGAAGAAAATCAAATGTATTACTCCCAGTTTGAGGCCACAGGACTGGAAAAGATCAGTTTTCATTGCAATCCCAATGAAAGGCAATGCCAAAGAATGCTCAAACTACTGTACAATTGCATTCATCTCACACCCTAGCAAAGTGATGCTCTAAATTCTCCAAGCCAGGCTTCAACAGTATGTGAACAGTGATGTTCACCTTCTAGATGTTCAAGCTGGATTTAGAAAAGGCAGAGGAACCAGAGATCAAACTGCCAACATCTGTTGGATTATCAGGAAAGCAAGAGAGTTCCAGAAAAACATCTACTTCTGCTTTATTGACTATGCCAAAGCCTTTGACTGTGTGGATCACAACAAACTGTGGAAAGCTCTTAAAGAGATGGGAATACCAGACTACCTGGCCTGATTCCTGAGAAATATGTATGCAGGTCAAGAAGGAACAGTTAGAATCAGACATGGAACAGCAGACTGGTTCCAAATTGGGAAAGGAGAACTTCAAGGTTGTATATTGTCACCCTGCTTATTAACTTATATGCAGAGTTCATCATGAGAAATGCCAGGCTGGATGAAGTACTAGCTGGAATCAAGAGAAATATCAGTAACCTCAGATATGCAGATGACACCATCCTTATGGCAGAAAGCAAAAAAGAACTAAAGAGCCTCTTGTTGAAAGAGGAGAGTGAAAAAGTTGGCTTTAAATTCAACATTCAAAAAACTAAGATCATGGCATCTGGTCCCATTACTTCATGACAAATAAAGGGGGAAACAGTGGAAACAAGGACAGACTAAATTTTGGGGGGCTCCAATATCACTACAAATGGTGACTTCAGCCATGAAATTAAAAGAAGCTTGCTCCTTGGAAGAAAAGCTATGACCAACCTAGACAGCATATTAAAAAGCAGAGACATTACTTTGCCACAAAGGCCCATCCAGCCAAAGCTATGGCTTTTCCAGTAGTCATGTATGGATGTGAAAGTTAGACTATAAAGAAAGCTTCAAAGAATTGATGCTTTTGAACTGTGGTGTTGGAGAAAACTCTTGAGAGTCCCTTGGACTGCAAGAAGATCCAACTAGTCCATATTAAAAGAAATCAGTCCTGATATTCATTGGAAAGATTGATGCTGAATCTGAAACTTCAATTCTTTGGCCACCTGATGCAAAGGACCCTGATGCTGGGAAAGATTGAAGGTGGAGGAGAAGGGGATGACAGAGGATGAGATGGTTGAATGGCATCACCAATTTGTTGGACATGACTTTGAGCATGCTCTGGGAGTTGGTGATGGACAGGGAAGCCTGGCGTGCTGCTGTCCGTGGGGTCGCAAAGAGCCGGATACGACTAAGTGACTGAACTGAACTGAACTCCCAGTTCTATTCATTGGAAGGATTGGCCCTCACAGTTGATATTCAGAGCTATCCCCAAAGTGGGACTATAATGTGGAAATAGCCCAGTTTTAGTTTGTTTTTAGGTATTGTGCTGACCCAATTGTGCACTAGGCCCAAGATTTTTCTACCTCCATCAGCTGGCTTTCAGAATATTTCCCATCTCTTCAACAAAATGTTAGGTGTGAATTGAAGAGTTAGGCATTCAGATCAGTTGCTCAGTCATGTCCGACTCTTTGCGACCCCATGAATCGCAGCACTCCAGGCCTCCCTGTCCAACACCAACTCCCAGAGTTCACTGAGGCTCATGTCCATCAAGTCAGTGATGCCATTCAGCCATCTCATCCTCTGTTGTCCCCTTCTCCCTCCTGCCCCCGATCCCTCCCAGCATTAGAGTCTTTTCCAATGAGTCAACTCTTCACATGAGATGGCCAAAGTACTGGAGTTTCAGCTTTAGCATCATTCCTTCCAAAGAAATCCCAGGGGTAATCTCCTTCAGAATGGACTTGTTGGATCTCCTTGCAGTCAAGGGACTCTCAAGAGTCTTCTCCAACACCACAGTTCAAAAGCATCAATTCTTCGGTGCTCAGCCTTCTTCACAGTCCAACTCTCACATCCATACATGACCACAGGAAAAACCATAGCCTTGACTAGATGGACCTTTGTTGGAAAAGTAATGTCTCTGCTTTTGAATATGCTATCTAGGTTGGTCATAACTTTCCTTCCAAGGAGTAAGCGTCTTTTAATTTCATGGCTGCAGTCACCATCTGCAGTGATTTTGGAGCCCAGAAAAATAAAGTCTGACACTGTTTCCACTGTTTCCCCATCTATTTCCCATGAAGTGATGGGACTGGATGCCATAATTATCGTTTTCTGAATGTTGAGGTTTAAGCCAACTTTTTCACTCTCCACTTTCACTTTCATCAAGAGGCTTTTTAGTTCCTCTTCACTTTCTGTCATAAGGGTTGTGTCATCTGCATATCTGAGGTTATTGCTATTTCTCCCGGCAATCTTGATTCCCGCTTGTGTTTCTTCCAGTCCAGCATTTCTCATGATGTACTCTGCATAGAAGTTAAATAAGCAGGGTGACAATATACAGCCTTGACATACTCCTTTTCCTATTTGGAACCAGTCTGTTGTTCCATGTCCAGTTCTAACTGTTGCTTCCTGACCTGCATACAGATTTCTCAAGAGGCAGGTCAGGTGGTCTGGTATTCCCATCTCTTTCAGAATTTCCCACAGTTTATTAGGTGATCCACACAGTCAAAGGCTTTGGTATAGTCAATAAAGCAGAAATAGATGTTTTTCTGGAACTCTCTTGCTTTTTCCATGATCCAGAGGATGTTGGCAATTTGATCTCTGGCTCCTCTGCCTTTTCTAAAACCAGCTTGAACATCAGGAAATTCACGGTTCACATATTGCTGAAGCCTGGCTTGGAGAATTTTGAGCATTACTTTACTAGCGTGTGAGATGAGTGCAATTGTGTGGTAGTTTGAGCATTCTTTGGCATTGCCTTTCTTTGGGATTGGAATGAAAACTGACGTTTTCCAGTCCTGTGGCTACTGCTGAGTTTTCCAACTTTGCTGGCATATTGAGTGCAGCACTTTCACAGCATCAGGCAGAATTAAGTGGTGTGGGAGTCAGAAGTCCTATTCATGTAGCTTTTTGTATCCTCCGATTTTGCTTGATCCTGATTTTGTACCATTTCTGTAGTGCAATAGATGGTTCCTACACATGTCTGACCTTACACTATGATAAACCTGAAAATACCAATTCATGAAGGGCTGCAACATTTGCAGTCATTGTGTTAGGCATTGAGTAGGACTGCTACTAGGCCTCAGTAGCAGCCAGGGACTACTTTGCAAAAAAGCATGTAGTTTCTGCCGTAGAAGACAGTCTTGCTCCAAAATCTGAAGCCTCTTTACTATAGCTTTTGAATTGTCATTTCCCAGGGATCCCACACCTGTATTCGCTGTGGATCCATGTATTCATAATGAATACCCCTAGTGCTGTTTAATTTGTTGGGCTATGTAACCTGGAAGGCAGGGCAGCTCACAGTTCAGACTGGATCTGCATCTGAGTCTTCTTTCTCCTCCAGGCTCCATCAGAAATGTCAGCCTTTCGAGTTGTCCAACAACTAAATCAGAGTGATATTCTTAAGAACAGTATATGCTGTCACCAAAATTCAAAATGGGTCACTAAATACTCTTGTTTACTTATTAGTGGTAGAGGATGCAAGATGTAACAATTGCCCTTATTGAACTTCTAAATATTTTATTAAATATGATTAAGCAAGTATATAGTAGGATGTTAATTATAGAATCTAGATGTTGGATATTCAGGAGTTTGCTGTGAAATTATTTCAAGTTTTCTATATGCTTGAAAATTTTCGTAATGAAACATTGGAAAAACTTTTTATTTTTCATAAAATATTTATTGATATTGATATACTGACACATCAATATATAGAGTTTTTCTTTATAGGGCTTCTATCCTACCTGTGATATGCCTGTGTCTAATTTGGATATCCAGTGTACTTGCCACTGCCAGCTCACCAGTCCAATTAGTATGACCTCATTAAGAAAGTGAACTAGTGTGTCATATGGAATATCAAGATGATCAAAGTTATTCTGAACTGTATTATCATAGAGAAGAGGAAGGTTAACATATAGCCCTATGACAAGACCATAAATGTGTACTGCTATTCTTTCCATATAAGTGTGAGCTTCTTGTGATCAAACTCTGCATGTTTGGTATTTTAAGCATTTGTAATTTGTTTAAGAGAATTTGACTTATTAGAATAAATGCCAGGCTTATGATTCTGATTTTAAACATAAGAATTGAATAATTGGTTTAGATTACATTTTTAATGTAAAAATTTAGTTTACAACATTTGCATGGTTTAAGTAATTTGGAAGAGTTTATTGAATCAAAAATTATATTTGAAAGGGAAATTTATTAAATCAAATTTATAAATACAGTTAAGGATATTTTAAGATATTTAATTAAGTCTATACAGGTACCAAATATTAATCTAAGGATTTTAAAATGTTTGCTGAAATGCTACACAAAATAAGTTTTGAGTAGCAAATTTAAAACCTTGACGAAGTTTTACTTTTGTAGCCATAATGAATTGAATATTAATTTTTAAACCAAAGTAAACTACAAAATGGGCTTCCCTGGTAGTTCAGCTGGTAAAGAATCTGCCTGCAGTATAGGAGACCCTGGTTTGATTCCTGGGTCAGGAAGGTTCCCTGGAGGAGGGCATGGCAACCCACTCCAGTATTCTTATCTGGAGAATCCCCGTGGACAGAGGAGCCTGGAGGGCTACAGTCAAGGGGCTGCAAAGAGTCAGACATGACTGAGTGACTAAGCACAGCACAACAAACTACAAAATAGTATTATCTGTCCACAAAAGTTAAACCTTCAAGTGCATAAAAAAGCTCATATTTAACAATATTCATCCTTCAGGTAGAAAATTCTAGTATATGGGATACCCACCAGATAATAGGCTGTTTTTAAAATTGTGAAGATATTTAATAGGTTTAATTAAAAGGGCCAGTTGACTTTTAGACATCACATGATTATTTTCTCCTGGTCTTTTGATTTCTTGATAATTCCCTGGATGATGACGTCTTTCTCAAGTTAACAAGTAGCTATGATGAATATGTCAACTTTTGTAAGTTGGCCTTTCTAACGCTCATGGGCAAAACATTACATCTCTTGTTTTTTCTTTTTTCTGAAGCAGCTGAACAGAACGGAGTTTAAAGTTTATCTGAATTAGGAACAAAGCCTGGAGAGCCTTAGGGTGGAGGCAGTGTTTAAAAACCTTGGAAACTAGTAAAGATAAGGGATTACAATGAAAGTCTGTATATAACCTTAACTATAGTGTTAACTAAGAAAATCATTATAGCAGCATAGGTTGGTGTGTTTATATGCTACTTTTCTTTAACAAAAGATTAGAAAAGAAAGGAGAAAGGGAAGTGGATGAGACATTCCTGTGATCATACAGCCTAAAACAGTAGACTTCAAAGCTTCCCAAGTAACCATGCTTTTAATCCACTGCCTAATTCCCCTTAAGTACCAACTGGCAAGGTGGATCAGAACGGCTTAAATATGTGTTAAGATTCCTGGTAGGAAACTTTAAATAGATGCAGTGACTATTGACATAAATGGAGGTAAAGATTTTATTTTTCCTATTATTTTTAGTTAAAAAAAAATCTTTATTTTGAAGAGTTAACAAAAATCCTTAAGAATACTGATCATTTGTTAATTGTTTCAGGGGTTTTGCAAATTTCATGCCTTCATTTATTTACTCATTTTTTTTTTCCATTCAACTAATACTTGCCAACCCCACTGTGTGCAGGACTCTTCCTGGGGTTTCAGGGGCAGAATGAGATTAAAAAGTCATTAGAAACAGCTGGTATTCAGTTGGCCTGTCCCTTCTCCAGATCCTCTCAGCTACAGCCTTGGTCTAACCTACTTCCTTATTGCTTCTCATAGGGACAGGGAAAATTTTGGAGCTTGGTCTTGCTGACTTGGTATGAAATGTGAGGCAAGCTCCACAGAATTCTTTTGCCTCCATTATATGAACTCAGCTATACATTCAACATGGGTTTCTCTTCCTGTTGGAGTCCTTCACTGGCCTGAGCCCCTGGCTAGGGGCTCTTGCTCTGCTCAATGATTTCCTACATCTTCCCCCAAATTTTCATCTCACTTGCTTTAACCCTAGATTGGAGAAGGAAATGGCAACCCACCACAGTATTCTTGCCTGGAGAATCCCATGGATGGAGAAGCCTGGCAGGCTACAGTCCATGAGGTCACAAGAAGTTGGACACGACTGAGTGACTTCACTTAGTAGATGGAAGAGATCTAGGAGAGAAGGAAGAAGACAGCATGCATCCTGGAAATATGACACATCCCAGCCCACTGCCTGATGGATCTGTTGCTTCAGGCTGCGCTCATCTAGCATTCTATGGATAATGTTTGTGAGGGTCTCAAAAAGCTCTATCCTGTTCTATCCTATCCTACCCTACTTTTCCCATTCTAACCTATCCTCCATACCCTACCTATCCTATGCTATCTTATCCTGTCTTGTGGAACTGAGTATATAAGCCAATAAAAAAAAGCCAAAATACATATAAGAAAAGAGTCAAACATATTAGTAATCAAATAAATAAATTACAGCAATCAAATACTGCTTTCAAGCTATCAATTTGGCAAAGATATGAAATAATGCCTAATAGTAAGAGAGTCAAACGTAAACTGCTAACATGTGCCGATATACTATTTCTGAAATCCAGTGTGGCAGCACCCTGCCTTAAAATATGCATACCCTTGACACAACAATGCACTTCTAGGGATTTGTTCTAAGAAATAATCAAGTATTATTTAAAAAGGTGCTCACTATAATGGTATTTATAACATGAAGAGATGTACGCAACATAAAAGTCTAAAATTAGGAGCTTAATGAAATGTGATAAGGCTTATAAAGGCTATTATAGAGCAATTAATGATATGGGTAGATGTTTTGATATATTTTAAGTAAAAAAAGTTTCAAAATATTATATATTATGTATATCATATCAGTTTAATTCTATATATCAGTGGACTAAGCACCAGAGGGAAATACACTAAAATACTGATAATGGCTACCACTGGAAGGTTTAATTATGGCACATTTAATCCTTTTCTTTAGTTATTTTTATACTTTAAATTTTCTTTATTTTAAGAAAAATAAAAATACACATTAAAATTATAAATAGATAACAATTTATCTTAGTGATTACCCATGTAATTTAAGACAGAAATTTTGAAATATTTTGGTCCAAGGACCCCTTTATACACTCTTAAAAATTATTGAGACATCTAAAGCACTTTTTATTTTAATGGGTTCTTTATATTTATTAAGTTAGAAATTTAAACTAAGAGATTTATAAAATACCTATGTATTAATTTATTTAAAATAACACAGTAAACCCATTGCATGCTAACACATTTTTATGAAAAAAATTACTATTTTTTTAAAACAAAAACATTCGGTGGGAAGAGCTGCATTGTTTCACATTTTTGCCAACATCTTTAATGTCTGACTTCACAGAAGAGAGCTGGGTTTTCACATTTACTTTTGCATTTAATTTACTAACCTCAAGCCTCATAACCTCTGGAAAACCCTCCTGTACTCTTGTGAAAGACTGAGAGTAAAAATATAAATCATGCATTTATTACCATTATGACAATAATGTTTGTGTGAAAATCATTTTGACCTTATGAACCCTCTAAGAGGGTTTCAGAATCTTCTGATATCCCCTAAGACCATACTTTAACAATGGTTGATTTAAGGTATTGCAGCTAGGTAGTATGAAGAGATTAATCATAACAAAAAGATAATAATTTGGAGTGTACATTATATGTTAAGAACTATGCTGAGAGGTTTAAGTATACGGTTTGGTTTAATCCTGACTACAATGATAAGAGCTAAATTGCCATTGTTACCTCTATGTCGTAGGCTAGGAAGCTGAGGCAGAAAGAGTTCAAGCAACCTGATTATACTCTCCAAGGCATTTGTCTCTAGGTCTGGCCCTCTTGACCACTACCTACCAATAGTGCTTCTGTGTTCTCATCTATGGCGTCCTACAAAAAGATGGCCATGTGCTGGGTAACTGTAATACCTCCTCACCACTGGGCTCTACTATATCTGTTCAGTTCAGTTCAGTCGCTCAGTCGTGTCCGACTCTTTGCGACCCCATGAACTGCAGCATGCCAGGCCTTCCTTTCCATCACCAATTCCCGGAGTCCACCCAAACCCATGTCCATTGAGTTGGTGATGCCATCCAACCATCTCATTCTCTGTCGTCCCCTTTTCCTCCTGCCCTCAATCTTTCCCAGCATCAAGGTCTTTTCCAATGAGTCAGCTCTTCACATCAGGTGGCCAAAGTACTGGAGTTTCAGCTTCAACATCAGTCCTTCCAATGAACACCCAGGACTGATCTCCTTTAGAATGGACTGGTTGGATCTCCTTGCAGTCCAAGGGACTCTCAAGAGTCTTCTCCAACACCACAGTTCAAAAGCATCAATTCTTCAGTACTCAGCTTTCTTTATAGTCCAACTCTCACATCCATACATGACCACTGGAAAAACCATAGCCTTGACTAGATGGAAGTTTGTTGGCAAAGTAATGTCCCTGGTTTTTAATATGTGCTCTAGGTTGGTCATAACTTTCCTTCCAAGGAGTAAGCATCTTTTAATTTCATGGCTGCAGTCACCATCTGTGGTGATTTTGGAGCCCAGAAAAATAAAGTCAGCCACTGTTTCCACTGTTTCCTCATCTATTTGCCATGAAGTGATGGGACCAGATGCCATGATGTTAGTTTTATGAATGTTGAACTTTAAGCCAACTTTTTCACTCTCCTCTTTCACTTTTATCAAGAGGCTCTTTAGTTCTTCACTTTCTGCCATAAGGGTGGTGTCATCTGCATATCTGAGGTTATTGATATTTCTCCCAGCAATCTTGATTCCAGCTTGTGCTTCCTCCAGCCCAGAATTTCGTATGATGTACTCTGCATAGAAGTTAAATAAGCAGGGTGACAATATACAGCCTTGACGTACTACTTTCCTAATTTGGAACCAGTCTGTTGTTCCATGTCCAGTTCTAACTGTTGCTTCCTGACCTGCATACAGATTTCTCAGGAGGCAGGTCAGGTGGTCTGGTATGCCCATCTCTTTCAGAATTTTCCACAGTTTATTGTGATCCACACAGTCAAAGGCTTTGGCATAGTCAATAAAGCAGAAATAGATGGTTTTCTGGAAGTCTCTTGCTTTTTCCATGATCCAGTGGATGTTGGCAATCTGATCTCTGGTTCCTCTGCCTTTTCTAAATACAGCTTGAACATCTGGAAGTTCATGGTTCACGTATTGCTGAAGCCTGGCTTGGAGAATTTTGGGCATTGCTTTGCAAGCGTGTGAGATGAGTGCAATTGTGCGGTAGTTTGAGCATTCTTTGGCATTGCCTTTCTTTGGGATTGGAAAGAAAACTGACCTTTTCCAGTCCTGTGGCCACTGCTGAGGTTTTCCAACTTTGCTAGCATATTGAGTGCAGCACTTTCACAGCATCATCTTTCAGGATTTGAAATAGCTCACCTGGGATTCTATCACCTCCACTAGCTTTGTTCGTAGTGATGCTTCCAGAAGCCCACTTGACTTCACATTCCAGGATGTCTGGCTCTATGTGAGTTCAGGCACGTGGGCATGCTTATTAGTTTAAAGAACCCAAACTTACATGCCATAGAATATGAAAAGGCAAAAATCAGAGGATGTTGGAGAACATTCTTTTTAGGGTTTAGTGTATTATGTCACCTTTCAGATCATAGAGTCAGTCTCGGAAGCACTGACTAGTCTCTTTCCCCTTAGCCTCTCTGCTCTCTCCTCAGGATCCTGGTTATGGGGATCCTGGCCCTGATCTTTGTATCACGCTAAGCGATCAGAGCTGTTTGCTCTGGAATATTCATGCTGCAGGGCAGAAGTGAGCTACTGAGTTAATCAGAGTTGAGCACCCATCAGAGACGCAAACCTATCTGCTACTAATATTAAGCCACTTTCCCAGCAACTTCAATGCATCAAGCCTAATGTATTCTGAAAGAAAAATTTACTGTAAAGTTAACAAAGTTCAAAAGATAATTTATTTTAATATTTGAAATGAGTTTTGCAAGCAATAATTTATCTGTCACTTGAATTTCCAAGAAACTTATATTTAGGCCGTCTTTTAAAAATATGCAGTTATCGCTTGTTTTTATGACTGTGAGTGTATGGAAGGGTTGGAGATACATCTGCAAAAGCTTTCTGTGTGGTTAATAAAACATTGGTTTAGACCTCTGTCTTCTCCACCTCCAGCTCTAGTTTTAGTTACCTTGAAGTAGCCTTTTCTATTTGTCCACGTTAACAAGTAATTCTCTGCTCTCCTCTAAAGCCTGTAGACTTAGCACCAATGTATTAGGGTTTCTGTTCGTATATTAAATCTTGGACTTCAGGAGGCACACTTTTATTCTTTTCTATCTCTCTTGTCCACACATGCACACTTTAGGAGGGCAAAGAGAGTCTTTTATTCACTTCTATAATACTGTGCCTAGTGGTATACATAGTAGTATATTTGATAAAAACATATGGAGTTGGTCCTAATAGAAATAATTCTTAAATTTCTTTTTTCCTCTTTCTTTCCTTCTTTCCTCATACAATAAACACATTGAATTATCTTATGAGCCAAACACCATGCTAGACAACTAGCAAGTGACATGTTTTTTCATGCCTGACTTCAAGAGGTCCACAGTGCGCAAAGCTGTGCAATTGAAAAGGTTGGTACCGTTCCTACCTTTTGGGTTTTCAGAGTAACTTGGGAAGATTAAATCAAGATAGTCTCCTAAGCATACACCTTTCTTGCTGCCAAAAATGCTGAAAAATAACAGAAACAGTATTTGAGAGTCAAAAATCAGTAACTATACTATGTATAGGAAGAGTGCTAATAGCAGACTAGAAATCTGGAGGAATTCCTAAATACTAAAACAAAAAGCTACAGTTCAGGGGGTCTCAAAGAGTTGAACACGGTGACTTAGTGACTGAACAACAAAATAAATCAACAAATAAAAAACCAAACCAGTTGGATAAGATCAGATCACAGGAGAAATATTTGGCAGAGAATATGGCCCCAAACATGCACAAAAGAGTCCTTATCCCAGGTAGGAACAATTCTGAGGAAAACCAAGCTCAGAGTCAGTTGTTAAGTAGAGGGGAAGGTCCCCAGGCTCCCCTCAAGGGTGTGTGATCAGCAGCCGCCGCTGCTGCTGCAGAACTGTCCCTCCCTCTTCTTTCTCTCACCTGTGCAGACTATGGGCAGCAGCTGGGCTGTCCACAGGATAGAGTGAGAGGGCTCTGGAGCCAGAAGGTCAGGGTATTACCCTTCTTTTCCCCAGGAAGCCTGGGGAGTCTCCTTACCTAGAAAATAGGATACCAGTAGGCCCTATCTTTCCTCCACAATCACTGAGGCTGGGTTAGGATAAACACAACAAGCAGATGTACAGGGATTTTCAAAGATCAGCCCACATTCTTGGAGTAATAGAACAAACAGAAGAAGAATTTAAAATAAGTACAATTAGTATCAGAGAATTTTAAGGGATTATTGCATCCATTAAAAAATAAACTTTTAGAGATTTTTGAGATTAAATATTCATCACAAAAGATTAATATCCTCTATATATGGAGAGTTCATATAAATCAATAAAAACCCAAATAATACAATAGGACAATGGGCAAGAATAAGAGAATATAAACGGTTCTTAAATATTTGACAATATACTCAACCCCACTGATGGTAAGAAAAATGCAAAGTAAAAATACAGTTAGATAACATTTTTGCCTATGAATTAGTAAAGTTTGAATGCTTTGCTAATACATTGACTTAGTGAAAGTGTGAGAAAATAAATCCCTCTACATTGCTGGTAAGAGTAATATCACCCCAATCTGTATGAAGAACAGTTAAGATAATTAGGTAATACATGTCGAGTCATAAAATGACTTGATTCAGCAGTTGCATTTCTAGGAAGTCAGCTTATAGATATGCATGTACACAAAAAGATTTTCTTTATGTTTATGTAAAGATCAATTGTAGAATTTTTTTGATTAGCACACTATTCAATTCAGTTCAGTCGCTCAGTCGTGTCCGACTCTTTGCGACCCCATGAACTGCAGCATGCCAGGCCTCCCTGTCCCTCACCAACTCCCGGAGTTCACTCAGACTCACGTCCATCGAGTCAGTGATGCCATCCAGCCACCTCATCCTTTGTCGTCCCCTTCTCCTCCTGCCCCCAATCCCTCCCAGCATCAGAGTCTTTTCCAATGAGTCAACTCTTCGCATGAGGTGGCCAAAGTACTGGAGTTTCAGCTTTAGCATCATTCCTTCCAAAGTAATCCCAGGGCTGATCTCCTTCAGAATGGACTGGTTGGATCTCCTTGCAGTCCAAGGGACTCTTAAGAGTCTTCTCCAACACCACAGTTCAAAAGCATCAATTCTTCAGTGCTCAACCTTCTTCACAGTCCTATTGGGAACAATCAAAATATCTACCAATAAGAAACTGGTTAAATGAGTTACAGTAATTCATACAAGGTAAAAAGCATGTTTTTAGAAGCGAGTATAATTCTACATTTGGGAATATATCCTACAAATATTCTTGCATATAAGTTATGTACTTGCATAGATAGACTTGCAAGCAAATGAAATAATATATGAAAAAGGCCATTTATTGAAGCATTTCCTGTGATTGCCAAGAGTTAGAATTAAACCAAATGTCCATTAATAGCAGATTGAATAAGTAAATTGTGGTATGAGCAAATGATGAAGTACCATTCCAGTGTAAAAATGAAATGAAGAAACACTATGGGTAAGATACATCCATAACTGCTCACTTCTCACTGATAAGTAAAATGAGGGCTTCCCTGGTGGCTCAGCTGGTGAAGAATCTGCCTGCAATGAGGGAGATCTGGGTTTGATCCCTGGGTTGGGAGGATCCCCTGGAGAAGAAAAAGGCTACCCACTCCAGTATTCTGGCCTGGAGAAATCCATGGACTATATAGTCCATGGGGTTGCAAAGAGTCGGACACGGCTGAGCGACTTTCACTTCACTATATAGAAAAACTCTGGAACATTGAGAGGAAATAGTGGTTCCTGGTTTGGTGCTGGAAACTGGGCCAAAAGGGAATAAGAGCTAGAGAGTTTACACTCTATGTATTAATTTTAAAACATGATAATATTAGCATATTGCTTCTTCAATAAATATAATATCTCTATTTTTTAAAAAAAATCAAGATACTCCATTATGTATAAGAAAAACACCAATACAGTATACTAACGCATATATATGGAATTTAGAAAGATGGTAACAATAACCCTGTATACGAGACAGCAAAAGAGACACTGATGTATAGAACAGTCTTTTGGACTCTGTGGGAGAGGGAGAGGGTGGGATGATTTGGGAGAATGACATTGAAACATGTATAATATCATGTATGAAACGAGTCGCCAGTCCAGGTTCGATGCATGATACTGGATGCTTGGGGCTGGTGCACTGGGACGACCCAGAGGGATGGTATGGGGAGGGAGGAGGGAGGAGGGTTCAGGATAGGGAACACATGTATACCTGTGGCGGATTCATTTCAATATTTGGCAAAACCAATACAATATTGTAAAGTTTAAAAATAAATAAAATTTAAAAACATACATTTTGTTAGGTATTCCCACTATAGGACTCAAAGCATTTTGCATTTCCAACTACAATGTACAAATCCCCTTTCTTAAAAATATAGCCTTGTCAATACAATGTGTTGTCTTTATGATGATGAGAAATGGTACTGGGATGTAATTTTTAATTACAAAATTAATTATTTTTTCCATTTATTAGTATTATTTGCCTTTTTTCTTTGAATATTTGCTTCCTTTTTGTTGTACTTTTTTTCCTACTGAGTTTTGCTCTTCATTCTGTTCAGCTTTTTTTCCTCAGCAAATATAAGACTTTTTAAAATGAAAAAAAAAAATCAAGATAAATTAGTGGAGAAATGAAATGGCTCCCTATGTATTTGTATTGAAATACATAAAAAGAATATACTGCTAAGTAAAACAAAAGCAAACTAAGTAAATGTAACACAAAAGCAGAATAGTATGTGGAGTATTATATATATATATATATATATATATTTTAAAACAAAAGCCTGACTCCAAGGCTGCATGTGCACAGTCTATCTCTGGGAGGATACACAAAAAATTCGGACCAATAATTGTCTCTGTGGAAGTGATTTGGAAAACCAGGGGACTAGGGGATGTAAGAGAGATTTATAATTCATGGTATCCCTTTTTGTACTTTCTGATTCTTTTCTATGTGTGTGTATCACCAATTCAAAAAATAAAATAGTTTTTCAAAATTGATATTGCAGTCAAAAATTCAACAGATGAGATAAATAGCATCATGAAAGTATGTTAAGGGATTTAATTTCTAGTTGAATCTTCTCACTGGTAGAAAATATACCTTCAATATATGTGTTGGAAATATAAGGATAACAACTGGAAAAATCGAAATAGAATGTATAATCTTCAAACCATATACAAAAATCAACAGAACAATTCTTTCTGTCCCCAAATTAGTACAATAATTCCATTCCACCTTTAATCAACAGAATAAAAGGAGAATATGACAAAAAAAAGCAATCAGTGGCAAAAAATTTGAAGTTATGATGGCAAGAAGAAATTCTACTGTATAAGTAATCACAATAAATATATCTCTACTACTAAAATACTCTCATCTTGGGTTAAAAAAAGCAACTATATTTTACTTATAAGAGATATTCAAAATGAATTACTTAGATAAATTTAAAACCAGGGCAAGAATTACATGTCAGATTAATACTAACTAAAATAAAGCTTAAGTATTATTAAATCAATATGAGACAAAATAGAGTCCCAGAAAAAAAGATCAAAAAGAAAAAATAAAGATAAATTTCACACTGAGAAAAGAAAAAATAAACAATAATATACAACAGTCATAAATATTATATATCTAGCAACATAGCTTTAAATTAGATAAAGCAAAAACAGAAGTACAAAGGAAAAATGATCAATCCGCAATCACAGTGGGAGACAACTCCCGAGAAAATAACAGAACAATTAGACAAAAACAAGAAAGGAGCTAGAGCTGTTAATAACATTATTAACATGTTTAATATTTTAACTTTACGTCTGAAAAACAATAAACTGTCTTGTCAAACACATATAACACAGAAAATTAACTATGTATTATTAGTCTATAAAGAAGATCTCAAGTAATTGCAGAAAGCTGAAAACAGACCATATTCCCTGAGCACAAAACAATAAAGTGAGAAATTATTAAGAATAGAAAAAAAAGCATAACTATCCACTTAACATACAAACTATTCTTCAAAGTCTATTTTAAAAAATGGCAAAAATCTGACATTTTAATGGCATTACAGAGTTAACTTCACTGGACTGGTACACTGTGAAACCAATGGGGTTGAAAACTTGTTGGATATAGCTGTGGTTTCAAGGAGTATTACCAAACTTAAATCTTCCTCTGGCTGTACACATTTATTCCAATAAGGCTAAGTTGTGGGAAATGTCAGAGAACAGGACACTGAGAACTTGGCGCAGTTGTAGCCAAACACATGCTGAAATTAAATTGTCAAAATAATGAAAGTGGTTTAGAAAATGGTTATAGAGACATAAATATGTTTCTATTTACATTTGGAGGAATAAAAAATTAAAATATTAGCTTTTTTCTTTCTGTGCCCCTCCCAAAGATAAAGAGAAGCACATACCCATCTTAGGAAATAATTTGAATGAAAGAAAAGTCTCTAGGTAGATAATGGCAATGACACTACCATGGAACTGGAATATTCTTCAGAAATGCTATAACAGGAACTCAGCAAAACAGTTCAGCATTGTTTAATGAGAAATCTGTAGATGAAGAGCAGACCTGGACACCTGAGCAAAAATTTACCAGTGGTTAGCACATCTTTCGGAGAAGGCAATGGCACCCCACTCCAGTACTTTTGCCTGGAAAATCCCATGGACGGAAGAGCCTGGTAGGCCGCAGTCCATGGGGTCGCTGAGTTGGACACGACTGAGCGACTTCACTTTCACTTTTCACTTTCATGCATTGGAGAAGGAAATGGCAACCCACTCCAGTGTTCTTGCCTGGAGAATCCCAGGGACGGGGGAGCCCGGTGGGCTGCCGTCTATGGGGTTGCTTCAGTAGTTAAGTCACAACTGAAGTGACTTAGTAGCAGCAGCAGCAGCAGCACATCTTTTGGAATCTTGTATCTGGAGGAATCCTTGTAGATAATTTTTCAGCGTCATTGCCATCATGACCAATTTCACAATGAGATGACCAGAATTTGGGTTTTTTCTTTTCCAGACAGTAACAGTATTCCTTCTACATTTCCCATTCCTGCTTAATGTGTCCTTCAATTTTTTTTTTATTCTGAACCACAACAGCTTAATGAGTCAAGAGATTCACCAATTAAAATACTTTAAAGTTTTACTGCTTAGTGGTATAAACCTTTAAAAGTAAATCAGGAAATAGTGTCACTGTCTCCTAGACAATGTGTACTCTATAAACCTTGGAAATCAAGAAGACTGTATAATTGGCACCTTTCCCGAGTTCAGCCAGTCAGGCCAATTAGGGGGATTCACCAGCGTTAATTGTTCAAACAGTAAAGAACCTCATGATGTGAAAATGCATATGGCAAGCTAGAGCAAAGAAAGCTGCCTTTTTGCTTGATCTGATACAGCCCCAGGGTTGGGACGTGACACTTGTGATCTTACTTATTACAAAGTAAGGATCTTATTTACTGATTACAAAGAATGATAAAGAAGACAGAAACATCTTTTAACTGCAGGAAAAATTTTAGCTCTTCAAGAAAGGAGCTAGTAATGTAATAGCTGTGAATGGACACATACAAGGTTTGCTTTTGTTGTTGTTGTTATTTAGTTTTTTTTCATTCCCTTCTCCCAGAGGCAACTCTGCTGCATCAGAATGAATGGAGATACACTTAGGAGAAGGTGAATTTCAACCTTCCATATATTTTAGCCTTGCAGTGATGGTAGTTGTAAGAAATTAGCTTCTGTTATTTTATCATCTGCTGTTTTCCTATTAGACATACGAGGTTCATATAAGTCAGTTCAATTCAGTTCAGTTGCTCTGTTGTGTCCAACTCTTTGCAACCCCATGGACTGCAGCACGCCAGGCATCTCTGTCCATCACCAACTCCTGGAGTTTACTCAAACTCATGTCCATTGAGTTGGTGATATCATTCAACCATCTCATCCTCTGTCGTACCCTTCTCTTCCCGCTTTCAATCTTTCCCAGCATCAGGGTCTTTTCAAATGAGTCAGTTCCTTGCATCAGGTGGCCAAAGAATTGAAGTTTCAGCTTCAGCATCAGTCCTTCCAATGAATATTCAGGACTGACTTCTTTTAATATGGACTAGTTAGATCTCCTTGCAGTTTAAGGGACTCTCAAGAGTCTTCTCCAACACCACAGTTCAAAAGCATCAATTCTTTGGTGCTCAGCTTTCTTTATAGTCCAACTCTCACATCCATACATGACTACTGGAAAAACCATAGCCTTGACTAGACAGACCTTCGTTAGCAAAGTAATGTCTCTGCTTTTTAATATGCTGTCTAGGTTGGTCATAACTTTTCTTCCAAGGAGCAAGCATCTTTTAATTACATGGCTGCAGTCACCATTGGAAGTGATTTTGGAGCCGCCCCCCCCCCCTCCCCCCGCCAAAAATGAAGTCTGTCACTGTTTCCATTGTTTCTGCATCTATTTACCATGAAATGATAGGACCAGATGCCATGATCTTAGTTTCCTGAATGTTGAGCTTTAAGCCAACTTTTTCACTCTCCTCTTTCACTTTCATCAAGAGGCTTTTTAGTTCTTCTTTACTTTCTGCCATAAGGGTGGTATCAGCTGCATGTCTGAGGTTATTGGTGTTTCTTCCAGCAATCTTGATTTCAGATTGTGCTTCCTCCAGCCCAGCATTTCTCATGATGTACTCTGCATATATGTTAAATAAGCAGGGTGACAGTATACAGCCTTGACGTTCTCTTTTACCAATTTGGAAACAGTCTGTTGTTTCATGTCCAGTTCTAACTGTTGCTTCCTGAACTGCATACAGATTTCTCAGTAGGCAGGTCAGGTGGTCTGGTATTCCTATGTCTTTCAGAATTTTCCAGTTTATTGTGACCCACACAGTCAAAGGCTTTGGCATTGTCAATAAAGCAGAAGTTGATATTTTTCTGGAACTCTCTTGCTTTTTTGATGTTGCCAACGGATGTTGGCAATTTGATCTCTGGTTCCTCTACCTTTTCTAAATCCAGCTTGAATATCTGGAATTTCATGGTTCAGGTACTGTTGAAGCTTGGCTTGGAGAATTTTGAGCATCACTTTACTAGCGTGTGAGATGAATGCAATTGTGTGGTAATTTGAGCATTCTTTGGCATTGCCTTTCTTTGGGATTGAAATGAAAACTGACCTTTTCCAGTCCTGTTGCCATTCCTGAGTTTTCCGAGTTTGCTGGCATAGTAAGTGCAACCCTTTCACAGCATCATCTTTCAGGATTTGAAATAGCTCAACTGGATTCCATCACCTCCACTAGCTTTGTTTGTAATGATGCTTCCTAAGGCCCACTTGACTTTGCGTTCCAAGATGTCTGGCTCTAGGTGAGTGATCACACCATTCTGATTATCTGGGTCCTGAAGATCTTTTTTGTATAGTTCTTCTATGTATTCTTGCCACCTCTTCTTAATATCTTCTGCTTCTGTTAGGTCCATACCATTTCTGTCCTTTATTGAGCCCATCTTTGCATGAGATGTTCTCTTGCAATCTCTAATTTTCTTGATGAGATCTCGAGTCTTTCCCATTCTATTGTTTTCCTCTATTTCTTTGCATTGATCACTAAGGAAGGCTTTCTTACCTCTCTTTGCTATTCTTTGGAACTCTGCATTCAAATGGGTATATCTTTCCTTTTCTCCTTTTCCTTTCGCTTCTCTTCTTTTTACAGCTATTTGTAAGGCTTACTCAGACAACCATTTTGACTTTTTGCATTTCTTTTTCTTGGGGATTGTCTTAATCCTTGCCTCCTATACAATTTCTTGAACCTCTGGCTGTAGTTCTTCAGATATTCTATGAGATCTAATCCCTTGAATCTATTTGTCACTTCCAGTATATAATGGTAAGGGTTTTGATTTAGGTCATACCTGAATGGTCTAGTGGTTTTCCCCACTTTCTTCAATTTAAGTCTGAATTTGGCAATAAGGAGTTCATGATCTAAGCCATAGTCAGCTCCTGGTCTTTTTTTTTTTTTTTTTGCTGACTGTATAGAGCTTCTCTATCTCGGGCTGCAAAGAATATAATCAATCTGATTTTGGTATTGACCAGCTGGTGATGTCCATGTGTAGAGTCTTCTCTTGCATTGTTGGACGAGGGTATTTGCTATGACGAGTGCGTTCTCTTGGCAAAACTCTATTAACCTTTGCCCTGCTTCATTCTATACTCCAAGGCCAAATTTGCCTGTTGTTCCAAGCATTTCTTGACTTTCTACTTTTGCATTCCAGTCCCCTATAATGAAAAGGATGTCTTTTTGGGTGTTATTTCTAGAACGTCTTGTAGGTCTTCATAGAACTGTTCAACTTCAGCTTCTTCAGCATTACTGGTCAGGGCATAGGCTTGGATTACTGTGATATTGAATGGTTTGCCTTGGAAATGAACAGAGATCATTCTGTCATTTTTGAGATTGCAGCCAAGTACTGCATCCAGTACTTCATATAAGTATGCACAGTCTAATATTAAGTTAGTGACTCTTGCTGGAGATGATGTACAAAACCCGCATCTATTTTTTCAGTTACTTTTTCGACCTCATCCTCTACTGCTCTGCTCTCTGCTCACTTTGCTCCAACCAAGTAAGCCTGCCTGGTGTGTCTCTGAGTCTTTGTGCTTGTTGTGTTGAACACCCTTTCCCTAGATACCTACACAGCTCGTTCCCACAATACTCTCTCCTTTAGCTCAGATCTCATCAGCAAGGTTTGCTTTTGTATCCTTTATACAGTAGCATACTTAATTCTCATAACCTCTGCCCCCTTGCAGATTCTATTTTACATAACCTATTAGCTTTTTTCATAGTACTATTACCAAAGCATATATTTGTTTATTTTTGCTTATTATCTGTCTCCCTTTACTAGAATGAAAGTTTGTTGGGCAATGGATTTTGCTTTGTTCTTGCTGTTGACCCTTAGTAAACATTTGCTGAATGAATGGTTAAATGACTGAACAGATGAATTAGTGCACATAGAGAGGATTTCAAAATGGCTTCCTCCTTTGCTTCGGGCTGAGATAGGACTCATTAACATCTCCAGGACAGAATGCAAATTCTTTCATATTCAGCATCTCTTTGTATTATTTATTTTTACATCTGCCTTTTTCTATTACATTTTAGAGGCTTTGGGAGTTGGTGACCTTGTTCTATATATTTCTATGTAATTTCCTTTCATCCTCCACTCATTCTCTCAGCACTAGGTAGCATGTAGTGGATGCTCATATTTCCATTAAGCAGAACAAACTGACACAATCCAGAATAGCTTCTTTTGTTATCTAAACTGGTCAAGGAGTGTCACAGGAATTGTCATTAAATTTGAGATGGTTATGCTATCTATATACAGTGCTTTCCAGATTGCGCTAGTGCTAAAAGAACCTGCCTGCCAATGCAGGAGACGCCAGAGTTATAGGTTCGATCCCTGGGTTGGGAAAGTCCCCTGGAATAGGAAATGGCAACCCCCCTCCAATATTCTTGCCTGGAGAATTCCACAGACAGAGGGACCTGGAAGACTACAATCCATGGGATAGCAAAGAGTCAGACATGACTATGCATGCTCCCAACCACACCACCATGCTATATACACACCATACATACTTTCAAGGATTAAAAAAAATTAAGTGGAGTACTTCAGGGTGTTTCTCTTCTTGTTCACAGTAATACCTAAATATACTACATTTCCAACTCCTGCTCCCCAGCCTCAGGCACTGTACAACTATAGCTTCTGAGTCTCTTGCAGAAGATGAATTTCTGAATTATATCAGCATTGAAAAATTGGTGGGATCTGTGTTTAGCTTTCTTTAAAAAGCAATTCTGAGAGGGAACATTTCTTTGATGAGCCATTATGAGCTACCCTTTCTCAAGTGAGATTCTCTGAAGAAGTGTTTAAACATTAGCCTTATTTTTGTAAATGTGTGCACAGTAGCTCTTTCATAGAACAAGAATGATTTTTCCGGATCAAAGATTTGCTTGAAAATCATTCTTTTATTAATGGTGAAGGGTCTATTTTGTTACAATGAAATTCTAAGGACTCACTGTAAGAATTAATAGATACATTAAAAAAAAAACCCAAATATATTGTGCTTTCTATGTAAAAATGACGCTTTGGGCATGGCATCAATGTATTTGGCACTTTGAACTGTTTTCTCAACAATGATGTTGAAGCCACTTGTGAAAAATGGCTGCCTGGGGTGGGGTAGAGTTGCTAGCCTTCCTAAAGAGTAGATGTATTGCTGTTATTGTTCAGTCACTAAGTTGTGTCTGATTCTTTATGACCCCATGGACTGGTGCATGCCAGGCGTCCCTGTCCCTCATCACCTCCTGGAGTTCGCCCAAGTTCATGTCCATTGAATTGGTGATGCCATTCAACCATCTCATCCTTTGCCACCCTCTTCTTTTTTTGCCTTTAATCTTTCCCAGCATCAGAGTCTTTTCCAGTGAGTTGACTCTCTGCATCAGGTGGCTGAAGTATTGGAGCTTCAGCTTCAGCATCAGTCCTTCCAATGAGTTTTCAGGGTTGATTTTCCTTAGGATTGACTGGTTTAATCTCCTTGCTGTCCAAGGGACTCTCAAGAGTCTTCTCCAGCACCACAATTCGAAAGCAACAATTCTTTGGTGTTCAGCCTTCTTTATGTATAAAATAATCTAATTGCTAAAATCTGAATGCATGCCTGGGAGACATTCAGGAAAACTGCTTATTTTTAGTATAGAATGGATTATAAATCAGCACGTCTGGGTTTTCCTACCGACTCTTGCCACTTTCTGGTTATGTCTATCATTTATTCTTCCTGGATTTTATCTTTACAGAAAAAGTGTTAAAAAAATTCCAAGATCATAAACAGTTAAACATCTAAGTGTTTTTGGGTTTCTGACTCTCCAAACCAACTTTATCAATCATATCCATAAATTTCCATCTTTCAATATGACCATCCTAGAAGATTAAATAATAGTTTTGTAATGATAAAAGTGATTACCTTAAGAGTACACATAGGGTGTCCCATAATTTATATGTCAGTTTATTGAAAGTGAGTGTGTATTTGACTTGTTTGCTTTTGCTCTAAAAAAATGGCTAGGTAACAACCTGTTGGATCATGCAGCAAAGAGCAACTGTAACAGGATCTTCTTACTGTTGACAAAAGGTCAACATGGCTGTTCTGGCTGTGCTGATGGACATCTTTGTTCTGAGTAATAGTTAGGTATGGGTCTCAGTGAACTCCGGGAGTTGGTGATGGACAGGGAGGCCTGGTGTGCTGTGATTCATGGGGTCGCAAAGAGTTGGACACAACTGAGTGACTGATCTGATCTGATCTTTATATTTTTGCTTGTTTCATTAGAAACACTCATTTTGACTGAAGCAGCAGAAGTGGAGGCCACACCTGAAGAATGGGAACATGGTTCCAGTGACATTGTGTATGTGTTTGGTCGCTTGGTCCTGTCCGACTCTTTGCAACCCCATGGACTGCAGCCTGCCAGGCTCATCTGTCCTTGGGGAGTCTCCAGGCAAGAATACTGGAGTGGGTTGCTGTGCCCTCCACTGGGGATCTTCCCAACTCAGGGATCAAATGCAGGTGGAATTTTTTTATCAACTGAGCCACCAGGGAAGCCCAAGAATACTGGAGTGGGTAGCCTATCCCTTCTCCAGGGGAACTTCCTGACCCAGGAATCAAACCGGGGTCTCCTGCATTGCTTCAGGGTATCAACAATTTTGCCATCTATTCCTCATCGTTTACAACAGTTCTCATCTGTTTGTTTTTAAAGGGGAATGAGCAATTCAAGGACCACATTATTTTTTCAGAGCCTTGGATTTTTATTTTCTGAGACTATCTTAGATCATCCTGGTACAAAGTCTGAGAGCAAATTCAATTTTCAGAAAGGCAAAATGCAGTTTGGGATCTATTTCATGTCTTAAGTCACTTGGTTCCATTTATCTCCCTGCCTCGAACATGTCAATATCCATACAATTATTTTGGTAAACTTACCCTTATAGTAGCACACAGTGAAACTGATACCATAATGTCTCATCAGTAAATCTCTAAGGTGGCAATAAGGACGTTTAATGATCCACTAAACATGCCAGGTACCAGTGAATCCAGGAAACATGATACCCAACTGTACTCGGTCACCCAGAGCAGAAGCCTGGCTATCATCCTTAATGCCTCCTCTCCTTTACTCCCCACAACCAAATAATCCCCAAGTCCTATTGGCTTGTCTTCCTGCAAATACACTGTAGTGATGCTCATCATCTCTGTATCAGTTATTATAGTCATCATTTGGGTCGTAACCTCTACTCTCATAGTCTTAGTGCCCTTTCAGTTAATCTTCCAAGCTAAATTAAATATTAAACTTTCTAAAGTGCAAAACTGTTTCTGTCATTGTACTATTTAAAGTCATTACATAGCTTTTGATCACCACCAGAGAATAGCTTCTAATAGGTGCTCAGAACATACTTGTTAAATGAAAAAAGAATCCTTTAAGATAAAACCCAGGATTCTTAGCATGACAGATAAAACTACCACTTCTACACTATGTTTTCTACCAATGGTATACGAGGGGGTTTTTACTGATAGGTAGTTCACTAACAAATATATCTACTTTAATGGTTATGCATTTATTTTTATGAATTGCTATCTGTTATTGACAAAGGTTGCTGATTTTCCATTTATAGAGATGATATAAAATATCCTTTTGACATAAACACCTTAGGTTATAATAGCAAGAAAGAATACTATATAAAGAATATGCTAGGGGAAATGGGGCTAAGTTCAATACTGAGAAGCCAGCATAACAATCATAGCCCATTCCACTGAATTATAATTATTTGCTTACATATTTGTCTCCCTTGCTAGACTAAGAGTTCTTGTCTTAGTGATGACAAGACCAGTGATGGCCCTGTCACAATGTGACCATGTGGGAAAAGTAAAGTATATTTTTGAGTGAATGAAGTCAAGGAAATTCAATTTGGATAGTGCCAGGACAAGAACTTGAATTAATGATAATTGTTTGAGTAATATTTAGACAAATGGCAATGTCAATAAAGACAGCATCTTCAATACCCAACCTTTGGAATATTTCAATGACCATTTAGATATATTTTTTTGAAACTGGTTCAAGACAACTTTTTTAGCTAGTATATACGAAATGCCAAATGGTTTCAGAAGAAAGTGAACCATTTGAATGGTTAGTTTTCACACCACATACCAAATATCCAAATCAGAAACCATTTAATGAAGATTGAATCTTTAGCTTATACCATAGCTTCCCTCTTTTAGTCTCTATTTGTGGGACACATATACGGTTGGTTCTTTCTAACTAAACATTGTTCTATGAAATAATAGTTTTAAATTCTAGAAAAAAAGATTAAAAGGGAACGCACAAGATGTAGACAAGATGTTTTTCAAGGTGCTTTTGCTTATAGATTTCATTTGCTTTCACTACTATCTTTTTCCCTTCTCCAAATTCATATAGACTTGTACAGTACAAGAGCTCAAAGAATCTTGGTGATAGTCTGATATTCTCATCTGGACAGTAAAAACACTGGTGTTGAGAGAAGTCAACATGTTCTGGTCTTAAGGCCAGGTTAAGGCAGAGTCAAGAATAGAAACCAAATCTCCTGGAGTCTAGGCTAGAGTGCTTCATTCTAGGGAATACTGCCACTCCTTCCTTTAGCGTTCCTTTTTCCGTCCCTGTAATTCCTATGCCTGAATTCACCTCCTCCCTTAAGTGGGCAGTCTGTGTTTGCCTTATTAAATGAGGTGAACAAAAATAGGTATATATAGAGCTCTGAATATTTTTTTCTTTAATGGTCTGTTTCTGTAAATTGGGTACTTTCCAGAATTTCTTTAGCATTTCACCACGTTTACTAATGGTATGTCACAATAAAACTCGCCTACGGCAGAATTTATCAAAAAGTAGGTCTTTCTGGCAACTTTATCACATAGACTAAATCAATGAGTCACTGAAGTAAGAGGCAGAAATTTGCTGTCATAAAGGGCTCTTAGTGGGTAACTCTATCAATTTGTGTACGGTGCTAGGAGGAAACCTAATACAGTTCTTGTTGCATAAATATAAGAAATACTTTCTTAAAAGAGTCAAGTGATTTGGAAATACAATTCACTCTCTAATCTGGTAGGAAAACTGCTCTCAGGAATATTTCACAGTTTCAATTAAGATATTTGTTTCCATAAAGAATTTCAGTTGATGTATTTTAAGTATAGTATACCTGAAGTGAATTCAAGGTTCCAGACATGTTTTTGAGAAGTGGGCAACAGTGTATATATCTAGAACTCTTTCTAACTGGGTAACTTGGGCCATAATGTAGAAGTGGGTGTTTTACTGGGGGCCTGTTAGGCAGCTGCTCATGGCTTTCTTGGTTTACTCTGCTTTTCCATCTGTTTTACCTGTTTCTATTTCTGAATAATTTATTTTGCCATCTGCATAAACAGAACACCTGGCTGAAGGCTAACTCCTACACCTAAATAATTTAGAGAAAATAACCTATTTAATCTTTATTGGAATAATGTAATGACTTTTAAGAACAAAGCTCTTAAATAAATAACTCTTAGGGACATGTCTACTGTTTTAATGATTACACTAACAGTTTAAAAGGTTAATATTAATTTATGTTTTAGATTAAAAATGCCTCAAATTTTTGTTCATATTGTTTTCCTTAAGATATCAATTCTAGCAGTTGTGTGGCTTTTTGGTTTCTTGCTGATGTGTTTTGTATGTCTTCATTTACAAGAACCATTGTTGTTTGTAGATGATTATGACTTTATTATATCCTAACTAAAAAGCTGCTCAACTCTTGACTGTCTGTGAGAAATAGCAATAAATTCATTTGCTCCTTCCTAACAGCTTACTTCAGTAAGTGCTTAGATCTCTATTAACAACTGTACATGGCATTACATAAGAAACTCTTAATCCTGGATGATTTCTGCTTTTGCTGAGGTTATCTTGGTGATACAATTATTTTCAGTATTTTTTCACTGTGAAAGAAAACTCAATTGTGGCACAATGTAAATTGAAGGCAGACACTCAAATTGAACTTCTACAGACTGATTTATTAATAAATCATCTTATGAACTCTTAGTCATTCAAATTTCAGCGATGACAAGAATGAAAGCATCTCATATCAAGTCTCTACCTAACTGCTTACTAGCTGGGTGACCATAGGTGATTTATCTGAACTTTCTGGGTCTTGGTTTCTTCATCTGTGAGTGAGTGAAAGTCACTCAGTCATGTCTGACTCTTTGCAACCTCACGCACTATAGCCCATCAGGCTCTCCTCTGTCTATGGGATTCTTCAGGCAAGAATACTGGAGTGGGTTGCTGTTCCCTTCTCCAGGGGATCTTCCCAAACCAGGATTTGAACCCAGCTCTCCTGTTTTATTTTCTTTTAGTTTTGCTTCCTTTTGGTCTTTACCCTACTGGGATCTTTGGGAACTGTGCATATGTGTAACAGCATCTACCATACCTCTTCATTTTAGCTTAGGCTGGATTTGAAGAGCCAAAACAGAAAAACACTTAAGGAGACCTGAGATTCTCACAGAGAAATAAATTAGAGCTGCTGTTTCTTTAAGCTTTGCTTTCCTGTTCTTTATTATTTTTTTTTAAATGTAATCTCTTTTATCAGCCTTCATCATTTCATACTGTAAGAAAGTGAAATCACTAAAGGCAAATAACCTTATGAATCTGCTGAGTGTGAAGTGAAAAGGCCATGGTATAGATGAATGGATTAGGAGGGAGACACCTAACTCTAGGGCTTTACAAAAAATCTCAGGCTTTGTTGTACAATAAGTATCATTATGTGTTATACAATGACTGGGTACCGATTGCTTGCAGTGACACAAGCATAAGCAATCCTTCAAAATCAAGTATAAATATAACAAGAAAAAAAGCAATATGTAAAGATTCAGAAATGTTCAACTATTGCTATTTCTTGGGTGAAACTCTACTGATCAGTAGTTGGGTTATCCAACAAAATGTGAGAACAAAATAATATTAAAAAGCAACAATTTTAAAGAAATGAAAGCTATGCAAAATGCATTGCAGTCCTTCATTATATAGTTCATAAGTATGAAAAAAGAATTCTAGGCTGTTAATTAATTCATAATTCTGGGAAATAGTTTTCCATGCAGTAAATCTATAACAATAACTGTTACACAGTCTGTCTCCCTTGCTCTCTTTATGAGAGACCTTTATCACCAAGTCTTCCCTGGATAGTCTCTGAGCCACCATTTGCTTCCAGTTGCTTCACAAGCCACTCTTAACCCACCCCTGGAAACTATGTATAAAATCATTTAATGTGTGCCAATGTAAAACAGGAATAATAGTATTTATCCTATAGATTTTAGTTAAAGAGCAGCCTGTGTAGCATTTACATATTGAAAAAAATTATACCTCTATTTGTTATTCAAATTGAATAAATATTTAAAAATGGATTATTCCAAATAGGTAAGTAAGATTCAGTTTTTGAAAATTAATAATTTGGAAAAAATTCTAAAGTGTTTTACACCATTCTTTTAATCTTTTAATTTTATAATTCAGAATATACTGAACATGATTTTAATTGAAAAAGTATGGTTATCAATGTAAATAACTGTACACTATATGCTGTATGGACTTCCCAGGTGGCTCAGTGGTAAAGAATCCATCTGCAATGCAGGAGACATGGATTCAATCCCTGGGTCAGGAAGATACCCTGCAGAAAGAAATGGCAACCCACTCCAATATTCTTGCCTGGGAAATCCCATGGACGGAAGAGCTGATGGGCTATAGTCCATGGGGTTGCAAAAGAGTAAGTTTGCTGCTAAGTCGCTTCAGTCGTGTCCGACTCTATGCGACCCCAGAGATGGCAGCCCACCAGGTTCCCCCATCCCTGGGACTCTCTAGGCAAGAACACTGGAGTGGGTTGCCACTTCCTTCTCCAATGCATGAAAGTGAAAAGTGAAAGTGAAGTTGCTCAGTCGTGTCCAACTCCCAGCGACCTCATGGAATGCAGCCCATCAGGCTCCTCCATCCATGGGATTTTCCAGGCAAGAGTACTGGAGTGGGGTGCCATTGCCTTCTCCAAGAGTAAGTTTACCACTCAGCAATTAAACAATAACAATGATATGCTGTATACTCCCTGTATAGAATAATTCAGCAATATTCACAGGCTAGTTAAGATACAAATCACTATTTTTCTACTGTTACTGGCCCTGGACAATTTTCCCTTTTGAGGTCTTAGATCTACTTTTTAAAATTTTATGTCTTTTCCCTGGCTAACAGCTGTCTTTTTTTTTTTTTTTTGCTATAGCTTATAGGTTTGCTTATAGCAGTTTCTGTCTCTCATTTTAATTTTCTGCTTATAATCTATTACAGACTTGCAACACAAAGTTCCAAGGCATGTGTTTTCTTATGTATATGTTTTAGTGCAAGAATTTGAGACATTTTGTTGTTCATTGCCCAGTGGTTGTCAATTTGTGTCAGTAGATTATTTCTAAATACTCAAAATGCATTGACTTGCAAATTTACTATTCTACAGAAGCACTAAATTGTTTATTATATGAATATATGGTTATTATGGAGAAGGCAATGGCACCCCACTCCAGTAATTTTGCCTAGAAAATCCCATGGACGGAGGAGCCTGGTAGGCTGTAGGCCATGGGGTTGCAAAGAGTCGGACACGGCTGAGCGACTTCCCTTTCACTTTTCACTTTCTTGCATTGGAGAAGGAAATGGCAACCCACTCTAGTGTTCTTGCCTGGAGAATCCCAGGGACGGGAAATCTGGTGGGCTGCCGTCTATGGGGTCACACAGAGTCGGACACGACTGAAGTGACACAGCAGCGTGGTTATTATGTCAACTAGGAAAGAGACAAAGCAAATTCTCATTTATCCAAATTTTGAACACTTATAAATTAACTTGAATAATGCTAACAAAGTAACACATCAAGAAGCAAGTTTAAGTTATGCTTGATGCAGTTTATTGTTGCATCTAAATTTATGGTATTCACCTTATTTGAAACATGTTCATATTCATTGTGGAATACCTACTCTGAGCCTGGCAATGTGTGATGTGATGAAAATGTAAAAGGAATAAAAGGTGTTTTGTATCTTTAAAGAGATCCAGCAGGTGATGGCAGGATTAAGAGGAGGAAGGGAGGGCAGAGAGATAAACAAGTAAATATAGTATGAATTATGATGCAAGTGTGTGCACAGTATAATTAGGAGTGCAAAGCCAAGAATGGTTCAATCTCCTTTGTGGGGTTCTAGAAAAGAGGAGCACAGATGTAGAAATAGGCTTCCAGAGGAAGTGTGGTATGCCTTAAATAATGATTTACTCTTCTTTAGTCAGTCCGTCTATAAATTGTATATACTGACGTGGTAAATTTAGAGGTTGAAGTGGTTCATATAACAAAAGTAACTATAAATAACTGCTGTGGCTGGAAGGTAGGGTGTGTGTGTTGGGGATGGAGGAGTAGAGAGATGAGGCCATAAAGGTAAATCTGTCATGCAGAATCCTTGCTGTGCCTAGAAGTTTTCATTTTATTCTGAAGCAGGGGGAGTCATAAACGGTTTTAATCGGGCAACTGATATGTTCAGATTTTCACTTTCCAAAGATGCTTCTGATGTATTGTGCGAACGGAATGAAGCAAGAATAGAAGCACAATGATAGATAGTGGAGCAGCGGCTATAGTCCAAAAAAGGAATCACGCATTTTGAACTCAGGACGTGAGAATAGAAGGATGGGTGGATTTGAGAGTTATTTAGGCAGGTAGGAATCAACAGGACTTAAGGACTGATTAGACTTCTGAGGGTAAATGGAGATGGAACTTGTGAGGGAACCTCAGAAAAATAAAGAATTAAGGACAACTCCTAGGTTCATGACTGGAGTGACTGGGTGACTGGTACCTTTGACTATGATGGGAAATACAGGAGAACAAACTTCAAGGAACATTTAGTTTGGGAGACACAGAATTTGGGATACTTGTGGTCTAATTTGATGCTTGATGCAGTGTGCAGCTAGTATACTGGTTGGATAAACAGATATATATATTGTATTTTGAAAGATCAGTGTTAAAATGTATAGTTAACCAATAGCAAACATTCATCAAGTCAGTATTAGAAGCTAATCATACAATGAAATAAGGCAAGGGAAGAATGAGTGAAGACATCGTATAGAAGACTTTTGGGGGATTTCTTGTTCAAATAGTTCAGCTCCAAGTCTTTATGGCATAAGATGGCATTTGAGTTATGTTTTGCTACTCAGATGTGGATTCTGAACTTCTTTCTGCTGCCACAGGAACATAATGAAAGGTCAGGGATACATCTTGAAAATCATCGAAGATAATCTGGTTAATCGTTTAAAAGAAGAGTCCATGCAGAATATGTGGTAATGCTGATACTGCAGCCCCAGCACGAGAGATAGATGTATATCTATATGAATACCTATATCTGTATTTATACACAGATATGCTTGCATATATAGATTTAGATATAGGCATATGGATATATGTGAAAAAAAAAAAAGCACTCTGATGTAGGCATGATTTTAAAAGATATTCACACTGGAAGTCTCCAGAAGGGTAATATCAGAAAGGGAACAAGAAGTAAAATCCTTATAAAAGGATAAAAATAAAAAAGATTGAGAGTCCAAGTGAAGTCACAGGGATGAACAAGTCAAGGCAGAAAGCAGATTTCCATGGGCAATCTGAAGTATTAAAATGAGTAAGGAAAAAGGAGAAAGAATGGACACATCTGGGTATGTGTGCATGCATGCTGTCACCTCAGTTGTATCTAATGCTTTCTGATTCCCATGAACTGTAGCCCGCTAGGCTCCTCTGTCCATGGGATTCTCCAGGCAAGAATACTGGAGTGGGTTGCCATGCTGTCCTCCAAGGTATCTTCCCGACTCAGGGATTGAACCCTCATCTCTTATGTCTCCTGCATTGGCAGGCAGTTTCTTTACCACTAGTGCCACATGGGAAGCCCTCATACTAGGGTGAAAAATTGGGTTTCTTCCACTAGACTTGTTATTTTAAATATTAAAAGTCTCCTTTAAAGAAAAATAGAATAATTGAGCAGGTGCCCAGCACACATGGAAGCACGTTCACTGGTTTATTGATTTATGACACAAAACCATCATGTGAAGTTTGTGGCTTAGACACAAATTGCTGCCTAATACTTGTCTGTAGTTCTTATTAATATATTAATAACAACATTTTTAGCTTTGAAGGATTCAAAGGAAGGAGGCTTCCAAGGAAGGAGGCTTCCTCGTAGGGAAAGACAAATATCTCCCCGCTTTCCCCTCATATGGCCTCTGGCTCTTGCTGTCACTGAGGAGTGTCAGCTCAAGCTGTAACACCAGACTTCCCTTTAGGTGATGGGTCTCTCAGCATGTATTTCCAGGTAAGGCAGGGAGGTCTATCCAAGAATGTAATATGCCTGAAAGAAAACTGGAGAAGTGATTCTCTTTCTCTTCTTGTCTGAGTTGTCTTACTGCAGCCAGTCTCATGATTCACATCAGAGGATAAGGATTGGAAGAAGAGAGGAGACAGATGATGTCAAGTTGCCTTTACTCACCTTCATCATGTCTCTGTGGGTCCAGAGCAGCCCATTTTCCTCCTTGTGACAGAGGAGGAGATTGGCTAGATATATCCTACCATCCTAAAATTAGCTTTTTAAAATTTAATTTTTATCTTATATTGGATTCTAGTTGATTTACAATGTTGTGTTAGCTTCAGGTGTATAGCAAAGTGATTCAGTTAAACATCTACATGTATCCATTCTTTTTCAGATTCTTTTCCCATATAAGTTATTACAGAATATTAAGTAGAGTTCTCTGTGCTACACAGTAGATCCTTGTTGATTATCTATTTTATATACAGTAAGTGTCTATATGCTAATCCCAAACTCCTAATTCATCCCTCCCCCCATCTTTTCCCTTTGGCAACTGTAAGTTTGTTTTCTATGTGGTGGTCTGTTTGTTTTGTAAATAAGTTCGTTTTATCATTTTTCTTAGATTCCACATATAAATGATGTCGTATGATATTTGTCTTTTTCTGTCTGACTTACTTCACTGGAAGTAAGTAAGTAAGTGTATAAGTGTATGATAATCTCTAGGCCCATCCATGTTGCTGCAAATGGCATTATTTCATTATTTTTTATGGCTGAGTAATGTCCCATTGCAGATATGTACCACATCTTCTTTGTCCATCCACTGCTGAGGGACATTTAGGCTGCTACCATGTCTTGGCTATTGTAAATAGTACTGCAATGAACACTGGGATGCATGTGTCTTTTCAAATTATGGTTTTCTGTGGATATATGTCCAGGAGTGGGATTGCTGAATCATTTGGTAGCTCTATTTTTAGTTTTTAAAGAAACATCCATACTGTTCTCCATAGTAGTGGTACCAGTTTACATTCCACCAACAGTATAGTAGGATTCCCTTTTCTCCACATCCTCTCCAGGATTTATTGTTTGTACTTTTTGATAATGGCCATTCTGACTGGTGTGAGGGATGCTACTGTCTCTCTGTGGGCCAATAGCAGCCCATTTTTCCCTTGGTGATGGAGGAGAAAAGTTGTATATATACTACCATGCTTAAGTTATCTTTTAGTTGAATTAGTATGTATAGTTGGAACCAAAACTTCTCATGAGTCTTGTGGTCAATGAGAAGTCTGTTAAGTCCTCTAGTTTATATATCTCTTTGGCATTTATCATTTTCTACCATGTACAGTCTTAATTCATTCCATTATGTATAGAAGCTGTCATTGAGATCTTTATGCCCTGTAGTATCTAAAACAATGCCTTACATGTAACAAAAGCTCAATAAATATTTATTAAATGAGTACATGAGTGAAGGATAAAGGTACATCTAATTATGAATGGCAGGATAATTTTGTAATGACTAGAGGTCTATTTGATATTTATCTTTTCAATAAAATTTTTAATATTAAAGTGATTTATGTCTTTGTTCAATGATTCCCTTGATGTTCTATATTAGAAATACAACAAATAATGACATAAACATAATATTACCTCACAGTGTCAATATGAGTTTAACCTCTTACATTTTAAAGGGGATGCTCCAATTCTTTTGCAAATTCCTCTCATTCTAGAAGAAAAGTGGCTTTCTACAAAGTAATGTAGTCTTGTATTCTCCCACTTCTATCTAATTAACTATACAGTACATTTTATTTCCTTCTAAGATATTAATCATACATTTTCCACCTTTCCTTTGTATTTAAAACCCAAGAGTCAGGAATTTCAAAGGAAACACTTCGTTACAATTCCAGAACAGTGAGAAAATGCAATGGTAGAGACTAAAATCTACCATGGTATTTTGGCTTCCTGCCTTCCTTTAATTTTACAATGGGGGGAAAATCAAGGTGAGACTTGATTCCCTTTAGGAGTCCCTTTCCTGTGCGCTCTGTGTCTAGCCAGGAGAGAGACTGACAGAATGATAACACTCGATGCCAGGCTCCCTTGCCCACTCAAAGACCCTCCCTCAGGTATCAGTTGCTTGGCTGAGCTTTGAGGTCAACTAGACACCTCCCCTGAGATTCACCTGGCCTGAGGGATAGAGCAACCAGAAAACCCTCTCATGGAGGGCAGCTGTTATCTGAGCTAGGATCAAAGTCCCTCTCTGTACTCCAGAAAAACATCTTCCAAACTGGGTCTCTTTCTCCACGGTTGGAATGAATGTTGAATGAGTCCCCAGAGACAACAGTTGCTTTGCTTAGAAACAAGCTGTCAGAAAACAGTGCAATAAAAGTTCCCCTCCTTTTAAAATCCTTTATATTTGAGCATTTTTATTCATCACCTCGAGGCTCATCAGAAGTTAATAAAGAAATTAGGAAACAGGGAAATGTGGTGATTAATTTTTTGAAACTTTTCATTTGTGCTTCGAGTTTGTCCTGAAGTACAATATTGTACAGCATTGCTTTGCCAGGTAGTAGTCACAGTACCCATGAAGAGTACTATGAGTATAAAAAGTCATTGCTCAAACATTTAGTTATAGACATGGAAGCATTAAAGATAATAAATAACTTTCTTATTGATCAGATTTGGGTTACAAAGTGATAAAGTTTCTTTTGCTTTATAACAAATCTTTTAGATCATCAGTACTGGCAACTTTAAACTAGGTGACATGTACATTCTTAATAGAAGCATGCTAGTCCAGAAAGTGCTGAGTGACAGGTGAACATGAATCATTCATTTAGCAATTTCAGAGTTAATAGAGACTCAAATATATCCAAAGTGGTGCTTCAGTTTATTACTAAGCAAACAGATAGCCCCAGAATGTAAACATCAAGATCTAGGACAATGTGTCATTTACCTTATATCTCTAGCAACTACCACAGGGCTTGGAACACAATAGAGGTAATGGGAATATCTCTTGAGATAAAAGAGATTGGGCATAGCTTTGATTATGTTATTAGAATCACAGAGCCAGTGAACTAAATAGGGGTAAAAATGTCATAAGCACAGAATATATACCTGGACCAAGCAGAGGGAATAAAGCATCTGGAAGTATGCTGTTTAGATGATGTACTTGGAATATGTCCAGTTTTTTTCAGCATGAATATAATTTTGCTGATGTTGTAGTTGTAGCCAGTTTTATTTGGTACATTTCAGGTTGCCCAGTTTAAATTAATGTTTTTGGTAGCACTACCAGTGGGTAGGTGGGTGGGTCAGATATTTTAGTCATGGCACACACTATTGTACAGCCATCTGTTAAATTGAATGGATTATTTTGTTTATCAAGTTTCTTTGAATAGCAATTTCAGTTTTGTATCTTATTTCCTTCTTTGATGAGGGTATTGCCAGCAGATGCAAGCTACATATTGGCTTGAGTTTCTTGCAGTTCCCTGGCTAGCTTTTTTTTTCCCCCTGGAGCTTTTTTTCCTTCTTCTTAGCACTTTTCTTCTCAACAAATGTGTCATTCTAGAAAATTCAGCATTTTGAACAGTCTCCTAAAATTAACAGCTCACAACTTCTTTTAAGAAACATTTCTTATGTTTCCAAGGTTGTTATCAATAATACCACAATTCCCTTTCTTTTTTTGTCTTTATATCTTGGTGGTTCCTCTCCCCCCATTCCTTATAAATAGCTAGTTCTTTTTAAGTGACAAATGCTTTGAGAGAATATTGTGTGGTTTTTGTCCAGAATGCTGTTGAAAGATTTTTCTATTTAAATCACCAGAACCCACTCTGGACTAGAGTTTGTGTCAGTAGACCAGATCACAAAACATCAATATTAACCACTGAATCTGAATAACCTGAAAATCAGATAAATCCAAACAAGTATTATGGTAATCCTCGGCATTGTGGAGAATCAAGCATCTCCTGTCAAGACTACGGATCTGATGATGATGATAGTTAACACTTAACCAGCACTTGCTGTGTGTCAAGTGTCATTCAAAATATCCATCTACCTATCATCTATCTAGTCACTTAAATATCTCAACAAAACTGTAAGGTAAGTATTATCCCATTTCATATCTGAGGAAACTGAGGTTACAATTACTTTAAGTACAGCTCCCAAATTCAGAATAAATGGTTAGTAAATCAAACTTAGGGTAGCTCTAAATTCTTTTACTTTTAACCACATGCTATATTACATGTATTTACACAATCAAAGAGGGAGACAGTAGTACAGACATACTGTTGCTATCATCCCCGACTCTAAGTTGCTCAGATTAGTAGAGGATCAGAATTGGAAACGGGTTAATTTAATACAAAAAGAATATAGAGGAAGGCTATGTGGGGATGGAGACTGGTTGAGGAAAGATCTCTGAAGATAGAAACCTGGCTAGCTGAGGACTGAGCAGAAGCCCATCAGGTGATTCCAGGAGAGGGGAAGAACATTATTTGAGGCAGAAAGTCAGGATCCCATAGTGCAGATGTGAGGATTCCCCACATGTAGTATCACTAGACTATAAACTGGGAATCTGGACAATGGCAGAAGATGAACGTAGAGAGGTAGTATGGAGTTTAGTGGGAGGTACTTGATGAGCAGTTGTCTCCAAGGTCAGTACAAGAGTGTTTAATATGGCCTGCCCTTGGCAATATGGAAAACATGAAGCTGTCAGCACCTGCTTCTTCATCTTATCTGCTACCAGAGGGAAGACACAGCCTGTGGGGCTTGTGAGCAGGTGCTCTCTGCTCAAAGCTCTTCCCCTCTCCTTGTCTCACCTTGGAGCTTGGTTCCTGATGCAGGGTTGTGTTGTGGGAGGGGAATGGCTGGCTCCTTCCACATCAACATTTCACTTCTCTCCATACCACCCTCCTCCTGGAATGTAGTCTTGAGATTGCATAGTGGTGATTCCCTTGCTTAATGACCCTGAAACTTTCAGTAAAGTTCATTTTTTCACTTTTTTTTCCGGCTGGTGGAAGAATCAGTATAATTATGTAGAATGAATATACATATTCATTGGCCTGGTAGTTTGACTGAATTGGGAAATCGGCAAAAATTAGCCATTTTGAGGAAGAAGCAAAAGGCTGACGAATAAGAACAGGAGGGAGAGGCTTAAAATAAATTTTAAATGTGACATATTGGCAAAAGTAAGATAGGGCAGTATCAAAAGCAGATGATGTGACTTTATTATAGTTTAATAATGCCATATAGAGTTCAAAGTACTGAGTTGTGGTTCCAAGAGATTTTTTTCTTACCTTTATTTATGGCACTTAATAACTTGTTCCACTGTAATTAACATGTCTCTATCACTCGACTGTGATATCCTCAAGTCTGATCTTATTCCTCTTTTCATATCTCTAACAATTATCATAGTTCTTGGCACAAAGTTATTACTCAATAAGTGAGTGTTAAATAAAAAAACCAGTGGAGATGTGCAGAGAGATGTGAGCCTCATTCGTACAGGTTGGGAGTTGTGTAGAGAAAAAATAGAGGGTTTATGACAGAGGAAACTTATACAAAACAGTTAAAATGATGCCAAAACAGATAAACAATTAGATTTTATAGTCCCCCGTTGGTTTATCTTTATCTCTCTCCTTAAAAAAAATTTTAGGCTCTATTTTGGGGGGCAGTTTTAAATTTACATAAAAATTAAAAAGAAAGTACTGAGAGTTCCCATAATACTCCCTCTCAACCTCCCTCAGTTTCCCCTATTAGTAATGTCTTGTGTTGCTGTAGTATATTTGTTATAACTTATGAACCAATATTGATACATTATTATTAACTAAAATCTATAGTTTATACTGGAATGCACTTTTTGCATTGTGCAGTTTTATGGGTTTTGCCAAAAACACAATGTCATGTATCCACCGGTACAGTGTCATACAGAATAGTTTCACTGCCATAAAAATCCCCTGTGCTCCATCTATTCATCCCTCCCCTTTTCCCCTAAACCCTAGAAACCACTGATTTTTAAAAACTGTTCCTATAATTTTGCTTTTTCCAGAATGTCATATGGTTGGAATCATACAGTATGTATCCTTCTCAGACAGGCTTCCATTACTTAGCAATGTGTATCTAAGATTCCCTCAAATCAGAAGGCTGAGCGCCAAAGCACTGATGCTTTCAAACTGTGGTGCTGGAGAAGACTCTTGAGAGTCCCTTAGACAGCAAGGAGATAAATCCAGTCAGTCCTAAAAGAAATCAACCCTGAATATTCATTAGAAGGACTGATGCTGATGCTGAAGCTCCAATACTTTGGCCACCTGAAGTGAAGAGCCAACTCAATGGAAAAGACCCGATGCTGGGAAAGATTGAAGGCAGGAGAAGGGTACAGCAGAGGATAAGATGGTTGGATGGCATCACCAGATCAATGGACATGAGTTTGAGCAACTCCTGGAGATAGTGAAGTACACGGAGGCCTGGCATTCTGTAGATCACATGAAGTCACTAACAGTCCCACATGGCTTAGCGACTGAACAGCAACGATGTCTTCTCATCATTGCTTGATGGCTCATTTCTTTATATTCATGAATAATATTCTAGTATATGGAAATACTATGGGTTTTTTATTGTTAAAGCACATGTATGTTGCTTCCAGATTTTGGCAATTACAAATAACACTGCTATAAAATCATGTACAGGTTTTGGTGTGAATGTAAGTTTTCTATTCATTTGGGTGAATATCTAAGAGTGTGACTGCTGGATCATATGATAAGACTAGGTTTAGCTTTGTAAGAAACTGTCTTCCAAAGTGACTGTACATGATGCTCCACGTCCTTGCCAGGGTTTGATGATGCCTCTGTTTTGGATTTTCTCCATTCTGATAGGTTTGTAGTAGTATCTTGTGTTTTAATTTGCAATTCCATAAATGGCATATGATGTGGAGCATCTTTTCACATGCTTACTTGCCTTCTGTATATCACCTTTGGTGATGTGTTTATTCATATCTTTCGCACATGTTTTATTGGATAGTATATATATATATATATACATATATATATATAATTGATGAATTTTAAGAGTTCTTTGTATATTTTGGGTGCACATTCTTTATCAGCTATGTGCTTTGTAAGACAGCCAATGGCTTGTCTTTTCATTATTTTAATGGTCATTTGCAGAATACAAGTTTTAAAGTTTAATGAAATCCAACTTATCAATTTTTTTTCTTTCATCAATTGTGCTTTTGCATTGTACCAGAAAACTCATCAGCATACCAAAGTCACCTAGATTTTCTCTTATGTAATTTTCTAGGAATCTTATACTTTTGCATTTTATATTTTAGGTCTATGATTAATTTTGAGTTAATTTTTGTGAAAAGTGTGAGGTCAGTGTCTAGATTTATTTTAAACTAACTTGTTTGGTTGTTCTTGTTATTTTGTTTGTTGTATTGTCCTTGTAATATTGGTTCTGTTTTTTGGTGCAAGCCCTTTCCTTCCCTGATTGTCTGTTTCTAAAATATGATATGATCTTCAGTAATATATTTCAACAATATATTTTATTAGCCTAATCACTTTACTTCCCAAAGGTTCTATCATGAAATGTGTCTGTTTGAGTAATATACTTACTCTCTTTTTTCCTTGCGTTTTCTAAGATATAAAAGTGAGGGCAGTCCTAAATATTAGAGAGCTAGTACAAGGATTAAATATCAGAGCTTGAGATGAGAGTTATTCTTTACTGAATACTTACCATGTTTCAGGCACCATACTAAGAATTTAAACATATCTAGTTCTTAAAGTGGTCTTTTGGAAGTTTTTATTCCCATTATGTCAATGAAAAACCACAAAGCTCAGAGAAATTCCAAGGAGTGGAATTAGAATTTAAAGCAAGATTTGAGCAACACCAACTATCTGCTCACTTTTCACGCAAACAGTTTTACTTTCAGGGACTCAGAAGGAGGGCTTGGAAAGAATTCATCTTTCTTTGGGTTGAAACTTAGCAGATTTTTCAGGTTGTGTTAGATTTTTAGAAGAGAGGGGAATAAAACTGAGAAAGAATTATTGTAATAGATCTCACAAATATTCATGCATTTACATATTCAAACAGCAATTATTAACATCCTATATGAGTTAGGCTTTGAGAAGACACTGTGAGCATTTAGTAAGGAAACTGAGTATGGTCTAGGGCTTGAGGTGGGGGGGATGGTCGACAATTGACACTGTCTTCATCTGCCTCCAGCAGAGGCTCTGCGTCACCCTGTGGAAATAGTGTCAATCCTTAGTGTAGAGGTGCAGAACTTCAGGTTGGAAAATGCCTGAGTCTTTACCACCACAGAAGCAGATTTCCAACAGGGTGTGAAGATAAACATAAACCTCTATGCTTAGGGGAGGTGATTCCAGGAGGCCTGGGTTCCCTCCCCCTGCATTTTTGTTTGTTTGTTTGTTTGTTTTCTTTTGTCCTTTTTAGTCTGTTTCATATCAATTTTTCTATTTTCCTTTCTTCTGGGCACTGCGTGGAGGATTACTTATTTGACAAATAGATACAGGGCTAATCTTATGAGTCAATTTGGCTGGTCTAGGGGTTTCCCTGGTGGTTCAGATGGTAAAGAATCTGCTGCAATGCAGGAGACCTGGGTTCAATTCCTGTGTTGGGAAGATCCCATGGAGAAGGAAATGGTAACCACTCCAGTACTGTTGCCTGGAAAAATCCTATGGACAGGTGAGCCTGGAGAGCTACAGTCTACAGGGTCGCAAAGTGTCAGACATGACTGAGCAACTAATACTTTAACTTTTCCCTTTCTTTCAAAGAATGCCCAGATAGCTGGCCAAACATTATATCTAGGTATGTGTGGAAGGATGTTTACCAAAAGATTAGTTTTTGAATTGGAAGATTGAGTATAGATGATCATCCCCACCAATGCAGGTGAGCATCTTCTGGTCCACTGAGTGCCTGAGTAGAACAAAAACGCAGAGAGTGGGAGAATTTCCTTTTTGCTTCAACTGGAGCATCTATCCTCTCTTGCCCTTGATCACTGATGCTCCTGGAGCTCAAGCCTGAATGATGCCACTGGCTTTTCTGGTTCTCCAGCTTGCACATGGCAGATCATGGAACTTCTCAGCCTCTATAATTGCATAAGCCAATTCCTATCATAGTTCATATGCATGTGTATATGTATATATATATATGGGCGTTTCTGGTGGCTCAGCAGTAAAGAATCCACCTGCCAATGCAAGAGACATGGGTTCTATTCCTGGGTTGGAAAGATCCCCTCAAGAAGGAAATAGCAAATCACTCTAATATTCTTGGGTGGGAAAATCCCATGAACAGAGGAGCCCGGTGGCCTACAGTCTATGGGGTCCCAAAAGGGTTGGACACGACTTAATGACTAAACAACAACAAATACATATATATCATCAGTTTCAGGAAATGACCTAATGCTAGATGGATAGATAGATAGGTTTTTTGGTAGGGTTTCCTTCTGTGCTGGCTCCATTTTACTGAGGTCTATCATCTGGAGCTTACAAGCCTGAAATGCCCATCATTTTTTTTGTTATGGGGGACTTTTTTATTATGCATATTTGGATTGGCCAAAGAATTCATTTGGGTTTTTCTGTAACAGCTTATAGAAAAACTCTAATGAATTTTCTGGATAATCTAATACATTTTAAGTATAAAATAGAAGAAAGCAATAGAAGGGGAAAGACTAGAGATCTCTTTAGGAAAACTGGACATATCAATGGAACACTTTGCTCAAAGATAGGCACAATAAAGGACAGAAACAGGTGTTGCATTCAATATGTCAGCAAATCTGGAAGACCCAGCGGTGGCCACAGGACTGGAAAAGCTCAATCCTCCTCTCAATTCCCAAGAAAGATAGTGCTAAAGAATGTGCTAGGCATTGGACAATTGCACTCACTTCCTATTTAGTAAGGTCATGCTTAAATCTTGCATGCTAGGCTTCAGCATTATGTGAACCAAGAACTTCCAGCTGTCCAAGTGGGTTTAGAAAAGGAATCAGAGATCAAATTGCCAACATTTTCTGGATCATAGAGAAAGCTATGGAATACCAAAAAAAATCTACCTCTTTATTGACTATGCTAAAGCCTTTGTGTGATTCATAAAATCTATGGAAAGCGTTAAAGAGATGGGAATAGTGGATCAGCTTACCTGTCTCCCGAGAAACCTGTATGTGGGTCAAAAAGCAACAATAAAAACCCTATATGGAACAACTGATTGGTTCAGGATTGAGAAAGAAGTATGGCGTGGCTGTCTGCTATTACCCTGTTGGTTTAATCTAAATGCTGAGCACATCATGAGAAATGCCGGGTTTGATGAGTTACAAGATGGAATCAAGATAGGCGGGAGAAACATCAACAACCTCAGATATACAGATGATACCACTCTAATGCAGAAAGTAAAGAGGAACTCCAGAGCCTCTTGATGAGGCTGAAGGAGGAGAGTGAAAGTGTTGGCTTAAACTAAATATTAAAAACACTAAGATCATGGCATCTGGCCACATTACTTCATGGCAAGTAGAAGGAGAAAGGTGGAAGTAGTGACAGATTTCATTGTCTTGGGCTCTAAAACCACTGTGGATGGTGACTGCAGCCATGAAATCAGAAGATGATTGCTCCTTCGCAGGAAAGCTATGACAAAGCTAGACTGTGTTGAAAAGCAGAGACAATACTCTGCTGACAAAGGTCCATACGGTCAAAGCTATGGTCTTTCCAGTAGTCATGTTTGGTTGTGAGAGCTGGACTATAAAGAAGGCAGAATACCAAAGAATTGATGCCTTTGGAATGTGGTGGTGGAGAAGACACCTGAAAGTCCCTTGGAAAGCCAGGAAATCAAACCGGTCAATCTTAAGGGATGTCAATGACAAATACTCATTGGAAGGACTGATGGTGAAGCTGAAGCTCCAGTATTTTGGTCATCTGATGGGAACAGGATTGGAAAAAGTCAGTTTTCATTCCAATCCCAAAGAAAGGCAATGCCAAAGAATGCTCAAACTACCACACAATTGTACTCATCTCACACGCTAGTAAAGTAATGCTCAAAATTCTCCAAGCCAGGCTTTAGCAATACATGAACCATGAACTTCCAGATGTTCAAGCTGGTTTTAGAAAAGGCAGAGGAACCAGAGATCAAATTGCCACCATCTGCTGGATCATCGAAAAAGCAAGAGAGTTCCAGAAAAACATCTACTTCTGCTTTATTGACTATGCCAAAGCCTTTGACTATGTGGATCACAATAAACTGTGGAAAATTCTGAAAGAGACAGTAATACCAGACCACCTGATCTGCCCTCTGAGAAATCTGTATGCAGGTCAGGAAGCAACAGCTAGAACTGGACATGGAACAACAGACTGGTTCCAAATTGGGAAAGGAGTACGTCAAGGTTGTATATTGTCACCCTGCTTATTTAACATATATGCAGAGTACATCATGAGAAACACTGGGCTGGAAGAAACACAAGCTGGAATCAAGATTGCCGGGAGAAATATCAATAACCTCAGATATGCAGCTGACACCACCCTTATGGCAGAAAGTGAAGAAGAACTAAAGAGACCTTTGATGAAAGTGAAAGAGGAGAGTGAAAAGTTGGCTTAAAGCTCAACATTCAGAAAGCGAAGGTCATGACATCCAGTCCCATCACTTCATGACAAATAGATGGGGAAACAGTGGAAACAATGTCAGACTTTATTTTTGGGGGGGCTCTAAAATCACCACAGACGGTGACTGCAGCCATGAAATTAAAAGACGCTTACTCCTTGGATGGAAAGTTTTGACCAACCTAGATAGCATATTCAAAAGCAGAGACATTACTTTGCCAACAAAGGTCCATCTAGTCAAGGCTATGGTTTTTCCAGTGGTCATGTATGGATGTGAGAGTTGGACTATAAAGAAAGCTGAGCACCAAAGAATTGATGCTTTTGAATTGTGGTGTTGGAGAAGACTCTTGAGAGGCCCTTGGACTGTAAGGAGATCCAACCAGTCCATCCTGAAGGAAATAAGCCCTGAATATTCATTGGAAGGACTGATCCTGAAGCTGAAACTCCACTACTTTGGCCACCTGATGTGAGGAGCTGATTCATTGGAAAAGACCCTGATGCTGGGAAAGATTGAAGGTGGGAGGAGAAGGGGATGACAGAGGATGAGATGGTTGGATGGTATCACTGACTCGATGGACATGAGTTTGAGTAAGTTCTGGGAGTTGGTGATGGACAGGGAAACCTGGTGTGCTGCAGTCCATGGGATCGCAAAGAGTTGGACACGACTGAGCGACTGAACTGAACTGAACTGATGGGAACAGCTGATTCATTGGAAAAGTCCCTGATGCTGGGAAAGATTGAGGGCAGAAGGAGAAGAGGGCATCAGAGGATGAGATGGTTGTATGGTATCACCAATGCAATGCCCATGAACTTGGGCAGACTTTAGGAGATGGTGAGGGACAGAGATGTCAGGTGTGCTGTCGTCTATGGGGTTGCAAAAAGTCGAACAGGGCTGGGTAACTGAACACAACACAGTGTATTTTAGAATCAGGAAAATACAAGAAATTTAAAAAGAACATAAAAGTGTCTATATTCCTGCCCAGAAAATACTATTTGTTGATGTGTAGTTACTTCAGACATCAGACAAACTCACATACATATATACTGTACATACAATTTCTACTTTCATATTTTAAATTAATTAGGATAATTAAGTAGATATACAGTTTTTATACTGGTTTGTGTATGTGTGTGTGTGTGTGTGTGTGTTGATCACACTGTGTGGCATGTGGGATTTTAGTTCCCTGACTAGGGATTGAATCCAAGGCTCCTGCAGTGTGGAGTCTTAACCACTGAACCACCAGGGAAGTTCCTTCCACCCCTCTTTCTGAAAGATTATTTCCATTTACATGGACAATCCAACCCAAGCATGAAGTTACATTACTCCTGACTGGCTGTTTCTTTCTACATATTTGAGATTCCTTATTATTCAGCCCAGTCTTCCCTGGGCTTATGACTAACTTAAAAGCATCTCCTTTTGGACAGACTCTAAGCAGTCATAATAAAACATGGATCTGAAGAAATAAACTTGAGAAATGGAGAAACTGGAGGAGCAGAACTTGCAAAAATCATGGTAACTCTTGAGAACTGACCACTGTAGAGCATTGTGCTACAGGCTTCACCTGATTATTTTGAATAATGCTGCTGTGATTATTCTTTTTTTTTAAATTTTATTTTATTTTTAAACTTTACAATATTGTATTAGTTTTGCCAAATATGGAAATGAATCCGCCACAGGTATACCTGTGTTCCCCATCCTGAACCCTCCTCCCTCCTCCCTCCCCATACCATCCCTCTGGGTCGTCCCAGTGCACCAGCCCCAAGCATCCAGTATCGTGCATCGAACCTGGACTGGCGACTCGTTTCTTACATGATATTATACATGTTTCAATACGAGTGATTTATGGACATAAGTTTTCACTTCTTTTGAGTAAATACCTAGATGTGGAATTTCGGAGTTTTTTTCCAAAAAAGTTGTACCGTTTTACACTCTCACAAAGAATGTGTAAGAAACACTACTGCTGCACAACTTCACTAACATTTGTTGTTATTGGTCTTTTATCATTCTTGTAGGTATGTAACAGTATCTCATTTTGACTGGAATTTTCTTTCGCTTCATGACTAATGATGTTGAACACCTTTCATATTCTTATTGCCCTTTCATATATCTCTCTTTTGAAATGTCTGTTCAAATCTTTTGTCTATTTTTTAAAATGAGGTTGTCTTTTTGTTTTGTTTTCTTTCTTTTTATTTATTTATTTATTTTTGGAGGCTAATTACTGTACAATATTGTATTGGTTTTGCCATACTTTGACATGAATCCACCATGGGTGTACATGTGTTCCCCATCCTGAGCCTCCCTCCGCCCTCCTTCCCCATACCATCCCTCTGGGTCATCTCAGTGCACCAGCCTCGAGCACCCTGTACCATGCATCAAATCTGGACTGGTGATTCGTTTCACATATGATAATATACATGTTTCAATGCCATTCTCCCAAACCATCCCACCCTTGCCCTTTCCCACAGAGTCCAAAAGACTGTTCTATACATCTGTGTCTCTTTTGCTGTCTCGCATACAGGGTTATCATTACCATCTTTCTAAATTCCATATATATGTGTTGACTATGCCAAAGCCTTTGACTGTGTGGATCACAATAAACTGTGGAAAATTCTGAAAGAGATGGGAATACCAGACCACTTGATCTGCTTCTTGAGAAATTTGTATGCAGGTCAGGAAGCAACAGTTAGAACTGGACATGGAACAACAGACTGGTTCCAAATAGGAAAAGGAGTATGTCAAGGCTGTATATTGTCACCCTGCTTATTTAACTTATATGCAGAGTACATCATGAGAAACGCTGGACTGGAAGAAACACAAGCTGGAATCAAGATTTCCAGGAGAAACATCAATAACCTCAGATATGCAGCTGACACCACCCTTATGGAAGAAAGTGAAGAGGAACTAAAAAGCCTCTTGATGAAGGTGAAAGAGGAGAGTGAAAAAGTTGGCTTAAAGCTCAACATTCAGAAAACAAAGATCATGGCATCCGGTCCCATCACTTCATGGCAAATAGATGGGGAAACAGTGGAAACAGTGTCAGACTTTATTTTTCTGGGCTCCAAAATCACTGCAGATGGTGACTGCAGCCATGAAATTAAAAGACGCTTACTTCTTGGAAGGAAAGTTATGACCAACCTAGATAGCATATTCAAAAGCAGAGACATTACTTTGCCAACAAAGGTTCGTCTAGTCAAGGCTATGGTTTTTCCTGTGGTCATGTATGGATGTGAGAGTTGGACTGTGAAGAAGGCTGAGCACCGAAGAATTGATGCTTTTGAAGTGTGGTGTTGGAGAAGACTCTTGAGAGTCCCTTGGACTGCAAGGAGATCCAACCAGTCCATTCTGAAGGAGATCAGCCCTGGAATTTCTTTGGAAGGAATGATGCTAAAGCTGAAACTCCAGTACTTTGGCCACCTCATGCCAAGAGTTGACTCAATGGAAAAGACTCTGATGCTGGGAGGGATTGGGGGCAAGAGGAGAAGGGGACGACAGAGGATGAGATGGCTGAATGGCATCACTGACTCGATGGACGTGAGAATGAGTGAACTCTGGGAGTTCGTGATGGACAGGGAGGCCTGGCGTGCTTTGATTCATGGGGTCGCAAAGAGTCCGACACGACTGAGCGGCTGATCTGATCTGTTCTGATACTGTATTGGTGTTTTTCTTTCTGGCTTACTTCACTCTGTATAATAGGCTCCAGTTTCATCCACCTCATTAGAACTGATTCAAATGTATTTTTTAATGGCTGAGTAATATTCCATTGTGTATATGTACCACAGCTTTCTTATCCATTTGTCTGCTGATGGACATCTAGGTTGTTTCCATGTCCTGGCTATTATAAACTGTGCTGTGATGAACACTGTGGTACACATGTCTCTCAATTCTGGTTTCCTCAGTGTGTATGCCCAGCAGTGGGATTGCTAGGTCATATGGCAGTTCTATTTATTACTGAATTATAAGACTTCTTTATATATCCTTTGCCAGATATGTTTTCTGTGACTAATTTCTTCCTGTTTGTAGCTTTTCTTTTCCTTTTCTTAATAGTATCTTTTGATGAGAAGTTTTAAATTTTGATTAAACCTAACTTACCTTTTTTTCCCCTTTTATGATTATTGATTTTTTTTAAACCTGACTGGGAAAAGTGTTAATCACTCAGCCATGTTCAACTCTTTGGGACCCCTATGGACTGTAGCCCACCAGTCTCCTCTGTCCATGGGATTCTCTAGGCAAGAATAATGGAGTGGGAAGCCATTCCCTTCTCCAGGGGATCTTCCTGACCCAGGGATCGGACCTAGGTCTCCTCCATTGCAGGCAGATTTTTAAGCATCTGAGTCACCAAGGATCATAAAGATACTCTGTTATATTTTCTTCTAAAAGCTTTGTGGTTTTAACTTTTACATTTTGACCTATGATCCATGATGAATTTATTTTTCTTATGCTATGAAATAGTGGATAAAGTTAATTTTTTATATGAATGTCTGTTTTTTCCAGCACCGTTTATGAAAAGAATGTCCTTTCCCTATTGGGTTGCTTTGTGACTTTTTCAAAAATCAAATGACAATAGTGGAGGTCTATTTCTGGGTGATTTACTTGGCTATCTTTTTAATTCTCATAACAACCCTCTGTTGTGCTGTCTAGAGATTGAATAAAATGTTCTTCACGATGCTAGGAACTTTGGTAAATATAAAATATGAAAGTGAATTCGGGGAATGGGTGAGAGAGAGAGAAAGAGAGGAAGAGAAAGTGAGACTGACAGGTAGAAAAAGGGAATAAAGTCAAAAAACAGAGTTGGCTTCTTGTTTTGTCAAAAAGTAATTAATATCTTGTGCTACAATGAGCTACAATGAGCAACAAAATCAAATTGATTTTTTGTTGTTGTTGTTGTTTTTTAAATTGTTGTTCTTTATGTAATAGCTAAAGAGTCTCCAGGTGTTTTTTGTTGTTGTTTTTGGTTTTTAAATTGTTGTTCTTTATGTAATAGCTAAAAGGGGGAGAAAGACTTGTGTTCAATTGATTATGATTAATTCTATAGTGGGAAAGAGTTAAGAAAATTCTTGTTTGCATTTCAACAGTGGACATAAAAACTAAATACTGGGCTTCATCCTTTTACTGAAATGGACACTGTGGCATATGGAGTCGATGGTATAAATATATTGAACATTGAAACTAACTTGCTTTCCTGAACCCCAAATACCAAATTACATAAGGAGGTATAATAAAAAGGTTGCAGACTGCTTTAAGTTTATGAAATTAGATATTTCAGTATATTTCTCACTCCTCACTACTTCTTTCATCTTTTTAATTTTTATTTTTTTAAAATTATCTTTTCCTTTCAAGTTTGCCATTTCTTTTTTTTAACCACTCTATTGAATATATGGGCTTCCCAGGTGGCCCTACTGGTGAAGAATCCACCTACCAATGCAGGAGACACAAGAGATGGGGTTTCACTCCCTGGGTTGGGAAGATCCACTGGAGTAGGAAATGGTAACCCACTCCAGTATTCTTGCCTGGAAAATTCCATGGACAGAGGATCTTGATGGGCTACAGTTCATGGGGCCACAAAGAGTCTGACACAACTGAGCACACACACTATAGGGGATTTAATATATAACCAGTCCTCTATTCCACTCAGCTCTTCACATTATAAATAATGAATGTGGTGTTATTACATTTTAATTCTTGTTCTTTGCATATTGATCTGAGTATATTGTTTTCTCCATTTTACTAAATCACTTAAAGTCTATCACAGTAGTTCTGCTTGGTTTTATTGTATATAAAGAGCTTTCCCTCTGGCTTTTCACTTTGATTATTTTACTGGTGATATTTGTGATAGCATACCTTCAGTTCAGTTCAGTCGCTCAGTTGTGTCAGACTCTTTGCGATCCCATGGACTGCCAGGCTTCCCTGTCCATCACCAACTCCCAGAGCTTGCTCAAACTCATGTCCATTGAGTCAGTGATACCATCCAACCATCTTGCCCTCTGTCCTCCCCTTCTCCTCCCACCTTCAATCTTTCCCAGCATCAGGGTCTTTTCCAATGAGTCAGTTCTTTGCATCAGGTGGCCAAAGTATTGGAGCTTCAGCATCAGTCTCTCCAATGAGTATTCAGAACTGATTTCCTTTAAGATGGACTGGTTGGATCTCCTTGCGGTCCAACAGTCTCCTCCAACACCACAGTTCAAAAGCATCTGTTCTGTAGCACTCAACTTTCTTTGTGGTCCAACTCTCACATGCACACACGACTACTGGAAAAGCCACACGTTTGACCAGATGGACCTTTGTTGGTAATGTCTCTGCCTTTTAATATGCTGTCTAGGTTGGTCATAGCTTTTCTTCTAAGGAGCAAGCATCTTTTAACTTCATAGCTGCAGTCACCATCTGCAGTGATTTTCGAGCCCAAGAAAATAAAGTCCATCACTGTTTCCATTGTTTCCCCGTCTATTTGCCATGAAGTAATGGGACCGGATGCTATGATCTCAAGTTTTTTAAATGTTTAAATGTTTAAGCCAACTTTTTCACTCTCCTCTTTTACTTTCATCAAGAGTTAATGAGTTCTTCATCATGTAGTATACCTTATACCTTCTCTTGTTTTTAAGTTTACAACTCAGTCCCTTGTTTTCTTGTTTTTTTCCCTCCCCTCCTAATAAGCTTTTCCTGAAACTCTGTCTGCAGGTTTATGAAGATAGATTACAGTCTGAACTTGGTGATTGAGATCATATCGGTCTTGGCTAAATATTGTACCATAACAGACATCTTTGGGTAAAAGTAGAAGCAGTGGTGAGGCAACATTAAAGACAGACTTGGCAACGCAAAAAATTTCAGAGAAATTTGATTCCTGTGGCGCTACCCTGGAAAGCTAGTTCCAAATGATTTCTTTCATTGCTTGCTGAAATGAAATGTTTGCCATGAAATACTAGTTCCCACAGCTAATTTGTTTGTTTCTCTTTTGCAAAGTACATCCCTTCACCAAGTTTTAAACCATAACTTGTTTTATTACATTTTTTATTGACATTTTGCGTACCAGTATCTCAGAATGCTGCTTTGGGTATTGCTGGACAGTTATTGGCTTCTAGAAGGTGTATAACTTATAAAAGTTATGATTTTTGAACTGTCTCCGTGTAATAAGGGCCTTCTTCATTTCTATGATAATCAGATTGTATTTAAATAGACTATTGATTTTGTTTCACTCTATTAAGCAAGATAGCTACAGACAGAGGCAAAAACATAAGTAGGAAGAGTCTGTTTTGGAGACACTGATCTTTGGCCACGTTCTTCTGGTGACTCCTTTATTTCAAGTATATTAGTTTCCCAGGGCTTTCATAACAATTGCCACAAACTTCTGTGGCTTAAACAACAGAAATTTATCATGTCACAGTTCTGGAGGCTCGAGTTACAAAATCAAGGTGGGGATTGTTTCCTTCTGAGGATCATGAGGGAAGATTCTGTTCCAAGCCTCACTCTTTAGCTGGAGACAGAGTTCTCCCTGTGTCTTCACTTCGTCCTCACTCTGTATGTGTCTGTCTCTATTCAGATTTCTCCTTTTATAAGAACACCAGCTATATTAGATTAGGGTCCACTCGAATGATACCACCTTAACTGATTACACCTGCAGTAACCCTATTTCCAAATGGGGTGACATTCTGAGGTACTGGGATCAGGACTTGACCATTTGAATTGAGGGGGTGGAGGGTACACAATTCAACCCATATCATCAGTTTTCCTTTTTTATTCTCTTCCTTCCTCATCACACCAAAATCTGCAACACATTCAGGAGGTGATAAATCATAGCTTGAGGTGTTACATCTCCAAGAATACTTACATTCTCTTGAAGTCTTACATTTTAATAAACCTGGTAGAAGAGGACATGAGGCAGGGTTTATTTCAAATTATTTGTTTTTTATTAATTAATTGAATAATTACTTAATTTTGTAGGGAAGGGGTCAAGTATAAGGTATAAGGAATGTGGTAACTTTGGGAGAATCTTATTAGGTGGTCACTTGCCTATTTCACCCAGGCACTGGGCTATTCATAATAGGAAACTTTCTTCAACTATTTTAAAGGAATAACATAGTGATTAGAAAGTACATTTGGAAATGTACATTGGAAAGTACAAAGCAGTATTTCTTAACATGTAGACCTTGGACTACCTGCTTTAAAATCGTCTTTTAAATTGCAAATTCCTGGGCCTAGTCCAGGCCTAAGGAACCAAAGTTTCTGAAGGTGTGGTCCAGGACCTTTCTAATAAGTATCCCAATGAAGTTTGAGAGCTGTTAACACAACAAAACAAGACAGATTGTACAAAAGAATCTGGTTAATTTACAGGCATACTATATATGTATGTGACCATGTTGATCAATTTTCTAATCTTTCCAAAGTTCAGAGACTGGAGTTGGAATTCATAATCAATAAGGACTTGCTCATTACCTTCACCTTTTGTTCAGTAAATAAGGCAGGAAAGACTGTGCAAAGTTGTGAAAAACCATTATTTTCTTTCATATGCACTTTTGTCTTACAATAAAGAATCTGTGAAGTTGGCTTTCTGACAAAGGAGAGAGGATTGTGATCCTGAAGAGCAAATGGTTGCTTTCTACATCATTTGGAAGTGATGTTTTTTCCCTAATCAACTCAGCTTTAATAATCCAAGTGACCACTATATCTGTGCTAGACTGCAATACAAATTAGTATATATACCGACTACACCTTTGAATTTAATTTTCCTTTTAACACACAGACAATATGTGTTGTTTTCTCCTTACATAAAATTTCTTTATTTTTGCTCTGGGGTGAAAAAAATCCCTGAAAACCCCAAGTATTTAGGGGAAAAAAAACAAGAAGCAATTTAGGAAGGATTAAAAGCAATTGTTCTGTTACCCTTGGCAACAGAATCTAGATGCAGCCAATCAACAAAGTTGATATATTGTTTTGACACATGTGCACATATTTCTAACATAAATAGCAACAGAGACCTAATAACAGTAGGTTTTAAAGCTGGAAACTGATGTCATTTCAAATGTGTCAATCAAAGAGAACCTATGAAAGTGTTTTTTTCCTTCAAGCTGACATTAAATATATGCTGTAATGGCTTCTTAAGTGATGGTAGACTTCTGTCAGGCCATACAGGAGATGCTCAATCTATAATTACACTCTTGCTTCTTGGAATCTGTCCTTTAACACACCTCAAAAGAGAGAGGAAAAAAAAAAAAAAACTTTAATAAGAAAAAGTCTGAGTCCTACAGTAAAATTCATCTGTTCATTTCACCATAAAGTATGCTTATAAAGGATGAGCAAAATTAGATTAGAATTAGCTTGTTTATCCCTAAAATAGATGCATTTTTTTAGTGTCTCTGTCTGTTGAATTTATGATCAACTTGTGCCAGTAATTCTGCTATTTAAATTTTTTAAGTGCTTCAAAAATTAGCATTTGAATAGAACAATAGAAGAGAACAATAGTACTAGGCTGCCCATAGGAAAATAAATAGGGTGATTGGTACCCAGGACTGATGACATTTACTGCTCAATATGAAAAGAGATGGCTAATGGGTCAAAGTTTATCCTCCCCTGGATAGTATTAGTACCAGTATTAGTAAAAAATAAAATAAAAACAAAATCAATAGTAGGTACCATTTATAGGGGCTTCCCAGTTGGCTCAGCAGTAAAGAATCTGCCTGCAGTGCAGAAGATGTAAGAGACAGGAGTTTGATCCCTGGGTTGGGAAGATCCCCTGGAGAAGAAAATGGAAATCCACTCCAGTATTGTCTGTGAAATCCCATGGACAGAAGAGCCTGGTGGGCTACAGTTCATGGGGTCACAAAAGAGTTGGACACAACTTAGTGACTAAAGGACAACAACAATCTCATGTTTTATATGAAAATAATCTTACGTGTATAGAACACCTGTTTCAGAGAGCCCAAAAGATTTATCTCTCTTGTTACATTTTATAATTAGGGTGCAGATTTTTTTCATTTTAAGAAATTATGATAATCAAAGGAAATTAATTGCCCTGAGTGCCATAGTTGACTGTTGAATTAAGAGGAAAAAATACAAGTTACTTTTATCCCTGGCCATCATTGTCTTCTCTCTCACTCTCTTCCTTTGTCTCTTTCTATCCCTCCTCACACCCTCACTTCTCTTTCCCTCTTTCTCCTGTAAACCAAAATATTGGGAAAATAATACATTTACCTGATTCTTGTGTTCTGTGGTCATCACTGTCAGTTTATTTTAGTGTTAAATTTTTGGAATGCCTGTCTTGAAATTTTCATGTCAGGGAAATAAAAAAGAAAGAAATGCACCAAACAGGTAGCAGATGTCTAGATATTTACTGTTCATTTTCCAACATGGGAAAATAGTAGTTACAGTGTTGGGAATGACATTTTCTTGAATGAAACAGTTTCATTAGAATTTCAACCTTAACTGTCATTATCTTTGCTGTCTGGAAGTGCTGTATGTTGGGTTCTCCCATAGGCCGATCCTGAGTAACACCTGGGAAAAGAAAGGGCAAAAGCAGGGATGGGCAGAGGGACTCATCGGATTGTACCATTAGCCTAACAAAGTCCCTGCCAAACCAAAGGGGAGCTCTGGAGCAAAAATTGCCCATCAGAGTCCTGTGTTGGCTTTTGTCCCACTGCACCAAGCCCTTGTGTCACTTTCTTGTTCAGTTGTTGTCTGAGGGACACCAGAATAAAGTGTGATCTTGGGTCTAACACTGAGGCTGGTCCCACAGAAACTACATCTGGAAGCTGTCAATTCCCTACTCTGCTTGTAGCTGGGTAGTAACCACTTTCTTGAAGGGGGTTCTAACTGGTGCATCTTTGTGTTCACCACAGAAGGTTGTTTGCTCACTTATAGCTCACATGAATAATTACAGTTAAGAAGAAAAAGAAATGCACATTAGCTATTTTCTTCAGTTCAATTAAGTTCAGTCACTCAGTCATGTCCAACTCTTTGTGACCCCATGAGCTGCAGCACGCCAGGCCTCCCTGTCTAACACCAGCTCCCGGAGCCTACCCAAACTCATGTCCATTGAGCTGGTGATGCCATCCAACCATCTCATCCTCTGTCGTCCATTTCTCCTCTTGGCGTCAATCTTTTCCAGCATCAGAGTCTTTGCAGATGAGTCAGCTCTTCGCATCAGTTAGCCAAAGGATTGGAGTTTCAGCTCCAACATCAGACCTTCCAAAGAACACCCAGGACTGACCTCCTTTAGGATGGACTGGTTGGATCTCCTTGAAGTCCAAGGGACTCTCAAGAATCTTCTCTAACATCACAGTTCAAAAGCATCAATTCTTCAGTGCTCAGCTTTCTTTATAGTCCAACTACATATCTATACATGACCACTGGATAAACTATAGCCTTGACTAGACGGACCTTTGTTGGAAAAGTAATGTCTCTGTTTTTTAATATGCTGTCTGCTGCTGCTGCCAAGTCACTTCAGTTGTGTCCGACTCTGTGCGACCCCATAGACGGCAGCCCACCAGGCTCCCCCGTCCCTGGGATTCTCCAGGCAAGAACACTGGAGTGGGTTACCATTCCCTTCTCCAATGCATGAAAGTGAAAGTGAAGTCGCTCAGTCATGTCCGACTCTGTGCGACCCCATGGACTGCAGCCTACCAGGGTGCTCTGTCCATGGGATTTTCCAGGCAAGAGTACTGGAGTGGGGTGCCATTGCCTTCTCCAGAAGAGATCTCTAGTCTTTCCCATTCTATTGTTTTCCTCTATTTCTTTGCATTGATCACTGAGACAGGCTTTCTTATCTCTCCTTGCTATTTTTTGGAACTCTGCATTCAAATGTGTATATCTTTCCTTTTATCCTTTGCTTTCTACTTCTCTTCTTTTCACACCTATTTGTAAGGCCTCCTCAGACAGCCATTTTCCTGTTTTGCATTTCTTTTTCCTGGGGATGGTCTTGATCTCTGTCTTCTGTACAGTGTCACAAACCTCTGTCCATAGTTCATGAGGCACTTTATCTATCAGATCTAGTTCCTTAAATCTATTTCTCACTTCCACTGTATAATCATAAGGGATTTGATTTAGGTAATACCTGAATGGTCTAGTGGTTTTCCCCACTTTCTTCAATTTAAGTCTGAATTTGGCAATAAGGAGTTCATGATCCAAGCCACAGTCAGCTCCCGGTCTTGTTTGTGCTGACTGTATAGAGCTTCTCCATCTTTGGCTGCAAAGAATATAATCAATCTGATTTCGGTGTTGACCATCTGGTGATGTCCAAGTGTAGAGTCTTCTCTTGTGTTGTTGGAGGAGGGTGTTTGCCATGACCAGTGAGTTCTCTTGGCAAAACTCTATTAGCCTTTGCCCTGCTTCATTCCGTATTCCAAGGCCAAATTTGCCTGTTACTCCAGGTGGTTCTTGACTTCCTACTTTTGCATTCCAGTCCCCTATAATGAAAAGGACATCTTTTTTTGGGTGTCAGTTCTAGAAGGTCTTGTAGGTCTTCATAGAACTGTTCAACTTCAGCTTCTTCAGCATTACTGGTTGGGGCATAGGCTTGGATTACTGTGATATTGAATGGTTTGCGTTGGAAATGAACAGAGATCATTCTGTCGTTTTTGAGATTGCATCCAAGTGCTGCATTTTGGACTCTTGTTGACTATTATGGCTACTTCATTTCTTCTAAGGGATTCCTGCTCACAGTGGTAGATAAAATGGTCGTCTGAGTTAAATTCACCCATTCCAGTCCATTTTAGTTCGCTGATTCCTAGAATGTCGACGTTCACTCTTGCTATCTCCTTAACTAAGCTATTTCCTTAACTCTGACTTAATGCTTATATTTACCAAATACACTAAAAGTTTTTCAAAGTAACAACCTCTATCCCTATGGAATCTAGTTTAGTATTTAATGCACATCTTTTGGACTCATCCTTTTTAGAGCTAATTCTAATACCAAGCTACTGTTAGAAAGCAATGTCATCTAATCTGGAAGGAAAAAGCTTAGCGCAGTACCAGGTGTTTGGTAAAAGTTTGTTAAATGAATGGATAAATTCAACTACATCATGAATTATAGCAGATTCTTTTCAATGTCACTTCAGAGTCATGGTGTAAAGAGTAGTAGCAGAATTATTAACACCTGGATGCCAAAAACAAGTCTAGTTTTAAATGATGTTTTGAGACCTTTGCTCTATTTCAAATATTTGACCCACAACAAAACCAAAACAAAATGGAAATCCCCAAATTCGAAATGCATTTTCTAGAAGAATTTTCCACTTAATTGCAAAATCCCTCTGCATTTTAAGGAAAATTCAACCCACATGTTTTATTATTTAATTTACACTAGCCATAAGATAGTTGTTTTGTAAGAGCCTGTTGTACTTTCAGTATTTTTAATCCTTTTTTTTTTTTTCTTAGAAGTAGGAAATCTTGGTTAAGGCAAAACTAAAGAAACTCCCCAGTCTGAAAATCTGGGCTGGGAATGGAGTGTCATGTTTGGGGCTCTACAGTGGGCAGAATGATATATCTCTTCTCCAGCCTCTATTCTCTGCCCTGCAAGGGCTGCGGAATCTCTAAGAGATTGTATAGAAACTGTGAGGCCCTGGTAACTCTTTGCTCACTCTGTTTGGTGGGACAAATCCTGGGGCAGTCACAGTAGCTGCCTGTGACTTGATGTTTTGTTTTGTGGGAGGAGAAGGAGGTAGAGGTCCCTTGACAAGTCAGTGGTGGTGTAAAAATTCCAGTGGCCCAAAGAACAGCCCTCCTTATTCCTGAGGAACTTGAAACAAAAGAAAGGAAAGTGAAATGTTGGTCCCTGGGCTACTGCTTTGCCAAGGGGCCTCTTCTTGTGAGGTGTAACCACTTCTTTCAAGGATGTCCTGAAGCAAAAGGAAGGTCAAGGATGGGCTTCACTCAAAATTCAGGCTTAGTTAAATACATGGGAAGGAGAGGTCCAGATCTTTCTAAAAAGATACCTAAATGGCACTATAGCTTCTAACCTGGTCATGGTGAGTTTTCCTCACCAATATAAATGGAATTGGGACAAAAACATTATTACAAATGTTTTTCAGTTTAATTTAACATAAAAACGAGCACTTGGCTGGGCCCTGACTTAAATATCCCCATGAACGCAGTGGCTTCCAAACACCCAGCTAAACCAAATCTGACACTGGACTATGCTCATCTCCCTTAAGGAGTTGGTGCTCCATTACGCCCCTTCAGTTGTATTTTGAAGAAGTATTGAATAATCTCTTTACTTGACTAGGAGAACTGCCTGATTTCCCTTCTCTCTTCAGTGAATGACACCTCTGTCACCTGACAGTTTAGAAGTGAGCTGGAGTGGTGAGGTTACTGTAATGTAATTATGGGGACTCGGCAAAGGTTTCCCAGGAAAACTGGAAAACATGCCCACCTATTCATGTGTCCTCTTTCCTACATGATCCCCAAAGCTGAGGCTGGGGAATACTCAGTGGTGTGAGGAGAGTTGCTTGCCTGCAAATCTAAATCCATGAAAATAATTTAGGGGTTCAGGGCAATGTAGGTTACTTTGCTTTGAGAATTAAACACTAGAAAGATGAGTCATTACTTGTAGTGTCATTTCTTTTAGTTTTTTTCTATTAGACTTTCATTTCCAAATTATGGAGTGGGGATTAGGCAGGTAAATCCTTCCTCCCACTTTGATGGGTCTTCTTCTGCCTCTCAGGCACGGAGCCAGCAATAATGCAGCCAGAGGTAGAAATTATCAGCCTCCATTGCACCACCCAGGGACAGATGTACCCTGAGGCTATATGCAGCAGAGATGGAAAGAGCTTCAAATTAAATTCACTATGGTACCATTTGAAAAAGTGATGAGAGAGAGAGAGAGAGAGAGAAAACAGTGTCTGCATAAATAGAGGCATTAGCTCTGGGAGTCAGACCACAGTCTTGCTTTCAGCTTTAGGTGCTCCCTAAAGTGAAGAGAATGAGTACAGTGGAACATGTTAGAGGTGGCGCTAGTGGTAAAGAACCTGCCTGTCAGTGCAGGAGAAGTAAGGGGTATGGGTTTGATCCCTGGGTTGGGAAGATCCCCTGGAGGAGGGCATGGCAACACACTCCAGTACTCTTGCATAGAGAATTTCATGGACAGAGTAGCCATAGGGTTGCAAAGAGTTGGACATGACTGAAGTGACTTAGTACACACAAACACACACTTTTTAAATCATTAATGGACATTCCATGGGTTGCTCAGCTTTCTAGGAAATACCAAATGAAAATCTGATTGGATGGCTTTGTAGCCTTTTTGAAAACGATAAAAATTTGTAGGCACAACTGAGATAAACTTGTAAAACCAATTATAATTATACATATACAGGAAACACAAATGTCCTTCATATATATTTTTAGAATGAATAAATCAATCTGAGTTCCTGTTTAATATTATTTCAAAAGCTAAAACCTGGGTCAGGAACAGATTCTCCTTTATTTTATTCAACAGATGTTCATATAATTGGGGGTGAGAGAGTCAAATTTATGTCAATGAATCTTTACTTTGAGTTCCTCAAGTGTTAGTAGTGAGCAGAATAAATAC